>NC_090372.1:50215884-51415884 GCF_036365525.1 Heterodontus francisci | reverse complement strand
GCAAGTTCCTCTCCAAGTCACACACCATCCTGACTTGGAACTATATCGCCGCCGTTCCTTCACTGTCACTGGGTCAAAATCCTGGAACTCCCTTCCTAACAGCACTGTGGGTGTACCTACCTCACATGGACTGCAGTGGTTCAAGAAGGCAGCTCACCACCACCTTCTCAAGGGCAATTAGGGATGGGCAATAAATGCTGGCCTAGCCAGCAATGCCCACATCCTATGAATGAATAAATTTTAAAAAAAGGTTTTCCTCCTCATGTTGGTTCTCTCACCCCCTGCCCGCAGGCCTAGTGCGCCAGATATGTTCTTCAGGACTTGGTCTGTAGTGGTGCTACCGAGCCACTCTTGATGATGGACACTGTATTCTGAGTGAGGAACTTCATTTTGTTCCCTTGCCATTCTCAGTGCTTCTTTCAATTGGTGTTCAACATGGAAGAGCACTGATTCATCATTTGAGGGAGGGAGATAGGTAGTAAACAGCAGGATGTTCCCTTGCCCATATTTGACCTGATGCCATTAGACTTCATGGGGTCCAAAGCTATTGCTGATGACTTCCAGAGCCACTCCCTTTCAACTGTGTGCTACCTCTGGTTAGTCTGTCTTGCCAAGTGGACAGTACATACCCAGGAATGGAAATGGAGGAGTCTGGGACAATGACTGAAAGATATAATTCAGGCTGTTGCTTGACTAGTCTGTGGGGCAGCTTTCCCAATTATGGCACAAATCCCTTGGTGTTAGTGAGCAGGACTTTGCAGGGTCAACTGGGCTTGATGTGCCTGAGTCGATGCTGGGTGTCCTTCCAGTTTAATCTTATTTGACGTTTTTGAAGCAGTATGATACAACTGAGTGGCTTGCTCAGCCATTTCAGGGGGCAGTTAAGAGTCAACCACATTGCTGTGGCTCTGAAGTCACATGTAGGCCAGATCACATAAGGATGGAGGATTTCCTTCCCTAAAGCACATGAGTGAACCAGATGGATTTTTATGACAATCCAGTAGTTTCATGGTTTCATGGGGAAATTTTATGCTGGCGGCAGGGGTCTCGCCATCAGGGAAAACAACACTGAGATCCCCGCATCACCTCGTCTACAGAAGGCTCGCCAAATTTAATGCCAGTCAGGCACTTAACTCAACAGCAGCGGGCCTTCCATAGGATTAGGACCCCGTTGCTGGAAGTCCCGTTCTTGCAGAGGTGTCGGCTGCTGCTGCAGCTGCACCTGCACCTACCGGAGGCCGAGGAACGTCGCTGGTCCCAGAACTCAGGTATGTCAGGGCAGGAAGGGTCTCGAGGGGTGGGGGTCGCAGGGGGAGGGGCATCAGCAGCAAGGGCAGGGGAGTGGCCCTCAGTGGGCCACCACATCCCGATGCCGGGTCCCTCGTTCAAAGGAAAGCAACTCACACAGCTTTTCGTGCTGTGCTTCCCGTGCGGCGACATGGCCACCCACCGCACAGGTAATTGTGGCTGCACTGGGAAGAGGCCCTTAATTGGGAGTTAATTACCCAGTTAAGGGCCTCAATTGGCAGCAGGTGGGAAGGCTCTTCACAGGCCTTCCTGCCCCAGACTAAATTTCAGTGGAGGCAGGGTCCCTCACCCACCACCATCCCACCCGATTTATGCTCTCCCCACCTCCAAACCCGCCGTGGGGCAGAGCACAAAATTCCACCTAGCTTTTTATTCCAGATTTATTTAAAATTTATTAAATCTAAATTTCCCAACTGCCATAGGGATATTTGAACTCATATCTCCAGAACATTAGTTGAGGCCTCTGGGTTACTGGACCAGCAACATAACCACTATGCAGTGCAACCTCCACCACCTGAAGAACTGACACAAGGTGCAGGGGAGTTTTAATGACCTCACAAGAGTTGATTAGGTAAGGGAAGTCTCTGGTGCCAATATACATATTCTAGCACTTGTACAGTTTCAATCACCCCCTTATCCATCAAACTCTTTCTTAACACCTGGGTGTCAGGCAAACTCAGCAAAATTGACACATCGTCCTTATTTCAAACCACTCTCTCAACTAACTGTGTGTGCCACAAGGGCACCTGCTGGTATTGAAGGACTCTTCATTTAAAGGAACAAGGCACCTTCAGCTCTCATCATTATGGCATACACAATCTCATATTTCCATGACACAAGCCTGCAACAGCGTCTTCTCTTCCTCCAAAGAAAATAAAAAATATACAACTAGTGTTACAGAAGTGAAACCAGGAAGAACGATCACAGAAAAAACCTGAATCCACCAGAAGAGGAGGTGTTAATTGTAGTAAGCAAATGGACAGGAGAGCCAGGTTTGAGGATGAGGCTGGAGCTTAACTTCGAGAGTACAAATACCCCCTCTCCAGACCATGGGCCTTCTCTATGCCATATGAAATAAAACAACAAGTTAATTGTCAATCCAAATTCCAAGCCATCTTTCTTCAGTCCTGATATTCCAGTTCCTCCACCCATTGTTTAACATCAGAGTGCTGCCTGATCACTAGCATCCTCCAAGGTATACTGCAGGGGCACCCAGATTGCTGTTTGGGGTAGTCCTGTTTTTTCAGTCACACACAGCAACACAGACTTGATCATAGTGACTGGAATCTATATAAAATGTGAAGACCACCAATATGCAGTTCACTACTTTGGCACACACACTTTAATTAAAAACTCTTCTTTATCAGATGATATCCAGATAATCCTGCCTGTTACATGTAAAAAATCAAAAATCCTTCTGGTACTCCCACTGGGCTTTAATTGTGCTTTTTCCCCTTTAATGGTGCTGGTAATGCTGAGGAAGCATCTGAACTTTCTCCTTTCTTGATGATTAGAGAGAGAAAGATTGGCCCTCTCAAGTCCTTTGCCAAATAAGATGAAGCAAGATGGGAAAGAAACTTGGACCTACACACACCTGTTGGTCTTATTCAGGTGGTAGGGGAGGTGGTATAAACTGGGTGACGAAAAGTTTCTGAAAGATACTAGTGACTTCAATGTAATGCCCCCACAGTGAACTGACCTATGGAGCATTACAAATCATAAGTGGCAGGTGGAATTTAATACAGAGAAATGTGAGGCATTTTGGAAGAAGGGATAAGGAGATGCAATATAAACCAGTTCTAAAGAGTTTTCAGGGACAGAGGGACCTTGGGGTCCATGTGCACAGATCCTTGAAAGTGGTAGGAGATATTGACAGATTAGCTAGCAAGTGTATGGGATCTTAAGCTTCATAAGTAGAGGCACTCAGTACAAAAGCACAGAAGTTATGCTGAACCTTTATAAAGCTCTGGTTAGGCCATAATTTTAGTATTGAATTCAGTTCTGGTCACCACACTTTAGGAAGGATGTGAGGGACCTTGAGACGGTGAAGAGGAGATTTACCAGAATGGTTTCAGAGATGAGGGATTTTAACTACAAGGTTAGATAGGAGAAATTGGGGTTGTTCTCCTTGGAGCAAAGAAGATTGAGGAGATTTGATAGAGAAACACAAGATTATTACAGGTAGATAAGGTAGACAAGGAAAATCTTTTCCCATTAGCTGATGATACAAGGACTACGTAAACAAATTTAATATTTTGGGCAAGAGATGCAGAAGGGATGTGAGGAAGAACTTTTTTCCAAAACGAGTGGTAATGACCTGGGATTTGCTGCCTATGAGGGTGGTGGAAGCGGAGACGATGAATGATTTCAAAAGGAAACCAGATGGGCATTTCAGGGAAATAAACTTGCAGAGATAGTGTGGGAGAATGAGACTGACTGGATTGCTCTACAGAGAGCCAGCATGGACTTGATGGGCTGAATAGCCTACTTCTGTACCATTATGACTCAATGAGCTGAATTTAACGCATGCGGTGGTGGCCCCAATGGCGTGCCGGAAAACCAGGGGAAAATCCACCTCGGTAGTTTTTAGGAGCCCCAACCTGACTCTGTGCCCATCAGGCAATTAACTGCCTGGCATTCGGGCTCCCTTCTCTTTAAGGGCAGAGGGCCGGCAGCTTGTCAGTCCCAGCAGTGGCACCAGGAGTGACGGCTACTGCTGGGACTGCACCTGGCCCGGAACAACATCATGAACGCCATCTTGGAACCTATGTGAGTGTTGTTGAGGTCACTGGGACCAGTTAGGCAGGCCCTGGCGAATGGGTTGGGGGGGGGGAATCATTGGTGAGGGCTGGGTGAGTTTTTCTATGTGAGCGGCCTTCCGTGGCCACAGGGTTCCCGATCAGAAGGGCTCACCAACCCGGCAGGCCATCAGCTTTTATTGAGCAGTTTACCTATGAGCCTGCCAGTGGCGGCAGGAACAGGTCCTTAAGTGGCCCTTAATTGGCCACATAAGGGCCTCCCAATTAGCCTCTGGACGGGAAGGCCATCCTCGACCTACCTGCCACGGATAAAACTGCATGGCATTGGGAAGGTGACAGGCACTCTCCCCCTCCCAACATTATGCATCCTCTCCCCGCCTCGCAACCTGCTCCCATGGGGGCACATTAAATTCCAACCTGTGACTCTTTATCATGGCTAAGTATTTTTTAACTGTATTCAGGAGGAATTTGAGCCCTATCATTTGTGCAGGGAAGATCTGTCCAGAGGTTTATTCAGCAATATTTCTGCACAATACAGGTGAACAGGAAATAAGGAAATGCTTTCTGACAACCAGGCACTCAAAACACTGATCAAGGAACCAAGGGTTAGCATATTAGTTCCGTATGGAACTGAAGGGCCCACCTTCCCCATCCTCTCTCCTGCCTACAGCAAGCTTTAGAGCTAATAGCATGCAGGGTAAATGGAGTTTCCAGAACAAAGTCAATGACCTGGACAGATATGATGAAGATGGTGGACCTCAACAAGCACCTAAGAGAAAATTAAAGTATAGTTTGGAATGCCAAGTATCCCTATGTAGGCATGTCACAAGTAATAATCTCATAACCTATAAATAAGTTTATATTGAGCTATCATAACTATTAACTTCTGTGGAGTCCCATCATGGGAGAAAAACAGGATCTTAACATACATGGTCATACTGCAGCATGGGAGCAATACAATGAGAAACTGTATAAATCAAACTGCTGGCAATGAAAAATCTTAAGGGGTCTTCACATATGAAATCCTTGTCAGTCAACCAAAAGGAATGATGCATGTCCATTTAGTGTCAAATAGAATGGGCTGAAGGATGGACAGCTCAATGTCACTGCCTATGCTACCTAAATTTGCCAAATCTCAAGGCTACTTATATTTTTGCAGAAAAAGTTGATCAGTAAGTTCACAGATGACATGAAAATTGGTGGTGTTGTAAATAGTGAGGAGGAAATCCTTAGATTACAGGGAGATATAGATGGGCTAGTAAGATGGGCGGAGCAGTGGCAAATGGAATTTAATCCTGAAAAGTGTGAGGTAATGCATTTTGGGAGGACTAACAAGGCAAGGGAATACACAATAGATGGTAGGACCCTGGGAAGTACAGAAGGTCAGAGGGACCTTGGTGTACTTGTCCATATATCACTGAAGGCAGCAGCACAGGTAGATAAGGTGGTTAGGAAGGCATATGGGATACCTGCCTTTATCAGCCGAGGCATAGAATATAAGAGCAGGGAGGTTATGATGGAGCTGTATAAAACGCTAGTTAGGCCACAGCTGGAGTACTGTGTACAGTTCTGGGCACTATAGGAAGGATGTGATTGACCTGGAGAGGGTGCAGAGGAGATTCACCAGGATGTTGCCTGGGCTGGAGCATTTCAGCTATGAAGAGAGACTGAAAAGGCTAGGGTTGTTTTCCTTAGAGCAGCGAAGGATGAGAGGGGACATGATTGAGGTGTACAAAATTATGAGGGGCATTGATAGGTTAGATAGGAAGAAACTTTTTCCCTTAGCGGAGGGGTCAAGAACCAGGGGGCATAGAGTTAAGGTAAGGGGTAGGAGGTTTAGAGGGGATTTGAGGAAACATTTTTTCACCCAGCGGGTGGTTGGAATCTGGAACGCACTGCCTGAAGAAGTGGTGGAGGCAGGAACCCTCACAACATTTAAGAAGTGTTTAGATGAGCACTTGAAATGCCATAGCATACAAGACTACAGGCCAATGGCAGAAATATGGGATTCGAATAGTTGGGTGCTGGATGGCCGGCATAGACACGATGGGCCAAAGGGCCTGATTCTGTGCTGTATAACTCTATGATTATGATAATAACTGGACAACATAGGATGCAATTTATCAAGGGAATAGGGGTGGATAAAGCTGAAGTTCTCCCACAAACTCAGGGCAAGGACCATCATATTCTTGTTATCATTGTTTCTCTATTCAGTAACTGCATAAAATTAGCTTCATAAACATCTCACACAGATAGAGGTTTACAAAGTTGAGTGGCATGGACAGAGTGGATAGTCAGAAGCTTTTTCCCAGGGTGGAAGAGTCAGTTACTAGGGGACATAGGTTTAAGGTGAGAGGGGCGAAGTTTAGAGGGGATGTGCAAGGCAAGTTTTTTACACAGAGGGTGGTAAGTGCCTGGAACTTGCTGCCGGGGGAGGTGGTGGAAGCAGGTACGATAGCAATGTTTAAGAGGCATCATGACAAATACATGAATAGGATGGGAATAGAGGGATACGGACCCCGGAAGTGCAGAAGGTTTTAGTTTAGACAGGCATCATGATCGGCGCAGGCTTGGAGGGCCGATTGGCCTGTACCTGTGCTGTACTGTTCTTTGTTCTTATTCTACTAAGCAAGGACTGTTTGAACATGCTTCTTTGAGACAGCTCCTGTATTCCTCTTCTGTTTTGTAGGCCTTGTAGAAGAGAGTTACACCACAGCCAGTGCCCCCAAGCAAACCTGGACCTTACAACATACAGCACCACTCGAACCACCTTACCAAGCACCAGCAGAGCTACAAAAACACAGCAGGATGTAGATAGTGACCTTGAAGAGGTAGTACTGGGTGAGTCACAATGCACTGGTGAAAAGGAGCTTAGTTTTGGTGACAGCTCAAGAGAAAGCACCTATTATTGGGAGGCCTAGCATCATTCTTGATTCTGCTGCAGGGGCAGGTGTCATTTAGAAAACTGGGATGTGCAGTCAGAGGCTGTTGACCATTACTAGACGATCGATTCCCTTTGAGGATCCTCTGATTGGAATTTGGGCTGCTGCTAACACATGGCAGATCTGGGTTCTGTCCCAAATTTTGGTGCCTTGTGGGCAATTAACTTGCTATTCCCCCTACCACCTATAGATTTCAGCCCCATGAAAACTACAGCAGATGAAGACGACTATTTGGTCCATTGTGCCTGTGCCAGTGTGAGCTCTTCAACTGAAGCTATCTAATCACGTTTTGCTGTCCTTGTCTTTATATGCGCCCTTTTAAAATACTTATCCTAGTTGCTTTAAATGATGTTCGAATCTCTGCCTCAGTTATCACTTGTGATAAAGCAGACAGATAATGAGAGAGAAGCAGAATTCCTTAACTATTTCCATAGTTCTTGTGGGTGAAACAAGGAAGTTCTTTAAATAAGTCCAGCATTATTGAATTTTAAAACATTTCAAAAGTTCAACCTTCAATGCCCTAGGTACAGCAAAAAGGCACAGTGCAAATTAACCATATTAATGACCCACTTGTACTTTACAAATTAGCGTGGTGGTGCTATTGTGGGAATTGCAGGCTGTCAAGAAAATCATGTTAGTCATAAAATAATCTAGTATACTCTTTCATTACACTTACATTCCATTGCTTCTAATGAAATTTTGGGATGGCATTAAACTGTATTATTAAAAACGCCATCTCTTCAACATAGAGGGTTAGGACTGTGCCAAAGCTGACAAGAAGCCTGCTAAACATCGCACAACATAAGGATCTTGAGGTGCAGTGGAATTGCCTTTTGTCAATTGCAGCAAAATGGTAAATGGACTTATAGACAATGACTTTACAGTATCTCTATCACTGGAACACAGAAAAATCTTTACCCAAGTTGGGTTGCCATGAGAGACAGTGTGGATATTCATGTGGTAAAAAAGGAACAATCTTTTTGCTAAGCAGTTCCAAGGATAAACCAAAAGGAGGAAGGTGGGAAAGTTCTTCAGACTTTATAACTAGTGAGATGAGAGGATGGCTTCTGGAATTCACAGAGTGGGATGGGAGACGTAGGAGATGGTGGATGTTATTTTGATTCAGGTAATATCTTGCTATTCAGGAGAATTTAAAAAAAAGATAATACCAAGGAAATAAAAAGACAACTGAACAGTTGCACTATGTAAAGCAACTAAGCATATATGTAAAACTTTATAACATGTTTGGATAATAAAGAAAGACCAAAGGGTAGAGAATGTAGGATATTCACATTTACAGAAATGAAATTGTGCTGGAGGTTGGGTGCCTGCATTGCTCGAAATACAAAGAGCTGGAGGAGCTTACTAAGTTTTGGTCTGGGGGATCTGGAGGAGGAACAGAGATTTCAGTATGGCATTGAAAATATTTACCCAGTACAGAGAACTTGACTCTTTATGAATAAGGTAACTCATGGTAGTGCAGAGGCTAAAATGAGAAGTTAAGTGAAGTGCTATATTATGTTCCAGGACAATCAACCATATTGCTAAAGATCTGAATATGATTTATATTGAAGTTGTCTTTAAATTAAGTTGAGCTCACACCTTTTTTAAAATGTCCTCATCAACATCAAGCCAATGGAGGCAGATGTACATTAAGTACAAATGGGCTTGGCTGCAGTATGGGTTTTATCTTCTGAACAAACAATGAAAATCGTGGAGTCTTACCTAAAGACCATCAAGGATCTTGGTGTTGGACTAGTGCTCTTCATTTCCAGGTTACGGCAAAGTGCACAGAAGCAAGGACTTATAGCCAATGATGCGATCATGGGTTGGTCCTGTATGACACTAAATGTAGGATGAATGGCAATATGAACAGAAAACCAGAGGAAATAAGTAAGGAATATAAAAGCGTGATAGGCAAATTTAAAGCAAAGGAAGCGATATGTGGGTGGCTTGAGTCTTTTGCCATGATCATTCAAAAAAGACAAGGGTTAATTTTTTTTTTATTCATTCAGGGATGTGGGCGTCGCTGGCCAGGCCAGCATTTATTGCCCATCCATAATTGCCCTTGAGAAGGTGGTGGTAAGCTGCCTTCTTGAACCGCTGCAGTCCATTTGGGGTAGGTATATCCACAGTGCTGTCAGGAAGGGAGTTCCAGGATTTTGACCCAGTGACAGTGAAGGAACAGCGATATCGTTCCAAGTCAGGATGGTGTGTGACTTGGAGGGGAACTTGCAGGTGCTGGTGTTCCCATGCATTTGCTGCCCTTGTCCTTCTAGTTGGTAGAGGTCGCGGGTTTGGAAGGTGCTGTCTAAGGAGCCTTGGTGCATTGCTGCAGTGCATCTTGTAGATGGTACACACTGCTGCCACTGTGCGTTGGTGGTGGAGGGAGTGAACGTTTGTCGATGGGGTGCAAATCAAGCGGGCTGATTTGTCGTGGATGGTGTCAAGCTTCTCGAGTGTTGTTGAAGCTGCACCCATCCAGGCAAATGGAGAGTATTCCATCACACTCCTGACTTGTGCCTTGTAGATGTTGGCAGGCTTTGGGGAGTCAGGAGGTGAGTTACTCGCCTCAGGATTCCTAGCCTCTGACCTGCTCTTGTAGCCACGGTATTTATATGGCTACTCCAGTTCAGTGGCTGGTCAATGGTAGCCCCTAGGATGTTGATAGTGGGGGATTCAGCGATGGTAATGCCGTTGAATGTCAAGGGGAGATGGTTAGATTCTCTCTTGTTGGAGATGGTCATTGCCTAGCACTTGTGTGTCGCGAATGTTACTTGCCACTTATCAGCGCAAGCCTGGATTATGCCCAGGTCTTGCTGCATTATTACACGGACTGCTTCAGTAGCTGAGGAGTCACGAATGGTACTGAACGTTGTGCAATCATTAGCAAACATCGCCACTTCTGACCTTATGATTGAAGGTAGGTCATTGATGAAGCAGCTGAAGATGGTTGGGCCTAGGACACTACCCTGAGGAACTCCTGCAGTGATGTCCTGGAGCTCAGATGATTGAACTCCAACAACCACAACCATCTTCCTTTGCGCTAGATATGACTCCAGCCAGCGGAGAGTTTTCCCCCTGATTCCCATTGACCTCAGTTTTGCTAGGGCTCCTTGATGCCATAGTCGGTCAAATGCTGCCTTGATGTCAAGGGCAGTCACTCTCACCTCACCTCTTGAGTTCAGCTCTTTTGTCCATGTTTGAATCAAGGCTGTAATGAGGTCAGGAGTTGAGTGGCCCTGGCGGAACCCAAACTGAGCGCCACTGAGCAGGTTATTGCTAAGCAAGTGCCGCTTGATGGCACTGTTGATGACACCTTCCATCACCTTACTGATGATTGAGAGTAGGCTGATGGGCCGGTAATTGGCCGGGTTGGAATTGTCCTGCTTTTTGTGTACAGGACATACCTGCGCAATTTTCCACATTGCAGGGTAGATGCCAGTGTTGTAGCTGTACTGGAACAGCTTGACTAGGGGTGCGGCAAGTTCTGGAGCACAGGTCTTCAGCACTATTGCCGGAATATTGTCAGGGCCCATAGCTTTTGCAGTATCCAGTGCCTTCAGTCGTTTCTTGATATCACGCGGAGTGAATCGAATTGGCTGAAGTCTGGCATCTGTGATGCTGGGGACTTCAGGAGGAGGCTGAGATAGATCATCAACTTGGCACTTCTGGCTGAAGATTGCTGCAAATGCTTCAGCCTTATCTTTCGCACTGATGTGCTGGGCTCCCCCATCATTGAGGATGGGGATATTTGTGGAGCCACCTCCTCCAATTAGTTGTTTAATTGTCCACCACCATTCACGGCTGGATGTGGCAGGACTGCAGAGCTTCGATCTGATCCGTTGGTTATGGGATCGCTTAGCTCTGTCTATCGCATGCTGCTTACGCAGTTTGGCACGCAGATAGTCCTGTGCTGTAGCTTCACCAGGTTGACACCTCATTTTGAGGTGTGCCTGGTGCTGCTCCTGGCATGCCCTCATGCACTTTTCATTGAACCAGGGTTGGTCTCCTGGCTTGATGGTAATGGTAGAGTGGGGGATATGTTGGGCCATGAGGTTACAGATTGTGGTTGAGTACAATTCTGCTGTTACTGATGGCCCACAGCACCTCACGGATGCCCAGATTTGCATTGCTAGATCTGTTCGAAATCTGTCCCATTTAGCACGGTGGTAGTGCGACACAACATGGTGGATGGTACCCTCAATGTGAAGGCGCAGAGGTTAGTGTTTGAATGGACTGAAAGTTCCATGGGACCTGCCGGTCTTGATTTCTACAATTCCCATTATGTATTCCTGTTGATGAAGCTCCACAATTTAGCCTTTGCCCTGTACAATCAGATGGGCAGCTAAGCTGTGCTTCAAAACACAGTTTGGAGTCAAGTTTAATATTTTGGCACACACAGAAGTGAATGATTATCTCTTGGCAGGCAAGAAGGAAACATTGGGAATTCTAATGACATAGCTTCAGGGAATTGGTGCCAATTCCTGGAATAATTCTCCTCACCAAATAATATCAGTAAGTCAAAAGGTGAGAGATGTCTCCCTGCTTCAAAAACCAAAACATGGGCCAAAGCCTACTCACCCCTCCCTCATCACTCCAACCCAGGCAGGCCTCCAGCACATAAGCTCTTTGAAGTGACCTAATTAAAAACTTTCAAGATTATGAAGGGAATAGAAAAAAATTGATCCAGTCAATTGGTTCACTGTGATGAAGCATTCAAATATCAGGTGATACAAGTTATCAATGAAGATGTTCAGAGTAAGAAGTATTGCAGGTGGAACTTTATCATCAAAAAGGCAAAATTACTGGGGAAAGTTACTGAAGCTGGTAGCTGTAGTGACTGTTGGATGTTTATCTGTAAAGATTTCACTCACACCCATCTTCACAATCCTTTGTTCATGGCAAAGTTGTCAATACTCATTTGGAAGCAAAAATTTTTGCTCTGCATATACTTTTATTGGTGAAATCTGGGCGGAAGGGGGCAGCAATGAGCATGAAATGCAGAAAATAATGGAATTCATGGCAATGTCCAATTTCAATAGGCAAAGCTCATTATAATTTTACTTAAAGGATTTGCATCTTCAATGCAGCTCCCTCCACAGCACACCCTCGCTGCTGTGTATTGCTGCTGATGCTGTCCTCATCTGAAGTCCAATCAAAAGTAACTAAAGTGGGTTGTTGGAGTTCAGATACAGATCAGCCATGATCTCATTGAATAGCGGAACAGGTCTGACAGGCTGAAAAGGATTAATCCTGTTGCTCTAAAGGCACCCATCCTGATGTTCTCCATCTCCAGACTCTACAAATAAGAGTACAGAGGAGGAACATGCTAACCAGAGTTCTGAGTCAAAGACGAGCTCGGTAATGTTCTCCAGACTGGAAACAAAGAACAAAGAACAGTACAGCACAGGAATAGGCCATTCGGCCCTCCAAGCCTGCACTGATCATGATGCCTGTCTAAACTAAAACCTTCTGCACTTCCAGAGTCCATATCCCTCTATTCCCAGTGTAGCTCTAAATTGCATATTTCGCTTTGCATTTACCTTCATTCCATCCTTCTGTTCTCGATCATTTACATGTTGATCGTCAATTACTGCAGTAAGGAGGGATGAGATCTTAGGTTCCTCAAATGAGGCCATATGGGTAGAAATTAAGAACAAAAGGGAGGCAATCACTTAGCTGGGCGTGTACTACAGGCCTCCAAACAGTCGGAGAGATGGAGGAACAGATATGTAGGCAAATCTCAGAGAGGTGTAAAAATAATAGGGTAATAGGAGATTTCAACTTACCGAATATCAACTGGAATAGTCTGAATGCAAAAGGCTTAAAGGTGGCCAAATTCCTAAAATACATACAGGAGAGCTTTTTGCGCCAGTACGTAGAAAGTCCTACAAGAGAAGGGGCAGTACTGGTCCAATCATAAGGAATGAAACCGGACAAGTGGTAGAAGTATCAGTGGGAGAGCATTTTAGGGATATTGACCTTAACTCTGTAAGATTTAAGGCAGTTATGGAAAAGGACAAAGACGGGCCAGAAATAAAGGTACTGAATTGGGGGAAGGCCAATTTCAATTTGATAAAACAGGATCTGGCCAAAGTGGACTGGGAGCAGCTACTTGTAGGAAAATCTACATCAGGCCAGTGGGAGGCTTTCAAAGAGGAAATAGTGAGAGTTCAGAGCCAACATGTACCCATTAAGGTGAAGGGTAGGACCAGCAATTCCAGGGAACCCTGGATATCAAGGGATATAGAGGATTGTATCAGGAAAAAAAGGAGGCTTATGGCAGATTCAGAGTGCTGAAAACAGTGGAGGCATTAGAGGAGTATAGAAAGTGTAGGGGTGTACTTAAAAAAGTAATTTAGGAGAGCGAAGAGGGGACATGAAAAAACATTGGCGGTCAATATAAAGGAAAATGCTGAGGCATTTTATAAGTATATTAAGGGCAAGAGGATAACCAGGGAAAGGGTAGGGCCCATTAGGGACCAAAGTGGCAATCTGTGTGTGGAGCTGGAGGACATAGGTGAGGTTTTAAATGATTACTTTTCATCTGTTTTCACTGTGGAGAACGACGATGTAGGTGTAGAGATCAGGCAGGGGGATTGCGATATACTTCAACATATTAACATTGAAAGGGAGGAAGCATTAGATGCTTTAGCGAGTTTAAAAGTGGATAAATCCCCAAGCCCAGATGAGATGTAATCCAGGCTGTTGTGTGAGGCAAGGGAGGTGATAGCAGGGGCACTGACACAAATTTTCAGATCCTCTCTGGCCACGGGAGAGGTGCCAGCGGACTGGAGGACAGCGAATGTGGTACCATTATTCAAGAAGGGTAGCAGTGACAGGCCAGATAATTACAGACTGGTGGTCTAACATCAGTGCTTGGGAAACCATTGGAAAAATTATGAGGGACAGGATTAATCTTCACTTGGAGAGACAGGGAATAATCAGGGATAGTCAGCATAGCTTTGTCAGGGGGAGATCGTGTCTTTCTTGATTGAATTTTTCGAGGAGGTGACTAGATGTGTACATGAGGGTAAAGCAGTTGATGTAGTCTACATGGACTTCAGTAAGGCTTTTGATAAGGTCCCGCATGGGAGATTGGTTAAGAAGGTGAGAGCCCATGGGATCCAGGGCAATTTGGCAAATTGGATCCAAAATTGGTTTCGTGGCAGGAAACAGAGGGTAATGGTTGAGGGTTGTTTTTGCGAGTGGAAGCCTGTGGCCAGTGGTGTACCGCAGGGATTGGTGCTGGGATCCTTGCTGTTTGTAGTGTACATTAATGATTTAAACATGAACATAGGAGGTATGATAAGTAAGTTTGCAGATGACACGAAAATTGGTGGTGTCGTAAATAGTGAGAAGGAAAGCCTTAGATTACAGGATGATATAGATGGGCGGAGCAGTGGCAAATGGAATTTAATCCTGAGAAGTGTGAGGTGATGCATTTTGGGAGGACTAACAAGGCAAGGAAATATACAATGGATGGTAGGACCCTAGGAAGTACAGAAGGTCAGAGGGACTTTGGTGTACTTGTCCATAAATCACTGAAGGCAGCAGCACAGGTAGATAAGGTGGTTAGGAAGGCATATGGGATACCTGCCTTTATCAGCTGAGGCATAGAATATAAGAGCAGGGAGGTTATGATGGAGCTGTATAAAACGCTAGTTAGGCCACAGCTGGAGTACTGTGTACAGTTCTGGTCACCACATTATAGGAAGGATGTGATTGCACTGGAGAGGGTGCAGAGGAGATTCACCAGGATGTTGCCTGGGCTGGAGCATTTCTTCTATGAAGAGAGACTGAAAAGGCTAGGGTTGTTTCCTTAGAACAGAAGGATAAGGGGGGACATGATTGAGGTATACAAAATTGATAGGTTAGATAGCATGAGACTTTTTCCCTTAGCGGAGGGGTCAATAACCAGGGGGCATAGATTTAAGGTAAGGGGCAGGAGATTTAGAGGGGATTTGAGGAGAAATTTTTTCACCCAGAGGGTAATTGGAATCTGGAATACACTGCCTGAAGTGGTGGTAGAGGCAGGAACCCTCACAATATTTAAGAAGTATTTAGATGAACACTTGAAACACCATAGCATACAAGGCTATGGGCCAAGTGCTGGCAAATGTGACTAGAATAGTTAGGTACTTGATGGCCGGCACAGACACAATGGGCCGAATGGCTTGTTTCTGTGCTGTATGTATGACTCTATGAATTAGCTCTGCAGGGTAGCTCAGGTAGTCATGTGCACATCGGATGTGCAAAGATGAGTGTAGCTGGAGGTTTTCCAGTAGTCGAGTGAACAGTCAGTCTGCAATTACAAAGAAAGTGATATCGTTCTTGCTTCCATAGCTTGTTCTCAACTGTAGCTATACGTATAACTTTCTTCAAGTTTTGCATACATCTTTCAACTTCTCCATTAGCACTTGGCCAACGGGGTGTGATTTCCCGATTAGTGAAACCTAGGTACTTTGTGAATTTTCTGAACTCATCGTTGTTGAATGGGGGTCCATTGTCACTTCTTACCATTTGAGGGATTCCAAACAAGGCGAAGATCTGGTCAAGTTTTGGAATAACTGTTTTCATTGAAGTTAACATAACTAACTCCACAATTGGGAATCTACTGCAGTTATCAGTGACAACAAGCAAGTGTTCACCTGTGGACAAACCTGTCAAGTCAACGCTGACTTTAATCCATGGTCCTGGAGGTAGTTCGGACATCTTGAGAGGATCATGAAGATTTGACATTGTGGTTGCTGGACATGGCAAACACTGACTGATTTTGTGCTCTACCGTGAAGTCGATTCCTGGGAACCATACCTTTTACCTAAGGAGTTTTTTGGTCTTGACTATTCCTTTGTGTCCTTCATGTACTATATCAACCACACATTCCTTCAACGAGTGTGGAATGACAATACAGTTTTTGTGTAATACGAGACCAAATGTGGTTGCAACGGTGAGCTCATTTCGAACATTGTGAAGACCTTATAGTGTGTGAGCGATTTCGTTTGTAGATGTTTTCTCAATCACATCTTTCCAGTTTTGTGATTCTATAGCCTTCATACATAATTGCAGAGTCTCATCTTGTTTTGTTACTGCTTTGATGTCAGCTAGTTTTAGCGACTTTGGCACTGCTTTTCTGCTTACATAGTTAAGATGTTGTTCAGCAACCTTTTCCTCACAACTCTTAGGACTGACTGTCGACAATGGATGTCGTGAAAGGTAGTCCGCTGGGTTGAGCTTGCCCGGCTGATGCTCAACATGGAACTCGAATTCTTGTAGTTTGAGTATCCAACATTCTATTTAAGTTCTATTTAACATTCTACCAAAACTCGTTTTCACAGCCACATCTCCTTCCTCAGTGACTGTCTCCGGCTCCGACTTATTCCACGTGGATTCCAACTGCAGTTTCACCCATCATGCTTTGAAATCACCCAGGATCACAGGTATCTCCGAGAAATACAACGTTCCTCGGACTGCTACTCTCGCCGCATCCTGAGATCCACGCTCAGTGCTATGCGCCGCCACATGCACACACTGGACCTCTCTCTCCAGCAGCACCGCCTCATCTTATCTCAAAGCTGTTCTACTCCGCAGTTTCATTTCATCTTACGTCTCATCCGACGCATTAACAAAAAACTTTTTTTCTTCCTTTCAGGTGTTAAGGAACGCAAGCTCCAGCAGCTGATGGGAACTAATGCCCCTCCAGATCCTCCCTCCTCTTCACTTCCCCCTGACCCCACCCCTTCTGATCTGACCCCTTGCCGTGTATTCACTATACCCTCTGACCTCCCCCTCTCTGATGCTGAGCGTTCTGTACTCAGCAAAGGTCTCAGTTTTATCCCCTTACGCCCCCACCTCAATGAATTTCGCGCTCGGCATGACGTTGAGCTCTTCTTTCGTCGCCTCCGCCTCCGGGCTCACTTCTTTGACCAGGAGTCCTCCCCCCGACCAGCAGACCCATTCACCCGCCTCCAGCATTCTCCCTCTACCTGGACCCCTCCCCCTGGCCTCTTACCCGCTCTTGATCTCTTCATTGAAAACTGTCGGCGAGACATTGGTCGTCTCAATTTCTCTGCCCCCCTCACTCACTCTAACCTGTCCCCCTCTGAACTTGAGGCACTCCGTTCTCTCAGGTCTAACCCCGACATGGTCATCAAACCTGCAGACAAGGGTGGTGCTGTTGTCGTATGGCGTACCGACCTCTACCTTGCAGAAGCTCAATGCCAACTCACGGACACTTCTTCCTACCTCCCTCTGGACCATGACCCCACCACCGAACATCAAGCCACCGTCCAAAGGACTGTCACTGACTTCATCTCCTCTGGAGATCTTCCCTCTACAGCTTCCAACCTCATAGTCCCACAACCCCGCACAGCCCGCTTCTACCTCCTTCCCAAAATCCACAAACGGGACTGTCCCGGCAGACCCATTGTGTCAGCCTGCTCCTGCCCCACTGAACTTATTTCTTCCTATCTAGACTCTATCTTTTCTCCGCTGGTCCAGTCTCTTCCCACCTACATCCGTGACTCTTCTGACGCCCTACGTCATTTTGACAATTTCCAGTTTCCTGGTCCCAACCGCCTCCTCTTCATTATGGATGTCCAATCGCTCTACACCTCCATCCCCCACCAGCATAGTTTGAGCGCTCTCCGCTTCTTCCTGGAACAGAGGCCCAACCAGTCCCCATCCACCACCACCCTCCTCCGCCTGGCTGAACTTGTTCTCACATTGAACAACTTCTCCTTCAACTCCATGCACTTCCTTCAAGTAAAAGGTGTCGCTATGGGTACCCGCATGGGTCCTAGTTATGCCTGTCTTTTTGTGGGATATGTTGAGCATTCTTTGTTCCAGTCCTACTCAGGCCCCCTCCCCCAACTCTTTTTCCGGTACATTGATGACTGTATCGGTGCCGTTTCCTGCTCCCGCCCCGAACTGGAAAACTTTATCAACTTTGCTTCCAATTTCCACCCTTCTCTCACCTTTACATGGTCCATCTCTGACACTTCCCTTCCCTTCCTCGACTTCTCTGTCTCCATCTCTGGGGATAGGTTGTCTACTAATATCCATTATAAGCCCACTGACTCCCACAGCTATCTCGACTACACTTCTTCACACCCTACCTCCTGTAAGGACTCCATTCCATTCTCCCAGTTTCTCCGTCTCCGACGCATCTGCTCTGATGATGCTACCTTCCATGACGGTGCTTCTGATATGACCTCCTTTTTCCTCAACCGAGGATTTCCCCACACTGTGGTTGATAGGGCCCTCAACCGTGTCCGACCCATTCCCCGCACCTCTACCCTCACCCCTTCCCCTCCCTCCCAGAACCGTGACAGGGTTCCCCTTGTCCTCACTTTTCACCCCATCAGCCTCCATATCCAAAGGATCATCCTCCGCCATTTCCGCCACCTCCAGCGTGATGCCAGTACCAGTCGCATCTTCCCCTCCCTTCCCCTGTCAGCATTCCGAAGGGATCGTTCCCTCCGCGATACCCTGGTCCACTCCTCCATTACCCCCACCACCTCGTCCCTGTCCCAGGGCACCTTCCCCTGCAATCGCAGGAGGTGTAATACCTGCCCATTTACCTCCTCTCTCCTCACTATCCCAGGCACCAAACACTCCTTTCAGGTGAAGCAGCGATTTACTTGTACTTCTTTCAATGTAGTATACTGTATTCGCTGCTCACAGTGTGGTCTCCTCTACATTGGGGAGACTAAGCGCAGACTGGGTGACCGCTTTGCGGAACATCTCCGCTCAGTCCGCAAGCAGGACCCTGAGCTTCCGGTTGCTTGCCATTTCAACACTCCCCCCTGCTCACATCTCTGTCCTGGGATTGCTGCAGTATTCCAGTGAACATCAACGCAAGCTCGAGGAACAGCATCTCATTTACCAATTAGGCACACTACAGCCTGCCGGACTGAACATTGAGTTCAATAATTTCAGAGCATGACAGCCCCCCATTTTACTTTCATTTTTAGTTATTTTTTCTTCCTTTTTTTTTACATTCTTTTTTACATTTTTTACAATCTTTTTTTTTGCATTTATTTCATTTCATCTTTGTTTGTTCAGTTTGCTTACCCACTGTTTTTTTTCAGGTTTGCACTTGCTGCTGTTCAATATTCAGTGTATTTACACCTAATCTGTACTAATGCTTTGTCTTTCAACACACCATTAACATATTGTTTGCCTTTGCTCCGTGACCTTTTGGTCAGCTATGTGGCCTGGTCCAATCTAGACCTCCTTTGTTATCTCTTGCCCCACCCCCACCTCACTTGCTTATAACCTGTGACTTTTCTAATATTTGTCAGTTCCGATGAAGGGTCACTGACCCGAAACGTTAACTCTGCTTCTCTTTCCACAGATGCTGCCAGACCTGCTGAGTGATTCCAGCATTTCTTGTTTTTATTCTATTTAAGTGGGTGGTTTGCTATGTGAATTGTTGATTAAACTCACTGGTGGTATATGTTCATTAATTACTTTAAACTCCCTTCCGTATAAGTAGAGGTGAAAGTGTAAGATACCTCATGTGATTGAGAGAGCTTCTCTCTCTGTTTGCAAATAATGTTGCTCTACAGGCATTAGCAATCTGCTTGCCATTGCAACGATTGATGTGTGCTACCTGTTTTGTCTTTCTGTACCAGAACTTCACCTGGCTTGCATCCATGACTAGCTGGGTGGTTTTTTCAGGTTCAAAATAGGCATTTGTGCAACTTGCTGACAAATGTTGTTTGATCTGGTTGGTTGTTGGTGACCACTTGGTGGTTACTTTTGTTGGATTGTGTCAGGGCCAGATAGCATAGTGAGGTCAGGACTGAGAGACTGCAGTACGTGGTGAGTCCTAGCAGACTCCTGACTTCCTGTACGTTTGTCGGATCTGCAGCTTTTACTATGGCTTCAACCTTCCGTGGATCTGGTGATATTCCTTCACCAGTAAACACATGACTGAAGAATTCAATTCTGCTTTCATTAAAATAGCATTTGGCTTTGTTCAAGGAGATTACATTCTCTGAAACATTGTTGGAATACATGGAGGCGTGACTCGAGTTCCCTTTCAGTGCGACTGTAGATAAGAAAGTCATCACCGATGTTCAGCATGCCTTCAAGTCCTTGAAGTGTAGATTGAATCAAGTGCTGAAATACCTCAGCTGCTGAGCTGACTCCAAAGTTCAGCCTCCAATATTGAAAAAGTCCGATGTGTGTAGAGAACATAGTAAGATATCTCGATTCTTCTGCAAGCTTGATTTGATGGTATCCTGCATTGAGGTCAAGTTTAGCGAAGTGTTGAGCACAATTCACTTTCTCTATGATATCACCAATTGTGTCTAGTATCTTGTGTCAAGTGTCTATGGCTTGGTTTGGTGATTGCATATCAACGCAGATTCTAATCTGGTTCTCACTCTTGGGTTTCTTGATGACTTTTATGAGTGAGACCCAAGGGGTAGGCTCATCCCCAACTTTCTCAACAATGTCAATATCAAATAGGCATTGAGGTTCCTTCTCTGTCTGTTTCCTGACATGACATGGTATTCATCACCATTGATGCGCAACTGGGGGCACATTAGGATCTACATGCAGATAAAATAGAGCATTCATTCTAGTCTTTTTGAATGAGACTGGCATTTGAAAAGTCGCTAGGATTTTCAGTGGTTTGTCACTGCTGTCAGTTTTCATATTCCCTGATTTGCAGAGAATAGGGCAAGTTTGTTGAATGTTTTATCTCCCATCACACTGACAGACACTCCTGTGTCTATGAGAGCATCTACATCCAAGAAGCCAATGGTCACATTCAGACGTGGCTGTTTGCTCTGTCTGAGAGAGAGCAGAAAAGTATGTTCAAGGTCATCTGCCTCTACGTTGGCTACATTCGCTTGCCATTTTCATATGGTACGCATAACATGGCACCCTTCTGTTGGTATTGGTCTTAGTAGTTGATTTTGCTGATGACCGACAAACACGGGCAAAGTGGTTGGGTTTTCCACAAGCTTTACACTGTTTACCAGCAGAAGGACACTCTGTCCAGTGTGGGTAAGCACCACCACAGTGGAAACATTCTTTAGATAAGTCGCAACTCTGTTTATGAGATGGCTATTGTTGCTCTGCAGGTGGTTTCCTGGCACATGAGTGAAGGATAGTGTTCATAGGAGTTGTAATCGGACTGTGATAGTTACTGTTAGCAGCCTCAACTTCAGTAGCTCTGGACTCAGAGTGATAGTGATCTTGCTAACTCCAGTGGTTCTGACAGCTTTCTGCCTTTCTCGAATGTTTTTCAGGTGTAGTCAACTGGAGAAATAGCCTTTGCCCATTTGTGTTTTGATTTCCCGTTCAACGTGTTCAACATCATCAAAGTCACACTTGGTTTCTAGTTGCCTCAATTGTATGCAATATTGGTCAATTGTCGTGTTTGCTTCTTGCTTACTGTGTTGGATATGGTGCTTTTCTTGGGCGTAAAGTAAGTTGTCAGTGCATTTTGTGCTTAGTTGTAGTCATTTTGTTCAGGTGTAAGTGTCTCAAAGATATCTTCCAATTCTTCACCTCCATCGTATAAAAGCAAGGCCTTTTTTTCCTTGTATCATCTGTGATTGTGAAACCTGCCATCGCACCTTTGAAACGACACAGCCACTTTTGCCAACATGGGGTAGAGATGATGGCTCTGAATGCATATCAAAAGATGGTAGGTTGGACATAAACAATGCCATATTGATCAGCAACAGAGTGGTAGTGCACGATCAGGAATCCGGGATCGCAAACCTTTCAAAGGAAACTTCTCTGCAATGATCTGAGAATATATACTTTTTTTGACTGAATGGTTATTTTGGAGAGATCAGCGTGTGTGTACACACTGTACAAGCTTCCTATGTATCACCTTAACACAGTCTTCAACTTAAAATGCTGTCTGTAAAAGTAAATAAAAATCTTCCAAACTTTTCCTACCTAAAAGCAATGTTTCCAGTTTTTCACCATCCATTTTGCTTTTTTTTACCTCGTTGTTATTCTGATATTCTCAGGAATGGAGTGAGGTTTAGCTGAATTTAGTAAGAAATATGAGGCAGAGACTGAGACAGCGTGCTGTTGAACATCATAGAGACTTCTTTATTCTGTTTTACTTGCGCTTTCCCTTTGCTATGTGTGTTCGACAGCAGCCCCAAGTATACACAAGGCACATTGTAATTTTAAAACACTACAACACTACAAGCTCAGTTCTGGGAAGAGGTTCACGATGATAAGATCGGGACGAATAAGCAAAGCTCCTTTATGTTTCAGGGAGTGTTAAACTTACTAACCTGTAAATAATATTTTGTTTAAACCATGTATAGTTAGTCCGCACCATAACATCATTACTTATTGCACATATGTTTTTATCTTTGGAAAAAAGGGGGATGTGGTGAGATGACTTTAAGAAGGATCAACCTTAAGAGAGGGCTGCCTTAAGGGCTGTTAGGATTGGTCACTGGAGGAAGTGATGTTGTGTCACACATGACCCGCTGGTTGTCGATAAGGCCTGATATAACAAGATGTGTTTACATGCGCTCATGCAGTAGCTGTCTTTTTTCATTCGTGGGCTGTGGGTGTTGCTGGTTGGGCCAGTGTTTATCGCACATCCCGAATTGCCCCTGAGAAAGTGGTGGTGAGCTGCCTTCTTGAACCGCTGCAGTCCTTGGGTTATAGGTACACCAACAGAGCTGTTAGAAAGGGAGTTCCAGGATTTTGACCAAGCAACAGTGAAGGAACGGCAATATGGTTCCAAGTCAGGATGGTGTGTGGCTTGGAGGGGAACTTGCAGGTGGTGGCAATGCCCTGCATCTGCTGCCTTTGTCCTTCTAGGTGGTAGAGGTCGTAGGTTTGGAAGGAATATCAAAGGAGCCTTGGTGGGTTGCTGCAGTGCAAATTGTAGATGATAAACATTGCTGCCACTGTGCATCAGTGTGTAAGGCATTTGGATACCTCTTGTATTTTTATTATGCTGTGAGGCATTTGTTCATATCTCCTGCATTTCTTTTAATAAGTAAAATGTAACCAGTTGTGGTGTGGACCAGCATGTGGAGCTCACCAGGTGGTAAGAATATGGAGGCGGAGGATATCGGGATGAAGGGAGAAGAATTCTGACCGAAGACAACATTATTGGACTTTTAGAAAATAAGAGACAACATAACTGATCAAGGACCCCCACATACATACACACAGACAGACAAGTCACTCTCATGGACAATGGCGTTTTGAAATATATGTGAATAGTTTCCTTCTTGCTTTATCAAGATGCAGATATCACATCCATGGGTGTTATGCACCTAAGACCTGCACCCCCAACCCTGCTGAGAGCAAGATATGACCACATGCAGGTGGTCTTGCATAGCCAGAGTGGGATTGATAAGGCACTGAAACTCAGTTGGATGACCCAATTCAAAACATTACCTTATATGTCAAGGGACCAGTGTCTGAAAGGGGTATCAAGCCACTGCTCACAAGGACATTGTCGCTTCGACCGGGAAGTGTTACTTGGTCAGTCATAGGAAGTTGTGTGGGAGAAATCGTTCAGCAGACCTCACCACCCGGGAATGAGCTCCTGTACGCGGGTCTATGAAGCAACTGGTGTTGTAAGTATATATTATTGCTTGAGCTAATAAAGGTGCTCCACATAAAGTGGAAATTGTATCCAAAGTCTGTTTTGTGCGATTGATACTCAATATGGGGTCAGGACCTTAGAGGGAAGTGAGACCCCCTTTTTAAGAGTCTTACAAGTGGTGAAGGGATTGAATATTGAAGGTGGTGGATGGGGTGTTAATCAAGTGGGCTGCTTTGTCCTGGATGGTGTTGAGCTTCTTGAGTGTTGTTGGAGCTGCACCCATCCATCACATTCCTGACTTGTTTTTTGTAGATGGTGACAGTCTTTGGGGAGTCAGGAGGTGGGTTACTCGCCTCTGAATTCACAGCCTCTGACCTGCTCTTGAAGCCACAGCATTTATGTGGCGGGTCCAGTTCAGTTTCTCGTCAATGGTAACTCCCAGGATGTTGACAGTGGGAGATTCAGTGATGGTAATGCCATTGAACATCAAGGGGCGATGGTTGGATTCTATCTTGTTCGAGATGGTCATTGCCTGGCACTTGTGTGGTGCAAATGTTACTTGCCACATATCAGCCAAGACTGTGTGGTGATCACTCCTACCAATACTGTCGTGGACAGATACGAACATACAAATTAGGAGCAGAAGTAGGCCATTCGGCCCCTCGAGCTTGCTCTGCCATTGAATAAGATCATGGCTGATCTGTTTGTGTCTCGAATTCCACAGTCCCATCTCCTCCCGATAACCTTTGATTTCCTTGCCTAATAAAAATCTATCTACCGCCTTAAACATATTCAATGACCCTGCCTCCACTACCTTCTGAGGCAGAGAGTTCCAAAGTCACACAACCATCTGAGAGAAAAAAATTTCTCCTCATCTCTGTCATAAAAGGCAACCCCTAATTTTAAAACAGTGCCCCCTAGTTCTGGACTCACCCACAAGAGGAAACATCCTTTCCACAATCACCTTGTCAAGACCGTTCAGGATCTTATATACTTCAATCAAGTCCCCCCTCACTCTTCTAATTTCCAGTGAAAACAAGCTCAGTCTGTCCAACCTTTCCTCATAAGACAACCCGCTCATACCAGGTATCTATCTAGTAAAACTCATCTGAACCACCTCCAACACATTCACATGCTTCCTTAAATAAGGAGACTAAAACTGCACACAGTATTCGAGATGTGGTCTCACAAATGCCCTGTATAATTGACGCATAACATCCTTACTTTATTTTCAATTCCTTTCATAATAAAGGATAGCATCCATTAGCCTTCTTTATTACTCGCTGTACTTGTATATTAACTTTGTGAGACTCATGCAATAGAGCACCTAGATTCCTCTGCACCTCGGAATTCTGCAGTCCTGCTCTGTTTAAGTAATACTCTGTTTTTTATATTTCCTGCCAAAGTGAAGAACTTCACATTTTCCCACATTATACTCCATCTGCCAGATTTTTGCCCACTCACTCAACCTACCTATATCAGTCTGCAACCTCCTTATGTCCTCTTCCCAACATACTTTCCTACCTATCTTTGTGTCATCTGCAAATTTAGCTACAATGCCATTGCTCCCCTCATCTAAGTCATTGATAGAAATTGTTAAAAGTTGTGGCCCCAGCACAGACCCATGTGGGACTCCACTCGTCACATCCTGCCAATCAGAAAATGACCCATTTATACATACTCTCTGTTTTCTGCCAGCCAGCCAATCATCTATCCATGCTAATATGTTACCCACTACACCATGAGCTCCTACTTTGCGAAATAACCTTTTATGTGGCATCTTGTCAAATGCCTTCTGGAAATCCAAGTACAGTACATCAACGGGCTCTCCTTTATCCATGGCACATGTTACTCCTTTAAAGAACTCCAATAAATTGGTTAAACACGATCTCCATGCTGACTATTCCCGATTACCTTGAGTTCTACTGCAACAGGTAGATTGGTAAGGACGAGGTCAAGTAGATTTTTCCCTCTTGTGGTTCCCTCACTACCTGTCGCAGACCCAGTCGAGCAGCTACGTCCTTTAGGACTCGGCCAGCTCGGTCAGTAGTTGTGCTCCCGAGCCACTCTTAGTGATGGACAGTGTAGTCCCACGCCCAGAGTACATTCTGTGCCTTTGCTACCCTCAGTGCTTCTTCCAGTTGGTGTTCAACATTGAGAAGCACTGATTCATTAGATGAGGGAGGGTGACAGTAGGTGGTAATCAGCAGGATGTTTCCTTGCTCATGTTTGACCTGATGCCATGAGACTTCATGGGGTCCGTATACCACTGCGCTGTCATCTCTGGTGGGTCTCTCCTTCCGGTGGGACAGGACATACCCGGGGATAGTGATGGTGGTGTCCAGGACATTGTCTGCAAGGTATGCTTCCGTGAGTATGACTATATCAGACTGTTGCTTGATTCGTCTGTGGGGCAGCTCTCCCAATTTTGGCACACGCCCCCAGATGTTAGTAAGGAGGACTTTGCAGGGTCGACAGGGCTGGGTTTTCCATTGTCGTTTCCAGTGCTGAAGTCGATGCCGGATGGTCCGTCGGTTTTACTCCTTTACTTGGACTTCATAGCAGTTTGATACAACTGGGTGGCTTGCTAGGCTATTTCAGAGGAGATTTAAGAGTCAACCACATTGCTGCGGGTCTGGAGTCACATGCAGGCCAGACCAGATAAGGACAGCAGATTTCCTTCCCTATAGGACATTAGCGAACCAGATTTTTATTAATTGAATTCACATTTCACCATCTGCCATGGTGGGAATTCAAGCCCATGTCCCCAGAGCATTAGCCTGGGCCTCTGGGCTACTAGTCCAGTGACATTACCATGACGCCACCGCCTATATATATGTTCTACTTAAAGTACAATAAATCCCACATTTTCTTCTAATATTACTTGGAGTCCTGTGCATCTTACAATAGTTCACATACCAAAGGATCAAGTAATATTACAGCAGGAGGCAGGCGAAAGGCTTTCAGCCACCTCAACTTCAGCAAGGTAAAATGTTTGCGACCTCTGCATTTCAGTAAGAATGTCCTTACCGAAATATGTCACCTGCTGCAGCCACAACTGCAACATCAGAGCAGGATAAAGACTGCATTGCCAGTGGCTGTGAAGGTGAACCGTGTGATGAACCTTTATGCATCTGGCTCCTTCCAGGCTGGAGCTAGAGATATTTGCAACATCCAGTAAGTTACAGTCAATTGTTGCATAGTGGAGGTCACTGAAGCTCTCTACTCAATGACAGGTAACTTTATTTCAATCTTTCCTGCCAGAGAGAAGCAGTTGGATGAGTATGCGGCTTCACAAGGATGACAGGATTCCCCATGGTGCAGAATGCCATTGACTAAATACACATCGCTTTGTGGGCACCACATGTTAACTCTGCCCTATACCGGAACCAAATGTGATTCCACTCCCTCAACGTCCAACTAGTGTGTGACCATAGGCAGCGAATCATGCAGGTCAATGCCTAGTATCCTGACAGCAGCCATGATGCCTTTATTCTGAAGCAGTCCAGCTGCATTTGAGCCACCATGGAAAACCAAGGGTGGCTAGTGGATGACAAGGGCTATTTAGTGGCCATATGGCTATAATGGCTCTGGTGTGCAACCCATGCATCATGCATACAATGAAAGCCATGTTGCAATATTAACGTAATAGAGCAGACCACGGACATACTGAAACACCACTTCCTGGACTGCTCTGGAGGAGCCCTGCAGTACTCGGCAAAGCAGGTGTCAAGACTGATGGTGGTCATTTTCTGGTTGGCAAGATGTAATGAGTGGTGTGCCACAGGGATCTGTGCTGGGTTCTCAACTTTTTACAATTTATATAAATGACTTAGATGAAGGGACCGAAGGTATGGTTGCTAAATTTGCTGATGACACAAAGATAGGTAGGAAAGTAAGTTGCGAAGAGGACATAAGGAGGCTACAAAGGGATGTAGATAGGTTAAGTGACTGGGCAAAGACCTGGCAAATGGAGTATAATGTGGAAAAATGCAAAATTGTCAATTTTGGCAGGAAGGATAAAAAAGCATATTATCTAAATGATGAGAGATTGCAGAGCTCAGAGATCCAGAGGGATCTGGGTGTCCTAGTGCATGAATCACAAAAGGTTAGTATGCAGGAACAGCACGTAATTAGGAAAGCTAATAGAATATTATTGTTTATCACGAGGGGAATTGAATACAAAAGTAGGGAGGTTATGCTTCAGTTATACAAGGCATTGGTGAGACCACATCTGGAGTACTGTGTACAGTATTGGTTTCCTTATTTAAGTAAGGATGTAAATGCATTGGAAGCAGTTCAGAGAAGGTTTACTAGACTGATACCTAGAATAGGCGGGTTTTCTTATGAGGAAAGATTGGACAGGCTAGGCTTGTATCCGCTGGAATTTAGAAGAGTAAGAGGCGACTTGATTGAAACATATAAGATCCTGAGGGGTCTTGACAGGGTGGATGTGGAAAGGATGTTTCCCCTTGTGGGAGAATCTAGAACTAGGGGTCACTGTTTAAAAATAAGGCGTCACCCATTTAAGACAGAGATGAGGAGAAATGTTTTCTTTCAGAGGGTTGTGAGTCTTTGGAATTCTTCCTCAAAAGGCAGTGGAAGCACAGTCTTTGAATATGTTTAAGGCAGAGGTAGATAGATTCTTGATAAGCAAGGGAGTGAAAAGTTATCGGGAGTAGGGAGGAATGTGGAGTAATCAGATCAACCATGAACTTATTGAATGGCGGAACAGGCTCCAGGGGCTGGGTGGCCTACTCCTGCTCCTAATTTGTTTGTTCGTATGTTCGTGTGTTGTACAACCTCGCCATTATGAGGGGACGGCTCTTGCCACTAGTTCTATGGGGAGCACATGACGAACAGGACACGGAGTGGAGAAGGAGG
Source organism: Heterodontus francisci (assembly GCF_036365525.1). Taxonomy (NCBI): domain Eukaryota; kingdom Metazoa; phylum Chordata; class Chondrichthyes; order Heterodontiformes; family Heterodontidae; genus Heterodontus; species Heterodontus francisci. The sequence goes on along the minus strand of NC_090372.1, from coordinate 51,387,430 downwards.
AGTAGTATGAGGAAACCTCAACAGCCCCTTTCTGGCTGGGCTGTCTGTGAAGAACTTATCCAAGTGCGATACCTGTAACAGCAATCCCAATTCTCCATTCAACAACAGTTCCACCCTTACCTTTACTCTGTGGTTTACCATCACACCGCGTGAGTGGCCAAAATGCAAAAGTAAAGCCACTACAAAATTAACACTCCAAACCAAATTTATAAATGAAATCATGCCATTTCACATACAAAAATCAACTAATCACCCTTAATGCTTGTCCTCTATGTGCCTTTGCCTATCCTATTGCTGGAAGACAGTGCTTCCCCAGTGGTTGCCACATGGCTGAGGGAAAGCTGTTGACTTTCATTGGAGGAGACTGCAGATGGCCTTGGAGGTTGCCCTTGAACAGCTCTGGGTCCCAGAAGGCTCAGCTGTGGACTGCACCATCTTGGCATGGGCGGCAGCAGTCTGGGTTGGCTGGCTGACAGTTAACTGCAAGGGTCCAGGTATAGGGCCAGGGGTGGGAGGACAAATGCTGTCTTCATGAGAGTGGACAGCTTGTTCATGCTCCATGGAGCTACTGCTACTCCTCTGGGGCGGCACCTCAACAATCTGCTGGAGGACAGATTGATGGAATGTTGCAACACCCCAAAAGTGCCTTTGCACACTATAATCCACATTCAGATGGCAGCAGTCTCCGTTTGCACCACAGCAATCAGGGATTGGGTGGTTGCTGCTTGTGCTGCACTGGAAGATGCAACATTGGCCATCAAGCAAGTGTGCAAATGGAGTTGAATACCACTTGCATGCTGGAAAGGATGGCTTCAAACTCTGCACAAAGCCCTGTGCCAAACTGGTGACAGACTCCTCCTTGCTCCTTGTCACTAAATGCAGGCTTTTGGGCAGATTTCCCGATTCAGCAAGCATTTTGTTATGAATACACATCAGCGTTCTTCTGTAGGCTGCCCCATCAAAGTGCTCATTTGAGTCGTCTGCAGCAGAACATGTGTGCGATCTCGGTCAATGGCACCTGCATTATCCTTGCCCCTTGCTTGGCTGCACCACACTTATGACCATTGTCTCACCACATGTAGATCCCACCTCTATGCTATCCTCTAAATTACATGCAGTGTCAATAACTGAGCTGGTGGCTGTGAGCATGAACTAGAGTGACAGTGCGTCTTCACCATCACTGTTTTCTTTCTATTCCTCCACTACTTGCCAGGTTGCACTCCTAGGACATCTGAATGGAGATAGGTACCAGGGTAAAGTTCTGGTGCGGGGGAAAAAGTAAAAGGTGCATGCTTGCACCATATGCAGCTTGTAAATCAGAAGAGAGTGTGGGATGAGAGGGAGGTAGGATGTGAGAAGGAGGATTAGGTCTGAGGAGGAGAGGGAGCTGGGGAAGAGAGGCCAGAGAAGGGAATAGGGGGTGGTAGAGGGAAGGGATGAGAGAGGAGGAATGGAGGGTGACCAGATGGAGAAGGAGTGGAGGCTAGGAGGAGAAGAATATGTAAGGGTAAGGAGAGGAGAGAGGGACTGAGAACAGGAGTGGTTGAGGAAGAGGGGAGGGAAGTGAAGAAAAGAAACAGTGACGGGAATTGGAGGAAGAGAAGAGGAACAGTTGGATTGAAGTATGGATGTCCCCTTACCTTAGGAAGGATATTACTGCCATAGAGAGATTGCAATGAAGGTCCACCAGACTTGTTCCCGGGATGACAGGACTGTACTATGAAGAGAGATTGGAGAAACTGGGCCTGTATTCTCTGGAGTTTTGAAGAATGAGAGGTGATCTCATTGAAACCTACAAAATACTTAAAGGGATAGACAGGGTAGTTGCAGGTAAGATGTTTCCCCTGGTTGGGGAGTCTGGAACCAATGGACACAATTTCAAAATAAGGGGGAAGCCACTTAGGATAGAGATGAGGAGAAATTTCTTTACTCATAGGGTTGTGAATCTTTGGAATTCTCTACCCCAGAGGGCTGTGGAAGCTCAGTCATTGAGTATGTTTAAAGCAGAGATTGACAGATCTCAGTGTTGGTGAAGTTTAGTTCAGCAAGTTTGCAAAAATGAATTCAATTCTTGTTTAAAAGTGATTTTTCCTCTTCCTCTTCTGGATAAAATACAACAGATACACATCTAGCCACAATTTTTTGGTAAGATAATTAGGGGCTATTCTAACTGTCAACATCAGATGGATGATATAGTTGGAGCTGTTCAAGTTGTCAACACAACAGTTGATCATCTGGGATAATTAGAGGTTGCTTCAAAATTCAACTATCTTTTTGAAAAATGAACTCAATTGCAATGAAGAATTTCAATGGTGCCCGTGCATCAGCAAAGGCAAAGCGGGACTTCTGCCTTCCTGCAGCTTGTGACACTGACCCTGCATAAGTTGTGGGCTCAATCCATTTAAATGTGCAGAGGAATGCAAGCTGTCTAGGCACATCCCACAGTGCCTCTGAAATAGCAAATGAAGGGGAAAAAAATAGTGAAAAGCAAGAGTTACACTTCAAATGATCTATGAAGGCAGTAATAGAGGGTACAGGAAAATTGCTTGAGAGAGGAGGGGAGAAAGTGGGGAAAAGGGGGAAGAGGGATGGAGGAGGAAAGGGGAAAGAGAGCTAGGCTATAAATAACTGGTATGAAACCTGCGATTGCTTAAACGGATTGTGGTAACACTGGAAAAAGTAGCCAAATTGAACAAATGAGTGTAAACTTCAAGAACTCAGACCGGCAGTTCTGAAATACAGAGCACAAAGGGCTGACCGTTATGGGTCAGGGACTAGACACATGTCAATAATGTATTGATCAATGCCATCTCATTGAACTTCAACACAGCAGCCAATGTATGCTGCCTGTTGCGTGACTTGTCCTTATGGTCTGTTTATATATGCAGCACTCCTTCCTTAATTACTCTCATGGTGCTGGGACAATCAGAGCTGAAAGTGGGATCTGACAGTGGTGAATGGAAGCTCTGAAGAAGTTATGTCCCAATTCTCAAGCCTGCCAATGCAGATTTTTGCATTCTAAAAAGAATGATGAGCATCCCATTCTTATGGAGGCAGTATGGACCATCTCAGAGGACCCAAGACAAGTTCCATAGGTAAAACTTATAATAAACGCTGACAAAGGAATACGTAATGGCAAAAAGTAAACACAAAAGTATGACAAAACATGACAAGTTGCACAGACAGGATGTAAGACTTTTATATATATTACGGACAGAAACAAATCCAATCTCCTGATGCAGAGCTTCCACCACTGGAAGCATATATCAAGAATTTGGTCATGGAGGTTAGCGGATTCTTCAAAGTTTTTCATCCTAAGGTCAAGAAAACTGGCTTGATATCCATATTGCCATATCCCTGCCCAAATCAGTCAGTGCTTAGTTTTTCAGCTGGTCTTTAAGTCTGGCCTAAACTGCTCTCATATATTCTGTGAAGGAACTTTATTTTAATATGTAAATACATGCAAACTATTTAAATGAGACTGCGTATGATTCTTATATTTTCTCACAGGAGTGTACTGTATAAAATGGTCTTGAGGGTCATGACATTCCAGACTTTGAGAAAGTTAGCTGTTAAAAGTTAAACTGCAGGGATTTTGATTTCTGAAATTTATTTTTTCTGAAATGTTCTTTACAAGTTTTTGCCTGCTAAAATTAGTAAGATTACATAAATTCCTGTCCTTATTCCTAAACAGGCAATCCTCTCCAGCCCTGCTTTGCTGGGCAAGTGGAGAGTATTCCATCACACCCCTGACTTGTGCTTTGTAGATGGTGGAAAGGCTTTGGGGAGTTAGGTTAACACTGCAGAATTCCCAGTCTCTGACTTGCTGTTGTAGCCACAGTATCTATGTGGTTGCTCCAGTTCAGCTTCATGCAGTCACCAGAAACAGTATTGAACATTTCAGAAGCAGCATTTTCAGATATATGGACTGATCCGGTGGTAAATTACAATATAGCAATGGCAAAGTCTGCAACATTATCATTATCTGTTACAAATGGCATAACTTTTCCATCTAGATAGGTCTAATTATGGGACAGCTGGTGGATAAAGAATTCCATTAAGGGTACAGTAAGGCACTGGCAATGGCCCAGAAGGTATCTCTATTGAAATACTTTTGCAGCAAAAAGTCATACACCTACACCAACAATGCCCTCCACAATAGCTCAACTAGCATGAATGCCTGTCTTGATCTGCAACAGCAGAAAGAAATCCACTGGATGAAGCTGCAGTAAAGGGCAACCAACTCGACATGGGACCATTGTGTGCATCATTATTGTTTTTTAATCTGATACTTCTCATTGGTGACAGTGGATTGTGTGCATCTTCTTGAACCTATCCTTATGTGTCTGCGAAATGGTGACTATGCTTCAAAGTCATTAGCTCGGGTTGAAGTATTTTAGGGCATCCCAAAGCCGTGAAATATGTTATATAAATGCAAGTTCGTTCTTAATTTCTACATGATTTCCAATGGAAACAGCAAATGAAATGGTTGGTTGCTAGATGTCGGTGGGTGCCTTTTGAGATTAAAATGCTCCAGTACCTCCTGTGCAGAAGCATGTACAGTGACTAACATGTCCAACCTGGAGCACAACTTGTGAGTCAGTAACTGGCTATGCATCATGCAGTTAGGTTGTATTGTGATGGCTTGCTTGCTGAAATTTCACTAAGATGTCTCAAGGGTTTCAGTTGTAAATTAGGGCCTGAATGTGTGTCCTGCTGAAGTACGTAAATACAAGGTAAGCATTCAAACAAGTTCAAGATAATCTGAGGGCTTGGTATAGAGCAGCAGTAAATGTGGGAAAACTTGCCTTTGTAGCATAAATATTTGGGTCATCAACCTGTTTTATAGGTCTTCCAGCATCCATGGAGCGAGAAACAGAGTTAACGTTTCAACTGAAAGGTCACAGACCTGAAATGTTCACTCTCTCTCTCTCCACAGATACTACCAAACCTGCAGAATATTTCCGACATTTTCTGTTTTTATGTCAGATTTCCAGAATCCGCTATACTTTGCTTTTGTGCTTGTTTTAAAGCACTGTTAGGTAGCGTTAATGTGCTCAGTTCCTTAAACTGCAAAGTCCATAATACAGTGAAAAACCAAGTGGAATATAGAAAGTACAGAGTAGATCTAAAAAAGAGATTAAGAGGGGCAAGGAGAGAGTAAGAGAATAGATTAGTAGCTAATAGGTAAGGGAAACTAAATGTCTTATTAATAAACACATAAATAATAAAACTGTAGTCAAAGGAAGGTTGGGGCAAATTAGGGGCCAATAAAGGAGACATTCTTCTGGAGCTGGAGGGAAATAAATGAATATTTTGCATCTGTCTTCACTAGAGAAGAGGATGCTGCCAATGCAGCAGGAAAGGAGGAGACAGTAGCGATATTGGATTGGATAAAAATAGAAAAAGCCGATGTACTTATAAGGTTGGCAGTGCTCAAATTAGGAAAGTCACCTGGTCCGGATGGGATGCATCTTAGGTTACTGAGGTTCTTCCCACAATCTTCCAATTATCATTCGATAAAGGGATGGTGCCAGAGGACTGGAGGTTTGCAAATGTTATATCCCTGCTTAAAAAAGGTGATGGGGATAAATCCGACAACTGCAGGCCAGTCAGTCTAACGTCAGTGGTGGGGAAACTTTTAGAGACAATAATCTGGGAGAAAATTAATTGGCATTTGGAAAAGTATGGGCTAATAAATGAAAGCCAGCGTGGATTTGTTTTAGTCAAGTCATGTTTGACTAACTTGATCAAGTTCTTTGATGAAGCAACAAAGAAGGTTGTTGAGGGTAATGCAGCTGAAATTGATATGAAAGTGACTGTTCTGTTAAAAATAAAATTAAAAAGGGATTTTTAGTAAGCTAAATATATGTTTAATCAAGGGGATAGTGAGGACTGGTCACCTGGTTCGGGCTAAGCTAAAGGCAGAAATCTTGGCAACACGAGCAGAAAAATTGACAACTCTCCTTTCATTGGACAACCTAGTGACGGGCACAGAACACAGCCAAGCTGTTCTGCTGTTAGTCAGACAGTGCGTGCATCAAGTCTGGAAGGAGATAAAAGTCAAGTGCTGCTAAAGTGCCAAAGAAGGACAGAAAAAGGAAAGAATTCCAAGAACAGAAGATTATAACCCATCTCGGTTTCTTGCAATTCCCTAAAAGACTTGGTGAATTTCAGTGTGTGATTTTGTCTTGTTCCTGCATTTCCAGAAGGCCTGCTAAATTGCTTTTCAACGGCACCTGTAAACTCACAGAGTCATGAAGCACAGAAACAGGCCCTTCGGCCCATCATGTCTGTACCGGCCATCAAGCACGTAACTATTTTCCAGCACTTGGCCTGTAGCCTTGTATGCTGTGGCGTTTCAAGTGCTCATCGAAATACTTCTTAAATGCTGTCAGGGTTCCTGTCTCTACCACCTCTTCAGGCAGTGTGTTCCAGATTCCAACCACCCTCTGGGTGAAAATATTTTTCCTCAAATCCCCTCTAAACCTCCTGCCCATTATCTTAAATCTATGCCCCCTGGTTATTGCCCCTCCACAAAACGAAAACGTTTCTTCCTATCTAACCTATCAATGCCCCTCATGATTTTGTACACCTCAATCAGGTCCCCCCTCAGCCTTCTCTGTTCTAAAGAAAACAACCCTAGCCTTTCCAGTCTCTCTTCATAGCTGAAAATAGTTAGAAAATTGGTTGGCAGACAGGAAACAAAGAGTAGGAATAAACGGGTCTTTTTCCGAATGGCAAGCAGTGACGAGTGGGGTACCGCAGGGATCGGTGCTAGCACCCCAGCTATTCACAATATATATTAATGATTTACATGAGGGAACGAAATGTAATATCTCCAAATTTGCAGATGACACAAAACTGGATGGGAGGGGGAGTTGTGAGGAGGATGCAGAGAGGCTTCAGGGTGATTTGGACAAGTTAAGTGAGTGGGCAAATGCATGGCAGATGCGGAATATTGTGGATAAATGTGAGGTTATCCACTTTGGTAGCAAAAACAGGAAGGCAGATTATTACCTGAACGGCTATAAACTGAGAGAGGGGAATATGCAACGAGACCTGGGTGTTCTCGTACACCAGTCGCTGAAGGTAAGCATGCAGGTGCAACAGGCAGTAAAAAAGGCAAATGGTATGTTGGTACGTTGGATTCGAGTACAGGAACAGGGATGTCTCGCTGCAATTATACAGGGCCTTGGTGAGGCCACACCTGGAATATTGTGTGCAGTTTTGGTCTCCTTATCTGAGGAAGGATGTTCTTGCTATAGAGGGAGTTCAGCGAAGGTTCACCAGACTGATTCCTGGAATGGCGAGTCTGACGTACGAGGAGAGATTGAGTCGGTTAGGATTATATTCACTGGAGTTCAGAAGAGTGAGGGGAGAATCTCATAGAAACCTATAAAATTCTAACAGGACTTGACAGGGTAGATGCAGGAAGGATGTTCCCGATGGTGGGGGAGTCTAGAACCAGGGGTCATAGTCTAAGGATACAGGGTAAACCTTTCAGGACTGAGATGAGGAGAAATTACTTCACCCAGAGAGTGGTGAGCCTGTGGAATTTGCTACCACAGAAAGCAGTTGAAGCCAAAACATTGTATGTTTTCAAGAAGGAGTTAGATATAGCACTTGGGGCGGAAGGGATCAAAGGATATGGGGGGAAAGCGGGAACAGGTTGCTGAGTTGGATGATCATCATGAATGGTGGAGCAGGCTTGAAGGGCCGAATGGCCTACTCCTGCTCCTATTTTCTCTGTTTCTATGAAATGCTCCAGCCCAGGCAACATCCTGGTGAATCTTCTCTGCACCCTCTCCAGTGCAATCACAACCTTCCTATAGATTAGATTAGATTAGATTAGATTAGAGATACAGCACTGAAACAGGCCCTTCAGCCCACCGAGTCTGTGCCGACCATCAACCACCCATTTATACTAATCCTACACTAATCCCATATTCCTACCAAACATCCCCACCTGTTCCTATATTTCCCTACCACCTACCTATACTAATGACAATTTATAATGGCCAATTTACCGACCAACCTGCAAGTCTTTTGGCTTGTGGGAGGAAACCGGAGCACCCGGAGAAAACCCACGCAGACACAGAGAGAACTTGCAAACTCCACACAGGCAGTACCCGGAATTGAACCCGGGTCCCTGGAGCTGTGAGGCTGCGGTGCTAACCACTGCGCCACTGTGCCGCCCACTGTAGTGTGGTGCCAGAACTGCACACAGTACTCCAGCTGTGGCCTAACTAGCGTTTTATACAGCTCCATCATAACCTCCCTGCTCTTGTATTCTATGCCTCGGCTAATAAAGGCAAGTATATCATATGCCTTCCTAACCACCTTATCTACCTGTGCTGCTGCCTTCAGTGATCTATGGACAAGTACACCAAGATCTCTCTGACCCTCTGTACTTCCTAGGGTCCTACCATCCATTGTATATTCCCTTGCCTTGTTAGTCCTCCCAAAATGCATCACCTCACACTTCTCAGGATTAAATTCCATTTGCCACTGCTCCGCCCATTTTACCAGCCTATCTATAACGTTCTGTAATCTCCTCACTATTTACGACACCACCAATTTTCATGTCATCTGCAAACTTACTGATCATACCTCCTATATCCACGACTAAATCATTAATGTACATTACAAACAGCAAGGGTCCCAGCTCCGATTGCTGTGGTACACAACTGATCACAGGCTTACACTCACAAAAACAACCCTCGACCATCGCCCTCTGCCTCCTGCCACTAAGCCAATTTTGGATCCAATTTGCCAAATTGCCCTGGATCCCATGGGCTTCTACCTTCTTAACCAATCTCCCATGGGGGACCTTATCAAAAGCCTACTGAAGTCCATGTAGACTACATCAACTGCTTTATCCTCATCTACACACCTAGTCACCGCCTCGAAAAATTCAATCAAGTTAGGTAGACACGATCTCCCCCTGACAAAGCCATACTGACTATCCCTGATTAATCCCTGCCTCCCCAAGGGGAGATTAATCCTGCCCCTCAGAATTTTTTCCAATAGTTTCCCAAGCACTGATGTTAGACCCACAGGCCTGTAATTACCTAGTTTATCCCTGTTACCCTTCTTGAATAATGGTACCATATTCGCTGTCCTCCAGTCCTCTGGTACCTCTCCTGTGGCCAGAGAGGATTTGAAAATTTGTATCAGCGCCCCTGCTATCTCCTCCCTTGTCTCACATAACAGCCTGGGATACATCTCATCTGGGTCTGGGGATTTAACCACTTTTAAGCCCGCTAAAACAGCTAATACTTCCTCCCTTTCAATGCTATTATGTTCAAGTATATCACAATCCCCCTCCCTGATCGCTATACCTACATCGTCCTTCTCCATAGTGATCACAGATGTAAAGTAATCATTTAAAACCTCACTTATGTCCTCCAGCTCCACACACAGATTGCCACTTTGGTCCCTAATGGGCGCTACTCTTTCCCTGGTTTTCCTCTTGCCCTTCATATACTTATAAAACGCCTTGGGATTTTCCTTTATCTTGCCCGCCAGTGTTTTTTTAATGTCCCCTCTTTGCTCTCCTAATTATTTTATTAAGTACCCCCCTAAACTTTCTAGACTCCCCTAGTGCCTCCGCTGTTTTCAGTGCTCTGAATCTGCCATAAGCCTCCATTTTGTTCCTTATCCAATCCTCTATATTCCTTGACATCCAGGGTTCCCTGGACTTGTTGGTCCTACCCTTCACCTTAACGGGAACACGTTGGCTCTGAACTCTCACTATTTCCTCTTTGAATGGTCTGATGTAGACTTTCCTACAAGTAACTGCTCCGTCCACTTTGGCCAGAACCTGTTTTATCATATTGAAATCGGCCTTCCCCCAGTTCAGTATTTCTCGTCCATCTTTGTCCTTTTCCATAACTACCTTAAATCTTACAGAGTTATGGTCACTATCCCCGAAATGCACCCCCACTGACACTTCTACCACTTGTCCGGTTTCATTCCCTAGGATTAGGTCCAGTACTGCCCCTTCTCTTGTGGGACTTTCTACTTGCTAGCTCAAAAAGCTCTCCTGTATGCATTTTAAGAATTCCGCCCCCTTTAAACCTTTTGCACAAAGACAATCCCAGTTGATATTGGGGAAGTTGAAATCCCTACTATTATTACCCTATTATTTTTACACCTCTCTGAGATTTGCCTACTCCTCTATTTCTCCCTGACTGTTTGGAGTCCTGTAGAACAAGCCCAGCCAAGTGATTGCCCCCTTTTTGTTATTAAGTTCGACCCATATGGTCTCATTTGATGAACCTTCTAAGATATCATCCCTCCTTACTGCAGTAATTGACTCCCTGATCAACAGTGCAATGCCACCTCATTTTACTCCCTCCCCTGTCACGCCTGAAGATTCTATACCCTGGATTATTGAGCTGCCAGTCCTGCCCCTCCCTCAACTATGTCTCTGTGATAACAATATCATATTCCCATTTGTTAATCAATGCCCTCAATTCATCTGCCTTACAAGTAAGACTCCTTATGGTAAAATAGATGCAATCCAGCCTTGCATTTTTCACTTGTGCCTTAACAGGTCTATATTTGCTCTGCCTTCCAGACTGACACAGTTTCTCTTCTATATTTGACTGTGCATCACCCCCTACTGTACCTCCACTCAGTATACCATCCCCCTGCCAAATTAGTTTAAACCACCACCGCACCCCCCACCCACCAACAGCTCTAGCAAACCTCCCAGCAAGGATGTTGGTCCCGTTCCAATTCAGGTGCAACCCGTCCAACTTGTACAGGTCCCACCTTCGCCAGAAGCAGACCCAGTGATCCAGGAAACTAAAGCCCTCTCTCCTGCACCATCTCCTCAGCCATGCATTCATCTGCTCTATCCTCCTATTCCTACACTCACTGGCACATGGCACCAGGAGTAATCCAAAGATTGCAACCTTTGAGGTCCTGCTTTTTAATCTGCTACCTAGCTCCCTAATTCTTGTTTTTTTAAAGACCTGTCTACGTGCTCAGAAGGTTGAACGGAATGCCAGTTTGGAACAACATATCTCATCTGCTGTTTACTTCAAGAGATGAGCAAGTGATCTATTTGTGTTTATTTCTTCTCTGTCACAGATCTCTGATATAAAAATCCTTTCTTTTTTACTTTTTCCGGTTAAGCAATTTAGGTATAGGAATATATATATGTGTGTGTAAGTATGATTGTAAAAGGGACTTTAAAAAATTGGTTAATGTAGAAAAGAGGACTTTAAAAAAATTAATGATGGATATTTAAAAATTTGATCTATGTGCTATTCTTTCACTTCGTTACTAGTTAAGACTTGTTTTCTAATAAACTGTTAATTTTGTTGTTCAGTAAAGAAACATGCTTTGGTGTGTCCTAATCTGGGGGAAAAAATAGTAGTATCCAATTGACTGTTTCTACAAGTGGAAAACTTTAAACAATATGTTATAACTTGTGGAGAAATGGGACTGAATTAACAGTGCACTCTTACCGCCTTGGTCATAACAATATTGCATATATGGATTTTCAAAAGACATCTGACACAGTACCACGTAATAGATATGTTAGCAAAATTAAAGCCCAGGGGATTAAAGGGACAGTCAGAGCATAGAGGCAGAATTGGCTAAAGGACAAAAAGTAAAGAGAAGTGGCAAACGATTGTTTTGAAACTGGAGGGAAGTGTACGGTGACTTTCCTCAGGGGATTGTATGAGGAACATTGCTCTTTTTGATAACTTGGACTTCGGTATACAGTGTATAATTTCAAAGTTTGCAGATGACACAAAACTCAGGAAACAATGAGGGGCTTCAGGAGGACATGGGCAGATTGGTGAAATAGGCAGACAAATAACAGACAAAATTCAACGCGGCAAAATATGTGAGGTGATTTTTTTTTAAGGAAGAATGGAGAGGCAATATGAACTAAATGGTACAATTTTAAAGGGAATGCAGGAACAGAGAGACTTGGGTCTGTTATGTGCATAAATCTTTGAAGGTGGCAGCACAAGCTGAAAAGGTTGTTAATAAAGCATATAGAATTCTTGGCTTTATTAACAACGGAGTGGAGTACAAAAGCAAAGAAGTTGTGGCTAGGCCTCAGCTGGAGCAGTGTGTTAAATTCTGGGTAGCACACTTTAGGGAGGATGTTAAGGCCTTGGCGAGGGCGCAGAAGAATTTACTAGAATGATAACAGGGCTGAGGGACTTCAGTTATGTGGAGAGATTGGAGAAAGTTAGAACAGAAAAGATTAAGAGGAATTTGATAGAGATGTTCAAAATTATGAATGATTTTGATAGAATAAATAAGGAGCAACAGTTTCCAGTGGCAGCAGGGTCAGTAGCCAGAGGACACAAATTTAACAGCAAAATACTGTGGATGCTGGGATGAGAATGAGAACAGAAAGTGCCAGAAATATTCAGCAGATCTGACAGACATCTGAGTATTTCCGGCATTTTCTGTTCTCATCTCGACACAGATTTAAGGATTTTGGCAAAGTAATCAGAAGCAACATGAGGATTTTTTTCTTTACACAGTGAGTTTTTGTGATCTGGAATGCACTCCCTGAAAGGGTGATGGATGCAGGTTCAATAGTAACATTCAAAAAATGACTGGATAAATACTTGAAGGCAAAACATTTACAAGGTTATTGGGAGAGAGGAGGAGCATATGATTCATTGGATAGCTCAACCAAACTCAGTAGGGCCAGAAGAATTCAACTAGGTCCTGTCATACCAATGTCGGGATTCCGAAGGTTGTCTGGGAAAATCTCCAGATATGCACCAAAACTAATGCCCCAATGTTACTGGAGGGAGAAACACAGGCAATTCACAGCTCACCATTTGTTGTAGATTTCTGAATGAGGTTAAAATCTGGTAGATCCAGTTTCCATCCTTTTTTTTAATACGTTCATGAGTTGTGGGCGTTGCTGGCAAGGCCAGCATTTATTGCCCATCGCTAATTTCCCTTGACAAGGTGGTGGTGAGCTGCCTTCATGAACCGCTGCAGTCCTAGGGGTGTAGGTACACCAACAGTGTTGTTAGGAAGGGAGTTCCAGGATTTTGACGCAGCGACAGTGAAGGAACGGCGGTATAGTTCCTAGTCAGGATGGTGTGCGGGTTGGAGGGGAACTTGCAGGTGGTGGTGTTGCCATGCATCTGCTGCCCTTGTCCTTCTAGGTGGTAGAGGTTGCGGTTTTGGAAGGTGCTATCGAAGGAACCTTGGTGAGTTGCTGCAGTGCATCTTGTAGATGGTACACACTGCAGCCACTGTGCATCGGTGGTGAAGGGAGTGAATGTTGAAGGTGGTGAATGGGGTGCCAATCAAGCGGGCTGCTTTGTCCTGGATGGTGTTGAGCTTCCCGAGTGTTGTTGAGCTGTACCCATCCAGACAAGTGGAGAGTATTCCATCACACTCCTTACTTGAGCCTTGTAGATGGTGGCCAGACATTGGAGAGACAGGAAGTGAGTTACTTGCAGCAGAATTCCTAGCCTTTGACCTGCTCTTGTAGCCACAGCATTTATGTGGCTGGTCCAGTTCAGTTTCTGATCAATGGTAACTCCCAGGATGTTGATAGTGGGGGATTCAGCGATGGTAATGCCATTGAACATTAATGGGAGATATTTTGATTCTCTCTTGTTTGAGATGGTCATTCCCTGGGACTGGTGTAGTGCGAATGTTACTAGCTACTTATCAGCCCAAGCCTGGATGTTGTCCAGGTCTTGCTGCAACTGGACAGGGGCTGCTTCAGTATCTGAGGAGTTGTGAATGGTATTGAACAATGTGCAATCATCAGCGAGCATTCCTGCTTTTGACCTTATGATGGGGGGGGGGAAGATCATTGATGAGGCAGCTGAAAATGGTTGGGCATAGGACACCACCCTGAGGAACTCCTGCTTTCTGATAAACCTGCCCCACTGGAATTGCCCCAGAATTGCACTGGGGACATTACACAACTTATGGGCTTCCTTTTCTTGTCTCTGCCAATTTCTGGTCCCCAAGGGAATTATATCAGCCCCTTCTTTTGTCATCAGCATTATTTAGCCCACAGCCCTCCTTTCATTGTGGCTATTTCACAATTAACAGCAGCTGCAGCTCTTTAATGGCCACATCTGTGCCAGATTTCCTACTGTCTCGTAGAATTAGCTTCTGACAGGAAATGCAACCCAGGATAACAGCTCATCTAGTAAATACAATTAGACCTTATTCTGGAAGATATGACAGCAGGGTTGCTCATTCCCTGTTCGTGTGAATTGCATTTTGGGAGAAGGAAAAAGGACTGGCAATATGAACTTAAAAACTCATTTCTAAAGAGTGTGCAGGAACAGAAGGACCTGGGGGTTCGTGTGCATGGCCCTTTGAAGGTGGCAAAACATATTGAGAGAGTATCAGGAAAGCATATGGGATCTTGAGCTTCATAAATAGCGTACTGAGTACAAAAGCAGGGAAACTATGATGAACCTTTGGTTAGGCCACAACTACAGTACTGCATCCAGTTCTGGTTATCACATTTTAGGAAGGATGTGAGGGTCCTTGACAGGGTAGAGAGGAGATTTATCAGAATGGCTCCAGGGATGAGGGATCTTAGTTACAAGGTTAGGTTGTAGAAGCTGTGGTTGTCCTCCTTGGAACAAAGGAGACTGAGGGGAGATTTGGTAGAAGTGCATAAGATTATGACAGGTTTAGATAAGATAGACAAATAAAATTGTTTCCATTAGCGATGGTACAAGGACAAAGGGCCACAGATTTAAGGTTTTGGGCAAGCGATGCAGTGGGGATGTGACAAAGAACCTTCTAAAAGTGAGTGGTAATGACCTGGAACTCGCTGCCTACGAGGGTGATGGAAGCCGAGATGTTCAATGATTTCAAATGGAAACTGGATGGACACTTGAGGGAAATAAACTTGCAGGGCTATGGGATTAGAATGGGGTAATGGGACTGGCTGGATTGCTCTGTGGAGAGCCGGCATGGACTCGAAGGGCGAAATGGCCTCCTTCTGTGTTGTAATAACTCTATGAGTTCAAAGTTACAGTGCTCAAGTCCTATAGCATGAGTGGCAGGAATGGAAAATTTACCTTGGTGAGATTATCCTCTTAGTAGCTGAGCTATAAAGATCAGGAAAATTCTGGTTTCAAGACTCTTCTGTGCTAAGTCACCTGATTTTAGCCACAGTAAGCTCTGGAAATGATCCAATTACCCTTAATTCACTGGGTTCCAACCTTGTGCCCAAGTTTTATACATGACCTAGTTGTGGTGAAACCTCCACTTCCAAGACCATTGATGTAAGGGAGGCCAGAGCTGGGGCCTCTGAAAGAGACTCTGAAAGTTGGGGGAGCCTGTGTATGATTGACATTTGGCTCACTAGCCCAACAACGGGCAGTAGTGAGCCTCACCTGGGCATCCAATTCAAGATGGCAGCCTGGAATCCTGAAGATTAACCAACGTTTTTAAGGCATACTGAAGCATGTTCCTTTTTGAGTGGGAGAACCCAACATCCCCCTGGAATTCTTCACAGAAAATTTTAGTTACTTTAGCACTGAGGGCCCCCAAAATGTGCCCCCAGCCCATTAAAGATTTGCAAATCACGTGGCCTTACCCAGATCCTACAAACTTTACTGGGTTCAGTGAGAGATCATGGATAGGTGCTTCTCATTTCATATCAAAAGATGCACTACCATGTGGATTTGCAGAGCCTTGTAGTTTACCAATAACAGAAGTAAGATTAATTGGCCTACAATTTCTTGACTTATTGTTCTCTCCTTTTTAAGAAGGGAGTCACATTTACCATTCTCCAATCCACTAACACAATTTTCCCTTCCACAGTATTTTGATAAATTGGCCAGAACCTCTACTATTTTTGTATAGATTTCTTTCTGATCCTTTGATGTAAACCATCAGGTTGTAAGAATTTGTGTACCTTAAGTTTGAGTAACTTCTTTAGTATGATCTCTCTTTAAATAGTAAGGTCCAATCATTTTTCTGCACCTATCACTGATGGGTTTACAATCCTACATTCTACCCTCATTGGTGACAAATGATATAAAGTACTTCACACTCCACTACAAGATCACTCCCTTTATCTCTTAATGATCCTACCTGCCGACTCACCTTCTCTCACGCCACTGTCCGTGGTCCCAAACATAATTTCAGATGAGACAGCAATTTATGTGCACTTCCAAACTTGTATACTGCATTTGCTGTTCATGGTGCAGTCTCATCTACACTGAGCAGACCAAATGCAGGTTCGGTGATTACCTTACTGAACAGTTCCATTGTGTCCTAAAGTACAATCCCAGACTCTCTGTGGCCTCCACTTCAATTCTCCATTCCACTCCCACTCCGACCTTTGTAACTAACCTTTGTCATTATTCCAATGAAGCTTAACACAAGCTTTATGAACAGCACTTCATCTTTCTACTAGACACTTTGTAGCCATCTGCCCTTCATAATGATTTTAACTACTTCAAAACTTAACTATAGCTCCCATTTTCACACTAGCAGAAGTGCTGAAAATGTGGAATGGGGTGCCAGCATTTCTGGGGATAGGGAAAGTAGTTGCTGGTTAGGGTAGGACCATTCTCCACCCCCCCTCCCCCTCATTGGAACTCTGTGCACCTTCTGTTATGCTAATGGACCATTGTTCCGGATAACAGATTTTCATGCAGAGAGCATTGGCTGTCAGCAACTGCAGGGTGAATATGGGATCAGGAGGAGCATTTAAAAACTTACCTTCTTGGTGGCAGAAAGGATCGCCTGCTAGGCCACATATAGTCCTAGTTTTCCTGAATGCAGCTGTGCTGGCTTTTGCAGGGCAAACCAATATTGCAGGGATGGACCCAACAGGTGTTTGGCCCTTTATTTGCATATGCAAAAGGTCTTACACCTGGTTCAGGTGCAGTTCTTGGATGCCTATTTTTCCTTCCAACGTCATCCTCATCCCAATCAAACAAAGCATAATTCACAGTTTGACTCAAATATTTTTAATACGGTTTTTATATTGTTAACTTTTTTTTTAGATTTAAAACTGATATAAGATATCTGGAATTTAAGATAGAATCACTGCGTCATAATTTATGTCATTACATGGTCCTCTGTGTGCAAGCGTCATAAGGTTTCTTGCAAGGCACTTTAACACAGCTACAAATATAGATGTACTTGCACCGGAGGGGGCATAGAGAAACGCAATAAGACTGCTCTGTGTAATAGGATCTGTAAATGGAATAAAATATGAGGTAAATTTGAGAATTTTAAGCTCTGAGTGTAATTAAAAGAGTACCTCAGCAAAGTAGATAAAATATGAAATGATATAAATCAATCTAGAATACTGCTTTAACGAAACTCAGCTGAGCAAAGCCACAGGCTGTACATTTGAATAAATGAAAAGTCAAATTAAAAGGGTACAAATAGATTTCCCATGGTTTTGCTCATGGGCAACCTGGGACTTGGAATTCAGTTCCATAGCAGTTCATCCAACATTGTTGGACATCAAATTTGTTCTCATGCCTGATACAATATCAAAACATTACAAATCTTATTGATAACGAAAAATGCAGTGATCACAATATAATATTGGAATTGTCTACCCCAGAGGGTTGTGGATGCTCCATCATTGAGTACATTTCAGGCTGAGATAGATTTTTTGTCTCTCAGGGAAATAAGAGTTGAGGTAGAAGATCAGCCATGATTGTACTGAATAATTGAGAAGACTCGAGGGGCCATATGCTCTACTCCTGCTCCTATTTCTTATGTTCATAATACTATTTATGTACCATTTTACAAAACTTGCTTAAGATTCAAATAACGTTTCTTCACTTCTGAACTGTTCCAAATTATTAAAATTATTTTCCTCTATGTTATGGCCACATGGTGAGGGGGTGGGTGGTTCCCAGTGTTCAACTTCCAACTGACCGCAGCAAGTGTTTTTTTATGATTAAGGTTAACCCCTTTGTGTTTTTTTTGTCAAATAAACAGACAGCAATAGGTTTTCTTGTAGGTTTGAAACAGAAGATGAATTATTTATTCAGCAATATGCCTTATCCCGAAATTGTCATAACTGCATCCACTTACGCATTCACTCGCGCACACACGCGAGCACACACACAAGAACAGACAGATAGACTAGAAAAGGGGTAAGTGCTTTTCAAGTGACGTAGTGTTTCGGGGTTCATGGTAAACCTGTTGAATTCTCTCAGAAGTCAAGTTGTCGTTGGTTGCAGGCCTGAGGTGTTCAGAGGTTTTTCTCTTGGTTCAATGTTCAGTTTGAAGATAATGGATCACTTTCAATTCACTGTTGCATAGGTTGGAATTTCTCCCCAGCTCTTAGCTGGACAAGTTTCTTGGTGATGCTTCTTTCTGGGTGTCTCTCTCTCCAGAGATCTACTTTTCAGGTCAAAATTGTGACACCTTGCCTCCAAAGGGAGACATAGATCTCCCTCCCTGTGGTGATCCACAATGGCCCAAGATGTGGCTACTTCACAACTTCTTTGTTTCAGAAGAACCAATTCAATTCTGGAATGTTTCAGGATGGGTGTAATTGACATCTATCATACTGGTTAGGCATCCTTTGTTCTAAGCAGTATGGCAATATTCGAATACAGCTGGAGTATTGCATGATTCTGGGCGCCACACTTGAGGAAAGACTTGACAGCGTTGGAGAGAGTACAGAAAAGATTCACAAGAATGGTTCCAAGGATGAGGAATTTCAGTTATGAAGATAGATTGGAGAAGTTAGGACTGTTTTCCTTGGAGAAGAGAAAGTTGAGAGGTGATTTGATAGAGGTATTCAAAATCATGAGGGGTCTGGACAGAGTAGATAAAGAGAAATTGTTCCCACTCATGAAAGGATCGAGAACAAGAGGGCACAGATTTAAAGTATTTGGTAAGAGAAGCAAAAGTGACGTGACGAAAACTTTTTCTCATGGCGAGTGGTTAAGGTGTGGAATGCGCTGCCTGAGAATGTGGTAGAGGCCGGTTCAATTGAAGCATTAAAAAGGGAATTGGACAGTTATATGAAAAGGAAGAATGTGCAGGGTTACGGGGAGGAGGCAGGGAAATGGAACTGAGGGAATTGCTCTTTAGGAGAGTCAGTGTGGACATGATGGACCGAATGCCTCCTTCTGCACAGTAACGATTCTGTGATCCTGGGTTGGTTAAGAAAGACATCCTTTAAACACAAAGCTAAAGATGATTGGGGGAAGGGAGTGTTAATTGGAAAGCAGCCAGGATAAAAGAAGCATTGACTTTGTCCCTGTACGGCAGAGAATTTTTGAACAAGAGACAAGAGAGAGAGACTAATCAAAAACTTACATATGAACATACGAATTAGGAGCAGGAGTTGGTCACTTGACTCCTCAAGCCTGCTCTGCCATTCAATAAGATCATGGCTGATCTGATTGTAACCTCGACTCCACATTCCTGCCTACTCCTGATAACCTTTCACCCCCTTGCTTATCAATAATCTATCTACCACTGCCTTAAAAATATTTAAAGACCCTGCTTCCACTGCCTTTTGGGAAGAGAGTTCCAAAGACTCATGACCCTCTGGGATAAAAAGTTTCTCCTCATCTCTGTCCTAAATGGGTGACCTTTTTTTTAAGATAGTGACCCCCAGTTCTAGATTTTCCTAGAAAGGGGAAACATCCTTACCACATCCACCCTGTCAAGACCATGTTTCAATCAAGTCGCCTCTTACTCTTCTAAATTACAGCGGATACAAGCCTAATCTATTCAACCTTTCCTCATAATACAACCTGCCCATTCCAGGTATTAGTCTAGAAAGCCTTCTCTGAACGGCTTCCAGTTTGAAGACCAAAGGCTGCAAGAGGAAGAGTCATGCACTCTTCTGTCCAGTCTCTGATAGGGGTAGTATCTGTGTTAGACTGTTAATCACTGCCTAAGTTTGTGACTCTGGTTTATCTGAAAACTTAATAAACTTGTCCTTACCTTTATCTCATTGAATTCGATTCACAATAAAGCTTTTTGCTGCCGAGTCTGTTCCTACCTTAGAAGAGGGCATTAAACCCCACTATCTTATCCAATCTTACAACCCTTTCTAGCAGTGAGTTCCAGATCCCCACCACCCGCTGGATGAAAAAGATTCCCCTTGAATCCCCTCTAAACCTCCTACCTCTTACCCTAAATTTATGTCTCGTGGTTATGAGCCCCTCAACCAAGGGGAATTGGGGACCTTCCTATCCACTCTATGTAGACCGCTCATAATTTTACACACTTCAGTTAGGTCTTCCCTCAACCTGCTCTGTTTCAAAGAATATTTCCCTAGCGTATTCAATCTTTCCTCATAACTAAAATTCTTCTGTGCGGGCAATATCCTCATAAATCTCCTCCATATCCTTTCTAATACAATCACATCTTTCCTACAGTGCAGTGACGAGAACTGCATGCAGTACCCCAGCTGTAGCCTAACTGGTGTTTTATAAAGTTCCAGCATAACTTCCCAGCTCTTATATTCCATGGCTAGGCTAATAAAGGCAAGTATCCTGTATGCCTTCTTGACCATCTTATTTACCTGCCCAGCCACCTTGTGGGAATTATGGACATGTACCCCAAGGTCCCTTTGTTCCTCTACATTTCTCAGTAACCAACCATTTATTGTGTATTCTCTTGCCTTGTTTTTTTTCATTCATTTATGGGATTTGGGCGTCACTGGCTATGCCAGCATTTATTGCCCATCCCTAATTGCCCTTGAGAAGGTGGTAGTGAGCTGCCTTCTTGAATCGCTGCAGTCCATGTGAGGTAGGTACAGTGCTGTTAAGAAGAGAGTTCCAGGATTTTGACCCAGCGACAGTGAAGGAACGGCGATATAGTTCCAAGTCAGGATGGTGTGTGACTTGGAGGGGAACTTGCAGGTGGTGATGATCCCATGCATCTGCTGCTCTTGTCCTTCGAGGTGGTAGAGGTCGCTGGTTTGGAAGGTGCTGTCAAAGGAGCCTTGGTGCATTGCTGCAGTGCATCTTGTAGATGGTACACACTGCTGCCATTGTGCGTCGGTGGTAGAGGGAGTGAATGTTTGTGGATGGGGTGCCAATCAAGCGGGCTGCTTTGTCCTGGATGGTGTCGAGCTTCTTGAGTGTTGTTGGAGCTGCACCCATCCAGGCAGGTGGACAGTTTTCCATCACACTCCTGACTTGTGCCTTGTAGATGGTGGACAGGCTTTGGGGAGTCAGAAGGTGAGTTACTCGCCGTAGGATTCCTAGCCTCTGACCTGCTCTTGTAGCCACTGTATTTATATGGCTACTCCAGTTCAGTTTCTGGTCAATGGTAGCCCCTAGGATGTTGATAATGGGGGATTCAGCGATGGTAATGCCATTGAATGTCAAGGGGAGATGGTTAGATTCTCTCTTGTTGGAGTTGGTCATTGCCCGGCACTTGCGTGGCGCAAATGTTACTTGCCACTTATCAGCCCAAGCCTGGATATTGTCCAAGTCTTGCTGCATTTCTACACGGACTGCTTCAGTATTTGAGGAGTTGCAAATGGTGCGGAACATTGTGCAATCATCAGCAAACATCCCCACTTCTGACCTTATGATTGAAGGAAGGTCATTGATGAAGCAGCTGAAGATGGTTGGGCCTAGGACACTACCCTGAGGAACTCCTGCAGTGATGTCCTGGAGCTCAGATGATTGACCTCCAACAACCACAGCCATTTTCCTTTGCGCTAGGTATGACTCCAACCAGCAGAGAGTTTTCCCCGATTCCCATTGACCTCAGTTTTGCTAGGGCTCCTTGATGCCATAGTCGGTCAAATGCTGCCTTGATGTCAAGGGCAGTCACTCTCACCTCACCTCGAGTTCAGCTCTTTTGTCCATGTTTGAACCAAGGCTGTAATGAGGTCAGGAGCTGAGTGGCCCTGGCAGAACCCAAACTGAGCATCACTGAGCAGGTTATTGCTAAGCAAGTGCTGCTTGATGGCACTGTTGATGACACCTTCCATCACTTTACTGATGATTGAGAGTAGACTGATTGAGCGGTAATTGGCCGGGGTGGACTTGTCCTGCTTTTTGTGTACAGGACATACCTGCGCAATTTTCCACATTGCCGGGTAGATGCCAGTGTTGTAGCTATACTGGAACAGCTTGGCTAGGGGTGCAACAAGTTCTGGAGCACAGGTCTTCAGTACTATTGCCGGAATATTGTCAGGGCCCATAGCCTTTGCAGTATCCAGTGCCTTCAGTCGTTTCTTGATATCACGCGGAATGAATCGAATTGGCTGAAGTCTGGCATCTGTAATGCTGGGGACTTCAGGAGGAGGCCGAGATGGATCATCAACTCTGCACTTCTGGCTGAAGATTGTGGCAAATGCTTCAGCCTTATTTTTCGCACTGATGTGCTGGGCTCCCCCATCATTGAGGATGGGGATATTTGTGGAGCCACCTCCTCCAGTTAGTTGTTTAATTGTCCACCACCATTCACCACTGGATGTGGCAGGACTGCAGAGCTTAGATCTGATCCGTTGGTTATGGGATCACTTAGCTCTGTCAATTGCATGCGACTTATGCAGTTTGGCATGCAAGTAGTCCTGGGTTGTAGCTTCACCAGGTTGACACTTCATTTTGACGTATGCCTGGTGCTGCTCCTGGCATGCCCTCCTGCACTCTTCATTGAACCAGGGTTGGTCTCCTGGCTCGATGGTAATGGTGGAGTGGGGAATATGCCGGGCCATGAAGTTACAGATTGTGGTTGAGTACAATTCTGCTGCTGATGACCCACAGCGCCTGATGGATGCCCAGTTTTGCATTGCTAGATCTGTTCGAAATCTATCCCATTTAGCATGGTGATAGTGCCACACAACACGATGGACGGTATCCTCAATGTGAAGGTGGGACTTCGTCTCCACAAGGACTGTGCGGTGGTCACTCCTACCAATACAGTCATGGACGGAAGCATCTGCAGCAGGCAGATTGGTGAGGACGAGGTCAAGTATGTGTTCCCCTCGTGTTGGTTCCCCCACCACCTGCCGCAGACCCAATCTAGCAGCTATGTCCTTTAGGACTCGGCCAGCTCGGTCAGTAGCGGTGCTACCAAGCCACTCCTGGTGATGGACATTGAAGTCCCCCACCCACAGTACATTCTATGTCCTTGCCACCCTCAGTGCTTCCTCCAAATGGTGTTCAACATGGAGGAGTACTGACTCATCAGCTGAGGGAGGGCGGTTGGTAGTAATCACTAGCCTTCCCCAAACGCACTACCTCACACTTCTCTGAATTGAACTCCATTTGCCACTATTCTGCCCACCAGATTAGTCCATTGATATCTTCCTGCAAGCTTTTATTATTGACCACATGGCCAATTTCTGTATTGCCTGCAAACTTCTTAATCAGACTGCCTACATTCAAGTCCAAATTATTGACATATACCACAAAAAGCAAGTATCTAGTACTGAGTCCCATGGAAACCCGCTGCAAACAGCCTTCCAGTCACAAAAACACCTTTTGCTTCCTGCCTCTGAGCCAATTTTGGATCCAACTTGTACTTGGCCTCGGATCCCATGGGCTTTTACTTTCGTAACCAGTCTGCCATATGGGACCTTATCAAAAGTCTTGCTAAAATCAATCTGCAAAAAATTCAATCATGTTAGTCATGTCCTTCCCTTAACAAATCCATGCTGAATGTCTTTGATTAATTCATGTCTTTCTAAATGAAGATTTATCCTGTCCCTCAGAATTTTTGACAATAATTTTCCCACCACCGAGATTATGCTGACTGGCCTGCAATTACTCAGTCTATCCCTATCTCCCTTTTTAAACAATGGTGCAATGTTAGCGGAATTCCAGTCCTCTGGCACCATACCTGTAGCCAGAGAGGATTGGAAAATGATGATCAGAGCCTCCACAATCTCTTTTCCTACTTCCCTTAACAGCCTAGGATACTAAGACTGGGGATTTATCTACTTTTAAAGATGTTAAACTGCTTAATACTTCCTCTCTAAGTTAATTTCATCTAATATTTCACACTTCTCCTTCCTGATTGCAATGTCTATATTGTCCCTCTCTTTTGTGAAAACAGATGCAAAGTAATCAGTAAGAACCATACCTTACCCCTCCATCTCCACACACAGATTACCCTTATGGTCCTCAATTGGCCCTACCCTTCCTTTAGTTATCCTCTTGCTCTTCAGCATGAGGGCCTACAGTTCCTTTTGCAACAAGTTGAAAGCAGAAAGAAAGTAGAAAGGAGCATGCAGATTCCATATTCATCCAGGAGGAAGGTAACTAAAACACAGGGCAGAAAGGCTAGGCAAGAGGTGGCCAAGGTCATCAGTTCAGCAACAATCAAATGAAAAACATGGCTTTCAATGCTATAAAACATTCACCAATTTGCTTTAAAATGACATGTTTGGAATGAATCTATGAACTGCAGTATTTGATGTCACAACGACTGAGGGATTACTTAGCACTTGAATCAAGCAGGCCAGTGGACGCAGGCATGTCATTTTGAAAGCCTCAACACTTTTAACCATCCATTCAACACATTTCACTGAGACATGCTTGCAGCCATACCACAGATTTCCAAAACTCAACAGTGATGATACCTGCCAGCACCATCAAATACACAAGTTTAATCGCTCATTTCATCCACTATGATTCTAGAATTGTACAATGGTCATAGCACAGAGGAGGCTATTCAGTTTGTTGTGTCCATGTTGGTTCACTGTAAGTGCTACTCATCTAGTCCCCCTCCCCTGCCTTTTTCCCGTAGCCCTGCACATTTTTTCTCTTTCGCTAATTATTCAATTCCCTTTTGAAAGCCACGATTGAATCTGCCACCATCACACTCTCAGGCAGCGTATTCCAGATCCTAACCACTGGCTGTGTAAAAATGGTTTTCCTCATGTCACCCTTGCTTCTTTTGCCAATCACTTTAAATTGGTGGTTTTCGACCCTTCTCCTGATGGGAACAATTTCTCTCTATCTACTCTGTTCAGAACTCTCATGATTTTGAACACCTCTATCAAATATTCTCTCAATCTTCTCTTCTTTTAGGAGAACAGTCCCAGCTTTGCTAATCTATCCTTGTCTCTCACCCCAAAACCATTCTCGTGAATCTTTTCTGCACACTCACCAATGTCTTCACATCCTTCCTAAAGTATGGTGCCCGGAATTGGACACTGCACTTCAGTTTATGCTGAATCAGTGTTTTATCAAGGTTCACCATAACTCCCTTGTATTTGTACCCTATGTCTCTATTTATAAAGTCCAAGATCCCTTAGGCCTGATTAATTGCTTTATCAACCCGTCTTGCCACCTTCAATGATTTGTACACAAATATCCCCAGGTCCCTCTGCTCTTGCACCCCTTTTAGAATTATATCCTTTATTTTATATAAAATAAAAACAAGAAATGCTGGAACCACTCAGCAGGTCTGGCAGCATCTGTGAAAAGAGAAGCAGAGTTAACGTTTCGGGTCAGTGACCCTTCTTCGGAACTTCGGTCACTGACCCGAAACGTTAACTCTGTTTCTCTTTTCACAGATGCTGCCAGACCTGCTGAGTGGTTCCAGCATTTCTTGTTTTTATTTCAGATTTCCAGCATCCGCAGTATTTTGCTTTTATTTCCTTTATTTTATATCGTCTCTCCTCATTCTTCCCAATAAAATGTCCCACTTTACACTTCTCTGCATTTGTGTTATCTGTAAATATTGAAAATGTGCCCTGCACACCCAAGTCTAGGTCATTAATCAAGAAAAGCAGTGGTCCCAATACTGACCCCGGCGAACCACGGTGTATGCCTTTCTCCAGTTTGAAAAACAACCATTCACCACTACACTCTGTTTTCTGTCACTCAGCCAACTTCATATCCATGCTGCCACTGTTCCTTTTATTCCATAGGCTTCATGGATTGACAAGCCTATTATGTGTCACTTTATCAAATGTCTTTTGGAAATCCACATACACACATCAACTGCATTACCCTCATCAACCCTCTCTGTTACTTCATCAAAAACTCGATCAACTTAGTTAAACACGATTTACCCTTAATAAATCTGTGCTGGATTTCCTTAATTAATCCACATTTGTCCAGGTGACTGTTAATTTTGTCCCAGATCATCGTTTCTAAAAGGTTTCCCAGCACTGAGTTTAAAGGGACTGGCCCATAATTGCTGGATTTATCCTTATATCCTTATTTAAACAAGGGTAACGTGCAATTCTCCAGTCCTCTGGCACCACCCCTGTATTTAAGGAAATTTGGACTGCACCTGATACCTGAATATTTCTTATTCTGTGTGGCCACAGAAATGCCTGCCTGTTCCCTTAGTTATAGAATCTCCTATCACTCCTGGTGCCATTTACTAGTGAGCATAGAAGTAGGAGGATAGAGCAAATGAATGCGTGGCTGAGGAGATGGCATGGGAGGGAGGGCTTTAGTTTCCTGGATCACTGGGTCTGTTTCTGGCAAAGGTGGGACCTGTACAAGTTGGACGGGTTGCACCTGAACCGGAACAGGATCAACCTCCTTGCTGGGAGGTTTGCTAATGCTGTTGGGGGGGGGGGGATTGAAATTAATTTGGCAGTGGGATGGGAAACAGAGTACAGGTACAGTAGGGGATGATGCACAGTCAAATATAGAAGAGAAACTGAGTCTGTCTGGAAGGCAGAGCAAATATACACCTGTTAAGGCACAAGTGAAAAATGCAAGGCTGGATTGCATCTATTTTAATGCAAGGAGTTTTACTAGTAAGGCAGATGAATTGAGGGCATTGATTAGCACATGGGAGTATGATATTATTGTTATCACAGAGACATGGTTGAGGGAGGGGCAGGACTGGCAGCACAATATTACAGGGTATAGAATCTTCAGGCGTGACAGGGGAAAGGGTAAAAGAGGAAGTGACATTTTATTTATTTATTTAGAGTTATAGCACTGAAACTGGCCCTTTGGCCCACCGAGTCTGTGCCGACCAACAACCACCCATTTATACTAATCCTACATTAATCCCATATTCCCTACCACATCCCCACCATTCTCCTACTACCTACCTACTCTAGGGGAAATTTACAATGGCCAATTTACCTATCGACCTGCAAGTCTTTGGCTGTGGGAAGAAACCGGAGCACCCGGCAGAAACCCACGCGGTCACAGGGAGAACTTGCAAACTCCACACAGGCAGTACCCAGAACTGAACCCGGGTCGCTGGAGTTGTGAGGCTGCGGTGCTAACCACTGCGCCTCCCCGACATTGCACTGTTGATCAAGGAGTCAATTACTGCAGTAAGGAGGGATGATATCTTAAAAGGGTTCCTCAAATGAGGCCATATGGGTAGAACATAAAAACAAAAAGGGGGCAATCACTTGGCTGGGCTTGTACTACAGGACTCCAAACAGTCAGGGACAGATAGAGGAGCAGATATGCAGGTAAATCTCAGAGAGGTGTAAAAATTCTTAAAATGCATACAGGAGAGCTTTTTGAGCTAGCACGTAGAAAGTCCTACAAAAGAAGGGGTGGTACTGGACCTAATTCTAGGGAATGAAGCCGGACAAGCAGTAGAAGTGTCAGAAGGGCAGCATTTCGGGGATAGTGACCATAACTCCGTAAGATTTGAGGTAGTTATGGAAAAGGACAAAGATGGACTGGAAATAAAGGTACTGAATTGGGGGAAGGCCAATTTCAATATGATGAAACAGGATCTGGCCAAAGTGGACTGGGAGCAGCTACTTGTAGGAAAGTCTACATCAGACCATTCAAAGAGGAAATAGTGAGAGTTCAGAGACAACATGTTCCCATTAAGGTGAAGGGTAGGAACAACAAGTCCAGGGAACCCTGGATGTCAAGGGATATACAGGATTGGATAAGGAAAAAAGGAGGCTTACGGCAGATTCAGAGCGCTGAAAACAGCAGAGGCACTAGAGGAATACAGAAAGTGTAGGGGGGTACTTAAAAAGTAATTAAGACAGCAAAGAGGGGCATGAAAAAACACTGGCGGGCAAGATAAAGGAAAATCCTAAGGTATTTTATAATTATATTAGGGCAAGACGATAACCAGGGAAAGAGTAGGGCCCATTAGGGACGAAAGTGGCAATCTGTGTGTGGAGCTGGAGGACATAGGTGAGGTTTTAAATGATGACTTTTCATCTGTGTTCACTGTGGAGAAGGATGATGTAGGTGTAGAGAACAGGCAGGGGGACTGTAATATACTTGAACTTGTTAGCATTGAAAGGCAGGAAGTATTAGCTGTTTTAACAGGCTTAAAAGTGGATAAATCCCCAGGCTCAGATGAGATGTATACCAGGCTGTTATGTGAGGCAGGGGAGGAGATAGCAGGGGCTCTGACACAAATTTTCAAAACCTCTCTGGTCACAAGAGGTACCAGAGGACTGGAGGTGGGCAAATGTGGTACCATTATTCAAGAAGGGTAGCAAGGATATACCAGGTAATTACAGGCCGGAGTCTAACATCAGTGGTAGGGAAACTATTGGAAAAAATTCTGAGGGACAGGATTAATCTCCACTTGGAGAGGCAGGGATTAATCAGGGATAGTAAGCATGGTTTTGTCAGGGGGAGATCGTGTCTAACTAACTTGCTTGAAATTTTCAAGGCACAGACTAGATGTGTAGATGAGGGCAAAGCAGTTGATGTAGTCTACATGGACTTCACTAAGACTTTTGATAAGGTCCTGCATGGGAGATTGGTTAAGAAGGTAAGAGCCCATGAGATCCAGGGCAATTTGGCATATTGGATCCAAAGTTGGCTTAGTGGCAGGGGGCTTTTTTTTTTGAGAGTGGAAGCCTGTGACCAGTGATGTACCGCAGGGAGCAGTGCTGGGCCCCTTGCTGTTTGTAGTGTACATTAATGATTTAGACTTGGTATGGGGTATGATCAGTAAATTCGCAGATGACATGAAAATTGGTGGTGTCGTAAATAGTAAGGAGAAAAGCCTTAGATTACAGGACGATATAGATG
The DNA here is from genome assembly GCF_036365525.1 of Heterodontus francisci. Lineage (NCBI taxonomy): Eukaryota > Metazoa > Chordata > Chondrichthyes > Heterodontiformes > Heterodontidae > Heterodontus > Heterodontus francisci. The sequence goes on along the minus strand of NC_090372.1, from coordinate 51,358,529 downwards.
GGCTGGTAAGATGGGCAGAGCAGTGGCAAATGGAATTTAATCCTATGAAGTGTGAGGTGATGCATTTTGGGAGGACTAACAAGGCAAGGGAATATACAATGGATGGTAGGACCCTAGGAAGTACAGAGGGTCAGAGGGACCTTGGTGTACTTGTCCATAGATCACTGAAGGCAGCAGCACAGGTAGATAAGGTGGTTAGGAAGGCATAAGGGATACTTCCCTTTATTAGCCGAGGCATAGAATATAAGAGCAGGGAGGTTATGATGGAGTTGTATAAAATGCTAGTTAGGTCACAGCTGGAGTACTGTGTACAGTTCTGGCACCACACTATCAGAAGGATGTGATTGCACTGGAGAGGGTGCAGAGGAGATTCACCAGGATGTTGCCTGGGCTGGAGCATTTCAGCTATGAGGAGAGACTGAAAAGGCTAGGGTTGTTTTCTTTAGAGCAGAGAAGGCTGAGAGGGGACCTGATTGAGGTATGCAAAATTATGAGGGGCATTGATAGGTTAGATAGGAAGAAACTTCCTCCCTTAGCGGAGTGCTCAATAACCAGGGGGTATAGATTTAAGATAATGGGCATGAGGTTTAACAAGGTTTTGAGGAAAGATTTTTCACCCAGCGGGTGGTTGGAGTCTGGAAGGCATTGCTTGAAGAGGTGGTAGAGGCAGGAACCCTCACAACATTTAAGAAGTATTTAGATGAGCAATTGTAACGGCATAGCATACAAGGCTATGGGCCAAGTGCTGGAAAATGGGATTAGAATAGTTAGGTGCTTGAAGGCCAGCACAGACACGGTGGACCGAAGGGTCTGTTTTTACGCTGTATAACTCTATACCTACTGCTTTCCCAACTTTCCTCCTACCCCCTGTACAGCTGAGCCTGCCATGGTGGTATGGCCTTGGCTCTGGCTGCACTCCCCAGAGGACTCATCATTCTCACCAGTATGCAGAACTGAATACCTGTTGGAGGGTGAGATGCACTCCAGGGACTCCTTGACTGCCTGGCAGTGACCCATTCCGTCTCTGCCTGCACATCCTTAAGTTGATGGGTGACCATATCGAGAAACATGTTATCTACGAAACTCTCAACCTCGTGGATGCACCACGGTGATGGCAGCTGCTGTTCAAGCTCCAAAACCCAAAGCCCAAGCTGCTCCAGCTGATGCCACTTCCTGTACATATGGTTGTCCTGGACACAAGAAATGTCCTGGAGTTCCCACATGGAACAGGATGTGCACTCCAAGGGATTGAGATGCCCTCTCATGCTTCTATTTATTAGACTATTAACTGACTTAACCAAAATAAACTAAAGATTTAAATAAAAACAGATTCCCAAGCTATTCATCAATCTGCCACTTCCTTTGTGCTGATGTCACAATACTTTATAGGCAGTTAACTTAAATAATTTTCTTATTTGTAGTTTTATTAATTATTTTAATTATTTAATTAGTTGTTATAAATTTAATAGTTCCCAGTCCTAGTATAAACCACTGCCCAATTTTAGAAGGAAAAATATCTTTATAGTCACCAATCAAACACCCTCCTGCTGTTCTGTTACATCACTCCGTGCTTTTTTGTTGATTTGTTCTCGCAGTGCTCTCTCTCTCAGCTGCTGCTTTATCCACTCTGTGTTCTCGGACCTCCCATTTTTCTTGCAGTGGTCTCTCTCTCTCTTTCTGCTGCTGCTTTATCCCCACTGCACTCTCAGACCTTCCACTATTCTCGCAGTGCCCTCTCCCTCTATCTCTGCCGCTCCTTTATCTCCTCTGTGCTCTTGTACCTCCCACTGTTGTAGCAGTGCTCTCTCTCTTTCTCCACCTCACTTTTCTCCCTGGTATTCTCTTGGATCGCCTGCTGTTCTTGCAGTGAGCTCTCTCTCTCTGCCACTGCTTTATCCCCACTGTGCTCTCGGAACTCTCGCTATTCTCACAGTGCTCTCTTTTTCTCTCTCTCTGCTGCTGCTTTATTTCTGCTGTGCTCTTGGATCTCTCACTGTTCTCTCTCTCTTCACCTCTCATTTATCCCCTCTGTGCTCTTGGACCACCCACTCTTCTCGTAGTGTGGTTGCTCTCTTTCTTTCTCTCCCTGGCATTGCTTTATCCCCACTGTTCTCCCAGTGCGCTCTAATATAAGTCTACATTTAAATTTACAGGGCAGGCATGTGCAGTACAGCACCAAAGGAAATCACCAAATTCAGTCCAAAGATATGCTCAAGTTCAAATGCCAGTTGACACAGGAACTCAAACTGCAACAATCACACTATTTTCTTTTGGGCAGCAGACACTGGTTTTCAGAAGCCAAGCACATGGTGTGAATTGGAATCATATGTAGGCCAGGTACAGTATCATTGCTGGTGCTAACTTCCAAATTATGAGATTTACTCAATTCAATTCCACTACTTACCACAATTCAGATTTGAACTCATAACATCTGGGGTGTTAGTCCAGTACTCAAACCATACTCAGTATATGAACTGCTGTTTGGGAGAACCACTAGTTACTGTTTTCCCTGGCTGAGGGGTTCTAGAACCAGGGGACACAGTCTCAGAATAAGAGGTAGGCCATTTAGGACTGAGATGAGGAGGCATTTCTTCACTCAGAGGATGGTGAATATACATTCTGGAGAACCTTTTTAGCCAGTAAGTAGCAAGTCCAACAAAGTTCTGGACTTCGTTTTAGGGAATGAAGTGGGCAGGTGGAAGGTTTATAAGTTGGGGGGCACTTTGACAGAAGTGATCATAATTCACTTAAATTTAGGGTAGTTATGTAAAAGGACAAAGATAGACCAGAAATAAAAATTCTCAACTGGGGAAAGGCCAACTTTACTAAGCTGAGATGTGATTTCACTTAAGTGGACTGGAAACAGTTACTTAAAGGTAAATCAGTGCCAGATCAGAGGACGGTATTCAAGGAATAGATAGCGCAGGTTAAGAGCAAGTATGTTCCCTTAAAGATAAAGGATGGAACTAACAATTCCAGAGCCCCCTGCCTGTCAGAGGGCATGAAAGAGGCGCTAAATGAAAAAGGGAAGTTTATGACAGATTCAGAGGGCATAAAACTTAAAGGAATATAAAAATTGTTGGGGCGAAATTGAAAAGGAAATAAGTAAAATCAAGGAAAATACTAAGATTTTTTAGAAATACATAAAGAGTAAGAGGACAACTAAAGAAACAGTACAGCTTATTAGGGAGCATAGAGGTAACCTATGTGTGGAGGCGGAAGGCGTAGGTATGGCTCTTAATGAATATTTTGTGTCTGTTTTCACAAAAGAGAGGGACATCACAGACATTGCAATCAGGGAGGAGGAGTGTGAAATATTAAATGAAATTAACATAGTGAGAGAGGAAGTATTAAGGGGTTTAACATCTTTAAAAGTGGATAAATTCCCAGGCTCTGATGAAATGTATCCTAGGCTGTTAAGGGAAGCAAGAGAGAAATTGTGGAGGCTCTGACCATCATTTTCCAATCCTCTATGGCTACAGAAGTAGTGCCAGAGGGCTGCAAGACAGCAAATTTGGCACCATTGTTTAAAAAAGGAGAGAGAGATAGACTGAGTAATTACAGGCCTAGTCAAAACTTCTGAGGGGCAAGATAAATCTTCATTTAGAAAGACACGGATTAACCAAGGACAGCCAGCATTGATTTGTTAAGGGAAGGTCCTGTCTGACTAACATGATTGAATTTTTTGCAGAAGTAATAAGGAGGTTCGATGAGGGTATTCATTTATATGGATTCTAGCAAGGCTTTTGATAAGGTCCCACATGGCAGACTGGTCACACAAGTAAAAGCCCATGGGATCCAATGCAAAATTTGCTCAGAGGCAGGAAGCAAAAGGTTATGGTCGATGGGTGTTTTTGTGACTGGAAGGTTGTTTCCAGTGGGGTTCCACAGGGCTCAGTACTAGGTCCTTGCTTTTTGTGGTATACATCAATGATTTGGACTTGTATGTAGGGGTTATGATTAAGAAATTTGCAGATGATATAAATATTGGCCATGTGGGTCAGGTGAATGGAACATTGGCAAATGGAGTTCAATCTGAAGAAATGTGAGGTAATACATTTGGGGAAGGCTAACAAGGCACAATAAATGGTAGGATTCTGAGAACTTTAGAGCAACATTGCAACCTTATAGTACATGTCCGCAGATCCCTGAAGGGACCCTGATGGGTAGATAAGGTGGTCAAGAAGGCATACAGGATACTTGCATTTATTAGCCGAGGCACAGAATATAAGAGAAGGGAGGTTATGCCAGTTCTGGTGAAATGTCACAGATCTGAAACGTTAACTCTGCTTCTCTCTCCACAGATGCTGCCAGACCTGCTAAGTATTTCCAGCACTCGCTGTCTTCATTTCAGATTTCCAGCATCTGCAGTATTTTGCTTTTATTTTAGTTGATAGCATAAAATTGCAAAGAGATATTGACAGACAAGGTGAGTGGGCAAAACTGTGGCAGATGGATTTCAATGCGGGCAAGTGTGAGGTTATCCATTTTGGACCATAAAAGGATAGAGCAGGGTACTTTCTAAATGGGAAGAGGTTAAGTACAGTGGATGTCCAAAGAGACTTGGGGGTTCAGGTGCATAGATCTTTAAAATGCCACGAGCAAGCGCAGAAAATAATCAATAAGGCTAATGGAATGCTAGCCTTCATATCCAGAGGATTGGAGTATAAAGACACAGAGGTTATGCTGCAGCTGTACAAAACCCTGGTTAGACCCCACTTGGAGTACTGTGAGCAGTTCTGGGCACCACACCTTAGGAAGGATATATTGGCCTTGGAGGGAGTGCAACGTAGGTTTACAAGAATGATACCTGGACGACAGGGGTTAAGTTACGAGGACAGATTACACAAATTAGGCCTGTTTTCGCTAGAATTTAGAAGGTTATGGGGTGATCTGATTGAAGTCTTCAAGATATTAACAGGAAAAGACAGGCCAGATAAAGATAAACTATTTCCACTGGTTGGAGATTCTAAAACTAGGGGGCATAGTCTAAAAATTAGGACCAGACCATTCAGAAGAGATGTTAGGAAGCACTTCTTCATGCAAAGGGTAGTAGAGATTTGGAACTCGCTCCCACAAACAGCAGTTGAAGCTAGAACAGTTGTTAATTTTAAATCTGAGATAGATAGGTTTTTGTTAAGCAAAGATATTAAGGGATATGGGCCAAAGGCAGGTATATGGAGTTAGGCTGCGGATCAGCCATGATCTCATTGAATGGCAAGACAGGCTCAAGGGGCTGAATGGCCTACTCCTGTTCCTATCTTCCTATGTTATACGAGGACTGTATCAAACACTAGTTAGGCCACAGCTGGAGTACTGCATGCAATTCTGTTCACCGTACTATAGAAAAGATATGATTGCGTTAGAGAGGGTACAGATGAGATTTACGTGGGTGTTGCCTGAATTGGAGAATTTTACTTAAGAAGAAAGATTGGATAGGCTAGTATTGTTTTCTTTAAAGCAGAGGAGGCTGAGGAAAGACCTAATTGAAGTGTACAAAATTATGAGAGGTCTGGATTGAGTGGATAGGAAGGCCCTATTCCCCTTGGTTGAGGGGTCCGTAACCAGGGTGCATAGATTTAGGATAAAAGGTAGGAGGTTCAGATGGAATTTAAGGGGAAAATTTTTTCACCCAAAGGGTGGTGGTGATCTGAAACTCACTGCCTGAAAGGGTGACAGAGGCAAAATCCCTCATAAGATTTAAAAAGTATTTGGGTATGCACTGCAAGTGACGTAACCTACAAGGCTGCCGACTAGGAGCTGGAGAGTGGGACTAGGTTGGATGGCTCCCTGTTGGCCGAATGGCATCCTTTCGTGCTGTAAGTTTCTATGAATGTATGAGCTCGCACACACTGGCAGCTTTCAACCATGACAGAAACATCACCCAAACAGGTTGCAGGACACTCAAAATCACATTTCCCTTTCTCGTGCAAGAGAGGGTGGCGCATAACTGCACGCAGCAAGCCGCAAAGAACTGGAGGAGAACAAGCCCGCCTGCATGTAGAGGTGACAGTGCTTGCCATCATGACAAGGGCACTGATAAGGCTATTGCCACTAGTGGTGCTGAAGTGACTAATGATGAAAAGGAATGAAACCAGACAGACCATCCAGCATAGACCGAGACACTGGAATCAACAACGGCAAACCTAGCCCTGTCCTCCTTACTAACTTTGGGGGCTTGTGCCAAAATTGGGAGAGCTGTCCCACAGACTAGTCAAGCAACAGCCTGACAGTCATACTCACAGAATCATACCTTACAGACAATGTCCCAGACACCACCATCACCATCCCTGGGTATTGTCCTGTCCCACCTGAAGGACAGACCCCCCAGAGGTGGCGGCACAGTGGTATACAGTCTGGAGGGAGTTGCCCTGGGAGTCCTCAACATTGACTTCAGACCCCATGAAGTCACATGGCAACAGGTCAAACATGGGCAAGGAAACCTCCTGCTGATTACCACCTACTGCGCTCCGCTTATGAATCAGTACACCTTCATGTTGAACACCACTTGAAAGAAGCACTGAGGGGAACAAGAATGTACTCTGGGTGGGGGACTTCAATGTCCATCACCAAGAGTGGCTCAGTAGCACCACTACTGACCGAGCTGGCCAAGTCCTAAAGGAATAGCTGCTAGACTGGGTCTGTGGCAGATGGTGAAGGAACCAACAACAGGGAAAAATATACTTGACCTCATCCTCACCAATCTACCTGTATGCAGATGCATCTGTCGATGACAGTATTGGTAGTAATGACCACCGCACAATCCTTGATGAGACAAAGTCCCGTATTCACATTGAGGATACCCACCATCGTGTTGTGTGGCACTACCACCATGCTATATGGGATAGATTTCAAACAGATCCAGCTACTCAAAATTGGGCATCCATGAGATGCTGTGGGCCATCAGAAGCAGCAGAATTGTATTCAACCACAAGCTGTAACCTCATGGCCTGGCATATCTCCCACTCCACTATTACCATCAAGCCAGAGGACCAATCCTGGTTTACTGAGGAGTGCAGGAGGGCATGCTAGGAGTAGCACCAGTCTTCAGCCAATCCGATTCACTCCATGTGATAGCAAGAAACAGCTGAAGGCACTGGACAATGTGGTTGACTCTTAAATGCCCTCTGAAATGGCCTAGAAAGCCACTAAGTTCAAGGGCAACAAATGCTAGCCTCGCCAGAGATGCTCACATCCCATGAATGAATTTTAAAAAATACTGCAACGGCAATGGACCCTGACAACATTCTGGCAATATAACTGAAGACTTGTGATCCAGAACTAACTGCGCCCCTAGCCAAGCTGCTCCAGTACAGCTACAACAGTGGCATCCACTTGGAAATGTGGAAAATTGCCCAGGTACGTCCTGTCCACAAAAAGCAGATCAAATCCAACTCGGCCACTTACTGCCCTATCACTCTACTCTCAATCATCAGCAAGTGATGGAAGGGGTTGTCATCAGTGCTATCAAGTGTCACTTGCTCATCAATAACCTGCTCACTGATACTCAGTTTGGGTTCCGCCTGGGCCACTCAGCTACTGACCTCATTACACCCTTGTTCCAAACATGCACAAAAGAACTGAACTCCAGAGGTGAAGTGGGAGTGACTGCCATTGACATCAAGGCAGCATTTGACCGTGTATGGCATCAAGGAACCTTAGCAAATTTCGAGTCAATGGGAATCGGGGACCAAAATCTCCACTGGTTGGAGTCATACCTACCACAAAGGTTGTGGTTGTTGAAGGTCCCAGGACATCACTGCAGGAGTTCCTTAGGGCAATGTCCTCAGCCCAACCATCTTCAGCTGCTTCATCAGTGACCTTCCCTCTATCATAAGATCAGAAGTGGTGATGATTGGACAATGTTTAGCACCATTCGTGACTCCTCAGATACTGAAGCAGCCCATGTCCAGATGCAGCAAGACCTGGACAACATCCAGGCTTGAGCTGATAAGTGGCAAGTAATATTGACGCCATGCAAGTGCCAGGAAATGACCATCTCAAACAAGAGAGAATCTAAACATCTCCCCTTGGCATTCAATGGCATTACCATCACTGAATCCCCCACTGCGGATTTGCACAGGGCTTGGAGCCATCCTTTCCAAAATGGAACCTCCATCAACAAACCTGTGGAACCCAGTTTATTGCAGCATCTGCTGGCCAATAGCTCAGCTTCCATTGCAGCACATGCAGTGTCCACCAAAGGTGTGAGTTCTGCAATGCAAGCTCGCACTGTTGTCATCATGCCTGAGGATACTATCAACATCTTGGGGGTTATCATTGACCAGAAACTGAACTGGACCAGCCAGATAAATACTGTGGGTACAAGAGCAGATCAGAGGCTAGGAATTCTGCAGCAAGTAACTCACCTTCTGTCTCCTCAATGCCTGTCCACCATCTACAAGGCACAAGTCAGGAGTGTGATGGAATACTCTCAACTTGCCGGGATGAGTGCAGCTTCAAAAACATTCAAGAAGCGCGACACCATCCAGGACAAAGCAGCCTGCTTGATAGTCACCCCACCCACAACCTTCAACATTCATTCCCTTCACCACCAACACACAGTGTCTACCAACTACAAGAGGCACTGCAGCAACTCACCAAGGCTCCTTCAAACACGCGACCACTACCACCTAGAAGGACAAGGGCAGCAGTTGCAAGGGAACACCACCACCTGCAAGTTCCCCTCCAAGCCACACACCATCCTGACTTGGAACTATATCACTGTTCCTTCACTGTCGCTGGGTCAAAATCCTGGAACTCCCTTCCTAACAGCACTGTTGGCGTTCCTACATCCCAAGGACTGCAGCAGTTCAAGAAGGAAGCTCACCAACACCTTCTCAAGGGCAATTAGGGATGGGCAATAAATGCTGGTCTAGCCAGCGACACCCACATCCCATGAACGAATAAATAATTTAAAAAAAATTCTCCTCTCCCCTCACCACAAGCAAACCCTTGTCCCTTTTTCATTTCAGATACTCAAGAACTGGAAGCTGCCCAGTCAGTGAAGCAAGGGGAAGAAAAGGGTGAAGCGGAACGGACCCCGTCACTCAATCTCACAGGCGCATCTATCAGCTCAGATACTGACATTAGATGTATTTGAGCGACCTGGATAGAAGGGATCTGCACATGGTGAGACACCGGGCACAAGTGCGCCGTGGCCAGGGCGGGATGGGTGGGGGCAGGGTAAAGGATAGTACAGCTGCCAGTTCGCCAGAGGGCAAGGTCGTACACTAGTTCTGCTGCAGAGGACTCAGGTCAGGACTTCAATAAGCCAGACTACAAAAGAAAACACCCAACTTCTTGATGCACTGGAATGCCTGCCAGAAAGCCTGTGATCAATGTTAAGGATCATGGAAGAGTCCAGCATCAACTGGGCAGAGGGATTTGCACAGGATTTGGAGCCATCCTTTCCAATATGGAACCTCCATCAACATACCTGTGGAGCCGAGCATAATACAGTATCTGATGGCCGATAGCTCAGCTTCCATTGCAGCACAAGCAGTGTCCACCAAAGGTGTGAGTACTACAATGGAAGCTTGGACTACTGTCATGCAAGCTCAGACTGCCGCCATCATGCCTATAGATACCAGTATTCAAAGGGGCTTCCAAGCAATCAGAGAAGTCCATCAATCTGTTCTCCAAAAAATTACGAGCATTGCTACGCTGAGTAGCAGTGGCTCTATGGAGTATGAACCTGCTGTTCTCTCTCAGGATGACAGTATTTATGTTCCCAACTCTGTTGTTGTTGCCTGTCAGCCAACCAGCCCAGACTGCTGCTGCCCAGGCTGAAATGTTGCAGTCTGAAATCCGGCCTTCTGAACCCAGAGCTACTCAAGGTCGCCCACCAAGTCCATCTGTAGTCATCTCAATTGAAGGTCAGCAACCTTCCCCCACCCATGCTGCAGTTACTGGTAGCACCTTGAAAGAGTAAAAGAGAAGCAAAGGCACAAGGAAGAAGCACTAAGGGAATACTTAAAGATGATTATTTTTGAATGCACTGTGCCATATTTTAATTTATAAACTTAAATTGTACTGTGCATTTTCTGTTGGCTGTTATTTTTGGGTTATCAGAAAGAGGATGATGTGATGGTTAGCAATAGAGGAAAGATAGTGTGTGTCTCGGGCTGTTGGTAACTGGGGAGGTGTGATTAAGGTTAATGGTATCACACATGAATTATTTGATCTGGACAGAAAACAGTTCTCTCTGTTGCTGCCTCCCTTCCTTTCCCAATTGCTCCACTTCCTGTTCTACGTCCTTGTCCTCCAGTTTCTGCAGTTCCTCATCCCCCTCCTATTCCTCATGCTCTTGCTCCTTAGTTTCTCAGCTGATAGCAGGTGGGAAGGCTATTCCCTCACAATTGCCAGGTTGTACAGCATTCAGCATATGATCAGTGCTCAGCTGAGAACTGCAGGCTTCCTCTACAGCAGGGGTGTCCAACCTTTTTGCGTCGGGGGCCACATTACAATTTTTGTCCTACATAGGGGGCCGGTGAGAAAATTTCAGAAAGTTAAAGACATTTAAAATTCATCTTACTATTAATCAAGACAACAACAAACATGCATTTTTGTGAAGAAGCTTTAAATGAGAATTTGTTGACTTACTTTCTTATCACTATGTTGAACACTAATTTAGTGACAGGTCTGGCATTGTTTTTGCTTGCAATCGCTGCCCAAACACTTCATGTAGCGTTGCAGAGTATTCCAGATAGATGTCGAGACGAGCGGTGTTCAAAAAGAGCAGCGACAGCGGGAAAGAAGGAGAATGAGCGAGACCAGCAGTGTTTAAAAAGAGCAGCGGCAGTGGGAAAGAAGGAGACTGAGCGAGACCAGTAGTGTTTAAAAAGAGCAGTGGCAGCGGGAAAGAAGGAGACTGAGCGAGACCAGTGGTGTTTAAAAAGAGCAGTGGCAGCGGGAAAGAAGGAGACTGAGTGAGACCAGTGGAGTTTAAAAAGAGCAGCAGGAGCGCGCCTGAGTTTTAAAAAAAAGCCAAGTGACATCACAGGAGAGCTGCAAGGTGATTGGTTGGTGAGTCACTGCTTTTAGGAAACAGCTCTAAATAGCTGGGTAAATATCTCAGGTAAGAAAAAAAAAGGGAAAGTTTTTTTTGTTGAAAACCAAACCTCGGGTGACAAGGTGAGTACTACTAAAGTGTTTTTTTTTTAATTCAGTGTAGCTTATTAAGGACTTTAGATTGTAGTGGGTAGAACAAGGCCCCGAGTGTAATTAGTATTTTTTAACGGGAGTAACTAAATTAATTTAAAGGTAAGTCATGGCAGCAGCGCTCAGCCCCGTGATATGCTCCTCCTACGCTATGTGGGAAATCAGGGACGCTTCCAGTGTCCCTGACGACCATGTGTGCAGGAAGTGTATCCATCTGCAGCTACTGGCTACCTGCATTATGGAGCTGGAGCTGCGGGCGGATTCACTGTGGAGCATCCGCGATGCTGAGGACGCCGTGGATAGCACGTTTAGTGAGGTGGTCACACCACAGGTAATGGCTGCACAGGCAGAAAACGGATGGGTGACCACCAGACGGAGTAGTAGGCGCAGGCAGGTAGTGCAGGAGTCCCCTGTGGCCATCCCCCTCTCAAACAGATATACTGCTTTAGATACTGTTGTGGGGGGATGACCTCCCAGGGGAAAGCAGCAACAGCCAGGTCCGTGGCACCACGGAGGGCTCTGCTGCACAGCAGAGGAGGAAAAGGGGTTGAAGAGCTCTAGTGTTAGGGGATTCTATCGTAAGGGGTGCAGATAGGCGTTTCTGTGGCCGCAAACGAGACTCCAGGATGGTATGTTGCCTCCCTGGTGCTAGGGTGAAGGACGTCTTGGAGCGGCTGCAGGACATTCTGAAAGGAGAGGGTGAGCAGCCAGAGGTCGTGGTCCATATTGGTACTAACGAAACATAGGCAGGAAGAAAGATTAGGTCCTGCAAAGTGAAAATAGGGAGTTAGGCAGAAGGTTAAAAAGCAGGACCTCCAGGGTTGGAATCTCAGGATTACTCCCTGTGCCACGTGCTAGTGAGGGTATGAATAGGAGGATAAGGCAAATGAATGCATGGCTGAAGAGCTGGTGTAGGCGGGAGCGCTTCAGCTACTTGGATCATTGGGATCTCTTCTGGCGCAGAGGTGACCTGTACAAAAGGGACAGGTTGCATCTGAACTGGAAGGGGACCAATATCCTTGCGGGGAGGTTTGCTAGTACTACTCGGGAGGGTTTAAACTAGTCTGGCAGGGGAGTGGAACCCAAAGTGGTAGTCTCTCCGATGAGATAGTTGAGACAAATGTAGAGGCTAAAGCAAGCAAGTCCAGTAGGCAGGCTGCGCAGGGGTAGGACAGGGAGCGTGGAAGGTCTGGTAGGCTAAACTGCATTTACTTGAATGCAAGAAGGCTAACAGGTCAGGCAGATGAACTCAGAGCATGGATCGGTACATGGGATTGTGATATTATAGCTATTACAGAAACGTGGTTGAGGGATGGGCAGGACTGGCAGCTCAATGTTCCGGGGTACCAATGCTTCCGGCGTGACAGAGGTGGAGGTAAGAGAGGAGGGGGAGTTGCACTATTGATTAGGGAGGACATCACGGCAGTACTTAGAGAGGATAATCGGGGGGAACATCCAGTGAGGCCATATGTGTAGAACTTAGAAATAAGAAAGGGGTGATCACTTTGATGGGATTAGACTATAGGCCCCCCAATAGTCACAGGGAATTGGAGGAGCATATATGTAGGGAAATCACAGATAGGTGCAGGAATTATAGGGTTGTAATATTAGGTGATTTTAACTTCCCTAATATTGACTGGGACTGCCTTAGTGCTAAGGGATCAGATGGGGAAGAATTTGTTAAGTGTGTCCAGGATAGTTTTCTGAAGTAGTATGTGGATGGCCCTAGTAGAGAAGGGGCTACACTCGACCTCCTCTTGGGAAATGAGGATGGGCAGGTGGTTGATGTGTCAGTGGGGGAGCACTTTGGGACCAGTGACCATAACTCTATTAGCTTCAAGATAGTTATGGAAAAGGATAGGACTGGTCCTCAGGTTGAAGTCGTAAATTGGGGGAAGGCTAATTTCAATGGCATCAGACAGGAACTCTCAAAAGTTGAATGGGAGAGGCTGTTTACAGGTAAAGGGACGTATGGCAAGTGGGAGGCTTTTAAAAGTGAGATAGGAAGAGTTCAGGACTGGTATGTTCCTGTTAGATGGAAGGGCAAGGCTGGCAAGTTTAGGGTACCTTGGTTGACGAGGGATATTGAGGGTCTGGTCAGGACAAAGAAGGAGGCATATGTCAGGGATAGGCAGCTGGGATCAAGCAAGTCCCTCGAGGAATATAGGGGATGTAGGAGGGCGAAAAGGGGCCATGAGATTTCCCTGGCAGATAAGATAAAGGAGAATCCTAAAAGATTCTATAAGCATATTAAGACTAAAAAGCGTAGCTAGGGAGAAAGTAGGTCCCCTTTAGGATAAGTGTGGTAATCTATGTGTGGAGCCAAGGGAAATTGGCGCGGTCTTAAATGAATACTTCTCGTCTGTATTTACCGTGGAGAAGGTCATGGAAGCTAGTGAGTTCAAGGGAGGGAACAGCGGTATACTGGAGCATATCAACAGTACAAGGGAGGAGGTTTTGAAGGGCATTAAGGTGGATAAATCCCCAGGGCCTGACCAGGTGTATCCTAGGATGCTATGGGAAGCAAGGGAGGAGATTGCTGGGGCCCTGGCATAGATTTTTGTATCATCGTTAGACACGAGTGAGGTACCAGAAGACTGGAGGATAGCTAATGTTGTGCCTTTATTTAAGAAGGGCAGCAGGGATAAGCCAGGGAACTATAGGCCAGTGAGCCTTACATCAGTGGTGGGAAAGTTATTGAAAGGGATTCTGAGAGACAGGATTTATATGTATTTAGAAAGGCAAGGTCTGATTCGGGATAGTCAGCATGGCTTTGTGCGTGGGAAATCTTGTCTCACGAATTTGATTGAGTTTTTTGAGGAGGTGACCAAGAGGATTGACGAGGGCAGGGCGATGGACGTCGTCTACATGGACTTTAGCAAGGCCTTTGACAAGGTCCCGCATGGTAGGCTGGTCCAGAAGGTTTGAACACATGGGATCCAGGGTGAGCTAGCAAATTGGATACAAAATTGGCTTGGTGATAGGAGGCAGAGGGTGGTAGTGGAGGGTTGTTTTTCAGATTGGAGGCCGGTGACCAGTGCTGTGCCGCAGGGATCGGTGCTGGGCCCTCTGTTGTTTGTCATATATATTAATGACTTGGATGTGAATGTAGGGGGCATGATTAGTAAGTTTGTAAAATTGGTGGTATAGTGGACAGTGAAGAAGGTTGTCTAAGGTTACAACAGGATATAGATCAACTGGGAAAGTGGGCAAAGGATTGGCAAATGGAATTTAATGCAGACAAGTGCGAAGTGATGCATTTTGGGAAGTTAAACCAGGGCAGGACTTATACCGTGAATAGCAGGGCCCTGGGGAGTGTTGTTGAGCAGAGAGACCTTGGGGTGCAAGTACATAGTTCCCTGAAAGTGGCAACACAGGCAGACAGGGTGGTGAAGAAGGCGAATGGCATGCTTGCCTTCATCCGCCGAGGCATTGAGTACAAGAGTTGGGACGTCATGTTACAGTTGTACATAACGTTGGTTAGGCCGCATTTGGAGTACTGTGTGCAGTTCTGGTCGCCGCACTACAGGAAAGATGTGATTAAGCTAGAGAGGGTGCAGAAAAGATTCACAAGGATGTTGCCTGGTTTGGAGAGCTTGAGTTCTAAAGAGAGATTGGATAGGCTGGGTCTGTTTCCCCTGGAATGAAGGAGGCTGAGAGGGAACATGATAGAGGGATATAAAATTATGAGAGGCATAGATAGGGTAGATAGCCAGAGTCTGTTTCCCATGGTAGGGGTGAGTAAAACTAGAGGGCATAGATTTAAGGTGAGAGGGAGGAGGTTTAAAGGGGATCAAAGGGGTAAATTTTTCACACAAAGAATAGTGGGTATCTGGAATGAGCTGTCTGAGGAGATGGTGGAGGCAGGAACAGTAGCAACATTTAAGAGGCATCTGGACAGGTACTTGAATGAGCAAGGCATAGAGGGATATGGAATTAATGCAGGCAGGTGGGATTAATATAGATAGGCATTCTGGTCGGCATGGATGCAGTGGGCTGAAGGGCCTGTTTCTATGCTGCAAGACTCTATGACTATGACTCTATGTCCACCTGTCAGGAGTGATCTTGACCTCTTTCTCTCCCCCCATCTCTCTCTCCATCCCCCGCCCACACCATCTGTTTGTCTCTGTCCACCCCCCGCCCCCCCCGCCTATGTCTGTCTTTCTCTCCCTCCTCTGTCTGTCTGTCTCTCTCTCCCCTCCCCTTTGACTGTTTGTCTCTCTCTCCCGACTGTCTCTGTCTCTCCCCCATCGCTCTCTCTCTCTCTCTCCCCTCTCTTTCTATCTCTCTCTCTCCTTGCCTCTCCCTCTACCCCACTCTCTGTCTGTCTGTCTCTCTCTCTCCCCCCTCTCTTGTTGTCTGTCTCTCTCCCCTCTCCGTCTGTCGCTCTCTCTCCTCCCTCTGTCTGTCGCTCTCTCCCCCCCCCCGTCTGTCTCTCCCCCCACCTATCTCTGTCTCTCTCTCTCTCCCCCACCCCCCGACCCCCCCCCCCCCCCCCCACCGTCCCCGGTCTGTCTATCTCTCCCTCCCCTCTCTCTGTCTCTCTCTACCCCCCCATCTGTCTCTCTCTCTACCCCACTCCCCGCTCCCTCCACTTCCCACAAATGTGTGTAATAGAGGCAGGCTGTGAACGCGGCCTCTCCACTGGGTGTAGCCATGTTGTGGGGGAGCGGGGTCCTAACAAACCCACAGTTGTCCGCCAAGATGCTTGACATTCCAGCAATTTACATCCGCGGGCCAGAATGAAACATTTGGAGAGATGGAGTCTGGCCCGTGGGTCATATGTTGGATAACCATGCTCTAGAGCAATCCAGGCAGCAGAAGCATTGCTTGAGGACGCCGATGGTGTGCACTATAATGTTTCTTGTGGAAGTATGGTTTTCATTGTAGACTTGCTGTGCACATATGCCTGGATTCTGGACAGGAGCCATGGGCCATGCCATGAGTGGATAATCGTTATTTTTCAGTTGCCAGCCTTGGACTTTCCATGGTGGATCAAATGCAGGTGGCACAGAGGACTGCCACAGAATGAAGGAATCATGAGTACTGCCAGAATATTGGGCATTCATCTGCATCATGCACACCAGCGGCACAATGAGGGACTGGAATCACTTTCCATTAAGGAAAATGGCAGATGACATGAGGCTCATGGAAAGCAATGTGCTGCAGTCAATGGCACCCTACACCACAGAGAAACCTGTAATCTGGTTGATTTCTCATGCTCGCTCCACCTGTTTGTCTCTAGCAAGAGGGAATGAGATTAATCTATCTTTCTGTGTAAAATGAGCCTCATGACCTCCCTTATAATGACGTGTACTGCAAACCATGAGATGTTGCTTACATTTGCAGTTGCAGCTTGGAAGGATCCAAATGCATAAAAATTAAGAGTCACCTTGACAGCCATAGGCAATGCTGTCCTTGCCCTGTGCTGAGGTTGTGTTTGTGGCTGCAGAAGTCAGCAGATTTTAGTCACTACCTCTTTAGAGAAGGAAGTCTCAAGCATTGGTTGTCACTGAGTTGAGGTGAGAAAATCGTACCCGAAAGTCCCTTGGTGGATATGGCCTCTAATTGAGAGCCCTTCTCTCCTCCCTCTTCTTGCAGCTTGTCCTGCTCTGGGTGGTCTCCCTTCATTCTTCCAGTCTTGCTCAATTCCAAGAGAAAGGCCTACCAGGCCACTGTGTTTCAAACAACATATTTCAGTACAAGCTTTTAAATCGCCAAAAAGTATTTGAACACCAGACAGACCACTTCTGTATGCAATTGAAAGTTTAGAAAATTGGAAAGTATATGGGGTGAAAGCGGGAACAGGTCACTGTTCAGCCATGATCATAATGAATGGCGGAGCAGGCTCGAAGGGCCAAATGGCCTACTCCTGCTCCTATTTTCCATGTTTCTATGAAACACTCCAAAAATGCACACAATTGTACCAACAGCAGGAACAAACAATCCAGCAACCAACCTGTTAGTAGTTCATGATCCCTTTAAGGCGTGCTGGTGGGAGGTCCTTCATGCCACTTAATGTTATGGTCAGCTGTGCTGAACTTCATATTTCCATCACACCTGAACTTGGACTGCAGTTCTTCAATGTTGCCACTGTGATGGATTGGCCATGGCAAGTTGTGGAAGGCATAACCTTACCTATGTTGACTGTATTCCTCCATGGGACCTCTTACTTTAACTCTGACTTCCCTTCTACTGTCTCCTATCCATTCGCTGTTTATTACTAGGTTTTATGTATCCTAATAATTTCTAAGTACCCAGGCCTATGTAACTTGAGATTTCCTTATGTCCATTTGTGTGCACATTTTGGCTGCCGCTCCAGACCCGAGTCCATAATTTTTATTTCCACTTTCTTTTCCCCTACTTCTTTTTATTTTTCTCTTAACTCTTCCTGGAGCCCTATCTCCTATCATCATGCTTCCTTTCATTTCTCCTTTCTCAGGTATTCTGCTCTGCCAAATCCCTACCCCAATCCTTCAATACTCCTCAACTATCCGGCTATCCTTGACTCCCTTGTAGATAAGCTACAGCTTCTCTCTGTGCCTTTCTTGGCATCTCTGAAAGGCAGACTGAGGCACAAGGCACTGCCTCTTTACGAGCAGCAACTCCAATTGCCCCATCCCATGCTCTTGCCAAGCTTCCCAGTCAACGCGCCAATCTCCTCCTTGTCCAACTCACCCCTCCCACTGCTGATCCTCTGGACTCAAGACAGCTATCACCACCCCTCTCCACATCTAGCTCCAAAATGTCCATTCACTTGTGAACAAGGCCCATGTCATCCATGAACTTATTTAGAATTATTGCATTGAGATCAAGGCCTTGACGGATGCCTGGTTGAGTGGTAATGACACCTTTCCCCTGAATGAAACCTCACCACCTGGCTATACCTTCCACAACTTGCCATAGCCAGTCCATCACGGTGGCAATTTAGCTGTGAGCACCAAATCATACCTTGGTCTATTTTCTTACTCTTTCAGCACTTTCCCCTCCTTTAAACAACCCACCTTGTTCCACCGCTCTCGCCTCTCAGTAAAGATCCTTGTTCTATACCACCTACACAAGTACCATAAACATTTTCACACTGAGATATCTTTATTGCTTTCCTCCCACAGCCTCCACACCAAGCAACTTCTCATCCTCAGGGATTTCAACCTCCATCTCAATTCATCAAGCTCTCTCTCCTCTCAGTTCACTGCCCTCCTATCCTCTCTTAATCTCTTCCTCCATGTAAACTTCCAAACACATATTCATGGCCACCCCCTTGATCTTGCCATCTCATGTGGTCTCACTACTTCCATCGTATCAATTACAGATAAGGCCACCTCTGATCACCTACTTGTATTATTTCCCACCCATATCCCCCTTCCCCCTCACAACCCTATTTCCTTCTGTGTCCACCCCTGGAAAAATAGTCTCTCCTATTTCACTTCCAATGGCACTTTCAAAATCCCACTTTTCTAGCTTTGGCCCTCCATTTACCACAACATTTCTGCAGTTACTGATCTGTTCAACCAACCCTCACCTTTGATGCCAACGTCCCCATTAAAAACATCATGGACTGGGAAAATAGAATAAAAGGTAAGATGATAGATAAGCAGTGACAAACATTTAAAGAGATATTTCATAACTCAACAAAAATATATTCCGGTCATAAAGACTGTACAAGATGAACCATCCTTGGCTAACTAAAGAAGTTAAGGATGCTATCAAATTGAAAGAAAAGGCATACAATGTTGCGAAGGTTAGTGGTCGGCCAGAAGATTGGGAAAATTTTAGAAACTGGCAAAGGATGACGATAAAAAAGAGGGAGGAAATAGCTCATGAGAGTAAATTAGCAATCAATAGATACGACAGTAAGAGCCTCTACAAGTATATAAA
Source organism: Heterodontus francisci (assembly GCF_036365525.1). Taxonomy (NCBI): domain Eukaryota; kingdom Metazoa; phylum Chordata; class Chondrichthyes; order Heterodontiformes; family Heterodontidae; genus Heterodontus; species Heterodontus francisci. The sequence goes on along the minus strand of NC_090372.1, from coordinate 51,339,488 downwards.
AAGGAAGAGAGTTACTCAAGTAAACATTGCTCCTTTCGAGGATGAGACTGGGGAATTAACAACAGCAAACAAGGAAATGGTAGAGACTTTGAACAAATATTCTGTATCTGTCTTCATAATAGAAGACACTATGGTAGAATATCCCAATTATGGTAGAAAATCAAGGGGCAAAAGGGAGGATGGAACTTAAAACAATCACCGGCCTGGATTTTATGCACCCATCGCCGCAAAAAAAATGGCGGCCCGTACATGATCTTCCTCACGGCGGCCTACAATAATATGACGATCGGGCTGCCCCCACCCCCCATCATGTGGAGGGGACGAGCTCTCCAACGTCGGCAATGGCATCAGCTGCCTGTGTGCAGACGCTGGCACCATTTTTAAAGCCCTGCCGGCTAATTTAAATTTTTAAAGTTAAAACACCCCACTGTGCTGCTTAAAAATATGCCCCGCCTTTTCTACCACCCAATAACAATAAAATACATTATGTGCCCTCTCCTCTCCCCCAACCCCCACCAAAGGACTTATCTTCCACACTTGACCTTTCCCACCCAAAACTGAACAAAGAGCACATGTCACCCCTTCCCACTATCTCCTACACTAATGATGTAAATTTGACCCCGCACTGCACTAAAAATCTTAAGCTCCCCACTTCCCTACCTCTGCGGTGCCTGCTTTCCCCAGACGGGAAAGTGAAGGCATGTGAGTGCCGGCCACCGCTCAGAAGATCGCAGCCTGACGATAAGATTGGAGTCAATTTTATTTAAATGTATGCATTCTGCTAATTTGAATATTTTAATCCGGGTCCCGTCACCCAGCAGTGGAGGGGCTGCCACGGAGCCTCACCACAGCCAGGAATATCGGGTCCAGCCCTCCTGGCATCAGGTTCCGTGGCGGGCTGCTGCCAGAATGATCTTCCAGCCCTGTCCCACCCCCCGGCCCCCACCACAGAGCCCGATGTCAGGAGCTTTGTAAAATCCCGGCCACTATTCTCTGGAGAAAAAGTGTTAGGCAGACGAATGGAACATGCAGTTTTGGTCTCCTTATTTAAGCAGGGATATGCTTGCATTGGAAGCAGATCAGAGAAAGTTCACTAGGTTGATTTCTGGGATGAAGGGGTTGTCTTATGAGGAAAGGTTGAGCATGTTGGGTCTACACTCATTGGGATTTAGAAGAATGAGAGGTGATCTTATTGAAACATATGGATTCTGAGGGGGCTTGACAGGTTAGATGCTGAGAGGATGTTTCCGCTCCTGGGAGAATCTAGAACTAAGGGGCATAGATTCAGAATAATGGACAGCCCATTTAAGTGGGAGATGAGGAGGAATTTCTTCTTTCAAAGGGCAGTGAATCTTTGGAATTCTCTACTACAGAGAGCTGTGGAAGCTGAGTCACATTGTTTTCAAGGCTGAGATAGACAGATACTTGAACTATTGGGTAGTCAACGGTTATGGGGAATAGGCAGGAAAGTGGATTTGAGGCCATGACCAGGTCTGCCATGATCTTATTGAATGGCAGAGCAAACTTGATGGGCCGTATGGCCTACTCCTGCTTCTATTTCTTATATTCTTATGTATCACTCTCTCTCTCACCTTGTCCGATCCCCAGTACAGCCCTCATCTCTGCTCCCTTAAGTCCAAGCGATGCAGACTTGAATGGATATGGTGGACTACTGGTTTAGCCATTCACCACCAGATCCGGCTAGTCCACATAAAGCACTATCTGGTCCTGCTCTTGGCTACCAAAACTGCGCACTATTCCAGGATCACTTTGGAGTGCAAAGATAATCCCAGCTGCTTTTCTCTACTGCAAAACCGTCTTTTTGTTCTTTCCTGTCTCCTCCACACAGACCTCTAACAGCAAGTACGAGGAGCTCATAGACTTCCTTGTCACTAAGACTGAGACAACCTGATCAGCTGCCTCTGCCACTTGCCTCCCTTCCCACTAGCCTGCCTGGCCAACTGTCTCTATTTTCTCTCCTATCTCCCTTCATGCCCTCTCTCAAGCTCACCTTAACTATGAGACCTAAATCCTGCTCCTTCATTCCTATTCCAACTAAACTGCTGACCACCAAACTTCCCTTCCTGGCTCCCATGTGCATTGATATTGTTAATGGTTCTCTCTCTTCAGGGGATGGTGGCATAGTGGTAATGTTACTGAACTAGTAATCCAGAGGCTCTGACTAATGCCCTGGAGACACGAGTTCAAATTCCACCATGGTCTCTGGTGGAATTTACACTCAATTAATTAATAAATCTGGAATTAAAAGCTAGTGTCAGTAATGGTGACCATCAAACTACCAGATTGGCATAAAAACCCCTCTGGTTTACTAATTTCCTTCAGGGAAGGAAATCTGCCGTTCATACTGAGTCTGGCCTACATGTGACTGCAGACCCACAGCAGTGTGGCTGACTCTTAACTGCCCTCTGAAATAGCCTAGCAAGCCACTCAGTTGTACCAAACCACCATAGCTATGTCGAAACTGAATAAAACTGGATGGACCATCCAGCAGCAATGTACGCACTGGAAATGACAACGGCACACTCTGCCCAATCAATCCTGCAAAGTCCTCCTCACTAACATCTGAAGAATTGTGCCAAAATTGGGAGAGCTGTCCCATACACTGGTCAAGCAAGAGCCTGACATAGTCGTACTCAATGAATCATACCTTGCAGGACAGACCCACCAGAGATAGTGGCATAGAGTCATAGAGTCGTACAGCATAGAAACAGGCCCTTCGGCCCACCATGTCCATGCCGACCATAATGCCTATCTATATTAATCCCACCTGCCTGCATTAATTCCATATCCCTCTATGCCTTTCTCATTCAAGTACCTGTCTAGATGCCTCTTAAATGTCGCTAATGTTCCTGCCTCCACCACCTCCTCAGGCAGCTCATTCCAGATGCCCACTATTCTTTGTGTGAAAAATTTACCCCTTTGATCCCCTTTAAACCTCCTCCCTCTCACCTTAAATCTATGCCCTCTAGTTTTACTCACCCTTACCATGGGAAACAGACTCTGGCTATCTATCCTATCTATGCCTCTCATAATTTTATATACCTCTATCATGTCCCCTCTCAGCCTCCTTCGCTCCAGGGAAAACAGACCCAGCCTATCCAATCTCTCTTTAGAACTCAAGCTCTCCAAACCAGGCAACATCCTTGTGAATCTTTTCTGCACCCTCTCTAGCTTAATCACATCTTTCCTGTAGTGCGGTGACCAGAACTGCACACAGTACTCCAAATGCGGCCTGACCAACATTATGTACAACTGTAACGTGACGTCCCAACTCTTGTACTCAATGCCTCGGCCGATGAAGGCAAGCATGCCATACGGCTTCTTCACCACCCTGTCTACCTGTGTTGCCACTTTCAGGGAACTATGTACTTGCACCCCAAGGTCTCTCTGTTCAACAACACTCCCCAGGGCCCTGCCATTCACGGTATATATCCTGCCCTGGTTTAACTTCCCAAAATGCATCACTTCACACTTGTCTGCATTAAATTCCATTTGCCACTCCCTTGCCCACTTTCCCAGTTGATCTATATCCTGTTGTAACCTTAGACAAGCTTCTTCACTGTCCACTATACCACCAATTTTGGTGTCATCTGCAAACTTACTAATCATGGCCCTTACATTCACATCCAAGTCATTAATATATTAGTCATTAATATATATATATATAGTTGAGAGGGAGGGCCCCTGGGAGTCCTCAACATTGACTCCGCACCCCATGAAGTCGCAAGGCGTCAGGTCAAACATGGGCAAGGAAACCTCCTGCTGATTACTATCTATAACCCTCTCCCTTGATGTATAAGTACTGCTCCATGTTGAACACCAATTGGAAGAAGCATTGAGGGTAGCGAGGGTTCAGAATGTACTCTGGGTGGGGACTTTAATGCCCATCAAGAGTGGTTTGGAAACACCACACCTGACCAAATTGGCCAGGTCATGAAGAAAATAACTGTCAGACTGGCTGGCGAGGGAACCAACAAGAGAGAAAACGTATTTGACCTCAATCGCGTCAATCTACTTGTTACAGATGCATCTGTCCATGACAGTATTGGTAAGAGGGACCATGGCACAGTCCTTGTAGAGATGAAGTCCCGACTTTACACTGAAGATACTATCCACTGTGTAGTGTGGCACAGCCACTGTGCTAAATGGGATAGATTCAGTACAGATCAAGCAATTCAAAACTAGGAAGCCTTGAAGAGCTGTGGGCCATCAGCAGCAGCAGAATTGTATTCAACCGCAATCTGTAACCTCATGGCCTTGTATATCCATCACTCTACCATTACAATCAAGCCAGGGGATCAACCCTAGTTCAATGAGAAGTGTAGGAGAGCATGCCAGGAGCAGCACCAGGCATCCTAAAAATGAGGTGCCAACCTAGTGAAGCCAAAACACAGGACTACATGTGTGCCAAACAGTAGAAGCAGCATGCAATAGACAGAGTTAAACGATCCCCCAACCAACGGAGTCAATGGGAATCAGGGGAAAAACTCTCCACTAGTTGGACTCATACCTAGATAAAGGAAGATGGTTGTGGTTGTTGAAGGCCAAACATCTGAGCCCCAGGACATTGCTGCAGGAGTTCCTCAAGGTACTATCTAAGGCCCAACCATCTTCATCTGCTTCAATTACCTTCCCTCCATCATAAGGTCAGAAGGGAGGATGTTTGCTGATGATTGAAGTGTTCAGTACCATTCAGAACTCCTCAGATACCAAATCAGTCTGTGTCCGCATGCAGCAAGACTTGGACAACATTCAAGCTTGGGTTGATAAGTGGCAAGTAACATTCACGCCACACAAGTGCCAGGTAATGACCATCTCCAACAAGAGAGAATCTAACCATCTCCCCTTGACATTCAACGGCATTACCATCACTGAATCCCCATCATCAACATCCTGGGCGTGCCATTGAGCAGAAACTTAATTGGACGGCACAGTGGCGCAGTGGTTAGCACCGCAGCCTCACAGCTCCAGCGACCTGGGTTCAATTCTGGGTACTACCTGTGTGGAGTTTGCAAGTTCTCCCTGTGTCTGCGTGAGTTTTCTCCGGGTGCTCCGGTTTCCTCCCACAGCCAAAAGACTTGCAGGTTGGTAGGTATATTGGCCATTATAAATTGCCCCTAGTATAGGTAGGTGGTAGGGAAATATAGGGACAGGTGGGGATGTGGTAGGAATATGGGATTAGTGTAGGATTAGTATAAATGGGTGGTTGATGGTCGGCACAGACTCGGTGGGCCGAAGGGCCTGTTTCAGTGCTGTATCTCTAAACTAAACTGGACAGGCCGCATGAATACTGTGGCTACAAGCGCAGGTCAGAGGCTAGGTATTCTGTGGCAAGTAATTCACCTCATGAATCCCAATACCTGTCCACCATACAACAAGGCACATGTCAGGAGTATGATGGAACACTCTGCACTTGCCTGGATGATTGCAGCTCCAATAACACTCAAGAAGCTCAACACCATCCAGGACAAAGCAGCCCGCTTAATCTGCACCCCATCCACCACCTTAAACATTCACTCCCTCCACCACTGACACACAGTGGCAGCAGTGTGTACCATCTACAAGATGCACTGCAACAATTCACCAAGCCTCCTTCGACAGCATCTTCCAAACCCTCTACCATCTAGAAGGACAAGGGCAGCAGACGCATGGGAAAACCACCACCTGCAAGTTCCCCTCCAAGCTACACACCATCCTGACTTGAAAATATATCACCATTCCTTCACTGTAGCTGGTTCAAAAACCTGTAACTCCCTTACTAACAGCACTGCGGGTGTACCTACAGCAGATGCACTGCATTGATTCACCACCACCTTGTCAATGGCAATTAGAGATGGGTAACAAATGCTGGCATTGCCAGCATGCTCACATCCCATGAAAGAGTAAAAAAAGGTAGTATCCCCCTCGCTTTCAAATCTGCCATCATCAGCCCTGCCCTCAAACAAACAAAACTTGAGCTTTCCTTCTTTGCTACTACAGACCCATCTCCAACCTCTCTTTCCTCTCCAAAGTCCTTGAACATGTTGTCACCTTCCAAACTCATCCCTACCCTTCCCAGAACTCCATGTTCAATTCCCTTTGTTACCTGTGGACTGATTAGTCCAACATTAAAGGCACTTTATAAACACAAGTTGTCATTTTTATCATATTTAGCTGAGATGTAAACTAAGGTAAAAAAGGCGAGGGGAACTGTCAGAATGGATTAATGCATCACCTTTTAATCTCTTGGGTCTGATGTCAAATTCAACACTGACTAATGAGTTGAAAGTCTCCCCTACCTGCTGACTATTGGGTTTTTAAAATTCCTGTCATGAGAGGATATTTGTGCTGACTCTGTAATGACAGAATTCAACATGAAAATCCCAAGTACAGAAAAATTATATTGCATTCTGAATTGGCTAATCTGCATCCAATAAATTGTCACCTGTTCATGTTTCAGCAAAATAGCATATTATTTCAAAACAACAAAACTCATGATACACAATGTCATGACACAAGCTGACATTATTCAATCATAAATAAAAGCAAAACACTATAGATGCTGGAAATCTGAAATAAAAACCAGAAACGCTGGAAATACTCAGCAGGTCTGGCAGTATCTGTGGAGAGAGAAGCAGAGTTAACGTTTCAGGTCAGTGACCCTTCAGGTCTGATGAAGGGTCACTGACCTGAAACGTTAACTCTGCTTTTCCCTCCACAGATGTTGCCAGACCTGCTGAGTATTTCCAGCATTTCTTGTTTTTATTCAATATAAATACTGGCATGTCCCACAATTCCCTGCAAATACTGGCATGGGGACCCCATGTAAATACTGACAAGTTCTGTGCTTCACTTAAAGATCAACATACGCCTACAGACCCCAATCTTAACCTCTGAAAGTCATCTCAGCTACACAAAGGAAAACAGTGCTATTACTGCAGTAAATTGCCTCACAATTCCTTGTAAATGTTTAGCACAATTTTCACACATTCTGGGTGAGGGTGGAGGGTGTATGAATATGGAGTTGGACAGGATCTACTGAAATTCCGTGCCTTTGACAACACTGGAACTTGCAGCGACAACTTGAGAAGACATCAGACATCGAAAATCCTGCCAGTCCCGTCTCACTTGTCCTGACGCACTTATTGGGACTGTGCATGTGAGTGCTGAGAATAAATCCTGAAGGAAGTCGAGCCCAGCAGGTTTCCCTGGGAAAATGGCAAATTTAATTTCATGGTCCGTTAGCTCTTTTCTTTCAACTTTGTCTGGCTTGATTGGTTCAGAGAATCTAGAGCAAACGTACCACAGCAAACTCATTCACAAGCAACTGCCCCTCCCTAAACACTGCACCCACCCCCACCAACCCATCCAGCCCCACACCCCCATTGCACCACCGGGATGGCTGCTTTACTGGTACCAAGACAACATAGGGTCTATTCGGCATGCTGGAGCCCCATCCTATTGCACTTGCAGTGACATTGCAGCCTGCCAACCACTTTGGGGATCTTCTTATTAGTTCTACACAAACCATAAACAATTTGCTAATAAGTTAATAAATACAAGGAAAGGCAGAATACAGAATTCTCAAAACACACTGCTTACAACACAGTGTATATTCAGCTCCAGATGGCCAAAATTCTGATAATGTTGCAGGTCTCTAGGGTCTGTGGATGACAGTTTGAAAACCTGTGCTGTGCACTATTGATTGCAAATGCACTATTTACACTGAAGTATCAAACAAGCTTTGAACTGAATGGAACTGGCTGAGAAATACAGGCTAGTGTTACCAACTCCTTCAGGGATATACATTTGCCCTACACACAACCCAGAATCAATCAAACCTAAACTAATAGCTGGGGACTTCAAGTGACACAAACAAGAACTGGAAAAAGAATAGTTAAAATTTAATGCAATTTAAAAAAAAATCAAACTATTTAAATAAGGATGACACATGTTGGGAGTGGGTGGCATAAATAAAATGATACTATGCTTACTGTTCCTACAGTTTTTCTAAAAATAATGTTTCTGGTGGAGGCATAAACCACAGAGCAAAACCACAGATTAACACCAAATATTTGAGACTCCAGACCCATAGCAATATACTGACTCTTAACTGCTCTCTGAAATGGCCTAGCAAGCCACTCAGTTGCAGCAAAGCACCAGAGCAAAGTCGAATAAGAATAAAACTGGATGGACTACCCAACATTGAAATAGACACTGGAAACAACAAAGGCACACCCTGCCCAGTGGACCCTGCAAAGTCCTCCTCACTAACATCTGGAAACTTGTGCCAAAATTGGACCAACTAGTCAAGCAACAGCCTGACATAGTAATATTCACCAAATCATACCTGAAAGCCAACATCCCAGACTCCTCCACTACCATCCCCGGGTATGTCCTCTCCCACTGGCAGGACAGACTCACTAGAGTTGGCAGCACAGTGGTATACAGTCAGGAGGGAGTGACCCAGAGAGTCATTGAATCTAGACCCCATGAAGTCTCATGGCATCATGTCAAACATGGACAAGAAAACCTCCTGCTGCTTACCAGCTAATGCCCTCCCACAACTAATTAATCAATATTCCTCCATGTTGAACATCACTTGGAAGAAGCACCATAGGTAGCAAGGGTACCAGACTTCATTGTCTATCACCAAGAGTGGCTTGGTAGCACCACTAGTGACCGACCTGGTCGAGTTCTGAAGGATGTATCTGCCAGACTGGGCCTGCGGTAGGTGGTGACAGAATCAACATGACGAAAAACCTACTTTACCTTGTCCTCACCAATCCACCTGACAGTACTGGTAGGAGAGACCACTGCACAGTCCTTGCGGAAATGAAATCCTTTCTTCAGACTGAGGAAATCCACCATCAGGTTGTGTGGCACCACCACAGTGCTATAAGGGATAGATTCAAAACAGATCTAGCTGCTCAAAACTGGACATCCATGAAGTGCTGTGGGCCTTCAACAGCAGCAAAATTGGATTCAACCACAATCTGTAACCTCATGTCTTGGCATATCCCTCAATCTACCATACCCATCAAGCCAGGCTAGTTCAATAAGAAGTGCAGAAAAGTATGCCAGGAGAAGACCTAAAAATGAGTTGCCAACCTGGTGAACCTACAACACAGGATAATGTGCATGCTAAACAGAGAAAAGCAATTCCTCCAACCAATGAATCAGATTAAAGCACTGCAGTCCTGCCACATCAGTCCTGAATGGTAGAGGACAACTAGCCAGAGGAAGAGGCTCCACAAACATCCCCATCCTCAATGATGGGGGAGCCCAGCATGTCAGCATAAAAGACCAAGCTGAAGCATTTTTTAAATTCTTTTGTGGGATGTGGGCGTCACTGGCTAGTCCAGTATTTATTGCCCATCCCTAATTTCCCTTGAGAAGGGGGTGGTGAGCTGCCTTCTTGAACCGCTGGAGTCCTTGGGATGTAGGTCCACCCACAGTGCTGTTCGGAAGGAAGTTCCAGGATTTTGACCCAGCGACAGTGAAGGAGCGGTGATATAGTTCCAAGTCAGGATTGTGTGTGGTTTGGATGGAAACTTGCAGGTGGTGGTGTTCCCATGCATCTCTTGTCCTTCTAGGTAGTAGAGGTCGCAGGTTTGGAAGGTGCTGTCGAAGGAGCCTTGGTGAGTTGCTGCAATGTATCTTGTAGATGGTATACACTGCTGCCACTGTGCATTGGTGGTGAAGGCTGTGAATGTCGATGTTGTGGATGGGGTGTCAATTTGCAACCATCTTCAGCAGAGGTGCCAAGTGGATGATCCATCTCGGCCACCTCCTGAGGTCCCCGGCATCACTGAAACCAAACTTCAGTCAATTCGATTCATTCCACGTGATGTCAAAAAACAGGTGAATGCACTGGATACAGCAAAGTCTGTGGGTTCTGACAACATCCGGCTGTAGTACTGAACACTTGTGCTCCAGAAATAGCTGCGTTCCTAGCCTAGTTCCAGTACAGCTTCAACACTGGCATCTACCCAACAATGTGGAAAATTGCCCAAGATGTCCTGCCCATAGGAAGCAGAAAAAATCCAATCTGGCCTATTACTGCCCCACCGGTCTGCTCTTAATCATCACCAAAGTGACGGAAGGTTCTGACTGTGCTATCAAGCGGCACTGACTCTGCAATAACCTGCTCAGCGAAGTTCAGATTCCGTTCAGCCAGGGCCAGTTGGCTGAGACCTCATTACGGCCTTGGTCCAAACATGAGACAAAAGAGATGAATTCCAGAGGTGAAGTGAGAGTGACTGCCCTTGACGTCAAGGCAGCATTTTGATCGAGTGTAGCATCAACTCCTTTTTCGAGTGTAGCAACTAGCAAAATTGCAGTCAATGGGAATACTCTCCACTGCTGGAGTCATACCTAGCACAAAGGAAGATCATGTGTTTGTTGGAGGTCAATCATCCCAGCCCTAGGACATTGTTGCAGGCGTTCTCAAGGTACTGTCCTAGGCCCAACTATCTTCTGCTGCTTCAATTACCTTCCCTCAATCATAATGTCAGAAATGGGGATGTTTGCTGATGATTGCACAGTGTTCAGTACCAATCACAACTCCTCAGGTAATTTCAGCATGCAGCAAGACCTGGTCAACATTCAGTCTTGGGCTGATAAGTGGCAAGTAACATTCACGCCACAAAACTGCCAGGCAATGACCATCTCCAACAAGAGAGATTCTAACCATCTCTCCTTGACATTCAATGGCATTACCATCACTAAATCTCCCACCAACAACATCCTGGGGCGGGGGAGGGGGTGCGGGGGGAGGTGGTGCCACTGAAACTGAATGGGATCAACCACATGAATACTGTGGCTAAAAGGCTGGGAATTCTGTGGTGAGTAACTTACATCCCAACTTCCCTTCTACAAGGCACAAGTCAGGAGTGTGATGGAATATTCTCCCCTCACCTGGATGAATGCAGCTCCAACAACACTCAGGAAGCTCAACACCATCCAGGGCAGATCAGCCCTTCATCCATCAAGTTAAACATTCACTCCCTCCAAAGTGACAGCAGCTACAAGATGCATGGCAGCAACTCACCAAGGTTCCTTTGACAGCACTTTCCATACCCACGGCCTCTACCACCTAGAAGAACAGTGCAGCAGGTGCATGGGAACATCACCACCTCCAAGTTCCCCTCCAAGTCATAAACCATCCTGATTTGGAACTATATCGCCATTCCTTCACTGTTGCTTGGTCAAAATCCTGGAACACCCTTCCTCACAGAACTGTGGATAACTGCACCTCACAGGCTGCAATGGTTCAAGAACACCATGACCTTCCCAAGGGAAATAAAAAATCGGCAATAACCCATGAACAAATAAAAACAATTTTAGATTTATGAATCTCTTAAAATCTTAGACTCCAGTTCCAGTCTGTTCTTATTTCTAGGAGCCCAAGTGAATCTCTAATTGATGCCCACACCTGCATCCAATTAAACATACAACTAACATATTCCCTACTCTCTCTTTAAATAAATATTAGACTTAATATGTACAATTAAAAAAAAATTAAATCAATGGACCTTCATATTCTGCACAAAATATTATGTTACACGATGACCCTCCTCTAGGACCCCTAAAAATTTATTTGTACTGGCATTTCTTTTTAGTGAAACAATCTGACAGTAGATGGTTTGCATCCAACCATTTAATTCTAGAATCTCTTTTCTCTCCAGCATTTGTTTCAAACCAACAAGGTCAATCCATAAACATTTTTCACTCACAATTTTCATTCAATGGGTACACTATCTATCTTCAGTACGCTCATTGTACAGAATTTCACTTAATGTTTTTGCCAAATAGAATCCCATATCTACTGCCTCCACAAGAGCCAGTGTTTCTGCAACCAGAGTACTTTTAACAAACTCTAGACCTAGAACACCTAGCAGGAAGATTAGCATGTCAGGTATCATCAAAAATGACTAGCTTGCTGTTCTTTAGGTCATCTAAGGATGGGAACTTAAGTGCACATTTCTCCAGATTCTTTTCTTAATGGTTTATTTGCCCTTAAAACAATCTTGGCTTTAGGGTGTTTCATTTTAGTTCTTGACTCCCAACACATCAAAACTAGAATATGGTCTAACCTAATTACACAGCCAGTTCAACTGACCAATCAAGCTTCATAATTGCTCCATCTCTTTTATAGATATTTCATCATCTTTCTGTGATGGCTTAATATGATTTACCAGGTTGGGAGTGACACTCCCTAAATAGGATTGTTGATTTAAAGTTATTGCAAACCTATTTGCTAAGTAGCTAAACCAATATATTTAAATGCCCCGCAAGCTTGACTCCCAATTTTAAATTCTATTCTAATCTTATAAATAACATATTTCTAAAATTTGTCAGTACCTTAACGATGGACCCCTTATCCTGAGACTGTGCCTCCATGTTCTAGATTCTCCAGTCAGGGGAAATATATTGCAGAAAAGAAAACTATCCTAGACATACTCAAGATAGTCACTACCTTTCTGACATGTGCTGCTTTGCTTATGCTAATTGATAGGAAAGCTAAAATTTCCCACTAAGACTACTCTGCCTTTGCTAATCTTATCTAATCTCTGAATTTATACAATCTACCACTTCACAGCTGCTACCAGGGAGCCGATACACAACAACTACTATCATCTTAAATCCTTTTCTATGTCTTAGTTCTACCAATAATTCTAACCACTGCCTGCTTACCTCTCATCCCAAGAGCAGCAGAGGATCTTTTTAAAAAGTGCTGAAAATGGCAGCCCCTCCAACACTGACATGACACCAATGGTTTATGGGCATGATAAGGAACTGATGATAGCAAAAAAACTGCATCCAGATCCTGAAGCTGGTGTAGAATCCTTATTTACATATATGCATTTCCTAACTTTCAGTGGTAGGATGTAAATTCATAACTTCTGCATTACCAATGCGGTATCATAATCACTAGACTATACTACTATATGACTATACTACCATAGCCTTTATAATATATGTAAGTCTGCTAGATTGTCAACTGTACAACGACAGATTGATAAGCTCCTAAATAGTTTTATTATTGTAATATAGGACAGTATTCTAAAAAAGTGTGTTTTTGTGACTCAAGACACTGCATGCATTTGTCATAACAGAAGACTGTTAACAGAAACAAGTTCAGACATTACCAGGAGTGCTTTTATTTTAGCAAACCTTGTTGATAGGCATGATGGAACACTTGTAACTTACAAAGGGAAAGGAAGGAAAGACATTACCAGGAGAGGGACTCTAAGAAACAATTTCTTAAAATGAAATTATACACGATAAGGGGTTTCATGGGCTTCTATGTCAAACACAATTTAATATGCCAGCGTCACAGTGCAGTAGCATTGGCTTTCCAATCGAGACGGCACAGCTCTCAAACCTCAAAGCCACCTGACACTAATATCTGCCAAGGAAATACAACAATAATCTGCTGCAGCTTCTATGCAAAAGCACCTTACAGGACAGCAATGCTTCCTGATTCAGGAGGACAAATGAAAGTGTACTGACTGGTGGAGTCTGTGGCCGAGGGTCCTTCCTGGATCCTTTCACTGGCCCTCTAATTGATTTATTTTTAGAGTTGAGTGAACTTTTGGGGAACAAACAATAGGGAAGATGCAATTTGATTCAAGCCTCATTCATTTAAATCTTTATGTCGTTGCTTACTTTGACCAACTAGAAGAAATAATTAACTTTGTGAAAAGACATTGTTCAAATAAGACAAGAAAAAAAATTGGAACTCATCATTTGGAATGACTTCATCTGGCCTATAGGTAACTCCATACCCATAGCAATGTAGTTGACTCTTAACTGCCCTCTGAAATGGCCTAACAAGCCACCCAGTTGTATTAAGTTGCTATGAAAAAGCCTAAGAAGAATAAAAACGAACCGACCACCTTCATTGACCTAGGCACTGGACACGACAGAGGCACACCCAACCCAGTAAACTTTGCAAAGTCCTCCTCCTTAACATCTAAGGACTTCTGCCAAAATTGGGAGAGCTGTTCCACAGACTAGTCAAGCATGGTCGTATACCTTACAGCCATCACCATCACTGAGCATGTCCTGTCCCATCGGCAGGACAAACTCACCTGAGATGGCGGCCCAGTGGTATATAGCTGGGAGGAAGTGGCTCTGAGAGTCCTCAACATTGACTCCGTATCCCGTGAAATCTCATTGCATCAGGCCAAGCATGGGCAAGGAAACTTCTTGCGGATTACCACTTATCGCTCTCCCTCAGCTTTACTGTCCCATCAATCTACTCTCAACCATCAGCAAAGTGATGGAAGGTGTTGTTGACAGTGCTGTCAGATGGCACTTACTCACTAATAACCTGCTCACCAATGCTCAGTTTGGGTCCCACCAGGACCACTCAGCTCCAGACTTTATTACAGCCGAACACAGAAAAAAAGAAGAGTTGAATTCCAAACAGAGCACGGATCTCAAAGGATGTGGCAAGAGCAGAGGCAGCAGCAGCATAAATAGAGCAGGAGAGTAGACCCAGGATAGAGTGCGGACCTGAGGAGAGGCGGCAGAAGAATATAGTGGGAGAGTAGATCTTGGACAGAGTGCGGACCTGAGCAGAGTCTGCAGAAACATAGAGTGGGAGAGTAGATCCAGGACAGAGCGCAGACCTGAGTGGAGATGGCAGGATATATTCGTAAAATCCAAAAACAAAATCAAGGAGTGACACAGGACAGCAGGTTGGTGAGTACTACCATTGTAATTTATCTCTCTCTAAGTTGGAGCAATGGGTTAAACTAAGAAATGTAGTGTGCAGTCTAATAAATAGAGGCATAACACAGCACCACATTCCTGTTGAATACACATGTGGGAACTCCAGGATGATTCTTGTGCCCTGGAGACCAAAATGTGCATGAAATGTCACTGGCTGGAGCAGCTTGTGCTCTGGGTTTCAGAGCTTCAACTGAAAGTGACGTCACTACAATGCAGCCATGAGACTGAGAGCTGCATGATCCAAGATGTGGTCACCCTGCAGCTTAAGAGTGTACAAGCAGAGAGAGAGTGGGTGACTGCCAGGCAGACAAGGACCAGACAGTTAGTGCAGGACTCCCCCGAGTGTATCTCGCTTTCAACTGGTATTCAATTCTGAATGATTGTTGAGGGCAATGGTTTCTCTGGGGAGTACAGCCAGAGCCAAGGCCACAGCACCATGGGTGGCTCAGCTGTATAGGAGGGGATGAAGAAAGTTAGGAAAACAATAGTGATAGGGAATTTAATATTTTGGGGAACAGAAAGGTATTTCTGTGGCCGCAGATGTGACTCCAGGATGGTATGTTGCCACCCTGGAGCCAGGGTCAAGGATGTCACTAAGAGGCTGCAGAACATTCTGAGGGGGAAGGGGTAACAGCCAGAGGTTACGGTCTGCACCAGTACCAATGGCATAGGCAGAAAAAGGATAAGGTCCTGCAGGCAGATTTTAGGGAGTTAGGAAAGAAATTAAAAAGCAGGTCCTCAAAGATATTAATCTCCAGATTACTCTTGGTGCCATGTGAGTACAGGAATAAGAGGACAGAGTAGATAAATGTATGACTGGAGAGATGGTGCAGGAGGGATGGCTTTAGATTCTTGGGACATTGGGACCAGCTCTAGGAGAGGTAGGACATGTACAAGTACAAGGATGGGTTGCAGCTCAACAAGGCTGGGATCTATATCGTCACAGGGTTGAAGAGGGTTTAAAGCAGATTGGCAGGAACATGGAAACCTGAACTTAGATTCAGAAGGGAGAGAAGCAAAGCTGGAAATGGGAGGCAAAACATTAATAAGTCCAAATATTGGAAATACAAATATAAAAATTAGCAGCTCACCACCACCTTCTCAAGGGCAATGAGGGATTGGCAATAGATGCTGGTCTTACCAGCGATGCTCATGTCCCATGAACAAATAAAAAAAGTATGGAAGGAAGAGGAAACAAAGCCTGGAAAATCTACAACAAAGGAGTGATTAGTTGAATACACTTCAATGCAAGGAGTTTAGTGAATAAGGTAGATTGGCTGAGGACACAGATGGATACTTGGAAGTATGGTATCCTTGCTATTAGTGAAACATGGCTGAACGGGCAGGAATGGCAGCTCAATATTCCTGTTTACAGGGTTTCAGATGGGACAAGGAAGAGGGCAATAAAGGAGGGGGGGATTGTAAAACTGGTTTAAAAAATCCAATAACAGATGTGAGAAGGGATGGTATGCTAGAAGGATCATTAAATGAGGCCATATGAGGTCAACTGAGGAACAAAAAGGGGCAATCATGCTGCTCGGAGTTTACTATAGGCCCCCAAATAGTCAGAGGGAGATAGAAGAGCAAATATGTAAGCAAATTGCTGAGACATGCAGAAACAATAGGGTAGTAATAGTAGAGAAGTTCAACCACTCTAATATTAAATGGGATAAAATCAGTGTAAAATGCATAGAGGGAGTAGAATTCTTAAAATGCATTCAGGGGAGATTTTTTAGCCAGTAGTTAGCAAGCTCAACAAGAAAAAGGGCAGATTTGGATTAAGTTTTAAGAAATGAAGCTGGGCAGCTGGAAGGGGTTTCAGTGGGACAGCATTTTAGTGCTAGTGATCATAATTTAGTTCGATTTAGCATAGTTATGGAAAAGGACAAAGGCAGACCGAGAGTAACTGTTTTAAATTGGAGAAAGGCCAATTTTACCAAACTGAGATGTGATTTGGCAAAAGTGGACTGGAAACAGCAACTTTAAGGTAAATCAGTGTCAGAGCAGTGGAAGGCATTCAAGGAGTAAATACAGAGGGTTCAGAATAAATATATTCCCACAAAGAAAAAGGGTAAGACTTCCAAATCTGGAGCCTGCTGGATGTCAAAGATCATACAGGGTATGAAAAGACAGAAAAGGGAAGCTTATGTCAGATACCGAGAACTCAATACTGCAGAAAGCCTGTAGGAGTATAGAAAGTGCAGGGATGAAATGAAAAAGAAAATCAGGAAAGCGAAGAGAGGGCTTGAAAAAATATTGGCAAGTAAAATCAAGGAAAAATCAAAGATGTTTTAGAAATACATAAAGAGCTAGAGGAGAACTAAGGAAAGAGTAACGCCCATTAGAGACAAGAAGGTAACCTATGTGAGAAGGCAAAAGACATGGGCATGGTTCTTAATCAATACTTTGTATCTGTATTCGCAAAGGTGACATTGTAGTTAAGGAGGAGAACTGATGAAAGGTCATCAACCTGAAACATTAACACTGCTTTTCTCTCCACAGATGCTGACTGACCATTTCCAGCATTCTCTGTTTGTGTTTCAGGTTTCCAGCAGCCACAGTATTTTGCTTTTGTATACAGGATACTTTCCTTTATTAGCCAAGGCATAGAAGGCATAGAATATAACAGCAAGGAGGTTAATGCTAAAACTGTATAAAACACCAGTTAGGCCACAGCTAGAATATTGCATACAGTTTTGGTCACCACATTACAGAAGAAAGTGATCACACTGGAGAGGGTACAAAGGAAATCAACAAGGATGTTGCCAGGAATGGAGAATTTCATCTGTGAAGAAAGATTGCATACACTGGAGTTGGTTTCTTTGGAAGAGGAGAATGAGGGGAGATTTAATTGAGATGAATAAAATTATGAGGGGGCTAGATAGAGTGGAAAGGAAGGATCTATTTCCCTTACCAGAGTGGTCAATAAGCAGGGGGCATAGATTTAAAGTCACTGGCAGAAGGATTAGAAGGGAGTTGAGGAGCAATGTTTTCACCCAGAGGGAGGGGATCTGGAATTCACTGCCTGAAAGGCTGGTAGAGGCAGAAACCCTCATCAAATTTAAAAAATACTTGGATATACACTTGAAGTACCGTAACCTAGAGGCTTTAGACCAAGAGCTGAAAAATGGCATTTGGCTGGACAACTCATTTTTGGCTGGCATAGACATGATGGGCTGAATGATCTCCTTCAGTGCTATAACTTTTCTATGTTTTCTGTGCTTTCGTTTTCCTGAGGTGAGGTGAGAGTGACTGCCCTTGAAATGAAGGTAGCATTTAACTGAGTGTGGCATCAAGAAGCCCGAGTAAATCTGAAGTCAGTGGGTATCAGGGGGAATAACCTCAACTGGCTGGAGTCATACCTAGCACAAAGGTTGTGCTTGTTGGAGGCCAATCGTCTCAGTCTCAGGACATTGCTGCAGGCATTCCTCAGGGCAATGTCATATCCCAACCATCTTCAGCTGCTTCATCAATGATCTTCCCTTCAGATCAGAAGTGGGGATGTTTGCTGATGATTGCATAGAGTTCTGTTCAATTCGCAACTCCTCAGATAATGATGCAGTCCTTGCGTGCATGCAGCAAAACCTGGACAACATTCAGGCTGGGGCTGATAAGTGGCAAGTAACATTTGCACCACACCAGTGCCAGGCACTAACCATCTGCAACAACAGAGAGCCTAACCACCTCCCCTTGACATTCAATGGCATTACCATCGCCAAATCCCCTACCATCAACATCCTGGGGGTTACTATTGACCAGAAACTGAACTGCCCAGCCATATAAACAGTGTTGCTACAAGAGCAGGTCAGAGGCTGGGTATTCTGTGCGAGTGGCTCACTTCCTGACTCCGCAAAGCCTTTCCATCATCTACAAGGCACAAGTGATGAGTGCAATGGAAGGCTGTTCACTTGGCTGGATGAGTGCAGAACCAACAACAATGCAGAAGCACGACACCATTCAGGGCAAAGCAGCCCACTTGATTGGCACCTTAACACGTTCATTCCCTCCACCACCAATGTGCCCTAGCTGCACTATGTGCCATCTACAGGATGCACTGCAACAACTCGCCAAGGCTTTCTCGACAGCCGCTCCCAAACCCATAATCTTTACCACTTAGAAGGACAAGGGCAGAAGGCGCATGGGAACATCACCACCTCCAAATTCCCCTCAAACTCACACACCATCCTGCCTTGGCAATGTATCCCTGTTTCTTCACTGTCGCTGGTCAAAATCCTGGAACTTCCTACCTAATAGTGGCTCACCACCACCTTCTCAGCAGGAATTAAAGATGGGCAATAAAGGCTGGCCATGCCTGCAATGCCTACATCTCATGAATGAATAAAAAAAAAATCTTGAACTGCATTTATTTTAGCTGCTACAGAAGGACCTGATGCAGCTGATCACAATCCCTAAGTAAGCCTGTTGGATTTGCTAAGGCTAGTGCACAGATTGAGCTGTTATTTCTCACCCTTGTCAGTGAGATGTTTGTGATTCCTGTTCCCTCTTTGCCCAGCCAGCAGTGCAGATGCCTCACTGACCCCTGATGCAGCTTATAATAAATTAGAATGGTCTTCTGCACAAAGCATGTGACTGGTACAAGTCAACATCTGTGCCAACAATGAGGAACTCTCCTTCATGTAAGATGCCCCTGATTTGTAGAAGGCACTAGAGAGCTGGGAGTGGATTACAAGTCAAGTGAACCAGACAATGAATTCAGAAGGCACCAAAGTCCACTCAGGCACAGCTTGAGTATTTCTTCAAAAACTGCACCCAAGATTAAATTATTGCCAGTAATCCATCGTAAAATGCACTCCCACATGACACACGCTCACCCTTACATGATAAAGACCTGCTCGCACATCTGATACCAGCCCATCTCCAGTTTCCTGTGACTAGTTCAGGGATGGAATTTCAGAAGTCTCAGAACATTCCCCCGTTCATTCTTTAATTGGTATGTAGTGCAACCTCAAAAAGCATAAAAATAAGAGTGAAAGAATACTGCTGATGACAAAATCTGGTTTTAGCTGATATAAGGACAATACATCTAGAAGGGAGAAATGACTATGCTCACTGACCATAAATAATAAACACTTTTTGAGTAACTCTCTGTTTCCATATTGAGTTTCATTTTTCGCGTCATAAACACAATAATAAATTTTCAACATACTGCAAGCAGCTGTTGCGGACAAGAGGCGATGCTGGGTGCGAGAAATTCGTGAGTTCCTAAAAACTCATGTAGCTGACTCCTGATAAACCTGCTGCCAAGAAATTTTATATATCAGTCAGCATTACTGCTGCCTCAAGAAAAAGAAAAGTGTACACTTGAATTTATATAGCACATTTCACGATGACCGGATGTCTCAAAGTGCTTTACAACCAATGAAGTACTTTTGAGGTGTAGTCACTGTTGTAATGTAGGAAATGCAGCACCCAATTTGCACACAGCAAATTCCCCACAAACAGCAATGAAGTCTGTAAACGGCAGAGAAAAATGTTTTGCTTGCTGTTAGTGTCACAGCTTCCATTCAAAAATGAAGAACACTCAGTAAATATTTTACACAAAAATAACTCAATCTCTGGATGTAAGAGAAGTAGCATATGCTGCAGAATGGCAAGACATAGGGTCAGTTTCCTACAATATTGAGTTCCTGGAGGGGGGGTCAACCACTTCCCACAGGGAGTAATGAAGAATCAAATGCAGAATTGTTTACAGATCATTGTCCTTTAATTGGATCTGGGGCTTGAGGGCATGATCTCTGCCCACCCACTCACCCACAGCTGGTATCGAAACAGAAAATGTTGAAATACTCAGTCGGTCAGGCACCATCTCTGGAGAGAGAAACAGAGTTAGCGAACAGAACTTTCATTCCTGGGTCCCGATCCCACCATCGGGATAAAATGCGGGTTGGGAATCCAGAAATGCCAGCGGTGGGACCCTGAGAGAGATTTTGGAAGAAGCGGCCAATTATGTGGCTGCCTCTGGGAGCCCTGTCCAGTTAACCACAGCGCGCAGGCTCCCGGGTCTGGTGGGCCAATAGGAGGCCAACCGGCACTGAAAGATTAGCAGGCACACAGTCAGAGGTGTACACTGCTGAAGTATGTAGGGAGATGCATGGGGGCCTCCATTCTCAGTCGCCAGCCACAAATGGGAAATATGAGGGCCAAAACGATTAGCATGTCAGAAGGAGGAAAGTGCCACACAGTCACAGGTTGTGGCCATTTATTTGTGCAACACTTTCCCTATTGAATGGAGCCTCCAGCTCCGATGGCTACCCAGTCTGCTGCTGCTTCAGAGACAGCCTGCTGGCTCGACGGGTAATCCGCATGCCAGCTGGAAAATCCAGACCGTGTTGGGAGAGTGCCCTTAATTGAGCCCTCAAAGGACTTAAGTGGCGACTTGCTGCGGCCGGTTGGGTAACCATTGCCGTCACCCTGCCTGTTCACGACGTCACCAATGCGGAAGCAGGTGCTAACACCATTTTTAAAAGGCTGCCAGCCCTGCAGGCTGTTCAACGAAGTGCAGAATTCACCCTTCCTCCCCTTCCCTATACACAAAGTGCAGAGTTCACCCCTTCCCTATACACATAGTGCACAGTTCACCCCTTCCCCTCTTCTCTATACACAAAGTGCAGAATTCACCCTTCCTCCCCTTCCCTATACATAAAGTGCACAGTTCACCCCTTTCCCCCATCAGAGTGCAGAGTTCACCCCTTCCCCACCTTTCCCACTTCAGTGGCGCCAGCTTTCCCTGGACGGGAACGTTAAGGCATGTGAGTGCTCATCATGCTGAGGATCAGGAACTGAAGGTAAGATCGCTGCGGTTTAAATTTAAAAGATGCATATGTTTTATTTAACTATGCTAAATTGGGTCCCATTGCAGAGCGGCAGAGGGGCTGCCACGGAGCTTTCCTGCCGCTGGGAAGTTCGGGCCCAACAATCCTGGCATTGTGTTCCGTGGCAGCCACTGCCATTACGATTGTTCGGTCCCCCCCGTCACAGAACCCGACGTCAAGCTGGGAAAAAAATCCAGCCCCTAGTATACTCCTGCTGAACATTTTCAGCACTATCTGTTTTTACTTGAGATTTTCAGCATCTGCAATATTTTGCTTTTGTGTCTGTCGTAGGTCATGTCTGGCTCACAGAGACCACAGCAAACAGAAGGATGCTTTTTAAAGGATAAGGGGCCAGATTGTGTATTCCCACTGCCAGAAACGATGGTGGGCATGGAACATGGTGGCTGTCCACCGTGGGACCTGCATCGCCATGCTGACGTAATTATGTGGCTGGCGGCCATTTTACATATTGACGGCGGCCGCCACCCCCCAATCATGTGGTGGGGGCGGCCTTGGCGACGCCATTCCCGGTGTCACCTGTTGCAGGAGCAGGTGCTGGCAGCCATTTTTAAAAGGCTGCCAGCCCTGCAAATAGCAATACATAACACAGAGTTCACCGTTCACCCACTACCCACCAGAGTGCAGAGCTGACCCCTTCCCCACCTCGGAGGCGCCAGCTTTCCCTGGACGCAACGTGAAGGCACATGAGTGCCGTACATCATGCTGAAGATCGGGAACTGAAGGCAAGATCGCTGCGGTTTGCATTTTAAGTGATGCAAATATGTAATTTAAATATTTAAACCAGGGTCCTATCGCAGAGCAATGCAGGGGATACCCCGGAGCTTCCCCACCACCGGGACGATTGGGCCCGGTAATCTAAGCATCGGGTTCCATCGCGGCCGATGCTACTCCGATTCTCCGGCCCCCCCCACCTCCCCCCCCACCCCCCGCCACGGAACCCGACGTCAGGCTGGGAACAAAATCCAGCCCAAGACTTCTACCATGCTCAAAACTGCCAATTAAATTAGCATAAGACAATTGAAAGAAAACTTACAGCTATAAACAGGTAACATACTTGTGCTATGATTTAGTATTGAGTCTAAACCGATGTAAAATAAGCCTTAATAAAAATGAGCTCCCCTAATGGCACAATTGATGGAAGCAAGGTGTATCTGAGCAGTACATACAAAGTAGACCCAGCTATTCCAGGTTTCAGCTGAGTTAGCTGATCTCAACTGGGCCCCAAGTAGTGGTGCTGAAATTGGCTATAGCACTCCTGGGCTAGGGAAGAGAAAATCAGCAGGAGATCCTGTGTCTGATTGCTATTCAGTGATTCTAGATGGAAGTCCATGTGGAAGAATGTTGAGGGAATAGCTCAGCTGTCTTGTCTTCTGTAGTTGAAATAGTTCTATCAGCACCTACTTCCAATAACCAAAGTCAAGGATTACAGCCAAAGAGGATAGGGTGTGCCTGTCAATTATGAAATTATATTTTATACGCAGGGAGTCTGTAACCTGGGTGGCTGGGGCAGGGGGAATTGATGGAAATAAGAAGCAGAACAAATTCACATTTTGATAAAGATATAAAAGTTCCACCAGACCATGTTGTGGGATGACCTTAAGAAGGGACCACCTGAAGAGCAGACCACCTTAAGAGCTGTAAGTGAAGATCACCAGAGGAAATGATGATGCGTCACACATGACCAGTTAGTGTGGGTGTAGCCTGGCAGAATGAGATGTATTTAGATGTGCTCATGCAAGAACTGTATATGTATCTTTTAGTTAAGTTATAATAAAACTCACATTTTCTTTGGATATTATTTGTAGTCCTGTGAATCTTACAATAGTTCAGATACCAAAGGGACAAATAATATTACAGACCATAACAAACTCAGTAGTACAGAAGGCTGTTTATCAATGAAGGATTCCTCCCTGTCCCAGAGAGGTGGATGCCACTATTTTCTCAGTTCAAACATTTTTGCATGGCTCCCCATATTCAGAACAGAATTGATGAGAGTAATTTGTAAAAACTGCCTACCTGCTGATGTCTGTTTAAACTTTTCGCTCTTTTTCTTCCTCCATTTCCAGGGTTTAAACAGCCTCCCTAGTGTTGCAAACTTGCTTCTTCTCCTAATGGGTGGTGTGTGAGTTCCTGGGACCAGTGACTCTGAACGCATTGCAGCCAGCCTTTCTACTTCTTCAGCTGGATTGAGAAAAAAAGAGAAAACTGAGCAATTTGAAGTCTGAACGTGCAGTTAGCTTTCTTTCCATCAATCCCATGTCATTCATATATCAACTATAAATTATTTGGAAGCCCCCAGTAAAGCTAACAACCAACAGCACGAAACAAATTCTGTCATGATTATTGCCAGTCCACAGTGAGCCTCATCTCTGTAGGGCTCGTTTACATTGTGTCACTCTTGGGTCTCAAGTACAAACTATCTGCCTCCCTCCATGTCCATCTTCTTGTCTCTCTGCAAGTGTACATTTTCCTCTTTGTCTGTCTCTGAAGCACATACAGAGACTGAGTGTCATTCTTTAAAATGCCATTGCAATTGCTTACTAATACTTCTTTTCATCTGTAACTTTAATTTTTTTTGCTATTGATTGTCAAGAACTGTTCATCTTAAAAGTTTTACATATAGATTAAGTGACAGTCAGTGAGAGAGCACGTGTCCCAAGTTAGCAGTGACTACATAATCAAACAGCAGCACAGATACATTCATTGTAAAAGATGATCTTTTTTAATGGCAGCTGATAAGGATAGAACATTCTAACACCAGGCTGTTCTGCCTGTGGAGCCTCTCGGTCAGGTATTGCTGATAAACCAAATATCAATCTACCATACCTGGCCCTGTAGGGTAGGCTGCTTCAAAAAAATCAAGTTGGTGTAGGTGAATGTGTACTGTTACGACCGAGGCTGGAGGAGTGCACTGTCTTTCTCTAGTTCTACTTCTCCACTGGTCACAACATATATTTAAATGTTTTACCCAGTTACCAATACAGCCAATTATATACTTTATCTATTTTAATTTCAGAATAAAATCCACCAACCAGGCTTCTTTAATAACAACAAAAGTATTAATTTATTATAAAACAAGACTTAGTCAATAAAGATGCAATGCTTGTTAACACACAGGTTGAAATATGAAAGTTCCCTTCTAAATAAACCCAACACACACTATTTAAAGAAAAAATAAAGACATTTTCTCTGCAGGGATCTCTTTACAAGGATAAGATATGGAATTTTCCCAAATGGCCCTTTAGTCCGGCATCCAAATACGCGTAGACGGCTGTCACTGGGATCTTTTTGGTGCAGTTCTTTTCAGGCAACGTCGTGGATTAGTCTGGCAGGCTTTGCAGGAGAATAATTGCATCAGGGGTTTCAGCAATCAGGCTGATTCTCAGCGTTTCTCAAAGAGGTGGAGAAAGGATGAGCTGGTGGCTTCGCTCTTAGCAGGCTGACCTCCAACTGACTGAAAACAATATCCAAAAACGAAACCAACTCTTGACCACCATAAATCTTGACATGTCACTTCTCTGTAAACAACTCCCCTAGTCACCAAGACTCCTGCTGCTTACTTAGCTTAAGATATATGACTTCCAGGAATGGTTTGTTTTATACAAAGTCCCAAGTCCTTTCAGTGGCCGTTTTTTTTTTAAAACAAAGTTCAGCACCTATGGAATTTCTTCAGTCTTTCAAATGAATCAATTTCCACAATTTTTAACCACGAGTCTTCAAAAATATTTTAAAAATGGAAGCACTTTCATAACAGTACATATACCTGAAGTGGTGGCCTTGGGGAGTATCAAGATAGCACTTTTGCAAAATGACATGAAGAACTATTCAAAACAACTGGTTTTAATGAAATTCCCCTTTAATTTAGCACATTTCTAGCTATTAAGATGTGCTGGAACCAATTCCTTAGTAATAAAGTGGGGAGATTTTCCACTTTGTTACGTCTTGAGAACATGTCCCAGGTGCAGTAAAGAAGGAATGGGACAGAGACAGGTGGGATCAGGTCTCTGGTCCACGCTGCCACACTGAGATTTCGTGGACGTCTTCAAATTCACATCATTGGACCTGGGCCTGTTGGGTGCCCAGCAGCGGCATGGACAAGAAAGGCGACCTGAGTTGTGCTAGCCATGTTGATGCTGTTTACCTGTGTCAATGCTCCTATCCAAAAATGGATTCACAAAAATGATGATGAGATTGCAGCGCCAAGCCAGAAGGCAAAACATTGGGCTTGATTTTCAATTTGGGGTCAGGTTTCGGCGCCCATCTCACTGCATTTGCTTTAAAAATAACATTGCGTTGCAGAGGCATTGGAAGACTGACATGCCATCCTGGAGCACTATTTTTAAAGTGCACCTGCATCCGACCTCATCCCCACGGGTGTTTGAAAATCAAGCTCATTGTCTCTACTTTAGCATCCATACCCTGTTCTTGTTGGGTACAGGGTGGGGTGGGGGGTGAGGGGGAGCTTCCTGCAGTCTGCTCATCTCCATGATGATGCTATGCAGCCTAGCACAAAACATACTGCTCACTGGCTCAGCATATGGCCCAGGTTAATGCAATGCCAGCAGCAATTAAAGCTAGCCTGCACTCCTTAAAGCCATCCTGCACCTCTTAAAGGACAGATGCATTCTGACTCCTGCAGGGGCTACAACTGTTTGTGGAAGAGTTTCTCAGAAGGAAGAAAGAGCAATGGAGCAACAGGCTAGAGAGAGGGCTCTCTGGTTCTCCAAGGCAACATTGGAGACCTTAGTGATAGAGATGGAAAGGGGAAAGAGCTCATCTTTCTGCAGGGGGCAGAAGGCCCTCCAGGCATACACTTAGAAGGAATGGGAACAGATAGCCATGAAGGTTAATGCAAGGAGTCTGGCCCTGAGGACCTGGCTACAATGATGGAAAAGTTCACT
Organism: Heterodontus francisci; assembly: GCF_036365525.1. Taxonomy (NCBI): domain Eukaryota; kingdom Metazoa; phylum Chordata; class Chondrichthyes; order Heterodontiformes; family Heterodontidae; genus Heterodontus; species Heterodontus francisci. Next base: position 51,312,988 of record NC_090372.1, on the reverse strand, counting down.
GACCTCACACAAGTGGTCAAGGTCAATGAATGCATCTTCAAATGCTATCTCCTATTCATCATGCCACAAACCTCACACACTGCTCAATTCACCACACCCCATCACTTACCCATCAGTAATCTCTAGCGATCAGGACTCATGCCTAACATTCATATACACCACCCCACTGTTACATACTTACCACTGCTGCAAGCCTCACACCCACATCTCACAGCTTCCACATACTTGCAACTATTCAGCTAGGACATCAAACACATTGCAACACATTCACTTTTACTCTTCCCTCTCTCTTGCAGGACAAGGTAGCACACAGCAAGAGGCAGCACAAAGGATTGGTGGGGGACAGGCAAAGCTGCATGTCCTCAGCCACCTGGAGGAGACAGTGCTCCGAATTATTGGCACAGCAATCAGTGAGGCCATTGCAACTGGCATCAGTGAGACCATCCAGGATGACAGTATGTTCCTGCCTTATGCAGCTCCTCAAATTCCACTTCACCATCATCCTGCTGTCTGGAATGAGTGCAAGCTGCAGATAGAGTGATCATGGACCTCTTGCTTTCCACCTCACCCCCCCTTTCCCTTACCCTAACTCTCCCCTTTTGCACTTATGCATTCAGATATCCAAGACCTGCTGCCTGGCCAGCTAATACAACCTGGGAGAGCACAACAGCACATGGAAGAAGTACTGTTACTGGATCTGATAATTGCAATCACCAGCTCAAACTTAGAGGGCAGTAGAGAGGGGGGAACTACACAGGGTAGGCTGAATTTAGTCAAGCTGGCGGGGGTCCGACGACAGGCCAAAAAGGCAAGGCGAACCCCACCTCACCGTCTTTGGAGCCCCCCCCCCCGGCGCAATTCAATGCCGCTCAGTCAATTAACCACCCGCGCCAAGGTCCCCATCCCTTTAAGAGCTGCCAGCCAATCAGATGCCCTAAGCTCAGTAGTATCTACATTGTCACCAGGAGCGGTGGCCACTGTTGTACTACATCAGGCCTGGAACCAGGAGCAGCCATGGAACCCCGGACCCAAGGTAAGTGAGACGGGGTCGCCAGGACCTGTCTGGCAGGTCCCAGCAAGGTGGGGGGGGGATTGTTAACAAAGGGGTAGCCTTTGCCGCTGGGGGCCGTCCATGCACCACAGATTGCACAAGGAGAAGGCCACCCCGCAAGCCTGCAGTAAGGCCATCTTGTTTTACTGGCATGGCCCATGGCAGAGGTTTCTTCTGTTGCTGGTTTAATTCAGACAGCAGCAGGAGGAGGCCCTCAAGTGACTATTAATTGGCCACTTAAGGGCCTCAATTGGCCTCTGGGTGGGAAGGTCGTCTTCAGCCTTTCCTGCCCCCGACTTCATTGCGGGACGACAGGAAGGCAATGAGCACTCTGACCCCACCGCCTTCCGTCACTATTTTAAGGGACTCCCCATCTCCCATCTCATCTTCCGGGGGCCCAAACGTTCCACCCAGTGTGTCACTGAGCACAAATGGGCTGCAGCAAGGCCAGGGGGAAAGGATAGCTCGTCTGCTAGCTCCCCGGAGGGCGCGGTCACAGTTGAGTTCTGCTGCAGAGGACTCAGATGAGGAATTCATTTGGTGGAGTTCAGGAAAAGGCTGATGGACATGGACACAGAGATCCTTGGTGCATTGGCAGGCATGACAGCCTCATGTCACTGTCAAGGAGTATGAAGGAGTCCACCTCCAACTTGGCAGAGGGTTTTGCACAGAACCTGAAGTCCTTCCTTTCCAGCATGGAAATGCTCCATTAGTGGACCCAGCCGTGACACAGCATCTGGTGGTTAATGTCTCAACTTCTAGTGCAGCACAGGCAGAAGCCACCAAACTTCCGAGTGCTGCAGTGGAAGGTCAGACTGAAATCATGACATCTCTGCTTTTTGCCATGCAAGCCCAGTTTGGTGCTCCACAGGTTCAGATGACTGCCAGCATGGCTGCAGATACCAGCGCTTAAAGGGGCTTGCAGGGTCTCACAGCAGTCCAGCAGTCTGTGCTCAAACAGATTACTTGGATTGCTGAGATTGCTGGAGAGGCAGTGGCTCCGTGGTGCATAAATTTACTGTGCTCTCTCATTCATGCTTCCGCCACTGCCACTCTGCCAGTATTTCTGCTGTTGTCTCCCAGCCAGTCAGCCCAGTCTGCGGCCACCCATGCAAAGATGGTGCAGTCCGAAATCATGCCCTCAAGGCCCAGAGCTGCTCGAGGTTATCTTGCAAGGTCATCTGCACTCTCTCCCATTGAAAGCCAGCAACCCTCTACCAGCAATGCTGCTGATATTGAGGTAGGACTGTGTAGGAGCAATAGGACAGGCAAAGGCACCCTGAAGACAGGCAATAAAGGAAAGCACAAGGTTGAGTATTTGAGTATTATTGGAAATGTTGTTCGATAAAGGTTATGGAATAGTTGTTTTGTGGTGCCTTTTATTTCAGGATTTTGGCGAAGAGTATGCTGTGATGGTCCGTAACAGAGAGACGGAAAGATGGGGAAGTGTGGAGCAATAGTGATCTGGGGGTATTTTGTCACAGAACCTGGAGTCTGATGAGACTCTCACTGACAGCCTGTCTAAAGCAATGATATCCCAGATGCCTCCTCCCGTCTTCCTCCTCCTGAGGTGATCACTGAAGGCCCGGTGGCAAGGGCTGTGCCCTCATAATTGCCATCTTATGGCGGGTGCAGCAGTCTAACACGAATTAGGGCTCACTCAGAGCAGTCAAGGCAGCAGAACCACTATTTGAGGACGCCGATGGTCTGCTCCTCGATGATCCTCATTGTAGAACGACTCTAGTTGTAGGAGCACTGACAACATGTTATCAGGTGGCAAAGGAAAGGCGTCAGCTACATGTAGGGTGGGCAGCTTTTGTCGCCGAGCAACATCCCTCTGTTCGATGTGTTGCCGCAAAGATGACAGGAACAGCTGACTGGTGCAGGATAAAAGCATCATGACTGCTTCCAGGATAGCAGGCATTCACCAATGTGATGGTCTCTGCGTGGCACTTTGTGGTTCCAGTACATCTCCCTGTTGGGATATGGTGCATGCAGAGCTTTATGTGTGCAGTTGATGGCTCCCTGCACTTGGGGAAGCCCACTATCCTGTCAAAGTCACGTGCTCATTCCTCTTACTTCTCCCTACTTAGGGAGAAGACAATGAAGCCCCTTCTCCTTGTGTACGGGTCCTTAGTGATCTCCCTGATGCAGCAGTACATGGCAAACGAGAAATGTTGCCGATGTTGCTAACTCCAGCCTGGAAGAATCCTAAAGCGTAGAAATTGAGAACAATGGTGGCCTTGACAGCCAATGGCAGTACCGTCTATGCCCTGCTCTGTGGTTGCAGGTCTGGTTCAAGGAGGTGGCATAGTTCTGTGACCAAATCCTTGGTGAAGCATAGCCATCGCAGACACTGCTCCTAGCTGAGGTGGAGGTAGGGGCAGTGTTCTCTGAAGACCCTATGTGGCAATGGCCTTCTGTTGAGAACACTCCTCCTCCTACCTCTGTTAACAGCTTCTCCTATCTACTGCCTCTGCTTCATCTCCATGTCATGCTGAAGACCAAGGGGAACTGCAACCAAGGCCCCCATGACTCAGAGTAAGTTTTCTGCTCAGAGAACTTTCAAATCTACAACACTCTTTACAAAGGTCCAGCATTATTCCCTTTTATCTGAAAGAACTTGTGTGAGCTCCTCTACAACACAGGACAAAGTACTTCCACTCACCCTGCAGCAGCAAAAAAACATCAAAAGCACCTCACCTGAAGGTTGCATGGTGATCCCTTTAAATAGCACTAATGAGGGGGTTCCTTGTGCATGCGTTTTTAAGAGACAACATTAACAGCACCTACAGGTCCAAAATGGCAGGTCAGGCGCCAAATTAGCGTTGGACACTGATTGATGCCTACTCTGTGTGCTTTCAGCACATGCACAGGACGCCACGCTATCGACCTTCGTAACGTGGCGATTGTGCAGGTCGCGCCAGAAGTCAACGCGTGAGCAAAAGGAGTGGCTGCAGATAAAGCAAGGCCCTAGGGCAGACCTGTGGGAGAGTGAGAGAAGCGACGGACAATTAATAGGGCCCAAGAGCGGATTTGCTGAAGACCAAAAGGAGCAACAGAGGACTAAACAGGGCCCAGGAGCAGACCTGTGGGAGAGCGAGAAGAACGACGGAGGATTAAGCAGTGGCCAACAACAGACCTGTGGGAGATTAAGAGGAGCAACTCAGGTTAAAACCAGGCCCGAGAGTGGACTTGTGGGAAAGCAGAGGGGCAGTGAGTCAGGAACCGGAGCTTCAGAATCAATAAAAATTGAAAACGGTGAGCAGATTGCAAGCTGAGTGTAGACGTTTGAGTTTGGTGAGTGGTGAGTTCGGTGAAATGGGGAGGAGGTGCTCCATTTTTCTACTTTTTTTAAACCTCCAGTATTTGGTTCTTGCTTCAGTGCAGTGGAAGGAGCTGTTTAGTGAGTACCTGGTAAGCTATTCTGCTTACAATATATAGTCTGTAAAGTTAAGGTATGGTAGGGCAGCTCTGCCGAGTGTGATGTACAGCCTGCGGCATGTGGGAAGTCATGGACGCACCATGTGTCCCAGACAAACACATCTGCAGGAAGTGTCACCAGCTACGCAAGCTTGAGCTCCAGGTTTCGGAACTCGAGCGGCGGCTGGAGTCACTGTTGTGCACCCACGAGGTGGAGGACAACATGGGGTAGCAGGTTTAGGGAGGTGGTCACACCACAAGTTAGCGGCATGCAGGCAGACAGGGAATGGGCGACAGCCAGACAGTCAAAGAGAACCAGGCAGGTAGTTCAGGAGTCCCCTGATATGATTTCATTTACTGGTGAGTGTAATAGTTCCTCAGAGGAGTGCAGTCACAGCCAAGTTTGTGGCACCACAGGTGGTTCAGTTGCGCAGGAAGGGAGAAAGAGAAGTGGAAGAGCGGTAGTGATAGGGGATTCGTTAGTTAGGGGAACAGACGGGCGTTCCTGTGGCTAGTAAACGTGACTCTAGGATAGTGTGTTGCCTCCCTGGTGCCAGGGTCAAGGATGTCACTGAACAGCTGCAGGACATTCTTTTGGGGGAGGGTGAACAGCCAGAGGTCGTGGTCCACATTGGTACCAATGACATAGGTAAGAAGGGGGATGAGGTCCTGAAAGTAGCTTTTAAGGAGCTAGGAAGGAAATTAAAAAGCAGGACCTCAAAAGCAGTAATCTCTGGATTACTCGTAGTCCCATGTGCAAGTGAGCATAGGAATAGGAGAATTGAGCGATTGAACACGTGGCTGGAGAACTGGTGTAGGAAGGAAAGCATCAGATTTCTGAGACATTGGAACTGGTTCTGGGGCAGGTGGGACCTGCACAAGATGGACGGGTTCAATCTTAGCAGGACTGGGATGAATATCCTTGCTGGGAGATTTGCTAGTGCTGTTGGGGAGGGTATAAACTAAATTGTCAGGGGAATGGTAACCCAAGAGGGAGCTCAGATCATAGGGAAGAACAACTGGTAACTTGTTTGGGGTGTGGGAACCAGAAGCAAGTATCAGAGAGGAATACCAAGGTGCACAGAATATTGGAATACTAGGGGAAATAGATAGCACTAGAGTAGGGACTAGTACGTTATTAGGTGGGGTCAGAATAAGGGAGAAAGTAACGAAGTCTGTATCAGGGTTAATGTGCATGTTTGTGAATGCACGGAGTGCGGTTAATAAGATTGGTGAGGGACAGGCGCAGATTGCCATATGGAAATATGATGTTGTGGCTATAACAGAGACCTGGCTCAAAGAAGGGCAGGACTGGGTGTTAAATATTTCTGGATACAAGGTATTCAGGAAAGATAGGAAAGGGAAAAAAAGGGGGAGGGGTGGTGGCATTGATTAAGGAGAGCATTGCAGTGGTGGAGAAAAAGGATGTCCCAGAGCGGTCGAGGACAGAATCAATTTGGCTAGAGCTAAGGAACAAAAAAGGTGCAGTTACATTGCTCGGTGTCGTCTATAGGCCACCAGCCTATAGCGGGACGGACATGGAGGAACAAATCTGCAAGGAAATTACAGAGAGGTGCAAAAATTATAGGGCAGTTATAATGGGGGACTTTAATTATCCAAACATAGATTGGGATAATATTAGTGTAAACTAAAGGCCGGCTCAGGTCCGCAAATGAAACCTGACCCGACCCCAACAGAACCACATTCGACCCGAGCCTGATCCGGCCCGAGTCCTTTCACTTTTTCCTGTGCCGACTCGACCATCAGTTAAGCTAGCTTCTGTTTTTCACTTTGTTGCTTATCTGCACAAGCTTAAAAAAACTGTAACTAAACAACCTTTCAAGTCCAAAACGTACATTAACATTGGAGCCACGTACCGGAGGTGGTGATAGAGTGTGTCCGACCCAGCCTGACCCAACCCAAGCCCGAATGATATACCCAGAAGAGCGACCCGACCCGAACCTGACACATGTTGTCGGGTCCCATCGGGTAGCCATGCTCTAGTGTAAAGGGCAGTGAGGGGCAAGAGTTCCTGGAGTGTATTCAGGAAAATTTTCTACAACAGTATGTTTTATTTTTAGAGATACAGCACTGAAACAGGCCCTTCGGCCCACCAAGTCTGTGCCGACCAACAACCACCCATTTATACTAACCCTACTGCAATCCCATATTCCCTATCACCTCCCTACACTAGGGGCAATTTACAATGGCCAATTTACCTATCACCTGCAAGTCTTTGGATGTGGGAGGAAACCGGAGCACCCGGCGAAAACCCACGCAAACACAGGGAGAACTTGCAAACTCCGCACAGGCAGTTGTTTTGTTATGTTGTTAGGCCAACGTGAAAGGAGGCACTGCTGGACCTGGTTCTTGGGAATGAGGTGGGCCAAGTGCATCAAGTATCAGTAGGAGGGCATTTAGAAGATAGTGGTCATTGTATCATAAGATTTAGGCTGACTATGGAAAAGGACAAAGAAAAGGGTAAGAATAATTAACTGGGAGAAGGCCAACTTCAGTGGGATAAGAATGGAGCTGGGGTGAATAAATTGGAGTCAAAAACTGGCAGGAAAACTGATAGATGAACAATGGGCTATCTTCAAAGAAGAGATAGTTCGGGCACAGTCAAGGTATGTTCCCACAAAGGGGAAAAGTAGAGCAAACAAATCCAGAGCTTCCTGGATGACAAAAGAGGTAGAGACTAAAATAAATAAGAAAAAGTGTGCTTATGACAGATGCCAGGTAGAAAATACTATTGAGAACCAGAAGGTCCAGAGGGGAAGTGAAAAAGCAAATAAGAGAAGCAAAGAGAGAGAATGAAAAGAGACTGGCAGCTAGCATTAAAGGAAATCCCAAAGTTTTCTGTGAGCATACAAATAGTAAAAGGGTGGTAAAAGGAGGAGTGGGGCTGATTAGGGACCAGAAAGGGGATTTACACATGGAGGCAGAGGGCATAGCTGATGTATTGAATGAATACTTTGCATCTGCCTTACCAAGGACGAAGATGCAACCCAGGCAATGTTGAAAGAGGAGGTAAGTCAGACACAAGAGGGGTTTAAAATTGAAGAAGAAGAATAAGTATTAGAGGCTGTCTGTACTTAAAGTGGATAAAGCACCAGGGATGCTTCCAAGGATACTGAGGGTAGTGAGGGTGGAAATCACAGAGGCACTGGCCATAATTTGTCAGTATTCCTCAGACTCTGGGGTGGTGCCAGAGGACTGGAGAATTGCAAATGTTACACCTTTGTTCAAAAAAGGGTGTAAAGATAAGCCCAGCAACTACAGGCCAGTCAGTTTAACTTCATTGGTGGGAAAAAAAAATAATTCAGGACAAAATCAATAGTCACAAGGACAAATGTGAGTTAATTAAGGAAAGCCAGCATGAATTTCTTAAGGGAAAATCATATTTCACTAACTTGCTGGAGTATTTTGAGGAGGTAACAGAGAGAGTGGATGAGGGCAATGCTGTTGATGTGATGTAAAATGGACTTTCAAAAGGTATTTGAGACAGTGCCACACAAGAGACTTGTGAGCAAACATGTAGCTCATGGAATAAAAGGGGCAGTAGCAACATGGATATGAAATTGGCTGAGTGACAGGAAACAAAGAGTAGTGGTTAATGGATGTTTCTCGGGCTGGAGGAAGGTTTGTAGTGGAGTTCCCCAGGGATCAGTGTTGGGACCCTTGCTTTTCCTGATATATATTAATGACCTAGATCTTGGTGTACAGGGCACAACTTCAAAGTTTGCAGATGATACGAGACTTGGAAGCATTGTGAACTGTGAGGAGGATAGTGTAGAACTTCAAAAGGACATAGACAAGTTGATGGAATGGGCATTCAGGTGGCAGATGAAGTTCAAAGCAGTAAAATGTGAAGTGATTCACTTTGGTAGGAAGAACATGGACAGACAATATAGAATAAAGGGTACAATTCTAAAGGGGGTGAAGGAACAGAGGGACCTAGATGTATATGTGCATAAGTCATTGAAGGTGGCAGGACAGGTTGAGTGAGCGGTTAATAAAGCATACAGTATCCTGGGCTTTATTAATAGGGGCATAGAATACAAGAGCAAGGAAGTTATGTTGAACTTGCTGAAGGCACGAGTTCAGCCGCAGCAGGAGTATTGCATCCAATTCTGGGTGCCGTACTTGAAGAAAGACGTGAGGGCATTGGAGAGAGTACAGAAAAGATTCACGAGAATGGTTCCAGGGATGAGGAATTTCAGTTATGAAGATAGATTGGAGAAGTTAGAACTGTTTTCCTTGGAGAAGAGAAGGCTGAGAGGTAATTTGATAAAGGTATTCAAAATCATGAGGGGTCTGGACGGAGCAGATAGAGAGAAACTGTTCCTACTTGTGAAAGGATTGAGAATGAGAGGGCACAGATTTAAAGTATTTGGTAAGAGAAGCAAAAGTGACATGAGGAAAAACTTTTTCACGCTGCGAGTGGTTCAGGTCTGGAATGCGCTGCCTGAGAATGTGGTGGAAGCAGGTTCAATTGAAGCATTCAAAAGGGAATTAGGCAGTTATATGAAAAGGAAGAATGTGCAGGGTTACGGGGAGAAAGCAGGGGAATGGCACTGAGGGAGTTGCCCTTTCAGAGATCTGGTGCAGACACGATGGATCAAATGGCCTCCTTCTGCACTGTAACAATTCTGCAATTCTGTGACAATAATCAAGGAGTGATTTCACAGGCCAGCAGGTAGGTGATTGGTTGGTGAGTACTGCAGTTTTAATTCTGCTCTTTAAGCTCAGGAGGTTTTTCAATCTCAAAGTTTCAAATCTGTAACTTACTATTACTTAATTAAATTAATAAACTAGATAAACTAATTAATCTATAGAACTAAAATAATCGATTGAAAAATAATTTTAACTAATTAAATAAGTAAACAGTTTAGATAGACATGGCAAGACAGGTGGTGTACCATAGCGACAGCATGTGGTGGTTTCTGGATTGAATTGTAGTACCAGACAACCGTATTTTATTTTATTTTTTTTATTTAGAGATACAGCACTGAAACAGGCCCTTCGGCCCACCGAGTCCATGCCGACCAACAACCACCCATTCATACCAACCCTACACTAATCCCATATTCTCTACCACATCCCCACCATTCTCCTACCACCTACCTACACTATGGGCAATTTACAATGGCCAATTTACCTATCAACCTGCAAGTCTTTTGGAGGTGGGAGGAAACCGGAGCACCCGGCGAAAACCCACGCAGACACAGGGAGAACTTGCAAACTCCGCACAGGCAGTACCCAGAATCGAACCCGGGTCACTGGAGCTGTGAGGCTGCGGTGCTAACCACTGCGCCACTGTGCCGCCTCTGTATATGCAGGAACTGTCTGCAGTTCAAAGAACTTCAGCTCAGAGGTGTTGAGCTGAAGTCTGAGCTGCAGACATTGCAGGGCATGAGGGTCGGGGAGAGTTACCTGGTCACTTTGGAGGCAGTGACACCACTTACGTTGTACTTTAGAGTTGGTCAATGGTCAGGAACAGGAGGGTGTGACTGTGGGTTAGGCAGGTATGGGGATTAAGGATGTAGTGATGGAGGAGGCTCAGCCCTTGTCTGTTGTCAAACAGGTGCGAGGTACTTGCTACCTGTGTGGATGGGAAAATTTATCATAGCACCATTGTGCAGGAGGCCATTCAAATGGAGGAGTGAAAAGTAATGTGGTAGTTATAGGGGACAGTATAGTCAGGGGAATGGATACTGTTCTCTGCAGCCGAGACCGGGAGTTCTGAAGGTTGTGTTGACTGCCTGGTGCCAAGGTTTGGGACATCACCTCGTGGCTGGAGAAGACCTTGGAGTGGGAGGATGAGCAACCAGTTGCCGTGGTCCAGGTAAGAATCAATGACATAGGTAGGATTAAGAATGAAGTTCTGCAGAGGGAGTTTAAGCAACTGGGTTTCAAATCAATGAGCAGAACCTTCGGAATAGTAATCTCTGGAATAATACATGAGCCACGCGCATATTGGCAGAGGGTCTAGCAGATTAGAGAATTAAATACATGGCTCAAAGAGTGGTGTGGGAAGAAGGGGTTTCAAATTTATCACATACAGGCACCAGTATTGTGGATAAAGGGTGTGGAATGGGCTCCACTTAAACCGGGCAGGATCAACAGCTTGGTGAATCGTATAACTAGGGCTAAACACTAACAAGGGTGGATAGTGGGAGAGAGAGGGGTCAGGTGAAGGGAAATTTAGAAATCTAAAGAGAAAAACTGAGGCAACAGAGCAGTGTAGCAATTAGGGTGAAGGAATGTGGAGTGTGACAGGAAGGGACAGAGAATTTAATGGTAATAGTGAATCAGCAAATATGGTCCATGCAAAGAATAGTGGTAAAAAAATAAAATTAAAGGCTCTTTATTTGAATGCACAAAGCATTTGTAATAAGATAGAGCAATTAGTGGCAAAAATAGAGATAAATGGTTTAGATCTAGTCACCAGTGCAGAGACATGGGGCAGGAATTTTCCACAGGCTTCGGGACCTCGAGGTCGGGACCAAATTGGGGCCTGAGCTTGCACTTACAGGCGTGCTCCCAATATTGCTTGCCCAATCGCAGGGAAGGCTGCTCTAGAGCCTCAGCAGCCCCACTGGGAGAGTTGGGTGCTGCTGATGTAGGTCTGAAAACGCAAGGATGCTCCATCAGACGTAAAAATAGATATTTTAGAGGGGGAAAGCAGCAGGTCCCTCCAGCTGGATCCTTCGGCTGTGGTGGATCCCTTTACAGCTGGCAGCCCTGACTTTAGGGGATGAAGCCTCCAGCGCCGAAGGACCCAAGAATGCCACAAGTAGGCCACCTCTATGGAGCTAGCGGCCTCCCCACGTGGCAGGGGGCTGCTCCGCCACTGGCAAAATGCCAGCAATGCTGCAAAATCACCCCTAATTAGAGCCTTAACTATTTATAATAAAAACAAGAAATGCTGGAACCACTCAGCAGGTCTGGCAGCATCTGTGGAAAGAGAAGCAGAGTTAACGTTTCGGGTCAGTGACCCTTCTTCGGAACTTAACTATTTAAGTTGCCACTGTGCAGCAGGCAGGCAATCCGCTTCCCAGGCGATCCTTGGGAAAAGTCCCTGGCAGTCCCCACACGGCTCCCCCGCCACCCTTTGCCTCCACCCTCACCACCACGGGGCCAGAAAAAGTCAGCCCCAGGGTACTTAACATTTTGAAAAGATATGCAGAATGAAAAAGGAGGAGTAACCCTGAATGTAAAGGATGACATTAGGACAATAGTAAGAAAGGACCTAGGCTCAGAAGTTCAGGAAGTAGAATCAGTATGGGTGGAGATTCAAAATAGCAAGCATCAGAAAACACTAATAAAAACAGAAAGTGCTGGAAATACTCAGCAGATCTGGCAGCATCTGTGCAGAGAGGTCTGTGACCTTTCATCAGAACTGGCAAAGGTGAGAAATGTAATAAGTTTTAAGCAAGTGAAGCAGGGTAGGGGCAAGAGAACAGAAGTAAAGGTGTGTGATAAGGCAGAGGGCAGGAGAGATTAAATGACAAAGATGTCATGGGGCAGGGGCAAAGGGAGTGCTAATGGTGTGGTGAAAGACAAAGTATTACTCCAGAGTGTTAATGACAAAATAATGAACAGCTCTGTCCAAAAGCAGAATTTTTCTGTCACTAACACTGTCTCTTTGAATGTGAGGACCAAATGTAATATTTTCAAGTTCGCAGATGACACAAAACCAGGTGGGAATGTGTGTTGTGAGGAGGACACAAAGCGGCTTCAAGGGGATTTGGACAGACTTAATGAGTGGGCAAGAACATGGCAGATGGAATATAATGTGGAAAAATGTGAGGTTATCCATTTTGGTGGGAGGAAATGATGCGCAGAGTATTTCTTCAATGGTAATAGTTTAGAAAGAGTAGATGTACAAAGAGACCTGGGTGTCCTTGTCAATAAGTCACTGAAAGCTAACATGCAGGTGCAGCAAGCAATTAGGAAGGCTAATAGTATGTTAGCCTTTATCGCAACAGGATTTGAGTACAGGAACAGTGAAGTCTTGCTTCTATTGTACAGAACCTTGGTTAGATCACACCTGCAGTGCTGTTTGCAGTTTTGGTCCCGTTACCTTAGGAAGGATATTATTGTCATAGAGGGAGCGCCACGAAGGTTCACCAGACTTGTTCCCAGGATGGCGAGGCTGTCCTTTGAAGAGAGATTGGTTAAACTGGGCCTGTATTCTGTAGAGTTTCGAAGAATGAGAGGCGATCTCATTGAAACCTGCAAAATAATTATAGGAATAGACAGGGTAGATGCAGCTAAGATGCTTCCCCTGGTTTGGGAGTCAGGGGACACAATTTCAAAATAAGGGGGAAGTCACTTAGGACAGAGATGAGGAGAAATTTCTTTAGCAGAGGGTTGTGAATCTTTAGAATTCTCTATCCCAGAGGGCTGTGGAAACTCAGTCATTGAGTATGTTAAAGTAGAGAGTGACAGATTTCTAAATACCAATGACATAGAGGGATATGGGGATAATGTGGGAAAAAAGCATTGAAGTGGATGATCAGCCATGATTGTATTCAATGGTGGAGCAGGCTCGATGGGCTGAATGGCCTACTCCTGAACCTATGTTCCTATGCTGTTGGAGGTCAATCGTCTCAGCTCCAGGACATCACTGCAAGAGTTCCTCAGGGTAGTGTCCAAGGCCCAACCATCTTCAGCTTCAATCATAAGGTCAGAAGTGGGGATGTTCACTGATGATTGCACAGTGTTCATTCAGCACCATCTTCAGATACTGAAGCAGTCTGTGTAAAAATGCAGCAAGACCTGGACAACATCCAGGCTTGAGCTGATAGGTGGTAAGTAACATTTGCGCCACACAAGTGCCAGGCAATGACGATCTCAAACAAGAGAGAATCTAACCATCTCCCCTTGACATTCAATGGCATTACGATCGCTGAATCTCCCACTATCAACATCCTGGGGTCTACCATTGACCAGAAACTGAACTGGAGTAGCCAGATAAATAGCATAGATACAAGAGCAAGTCAGAGGCTAGGAATCCTGAGACAAGTAACTCACCTCCTGACTCCCCAAAGCCTGTCCACCATCTACAAGGCACAAGTCAAGATTGTGATGGAACACTCTCCACTTGCCTGAATGGGTGCAGCTCCAACAACACTCAAGAAGCTCGACAGCATCCAGGACAAAGCAGCCCGCTTGATTGGCACCCCATCCACAAACATTCACTCGCTCCACCACCGACGCACATTGGCAGCAGTGTGTAGCATCTATAAGATGCACTGCCGAAATGCACCAAGACTCCTTAGATAGCACCTTCCAAACCCGTGACCTCTACCACCAAGAAGGACAAGGGCAGCAGTTGCATGGGAACACCACCACTTGCAAGTTCCCCTCCAAGCCATACACCATCCTGACTTGGACATATATCACCTGCACTGTCACTGGGTCAAAATCCTCAAACTCCCTTCCTAACAGCACTGTGGGTGTACCTACCCCACATGGACTACAGTAGTTCAAGGCGACGGCTCACAACCACCTTCTCAAGGGCAATTAGGGTTGGACAATAAATGCTGTCCTAGCCAGCAATGCCCACATCCCATGAATGAATTTTTAAAAACATGAAACGTTAACTCTGCTTCTGTCTCTACAGATGCTACCAGACCTGCTGAGTATTTCCAGCACCTTCTGTTTTTATTTCAGATTTCCAGCATCCACAGTATTTTGCTTTTACATCAGAAAACACTGTTGGGAGCAGTTTGTGGACCCCTAACTGTAGTTATACCATTGGATAGAGCATTAAGCAAGAAATTATTGGAGCTTGTAACAAAGTCAGTGTAATAATCATGGGGGCATTTAATCTTCATATTGACTGGAAAAATCAAATTAGCAATTGGCCTGGGGCGGGCAGGCCCTTTGCCACCTCCCCCACCTCTGTAAAATAGCAGCGGGGGAGGGTCGGCGACAGCAATGGTGCCAAAACCTCCTACTTGATTTTACCAACCACCCCCCACCCCCGCCATGCCCGCTCATGGCAGGGTGTAAAATTCTGGCCCAAACCGTTCCTGTAGTGCGATGGCCAGAACTGCACGCAGTGGCCTGAATTTCCTCACTCAGAAAAGGGCGCTATTCCCGTTCTTCACGTGGGTGGCTTCCTCATTGCGAATAAATTGGAAGGCAGGCATTTTGCATAGTAGAGGCATGACCACCCAGCGTGCCGCCCTCCCCCCCCCCCAATCATGTGTTGGGGGTGGGAGGCAAGTCGATGATTACGGCCTCAGATGACTCCACAGCAGGTGCTGGCGCCATATTTAAAGGAGTCATTTGCAGCTTTATGCAGCCTAAACTCTGCCTGTCTGGTTCCTGTACCCACCCCACCCACCAAGGAGGGCAGAAAATGATGGCAGAGGCAAGAGACAGGGTGGCTCCACGGTTCAGTGATGCCTCCCTGTAGATTCTCCTTCAGGCTGCAAGGGAAAAGCAGGAGGTTTTCTTCCCTAGCGATGACAAGAGGTCCTCCCGCCTGACCAAGCAAGCCTGGGTGGAGATTGCAGAGGAGATCAGCAGCCGTGGAGTCACCCAGCGCAACTGGAGCTTACAGGCTAAGATAAGGCTGAAAAGGAAATCTTATGTCAGACACCGAGAACTGAATACTGCAGAAAGCCATCAGCAGTATAGAAAGTGGAGGGATGAAATCAAAAAGGAAATCAGGAAAGCAAAGAGGGAGCATGAAAGAATATTGGCAAGTAAATCAAGGTGAACCCAAAGACGTTTTATCAGTACATTAGGAGCAAGAGGATAACGAAGGAGAGAGTAGGGCCCATAAAAGACCAAAAAGGTAACCTATGTGTAGGGGCAGAAGATGTTGGTATGGTTCTTAATGAATACTTTGCGTCTGTCTTCACAAAAGAGGGGGATGATGCAGATATTGTTGTCAAGGAGGAAGAGTGTGAAGTATTAGATGTGATAAACATAGGGAGAGAGGAAATATTAATGGAATTAGCATCCTTGAAAGTTGATAAATTACCAGGGCCGGATGAAATATACCCCAGGCTGTTAAAAGAAGCGAGAGGGGAAATAGCAGAAGGTCTGACCATCATTTTCCAGTCCTCACTGGATACAGGTGTGGTGCCGGAGGATTGGAGAACTGCTAACGTTGCACCTCTTTTTAAAAATGGAGTGAAGGATAGACCGAATAATTACAGGCCAATCAGTCTAACCTCAGTAGTGGGCAAATTATTGGAATCTATTCTGAGAGACAGGATAAACTGTCACTTAAAATGGCACAGGTTAATCAAGGATTGTCAGCATGGATTTGTGAAGGGAAGATCTTGTCTGACCAACTTGATCAAATTTTTTGAAGAAGTCACAAGGAAGATAGATGAGGATAGTTCAGTTGAAGTGGTCTACATGGATTTCAGCAAGACTTTTGACAAGGTCCCACATGGTAGACTGGGTAAAAAAAAAATCCCATGGAACGACAGAAATGCAGCAAGGTGGATACAAAATTGGCTGAGTGGCAGGAAAGCAAGGGTAATTGTTGATGGCTGTTTTAGCGACTGGAAGGCTATTTCCAATGGTGGTCCACAGGGCTCAAAACTGTGTCCCCTGCTTTTTGTGATATATATTAACGATTTGGACTTAAATGTAGGAGGTATGAGTACTAAGTTTGCGGACGACATAAAAATTGGCTGTGTACTAGATCACGAGGAGGATAGCTGTAGGCTGTAGGAAGATATTGATGGTCTGGTCAAATGGGGCAGAAAAGTGACAAATGGAATTCAATCCAGAGAAGCATTTGGGAAGGTCAAACAAGGCAAAGCAATACACGGCACAGTGGCGCAGTGGTTAGCACCGCAGCCTCACAGCTCCAGTGACCCGGGTTCAATTCTGGGTACTGCCTGTGTGGAGTTTGCAAGTTCTCCCTGTGTCTGAGTGGGTTTCCTCCGGGTGCTCCAGTTTCCTCCCACATGCCAAAGACTTGCAGGTTGATAGGTAAATTGGCCATTATAAATTGCCCCTAGTATAGGTAGGTGGTAGGGAAATATAGGGACAGGTGGGGATGTGGTATATGGAATTAGTATAGGGTTAGTATAAATGGGTGGTTGATGGGCGGCACAGACTCGGTGGGCTGAAGGGCCTGTTTCAGTGCTGTATCTCTAAAAAAAAAACTATAACTATTAATGGGAAAATATTGAAAGGCGTAGGTGAAGTGAGGGACCTTGGAGTGAATGTCCACAGATTCCTGAAGGTAGCAGGACAGGTCAATAAAATGGTTAAGAAGGCATATGGAATCCTTTCCTTTCTTAGCCAAGGTGTAGAATATAAGAGCAGGCAGGTTAGGCTGGAACTGTATAACTCATTGGTTAGGCCACAGTTTGAGTACTGTGTGCAGTTCTGGTCACCTCATTACAGAAAGATGTAATTGCACTAGAGAGGGTGCAGAGGAGATTTATGAGGATGTTGCCAGGACTGGAAAAATGCAGCTATGAGGAAAGATTGGATAGGCTGGGGTTGTTCTCCTTGGAACAGAGAAGACTGAGGGGAGATCTGATTGAAATGTACAAAACTTTGAGGGGCTTGGATAGAGTGGAAGTGAAGAGTCTATTCACCTTAGCAGAGAGGTCAGTGACGAGGGGACATAGACTTAAAGTGATTAGTAGAAAAATTAGAGGGTAGATGAGGAACTTTTTTTTTTTACCCAGAGGGTGGTGGGGGTCTGGAACTCACTGCCTGAAAGGGTAGTTGAGGCATAAACCCTCAACTCATTCAAAAGGAGTATGTCTATGCACTTTAAGTGCCGTAATCTGCACGGCAACGGACCAAATGCTGGAAGGTGGAATTAGAATGGGTGGATAGTTTTTTGGCCAGCACAGACACGATGGGTCAAGTAGCCTCTTTCTGTGCCTTAAATTGTCTATGATTTCTATGAACTGGGTAGAGTGCAAGAAGAGGGTCAACGACCTCCTGTGTTCTGCCAAGGTGTGTGCTCCATATCAATCACCTTTCTGAGGTTTGCATGTGACTACGTGGGAGGATGCACTACATGGGGAGGGTAGCAATGCTGTCGCATTGGCTGAGGGGTTAGGGTTTCATCCCATCCTGAAAGATGCATGGCTGCATCTCGGCCACAGGCCACCTTTCTTCATAGCTCACTTCCTTTATCTCCCCTGACAGCGAGTGTCGGTATGTGATACATCAGATCCCCCAGTATGGGATGAAGGGCTGACATGAGCAGAACTGTCATGTTGATCTATCTGCCATTCTCTACTATCTCCGTCCTTCCTCTTGCAGGACAAGAGAGCCCATAATTGGAGGGAGATTGCCCAGACTGGTGGAGAACTCCTGGATGAACATCCACTCACCTGCGACGAGGAAGAGGCATTGGAGCTGGCAGGCACCCAGGGCAGTCACGCTATATCAGATGGGGAGATTGGAGTCCCTGCGCAAGCCAGTGAGGATTGCCTCCACTCAGCATGCGCATAAATGTTGGGGAATCCACATCAAACATGATTGGCATCAGGAGATCTGCCTAGCCTAACCCACATATGGTTGTGTTCTCTCATGCAGGTAGCCGTTTGCAGGGGTCCACAGCCATCGGGGTTCAGACGTCCATCTATGAGGAGGACGACCACTCAGAGGATACACTGTTCTTATGACTCTCTTGCACCCTCCTCCAGCGCAGATACTTCCACTTCAGTGGGTACCTGCTTGGCATTAGAATCAGGATCACAAGCTGGTGAAAGCACCACACACGCCCCCGAGTAGCTGGCTGAGGCTGAGACAGCCGAGGTCTCCAACAGACTGTGGGTGGGCAAGCCCATGCAGAGTCCCAGGATGATGACAAGCCTCCTGTGTCGACAGGACAGGGCATGCTGGAGTTGCAGAGAGGGGTAAGACAACATCTGGCGGAGATGCCAGAGCTAATGCACAGCCATGAGCGGATGATGGAGGAGTTTATCCATACCATGACTGCTGCCATGTCTCAGGCCTATGAGCTCAAGGCTTCCTCCATCAAGAGGTTGGCGACCCTCTAGGAGAGCCAGATCCCACAGATGCACGCAGATCTGCACACCATCGCACTGGCCATGAGCTCAACACAGCAGTGGCAAGCTGAGAGTAGGAACAGGAGCCCAGTGGCTTCTCCAGCTCCTGGTCCTTCTCTGGTGAGCAGAGAGGTTCAAGAGAGCCTTCAAAGGGGGAAGAAGAGGCTGTCATCCACATCCAGGGGCTCCCGGCAGGGCGCTCCGAGTGTGGCCAACAGTTTCTCAGCCCCTCCGCCAGTGAGCCCAGCTCCAGCAGCCGCAACACCTGAGGAGAGTCCTGCACTAGTCCAGCACATCCTCAGGCAATTGGGGCCTTCCGGGCTTCAGGCAGCTAGACGATGCCCGCCAAAGTCATCACAGGTTAAGGGGTAGCCTGATCAGCAGCCTGCCTCCAGCACAGCTGCTGCCGTAGGGATCACACCACGTAGGAGCACCCAAAAACGTCTTAAGACCACCTAGACACACATCGGCTCTCATATGTAACATTATACGTTTTGTGGTAATTAATTAAAATATCCTTTGTTCAAATCATTAGGCATCATTGTCTGAAAGCCCGGTGCCATTATGCCTTAATTCTGAGCTGCTGACCTCCCCCTTC
Organism: Heterodontus francisci; assembly: GCF_036365525.1. Classification (NCBI taxonomy): domain Eukaryota; kingdom Metazoa; phylum Chordata; class Chondrichthyes; order Heterodontiformes; family Heterodontidae; genus Heterodontus; species Heterodontus francisci. The sequence goes on along the minus strand of NC_090372.1, from coordinate 51,293,889 downwards.
CCCCTTAGGGCTATGCCAAAGTGACCACAGTCCTCATTAACATGCCAATGTGATGAGAGCCCTCATTAACATATGGTCACTAGTGCGCATTGCAGCCACTTGCAAAACAGGGACCACAAATGTGACAGAGGTGACAAGAGTTCAAGCACTAAGGTGAGCCTCTATTTCACTCTCTGTGAATGGACACCAGGATGGCTGTAAATGAGTCATTATGAGGTTGTCTCTTGCCTCCTTCGCATGTTGCTTAACCCGTCTGGCCTCCTGCCTTGGCACCTGAGGATGTGACAATTCTGTTGGTGAAGTCGCTTATGGACCTCAGAGCTCAACCTTGGTGATGGCCCACCCTCTGATCCAGCAGTGTGAGCAAACAGACCCATCACACAGCAGTTTGCCAACCTTATACTGATCCCCACCCAAACCCACACTTAGCCTCCTTGCAGAGCCCCCAATATGCCAGACCCCTTGGCAGAGCCCCCGGTACCCCAGACCCCATAGTAGAGCATGCAGCAACGCAGTCCCACAATGGCCTCCACCCCCAGCCCCTCTTCCCCTATGCTCAAGGCTGCCAATCCATCACGACATTGTGACCTCTCACCTCAGTGTCGCCAAGTTTTACTGGCCATGAATCCGGAGGTGCGTGTGTGCCACCCACCAATCACTGAATCGCTCACTGATCATTAAATCGCTTTTATTATATTTTAATGCATGTAAATGGGCATCTCAGCAATTTAAAATAGGTTCCTGTCACATTGCAGTGGCAGTGGCACCGTTGTGCTTTCCCCCACTGACAAAGTCTGGAACTGATGTCACAATGCTGGATTTCTGGGCGGACAATTGCGTTGCGATTCTCCGGCCCCCCATGCCACCATAGCTGCCCTCGACAGCTGGGTTAAATTCAGCCCAGTACTCCAGTTGTGACCTAACCAGCATTTTATACAGTTCCAGCATAACCTCCCAGCTCTTAGATTCTATGCCTCAGCTAATAAAGACAAGTATCCCTTATGCCTTGCTGACTACCTTATCTACCTGACCAGCCACTTCCAGGGATCTGTGAACATGCACTCTAAGGTCCCTCTGTTCCTCTACACGTCTCAGTATCCGACCATTTATTGTGTATTCCCTTGACTAGTTAGATTTTCCCAAATGCATTAACTCACACTTCTCTGGATTGAACTCCAGTTGCCACTGTTTTGCCCACCTGACTAACCTATTAATATCTTCCTGCTGTCTACGGTTTTCTTCTTCATTATCAATCACACAGCCAATTTTTGTATTGTCTGCAAACTTCTTAATCATACCCCCTACATTCATGTCCAAATCATTGATAGATACCACAAGAAGCAAGGGACCTAGTACTGAGCCCTGCAGGGCGACACAGTGGCGCAGTGGTTAGCACCGCAGCCTCACAGCTCCAGTGACCCGGGTTCAATTCTGGGTTCCGCACTGTGTGGAGTTTGCAAGTTCTCCCTGTGTCTGCGTGGGTTTCCTCCGGGTGCTCTGGTTTCCTCCCACAGCCAAAAGACTTGCAGGTTGATAGGTGAATTGGCCATATAAAATTGCCACTAGTATAGGTGGGTGGTAGGGGAATATAGGGACGGGTGAGGATGTGGTAGGAATATGGGATCGGTGTAGGATTAGTATAAATGGGTGGTTAATGGTCGGCACAGACTCGGTGGGCTGGGGGGCCTGTTTCAGTGCTGTATCTCAATCTAAAAAAATCTAAATCTAAAATCTAAACTCCACTGGAAACAGCCTTCTAGTCACAAAAACACCCATCGACCATTACCCTTTGCTTTCTCCCTCTGAGTCAATTTTGGATCAGCCTGCCATGTGGGACCTTATCAAAATGCTAAAATCCATCTAGACTATATCAAATGCACTACCCTCATCAACTGTTCTTGGTACCTCTTCATAAAATTCAATCATGTTAGTCAGACATGACTTTTTCTTAACAAATATGTGCTGACTGTCTTTGATTAATTGGTGTCTTTCTAAATGAAGATTTATCCTATCCTTCAGAATTTTTTCAATAATTTTCCCACAACTAAGATTAGGTTGACTGGCCTGTAATTACTCGGTCTGGGGAAAATTGGAACCTTAATCCGACTGAATCATAATCAGTAATCCATATCGAGTGAAGAACGGAGTTACCTTTTTACCACTACCTTAGCAGAAATTGTTCTCAAGGGAATGGCCTTTGGGAACCGAGTAGCCATATCCATAATAGTGAGTATATATTAATGTCCCGCTTTTGTTTTTGATAAAGGTCCCACACACTCTACCAATACTATACTAAATGGTTCCCCAAAACTGGTATGAGAATTAAAGGTGCCAGTTTTATGGCAGGTTGTGGTATTCCCACAATCTGGCACATTTTATAAAACTGCACCATGTCCTAGTAAACACCTGGCCAGTAGAAATACCAACTTATCTGTGATTGGGTCTTCCGGATCCCCACATGTCCCACTATAGGAATTTCATAGGCTATCCTTAATATTTCCCAGCAATACTTGGGCTGTACCACTATCTGGTGAACTACCGTCCATTCATTGTTCACAGTTCCGTGAGGAGATCTCCACTTCCTCATCAGAATCCCATTTTTAATATAGTAGCCTTCTGCAACTCCTGTTGCTTCAGATGCAGTTACAGCCGATTGTGTCACTTTACTCCACTCTGGATCAGCTTGCTGATCCTTGATCAAAGAAGATTTATTGAACATTTCCTTCGGATTATCCAAATCCCCCAAAAAATTTTCAGATATTCGACTATCTGTCTGTGGTACCGATTTAACAATGGAACTTGTTTAGCCATTGCTCAGGTCGCTATACATGAAGGAAAAATTCCTGGGACCTTTGCTTTCACTGTCTTGTTCACTTCGCTTGCTCTTTCTGTAACTACTGGAGAAGCTTCTACCTTTGCTCCGGCCAAATTATTCCCCAGGAGTAGGACAACTCCGTCTACAGGCAACGTAAGGACAACTCCTACAATTAGCATTCCAGACATTAGGTCACACTCGAGGTGCACCCGATTCAAAGATACGGGCATTAGAGGCCTATTTTAGGTTGGGAAAGCGAACCCGACCCGAACCCAACCGAACCACCGTAGACCCGAGCCCGACCCCCTCCGCTTTTGCCCCAAACCTGACCCGACCTGAGCCCGACCCAGCCATCCGTTTACTTACCTCCAAACTTGGAACCTCCATGAAGCTACGCGCATGCGCAATGACATCATAATGATGTCACTCGCTCACTGCGCAGTTTTGTCCCGGACTCCCAGCTCAGGTAAGTTTTTTATTTTTAATACTTACCAGCACAGCACTGACCCTGCGTGTCCGGCCCGACCCGACCTGGACTCAGCCCGACCCGACCCAAGCCCGAGAGCCGGAGCCTGAAGATGGGCCCGACCCGACCCGAACCCGACACATGTTGTCGGGCCCTGTTGGGTTCGGGTCCGGTAGCAAGACTCTAACGGGCATATACTCCCCGCCGATACCAATCACTAAAACCTTGGCATTCAGTGCACTCTCTGGTGGAAAAGTTATGCCTTTCCCCGGCAAAAGAGTTTGGATGGCTCCTGTATCCCTAAGTATAACTATAGGTTTACCTGCCTCACGAGGGATAAGGAGTTACTTTTCCTTTTGACGAGAATTCCCTATAACTCTCAGGTATCCTGTTCACGTCCCCCGCACTCACAGCGGTTTTTATACTTGGCCTTACAGCTGCAGTCAGAGCTACAGCCTTATTGGATGTACTCTCGGGCAGGGCCTCTTTCTCTGCATTGGTCTTGTGTACCCAATAAGGCCCATGGGTTTACCCCACAACTTCCAGCATTCTGCACGAAGGTGTCCCACCTTGTGGCAATGGAAACACTTAGGCTTTCAGACCTCACTTCCACCCTCAGCATCTTCCTTTCTGGGACATTGCCAGCTATCCCTTCTTGTCCCTGGCTACTTGCCTTCCTTTCACCCTCCCACCTTCTCTCCTTCTTGGGTTTGTGGGGGTGACGGACAAAGGGTTTGGGCTTATAAACAAGGTCGTAATCATCAGCGATTTCAGCTGTTGAAGCCTTTTGGTTCTCTACATGGGTTCTTACTAATGCAGGGAATGAATTTTTAAATTCTTCCAGGAAAATTTTTTCCCAAGGGTCTCATACGTGGCCTCGACCTTTAGTGCTTGCATCCAACGATCAAAATTAATTTGCTTTACCCTCCCAGGCTGTTTCCAGAGGTTCCAAAATTTCTGCCTGTAAGCTTCAGGGACTAACTCATAAGCAGCGAGAACAGCCTTTTTTGCCATCTCATAATCTGCAGAAGCCTCATCAAAAAGCATAGCATAAACTTCATGAGCTCTGCCAATCAACCTGCCTTGCATCAGCAGTGTCCAATTTTCTTTCAGCCACCTCATCTGTTTAGCTAGCTTTTCAAAAGAAATGAAAAATGCCTCTACGTCCATTTCCTCAAACTTTGAGAGGGCTTGCAAAAATTTAAACAGTTCTCCACTGGGTCCTGGGTTGAAGTCAGATTCTTCCTCCTCAGAACTTATACTGAAGTCAAACCACCCTTTTGTTTTAGTTCCAGCTTTTTTAATTCGAATTCCCTTACCTTTTGAAATGCTCTCTCTTTTTCCTTTTCCTCTCTTTCTTCCTTTTCTCTTTCTTTTTCTCTTTCAAGTTCAAGTTCTTTCATTTATTTTTCCTGTTCAATCTGCATCATCTGCAACTAAATCCTAGCTAATACAATCGAACTACCATCTGGATAGCCTTTTCCTTCTTCCAATTACAAATGCTGTGCTATTACCTCAATTATGTCTGTTTTCTTTGCTCCTAGTTTTAACTTTAACTCCAACTTTTCCACCAATGCTTTTAGCCTAGTCTTGGTTAAGATTTGCACATCACTCAGGGATAAGTCCTCCCTCTCCAGAAAGGTCATACTAACTGGCATAGCCATTCCGGTAGTGTAAACTTTACTTTAATGCCCAAGAAACTTGGTGTTTTCCTTCCAATTCTTATTACCCCACTTACAATTGCACGTCATCGGCTTTGGGTTACCCCGCACAGAGACCCCAATTATATGTTACGACCAAGGCTGAAGAAGTGCACTGTCTTCCTCCAGTTTCACTTCTCCATGGGTCACAGCATATAAATGTTTATCCAGTTACCAATATGGCCAAGTATATAACTCTATTTTTATTTCAGAATAAAATCCACCAACCAGATTTCTTTAATAAACAACCAATTAATTTATTATAAAACAAGACTTATTCAGTAAGGATGCAAAGCACTAACACAGATTGAAATATGAAAGTTCTCTTTTAGATTTGCACAACACACACTCACACACAGACCGGTTAAAGAAAAAATAAAGAAGTTTTCTCTGCAGGAATCTCTTTACAAAAAAAATTACTTTGGCCAAATACTTGTTAATTCTTGAATCAGTTGTACCTTTATTCTGGCATCCCAAATACACGTAGACGGCAGTCACTGGGATCTTTTTGGAGCAGTTCTCTTTAGGCGATGTCGAGGACTAGTCTGGCAGGCTTTCCAGGAGAAATGCAGCATCAGGAGTTTCAGCAATCACACTAGATTCTCAGGGTTTCTCAGAGAGGTAGGAAAAGGATGAGCTGGTTGCTTCTCTTTTCGCAGGCTTACCACCAACTGACTCAAAACAACCCAATACGAAACCAACTCTTGACTACCATAAATCTTGACATGTCACTTCTCTGTAAACAACTCCTCCTAGTCACCAAGGCTCTTGTTGTTTATTTAGCTGAAGACATGTGACATCCAGTAAGTGTAGTTTTTAAACAGAAAGCTCAAGTCCTTCAAGTGACCTTTTAAAAAAAAGTCCCACATCTACGGAATCACTTCAGTCTTCCAAAGGAATCCATTTCCACAATTTTAAAACACAATTCCTCACAATATATTAAAAAATGGAAGTTCTTTCATAACAATGGTAGTGCACGCCAGTCCACAGGATGTGTCACCATTTGCCTCTTTCACCAGCTGGTGACTCCCAGCTGTGATAGTCGACGTTTAGGGCCTTCATGTCATGCTTGCAAGCATCCTTGAAGCGGAGATTTGTGCGCCCCAATGGTCCTAGCTACCTCACCATACAGAAGGTCCTTAGGTATGTGTCCGATCCACCGTAGCCGCCTCTGTCTGATTAGTGCCAACACACATGGGAACTCTATCTTTGAGGGGACTGCCGCATTTGTGATTTTGTCCTGCCAGGATATACCCATAATACGTTGCAGACAGCAAAGATGGAAATTAATGAGCTTCTTTTCCTGGTCAGTAAGTTGCCTATGTTTCACAGCCATAAAAGCAAGTGCTGAGAACACAGGCCTTATAAACCATCAGCTTGGTCCTAAGAGTCAGCTTGGTGTTATCCATGCGCATTTTGCGAGTCAGCCCCAAAGGCGGTAGCTGCTTTCCCTATGCGTGTTTCAAGCTCTGCATAAAGGGGCAAATTGTTGGTCACTATAGATCCAAGCTAGCAGAATTTGCTGATCACTTCCAGTCTGGTATTATTTAGTGTATCAGGGATGGAGATGCAACAGTTCTCTTATAGTCAAGGAAAGCAAGTTACTGGCATGGGAGAGACAGTCCATGAGTTTTGTAGCTGAGTTTCTGTGTGAACAACTAACACAGCATCATCAGCGTCGAGGAGTTCTCTGATCAGGACATTACAGTTGCTCTAACTATAACCTTTCAGAGTTGTCTCAATTTTGGAACCATTCCGTTAGATTGAAAAATTGTACGTCACTCCATTATTTACGAAAGGTGAGCGAGGGAAGCCAGGGAATTATAGACCAGTTAGCCTAACATCTATTGTCAGGAAATTACCAGAGTCTATAATTAAGGATAGGGTGACTGAACACTTTGAAAATTTTCAGCTGATCAGAGAGAGCCAGCATGGATTAGTAAAGAATGGCTAAGCCTGACGAACCTGAGTGAAATTTTTGAACAGGTAGTAAGGTAGTGGATAGGGGAATATCTATGAATGTTATTTCTATGAACTTCCAGAAAGCATTTGATAAAATCTCTCCTAAGAGACTGTTAGCTAAAATTGAAGCCCATGAAACTGAAGACAAATTATTGACCTGGTTAGGAAATTGGCAAAGCAGCAGGAGAGAAGCGTGTAGGGATAATGGGCAGGTACTCTAATTGGCATTTTGTGACTGGTAGTGACCCGCAATGATCTGTGTTGGGCATTCAATGATTCACTGAATTTATTACCAACTTAGATGATGCAATACAAAGCCACAAGTCCAAATTTGTCGATGACACAAAGGTGGCATTGTAGGCAGTGTAGATGGAAAAATAACATTGCAAAGAGATACATATACATTAAATGAATGGACAAAACTGTGGCAAATGGATTTCAATGTCAGCAAATGTGAGGTCACCCACTTTGGACCGAAAAAGGGAAGAACAGGCTGCATTCTACATCGTGAAAAGCTAGAAACAGTGGAGGGCCAAAGAACGTGGGGGGGGGGGGGGGGGGGGGAGGGGCGGTCTGGTACACAGATTATTAGGTACAAAAAATTAATCAAAAAGGCTAAAGGAAAGCTGGCCCATATACCTAGAGGACTCGAATTCAAGGAGGTAGAAGTTATGCTTCAGCTATACAAAGCCCTGGTTTGACCACACCTGAAACACTGTGAGCAGTTCTTGGCACCACATCTTTGTAAGGATATATTGGCCTTGGAGGATGTGCAGTGTAGATTTACCAGAATGATACCTGGACTTCAAGGTTAAATTACAAGGAGAGATTACACAAACGAGGGTCTATTCCCTGGAATTTAGAAGGTTAAAGGGTGGTTTGCTCAAACTTTTCAACATATTAAGGGGAACAGATACAGTCAAAACTATTTCTGCTATGTGGAGAGTCTAGGACTAACGGACATAGTCTTAAAATTAGAAGCAGACCTTCCAGGAGTGAAGTTAGGAAACATGAAAAAGGGTGGTAGAAGTTGGAACACTCTCCCGCAAATGATGCTAGGTTATTGTGAATTTTAAATCCGAGATTGAAAGTTTTTTTTCTTATCCAAACGTATTAAGGGATATGAGGCATAGGCAGGTATATGGAGTTAGGTCACAGATCAGCCATGATCTCACTGAATGACAGAACAGGCTCAAGGGGCTAAACAGGCTACATTTCTGTTCCTATGTTCCAATAAATTGGTACAAATCACTTTGTGATGCCATGAGATTGTGAAAGGCACTATATAAATCAAAGTTATTTCTTTATTTTGCTCTGGCGAAAATTAGGTAACAATTTTCAGAAGGTGGTATGGACAGAATAATTAGTGTATCGGTTTATTGAACAGTTATATTTTTCCGCATGATGGACTACTCAGTAGGATTGTGATCACAGTACATGATGTCAGGGGGGATGCAAACAAAACACACTACCAGGTTCCATGTAAGAACTATATGACACCAGGGCCCCACATATAGAACATTTTGTCAGGGATTGCATGCTGTCTGAGATCATTGCTACTGGCAAGAATTGTGTATGCACAATAATATGACAGGAATTACATGGAGATTACGCACTGTCAGGGATCATATATATACACTGCATACCACTAGGGAGTCACATGGACAATACATGGATCACACTAGCAAGGATCAAGTGCACATTGTTCTGGGGAGGGGGTTGTAAATTTACATATTCATCCTTCACAGCATGGGAATTCCAGCTTTTGTCCCTGACAATTTTCTGCCAGCACATTTGATGTGCAATATGAGACACACTGGTGATTAGTACTCTTTACATGTCATGAGGAACACTGACCACTAGTTTTGCACACACTGCACATTCTAGAGCATATTCCAAAGGCAGTAACATATGTTGAGCTTCAATATGTTCATATTACTGGGGAGGCGGTGGCGTATTGTCACTGGACTAGTAACCCAGAGACCCAGGGTATTGCTCTGGGGACATGGGTTCAAATCGCACCACAGCAGAAGGTGGAATTTGAATTTAATTAATAAATCAGGAATTAAAAAGCTAGTCTAATGATGGCCATGAAACCATTGTCGATTGTTGTAAAAACCCATCTGGTTCACTAATGTCCTTTAGGGAAGGAAATCTGCTGTCCTTACCTGGTCTGGCCTACATGTGACTCCAGACCCACAGCAATGTGGTTGACTCTTACATGCCCTCTGAAATGGCCTAGCAAGTCACTCAGTTGTATCTAACCGCTACGAAGTCAATAAAAAGGAATGAAACCGGACGGACCACCCGGCATCGACCTAGGCACCGGAAACGACAATGACAAACCCAGCCCTGTCGACCCTGCAAAGTCCTCCTTACTAACATCTGGGGGCTTGTGCCAAAGTTGGGAGAGCTGTCCCACAGACTAGTCAAGCAACAGCCTGACAGAGTCATACTCATGAAATCATACCTGACAGACAATGTCCCAGACACCACCATCACCGGGTATGTCCTGTCCCACCGGCAGGACAGACCCAGCAGATGTGGCAGCACAGTGGTATACAGTCGGGAGGGAGTTGCCCAGGGAGTCCTCAACATTGACTCTGGACCCCATGAAGTCTCATGGCATCAGGTCAAACATGGGCAAGGAAACCTCCTGCTGATAACCACCTACGCCCTCCCTCAGCTGATGAGTTAGTACTCCTCCATGTTGAACAGCACTTGGAGGAAGCACTGAGGGTGGCAAGGGCACAGAATGTACTCGAGGTGGGGGACTTCAATGTCCATCACCAAGAGTGAATCGGTAGCACCACTACTGACTGAGCTGGCCGAATCCTAAGGGACATATCTCCTAGACTGGGAATGTGGCAGGTGGTGAGGGAACCAACAAGAGGGGAAAACATACTTGACCTCATCCTCACCAATCTGCCTGCCACACATGCATCTGTCCATGACTGTATTGGTAGGAGTGACCACCGCACAGTCGTCGTGGAGACGAAGTCCCACCTTCACATTGAAAATACCCTCCTTCGTGTTGTATGGCACTATCACTGTGCTAAATGGGATAGATTTCGAACAGATCTAGCAATGCAAAACTGGGCATCCATGAGGCACTGTGGGCCATCAGCAGCAGCAGAATTGTACTCAACCACAATCTGTAACCTCATGGCCCAGCATATCCCCCACTCTACCATTACCATCAAGCCAGGAGACCAACCCTGGTTCAATGAAGAGTGCAGGAGGGCATGCCAGGAGCAGCACCAGGCACACCTCAAAATGAAGTGTCAACCTGGTGAAGCTACAACACAGGACTATCTGTGTGCCAAACTGCGTAAGCAGCATGCGATAGACAGAGCTAAACGATCCCATAACCAACAGATCAGATCTAAGCTCTGCAGTCCTACCACATCCAGCCGTGAATGGTGGTGGACAATTAAACAACTAACTGGAGGAGGTGGCTCCACAAATATCCCCATCCTCAATGATGGGGGAGCCCAGCACATCTGAGCGAAAGATAAGGCTGAAGCATTTGCAAAAATCTTCAGCCAGAAGTACCAGGTTGATGATCCATCTCAGCCCCCTCCTGAAGTCCTCAGCATCACAGATGCCAGACTTCAGCCAGTTCGATTCACTCCACATGATATCAGGAAACGAATGAAGGCAAGGCTATGGGCCCTGACAATATTCCAACAATAGTACTGGAGACCTGTGCTCCAGAACTTGCCGCGCCCCTAGCCAAGCTATTCCAGTACAGCTACAACACTGGCATCTACCCTGCCATATGGAAAACTGCCCAGGTATGTCCTGTACACAAAAAGCAGGACAAGTCCAACCTGGCCAATTACCGTCCCATCAGCCTACTCTCAATCATCAGTAAGGTGATGGAAGGTGTCATCAACAGTGCCATCAAGCGGCACTTGCTTAGCAATAACCTACTCAGTGACGCTCAGTTTGGGTTCCGCCAGGGCCACTCAGCTCCTGACCTCATTACAGCCTTGTTTCAAACATGGACGAAAGAGCTGAACCCAAGAGGTGAGGAGAGAGTGACTGCCCTTGACATCAAGGCAGCATTTGACCGACTATGGCATCAAGGAGCCCTAGCAAAACTGAGGTCAATGGGAATCAGGATGAAAACCCTCCGCTGGCTGGAGTCATACATAGCGCAAAGGAAGATGGTTGTGGTTGTTGGAGGTCAATCATCTGAGCTTCAGGACATCACTGCAGGAGTTCCTCAGGGTAGTATCCTAGGCCCAACCATCTTCAGCTGCTTCATCAATAACCTTCCTTCAATCAAAAGGTCAGAAGCGGGGATGTTCGCTGATGATTGCACAATGTTCAGCACCATTCCTGACTCCTCAGATACTGAAGCAGCCCGTGTAGAAATGCAGCAAGACCTGGACAATATCCAGGCTTGGGATGATAAGTGGCAAGTAACATTTGCGCCACACAGGTGCCAGGCAATGACCATCCCCAACAAGAGAGAATCTAACCATCTCCCCTTGACATTCAATGGCGTTACCATCGCTGAATCCCCCACTATCAACATCCTGGGGGCTACCATTGACCAGAAACTGAACTGGAGTAGCCATATAAATACTGTGGCTACAAGAGCAGGTCAGAGGCTAGGAATCTTGCAGCGAGTAACTCACCTCCTGACTCCCCAAAGCCTGTCCACTATCTACAAGGCACAAGTCAGAAGTGTGACGGAATACTCTCCACTTGCCTGGATGGGTGCAGCTCCAACAACACTCAAGAAGGTCAACACCATCCAGGACAAAGCAGCCCGCTTGATTGGCACCCCATCTACAAACATTCACTCCCTCCATCACCGACGCACAGTGGCAGCAGTGTGTACCATCTATGCTCCTTAGACAGCACCTTCAAAACCCCCGACCTCTACCAACTAGAAGTACAAGGGCAGCAGATGCATGAGAACACCACCACCTGCAAGTTCCCCTCCAAGCCACACACCATCCTGACTTGGAACTATATCGCCGTTCCTTCACTGTCGCTGGGTCAAAATCCTGGAACTCCCTTCCTAACAGCACTGTGGGTGTACCTACCCCACGTGGACTGCAGCAGTTCAAGAAGGCAGCTCACCACCACCTTCTCGAGGGAAATTAGGGATGGGCAATAAATGCTGGCCTGGCCAGCGACGCCCACATCCCATGAATGAACAAAAAAAAATTAATATGTTAATACCCTGGAACATATCACAGACTCGAAAGAGAGAAAGCACTTTTCATATCCTCAGTGTGTCCTCAACTGCTTTACAACTATTGAAGTGTTTTGTTGTTATGTAGGCAAATGCAACAGCCTATCTGTACATTGTTTGGTCTCATAAATAGCAAATGAATGAATAGCCAATTAATCTGGTAATGATGTTATAAACTGAGAAAATGCTGTCGGCCAGGATACCAGCAGAACTCTCTAGGATTTTAACCCTGCCCAATTGGTGTCTATCAGGTATGCAGGGAGTTAACATCACCCAAGAGAGCTGTCTGCAGATATCCTGCTCCGTTCCCCCAATTTTCCATTTTATCCTGCTCTTCTGAAATCAGAAACCGGCAAGTTTAGCAGTCTTTAAATATGCAGCTCAGGTTTGGATGACATAATTTAACCATTAGGCTAACCCAATGGCTTTCCCACCATGTTAACATAACAGAAGATATGGATCCAAAAAGACTAAGAGGTGGGTTTTTTCATGTTTTTAACCTTCCTTGTGGAGTTCTGAAGTGCAAAAATGCTGCTCCAGCCTCCACAAGGAAAGCTTTGGTATCTACAGTGACGCGCCTCACCCTGCTTTCCAAATCACAAGGCTCTTCCTAAACTCCCTTCCTTCAACATACATTTCTTTTCTTTAGTTTATTTGTTCATGGGATGTGGACATTGCACACAAGGCCTGCATTCATTGACCATCCCTAACTGCCCTTGAAAAGGTGGTGGTGGTGAGCTGCCTTCTTGAACTGCTGCACTTGTATCATGTAGGTGCACCCACAGTGCTGTAGGGCAGCAGGTTCCAGGATTTTGACCCAGGGACAATGAAAGAGCGGCAATATATTTCCAAACCAGGATGGTGTGTGACTTGTCGGGGAACTTGCAGGTGATGGTATTCTCATGCGCCTAGGTGATAGAGGTTGTTGCTTTGGAAAGTGATGTCACAGGAGCCTTGGCGAGTTACTGCAGTGCATTTTGCAGATGGTACACAGTGCAGTCACGGTGCACTGATGGAGGAAGTGAATGATTAAAGTTGTGAATGGGGTGCCAATCAAGTGGGTTGCTTTGTCCTGGATTTGTGTCAAGCTACTTGACTATTGATGGAGCTGCACTCAGAGGCAAGTGGGGAGTATTCCCAGGGTCACTCCCTTCCTACAGTACCTGAATGTGGTGAGTTTTCTGACAGTCTACTGCCGCAGCTTACTGCCGCAGCTTCCTGCCGCCCGATAACTGCATTCCCGCCTGCCGGCTAGTTGCCTCTTCATAGGAACATAAACATGCTGGTTTTAGGCAGGCAACTGACCAGAGGAATATACGAATTAGGTGCAGGAATAGGCCACTCAGCCCTTCGAGCCTGCTCCACCATTCAATAAGTTCATGGCTGAACTGATGACTCCACATTTCCACGTACCCCCAATAACCTTCCACGCCCTTGCTTATCAAAAATCTATCTACCTCTGCCTTAAAAATATTCAAAGACTCTGCTTCCACCGCCTTTTGAGGAAGAGAATTCCAAAGACTCACGACCCTCTGAGAGAAAAAAATTCTCCTCATCTCAGTCTTAAATGGGCAGCCCCTTATTTTTAAACAGTGACCTCTAGTTCTACATTCTCCCACATCCTTTCCACACTCACCCTGTCAAGACCCCTCTCGATCTTATATGTTTTAATCAAGTCGCCTCTTACTCTTCTAAATTCCAGTGGATACAAGCCTAGCCTGTCCATTCTTTCCTCATAAGACAGCCCGCCATTCCAGGTATTAGTCCAGTAAACCTTCTCTGCACTGCCTTCAACACATTTACATCCCTCCTTAAATAAGGAGACCAGTACTGTACACAGTACTCCAGATATGGTCTCCCCAATGCCTTGTACAGCTGAAGCATAACCTCCCTACTTTTGTATTCAATTCCCCTCGTGATAAACATTCTATTAGCTTTCCTAATTACATGCTATACCTGCATACTAACCTTTTGCAATTCATGCACTAGGACACCCAGATCCTTCTGCATCTCAGAGCTCTGCAATCTCTCATCATTTAGATAATATATAATATGCTTCTTTTTTATTCTTCCTGCCAACGTGGACAATTTCACACTTTCCCACATTATACTCCATTTGCCAGGTCTTTCCCCACTCACTTAACCTATCTATATCCCTTTGAAGCCCCCTTCTGTCCTCTTCACAAGTTACTTTCCTACTTATTTTTGAGTCATCAGCAAATTTAGCAACCATATCTTCAATCCCTTCATCTAAGTCATCATCTATGTAAATTGTCAAAAGTTGAGGCCCCAGCACAGATCCATGTGGCAGATCACTCGTTACATCTTGCCAACCAGAAAATGACCGATTTATGACTACTCTCTGTTTCCTGTTAGCTAGCCAATCTTTTTTCCATGCCAACATGTTACCCCCTACACGTGAGCTTTTATTTTCTGCAATAACCTTTGACGTGGCACCTTATCAAATGCCATCTGGAAATCTAAGTACAATACATCCACTAGTTCCCCTTTATCCAAAGCACATGTAACTCCCTCAAAGAACTCTATTAAATTGGTTAAACATGATTTCCCTTTCACAAAACCATGTTGACTCTGCCCGATTACCTTGAATTTTTCTAAATGCCCTGCTATACCATCTTTAATAATAGCTTCTAACATTTTACCTAAGACAGATTTTAAGCTAACTGGCCTAACGGCAGGAAAGTGGAGTTGAGGCTGCAATGAGATGAGCCATGACCATATTGAATGGTGCAGCAGGCTCGAGGGGCTGAATTGCCTACTCCTGCTCCTAGTTCCTATGTTCTTATGTTCTAACATACATGAAGCCAGGCATTACAATCACATGGGCCTTATCCTGCCAAGGTCAGGACAGTTTGCTGCTCACCTTGGCCCCTGTTCGCCCATTTCCCACCTCAAGTTAAAATCAGGGCTCCTGTTTTTCTAGTAGGCCTTTCAAATCCACCTGAGCAGGAAGGGGTACAATCGGTAGCTTGGAATCTCAAGAGCTGAGAATAGAATCGTCACAGATTCTGACTTTGGTACAGAAAGGGTAAGCAGGTAAACAATTCAGGGAAAAACAGCAAGTCAAAAATGAAAGCCTTTGTTATTCTGTTCATTATACTGTAATTTGTTCTCTTGCTTAACCAAAGGTACAGCAAGAAAAGATATTCCAAATAATTGATCCTATGTACATCCCAAAGTAATAATATTTCAAGTGATATTAATTAGCCAAAAAACATCCTACATGCCACCAATCATCTGTCTATCAGTTAGTGTTTCAGGTGTACTAATAAGGGGAATTTTCATGTAACTATGGTTTTGCTGTCTGTAAACACACACAGTGCCTGCTAAATCATTCTATTAATGGTCCATGTCGCATCATTACAAAAGTTGATCTGTTAATTGTTCGTTTAAATAGGTCAAGTCTAACACCTCATTACATACTCAGTGCCAGTGGAAAACCTGCATTCAATAGGCACAATAACTGTTCTCATTATCTTCTGTTACTGTAATTACTGGGTGCAAATTTCATCTTGGTAGTGCCGCTGCAGGCAGTGCCACTGAGGCCCAGTGCCATTTTGCTGGGGTGTGCTGCGCTGCAAGCTGCTACTGGCATGTCTGACACGGCATGACCCCTTTAAAGGGATGCCCACATGGGTGTCCCTAGCGGGTGCCAGAAGCCAGCGAAGGAGCCCTACTGGCAAATGTGACACCAGGATGCCTAATTTGGACCACATAAGTCCAGGGTATGAATTTGCGCATCACTCTGAAAACAACAAGCACTGAGCTGGAAGATGGGCTCTGCACCGGTTCACTTATAGGGCTTGGCACCCAAATTACAGGTAAGGTAATTTTGAAGAACTTCTGCTATTGCAAAGTGCCTAAAAGTATACTCTGGAGCATTTCTGGAAATGTTGTGGTGCGTTCCTGCAATTGCCAGAGAGTGTTGCTACACCCTTACAAAGAGGGCAGTGGATTATATGGCCTGTCCACTCAAAGGCTGCAACAGTTATGGAGGCAGCAGCTGCAGTGCCTCTGGGTTTTCAGGATGACAGGGACATGGATCAGAGGCTGCAGAGAGGGCAAGCTCTGCGCAATGCCCTCTACCAACCTGGAGTTGAATTCTTCCAGGGTCCTCGACTGCAGCAGGAGAAAGATTTTATATAGCGCTTTTCATGAGCACTGGATATCTCAAAGTGCATTACATCCAATGAAGTACTTTTGAAGTGTAGTCACTGTTGTAATGTAGGCAGCTGTCTGGCTGGCCAGCCAATGCACCCAGCATCTCTGTGTGCATGCCCATCAGTGCGCTCTCATGCTGCCCCATCGAGGATCTCATCTGAGTCCTCTCCTCTCTCTCTGTCACCTTGGGCTGCTGATGTGGCTAGGTGGGCAGCAGCAGGTGTATGAAAGCCAGAAATCGGAAGATGAATGTTGGGTGAAGGAAAGGGGGTGGGCTGGGAAGCAAGAGGACCATGGTCTCACCATCAGCAGCTTGCTCATCCTGCCAGTTTCAGGATGATGGTGAACTGGGAGTTGTAATCTATGTGTGGATCCACGGGAAATGGGCAAGGTCTTAAATGAATACTTCTCGTTTGTATTTACCGTGGAGAAGGTCATGGAAGCCAGTGAGTTCAAGGGAGGGAACAGCGATATCCTGGAGCATATCAACGTAACAAAGGAGGGGATGTTGGAGGTTTTGAAGCGCATTAAGGTGGATAAATCCCCAGGGCCTGACCAGGTGTATCCTAGGATGCTATGGGAAGCAAGGGAGGAGCTTTTGTGTCATCGTTAGCCACGGGTGAGGTACCGGAAGACTGGAGGATAATGTTGTGTCTTTATTTCAGAAGGGCAGCAGGGATAAGCCAGGGAACCACAGGCCGGTGAGCCTTAAATCAGTGGTGGGAAAGTTATTGGAAGAGATTCTGAGAGACAGGATTTATATGCAATAGGAAAGGCAAGGTCTAATTAGGGATAGTCAGCATGGCTTTGTGCGTGGGAAATCATGTCTCACGAATTTGATTGAGTTTTTCGAGGAGGTGACCAAGAGGATTGACAAGGGCAGGGCGGTGGACGTTGTCTACATGGACTTTAGCAAGGCCTTTGACAAGGTCTCGCATGGTAGGCTGGTCCAGAAGGTTCGAACACATGGGATCCAGGGTGAGGTAGCCAATTGGATACAAAATTGGCTTGGTGATCGGATGCAGAGGGTGGTAGTGGAGGATTGTTTTTCAGATTGGAGGCCGGTGACCAGTGGTATGCTGCAGGGATCGGTGCTGGGCCCTCTGTTGTTTGTCATATAAATGACTTGGATGAGAATGTAGGGGACATGATTAGTAAGTTTGCAGATGACACCAAAAGTGGTGGTATAGTGGACAGTGAAGAAGGTTGTCTAAGGTTACAACAGGATATAGATCAACTGGGAAAGTAGGCAAAGGATTGGCAAATGGAATTTAATGCAGACAAGTGTGAAGTGATGCATTTTGGGAAGTTAAACCAGGGCAGGACATATACCGTGAATGGCAGGACCCTGGGGAGTGTTGTTGAGCAGAGAGACCTTGGGGTGCAAGTACAGTGCAAGTAAGGGCGGCACAGTGGCGCAGTGGTTAGCACCGCAGCCTCACAGCTCCAGGGACCCGGGTTCGATTCCGGGTACTGCCTGTGTGGAGTTTGCAAGTTCTCCCTGTGTCTGCGTGGGTTTTCTCCGGGTGCTCCGGTTTCCTCCCACAAGCCAAAAGACTTGCAGGTTGATAGGTAAATTGGCCGTTATAAATTGTCACTAGTATAGGTAGGTGGTAGGGAAATATAGGGACAGGTGGGGATGTTTGGTAGGAATATGGGATTAGTGTCGGATTAGTATAAATGGGTGGTTGATGTTCGGCACAGACTCGGTGGGCCGAAGGGCCTGTTTCAGTGCTGTATCTCTAATCTAATCTAATCTACATAGTTCCCTGAAAATGGCAACACAGGTAGACAGGGTGGTGAAGAAGGCATATGGCATGCTTGCCTTCATCCGCCGAGGCATTGAGTACAAGAGTTGGGACGTCATGTTACAGTTGTACATAACGTTGGTTAGGCCGCACTTGGAGTACTGTGTGCAGTTCTGGTTGCCGCACTGCAGGAAAGATGTGATTAAGCTAAAGAGGGAGCAGAAATGACTCACAAGGATGTTGCCTGGTTTGGAGGGCTTGAGTTATAAAGAGAGATTGGATAGGCTGGGTTTGTTTTCCCTGGAGCAAAGGAGGCTGAGAGGGGACATGATAGAGGTATATAAAATTATGAGAGGCATAGATAGGATAGATAGCCAGAGTCTGTTTCCCATGGTAGGGGTGACTAAAACTAGAGGGCATAGATTTAAGGTGAGAGGGAGGAGGTTTAAAGGGGATCAAAGGGGTAAATTTTTCACACAAAGGATAGTGGGTATCTGGAATGAGCTGCCAGAGGAGGTGGTGGAGGCAGGAACAGTAGCAACATTTAAGAGGCATCTGGACAGGTACTTGAATGAGCAAGGCATAGAGGGATATGGAATTAATGCAGGCAGATGTGATTAGTATAGATAGGCATTATGGTCGGCATGGACGCGGTGGGCCAAAGGGCCTGTTTCTGTGCTGTACGACTCTATGACTCTATGAGAAGGGGCACAAGGCAGGAAAAACCATCATCCTGACTGTTCTCAGTGATGCCAGATGTCATGGGCTCTGTCGCAGCCAGCCCCATGATGGTGAGAGACATCTGCTCCATAGGGCTCAGGAGATGCAGGCATCCTTGTCCCCTGCAGGTTCTTCTCTGCTCTGTTCTATTGTGTGCCACCTTGTCCTACAAGAGAGAGGGCAGAAGGTCAGTAATTGTGCAGCACTGTGTTTAGGAGACATGCCCACCATAGCTGAATAGCTGGAGGTATGTGGTGACAGCGTGAAGTGGGTGTGAGACTGGCGGCATTAGAAGGTTTATATTAGGTCTGTCCTGAGTGCTAGGAGCGGCTGGGTGAGTGATGGGGGTGTGGTGCATTTAGCGGCTAGAGGCTGATGGCGTGTTGGTAAGAATTGTCATGTGAAGATGCATTTAATGACCTTGACTGCAGCCCCACCACCACCACCCCCCAACAATTAAGTCATTAGATCTCTTGTGGCAATGTTGCCAGGTCCTTGCTTCCAAATGTTGGGAATTGACCTCATTGGCCACTTGCTCCCACTTCTTTCTAAGGGTGGTCCTTGAGAGTCTCTTGACCCCCAGCACAACCATGACATCTGTCCTCCTGCCCACCTACACTACTAATACCTCCAGCAACACATCCATCATCCTGGGTCCCTCTCTCTGCCCTGGTGTTCCATTTTCCATGTTTTAAATTCTTGCAATATTATTTGTACAGCTTCCCTTAAAGGACAGATTGCCTTTAAGAGCAGCAGTCTGGCTGCAGCCCGTGTTATCAGCAAAAAGCTGATCGGTTCCCTGATGAGCGTGAATAGGCAGCCAGCAGTGACCAAGGCACGCAGCCCCACATGACAATCATGCTAGTGAGGTGGGTGCACAAAATTTATCTGCTGCCCACTCCAACAGCAACCACAGCACCCAAAAAATGGATAAGCTAATTTTTAGCACAGTGTATTTAAAATGCAATGTTCCATCTGAGCCTACCATACTTCACAGGACTAGTTTTACAAGGCTCCACTTGTTGTCTAGCTTTGCTACATGGGACTACAGTCCCATGTGATAGGGCTATAAACACTGAGGCCAAATCTGTGACTCATTCTCACTTTCTGAACAAGAGCATAAAAATGACCCATTATTTTCTTTAAGTGTATAGTAGTGATTCCGATTTGTGGACTACTTTTCAGCAGTGCTGTGGCTTTGGGTTAGGTAAAGTTAATTTGAATGGAATACTTACAGCAGGTATACATTACATTATTTTACTTCTTTAGTATAATTTTATTTGAACATACATTTTGTCCTCCTAGTTCTGAAAGCTTCCCTCAAAAGAAATCCATGTATATTAAGAGATTTCTCCATGGCATCACTCACATAGAGTTTGAGGATACAATGTTGTGCAGAGAGAGGTACCAGAATGTGCAAGTGAGGGAAATACATTTCTAAAAGTTCTGCTCTGTGGCAATGAAGCAAGTGTTCTGTGATGGTCTTCCAGACAGCCTTCCAGACGCAATCATTTAAGGCTGTAATCTCTGCCACTGTTTTGTTTTCTTTTTCTCTGCAAGTTTTGGTTTTACACTTGTTTTTGCTTTCAGATGGCAGCCGTTCATCACTCTGCCATTCACACCTCCTCTAGACACAACTTACTTGTCCCATTACACTCCCTTTGGCCTTGCACCACCAACTCTTTTTTCTCTTCTGTCTTCCAGCCTATCACAGACCTTTCATTTTGCTTCTTTTCCACCTATCCTCCCCTTTCACTTGTTTAAAGCCTACCACATTTGTAACTATTCCCAGTTCTGTCAAAAGATGATAGACCTGAAATGTTAACTGTTTCTCTCCCCACAGATGCTGCCTGACCTGTTGAGTATTTCTAGCATTTTCTGTTTTAATTTCAGATTTTAAGCATCTGCAGTATTTTGTCTGTGAAATCTTTGATGGTCTGCTGGAAAATGAATTGTTTTTCTTAACACTGTACTAGATAAATGCATTGAACAACAGCATTAATAAATATTTACGCCAACTATGACGATTTTCAAATTCTCAGTACAAATCCTCTCAAGGATCTTCACATCCTTCCTAAAGTGTGGTGACCAGAACTGGATCAATACCCTAGTTGTGGCCAAATCAGAGTTTTATAAAGGTTCACTTCCCTGCTTTTGTAACAATTCCTCTGCTTGCTAACTTCTCTCTCAATATGTCCTGCCATCTTCAAAAATCTATATATATGTACCCCTAGGTCCCTCTGTTCTTGAACACTCTTTAGAACTGTGCAATTAAGTCTATATTGCCTCTCCCTATCGCCAAAATGCATCACTTCACATTCTTCTGTATTTTAGAGGTGTACAAGATGACGACAGATTTGGATAGGGTAGACAAAGAAAAGTTGTTCCCAATAGCTGCTGGTACAAGGACTAGGGGACACAGATTTAAAGTTTTGGGCAGGAGATTCAGGGGAGATGTGAGGAAAAACTACTTCATACAGCGAGTGGTAATGACCTGGAACTCGCTGCCTAGGAGGGTGGTGAAAGCAGACACGATGATTTCAAAAGGAAATTAAATGGGCACTTGAGGAAAATGAACTTGGAGGGCTATGTGGTTAGAGCAGGGGAATGGGACTGTTTGGATTGTTCGAGAGAGCTAGCATGAACTTGATGGGTTGAATGGCCTCCTCCTGTGCCATGATATCTCTAAGTATGTCATTTCCATATTTTCACTCGTAATATTGTCCCCATCTGTTTTTAAAGGGCACACATTACCCTTGACTACTCTTTTTCTTCTAGTATAATTGTAAAAACATTTTGTGTTAATCTTGATATCCTTTGCAAGTTTTGTTTGGTATTTTCTTTTGCAACTCTTTCTTTTTCTGTCTTCCTTTGCTGTTCTTTATATCTCCCACAGTTCCCTGATCTATGATAACCTTCGTACTTTTGTACGTTCCTTCCTATGACTCTTATGCCTCTGTGAAGTACCTTTGAATGTTTTTCTTCACTGGGGACTTCTATAAATGCTAGTTTTTGATGTTATTCTGAAGCTAATGTCAATGAACAAGTGAGTTCTGTCCTTAAAACAAGGTTCAGGCCAGAATCTGCCTGAAGGTCCGCGATCTTGTGAGGGTACCTGATCTCCAGCAATGGGTGAGACAGCTTGGCAGTAAAGTATGGGCCAGAAGTCTGATGCAATACCTCATCAGGTCACATTCTTCCTTTCTTTTTCTCCTGCCTCACACATTCTCCATCTGATTTTTCTCACAGTTTGAGAGTATCTCCCAATGCATATCTCAATTTTTGTTGTCTTTCTCATAGATCTTTCTCTTCTGTTGCTGCTTTCTCCGCTATTTTTCTTGTTTTCCTTCAATGTCAGTTTGCCTCAGTTGGCAGCATTCTTGCCTCTGAGTAGGAAGGTTGAAAGTTTAAGACATACTACAGATTTAAGCACATGATCTAAGCTGACACCTCAATGTTATACTGAGGAAGTGCTGCACTGTCGGAGGGTCCATATTTTAGATGAGGTATTATAAACCAAGGCTCTAACTCTCCGCACAGGAAATCACAAAAGCTGCTATTAAAATGGGAGCAGGGAGCTTTTCTGATGCTTGGTCAACACTGCTGCCTCAACCAACATCAACAAAATTAGATTATAGGTCTCATTCTTTTACTTACGTTTTTCTTATTTGTTCATTCGTGGGATGTGGGTATCGCTGGCGGGGCCAGCATTTATTGCCCAACCCTAATTGCCTTTGAAAGGGTGGTGGTGAGCTGCCTTCTTGACTGCTGCTGTCCTTGGGTTGTAGGTACACCCACAGTGCTGTTAGGAAGA
Organism: Heterodontus francisci; assembly: GCF_036365525.1. Taxonomy (NCBI): domain Eukaryota; kingdom Metazoa; phylum Chordata; class Chondrichthyes; order Heterodontiformes; family Heterodontidae; genus Heterodontus; species Heterodontus francisci. Next base: position 51,271,267 of record NC_090372.1, on the reverse strand, counting down.
GGGTTCCAGGATTTTGACCCAGCGACAGTGAAGCAACGGTGATATAGTTCCAAGTCAGGAAGGTGGGTGGCTTGGAGGGAAATTTGCAGGTGGTGGCGTTCCCATGCAACTGCTGCCCTTGTCCTTCTAGTTGGTAGAGGTCGGAGGTTTGGAAGGTGCTGTTGAATGAAGCTTGATGAGTTGCTGCAGCGCATCTTGTAGATGGTACACACTGCTGCCAATGTGCGTCAGTGATGGCGACAGTGAATGGTAAGGACAGTGGATGGGGTGACAATCCAGCTGGCTGCTTTGTCCTGGATGGTGTCAAGCTTCTGGAGTGTTGTTGGAGCTGCACCCATCTAAGCAAGTGGAGAGTATTCCATCACACTCCTGACTTTTGCCTTGTAGATGGTGGACAGGCATTGGGGAATCAGGAGGTGAGTTACTCACAGCAGAATTCTCAGCCTCTGACCTGCTCTTGTAGCCATTTATGTGGCTGATCCAGTTCAGTTTCTGGTCAATGGTGACACTCAGTTTTGTTGATGATAGTGGGTGATTCAGTGATGGTTATGCCATTGAACATAAAGGGGAGATGGTTAGATTCTCTCTTGTTTGAGATTGGCATTGCCTGGCACTTATGTTGCGTTTGGGTCAGCACAGTGGCGCAGTGGTTAGCACCGCAGCCTCACAGCTCCAGCGACCCGGGTTCGGTTCTGGGTGCTGCCTGTGCGGCGTTTGCAAGTTCTCCCTGTGACCGCGTGGGTTTCTGCTGGGAGCTCCGGTTTCCTCCCACAGCCAAAGATCTGCAGGTTGGTAGGTAAATTGGCCATTGTAATCTGCCCCTAGTGTAGGTAGGTGGTAGGAGAATTGAGAGAAGGTGGGGATGTGGTAGGGAATATGGGATTAATGTAGGATTAGTATAAATGGGCGGTTGATGGTCAGCACAGACTCAGTGGGCCGAAGGGCCTGTTTCAGTGCTGTATCTCTCTATGACTCTACGAATGTTGCTTGCCACTTATCAGCCTAAGCCTTGATGTTGTCCAGGTCTTGCTGCTTCAGTAACTGAGGAGTTGCAAACGGTGCTGAACATTGTGCAAACATTCCCACTTCTGACCTTTATGATGGAGAGAAGGTCACTGATGAAGTAGCTGAGGATTGTTGGGCCAAGGACACTGCCCTGAGGAACTCCTACAGTGATGTCCTGGGACTGAGATATTGGCCTCCAACAACCACAACCATCTTCCTCTATGCTAGATGTGACTCCAACCAGCAAAGAGTTTTCCCCCGAATTCCCATTGACTCCAGTTTTGCTAGGGCTCCTTGATGCCATACTCGGTCAAATGCTGCCTTGATGTCAAGGGCAGTCACTCTCTCCTCACCTCTTGGGTTCAGCTCTTTTGTCCATGTTTGGACAAAGGCTATAATGAGGTCAGGAGCCCTGAGTGGCCCTGGTGGAACCCAAACTGAGCGTCAGTGAACAGGTTATTGCTGAACAATTGCTGCTTGACAGCACTGTCGATGACCCCTTCCATCACTTTGCTGATGATCGAGAGAAGACTGATAGGGCAGTAATTGGTCAGGTCGGATTTGTCCTGCTTTTTGTACACAGGACATGCCTGAGCAATTTTCCACATTGCTGGGTAGATGCCAGTGTTGTAGCTGTACTGGAACAGCTTAGCTAGGAGCACAGTTAGTTCTGCAGCACAATGCCGGAATGTTGTCAGGGCCCATAGCCTTTGCAGTATCCAGTCCTTCAGCCGTTTTTTGATATCGTGTAGAGTGAATAGGATTGGCTGAAGACTGGCAACTGTAATGCTGGGGACCTCGGGTGGAGGTTGAGATGAATTATCCACTCGCCACTTCTGGCTGATGATGGCTGCAAATGCTTCACCCTTGTCTTCTGCACTGATGTGCTGGGCTCCCCCATCATTGAGGATGGGGATATTTGTGGAGCCTCCTCCTCCTGTCAGTTGTTTAATTGTTCACCACCATTCACGGCTCGTTGTGGTTGGAGAGCTTAGCCCCGTCTATTGCAGCTGCTTCTGGTGTTTGGCATGCGAGTAGTCCTGTGCTGTAGCTTCACCAGGCTGACATCTCATTTTTAGGTATGCCTGATGCTGTTGAACACTGCTATGCACAAATTGTCTGCCACATTTGACCACATAGAATGACTACACCTCCAGAGTAATCCACAGATTGTGAAGCATTTTGAGGCACCCTGAAAGCCTAGGGTTGCCAGCAATGGTGGACACACGCATGGAGACACCACCTCCCACCTACAATCTCCCTACATAGTCCATCAGCCTTTTATCCTATTTCCAATTATTTCTACAATAAACAAAAGCTTTCAAAGAAAATTAAATAAAACCCATAATTCTTTTGATGCCCCTATGATTTTCTTCCTGGACTGCTTACAGCAGCATACAGGAAACTAATCCTCAATTCATGGAGGCTCTATGAAAGGTACAATATAAATACAAGTTCTTTCTTTTATTCTCTCTCTGTCCACCTGCTTTATTCTGTCTCCATTCTCTTTTGCATTTATCCCTTTCTGTCCCCTTCTGCTTCTTTCTCTGCCCTCCTTTGGTTGTGTTCTCTGGTCCATTATCACAAAGACAGAAACATCTGTAAGGAGGGAATCTGATCACAATGACATGTCAGCAGCCCTAGAACCAGGTGACCAGTTATTTGTGAAGTTTGCTCTGGGACCATTGTAAAATTACATCAGCAAGCACATAAATACCACTTTTTCCTTATTACTCGTGGTTCTCCTGTGATGCTGATCAGGGCAAATCAGGGATTATTCTGTTTTATGAGGTTAGGAACATTGTTGTGCCTTAACATTGCAGCTACAAAATTTATATAATTTTAAACACAGATCAATGAAGAGGCTGGAGATATTGTGGCTGATGGATATTCTGCTGCTGGAGGACTTGTCTGTACATTCCTCTTTGTGGCTTTATATTTTTTTCCCAACTGTGGTACAGAAATCTGCATTATGAAGAATGACAAGACACGAAGTGTGTGCAATTGTAAAGTTTTAATAAAATGAATAGCAAATCTTTCATAGGAACATGAATAAACCATTCATCCCCTCCAGCCCATTCTACTTATCATGACTAGTCTGCATCATAAATTTTTGAAGTTTTTAATTGACCTAGCCTCAACTGTTTTTTGGGGAACAGAGTTCCAGATTTCCACTTCACTTTGTGCGAAGTGCTTCCGGACTTCGACCCTGAACAGATTAACTCTATTTGTAAGATTATGCCCTCTTGTTCTGGGCTCACCACTGGAGGAAATAGTTTCTCTCTATCACCTTATCAAATCCTTGCCTCATCTTAAACACCCCAAATAAATCACCCACTAATCGTCTATACTCAAGGGAATACAAGCATAGTCTATGCAACCTGTCCATAACACTTTTAGCCCCAGAGTTACAATTGTGAATCTGCACTGCACTCCATCCAAGGCCAATATATCCTTCTTGCAGTGTGGTGTCCAGAACTGAATGCAGTACCCCTGATGAGATTTAGCCAGAGCTTCATACAACTGGAGCATACTTCCACCCTTTTCATGGTGCCTGCATTCCTTCGAGTATAGAAGATTAGCGGGTGATTTAATTGAGGTATTTAAGATGATGAAAGGATTTGATAAGGTAGATAAACTATTTCCTCCAGTGGGGCAGTCCAGAACAAGAGGACATAACCTTACAATTAGAGCTACCTTCTTGAACCACTACAGTCCATGTGAGGTAGGTACACCCACAGTGCTGGTAGGAAGGGAGTTCCAGGATTTTGACCCAGCGACTGTGAAGGAATGGCAATATATGTCCAAGTTAGAATGGTATGTGGCTTGGAGGGGAACTTGCAGGTGATGGTGTTCCCATGCATCTGCTGCCCTTGTCCTTCTAGGTGGTAGAGGTCGTGGGTTTGAAAGGTGCTGTCTAAGGAGCCTTGGTGTGTTGCTTGTAGATGGTACACACTGCTGCTGCTGTGCGTTGGTGGTGAAGGGAGTGAATGTTTGTGGATGGGATGCCAATCAAGCGGGCTGCTTTGTCCTGGATGATGTCGAGCTTCTTGAGTGTTGTTGGAGCTGCAAGTGGAGAATATTCTATCACACTCCTGATTTGTGCCTTGTAGACGGTGGACAGGCTTTGGGGAGTCAGGAGGTGAGTTACTTACCGCAGGATTCCTAGCCTCTGACTTGCTCTAGTAGCCATGCTATTTATATGGCTACTCCAGTTCAGTTTCTGGTCAATGGTAACCCCTAGGATGTTAATAGTTGATGGTTGTACATAGTTTCATATCTTCAAATAAAGAACCCATTTATTTTAGTTACCAATCTTCCTCGTGTAGTTGGTGTGTTTGTGTTAAAGAAAGAGAAACACAATTTGGTGGCAGCTGATAGCATTTGAGGATTTGATCTGGAGATTTTGTAGGATCTGTAACACTGAACCCCTTCACACGCTACAGGATTCCTGTGTGTGTGGAAGTTTGAAGCTGTTACAAGTTCATCTGCAGTACTTACTGCAGCATGGAAGTCGTTGTGCGAGTAGTTCTGCAACAGCGCAGGTGTCCATTACACAGCAGAGCCGTGTGGTCCAAGTAAAACAACTGCAGATGGTGGGAGCATTATTCTGAGTCCAACTGTTGATACAGCTTGCACTGAAAATTTTTTTTTACATAACTGACTCTGTGAGGTGTGGCACTGGGCATTGGGGCACTGGATTGAGAGTGCCAGGGGGTGACCGAATGTTCCAGACAGGGCCAGAAAATTTAAAAAAAGTTAATCAAACAGCAGCCCCAACATTTTTGAAAAGGCTGAAAAAGACCTTCATCGCCATTAAAATTTTTGGCTCCAAAACTCAACTTTGTGGGCGTGGCCAAAAGAGCAGGATGACAGCAACAGCACTGTCAATCCCAAATCTAACAATTAGGTTTAGCTTAGCCATCCAGGGTACTGCAAGCCAGTGGAGCCACAGAACTTAACCCTTTAAGGGCTGTGCAAGGTTAATCATTATTCCTGCCACTGATACTATTCAACACAAAATGACCACGAACTTTCCATCCCTAAACTGGAAGGCAACAGACCTCCTCCCTGAATTTAAATTATTCAGGCAGAGAATGGAATTATGTTTTCTGGATCTGTCTGTCTCCGAACCAGACAGACAAGCCATAAAGGTTAAAATAACCATACGGAACGAAGGTCTCCATAAACCGAACACAGGTAATCATCGAGCAGAAGTTAGGAGCAGTCAGTCAGATCAGTCATGTTAGTTAGCCTCCCAGTTATTCTCATACATAGTTTCATACCTTCAAATAAAGAACCCACTATTTTAGTTACCAATCTTCCTCATGTAGTTGGTGTGTTTGTGTTCAAGAAAGAAGACATGGGAGGGGTGGATGAAATGATGGAATTGGTTAAGTGTGGCAAAATAGTGGGGACAATTATTTGATACAACTTATTCAAAAGCTATTCGTTGCTAAAAATGAAGATTCACTAGATTTGAATGAAAATGTTGTAGAATAGCTGTCAGGTGAATTAAAAGAATACATCAGCGTTGAATCTATGGCTGAAGAAGATGGTAACCGTCTATACTCTCCAGAGTTGAATCCTAAACAAGGACTTTGTCGTGGAACAAGACTGGTAGTTAGGAAGCTGTTTTCTTCGATGATAGATGCTGAAATTCTAACAGGCAGGTTTCAAGGAAATAAGAGTATTTATTTCACGAATAATATTGAGCCTACCAGATGTAAACCTGCCTTTTCAACTCCAGAGAAAATAATTCCCAATTCGACATTCATATTTTATGACTGTAAACAAGTCACAAAGCCTGAGAAAATTTGTGTTTATATTCTTAGGCCTGCTTTTATACATGGACAGATTCATGTAGCTTTTTCCAGAGTGATACGTTTTGATTCTGTTAAAGTCTTTGGCGAAAGAGTAACTATAAATCCTGTATTTAAGGAAGTACTGTTGCAATAAAGATACTAATTTGACTGCAAATATTTTGTGGGTTTCTGCTAGTTAACTTGATAATCCTCACATTAAGAGCCAGCCAGTGTCAGCCTCTCTCGATACTTTGAACATCCCCTGTAATATTCCCCTAAACATTTTTAGCCATGTGGTCAGTGTGTCTTTGGTGTCACATTGGTGAGATTAAGCTCACATTAATACTGAGATGAAATAGTATATTCGCATAAGACCTATTATACAGAACATATGCATAACATGACTTGTTTGGCATGGTTCAGGTCATTGACACAAAGTGACTTCTGTTATTTAAGAAAAATACAAAGTAAAAATAAAAATTGGCTGTAATGCTGCTGGATGTCAGCAGGAGTTGAAAGATCACCCAGTTTTTTAACATCGACATAACAAATGAGGGCAATCTCACAACATTTTTAAAATTCATTCACGGGATGTTGCTGTTGCTGGCAAGGCCAGCATTTTATTGCGCATACCTAAACAATGAAGTGGCTTGCTAGTTAAGAGTCAACCACATTGCTGTGGGTTTGGAGTCATACAGAGGTCAGACCAGGTAAGGGCAGCAGCTTTCCTAAGGACATTAGTGAACCATATGGGGTTTTGCAACGATCCAGTAGTTTCATGCCACCATTACAGATACTAGCTTTTTATTCCAGATTTATTAACTGAATTATAATTCCCCAGTTGTTGTGGTGGAATTTGAATTCATGTCTCTGGATCATTAGTCCAAGGCTCTGGATTACTAATCTAGTAACATAACTACCACGCTATTGTACTCCCTGCCTCTGCTCCAATCACATAATTCATACTAGTGACCATAAAGTTCTCACTGTGAATGAATGAATAAATAAATACACCAGGTGCTAGCACAGAAACAAAGCAAGGTTCATACAGTGATGGATCACAGAGATTACTACAGACTGCAGTCAGAGAGCTGACAGAAGACTGCAAGATTCAGTGTTCCAAGTCCACTGCAGTGATCTGCCTACAGTAATATCTGCTCACTACCTCTGGCATAAACTGCATATCACATCACATAATACTTACAGAGTCCACTGATAATTAATAAAGTATTATTTTCTGATACAGAATTTTAGTAAAGCATTACTAAATTCTTGTTCAAGCCATCTAACTACAGTATTCCAGTTATTTGCGTAATCTGCTTCATTTTGAACAACTTTCCCATTTATTCCCCTCCATTTACAGCTATAATTAGAGGATGTAAGATGCCAGATTCCCTTCACAAATACTTCATAGATGACAACATACTGATACCATTCAGCAATCAATAATGTAAATACAATGCCACATGTTCAAGTAAAGCAGTGAGCAATAATACTATGACTTCAAGTATTGATACCAACTGAAAAATACAAGAAACTATCAATGTTCCAGGTAGATTTTTTGTTTCACTTTAGCATGAAAAGCTTTAAAATGACTGATGTGACTAGCACAGTTAAAGACTGGAACGATGACTTCTCAGCTTCTGGCTACTCCGCATGGTAGCTGTTTTGCAATCACAGCTTAATAAATTATTTAGCCAATCATTCCTACAATATTGTACATTAGATGTAAGGCAACAGCTCTTGGCAATACTACATGCTACAAAAAGCAAACTCAATCTTACCATCTTTAGCTATTTCTCCACGACTGCAATTGCTGCAAATGTGCTTGATCTCCTTGCCTATATGGCACTGAATCACAAAGGAAACATTGTGGTTAGCAGGCTCCTTCAATGGCTTCATCCTCATGAGGTAAAATGTTCTCTTTTTGGGCTTTTCCTCACTCATGCCTTGTATTGATCTTCCGCTATAGCCAGCAGAAAACGTGTACTGTTCTGTGTAAGCAGAACATGCCATCAATAGGCTAAAGGATTAACAGCAAGCTGCATCACAAGGAAATCAGGAGACAAGACTCCAGTCGACTTCTGGTGACCCTTCTGACCGTGTTGTTTGAGGCAATCCAAATTTAGATACGCCGAGTGCACACACAGCGTGCCGTCGCATCTACACCTTGATCTCTCTGCCACATACAAAATATAATCAGCTTGATCAGCAGTTCAGGCTCTAATCAGTTCCTAGACACAGTCTGTATCCTTTGGGACTACTGTCCCCTAGATGCAATAAATAGCACTCCTATACTGAAATTATTAAGTCTTTCCTTAATAATAGGCTAGGAACTGTATCTTGCAGCATACATCAGTATGCTTAGGAACAGTTAACCCGAGACAGAAGGCGAATTGCTGGAACTGTCAAGTCAGCTCTAGGCAATTATTCACAAATTACACCTCAGTCCTCTGCTGCTAATTTTAAAATGTTTTGTGCAGAATTATGTTTATTCACCAGCTGACAGTGAAGAAGCTGTTTGGTACTTTAGTATAAAGCAATGCAGAAGTATTAATCCCTTATAATCAAAAACATCTCACTGTAACAGGACCCACACACTACATTATTGTACTATATCCTGCCTACTACACATTTAAATTTGCTGAGGCAGTACGACTGTATACCGCAGTCACATAATCCCAACAAAAAAAGACCCAATGTACTGAATAAATTAAACAGATACATCCCTTAACAGTGTACCCATTACAGTGCAGCCCACTGAACAACAATATGATCCTAGATCTTGGACTAAATTAAACCCAATGATAATGCAATGCAGATTTCTAGGGAGTTAAAGACTATCTGCAGCAAACTGTTACCGTATAATTTGGCAAGATAAACCATGTTCCTCTCCTCCCCTCCCCGAACCTGCCTCCCTGTTCACCTTAGAAAACATATGTAACAAAAGCTTTGAATAAAGAACACATGGTGACAAACTTGGTGGAAGAGCTGTTCGTAATCTTGCTAACATTCAGAGACCTCTCATAGTCTGGCAGCAACATAGCACTACATCTTCCTGATTTTTCAGAATATAAACATGTATTTATTTCTTAATTCTGAAGATACACTACTTCAAATCTAATTTAATGCCCTCTTTGAATACTTCAAAAGTCACCTTTGGTGGCATTTTACATTTTACAAGGTTCCCATAAGAGACTCATGACGAAAGTCAAGTCTGGAGCAAGGAGCATTCAGCAGAAAGGACTGAAAGATGGCTACAAAACAAAAGGTAGGAAACAAAGGAAGGCCTCAAATCTATGGATTTTCAACCATGACATGAGAAGATATTTGTCACATAAGGGTATCATAGAATCATAGAATGGTGACAGCAGTGAAGGAGGCCACTTGGCCCATCATATTCATGCCAGCTCTCTGCAAGAGGAATTTAGCTAGTCCCATTCCCCTGCCCTTTCTGTTCTTTAGATGCTCATCTAATTCCCTTTAGAAAGCCACAATTGAATCTGCCTATCACAATCTCAGGCAGGGCATTCCAAATCCTAACCACTTGCTGCACAAAAATGTTTGTCCTCATATTGCCATTGGCTCTTTTACCAATCACTTTAAATCAGTGTTCACTGGCTCTCAACACTTCTGCCAATGGGATATGGATCAAAGGTGGGTAAATGGAGCTGAGGTACAGATCTGTAATGAATGGTAGAAAAGGTGAGAGTGCTGAAAGGCCTACTTCTCTTCCTATTGTTCTTGGACTGACAGAAAGTGAGAAGTGGTGTCCTGCATGGATCTTTGCTGGGACCACTGTTGTTCACCATATACAAAAATAATTTGCACTGATATTTAGGGCATAGTGTTAAAATTTGCAGATGATACCAAATTGGGAGATACAATGAATAATGTGGAGGGCTGCATCAAATTACAGGCAGACATAAACAGGCTTGCTGAGTGGGTGGATAAATGGCAAATTAAATTCAGCATAGTGAAGTGTAAGGTGGTTCATTTTGGTAAGAGGAATAAAGAGGCCACTTATTCCTTGGAAGGAAAGAAACTAAAGGTGAGGAACTAAAGGTCTGGGGAAACAAATAATCGCTAAAAGTAGCAACACAAGTTGCTGAGGCCATAACAACTGCAAGTCAAAGTAATAGGGTTCATTTCTAGAGGGATAGAAGACAAAGCAGGGAGACGCGAGCTGCATAGGACGCTATTTTGCGTAGGTCACCAGCACCGGCCCAAGCAGCATGTGCCAAAAGTATGCAGAGTAGGCAATTCATTACATCAGTCAGCATGTAACACTGATTTGACACTTGCGGTGCCATTTTCGATCTTAACATTCCAGCTAATGCCCTCTCTTAACCTCGCACTGTTGAACATGTGTTAGCAGCAGGAAGGACCTCCACCAGAGCTACTTAAAGGGATAATCAATCACTCTCAGATTAGTTGCTGATTGATTTCTACTGGCTGCTTCTGAGTTAGTAAAAGTGTTTGGTGGTTTGTAGTCATTTAAAATTGATTGGTTTTGCAGGTGGTGAAGGTCTTGGTTCAAATTTCAAGGGTTCTGCTGAGACCACTTACTCCCAGTCATGGGTACTGAGGTTTCCATCTCCCTTGGCCTACAGCATGACAGGGATAATGAGCAGAAGGGACACAGAGGAAGACAAGCTGCTTGAAGAGGGAGGAGAAGGAAGAGTTGGAGAAGGACTCTCAGCAGGAGGCCATATCCACCGTGGGTCTTCAGGGAGTAATTTTCCTATCTCAATCTCAGCGAGGAAGAGCGCATTAGATGCCTCTGTTTCACTAAGGAGTGCTCATTGAAATGTGGCACCTGCAGACCAGCTTACCTCATGATGAAGGGTGCCACAGACTGAAAACACATTGCTTTGTGGACGCTGCATCTAAATTCAGAGATCTACCACAACCACAAAAGATTTCACTCCCTCAATGTGAAGCTGGTGTGCGATCATGTTCAGTGCATTATGCAAGCCAATGTCCGCTCTCCTGGCATCAGTCCACTGTATCACCAGTATTTCAGCCACCGTGAGACACCAGAGGGTGACTACTTGGCAACAAGGGCTATCCACTGACCACCTAGCTTATGATGTCAGTGCACAATGCATGCACATGTGGGCTGCATGCATATAACAAGAGCCAATCTGTCACATGGAATGTCATTGAGCAGACCATTGGGGTTCTTAAGCAACACTTCTGTTCCCTGAACCACTCTGGAGCAGCCCTGCAGTTCTCTCCAGGGCATTTGTCATCCTCGTCTGCGCGTCCTACACAACCTTGCTATTGTGAAAATGCAGCGCTTGCCACCAGGTATATAGTGAACAGTTGAGAAGGAGGAGGAGGAAGAGGGGGAAGAGAAGGAGGAGGAGGAAGGGAAGAAGCAACCAACATATCCCCTTTCTGGCTGGGCTGTCCGTGCTTGGTTCATCTGACAGCAGTACCAGTGAACGCACCTCAATTCCTCATTCAACAACAATCTCACACCTTACCATCCCTCTGTTATAGATCATGACAGAGTTCACTTGGCCACAATGCAAAAATAAACATTCCAAATTGACTTTATCAAACAAACCATTCAATATTCTGTAAAAAGGTCAACTAATCACACTTACACATTCGCTTAGTGCCTGTTTTCCATGTGTCTTTGCCTGCCATAGTGCTCCAATGCAGTGCTACCCCAGTGGCTGTAGCATTGCTGGCAGAAGGCTTTTGACTTTCAGTGGCAGAAACTGCAGACGGCCTTGCAGAATGACCTCATGCAGCTCTGGTCATAAAAGGCCCAGCTTTGAACTACACCACCTCGGCATGAGTGGCAGCAGTCTGGGCTGGCTGGCTGACAGGCTGCAGCAAGGGCATTGGTGAAGTGGCGGTGATGGGAGCACGAATGCTGAATTCTTAAGAGAAGAGCAGGTTTCCGGAGCAGTGCCTCAGTAATCCTAGTAATATGATGCAGGACGGGTTATAAGGTTGCTGCAAGACCCTGCAAGCCCCTTTAAACACTGGCATCCATAGACCTGATGGCAGCAGTCTGAGATCGTGTGGCAGCAAGCTGCGCTTGTATGGCTTCAGTCTGAGCTTCCACTGCAGAACTCAGACATTGGATGGCTTCTACTTGTGTTGCAATGGAAGTCGACACATTGGGCATCAGACGCTGCATCATGGCTGGGTTGACAAGTGTGCTATTGGACTTGATACTACTTTCACCCTGGAAAGGACGGGCTCCAAGCTCTGCACAAAGCCACGTGTAAGGTCGGTGCCAGATTCCCCCATGCTCCTTGAGAGTGACTGCAGGCTTTAAAGAAAGTCTGACAATGCACCAAGCATTTGTGTGTGTATACTGATCAGTCTGTTCCTGTATGCGCCCCATCGATTTCTTCATCTGAGTCCTCTGCAGCAGAACACTACAGAAAAGTCAAAGAAGAATAAAACCGGACGGACCACCCGGCGTCAACCTAGGCACCAGAAATGACAAAGGCACACCCTGCCCAGTCAACCCTGCAAAGTCCTCATTAACATCTGGGGACTTGTACATATATTACAGCAAATGTTCCAGACTCCTCAATTACCATCTCTGGATATTTCTTGCCCACAGAGGTGACAGCACATTGGTATATAGTCAGGAGGGAGTGTCCCTGGGAGTGCTGAACATGGACTGCAGGATCCATGAAGTCTCATGGGATCAGGTCAAACATGGGGAAGGAAACGTCTTGCTGATTACCACTTACCACCCTCCCTCAGCTGATGAATCAATAAAAGTTGAACAAGGGCACAGAATGTATTTTGGATCGGGGACTTCACTGTCCATCACCAGGACTGGCTCAGAAGCACCACTACTGAGTGCGCTGGCTGAGACCTGAAGGACATATCTGCCAGACTGGGCCTACAGCAGGTGGTGAGGGAATCAACAAGAGGAAAAACATCTACTTGACCTCATCCTCACCAATCTACCTGTCGCAGATGCATCTGTCCACAGCAGTAGTAGTAGGAGTGACCACCACACAGTCCTTGTGGAGACACACTGAGGATATTCTCCATCGAGTTGTATAGCAGTACCACTGTGCTAAATGGGATAGATTCAGAACAGATCCAGCAGCTCAAAACTGGGCATTCATGAGGCACAGAATTGTATTCAAACACAATCTGTAACCTCATGGCCCGGCATATCCTTCACTCCGCCATTACCATCAAGCCAGGGGATTAACCCTGGTTCGATGATGACTGCAGGAGAGCATGTCAGAAACAGCACCTGCATACTGAAAAGGACTACATGCATGCTAAACAGCAGAAGCGGCATATGATAGAAAAAGCAAATCGACCCCACAACCAACAGATCAGATCATAGTGCTGCAGCCATGCCACATCCAGGTGGTGGACAATTGACAGAAGAAGAGGCTCTACAAAAATCCCAATCCTCAATAATGGTGCAGCCCAAAAGACAGATCAAAAGTCAAGGTGGAAACATTTGCCAGAAGTAGCAAATAGCACTTCAGCTAGAAGTGCCAGTCCATCACGGCTTCCTCCTGAGGTCCTCAGTATCACAGATGCCCGTCTTCAGCCAATTCGATTCACTTCACGTGATATCAAGAAATGGCTGAAGGCACTGGATACTGCAAAAACTAAGGAGCCCGACAAAACCTGACTGTAGTGCTCCAGAATTAGCCAACCCCTTATCCAAGCTGTTCCAGTACAACAACTATACTGGCATATACCCAACATTGTGGAAAATTTGCCAGGTTGTGTTGTAAACAAAATGCAGGACAGATCCAATCCAGCCAATCAGAAAAGTGATGTCGCTGACAGCACAATCAAGCTGCACTTACTGAGTGATAACCTGCTCACTGATGCTCAGTTTGGGTTCTGCCAGGGCCACGCGACTCCAGACCTTGGTCCAAACATGGACAAAAGAGCTGAGTTCAAGAGGCAAGGTGAGAGTGACTGCCCTTGACATCAAGGCAACATTTGACTGGATACGGCATCAAGGAGCCCTAGCAAAATTGAAGTCGATGGGAATCAGGGGGGCAACTCTCCACTGGTTGGAGTCATACCTAGCACAAAGGAAAATGGTTGTGGTTGTTGGAGGCCAATCATCTAAGTCCCAGGTCATCACTGCAGGAGTTCCTCAGAGTAGTGTCCGAAGCCCAATCATCTTCAACTGCTTCATCAATGACCTTCTTTCCATCATAAGGTCAGAAGTAGGAATGGTCGCTGATGATTGCACACTGTTCCGTACTATTCGTAACTCCTCTGATACTGAAGCAGTCTGTGCCCACATGCAACAAGACCTGGACAACATTCAGGCTTGGGCTGATAAGGGACAAGTAATATTCATGCCGCACAAGTGCCAGGCAATGACCATTTAAAACAAGATAAATTTTAACTATCTCCACTTGACGTTCAATGGCATGACAATTGCTGAATCCCCCAATGACATCCTGGGAGTTACCATTGACCAGAAATTGAACAGGGCCAGCCATATAACTACTGTAGTTACAAGAGCAGGTCAGAAGCTGGGAATTCTGTGATGAGTAACTCACCTCCTGACTCCCCAAAGCCTGTCCACAAGTCACAAGGCACAAGTCAGGAGTGTGATGGAATACTCTCCACTTGCCCGCTTGATCAGTGCCCCATCCGCCACCTTAAACATTCACTGTCACTGGTGGACAGTGGCAGCAGCGTGTACCATCTACAAGATGCACTGCAGCAACTCGGCAAGGCTCCTTCAACTGCATCATCCAAACCCGCAACCTGCACCTAGAAGGGCAAGGGCAGCAGACGTATGAGAACAGCACCACCTGCAAGTTCCCCCTCAAGGCATACACCATCCTGACTTGGAATCACATCGTTGTTCCTTCACTGTTGCTGGGTCAATAATCTGGAATTCCCTTCCTAACAGCACTATGGGACACCTACACTACACAGAGTGCAGCAGTTCAAGAAGGTAGCTCACCAGCACCTTCACTAGGGCAATTGGGGATGGGCAACAAATGCTGGCCTTGCCAGTGATGCTCACATCCCATGAATGAAAAAAAAAATATGTGCATCCTCACCCTCCAGCAAGCTGTTACCTCTATGCTGCTCTCTAAAGTACACAAGTGCTAGTATCTGATCTGGTGGTTGCAAGTGAGAAATCCAATGACGGTATTTCTTCTTCATCAGTATCCCTTGCATTTTATGCTTCTAGCAACACTGCCTGGCCAGGCTGCAGTTCTTAGGTATCTTAAAAGGAGAAAAGCACAAAGATGGGGTTGCGATAAGAGGAGCGCAGGAAAGCATGAGCCATATGCTTACACCATCTGTAGTTTGTCTATCAGAAGAAATTATAGGATGAGGGGGACATGGAATGTGAGAAGGAGGATTCGGTAGCATACCCTCACCTTTGTTGCTTTTGGCCCCACTATTTGCCATGGCCTCAGTTATGGCTACTTCAATGATGGCAAGCACCATCTCTTCCATAGGCATGAGGTCATGCTTCTGTCCTTGTTCCACACCAGTTATGTGCTGCTGCCTGTGATTGGACGTCATCTTGTCCTACAAGCACTTCTTCACACAAAGGGTCGTGGAAATCTAGAACTCTCTCCCCCAAAAGCTGTTGAGGCTTTTGAAAATTTGAAAATTGAAAATTTCCAAACTGAGATTGATAGATTTTTGTTATGTAAATGTATCAATGGGGAAGTACTCCAGTGGCTCGAGGATACAGTGGACATTGGGGTGTGGGGACAGTGACAGAATCACATTGGGTTTCAATGGAAGCATTATAGCGCGAGAGTCCGGAAGAATAGTCAAGTGAATAAAAACTTAAGAACATAAGAAATAAGAGCATGAGAGTAGCCCATACAGCCTATCGAGCCTGCTCTGACATTCAATAAATTCATGGCTAAACTGCTACATCAACTCCACTTTCCTACAATGTGCAAGTGAGTAATGAGAATCTGTCAACAAATGTAGCTTTCCACATACCATATATGGAGACAAGTTTTTGTTAGTATTCACTAATGTCCCTTAATACACTAATTCCAAGTTAATCTCATAACTTGCTGTAAATGCAGCACCAGAAACAGTAATGAAGATGGTTGGGAACTAGCACAGTAGGAACAAAAAGGAGAACCTAGAACGATACAACTGAGAATACTGAAAACTGACCGTAGTTATTCACACAAACAGCAGACAATTACGATTTATCAAACACTCACTCAAGCTTTTTGTCGCAAGGCACTTCACAATTAACATCAGGCCATAAAACAATCCAACTCTCTAAATGGGTCAAATTTAACCAATCTGGCCTGATGGGAATAGGGCGGGTGCACAGTTAAAGGAGCAGTGTAAATACGTACTGCCCCTTTTCTCAATCAATTCCCATGCCCACCATTTCAGGTGGCCGAAGCCCTGTCTGACAGAAGCAGGAGCCTCATTAGCACATGCTAGTTGTGTCCTATACTGTCTAAACGTCCCTAATGGCATTTTAATGACCTACTGAGTAGGGTGCCCTCCATAAGCACCCCACTCAATATAACCCTCCAGGAAGAAGAGGAGGTCCTCTAAGGTAACTTTCCTTATTGGGCTCAAAAGAATGAGGAGTGCTCCTCCAGGCCCCATCTGGGCCTCTGCTGCCTCAGGTTTCCACTCTTCCCACCTGTGTAACAGTCCCGATCCCTCCATCCCACTACTTAACTTGGTGTTGACGGGTGATCTCTGGGCCCTTTGCTTCTGGCCTGTCTGAAGCCAGCCAGCTGCCTCCATCTGCCTTTTTTGGGTGGGCAGCTGGCCAGTGGGAAGTAGGTAAGAGCTGTTCTGTTAATATCAATCAAGATATCCCATGCACACTTCCAGATGGGAAGGCTGTGCTTTCCCATTATTTTCCCACCCAAGAATTAAAATCCACCCCAAATGTTACTCACTGCAGACAGGCAAACATCACAACCCTTTGAGGAGATCATGGAATGGGAATTTGTAGAATAAGAATTTGTATGAGGGCTGGGTACAAGAAAACTAGAGGAGAGGAATATGCTGCAGCTATGTACCATTGGAATCAAATATTTTTTCTGTGCAAATGTATTCAGCAGGTATATACAAGTGTTTGTGTTACAACAGTATATATTATGTATCTATATTTTTGTGTATATATGTGTTTTTCTGTACATGTATGTATGTAAGAAAAATAGAGGGGGTATTTTATGCACTCCCCCACGTGGCTTTGGAGGCAGGAAGAGCATATAATCGGGTGGGATGGTGGCGAGTGGGGACCCTGCCACCTTCCCGCCTCTGCCAAAATTAAGTCTGGGGCACAAAGACTTGTGAATGGCCTGCCCATCCCGCTGCCAATTGAGGTCCTTAACTGTGCAATTAATGCCAAATTAAGGGCTTCATTCCACGGCTGGCACAATTAGCTGTGCAGCGTGTGGCCCTGTTGCCGCACTGGAAGCACCATACGAAAAACCATACGGCCTGCTTTCCAGGGGTTGGGGGGGGGGGGGGGGGGGAATGTGGGGAAGTGTCCCTCATTAAAAGGCACTTAGTGCCTGAACGAGGGACCCAGCATCGTGACGGAGGGGGGTCCGCTGAGCCCACTCCTCTACCCTTGCTATCGACCCCCTATACCTCCCTTCCCCGCAACCTCCACCCCACCAGGCCCCTCTAGCCCTGACCTACCTGTGGCCTGGGTCCAGTGCCATTCCTGGGCCTCCATTAGGTGCTCCTCCGGCAGCAGCCACCGTCTCCACGGTGGCGCTGCTCAGTGAGAGTTGCCAGCCTCTGATTGGCCAGCAGTTCTCTGAGGGCAAAACTTCTGTCACTGGGGTCCTTGATTCTGTCCACTTAAGTGTCTAATTGGCACGAGATTCGGTGGGCCTCCCACAGAAGAGGCGACACAGGGTTGTCGGCGTCGCTCTTTCCGGGCAACAAGACCCCCATCGCCAGGATAAAATCCTGACCAGAAATAAGATGATGAGAGTTGTGGAGTGGGAAAATGAAAGAATGGGAAGATGGAGGGGAGACAGAGATAACAAGAGAGTAGGGAGAGAGAGGAGGGGAAGAGAGATGGGAAGGGGATGAGAGGAAGGGAGAGAGAGGGGGCAGAGGAGGTGGAAACGGAGAGAGACTGAGAGAGAGGAAGAATGTACAAACAAATGAAGAAAAACAAAAACCTGAATCAAAAGCTAGTATCTGCAATGGTGACCATGTAACTACCGAATTGTTGTAAAAACCCACCTGTTCACTGATGTCTTTTAAGGGACCGGTTCTCAACCTTTTTACTTCTGAGATCATTCTCTATGTTATAAAATTTCCATGCACCCCTGAAACTTGCTGCTTTTGCTGTGCTACAATTCTGTTAAGACATGAAGGTATTGAATTAAAAATCTATCCATATATGCTGCTCATTGTATGTGTTCACAACAATTTTTCCTGTTCTTTCTAATTTGTCTTGCTCCTGCTGATTTACTGTTTTTTGCTAAAGTTGGTGGAGTGTTATTGAAGTTGATAAACTGTCACTAAGGTTAAGTAAACTGTGGCTGAGGTCGATGTAGATGGTAGAGTAGCTGGAGATGGTAGAGTATTACTGAAGCTGGTAGGTTGGCGCTGAGGTTGCTAGAATTATAATGAAGTTAAGACTGTCTCAAAGGATCTGCTTAAGTTCATCGAGGGTTACCAAGGTTGATAGAGTTATACTGAAGTTAGTTAACTGTCACTAAGATTAGCAGACTGTCACTGAGATTGGCTGAGTTATAATGAATTTAGTAGGCAGCCATTAAGGTTGGTAAAGTGTCACTGCAGTTGATAGAATTCTGATGAAGTAGATTTTGTTGATGGTCATACTCAGGGGTCGGCAACGTGTCCGTACATGGACACCAGTGTCCGTGGTAAAAATGTTCAGGTCTGTGGTAATTTTAAATGTCTTGCTCCAAGTCTTTAAACTTATGTTATAAAATGAAAGAAAATTTTCAAACACGAGTTTAAAGATTTGAAGCAAAACATTTAAAATTATTAGGAGCAAAAGTAATTACAAAGGATCGGGATCATCGGGCATCGGGCTAGGTCCTATAGCCCGCCAAAGTTTTGTATTCGGCCCACCAATCAAAAGTGCAAAAGGTCTGCCTGTGTGCGGACCTCCATCCAATCAGAGCGAGGAGGAGGCAGGACTCGCTGGGAAGACTGTCGCTGTCAATCAAGTGTTGCTGCCTGTGTCCGACCTGCGGAATCAGCCATGGAGAGTGTTGGTGTGAGTAGAACAGATAGGATAGCGCACAGCAAAGCAATGCTAGAACTGGAAAGGGAAGACTGTTTTGAGGCAGAGCAAGCTGTTTTATTTTTAGGGAGACAGTCCACTTCCTCAGCTCTCCAAAGGTCTGATTTCTGTCAGAGTGTAGGGCTAGTGCCAAGTGTTAATGCGTTTTCGCTCCTGGTGGATGGCAGGGGGTAGGGGAGGGAAGAGAAGAAGGGGGAGAGAGAGGGGGAGGGAGAGGGGGAGAGAGAAGGGGGGAGAGAGAGAGGGGAGTACTGGGGCAGAGGGAGAGGGCAGATGGAGGGAGAGAGAGGGAAGAGGGTAGGGGAGGGACACGGGGGTAGATGGGGTGAGGGATACAGGGGGAGAGAGAAGGGGACATGGGAGAGAGTGGGGAGAGAGAGGTGGACACGGAGGGAGGGGGACACAGAGAGGGGAGAAAGATGGGCACAGAGAGGAGAGAGTGATATACAGGAGAGGGATAGACACAGAGAGAAGGGAGGGAGAGGGGAGAGAGATAGACACAGAGATGGGAGAGGGAAGAGGGATGGAGAGAGAGAAAAAGATCAAGTTCACTTCTGACAGATGGACATCTGTCCAAATTCTCTTCATCGCTATATCAAGTGTTCGGGCAGACATTGACTATTTGTGCATGCAAAATCAATGCCAGGCATTAACCTGAGCTGTGTTTTGATGGCATTAGGTTGGCTATATACATTTTATACAGATTAATTGCCCCCATGTCCATGGCTGAGTCAATAACTGTCATATGTCCATGGTGAAACATGTTGGTGCCAACCCCTAGCCATACTAGCTTGATAAGAACATAAGTACATAAGAAATAGGAGCAGAAGTATATAATTCAGGCCCTTGAGCCTGTTCTGCCATTCAATACGATCATGGCTGATCTTCTACCTCAACTCCACTTACCTGCCCATTCCCCATATCCCTTGAAACCCTGAGAGGTCAAAGATCTATCGATCTCAGTGCTGAATATACTCAACAGTGGATCCTCCACAAACATGCAAACTTACAAATTAGGAGCAGAAGTAGGCCATTCAGCCCCTCGAGCCTGCTCCACCATTCAATAAGATCATGGCTGATCGGTTTGTGTTTCGAATTCCACACTCCAATCTACCATCGATAACCCTAGATTCCCTTGCCTAATGAGAATCGAGTGAACTCTGCCTTAAAAATATTCAATGACCCCGCCTCCACCACCTTCTGAGGCAGGAAGTTCCAAAGTTGCACAACCCTCAGAAAAAATTTCTCCTCATCTCTGTCCTAAAACAGTGACCCCTAATTTTAATGCAGTGCCCCCTAGTTCTGCACTCACCCACAAGAGGAAACATCCTCTCCACATCTATCTTGTCAAGACAGTTCAGGATCTTATAAACTTCAATGAAGTCTCCCCTCACTCTTCTAAACTCCAGTGAAAACAAGCCCAGTCTGTCCAACCTTTCCTCATAAGACAACCCACTCGTTCCAGGTATCAATCTAGTAAACCTCCTCTGAACCGCCTCCAATGCATTTACATCCTTCCTTAAATAAGGAGACTAAAACTGCACGCAGTATTCGAGATGTGGTCTCACCAATGCCCTGTATAACTGAAGCATAACATCCTTACTTTTATTTTCAATTCCTCTCATAATAAAGCATTCCATTAACCTTCTTTATTACCTGATGTACCTGCATACTAACTTTTTGTGACTCCTGCACTAGAACACCTAGATCCCGCTGCACCTCTGAATTATGCAGTTGTTCTCAATTTAAGTAATACTTTGTTTTTTTATTCTTCCTGCCAAAATGAACAACTTCACATTTTCCCACATTATACTCCATCTGCCAGATTTTTTCCCACTCACTCAACCTATCTATATCAGTCTGCAACCTTCTTATGTCCTCATCATAACATACTTTCCTACCTATCTTTGTGTCATCCGCAAATTTAGCTACCATGCCATCGCTCCCCTCATCTAAGTCACTGATATAAACTGTAAAAGGTTGAGGCCCCTGTGGGACTCCACTTGTCACATCCTGCCATTCAGGAAAGGACCCATTTATGCATACGCACTGGTTTCTGTCAGCCAGCCAATCTTCTTTCCGAGCTAATATGTTACCCCCTACACCATAGACTCCTACTTTGTGCAATAACCTTTTATGTGGCACCATGTCAAATGCCTTCTGGAAATCCAAGTCCAGTAAGTCAACGGGTTCCCCTTTATCCACAGCACATGTCACTCTACTCTACGGTAGACAATTCCAAAGATTCACAACCCTTTGAGTGAAGAAATTTCTCCTTACCTCAGTCCTAAATAATCGACCCCTTATCCTGAGACTCTGCCCCCATGTCCTAGATTCCCAAGCCAGGGAAAACAGTATCTACCCTGTCAAACCCCTTCAGGATTTTGTATGTTTCAATGGGATCACCTCTCATTCTTCTAAACTCCAAGAGTGTAGGCTCAATTTACTCAGCCTGTCATCATACTCTCATCCCAGGAACCAGACCAGATACGAAGACCAAAACTGCACACAGTACTCCAGGTATGGTCTCATGAAAGCCCTATACAATGTATTATTCTTGTACTCCAATCCCCTTACCTTCCTAATTGCTTGCTGTACCTGCATGTTAACTTTGTGTTCCTTGTATGAGTACACCCATGTTTCTCTGAATATCAAGATTTAAAAGTTTCATGCTTTTTAAAAAATATTCTGCTTTTCTATTCTTACGACTCAAGAGAACAACCTCACACTTTCCTCCATTAAATTCCATCTGCCACCTCGTTGCCCACTCACTCAACCGGTCTATATTTCTTTGCAGCCTCTTTGTGTCCTTCTCAGAGCTCACATTCCCACCTAATGTTCCTTGCGGTGAATCAAAATGGCTGCAAGATAAAAGCCTTTATTTGCATACAACGACCCCAGAGGTCACATGTGTTCAGCAAGCCAGAGTTTACAAAGGTATTTATCCAAACATCCCCTTTTTCCTTAAAAAATTGCATGTAAATTTGTTTGTAAATTAAGCCACTCACAGAAAGGTTATTCTTTCTGAAAATTAAATTTTTTAATTTCCTGCCTTCCAAAAAATCAGCGATAAAATTTGAAGTAAGCCTTTCTTAATTTCTTTGTTCGTGTTTGGCCAGTAGAGCACTTCTCTTGCCGTCTCAGGCTAGTGTTATGCACACCGGAAGTGTGATGATACAAACTATGGACTAACTCTGAAGAGTTATGAAAAACTGACTTTGTTTTGTTAAAAAAAAAACCTTTATTTCAAAAAGTGAACAATGGTCCAAAATGGCCACCGAAGAAAAAGGGAATGGCTTTTTGTGTATTCAAACTCTGACAAAGACAAAGTACAAATCTTCGAAGCTAAGAGGTGTCAATTGCATCCCATCCTAAACAGATTCCAGAATTGAATGTCTACTTCAGAAGCAAAGAAGGCATGAATGAAACAGCCACGTGCTGGGCCACTGTGCAATCACCATGGGGAAATGATGAGAATGTCTCCTACCAGGAGGTGAGAGGTGACACAGTTTAACCTTAAAAAAAAGACGGCCAGAAAAAGAGAGAGAGAGACAGAAGCAACATCCTAACAGCTTGTGTTCCAGCCAAGCTAGAAGGCAAATGCCCTGCTGCAGAATCCTAAAGCTATATTATACAGTAGTGAGAACTAGAAGTAACCCACTGCCTTCAACTGAACTTTCACTCAAGAGAGGAATCTACAATCATCTCAGGCCCGCATCCATCGAGAACTTGATTTCCAAGAGAATCCATCAGGTTAATAGTGATCTCCCCACCCCGCCCTCAACACCTGCTAAAAGACACCTTTATTTTCCCCTTCTCTATCTGTCTCATGTGTGTTTGCGAGCGAGCGAGCGTGCGTGCGCACAGCCACACACGCGGTTGCAACAATTTCGGAATAAGGTGTATTGATCAATAAACAATTGATTTTCTGTTTTTTTAAAACCTACAAGAAAACTTGTTGCTGTCTGTTTATCTGAAAAATTAAACATGAAGGGGCTAAACCCTGATGAAAAATACACTTGCTGCTGTCAGGTGGGGAGTTCAACAGTGGGAAGCACCCACGTTGCACCACGTGGCCATAACACGAGACTCAATTCCTTGATGGCTTCTCTTTTCTCATCTCTTCAGGAATAATGACACTAGTCCCTTTGTACCAGATACCATCATGGGCAGTCATTTCATCTCTGTACATCCAATATTCTCAGGTGTGTCCTTGATGGTTTCAGGCCATTTCTCATTCCAACTTCCTGAAGCACTTAAAGAGTTGCATCTCATCGTGTAGCTTGTTTGATCTGAGCACGATGCTTCCCTGTCAGATACAATGGGTGATATTTAATGGGGGCGACAGGGGTCATGCCCTGAAGCGCCAGTGAGAGCCCTGCATTGCCTATTTTTGGGAAGGCCGGCCACGTTACATGCCAATCAGGCACTTAACTGGGAGGCAGCAGGCCTTCTCCGGGATTAAGGACCCTGGGGCTGAAAGTGCTGTCCGTTGAAAGCTGCCAGCACCTCTTTTAGTGAGCAACCGAGGAGACAGCAGCTGCTGCCGGTAGGGTACCCACCCTAGGCTCAGGATCATCAATAGACTCAGGCCATAGGTCAGTGATGGTGGGAAGGGTTTCACAGGGGAGGGGTTTGTAGGGCTATCAGCAAGAGGGCACTCCACTTCTCGATGCCAGGTCCCTCAATCAGGCACTAAGTTCCTTTGAAAGAGGGGACCACCCACCCCAACACCCCAGCCCCTGGGAGCCGGCAAGTAACATGCTGGGTTTTGCTTGCTGTGTTCCCTGCATGGCATCAGGTCTGCCCACTGCTGGGCTAATACGGTGGTGGTGGGAAGAGGTCCTTAACTGGGCATTAATTGCCCACTTAAGGGACTCACTTGGCTGCGGGGTGGAAGGCCATCCAAGGGCCTTCCCATCACGGACGTAATTGGGGCGGAGGTGCAAAGGCGGCGGGATCCTCACCATTCACCATCCCACCTAATTAAATGCTCTCCCCACATTCAAACTTGCTACAGGGGAAAGCATAAAATCTGGCCCAATCTCTTGGGCCGACAACTACCAGAGCATGTTGCTTCTTGTCGAACCTGGAAGATTTCCCATGCTGTATTAGCATAATTTTTTTTATTCAGTTGTGGAATGTGGGCATTGTTGGCTAGGCCAGCATTTATTGCCCATCCCTAATTGCCCTTCAGAAGGTGGTGATGAGCTCCCTTCTTAAACTGCTGCAGTCCATGTGAGGTAGGTACACTAACAGTTCTGGTAGGATGGGAGTTCCAGGATTTTGACCCAGCCACAGTGAAGGAACAGCGATATAGTTCCAAGTTAGGATTAGTGTGTGTGGCTTGGAGAGGAACTTGCAGGTGGTGGTGTTTCCATGCATCTGCTACCCTTGTGCTTCTAGGTGGTAGAGGTCACAGGTTTCGAAGGTGCTGTCGAAGTGCATCTTGTAGATGGTACACACTGCCACCACTGTGCGTCGGTGGTGGAGGGAATGAATGTTGAAGGTGGTGAATGGGGTGCCAATCAAGTGGGCTGCTTTCTCCCAGATGGTGTTGAGTTTCCGGAGTATTGTTGGAGCTGCACCCATCTAGGCAAGTGGACAGTATTCCATCACACTCCTGACTTGTCCCTTGTAGATGGTGGACAGGCAATAGGGAGACAGGAGGTGAGTTACTCGCCACAGAATTACCAGCCTCTGACCTGCTCCTGTAGCCACAGTATTTAAATAGCTACTCCAGTTCAGTTTCTGGTCAATGGGGACACCCAGGATGTTGACAGTGGGGGATTCTGCGATGATAATGCATTGAACGTCAAGGGGAGATTGTGAGATTCTCTCTTGTTTGAGATGGTCATTGCCTGGCACCTTTGTGGCGCGAATGTTACTTACCCCTTATCATCCCAAGCCTGGATGTTGTCCAGGTCTTGCTGCATTTCTACACAGACTGCTTCAGTATCTGAGGAGTCGTGAATGCTGAACATTGTGCAATCATCAGCGAACATCCCCACTTCTGACCTTATGATTGAAGGAAGGTCATTGATGAAGCTGCTGCAGATGGTTGGGCCTAGGGCACTATCCTGAGAAACTCCTGCATTGATGTCTTAGGACTGAGATGATTGACCTCCAACAACCACAAGCATCTTCCTTTGCGCTTGGTATGACTCCAACTCGCGGAGAGTTTTCCTCCTGATCACCATTGACTCCAGTTTCGCTAGGGCTCCTTGATGCCATACTCGGTAAAATGCTGCCTTGATGTCAAGGGCAGTCACAATCACCTCACCTCTGGAATTCAGCTCTTTTGAACATGTTTGAACCAAGGGTGTAATGAGGTCAGGAGCTGAATGGTCCGGGTGTCAGCGAGCAGGTTAGTGCTGAGCAAATGCTGCTTGATAGCACTGTCTACGACCCCTTCCATCATTTTGCTGATGGTGGTAATTGGTCGGGTTGGACTTGTCCTGCCTTTTGTGAACAGGACATACCTGGGTAATTTTCCACATTGTTGTAGCTGTACTGGAACAGCTTGGCTAGGGATACAGTTAGTTCTGGAGTACAAGTCTTCAGTACAATTGCCGGAATATTGTCAGGGCCCATGGCCTTTGCAGCATCCAGTGCCTTCAGCTATTTCTTGATATCACGTGGAGTGAATTGGATTGGCTGAAGACTGGCATCTGTGATGCTGGGGACCTCAGGAGGAGGGCGAGATGGATCATCCACCAGGCACTTCTGGCTGAAGATGGCTGCAAATGCTTCAGCCTTGTCTTTTGCACTGATGTGCTGAGTTCCCCCATCGTTGAGGATGAGGATATTTGTGGAATCTCCTCCTCTTGTCAGTTGTTTAATTGTCCACCACCACTCAGGACTAGATGTGGCAGGATTGCAGAGCTTAGATCTGATTCGTTGGTTGTGAAATCGCTTAGCCCTGTCTATTGCATGCTGCTTCTGCTATCTGGCACGCAAGTAGACCTGTGTTGTAGCTTCACCAGGCTGACACCTCATTTTTAGATATGCCTGTTGCTGTTCCTGGCAATGCCCTCCTGCATGCCTCATTGAACCAGGATTGGTCCCCCAGCTTAATGGTAATGGTAGAGTGAGGGATATACCAGGCCATGAGGTTACAGATTATGGTTGAGTTCAATTCTGCTGCTGCTGATGGCCCACAGCGCCTCATGGATGCCCAGTTTTGAGTTGCCAGATCTGTTCGAAATCTATCCCATTTAGCACGGTGGTGATGCCACACAACACGATGGCTGTACCCTCAGTGTGACGACGGGACTTCATCTCCACAAGGACTGTGCGGTGGTCACACCTACCAATACTGTCATGGACAGATGCATCTACAACAGACAGATTGGTGAGGACAAGGTCAAGTATGTTTTTCCCTCTTGCTGGTTCCCACATCACCTGCCGCAGACCCGGACTAGCAGCTATGTCCTTTAGGATTTGGCCAGTCTCGGTCAGTAATTGTGCTCCCGAGCCACTCTTGGTGACGGACATTGAAGTCCCCCATCCAGAGTACATTTTGTGCCCTTGCCACCCTCAGTGCTTCCTCCAAGTGCTGTTCAACATGGAGGAGTACTGACTCATCAGCTGCCCTGATGACCAATGCCCTGTACAACTGTAGCAAAACAACTCTACTTTAATATTCCATTCCCCTTGCAATAAATGCCAACATTGTATTTGCCTTCTTAATGACTTGTTGTACCTGCATACTAAACTTCTAGTATTTTGTGTAATAGGACACACAGATCCCTCTGCATCTCCAAGTTCTGCAATCTCTCTCCATTTAAATAATATATTGCTTTTCTATTCTTCCGGCCAAAGTGGACAAGTTCAGATTTTCCCACATTTTACTCCATCTGCCAAATCTTTGCCCACACACCTAACCTATACATATCCCTTTGCAGACTCCTTATGTCCTCTTTACAACTTACTCTCTTACCTATCTTTGAGTCATCAGCAAATTTAGCAACCATACATTCTGTCCCTTCATCCAAGTCATTGAGATAGATTGTAAATAGTTGAGGCCACAGCACTGATCCCTGTGGCACTCCACTAGTTACAGCTTGCCAACCTGAAAACAACCCATTTATGCCTACTCTGTTTCCTGTTAGCTAACCAATCCGCTATTCATGCCAATATGTTACTCCTTATACCATGGACTATTATTTTGGTTAGTAATCTTTGATGTAGCACCTTGTCAAATGTCTTCTGGAAATCCAAACCACATCCACAGGTTCCCCTTTATCCACGTTGCTTGCGACTTCCTCAGAGAACTCTAATAAATTAGTTATACACGATTTCCCTTTCAGAAAACCATGCTGACTCTGCCTGATTGCGTTGAGATTTTCTAAATGACCGGTAATGACATCCTTAATAATAGATTCCAGCATTTTCCCTATGACAGATGTTAAGTTAACTGGCCTATTGTTTCCTGCTTTTTATCTTCCTCCTTTCTTTAACATGCTTCCTCCTTTCTTTAACATGCACTATTTTCCAATCTGATGGGACCTTTCCAGAATCTAGGGAATTTTGGAAAATTAAAACCAATGCATCCACAATCTCAGCAGTCACTTCTTTGAAGACCCTAGGATGAAGTCCATCAGGACCTTGGGACTTGTCAGCTTTTAACTCTAATAATTTTCTCAGTGCCCTTCCCTGGTGATGGTAATTGTTTTAAGTTCCTCCCTTCCTTTCAACTCTTGATTCACAATTATTTCCGGGATGTTATTTGTATCCTCTACAGTGAAGACAGATGCAAAAAATCTGTTCAATTCCTCCACCATTTCTTTATTTTCCATTATTAACTCCCTAGACTCACTCTCTAGAGAACCAACACTCACTTTATTTACGCTTTTCCTTTTTAAATATGTGTAGAAACTCTTACTATCCATTTTTATATTTCTCATTGGTGTCATGCAGACCTCCACCTGCCAAGAATAAGGCATATTAATTTTGTCATATGAACATTGATTTTAAACTGTTGCTGGAGTGAAGAAAGGACTTGTTAAAAAATCACCAGACACTGGCTGGAAAAACATTTGCATACTAACAGACAGTGCTTGGAGGAACAAAGGGCTACTCCCTGCTCCAATGTAACCCACAATGGACTTTGAGCACCGGACATTGAAGGTGAGGGAGCTCACATTCCAGGATGACTGCTAAGATGGCCGAATCCACAAACAGATGTGGTCAGACCAGCTAGTCACATGACTAACCTGCTGGGTAACCTGGGTTTTTCTGAATTGTACTAAGAGTTTGAACTCAGAAAGACTGTTTGCTCCTGGACTGAAGACCTCTCCTGTCTGCTCCCATCTCTTTCTCTCAAGCCCCTGGACCCACTGACGACACATAAACCTCAAGAGAGTAAAGTCTCCTACATCGAACAAGGTTTAAAAAGAATACAAGGCCCCAATAAAAAGCAAGGCATACCTACAATCATGGACTCTACAGTGAGCTCGAAGAACAGTAACCAAAACCATCTTCAGATATTGCCTCAAACCTTTCCACATTATTTCTTCTGCCCTTTTCTGTCTCTATCTGCATGTGTGCATTGCGAATGCATAGGCATTAACCAAATTAGAGTTTAAGTTGAATAAAGTTCAACCTTTCTTCTTTAAGCCTAAGAAAATCTGTTTGGCTGGTTTCTTTGCCTAATAATTAGAAAGTAGTAAACAAGGATTCACCAAGGGGGAGCTAAAAACACAAAGTGTTAAAAATTAAACCAGGTGAAGGCTGAGAAGGAACCCGAGACTTCTCACCTGGTCGTAACACTAGCTTTCTCTTGCACTCTAATTTCTCTCACCTTATTAATGTTTTAGTCATTCTTTGCTGTTTTTTATATTCTGCCCAATCTTTTGACCTGTCACTATTCTTTGCTGAATTGTAAGCCTTTTCTTTAAATCTGATAGTATCTTTAACTTCCTTAGTTAGCCATGGATGATGCATCCTTCCCTTAGAGTCTTTTTTTCTCACTGGAATGTATTTTTGCTGAGCGTTATAAAATATCTCATAGAAAATTATAGAACGTTTAGGGCACAGAAAGAGGCCACTTAGCCCATCATGTCTGCCCTGGCTAATCCCACCTTCCAGCATTTGGTCCGTAGCCCTGAAGGTGCACTTCCAGACACCAATGTTGAGGGTTTCTGCCTCTACTACACTTGCAGGCAGTGAGTGCCAGACCCCTACCGCCCTCTGGATGAAAATATCTTTCCTCATCTCCCCTCTAATCCCTCTACCAATCATTTTAAATCTATGCCCCCTAGTCATTGACCTCTCTGCTAATGTAAATAGGCCCTTCACATCCACTCTATCCAGATCCCTCAAAATGTTGTACTTTTCAATCAGATCTCCCCTCAGCCTTCTCTGTTACAAGGAGAGCAACCCCAGCCTATCCAATCTTTTCACATAGCTGTATTTTTCCAGTCCTGGCAACATCCTCGTAAATCTCCTCTGTACACTCTCTAGTGCAATTACATCCTTTCTGTAGTGAGGTGACCAGAACTGCACACAGTACTCAAGTTCTGGCCTAACCAATGATTTATACAGTTTCAACATAACTTCCCTGTTCTTATATTCTATACCTTGGTGAATAAAAGGATTCCATATGCCTTTTTAACCACCGTATAGACCTGTCTTGCTACCGTCAGGGATCTATGGACGTTTACTGCATAATCCCTCACTTTTTTTAAAATTCATTCATGGGATGTGGGCATCGTTGGCCAGGCCAGCATTTATTGCCCATCCCTAATTGCCCTTGAGAAGGTGGTGGTGAGCTGCCTTCTTGAACCGCTGCAGTCCATGTGGGGTAGGTACACCCACAGTGCTGTTAGGAAGGGTGTTCCAGGATTTTGACCCAGCGACAGTGAAGGAACGGCGATATAGCTCCAAGTCAGGATGGTGTGTGACTTGGAGGGGAAATTGCAGGTGGTGGTGTTCTCATACATCTGCTGCCCCAGTCCTTCTAGTTGGTAGAGGTCGCGGGTTTGGAAGGTGCTATCTAAGGAGCTTTGGTGCATTGCTGCAGTGCATCTTGTAGATGGTACACACTTCTGCCACTGTGCGTCGGTGACGGGGGGGGGAGTGAATGTTTGTAGATGGGGTGCCAATCAAGCGGGCTGCTTTCTCCTGGATGGTGTCGAGCTTCTTGAGTGTTGTTGGAGCTGCACCCATCCAGGCAAGTGGAGAGTATTCCATCACACTCCTGACTTGTGCCTTGTAGATGGTGGACAGGCTTTGGGGAGTCAGGAGGTGAGTTACTCGCTACAGGATTCTTAGCCTCTGACCTGCTCTTGTAGCCACCGTATTTATATGGCTACTCCAGTTCAGTTTCTGGTAGCCGCTAGGATGTTAACAGTGGAGGATTCAGCGATGGTAATGCCATTGAATTCAAGGCGAGATGGTTAGATTCTCTCTTGTTGGAGATGGTCATTGCCTGGCACTTGTGTGGCGCGAATTATACTTGCCACTTATCAACCCAAGCCTGGATATTGTCCAGGTCTTGCTGCATTTCTACACGGGCTGCTTCAGGATATGAGGAGTCACGAATGGTACTGAACATTGTGCAATCATCAGCGAACATCCCCACTTCTGACCTTATGATTGAAGGAAGGTCATTCATGAAGCAGCTGAAGATAGTTGGGCCTAGGACACTACCCTGAGGAACTCCTGCAGTGATGTCCTGGAGCTCAGATGATTGACCTCCAACAATCACAACCATCTTCCTTTGTGCTCGGTATGACTCTAACCAGCAGACTTCAGTTTTGCTAGGGCTCTTAGATGCCATACTCGGTCAAATGCTGCCTTGATGTCAAGGGCAGTCACTCTCATCTTACCTCGAGTTCAGCTCTTTTGTCCATGATTGAACCAAGGCTGTAATGAGGTCGGGAGCTGAGTGGCCCTGGCGGAACACAAACTGAGCGTCACTGAGCAGGTTACTGCTAAGCAAGTGCCGCTTGATGGCACTGTTGATGACACCTTCCATCACTTTACTGATGATTGAGAGTAGGCTGATGGGGAGGTAACTGGCCGGGTTGGAGTTGTCCTGCTTTTTGTGTACAGGACATACCTGGGCAATTTTCCACAGTGCAGGGTAGATGCCAGTGTTGTAGCTGTACTGGAACAGCTTGGCTAGGGGCGCAGCAAGTTCTGAAGCACAGGTCTTCAGTAATATTACCGGAATACTGTCAGGGCCCATAGCCTTTGCAGTATCCAATGCCTTCAGTCATTTCTTGATATCACACGGAGTGAATCGAGTTGGCTGAAGTCTGGCATCTGTGATGCTGGGGACTTCAGGAGGAGGCCGAGATGGATCATCAACTCGGCACTTCTGGCTGAAGATTGTTGCAAATGCTTCAGCCTTATCTTTTGCACTGATGTGCTGGGCTCCCCCATCACTGAAGATGGGGATATTTGTGGAGCCACCTCCTCCAGTTAGTTGTTTAATTGTCCACCACCATTCACGGCTGGAAGTGGCAGGACTGCAGAGCTTCGATCTGATCCGTTAGTTACAGGATCGCTTAGCTCTGTCTATCGCATGCTGCATTTTCAGTTTGGCACGCAGATAGTCCTGTGTTGTAGCTTCACCAAGTTGACACTTCATTTTGAGGTATGCCTGGTGCTGCTCCTGGCATGCCCTCCTGCACTCTTCATTGAACCAGGGTTGGTCTCCTGGCTTGATGGTAATGGTAGAGTGGGAATGATATGCCTGGCCATGAGGTTACAGATTATGGTTGAGTACAATTCTGCTGCTGCTGTTGGCCCACAGCGCCTCATGGATACCCAGTTTTGCATTGCTAGATCGGTCCGAAATCTATCCCATTTAGCACGGTGATAGTGCCACACAACACGATGTAGGGTATCCTCAATGTGAAGGTGGGACTTCGTCTCCACGACTGTGCAGTGGTCACTCCTACCAATACTGTCATGGACAGATGCATCTGCGGCAGGCAGGTTGCTGAGGACGAGGTCAAGTATGTTTTCCCCTCTTGTTGGTTCCCTCACCACCTGCCGCATACCCAGTCGAGCAGATATGTCCTTTAGGACTCGGCCAGTTACCGAGCCACTCTTGGTGATGGACATTGAAGTCCCCCATCCAGAGTACATTTTGTGCCCTTGCCACCCTCAGTGCTTCCTCCAAGTGCTGTTCAACATGGAGGAGTACTGACTCATCAGCTGACGGAGGGCGGTAGGTCGTAATCAGCAGGAGTTTTCCTTGTCCATCTACACCTCTACACCTCTCAGTATTCTCCCATTAATTGTGTATTCCTTTGCCTTGTTTGACCTCTCCAAATGCATCACCTCACACTTCTCCAGGTTGAATTCCATTTTCCACTTTTCTGTCCACCTAACCAAGCCTTTGCTAGCTTCCTGCAGTCTGCAGCTATCCTCCTCGCTGTCAACCACACAGCCAATCTTTGTATCGTCTGCAAACCTCTTGATCATGCCCCCTACATTTACATCCAAGTCAGTAATATATAGCACAAAAAGCAATCTGCCACTGCATCTCTATTGACCTATTCCTAATTTCCCAGCTTATTTTAGCCAGCTCGGTCTTCAAACCCTTATAATTACCCTTATTTAAGTTTAAATCACTAGTCTTAGATCTTAAATCTGCCATCTTTACCCGGTCTGGCCTATACATGACTCCAGACCACAGCAATATGGTGACTCTTAACTGCGCTCTGAAATGGCCAAGCAGGCCACTCAGCTGAGGGCAATTCGGGGTGGGCAATAAATGCTGGCCTTGCCAGCGATGCCCACATCCTGTGAATGAATACAAAAATAGCATACATGGGCCCTGTTCCAGTACGCTTCCCGGGAGTCCTTGAATTTTGGGGCTTCTGTTTCCCCATACTGCTCATTTCTGCTCTCAGTCCGAGGAAAGATCCTAGGTGGTGCACTATTAGAAATGCATTTTTAAGGTACCAAGAGTGGTCGCTGCTGTAAATGAAACAATCAAACCAGATTTTAAAAAGCTGCAACTATCCTTCATACACACTCTACACCTCAGCACACATTTAACATCAAACCGTCAGCACCCAGCACACTGCATGCAAGGCAGATGCTCTCAGTGTTTGTTTCTGGACTGCCCGACAGAAATAATTAGAAAAGATTATGCAAAGCTTGTCAGTGCCAGGAACTATCTGATCCTTGCAATCACATCATGAAACCAAGCACAACACATTTGAAATTTGACAGATGATTCAAAAGGGAAAAGGTACTACTTATCTGAATAAGCCAAAGACTCTAAGAGGTCTGATCTAGCTGAGCCCTCCCAAAGTGTATACAGTAGATAAAGAGGCAATCCCTTAACTAAAAGTGCAGATGAGCAAAGCAGGAAGAAGGAAACTGTAGCACAACCAGTAAAAGGCTTGTTGCTCTCTACCTCCAACAAGAAATGCCTCCTACCATCTCTCTGAGGTCTCTGTCATTCATTACTTTTGTGCAAACATGAGTGAAGCCAACTGCTGAGAAGCAGGGGGCTGGGAGTATTTTGAAATATTCTCACTAATGTAATTAAATTCCTCCAGTCACTAGGTTGCATCAACAAAACGATAGAGAAGAAACCTCCTCAACGATAAGATGATCTACTCTGACAGCTGAACTGTAGCTTTAAACACTGCAGTTTCCAACATACGGTGCAACAAAACAGAAAGGGGGTTTAGTACGCGACACAGAATCACTCACACTGCCACGATCACATGACATTGTCAGCACTCAGAGAAGACCAGCACAATTACAGAATTGTTACAGAGCCTGAAGCCAGTTTCCCTGTTAAATGTGCGTCATCTGTCATGAACTCCACCTGCAAACAACACCCATTGATTCCACAACTACACTTAAGGAAAGGTATTAAGGAGTTATAAAAGGATTTTAATAAACTGGCATTTCTGAAATGAACATAAAAATAAAGTTAATGTATGTGGAGACAGTTCTCTGATACAGCAGTACAGATTACATCTTCTGAAAAAAGTCAACCATGCAGAGATTTTGTAACAAAGTAAGACTGGTAATCGGTACTGACATCAACTGGCTAAATGAATCTCATTCCAACAGACCACAAACTCTTCTACATTGCAGCTATTTCTTACACATTTCCCTCGTTATTAACCATATAGGAATATACTTCCATTAATGTTAAAGTAATTGGTATGAGTAAACAGGTGAGCAAAGACCAGAGAAATGTAGTAACAGTGCTTTCTCCAACTTTCATTTCTGCTCAGGTCCTACTCTCATGCTTACCTGTGTTCGTGAAAGTTCCTCCCCAAAAGTAAACTGGCTTAAGCATCAAAACAAACTCAAGGCAGCTTTGACCAGAGCAGATAACAATAAAGAATGGGTTCATTAATCAGTTTTACCTGAAAGTTTTTTGAAGGGACAGCATGATGCCAAGGTTTAAACGAGCATTAAGGCAGTGGCAGATTTAAGTGGATGTGCTGACATACAAGATGGCTCAGACAACGTAACCAAACCCTTACAGGCAGCTCTGACCGACTGGACTCCTACTGGCAGCCCAGACTTGAACAGGCTCTTCTGCAGCTCTGACCCAATCAATCTCCTGCTGGTAATCTACACAAAACCAGCCCAAGGACTGGTAGCGTTGTGAGAATGTTACTGGAATAGTAATCGAGAGGTCGGGGCTAATGCTCCAGAGACACTAGTTCAAATTCCACCACGGGAGCTGGTGGAATTTAAACTCAATTAAAGCTCGTCTCAGTAATGGTGATCATGAAATTACCGAATTGTCGTAAAATCCCATCTGGTTCACAAATGTTTCTCAGGTGAGGAAATCTGCCATCGTTACCCGGCTGGTCTGGCCAACATGTGATCCACAGCAATGTGGTTGACTCTTAGCTGCCGTTTGAAATGGCTTAGCAAACCACTAGGTTGTATCAAACCACTACAGAAAGGTCATGAAAGAATAAAACTGGATGGGCCACCCTAGGCGTTGACCTAGGCAACAGAAAAGACAAAGGTATACTCTGCCAAGCTGACCCTGCAAAGTCCTCCTCCTTAACATCTGGGGACTTATGCCAAAATTGGGTGAGCTGTCCCAGACTAGTCAAGCAATAGTCAACATTGTCATACTCACTGAATCATACCTGAGTATGTCCTGTACCATTAGCAGGACAGACCCAAAACAGCTGGCAGCACAGTAGTGTATACTTGGGAGGCAGTGGCCCTGGGAGTCCTCAACATGGGGTCCGGACCCCATGAAGTCTCATGGGATCAGGTCAAACATGGGCAAAGAAACACCCGGCTGATTATCACCTACCACTCTCCCTCAGCTGATCAAGTAGTACTTCTCCATGTTGAACAGCAATTGCAAGAAGTACTGAGAGTAGCAAGGGCACAGAATGTATTCTGGGTGGGGAACTTCAATGTCCATCAAGAATAGCTCGGTAGCACCACCACTGACCGAACTGGCTGAGTCCTGAAGGACATATCTACCAGACTACGACTGCAATCGGTGGTGAGAAAACAAATAACACAGTAAAAGCTACTTGATCTCATTCATACTCATCTACGTGTCACAGATATATCTGCCTATGACAGTATTGGTAAGAGTGACCACCGCACAGTCCTTGGGGAGACTAAGTCCCGTTTTCACACTGATGATACCCTCCATTGTGTTGTGAGGCACTACCACCATGTTAAATGGGATGGATCCAGAACAGATCTAGCAGCTCAAAACTGAGCGTCTATGAGACGCTGTGGGCCATGAGCAGCAGCATAATTGTACTCAACACTAATCATATGGCCTGGCGTATCCTGCACTCTACCATTACCATCAAACCAGAGGATCAACCCTGGTTCAATGAGGAGTGCAGGACAGCATGCCAGGAGCAGCACCAGGCATACCTAAAAATGAGGTGTCAACGTGGTGAACCTCCAAGACACCACTCCATGCATGCTATAACAGTGGAAGCAGCATGCAACAGACAGAGCTAAGCAATCCCACAACCAACATATCAGGTCAAAGCACTGCAGTCCTGCCACATCCAGTCGTGAATGGTGGTGAACAATTAAACAACTAACAGGAGGAGGAGACTCCACAAACATCCCCAACTGCAATGATGGTGCAGCCCAGCACGTCAGTGCAAAAGACAAGGCTTTAACATTCATGACCATCTTCAGCCAGAAAAGTTGAGTGGATTGACTTCCTCCTGAGATCCGCACCTTCTAAGAAGCCAGTCTTCAGCCAATTCAATGCATTCCATGTGATATCAAGAAATGGCTGAAGGCACTGGATACAGCAAAGTCTATGGGCCTTGACAACATCCCGGCTGTAGTACTGAAGACTTGAGCTCCAGAACTAGCCGGGCCCCTAGATAAGCTGTTCCAGTACAACACTGGCACCTACCTGACAATGTGAAAAATTGCCCAGGTATGTCCTGTCTACAAAAACAGGAAAATTCCAATCCAGCCAATTACCACCCCATCAGTCTATTCTCGATCATCAGCAAAGTGATGGAGGATGTGGTCGACAGTGCTATCAAGCAGCACTTACTTAGCAACAAACTGCTTATTCATGCTCAGTTTGGGTTCCACCAGGGCCAAATCTCAGTTCCAGATATCATTACATCCTTGGTCCAAACATGGACAAAATAGCTGAACTCCAGAGGTGAGGGGAAAGTGACTGTCCTTGAGGCAGCATTTGACCACGAGTGGCATCAAAGAGCCAAAGCGAAATTGAAATCAATGCGAATCAGGAGGAAAACTTTCCACCGGTTGGAATCATACCTCACACAATGACAAATGGTTGTGGTTGTTGGAGGCCAAACATCTCAGCCGCAGGACCTCACTGCAAGACTTTCTCAGGCTAGTGTGCTAGGCCAAACCATCTTTAGCTGCTTCATCAATGACCTTCCCTCCACGATTGGTCGGGGGGAGTGGTTGCTGATGATTGCATAGTGTTCAGTACCATTTGCGACTCCTCAGATATTGAAGCAGTCTGTGCCCACATGCAGCAAGACCTGGACAATATTCATGTTTGGGCTGATAATTGGCAAGTAACATTCGGGCCATGCAAGTGCCAGGTAATGACCATCCCTAACAAGAGAAAATCTAACCTTCTCCCCTTGATCTTCAACGTCATTACCATTGCTGAATCCCCCACCATCAACATCCTGGGGGTTACCACTGACCAGAAACTTAACTGGATGAGCTGTAGCTGCAAAAGCAGGTCAGAGGCTGGGAATTCTGCAGCAAGTAACTTACCTCCTGGTTGCCCAAAGTCTGTCCACCATCTACAAGGCACAAGTCAGGAGTGTAATGGAATACTCTAGACTTGCCTGAATGAGTGCAGTTCCCACAACACTCAAGAAGCTCGACACCATCCAGAACAAAGCAACCCGGTTGATCAGCACCCCATCCACCATCTTAAACATTCACTTCCTCGACCACCGGTGCACAGTGGCAGCAGTATGTACCATATACAAGATGCACTCCAGTAACTTACCAAGCCTCCTTCGACAGCACCTTCCAAAGCCACAAACTCTATCACCCAAAAGGACAAGGGCAGCAGACGCATCGAAGCAGCACCCCCTGCAAGTTCCCCTCCAAGCATACACCATCCTGACTTGAAACCTTATGGTCGTTTCTTCACTGTCGCTGGTTCAAAATCTTGGAACTCCCTTCATAACAGCTCTGTGGGTCTACCTATACCAGATGGACTGAGTGGTTCAAGAAGGCCACTCACCACCACCTTCTTAAGGGCAATTAGAGATGGGCAACAAATGTTGGCCTTGTTAGCGATGCTCACATCCCAGAAATGAATAAAACAAACTCCTTTAACAACCTCAGCCTCATCTGAGTCATTGTGCATACTTGCCAAATGTCCACAGGCTTCTCAGGATTCTTAGTGCTTTAAATAAGGAATTTGGTTTAGAAATTCAACAGTTTACCTTCTCTTTAATATTCTGTCTTACTAGGATAGGAATGCTATAAAATGCCAGTGAACAGTTAATAAGGCTCAAAAAGTATCCCATACTATAGCACTGCAAAAGGAATGTGACAGTTACCTTCGCTTCAATGCAAATTTCCAGGTGCAGCAACTTCATCCAGTGGAACAATTTCAATGTATATCAATAGAGGAATTAGTTTTCACTCCAATATTCCATGTAAACAAAGAACTATCAGTCCCACATATGTAACATCCACATAAATGTAGGGAGATTCAGTCTTACATTCTCACTTGCATGAGGATAAATGTAGGAGTAAGGAAAACCAATCCCAAAGTGCAGTGATTAGTTAAATAAATGGAGAAATCTGCAGACCCACTGTCACTCCCACATTTGGCAGGACTTGCACACAAGATCATGATCTTACACCTTCACAATGCCAGTAAATATTGAGAGAATAGGGCAAAGGAAAAGAATCTTTTGGAAGCAGGCTTTTCCTAACACTTCCTGTATTCCCACAATACTAAAACCTTAAATTCCCTTATGCTTGAAAAGAAAAAACACAAT
Source organism: Heterodontus francisci (assembly GCF_036365525.1). Taxonomy (NCBI): domain Eukaryota; kingdom Metazoa; phylum Chordata; class Chondrichthyes; order Heterodontiformes; family Heterodontidae; genus Heterodontus; species Heterodontus francisci. Next base: position 51,232,742 of record NC_090372.1, on the reverse strand, counting down.
ATATACTTGTATGGAGCCCCTCAAGTTGGCTATCCCTCCCGGCTAGACTGCTCCAGTGACATCAGCGACAAGTATCCTGGGGGGGTTCATAAGGAACAGTGGAATTCATGACTTTGGACCAGCTAAGGTGCTCTGAAGTCATGGGATCCCTGAGAAACCACACTATCAGGTTAAGTCAATCCCAGAGCATCAGTGATGGCATAGCAGAGTGTCCTCAAGGATATCCTTGCAAGGAAGAGAGACCTTCTCCATGCTGTAGACAGTTAAGAGAATCAAATCAAGGGTCTTGATATGGAGGCCAGCAACTTAACTTAAGGATCTTTAAGCAAGGAGGAAAAGATTTGACTCAAGTAGCTCTTGGTGAGGGGAGACAACTTGACTTAAAGGTCTCCATGTAGGTGCGAAAATAGAATCTTTTGCAAAAACAAAGAAAAATCTTCAGAGTTTACTGTTTTATTCGATAAATGGGGAAGCAGTTTGAATAAAAAGATTCTCCCTTCAGTTTTATTAGTAGCAAATACTGGAGGCAAAATTAAATCAGTCAGGATTATGGTATGTGGGAGTCTGTGAACAACAAGACTGTTCCAGACTGCCACAACTGCAAGAAATGTCTCTGCTTTGAGACACTCGGGCTCAGAGTCATTGAGCTGGAATCCAAGCTAGAGATACTCCAAGACATGAGGGAGGAGGAGGAATTACTAGATAATTTACTCCCGGAGTCCAGTCACACACCAGAGGAAAGAACAGGTGCAAGAAGGGGACAGCATGACAGACAGATAATGGCAATGTAGAAGAGGAGAAGAGGTAGTGAAGGAGGTCCAGCAGACACTGAAATAAAAACAAGAAATGCTAGAAATACTCAGCAGGTCTGGCAGCATCTGCAGAGAGAGAAGCAGAGTTAACATTTCTGGTCAGTGACCTTTCATCAGAACTCTAGTAGACACTGACCCTGTCCAACACATACAAAGTACACAATACCTGTAAGGATAAGGAGAAAAGCTGTGGGAAGGACAGCCTGAATGCTGACCAGGGCACCATAGAACAAGGCAGCTGTTCAGAGAGAGACGCTGCATAGTAGAAAGGTTGTAGTTATAGGAGATTCTATAATTAGATAATTATATAATTTGCAGACAGGATTGAATGTCCTGAAGGATTGGTTACCTACTCAGTGCCAGGGTAAAGGGCATGTCAAAATGGCTGGACAAATATCTAGAAAAGGGAGGGGCAAGGTCCAATTGTTGTGCTCTTTGCTGGAACCAACAGCATAGGAACGAATAGGAAATACGTCCTGCTGAGTGAAGTCTCAGAAGTTAAGAGCTAAATTGAAAATCAGGACCTCACAGGGAATAATTGGCACAGAATTGGAAAGTCAATGCATGGCTAAAGGGGTGGTGTGGGAAAGAGTGGTTTCATTTCATGGAGCACAGACACCAGTACCAGGACAGGAAGGAGCTGTACCATTGGGATGGGCTGCATTTGATCCAGGCTGCAACCAAAATCCTAGCAGAAAGTATAAAAAGGGCTGTAAATAAGACTTAAAACTAATAACATGGCAACTGCTAGAAATTACAGAAACCTAACAATAAAAGAATCTGGAAAAGAGAGTAAATAACTATCTAAAGGAATAAGGATACCAAGAATGGCCAGAGATTGGCTAAAGTCAAACAGTATAAAGGTAAAACAACAACTAAAAACAAATAAGTAAAAACAATTTAAACTGTTACATTCAATATTCAACAATATTCAAAACAAAATGGATGAATGGAAGCAATAATTTATAGAGAGGATCCAGCTATAGTAGGGATGATTGAAATATGACTACATAAAGAACAGGATTGTCAACTAAATATTGCAGGATGTAACACATTTAGAAAGGAAAGGAAGGATGCAGAGTGGCTGTACTAGTTAAAGATACATAATAGCAGTAGAAAAAAACTGATGCAACGAATAGTCAGATAAATACTGAATTCACATGGATTGAGTTACAAGATAAGAAGGGAACCATCACCCTAATAGGGGTATACTATATAGAGCACCAAATAGTGTTAAGTAAATTGGAGGAAGACGTATGTAGGCCAATCTATGAGGTGAGTAGCAGGTATATAATAATAATCATATGAAATTTCAACAATACTGAAATAAACTGTCAGGAAGGAGTAGTGAAAGGAAAAAAAAGGAATCGAGTTTTTACAGTACTCTATCCTCACTCATTATGTAAAATGTCAACAAGAAAAATAGAAATCACTGGACCTTGTAATGGGTAATGAATCAGAATAAATAGGAGAAGCAGAGCAGGACAGCACCTTAGTAGTAGTGATCACAACATATTCTTTTGAAGCTGATCCTCTAGTTAAGTGTCTATTTCATTATCACCTTCGGTAAAAAGTGAGGTAAACTGGTTAATCAATACTTCTGCTATTTCTGTCATTACCTGTGAGTTTTTTTTGCTCATCCTGGCACTATCCCGACTTTAATTTTCCTTTTTTTTGTCCATAAAACACAATTCTTTTTATATTTCTTGATAATATGATTTTGTAATTTCCCTTTGCCTTCCTGATTTTTTAACTTCTTTTCTCAGTTCCTCGTATTATTTCGTCCTACTCTCCGTTAGTATCTAAGTATTTCTTACCTGTATTTTTCTTAAGATTCATTTCCCTTTTCTTCTTTGACTCTTAGTGGAATATATTTCTCTTGAGCTCTATTGATTACCCTTTGAAAGAGTTCTTTTTTTTTGTCTCTTTGTATTTTGAGATTTTCTCCCAATTTACCACCTGTAGTGTCACCCTTATAATTTGTTTTTTTTCCAATCTATTACCTTAGTCTTTGTCTTACTTAAAAATTCTTGAGCCTAATCTTAAATGTTACTTAATAGTGAGATAGCTATCAATAGATATTAATAATGATATGGAAAGGGTTATTACCTGAGCCATGAGCAAATTGGCGTAGAGTAAATAAGATTAGAACAGTATGGCATTGTGGGTAAAGACAAGCAGAATGGGACAGGAAGGGACAGAGAGTTTAACAGAAATTGGACATTAGCAAATACGGTCATTGAAAGGAACAGACGCAAAAAAATGAAATTAAAGGTTCTTTATCTGAATGTGCAAAGCATCTGCAATAAGATAGATGATACAAACAGAGGTGCATGATTTAGATCTAATCGCCAATACAGAGACATGGTTACATGGAGATCAAGATTGAGAAATAAATATTCCAGGGTACACAATATTTCAGAAAGACAGACAGAATACAAAGGAGGAGGGGTAGCACTGATGGTAAATCTGTGCCTCAAAGATTGGTGTGGGAGGAATGGGTTTCAATTCATGGGGCACTGGCACCAATTCTGGGGAAAGTGGGAGCTGTACCGTTGGCACGGTCTACACCTGAAATGTGCTGAGACCAGTGTTCTGGTGAGTCATATAACTAGAGCAGTAGAGAGGGCTTTAAACTAAATAGTGGGGGCGAGGGATTAAGTGAAGAAAGATGTGATAATTTAAAAGAGAGAGGAGAACGAAAGAGAGCAAGATAGCAATAAAGATAATGATAATCACGGTGTGACAGGTGGGATAGTGCATACAAACTCAAGAGTGAGCCAACAGACAAGAATAGAGGTTGTGAACTAACAGAGTGGGGGGAGGGTTCAGAAGAGGTCAGATTTAGAAATCCAAAGAGAAATGCCAAAGCATCGGAACAGTGTGGCATTGTGGGTAAAGACAAGCAGAATGGGACAGGAAGGGACAGAGAGTTTAACAGAAATTGGACATTAGCAAATACGGTCATTGAAAGGAACAGACGCAAAAAAATGAAATTAAAGGTTCTTTATCTGAATGTGCAAAGCATCTGCAATAAGATAGATGACACAAACAGAGGTGCATGATTTAGATCTAATCGCCAATACAGACACATGGTTACATGGAGATCAAGATTGGGAAATAAATATTCCAGGGTACACAATATTTCGGAAAGACAAACAGAATACAAAGGAGGAGGGGTAGCACTGATGGTAAAGGATGGCATAAGGACATGAGTGAAAAAGGATCTGGCCTCAGAAGATCATGAAGTAGAATGAAGTAGAATCAGTATGGGTGGAAATAAGGAATACCAAGAATTAGAAAACACTGGTGGGAGTAGTTTATCGGCCTCCTAACAGTAGTTATACCGTTGGACAGAGCATTAAACAAGAAATTATTGGAGCGTGAAACAAAGGCAATGTAATAATTGTGGGGGACTTTAATCTTCATATAAACTGAGACAGTGAAATTGGCAGGAGTGGTCTAGAAGATGAGGTCGTACAATGTTTTTGGGACAGTTTCTTGGAGTAATACATTGTAGAGCCATCTAGGGATAAAGCTATCTTAGATCTAGTATTATATAATGAAGCAGTGTTAATTAGCAATGTCATAGTAAAAGATCCATTGGGAAACAGTGATCATAATTCTATTGAATTCCATGTTAAGTTTGAAAGTGACATGCTCCAATCACAAACAAGAATCTTAAACTTCAAACAAAGCCAATTATGTCGGTATGAGGGGAGAACTGGCTAAGGTGAATTATGTAAATAGACTAAAAGGTATGGCGGTAAATGAACAGTGGGGAACTTTAAAGAAACAATTCAAAATGTTCAACAAAAATACATTCCTTCGAAAAACAAAAACTCAGCCACAAAGACCCATCCATGGCTCACTCAGGAAGTTAAGGATAGTATTAAGAAATGTTGCAAAAAAAAGTAACAAGTCTGAGGATTCGGAGTGTTTTAGAAACCAGCAAAGGACTACCAAAAGATGATAAAAAAGGAAAAAATAGAATATGAAAGTAAAGTAGCCAGTAATATAAATACAGATTGTAAGAGCTATTATAGGTATATCAAAAGGAAGAGAGTAGCTAAAGTAAACGTTGGTCCCTTAGATGCAGAGACAGGAGAAATTATCATGGGGAATAGCAGAGGCATTGAACAAATATTTTGTGCCGGTCTTCACAGTAGAAGACACAGGTTCCATGCAGAAATAGACAGCAACCTAGGGACTAAAACGAGTGAGGAAATTAATGAAATTCATATCAGCAGAGAAGAAGTATTAAAATAGTAGTTTGGTAGTACAGAACTTGAGTATTGCTGAAAATAGAGACATGTTGTCGAAGCTTTTTGTCTTGCACTCATTAGGACAATCCACAAGAATACCAATGTAAGAGAAAACAACAAATTTATACTGTATGAGAAGCCAAACAATCTGCACTCCTTTCTCATACAGTATAAAGTTGTTGGTTTTCCTTATATTGGTATTCTTGCGCATTGTCCTGATGAGTGCACGACGAAAGACTTCGACAATATAGGCTGCATTTTAAGACTCCGCCACTGAAATAGGCGGCGGACGTAAAAAAAATTTGGCCCACACGCAGAGAGACCACATCGCAGAGCCGCCTTGATTTTGAACACAGCATGTTAGCATGGCGGTGGTGTCCATCCCACTCAATGATGTGGAGGGGGCGGGCAAGCCATTGCTGGCAACGGCATCAGGCACCAATGCGCAGGCGCCGCTTTTAAAGGGTGTACAGCCCTCAATGTGCATTTAAAATGTAAAGGTACTGTTACAACCAGGTGAGAAGGGGTCTAGGGTTTCCCTTTCAGCCTTTGCCTGGTTTAACCGTAACAGGGTTTAACTTTAAAACCCCGTGTTTTTAGCTTTCCCTCAGTGAATCCTTGTTCACTGCTCCAATTGTAAGGCAAAGAAATCAGACAGGTTTCCTTAGATTTAAACAAGAAAGGTGGAAGTTTATTAATCTTAAACACTAATCCGGTTAACAACTACGAATATGCGACGCGACCACGCTAGCATGCATACCCGATAAACACACACGCAGATAGAGACAGAAAAAATAGAAAAGAATAAAGGGGAAAAGTTTGAGGCAATAGATGGGTTTCTATTTTACTATCCCTTGAGTCTGTGGTGGAGGCTTTGGTTGCCGGTAGGTCCTGCAATTCGTTGGGGCCTAGTGCACGATTCAACTTGTTTCGATGTCAAAGTCTTTTCTCTCTTGAGGCTTACATGTCTTCTGTAGGTCCGGTGGCTTGGGAGAAAGCGAGAGAGAGGAAGACAGCCAGGCGAGAGACTTGCTTGTTCCAGCTTCAGTTGCAAAACTGCCTTCTGTTCCTTTCTCTGTGGCACAATTCAAAAAACTCCAGGTTGCCCAGATTAGTGAAGTGACTAGCTCCTATTTGGCACAGTCAAATTAGCAGTCTCTGGAATGCACTTCCTTATACCTTCAATGTCTGTTGATCAAAAATCCATTTGGGTTAATTGGAGTAGGGAATAGTCCTTTGTCTCCACACGCAGCGTCTCTTAGTACGCAAATGTCCTTCCAGCCCACAGTCTGGTGATCTTCAAACAAGACATTTCTTCACTCCAGCAACAGTTTAAAATCAATGTTCATATGACAAAATTAATATGCCTCATTCTTGGCAGGTGGGGTCTGTATGACGCCTCAACACCCAGTGGAATGAAATGTGATTTTTTAAAAGAGCATTTCATTGAAAGGGACTAGAAAGGAGATAAGGACAGGAGAGCATACATGCATCGCTCTCATTCATTCAGAACCCCAACAACTGTTACAGCCTGTCTTTTCTTAGTAGCATTGCTACTTTAAAAGGCCCTTTCTGGCAACCCAATAAACATGTGATTTTTGGGGAAGTTTTTCACTTTGCACATTTCCATAACTGCCTATGGTCTCTTTGTCCTTGTTGAGGCCTGCAGGGGGAAGGTTCGGTTTATTAGCCCTAAGTTGGAGTTCTGCTCAGGGGTGGCGGTAGTGGGCGGTTCCACTCTGAACTCTCTTTCAGTGCTTTGATGAGTCATGCAAGGGCTTTCCACCTCAGGGGATGGCTCTCTTTCTTCGCATTCTTGGCAGGTGGGGGTCTGCATGACAGTACATTGGAAGTTAATTTTATAAAAATGAATAAAGTTAGTTTTCCATGCCCTCTCCCATCCCCCCAGTGGCATTACACGTCATTCCTGCCCTTCCCCCCCACCCCCTGGAATACCGAACGTGAAAATTTGACCTTCCTCCCCCTGCTGCCCAAAGTTTCAAAACCTTCGTCTTTTATCCCTTCCCATCACCACTCCCCCTCCGACCAATCTGAGGTGTTGTAACCCCGCTGCCACCCCCCCAGCTCACACAGAGAAAAACACCTCCTCCCCCCTCCCCACAGGTGTCGCGCCACATTTCCCTGAAGGGTAAGTAGGCATTAACATATGTGGGTCCTGTCGCCAAGCATGATAGCCACCATGAAGCCTCACCACTGCCAGGATTGGTACAGGACCTGCTGCTGTCGGGGTCGGTGGCGGGCCTCCTCCATTGCAATCTTCATTGCCACTCTCCCCCCCACCCCACCCCTCGTCACTGTTCCTAGCAGCCCCATATCTCTATTTTCAGAAAAAGTATTGGAGAAACTTAAGGAATTAAAATCTGACAAATATCCAGAAGCTGATGGCCTACACCCTAGGGTTCTGAAAGAGATAGCTGCAGATATAGTGGATGCAAATATGATTTTCCAAAATTCCTGAGATTCGGGAACGGTCCCATCAGATTGGAAGTTGTCAAATGTTACACCGCTTTTCAAGAAAGGAGGGACAGAAAAAACAGGGAACTACAGGCTAGTTAGCCGAACATGATTCATTGGGAATTTGCTGGAATCTATTATTAAAATAGTTTTAACAATGCACTTAGAAAATGATTAGAATAAGTCAACATGGTTTTACTAAAGGGAAATCCTGTTTGACAAATTTATTATAGTTTTTTAAGGATATAACTAGTAGGGGAGATGGTGGCGTAGTAGTAATGTCACTGGGTGAGTAATCCAGAGGCCCAAGCTAATGCTCTGTGGACATGGGTTTGAATCTCACCATGGCAGATACTGTTATTTGAATTCAATTAATAAAAATCTGAAATTAAAAAGCTAGTCTAGTGGGGACCATGAAACCATTGTCGATTGTTGTAAAAACCCATCTGGTTCACTTATGTCTTTTAGGGAAGGAAATCTACTGTCTTTACCTGGTCTGGCCTACATGTGACTCCAGACCCACAGCAATGTGGTTGACTTTTAAATGCCCTCTGAAATGGCCTAGCAAGCCACTCAGTTCAAGGGCAATTGCACATTGGCAATCCCACGAACAAATAAAAAAGGTAGATAAAGGGGAACCAGTAGATGTAGTATACCTGGATTTCCAAAAGACATTTGATAAGGTGCCACACAATAGCTTAATAGGCAAGATAAGGGCTCATCAGCTGGGGATAATATATTAACACGGATAGATGCCTGGTTAACAAGAAGCAACGAGTGGGCATAAATGGGCCATTTTCAAGTTGGCAGGCTATAAATAGTGGATTTTTTTTTAAGAGATACAGCACTGAAACAGGCCCTTCGGCCCACCGAGTCTGTGCCGACCATCAACCACCCATTTTATACTAATCCTACACTAATTCCATATTCCTACCACCTCCCCACCTGTCCCTATATTTCCCTTCCACCTACCTATCCTAGGGGTAATTTATAATGGCCAATTTACCTATCAACCTGCAAGTCTTTGGCATGTGGGAGGAAACCGGAGCACCCGGAGGAAACCCACGCAGACACAGGGAGAACTTGCAAACTCCACACAGGCAGTACCTGGAATTGAACCCGGGTCGCTGGAGCTGTGCGGCTGCAGTGCTAACCACTGCGCCACTGTGCCGCCCCTAAATTGCTGCAAGGATCAGTGCTGGGACCTCAGCTATTTACAATATATATTAATGACTTAGATGAAGAGACAGAGTAATGTATCTAAATTTGCTGAGGATACAAAGGTAGCTGGAAAGGTAAGCTGTGGGGAAGACACAGAGAGACTGCAAAGAGATATAGACAGGTTAGGTGAGTGGGCAACAAGATGGCAGATGGAGTATAATGTAGGGAAGTGTGAAGTTATGCACTTTGGTCATAAGAACAAGAAAGCAGAGTATTTTTTAAAAGGTGTGAAAGTTGTGTCGATGTTCAAAGAGACTTGGGTGTGCTTATACAAAGAACACAGAACGTTAACATGCAGGTACGGCAAGCAATTAGGAAGGCAAATGGTGTGATGGTCTTTATTGCAAGGGGATTGGAGTACGGGAATAAGGAAGTATTGCTACAACTGTGCAGGGTTTTGGTGAGACCACATCTGGAATACTGTGTGCAGTTTTGGCCTCCACATTTAAGAAAGGATATACTTGGATTGGAGGTAGTGCAGTAAAAATTCACTAGATTGGTCCTTGGGATAAAGGGGTTGTTAAACTCCAGAATGAGTAATGGAGCAATAATGCTGGAGCCTATCTTTACTCAGTTTTATATTCTTTCTTTCTTTTGGGCCTCCTTATCTCGAGAGTAAAAAGGATCAGAAACATGTAGCTCCTCACTCAAAATCCTCCACCAGTCTCAGTAAGTGTCTGCTTATAAGTGCTCAAGTAAAACTCCAATTAACACCCTCCACCTGCATATAATCAAACAATCGATACATAATTAACAGATCCCCTTCTTTCTTGTATAATACAACATGGACTAACATGCCTAAACAACATTTCAAAATAAATTCCATATTATGCACAAATTGTTAATATGCTCAAAGAACATTTCAAAATAAATCAATAAATCAAAATAAATTCCATATTGGGTACAAAGTATCACAAATGTCGACACCCTCCTCTAGCACCCCTAACAATTTCTTTGTACTAGCATTTGTTTTTGTGAAACAATTGGATAGCTGATGACTTGCATCTACCCACTTAAGTTTGGAGATTTCCTTTCTCTCCTGCATTTGTTTCAATCCAGCAAGGTCAAGACATAGTCTTTACTCACTCACACTTTTTGTATTGTACATTGTCCCACAAAGAACTATTATCCACATAACATTCAATGGGTATCCTATCTTCTGTATGTCCCTTGTTCAGAATTTCACCCAAAATATTTGACAAATAGAACCCCATATCCACTGCCTCCACAAGACCCAGTATTTCCACAGCTAAAGTGCTTTTAATGACCCATTTTTTTTTCTCAACCTCCCAAACCGAAGGACAACATTTCCCAATTTCCAACCTTCAGCTTTAGGCAACCATCCTTTGTTATCATGTTAAACTCCAGAAAGCTTGTTATGGAAGGATAATGCTGGAGCCTATCTTTACTCAGTTTCATATTTATTACAAACATGTAGGTCCTCACTTAAAGCCTTCCAGCAGTCTCAGTAAGTGTCTGCTTATATTCTTTTGGGCCTCCTTATCTCGAGAGACAATGGATACGCGCCTGGAGGTGGTCAGTGGTTTGTGAAGCAGCGCCTGGAGTGGCTATAAAGGCCAATTCTGGAGTGACAGGCTCTTCCACAGGTGCTGCAGAGAAATTTGTTTGTTGGGGCTGTTGCACAGTTGGTTCTCCCCTTGCGCCTCTGTCTTTTTTCCTGCCAACTACTAAGTGCTCAAGTAAAACCCCAATTAAAACCCTCCACCTGCATATAATCAAACAATTGATACACAATTAACAAATTAACAGGGGTTGTCCTATGATGAAAGGCTAAGTAAATTGGGCCTGTATTGTCTGGAGTTTAGAAGAATGAGAGGTAATCTCATTGAAACATTTAAGATTCTAAAGGGGCTGGATAGGGTAGACACTGAGGGATTATTTCCGCTGGTCGGGGAATTTAAAACACGGGGGCACAGTCTCAGGATAAGGGGCCGATCATTTAGGACTGAGATGAGGAGAAATTACTTCAGTCAAAGGGTTGTGAATCTTTGGAATTCTATACCACACAGGGTTGTAGATGCTCCATCATTGTATACATTTAAGGCTGGGGTAGACAGATTTTTGGTCTCTCAGGGAATCAAGGAATATGGTGAGTGGGCGAAAAAGTGGAGTTGAATCCAAAGATCAGCCATGATCATTCTGAATGCTGGAGCAGGCTTTATGGTCTATTCCTGCTCCTAGTTCTTATGTTCTTGTGAGAAAATAATTAAGCGGCACAGTGGCGCAGTGGTTAGCACCGCAGCCTCACAGCTCCAGGGACCCGGGTTCGATTCCAGGTACTGCCTGTGTGGAGTTTGCAAGTTCTCCCTGTGTCTGCGTGGGTTTTCTCCGGGTGCTCCGGTTTCCTCCCACAAGCCAAAAGACTTGCAGGTTGATAGGTAAATTGGCCATTATAAATTGTCACTTATGTAGGTAGGTGGTAGGGAAATATAGGGACAGGTGGGGATGTTTGGTAGCAATATGGGATTAGTGTAGGATTAGTATAAATGGGTGGTTGATGTTCGGCACAGACTCGGTGGGCCGAAGGGCCTGTTTCAGTGCTGTATCTCTAATCTAATCTAAGCAGCAAAATTAAAAGAGGATAAAACCACAGGTCTGGAAGGTATGCAGCCATACATACTCAAGGCAACTGTGGAGAAGTTAGCAGAGGCACTAGTTTAAAGTTCCATCGAAGAGGGCAGAATGCCGGAGGACTGGCAGACAACTGATGTTGTTCCTATATACAAGAAGGGAGATAGAGCAAAACCTGGGAACAATAGACTAGTCAACTTAACGTTAGTGATCGCAAAAATACTGGAAGCTATACTAAAAGAAGTGATAAAAGAGCAACTAGCGACAGAAAATATAATTAAAAATAGTCAGTATGGATTACAAAATGCTTAACTAACCTGACATAATTCTTTGAAGAGGTAACAGAAAGAGTACACAAGGGTAATGTAGATGTCACATATTTGGATTTTCGAAAGGCCTTCGATAAGGCACCACACGGTAGACTCAGGACAAAGGTTACGGCATGTGGAGTCAAGGAACAAACAGCAGACAGTTAACAGACAGCAGACAGTAGGAGTAAAGGGTAGCTATTCAGATTGAAGGAAGACAGAAAGCCGTGTTCCACAAGGATCAGTGCTGGGCCAGCTGTTACTCATAATTTGCCTTAATGTTTGGATTAAGAACAAGTAATTTAATATAAAAATTTACAGATGATACCAAACTGGGGGAAAATAGCTAACAATGAGGAAGAATGCTCCATAATATAAGAAGACATTAGTAAACTCACAGACTGTGCAGTTAAGTAGCAAATGAAATTTGGCATAGATGCATTTGAGGTCATGCTCTTTGGTAGGAAAAACAGAAACATCACCTACACCTTACGAAAAAAAAACTGAATGTGGTAGAAGAGCAAAGCGATCTAGGGATTCAGGTGAACAAATTGTTTAAGGTAGGATTGCAGGTCAGCAGATCACTTCGAAATGCTAATACAGCAATGGGATGGTTATCGGGGGTAGGCAGGAATGTGGAGTTGATGTTACAATCAGATCAGCCATGATCTTGTTGAATGGCGGAACAGGCTCGAGGGGTCGAGTGGCCTACTCCTGTTCCTAATTTGTATGTTTCTATTTATTTCTAGGGGGAGAGAATTCAAAAGAAATGAAGTTATGCTAAACTTGTATGGGAGCCTGATCAGGACGCATTGAGAATACTGTGCACAGTTGTGGCCTTCAGACTATGAAAAGGACATAGAAGCATGGGGGAAAACAGTGGAAAACAGATTTACAAAACTGGTTCCAGAACTAAAAGATGACACCTATCAGAAAAGGTTGAACAGACTGCAATTTTTTCTTTAGAAAAGACTGGAGTCTTTCAAATGATGTCTGAGTTGGGCAGAGGAGATGTGGCGAGAATGTTTCCATTTGTGACAGAACTGAAAACTAGGGGCCACAAATGTAAGATTGTTATTGATAAGTCCGATGGGGAAATAATGATGAGTGGTTAGAATATAGAACTCACTACCGCACGAAGTGGTTAAGGCAAAAAGCCTAATGCTTTCAAAAGGAAACTAGATTAGCACTTAAGCAAAAAAGGAATAGAGAGATCTGATGAAAAGCTGAAATGAGGTACATGGAATAAGAGGAAACTTGTGTAAAAGTATAAACCACCAGCATAGACTAAGTAAAATAGAAAATGCTGGAAATTCTCAGCAGGTAAGACAACATCTGCGGAGAGAGATAACATTCCGTCTGAAAAAATGTAATTGACCTGAAACAATGGACTGAATTTTCCTAGCTCCATGGAGGTGGCTTTGGAGGCAGGGTCATGGAAACTTTGATGGAATCGTGTCAGGCCAGCTCCATGAGATGCTCCAGCCACCATGCGCTTTTCTTGAAGGCAAGCTCCCAGTGGTGATAGCGACCTGCCCATCAGTGGTGGGTAATCAATTACGGTACTTAACAAGGCAATCAGTCTCTATTCTGGCAATGGACAGAAATATTCCTGACAGCACACCGGGAAACACACCCCTCCATTGCCGTGTCAGGTGCCCAGCAATGCAGCGGAAGGGGGTTCACTGTGGGAGGTCTGAGATGCAAAACATTTGAGGCCTTTTATTAAATGGTCTGCAGTCATCGAGTCATAGGGTGGAATCTGATGAGTGCCACAGCGTTCCCAATGGCAGGACCGGATGTTGCCATAACTTCCGTTTCTGCCGCAAATCTCGTTCCCACTCGATTTTGTATTTTAATTAGCCATGCAGCCACAGGCATGGGGAACACGTGGGATCATATGGCGGGGGCAGCCTTTCATTGGTGGAACGTGCCGTCAATACCCCAAGGACCATGATAACTACAGATATAAAAAAATACTGTGCTTGCAGCCTCAAGGATCAGCAGTCTTCCTTTCATGTAAGTATCTTCAGAATAACTCAAATTGAAGCCTTTACTTAAATCAAAATGTTCTTGCCTGCTTTATTTTGTGAAAGTGAGCACCAACTTCATATTATTTATTTTCCCTACAGCCAAAGTCAGTCAAATAGCAGCGTCCTGCCCGAGTGATGCCTCCCTGCAGGTCCTCCTCCAGGCCGTCAGGGAAAGGCGAGAGGTTCTCTTCCCTGCAGATGGAATGCGAAGACCCTCCTGTCTCACCAAGGCAACCTGGATGGAAATAGCAGAGGTGGTCTCGGACCGTGGGCTCACTTGTAGCACATGGGTGCGATGCCGCAAGCGCATCAATGACTTGCTCATATCAGAGACAGTAAGTGGTCCTGGTGAGGCTACTCCATTGTTTACTTCCATGACTCTGTGTCTTTAAGGCAGAGGGTACGCAAGGAATGCAGTGGAATGCATGAGCAGTCTTGTTGCCATTCACTAAGTGATGTTGCACCAAGATGAACACTGGCACTATTTATGCGATTGGATGTGTCATGCGAAAGCCAATGCAGAATGAGTGATGTTGATACATGTTTGCAATGGTTGTGATGCATCATGTCATTAAAACTGCACTGTCTGCTGCAGGATAAACGAAGCCACAACCAACGTGGGTGTGCTAAGACGGGCGGTGGGGGGGGTCTCTGAAATAAGGCTGCTGACCACGGAGGAGGAGGATCACAAGACAGGAGGGAGGCAGGGCGAGTGGAGAAGGCAAGGCAGGAGCCAAAAGGCGTAAGGATGAAGTGTCGTCTCTGCTCTTGGAGCCATAAGTGGAAACTGAAGGAAATTGTGTGAACTCACGTGAAGCACATGCTTAAAGTGCCTCTGTTTGTGTCTCCACTGCAAGTGCCCACACTCGAGTAGCAGAACACTGCATGACCTGAGAATCCTCCTCTGAAGAAGCCAATGCCTCTTCCTCCACCTCCGCCAGCGTAGATACAACCACAACGCCCGCAGGAGGTTTAAGATTTGAATTTGATTACAAGCTGGTGTGCACGACACGGACACGACCTAGCAACTGAAGGAGCATGTGCCAGCCGGGTCCCCTGACAATCGGAGGACTGCTGGGGACCTAGCCCCTGCTCAGCCCCACACTCATGATGATCCTCTGTTTGTTGCTAGGAGAAAGTCCGCTGGATGTGCAGCAAAGCCATGTGGAAAATATGTTGGAGATGCCTGAGGTCATGCGTGGCTTTGCCCGTGCCATGGAGGAGTCCTTGCAAGCCATGTCCCAGGCATTTGAGTGCATGGCTTCCTCAGTTGAGAGTCTGGCAAGCTGCATGGTGAGTCTGATTGAGCACTCGAGCCATATACAATCTGTCCTGCACTCCATCGCTGTTGCCATGGGCTCCATGCAGCAGATTCTAAGTGAGAGGGGGGCGAGGAACCTGGACCTCCCTATGGGTGCTCCTTCTCCTCAGGGAGACAGGCAGGTGCCATCGTGCATACAGATGGAGCACGAGTGCGTGCTAGCTGCCCCGGGAACTTCCTCTCAGGGCATCCCAGGGTAAGCAGCCTCTCATCCTTCCCCCGACATTGACTCCCTTACCTCCAGCAGGCGCGCACATGGGGATACTCAAGCACCAGTGCTGCAGACCCCCAGTAGGACGGAGCCATCAAGGCCCCGTTCCTCCAGAGGACGCTCACTACAGTCATCCACAGCAATGAGGCAGCTCACTGAGTAGATTGCCTCCAACTCAGCTGCTAATGTCAGGGTAGCACCTAGGCATAGTGAGAAAAAAAGGAAATTCATGAAGTTTTGATCACCAAGGTGGCACAGGTGCGATACATTTTTATTTTATGCAAAATTTGATCCGCTCTCCATAATGTTTGGCTTGGTTACAGATTAATACAAAGAAGTTTTCTGGGGGCCGATGGCAGGAACGGAATGATGTTTGCAAAGCATCTCAGGAAATGTCCACTGTCCATATCTCATTGGAATTTTAGCCTTCACTGTTCAATGATGGCTGTTTTCATTTTGATAATTAATAACTTTTTCCAAAACTGTCTTACTTTTGTTTTCTACAGTTACAATTTAACGCTGCTTGCAGTGGTATGTAGTCGCATTCATCGAAGCCCATGAATGATTTCAAATGCCAATCACATGAAACTGCAGCAACGCTTCGTTAAGATTGCTGAGATGAATAAAACCTCATGTAAAAGGGAATTTCTGTGGGAAATTATGTTTCTCCTCCCAACGTTCCTTGATGACGTGGCTTATTGTTGGCTGACACGTGCATAAATGAGGTTCTCCGTGAACCCCTCGCATGTCCTTTCTAGTACATCCTTCCTATCAATGTGATGTAACAATTCTTTGATTCTCAATTTTCACCCCATCCATTACCTCTACTATCTCCATTTCTACTAGTATTTTGTCAGCATCCTCTTCCTTAGTAAAAACTGATACAAAGTACTTATTAAGTATCCTAGACTTGGCCTGAGCCTGTAAGCAGGAGGAAAGATATCACAAAGATGTGTAAAAACTATAGAGTGGTGATACTGGGGTCTTTAATTACCAAAATATTGATTGGGATAATTTTAGAGTAAAGGGAAAGGAGAGAAGGAATTTCTGAAATGTGTTCAGGAGAACTTCCTAGGCCAGTATATTCTCAGCCCAACTAACAAGGAGGCATTGCTGAATTTGGTGCTGGGAAAATGAGGTGGGCCAAGTGAACAAAGTGTCTGTGGAGGAACACTCATTCCATTGATCCAGCTTCTCTGTTACTTCATCAAAAAATTCAATTAGTCAAGCATGATCTGCCTTTTACAAACCCATGCTGGCTATCCTTAATTAACTCAAATCTCTCCAAATGCATGCTGATTTTTTTCCCTGATTATTGTTTCTAAAATCTTACCCACCACTGATGGTAAACTAACTGGCCTGGGGTTGCTTGGACTGTCCTTACTTGAATAAGGGTGTCACATTTGCCACTCTCTAATCCTCTGGCACCTCCCCCTTATCTAGGGAAGACTGGAAGATTATAGCACGCCATTCCACTATCGCTATCCTCATTTACTTTAGCAACCTGCAATGCAAGTGATCATCATATCCGAAGGTTTAGACTCGTAATGCACAAAATCAAGGAGAGATACAAGGTAGAACGACTAGATTGGAAGAGGGCTCATTGTAAGGTGATGAAAAGGGATCTAGCCAGGATAAAATGGAACCAAAGACTGACCAGCAAAACTGTAACTGAATAATGGGCTATATTTAAGGAAGAGATGCTTCAGGTACAAGCTAGGTACATTCCAACAAGGGCAAAAAGTAGGGGACCAAAGCCTGGGTTCCTTGGATGACTAGGGAAATAGAGATTATGGTGAACCAAAGTAAGCGGGTGTATTCTGTATGCCAGGTGAATGCTTCAAGTGAGAACCAGGCCAAATACAATAAGTTGAAAGGGGAGGTGAAAAGGAAAATAGGACTGGCAGAGAGAATATGAGATTAGAATGGCAGTCAACATAAAAATATCTTCTACCAACATGTAAATAGGAAGTGGGTAGTAAGAGATGGAGTGGGGCCAATTAGCGACAAAATTGTCATGATACATTTTTATTTTATGCAAAATTTGATCCACTCGCAGTAATGTTTTGTTTGGTTACAGATGGATACAAAGAAGTTTTTTGGAGGTTGATAGCAGGAACGCAATGATGTTTGCAAAGCATCTCAGGAAAGTCTGGCTATGCTTAGGGTAGTTAAGTCACCTGGTCCGGATGGCTTCAATTCCAGGATGCTAAAGGAAGTGGGGATTGAGATAGTGGAAGAGCTTGCCATAATCTTCTAGTCATCCCTAGATACAGGGGAGGTGCCAGAGGATTGGAGAGTGGCAAATGTGACATCCTTATTCAAGAAAGGGTGTAAGGACAGTTCAGGCAACTACAGGTCAGTTAGTTTAACATCAGTGGTGGGTAAGATTTCAGAAACAATAATTGGGGGAAAAAAATCAACAAGCACTTGGAGAGATTTGAGTTAATTAAGGATAGCCAGCACAGATTTGTAAAAGGCAGATCATGCTTGACTAATCTAGTTGAATTTATTGATGAAGTAACAGAGAAGGTTGATGAATGGAATGTGGTGGATGTTGTCTATATGGATTTTAAGAAAGCATTTGACAAAGTACCACATAAAAGGCTGGTTAACAAAATTGAGGCTCATGGAATAGGAGGGTCAGTGTTCGATTGGATAAAAAATTGGCTCAAGGACAGAAAACAACATGTTGTGTTAAATGGTTGCTTTTCCAGACTGGAGCATGGTAGACAGTGATGTTCCCCAGGGTCAGTGCTAGGACCACTGCTTTTTTTGCCATATATAAATGACTTGGATCTTGGAATTCAGAGTAGAATTTCAAAATATGCCGATGTTACCAAACTTGGAGGAGTTGCAAACAGTGAGGATGATATGAACTGCCTGCAACAAGACATAGATAGGCTAGCAGAAAGGGCAGGTAAGTGGCAGATGGAATTTAATGCAGACAAGTGTGAGGTGATGCATTTTGGCACAAAGAATAGGGTGAGGCAATATAGACTTAATGGCAATGTTCTAAAGAATGTGCAGGAACAGTGGAACCTGTGGGTGCACATGCATCAATCTGTGAAGGTGCAGGGCATATTGAGAGAGTGGTTAGCAAAGCATATAGGAACTCGGGCTTCATAAATAGAGGCATAAAGTACAAAAGTTATGCTGAACCTTTATAGAGTTCTGGTTAGGCCACAACAAGAGTGTTCCCCTGCAATCGCAGGAGGTGTAATACCTGCCCATTTACCTCCCCTCTCCTCACTATCCCAGGCCCCAAACACTCTTTTCAGGTGAAGCAGCGATTTACTTGTACTTCTTTCAATGTAGTATACTGTATTCGCTGCTCACAGTGTGGTCTCCTCCACATTGGGGAGACCAAGCGCAGACTGGGTGACCGCTTTGCGGAACATCTCCGCTCAGTCCGCAAGCAGGACCCTGAGCTTCCGGTTGCTTGCCATTTCAACACTCCCCCCTGCTCTCATCTCTGTCCTGGGATTGCTGCAGTGTTCCAGTGAACATCAACGCAAGCTCGAGGAACAGCATCTCATCTACCGATTAGGCACACTACAGCCTGCCGGACTGAACATTGAGTTCAATAATTTCAGAGCATGACAGCCCCCCACTTTACTTTCATTTTTAGTTATTTTTTCTTCCTTTTTTTTTTACATTCTTTTTTACATTTTTTACTATCTTTTTTTGCATTTATTTCATTTCATCTTAGTTTGTTCAGTTTGCTTACCCACTGTTTTTTTCAGGTTTTTTTTCAGGTTTGCACTTGCTGCTGTTCAATATTCAGTGTATTCACACCTAATCTGTACTAATGCTTTGTCTTTCAACACACCATTAACATATTGTTTGCCTTTGCTCCGTGACCTTTTGGTCAGCTATGTGGCCTGGTCCAATCTGCACCTTCTCCTTTGTTATCTCTTGCCCCACACCCACCTCACTTGCTTATAATCTGTGACTTTTCTAATATTTGTCAGTTCCGAAGAAGGGTCACTGACCCGAAACGTTAACTCTGCTTCTCTTTCCACAGATGCTGCCAGACCTGCTGAGTGATTCCAGCATTTCTTGTTTTTGTTTCAGATTTCCAGCATCCGCAGTATTTTGCTTTTATTTATTATACAAGAGTGTTGCGTCCAGTCTGGTCACCACACTTGAGGAAAAATGTGAGGGTCCTTGTGAGGGTGCAGAGGAAATTTACCAGAATGGTTCCGGGAATGGGGGATTTTAGTTACATGGTTAGGTTGGAAAAGCTGGGGTCGTTCTTCCTGGAACAAAGGAAATTAAGCGGAGATTTGATAGTGGTGTATAAGATTATGACAGGCTGGAAAACTGTTCCCATTAGCTGGTGGAACAAGGACTAGGGGACATAGATTGAAGGTTTTGGGCAAGAGATGCAGGGGAAATGAGAGGAAGAGCGTTTTTACGCACCAAGTGGTAATGACGTGGAACTCGCTGCCAACGATGGTGGTGGAAGCGGAGACAACCGATGATTTCAAAAGGAAACTGGATGGGTACTTGAAGGAAATAAACTTGCAGGGCTATGGAGATCGTGTGGGGGAGTGGGACTGACTGGATTGCTCCTCTGAGAGCCGGCATGGACTCGATAGGCCGAATAGCCTCCTTCTATGATAACCATCCTTTGCATGAATAAATATTTCCTAACTTCTCCCCTGAATGGCCTGGCTCTAAATTTAAGGTTATGTCCCTGGTCCTAAACCAGAAGGAAAAGTTTCTCTCCATCTACCCTATCAATTCCATTCAAAATCCTAAAAGCCTCAATCAGTTCACCCCTTAACCATCTTATTCAAAGGAAAGCAGCCAGGTTTATATAATCCTTCCTTATCATTTAACCCACAGAACCCTGGTAAAATTCTGGTGAATCTACTTCCAAGACCAATGCATCCTTGGTGAAGTGCAGTGCCCAGAACTGTACACAATACTCCAGATATTGTCCAACAAGGGCTTTGTATAGCTGGAGCAAAACTATCTCACCTTTATATTCTAGCCCTCCATTTATAAAGGCTAATATTTCATTATATTTCATTCACAGAATCACAGAATAATAGTGCAGAAGAGGCCCTTCGGCCCATCGAGTCTGCACCGATACATTAAAACACCTGACCTGTCTACCTAATCCCATTTAACAGCACTTGGCCCATAGCCTTGAATGTTATGACATGCCAAGTGCTCATCCAGGTACTTTTTAAAGGATGTGAGGCAACCTGCCTCTACCACCCTCCCAGGCAGGGCATTCCAGACCGTCACCACCCTCTGGGTAAATAAGTTCTTCCTCAAATCCCCCTTAAATCTCCCGCCCCTCACCTTAAACTTGTGACCCCTCGTAACTGACCCTTCAACTAAGGGGAACAGCTGCTCCCTATCCTCCCTATCCACCCTGTCCATGCCCCTCAAAATCTTGTACACCTTGATCAGGTCACCCCTCAGTCTTCTCTGCTCCAGCGAAAACAACCCAAGCCTATCCAACCTCTCTTCATAGCTTAAATGTTCCATCCCAGGCAACATCCTGGTGAATCGCCTCTGCACCCCCTCCAATGCAATCACATCCTTCCTATCATGTGGCAACCAGAATTGCACACAGTACTCCAGCTGTGGCCTTACCAAAGTTCTGTACAACTCCAACATGACCTCCCTGCTTTTGTAATCTATGCCTCGATTGATAAAGGCAAGTGTCCCATATGCCTTTTTCACCATCCTATTAACCTGCCCTTCTGCCTTCAGAGATCTATGGACAAACACACCAAGGTCCCTTTATTCCTCGGAACTTCCCAGTGTCAGGCCATTCATTGAATACTTGCGTGTCACATTACTCCTTCCAAAGTGTATCACCTCACACTTTTCAGGGTTAAATTCCATCTGCCACTTTTCTGCCCATTTGACCATCCTGTCTATATCTCCCTGTAACCTAAGACACTCCACCTCACTGTTAACCACTCGGCCAATCTTCGTGTCATCCGCAAACTTACTGATCCTACCCCCCACATAGTCATCTATGTCATTTCTCTAAATGACAAACAATAGGGGACCCAGCACAGATCCCTGTGGTACGCCACTGGACACTGGCTTCCAGTCACTCAAACAGCCACCTGTCATCACTCTCTGTCTCCTACAGCTAAGCCAATTTTGAATCCACCTTATCAAGTTACCCTGTATCCCATGTGCATTTGCTTTCTTGATAAGTCTCCCATGTGGGACCTTGTCAAAGGCTTTGCTGAAATCCATGTAAACTACATCAACTGCACTACCCTCATCTACACACCTGGTCACATGCTCAAAAAATTCAATGAAATTTGTTAGGCATGACCTCCCTCTGACAAAGCCATGCTGACTATTCCTAATCAAATTTTGCCTCTCCGAGTGGTGATAGATTCTCTCCTTCAGAATTTTCTCCAATAGTTTCCCTACCACTGACGTGAGGCTCACCGGTCTATAGTTCCCTGGCTTGTCTCTGCAACCTTTCTTAAATAGTGGGACCACATTAGCTGTTCTCCAGTCCTCTGGCACCTCCCCCGTGGCCAGAGAGGAATTAAAAATTTAGGTCAGAGCCCCTGCAATCTCCACCCTCGCCTCCCACAGCATCCTGGGACACAAATCGTCCGGACCTGGAGATCTGTCCACTTTTAAGCCTTCCAAAACCTCCAATACCTTGTCACTCCCTATGACAATTTGCTCAAGAACCTCACAGTCTCTCTCTCTGAATTCCATATCTACATCCTCATTCTCTTGGGTGAAGACAGATGTGAAGTATTCATTCAACACCCTACCAATGTCCTCTGGCTCCAACAACAAATTTCCCCCTTGGTCCCTAATGGGTCCTACTCTTTCCCTGGTTATCCTCTTCCCATTGATATACTTATAGAATATCTTGGGATTTTCCCTACTTTTACCAGCCAGAGCTTTCTCATATCCCCTCTTTGCTCTCCTAATTGCTTTCTTAAAATCCATCCTACACTTTCTGTACTCCACTAATGCTTCCATTGATTTCATCATTATTTCATTGTACCTGATGACTACATTTTTCATGATCTGTGTACATAGACCCCTAAATCACTGTGGACTTCCACTGTTCCTAGTTTTTCAGCATTTAACTAATCCTTTATTAATCCAAAATGGATCGTCTCACAGTTACCTGTGCTGAAATCTAACCTTCACAGTTTTGTTCAGTCACTTAATCTATCTATGACACTTTATAATTTAGGACCAATCTTTGTGTCATTGGCAAACTTGGACACATGACTCTAGATTGTGTTATTAAGGCATTGAAGCCCCAGCACAAATCCTTGAGGGACACCACGGTCTGAATCCTAGTGGCTGGCTAGAAGCTGGAGATAGACCCTGGCTCGGACCTCCATCAAACCCCACACCCCCAACCCCGCCGAAGCTATTTAACAGTGGGCTGGCAATTAACAGGCCACAGTCCCCTTAAGGGATGAGCTCCCACCTCGCAGAGCTGCCAGCCAATTGCGCGTCACCAGAATAATATCCGGCCCATTGTGTCCAATTCTGGCCACCACACTTTAGGATGGATGTGAAGGCTTTAGGAAGGGTGCAGAAAAGATTTATGAGAGCGATTGAAGGGATTAGGGACTTCAGTTGTGTGGATAGATTGGAGAAGCTGGGGCTATTCTCCTTAGAGAAGAGAAGGTTGAGAGGAGAATTGAAAGCGATGTACAAAATCATGAGGGGTCTGGACAGACTAGATAGGGAGAAACTGCTCCCATTTTTGGAAGGGTCAAGAACCAGAGGGCATCGATTTAAGGTAAATGGCCAAATATCCAAAGGCGAAATGAGGAAAAACTTTTTTACGCAGCACGTGCTTAATATCTGGAATGCACTGCCTATGAGTGTGATGGAGGCATATTCAACTTCTTTTTGGGCCTCCTTATCTCGAGAGACAATGGATATGCGCCTGGAGGTGGTCAGTGGTTTGTGAAGCAGCGCCTGGAGTGGCTATAAAGGCCAATTCTGGAGTGACAGGCTCTTCCACAGGTGCTGCAGAGAAATTTGTTTGTCGGGGCTGTTGCACAGTTGGCTCTCCCCTTGCGCCTCTGTCTTTTTTCCTGCCAACTACTAAGTCTCTTCGACTCGCCACAATTTAGCCCCGTCTTTATGGCTGCCCGCCAGCACTGGCGAATGCTGGCAACTGACTCCCACGACTTGTGATCAATGTCACAGGATTTCATGTCGCGTTTGCAGACGTCTTTATAGCGGAGACATGGACGGCCGGTGGGTCTGATACCAGTGGCGAGCTCGCTGTACAATGTGTCTTTGGGGATCCTGCCATCTTCCATGCGGCTCACATGGCCAAGCCATCTCAAGCGCCGCTGACTCAGTAGTGTGTATAAGCTGGGGGTGTTGGCCGCTTCAAGGACTTCTGTGTTGGAGATATAGTCCTGCCACCTGATGCCAAGTAATCTCCGGAGTCAGCGAAGATGGAATGAATTGAGACGTCGCTCTTGGCTGACATACATTGTCCAGGCCTCGCTGCCGTAGAGCAAGGTACTGAGGACACAGGCTTGATACACTCGGACTTTTGTGTTCCGTGTCAGTGCGCCATTTTCCCACACTCTCTTGGCCAGTCTGGACATAGCAGTGGAAGCCTTACCCATGCGCTTGTTGATTTCTGCATCTAGAGACAGGTTACTGGTGATAGTTGAGCCTAGGTAGGTGAACTCTTGAACCACTTCCAGAGCGTGGTCGCCAATTTGATGGATGGAGCATTTCTGACGTCCTGCCCCATGATGTTCGTTTTCTTGAGGCTGATGGTTAGGCCAAATTCATTGCAGGCTGCCGCAAACCTGTCGATGAGACTCTGCAGGCACTCTTCAGTGTGAGATGTTAAAGCAGCATCGTCAGCAAAGAGGAGTTCTCTGATGAGGACTTTCCGTACTTTGGACTTCGCTCTTAGACGGGCAAGGTTGAACAACCTGCCCCCTGATCTTGTGTGGAGGAAAATTCCTTCTTCAGAGGATTTGAACGCACGTGAAAGCAGCAGGGAGAAGAAAATCCCAAAAAGTGTGGGTGCGAGAACACAGCCCTGTTTCACACCACTCAGGATAGGAAAGGGCTCTGATGAGGAGCCACCATGTTGAATTGTGCCTTTCATATTGTCATGGAATGAGGTGATGATACTTAGTAGCTTTGGTGGACATCCGATCTTTTCTAGTAGTCTGAAGAGACCACGTCTGCTGACGAGGTCAAAGGCTTTGGTGAGATCAATGAAAGCAATGTAGAGGGGCATCTGTTGTTCACGGCATTTCTCCTGTATCTGACGAAGGGAGAACAGCATGTCAATGGTCGATCTCTCTGCACGAAAGCCACACTGTGCCTCAGGGTAGACGCGCTCGGCCAGCTTCTGGAGCCTGTTCAGAGCGACTCGAGCAAAGACTTTCCCCACTATGCTGAGCAGGGAGATTCCACGGTAGTTGTTGCAGTCACCGCGGTCACCTTTGTTTTTATAGAGGGTGATGATGTTGGCATCGCGCATGTCCTGGGGTACTGCTCCCTCGTCCCAGCACAGGCATAGCAGTTCATGTAGTGCTGAGAGTATAGCAGGCTTGGCACTCTTGATTATTTCAGGGGTAATGCTGTCCTTCCCAGGGGCTTTTCCGCTGGCTAGAGAATCAATGGCATCACTGAGTTCCGATTTGGTTGGCTGCATCTCCAGCTCATCCATGACTGGTAGAGGCTGGGCTGCATTGAGGGCAGTCTCAGTGACAGCATTCTCCCTGGAGTACAGTTCTAGGTAGTGCTCAACCCAGCGGTCCATCTGTTTGCGTTGGTCAGTGATTATGTCCCCCGATTTAGATTTGAGGGGGGCGATCTTCTTGATGGTTGGCCCAAGAGCTCTCTTCATGCCATCATACATTCCTCTGATGTTTCCGGTGTCTGAGGCCAGCTGAATATGACTGCATAGGTGTTGCCAGTAGTCGTTTGCGCAACGCCTAGCTGTTCTTTGTGCAGTACTTCTGGCTGCTTTAAGTGCTGCGGATGTTAAATCGCTGGGGGCTTTCTTGTAGTTCAACAGTGCAATGCGCTTAGCGGCTATGACAGGTTCCAGCTCTTCATTATGAGATTGAAACCAGTCTGCATTTCTCTTCGCACTTTTGCCGTAGGTGGTCAAAGCTGACTCATAGATGGCGTCTCTGATGTGGGCCCACTTGGTCTCAGCATCCCCTGTGGGAGTGTTTTGAAGGGCTGTTACAAGTGAATTTAGAAATTTTTGTAACAGCTGTGGGTGAGAAATTCTGCTCGTGTTGATGCGCGGGTGGCCCTTCTGCTTGGAATGATGCAACTTCTTTGGTCTGAGTCTAACCTTGCTGCACACCAGGGAGTGGTCGGTATCGCAGTCCGCACTGTGGAAGCTGCGTGTGATTTGAACACTGTTTAAGGCGGCTCGCCTTGTGACAATGAGGTCTAGCTGGTGCCAACGACGTGATCTTGGGTGCCTCCATGAAACCTGGTGACAGGGTTTAGTGTGAAAGAACGAGTTGGTGATGCAGAGGTTATGATAGGTACACAACTCAAGCAGTCTCTGCCCGTTCTCATTCATCCTTCCAATGCCATAGCGCCCAAGGCAGGAGGGCCATGAGTCATGGTCAGCCCCAACCCTGGCATTAAAGTCCCCCAGCAGGAATAGGTGTTCGGTGTTGGGGATGCTGCTAATGATGTTATGGAGTTGTTCATAGAACTGGTCTTTAGCTTCAGGTGGGGAGCAGAGTGTTGGAGCATAGATGCTGAGTAGGTGTACTGGACCAGAGGTGGTGAGCAGTCGGATGGACAGTATGCGTTCCGAGCCATTTGAGGGAGGCTCTATCATGCTGAGCAAGGAGTTTCTGATGGCGAAGCCCACTCCATGCTGTCTTGGTTCTTCAGGATCCCTGCCCTGCCAGAAGAAGGTGTAGTCTTGCTCTGCTAGAGAGCCACTCGCGGGGAGGCGAGTCTCCTGAAGTGCTGCAATGTCCACATTGAATCTACTGAGCTCGTTGTTAATGATGGCGGTCTTCCGAGAATCGTTGATTTGTGTAAGGTCTTCCGACAGGCCAGGACACATAGTTCTGACGTTCCAGCTTGCAAAGTGAAGGGCTGGTACCTTCTTTCCTTTTTTCATGTTGTTTGGTGCGGTGTATCAGTCCACCTTTCGGGCAATGACCCTGAGCTCCAAGCACCCATTGAAGCAGGCAGACTGTGGCGGGACAGAACCTTATTGACCGGGGGCTGCCCGGTTTGCAAAAGGGAATTGGCTAATTATCTGAAGAGAAAAATTTGCAGGGCTATGGGGAAAGGGCAGGGGAATGGGTCAAGCTGAATTGCTCTTGCAGAGAGCCAGCAGGGAACGATGGGCCAAATAGCTTCCTTTGGCGCTGTAACCATTCCATGATTCTATAAATTTTAAAAGTTAAGAAACAGAACAGTAGATCAAAGACATAGCAGCAGAGTCTTCTGGTGTAGTCCAGTACAGAAGGGTAGCCTTGATGTCCAGGGAAGCTGATAATGTGAAAGCCAAATTTGAGAAAAGATTCAGTGATCACTGAGGAAACAAAGAGGTCCGGGGATGGGTAGTGGTGGTTGAAACTAGCAATTAACTTGTAGTTAGGGCTAAAATGTACTCACTATTAGAGCCAGGGAACTTAAACAGTGGAAGAGAGGAGATTGGGGAATAAAGAACAATGGATGGCAGTGGATGGCCAAGGATAAAGGTGCACATTAAGAAGGCCTAGGGAGTTGACTGCTAAGCCATCTTAGGTTTAACGTATTGAACAAGACCTTTTGTACATATTTCAGGTATTCCTCCCCTTCTTTCCCCTTAACACTGTTGCTTTTCCAGTCTATTTTAAGATAATTATCAATATTCTATAGTTACTGCATTTTTCTGAAATTTGGCTGCAAATTTGCACCTCGATCTCCTTCCCACTATCTGGTGGCTTTTAATATGCACCCAGCAGCTTAATAGCTTTCCTATCGTTCCTTAATTATAATCAAATAGATTCTGTTTCTGAACTGTCAAGTATATCATCCTTTGCTAGTTCTGTGTCAGTATCTTTGATCAATACTGTCGCCAACCCCCGTCTTTCCTGAATACGTTGTAGCCAGGAATATTATTCCTTCCCTTGTTTGAGCTAGGTCTCTGTTACTGTCACTATATTATATTTCATGTGACTACTAGTGCCTGCAGCTCACCAACCTTATTTACCACACTCTGTGTATTTACATACACCTATCCTAATCTATTTTGCATTTCCATCCCATCTTATCCTTCCCATTTCTAATTCCGTTTGCCTCCCCCAGTCATATTCTCTAATCCTGCCTTCTGGTGTCCCTCCCCCTGCCAAATTAGGTTAACCCTCCTCTACAGCATGAATTCACCTCCCTGCGAAGACACTGGTCCTAGCCCTATTGATGTACAACCCATCCATTTTGTACGGGTCCTTCCTGTCCCAAAACTGGTCCCAATGCCGCAGGAATATGAAGTTTTTCCTCCCACAATATTTCTCCAGTGACACAGTAACCAGCTTCATCTACTGCCCCGATACTCAATATCACACGGCACTGGGAGTAGTCCAGAGATAACCACCATTCAGGTTTTTCTCCTCAATTTCACTGCTAGCTCCTGAAACTCTGAGTGTTGGTTCCAACATGGACCATTACTTCTGGCTATTTCCCTTCTGGCACCTTGGGGGAGGAGGATGGTGTGGTCAACCGATTCATCATCTGAGGAGGGCAGTGGTAATCAACAGTAGGTTCCCTTGCCCATGTCTGACCTGATGCCATGAGACTTCATGGGGTCCGGAATCACTGTTGAGGACTCCTTCCTGACTATATACCACTGTGCCCCCACCGTGGGTGGGTTTGTCCTGTTGGTGGGATAGGACATATCCAGGAATGGTGATCAAAGAGTCTGGGGCACTCGCTGTAAAGGCATAATTCAGTTAGTATGACTGTCAAGCTGTTGCTTGACTAGTCTGTGGGATAGGGCTCTCCTAATTTTGGCACAAGTCCCCAGATGTTAGTAAGGAGGACTTTGCAGGGCATCCTTTGCTGTTTCCAGTGCCGAGGCTGATGCCAGGTGGTCTAGGAACGTATTGAAATGGGAGCAGGAGTAGGCCTTTCGGCCCCTGCAGTCTGTTGCTCCATTCAACTAGATCATGGCTGATCTTCTACCTCAATGCTATTTTCCCGCATTATCCCCATATCCCTTGATAACTTATATCTAGGAATCTATTGATCTCTGTCTTGAAAATATTCTGTAACTGAGCCTCCACAGCCCTCTGAGGTACAGAATTCCAAAGATTCACCTCCCTCTGAGTGAACAAATTCCTCCTCATTTCAGTCCTAAATGGCCTACCTCCTATTGAGACTGACCCCTGGTTCTAGACCCTCTCAGTGAGGGGAAACATACTTCCTGCATCTACCCTGTGCAGCCCTGTAAGAATTTTATATGCTTCAATGAGATCACTTCTCATTCTTAGAAACTCTAGAGAATACAGACCCAGTATCCTCAATCTCTCCTCATCGGGCAATCCTGCCATCCCAGGGATCAGTCTGGTGAAACTTCATTGCGCTCGCTGACCATCTGGTTTTATTCTTCAACTTTTCTGTAGGGGTTTAATACAACCGAGTGGCTTGCGGGACCATTTCAGAGGGCAGTTAAGAGTTCAACCACATTCCTGTGGGGCTGGAGTTACATGTAGGCCAGATTGTATAAGGATGGCAGATGTCCAGATGGTTTTCATGATTATCATAACTGACACTATCATTTAATTCCAAATTTATTAATTAATTGAATTTAAATTTCCCCAAGTGCCATGGCAGGATCTGAATTCAGGTTTCCGGAGTGTCAGCCTCAACCTCTAACATTAGTTCAGTGGCATTACCACTATGCTACCATTCCCAAAGAAAAATAGTCCAAGGATGTCTTGTAATGGCGAGATGAAGACACCAATCACACAAATGAGTAGGTATGCCATAATTTAAAAGTCAAAACTTAATGCAGAAAATCTAGAGTGTCTTTAATTAACCAAGTTATATTAATCTAGGATAAAATGGGAGGAAAATTAGGACGATAGGCACTTACTGGATTAATGTTAGGGAACTGCAGGGGAGAAAATGCAATGTAATACATTACTCAGATCGGTTACGATAGCTGAAAAATTAAGATATGTAGGCAGCATTATGTACACCATTTAAATCTGTGTATGATTACTCAATGTGAAACAGAACCAGTA
This sequence comes from Heterodontus francisci, assembly GCF_036365525.1. NCBI lineage: Eukaryota > Metazoa > Chordata > Chondrichthyes > Heterodontiformes > Heterodontidae > Heterodontus > Heterodontus francisci. The sequence continues at coordinate 51,203,264 of NC_090372.1, read as the reverse complement.
TATACCACTCAGGGGAAACAGCTCTACTTGCCAAAAAAGAAAATAGCCTTGGACAACAAAGAAGTAAGAGACAACATAAAACGAAAAGAAAAAGCACACAAGAATGCAAAAATAGCAAAGAAGTTGGCAAATGGGAGAGATACAAAGAACAGCAAAAAGGGACAAAACAGATATTAAGACCTACAAAAAGGGAGTATGAAAAGAAACTTGCAAGAGATATCAAAATCAAGACACAATTTTTACAATTATATTAGGAAAAAGTCAGAGTTTAAAAGCAATATAGGCCCCTTAAAAACTGATAATGGTGATATTATAAATTAAAATACAGAAATGGCAGACCTGTTAAATAATTACTTTGCATCAGTATTTACTCAATCAGGGATGGTGGACTCACCATAATTAACGTAAGCAAATTAACAGTTATGAAAGAAATAATGGCACTAAAGATTGACAAATTCCCAAGACCACATGGTTTCCATCCTATGGTTTTCATAAGATCATAAGAACTAGGAGCAGGAGTAGGCCGTCCGGCCCCTCGAGCCTGCTCCGCCATTCAATAAGATCATGGCTGATCTTTTCGTGGACTCAGATCCACTTACCCGCGCTCCCACCGTATCCCTTAATTCCTTTATTGTTCAAAAAGATATCTACCTTAGCTTTAAAGACGTTTACTGAAGAAGCGTCAACTACTTCACTGGGCAAGGAATTCCATAGATTAACAACCCTCTGGGTGAAGAAGTTCCTTCTTAATTCAGTCCTAAATCTGCTCCCTCTAATCTTGAGGCTATGCCCTCTTGTCCTAGCTTCATCTGCCAGTGGAAACATCCTCTCTACTTGTATCTTATCTATTCCCTTGATGATTTTATATGTTTCTATAAGATCCCCCCTCATTCTTCTGAACTCCAATGAATATAATCCCAATCTACTCAGTCTCTCCTCAAAAGCCAACCCCCTCAACTCCGGAATCAACCTAGTGAACCTTCTCTGCACCCTCTCCAGTGCCAGTACATCCTTTCTCAAGTAAGGAGACCAAAACTGCACACAGTACTCCAGGTGCGGCCTCACCAGTACCTTATACAGCTGCAACATAACCTCTCTGCTTTTAAACTCAATCCCTTTAGCAATGAAGGACAAAATTCCATTTGCCTTCCTAATTACTTGCTGTACCTGCAGACCAACCTTCTGCGATTCATGCACAAGGACACCTAGGTCCCTCCGCATAGCAGCATGCTGCAACTTTTTACCATTCAAGTAATAATCCTTTTTCCTGTTACTCCTACCGAAATGAATGACTTCACATTTATTAACATTGTATTCCATCTGCCAGACCTTTGCCCACTCACTCAATGTATCTATGTTCCTCTACAAAGTTTCACAGTCATCTGCACACTTTGCTCTGCCACTCATCTTAGTGTCATCTGCAAACTTTGACACCCTACACGTGGTCCCCAACTCCAAATCATCTATATAAATTGTAAATAATTGCAGTCCCAACACCGATCCCTGAGGCACACCACTAGTGACTGATTGCCAACCAGAATAGCACTCATTTATCCCCACTCTCTGCTTCCTGTTAGTCAACCAATCCTCTATCCATGCTAATACTTTACCCCTGACGCCATGCATCCTTATCTTATGCAGCAGCCTCTTGTGCGGCACCTTGTCGAAGGCCTTTTGGAAATCTAGGTACACCACATCCACTGGGTCCCCATTGTCCACCTTGCTCGTAATGTCATCATAGAATTCCAAAAGATTTGTCAAGCATGACCTGCCCTTCATGAACCCATGCTGCGTCTGCCCAACGGGACAATTTCTATTGAGATGCCCTGCTATTTCTTCCTTGATAATAGACTCAAGCATCTTCCCCACTACAGAGGTTAAGCTAATCGGTCTATAATTCCCCATCTTTTGTCTACCTCCCTCTTTAAACAGTGGCGTCACATCTGCTGTTTTCCAATCAACTGGGACTACCCCAGAGTCCAGTGAATTTTGGAAAATTACCGTCAGTGCACCTGCTATTTCTCCCGCCATCTCTTTTAGTACCCTGGGATGCATTCCATCAGGGCCAGGAGACTTATCAATCCTTAGCTCCATTAGCTTGCCCAACACTACCTCTTCCGTAATAATGATTGTTCCCAGGTCCTCACCTACGTTCGTCTCTTTGTCAATTACTGGCATGTTATTAATGTCCTCCACTGAGAAGACCGATACAAAATACCTGTTCAATGCCTCGGCCATTTCATCATATCCCATAACTATCATAAAGGAAATAGGTGTGAACATTGCAGATGTCCGAACTATAATCTTCCAAAGTTCTCTCTATTCAAGAACCATACCTTTATATTGGAAAACTGTGCATCTGTTGTCAGGAAATTACTAGAATCTATAAGTAAGGATAGGGTGATTGAACACCTTGAAAATGTGCAGCTGCACTGACAGCCAACATAGATTTGCAGGCTTGAAGACCCTGAATGAATGTGTTGAAGAGGTAACTAAAGTAGTGGTCAGTGGAATCTCTACGTATGTTACTGATGTGAAGCTCCAGAAGGCATTTAATAAAGACCGCCACAAAGACTATTAGCTGAAGTTAAAGCTCATGGAATTGAGGAGAAATTCCTGGTTAGAAGATTGGGTGGGTGCCAGGAGAGAGACAGTAGGGATACCGGGAAGGGACGTTATTGGTAGGATGTGACCAGTGGCGTCTCACGGGGATCTGTGTGGGGGCCTCAAATATTCACTGTGTTTGTTAACGACTTAGATGACAGGATAGAGAGCCATATATCCAAGTTTGCTAAAGTCACAAAGATAGATGGCATTGTAAGCAGTGTAGATGGACATATGAAATTGCAAAGATATTAACAGATTAAGTGAATGGGCAACATTTTGGCAAATGGGTTTAACATAGGCAAATATGAGGCCCAATTTTATTCAAAATTTATCCAATTTTCTTTGAGCAGATGCATTGGGCTCATCCCACTCCCAGTGACAAAGTATTCTGGGTTCCAACAACCCTCTGCATAAATAAATTAACATGTAGCATGCTGTTCTGAAAATTCCCAATCGTTACGACCGGGGTGGGAGGAGTGCACTGCCTTTTCTAGTTCTACTTCTCCACAGGTCACAAAATATATTTAAATGTTTGCCCAGTTACCATTACGGTCAATCAGACTCTAATCTTTATCCCAGAATAAAATAAACCAACCAGGTTTCTTTAATAAACAACAAAATTGTCAGTTTACTGTCAAACAAGACTTAATCAGTAACAAAGCAAAGCATTAACACGTTGATTGAAATATGAAAGTTCCCTTTTTACCTTAGCCCCTCACATACACACACAACGGTTAACCAAAAAAGAGATTTCCTTTTTAGAGCTGTTACAAAAAAAAAGACAAAAAATACTTTGACCAAATACTTGCTAATTCTTGAAGAAAAGAAAGAGAAGATATGGAAAGATGTCAGTTGTCCCTTTTTTGGTTTGGCATCCCAAATACGCGTAGACGGCTGTCACTGGGATCTTTCTCTGGAGCAATTTGTTCAGGCGGCATCAAGGATTTATCCAACGGGTTTTTCCAGTGTCTCAGGAGAAATACGGCAACAGGGGTTTCAAGCAGGCCTTTCAAGATGAATGTAGCATCAATTTCTCTATTTCTTAAACTCGCTTCAAAGAGCTTCTCAAAGAGATGAAAAAGAAGGCAGGCTTTTCAAAGAGATGGAAAAGGCTGAGCTGGGGGTGACTGCTCTCTTGGCTATTTTTTTAAAACTCCAACACACTGTCCAAAGCGAAACCAAAATCAATATCTCAAGAGTCAAGCCTTCTGACCCCTATAAATCTTAACCTGTCACTTCTCTGTAGACATCGCCCCCAAGTCAAAAAGCCCCTGCTGGTTATTTATCTGAAGACAGGTGACATCCAGTACGTGTTGTTTGCAAACCAAGTCTAAAAGACCTTCCGATGACCTCTTTTTAAAAAAAAAAACACAAAGTCCAGCATCTATGGAATCGTTTTTTTCAGTTTTAAAACACAGGTCCTCAAAATTTAACAAAAAATGGAAGTACCTCCGTAACACAATGAACAAATAGCGAAACTAATAAAAGCTACCAATGTTCAGCAGTCAGTAAATAGTTGTCAATAAAACAACCAGCATGGAGAAGAACAACCAGTAAAGTGATGGAAGGTGTTGTCGACAGTGCACTTGCTTAGCAATTACCTGTTCAGTGACACTCAGTTTGAGTTCCGCCAGGGTCACTCAGCTCCTGACCTCATTGCAGCCCTGGTTCAAACATAGACAAAAGAGCTGAACTCAAGAGGTGAGGTGTGAGTGACTGCCCTTGACATCAGGGCAGCAAGGAGCCCGAGCAAAACTGGAGTCAATGGGAATCAGGGAGAAAAACTCTCCACTGGTTGGAGTCATACCTAGCACAAAGGAAAGTGGTTGTGGTTGTTGGAGGTCAATCATCTGAGCTCCAGGACATCACTGCAGGTGTTCCTCAGTGCAGTGTCCTAGGCCCAACCATCTTCAGCTGCTTCATCAATGAACTTTCTTCAATTATAAGGTCAGAAATGGGGATGTTCGCTGTTGATTACACAATGTTCAGCATCATTCGCGACTCCTCAGATACTGAAGCAGTCAGTGTAGAAATGCAGCAAACCTGGACAATATCCAGGCTTGGGCTGATAAGTGGCAAGTAACATGTGCGCCACACAAGTGCCAGGCAATGACCATCTCCAACAAGAGAGAATCTAACCATCTCCCTTTGACATTCAATGGCAATCGATTGCTTAATCAGTCACTATCAACATTCTGGAGGTTGCCATTGAACAGAAACTGAACTGGAATAGCCATATAAATACCATGGTTACAAGAGCAGGTCAGAGGCTAGGATTCCTGCGGCGAGTAACTCAGCCCCCGACTCCCCAAAGCCTATCCACCATCTACAAGGCACAAGTCAGGTATGTGATGGAATATTCTCCACTTGCCTGGATGGCAACACTCCTGACTCCAACAGCACACAAGAAGCTTGACACTATCCAGGACAAAGCAATCCGCTTAATTGGCACTCCATTCACAAACATTCACTCCCTCCACCACCAACGCACAGTGGCAACAGTGTGTACCATCTACAAGAAGCACTGTAGCAATGAACCAAGGCTTCTTTGACAGCACCTTCCAACCCATGACCTCTACCACCGAGAAGTGCAAGGGCAGCAGATGCATGGGAACACCAATACCTGCAAACCCCCCTCCAAGCAACACAACATCGTGACTTGGAACTACATCGCTGTTCCTTCACTGTTCCGAAGTAAAAATCCTGGAACTCCCTTCCTAACAGCACTGTCAGTGTACCTAACCCACATGAACAAGAAGGCATCTCACCACCACCTTCTCCTGGGCAATTAGGGATGGGGAATAAACGCTGGCCTGGCCAGCGACACCCACATTCCCATAAATGAATATTAAAAAAAACAACATAATAAATCAAGCTTTATGTATACAAAATAATTTTGTTGAGTGCATGTTGTGTCTCATTCAAAAATTTCTGAGACACACTTCCAACTATTTTCATCAATGACCAATGCATCATAACATTACAGATAGGGAATGTATCAATCTAAAGATGTCAAAGTAGTTGCACGAACTCCCAATGAAAAGCTACCAAGAATCTTTGATGAGCAATGTCTTTTGGCCAACATCCATGTTACTCACTGAGCTAAACACTTTAGTCCTGGAAATAAGGATCTGGAGTTTCTGTCAGGTTGCACTGGCTTTTTCAGTGTGTCTGCCATATTGCGTGAGGGTAACACTGGCTGCACTCAAGGTAACTGGGCATAGGGATCGCCTGCAACAAAGAAGGTAAGTAACATTATCTACATCTGGAATTGAGAGGAGCAGGAGCAAGAATGGGAGTCTTCATCTCGATCTCACATTTAAAGGAACTGGTCACTGTTCCCAACCACATCCCTGGCTCCGATCATGCCTCTGTTCCCAACCTGAACTCCATGATATGATCCCAGACATTAACCTCCACAAGCCCTGGCCTAGGTCTTGATCCCTAACCCAGGCCTTGATTCCTGACAACACTTACCTGAAGGCTGCTGCTAATGTTGCAGCAGCCCAACCTTAGAGCTCCCTTCACTGACAGATTCTTAACACTTCACCAACAACACTGAAGTAAAGCCCAGGGCCCAATATGTGGAGCGGTTCAGGCTTCACTGTTGAGGTGCAGGGACATGAAATGCACCCCATCCCCCACCCCCCACCTTGCACCCAAAAATGCTTGTGACCCAATTTCTAGGCAACTGTTCTAATATAGGGAAGCACATCAGCAAGATAAATGGTCAGATAATATGTTTTAGTGATGCTAATTGAAGGATAAATGTCACTTCTTGCAATGCAGCATTCCCTCAGTAGAGCAATAAAATGTCAGCCTAGATTATACACTCAAATCTCTGATTGGGCTTTGAGCCCAGAACTTCTGACTCAGGGATGAGAATGTTCTGACTGAGCCAACGTTGTCACATTTAAGAAAGAAGGAGCTTAGAAGAATTGTTTTTATATACAGAGTGCCCTATCAGAATCTGTAATAGTTTTTAGTATTAGATAAATATTAAGAAAGGTTTAAACGGGATTGAGGAAAGGGCAGAGAATGGGACTAAGTGGATATTGCTTTCAGAGAGCTAGCATGGTGCAATGGGCTGAACGAACTCCCTGTGTCCTTCAAAATTCTGTGATTCATTGAACTCCTCAAAGGGCTACTGAACATGAGGCCAAAATTGCACACCTACTCCAACCACTGTACTCACTGGTCAGCTCCAAGTTTCATTTTCATCCCATGTAAACAAGGACACTTTATCCTCTTACAACCTTTTGATTATCAAGCCTGCCAAACAAAAAAGATAACTTCAATTGAATGAGGCCTTTGCAACTTCAACAGCATTTAAATAAACTGAAAAACTTTGTACATTAAATACAACCATTCATTTTTGATGATCCCAACTTTGAAAGTCTAGAATGAAAAGTTTCTCAGTGTGTGGTAAAACATTTCAATTCAGACCTAATACACCAAGCTGTGCTTTAATACCAGAATGAGGAAGCAGCATTAAATTACTTCTATCCCAACATCATCAATCTTCTCCAAAGGACCAACACTATACAGAAATACATATGTGTCCAACACATCAGCTATGGAAATGTACTTAGAAGTACTGAGATCAAATAAAATTTATGTCAGCTCTATCTATTTTCCCTATAATTAATCCCTTCAGATTTCTGGTCTGTCGCAATGATGGCTCATGTTTTTATTGCAGAATAATCCTGAATGATTACAAACCTGCCATAAATTTACTTATTCTTTTAACTGATTAAGGTCCCTCATGGCAGACTGATACAAAAGGTGAAGTCACATGGGATCAGAGGGGAGCTGGCAAGATGGATACAGAACTGGCTTGGTCATAGAGGACAGAGGGTAGCAGTGGAAGGGTGCTTTTCTGAATGGAGGGATGTGACTAGTGGTGTTCTGCAGGGATCAGTGCTGGGACCTTTGCTGTTTGTAGCATATATAAGTGATTTGGAGGAAAATGTAGCTGGTCTAATTAGTAAGTTTGCGGACGACACAAAGGTTGGTGGAGTTGCGGACAGTAATGAGGATTGTCAGAGGATACAGCAGGATATAGATCGGTTGGAGACTTGGGCGGAGAAATGGCAGATGGAGTTTAATTCGGACAAATGTGAGGTAATGCATTTTGGAAGGTCTAATGCAGGTGGGAAATATACAGTAAATGGCAGAACCCTTAGGAGTATTGACAGGCAGAGAGATCTGGGCGTACAGGTCCACAGGTCACTGAAAGTGGCAACGCAGGTGGATAAGGTAGTCAAGAAGGCATACGGCATGCTTGCCTTCATTGGTCAGGGCATAGAGTATAAAAACAGGCAAGTCATGCTGCAGCTGTACAGAACTATAGTTAGGCCACACTTAGAATATTGCGTGCAATTCTGGTCGCCACACTACCAGAAGGACGTGGAGGCTTTGGTGAGGGTACAGAAGAGGTTTACCAGGATGTTGCCTGGTCTGGAGGGCATTAGCTATGAGGAGAGGTTGGATAAACTCGGATTGTTTTCACTGAAACGACGGAGGTGGAGGGGCGACATGATAGAGGTTTACAAAGTTATAAGCGGCATGGACAGAGTGGATAGTCAGAAGCTTTTCCCCAGGGTGGAAGAGTCAGTTACTGGGGGACATAGGTTTAAGGTGAGAGGGGGAAAGTTTAGAGGGGATGTGCAGAGGGTGGTGAGTGCCTGGAACTTGTTGCCGGGGGAGGTGGTGGAAGCAGGTACCTTCGAGACGTTTAAGAGGCATCTTGACAAATACATGAATAGGATGGGAATAGAGGGATACGGACCCCGGAAGTGCAGAAGATTTTAGTTTAGGCAGGCATCAAGATCGGTGCAGGCTTGGAGGGCCGAATGGCCTGTTCCTGTGCTGTACTGTTCTTTGTTCTTTGATTGTCTCCAAGTGTTCATTCAGAACTGAGTCCAATTACTTTATTATAGGTTTAGAGACCAATTGTAATGGGTCTTCCATTTGTCATGCATTGTGAAAACAAACACTAGAGCAACTATTCAAATTGGCGTTTCAAAGCAGTGGAAAAGGGAAGAACGGTGGAGAGTGTTCTGCCAGCTCCACCACACCTACCACCATTTCCAGGATCTGCTACTGGAAATGATAGCTCTCGCATGTGCTTCAAAGGTGATAGTTCAAGAATGAAATATTCAGAAGGTCTGTCCCCTCCCCATACTGTTAGCAAATGATACGTAGTTGTGGGGAACTTAAAGAAGGGGGAAATACAGGGATCTTTAGAATAAATTGCAAAAATTTATCTTCCCATTTCCAAACCTGTATACTCACAGTAACAATTGGATAATGCAACACTGAAATATCACAAACATTGCTGTTGAAGAACTGAAGTTTGTGGAGGAGTTCTAGCTGCTTCTGGAAGAGATGGAAGAGAAATGCTTACATTTTATCGACACTCAATGTTCAGCTAAAGCTACTGAGGGCAGGTCTTACAAATCTACTGGAATTACTTGATAAAGCAAATAGATTTGTTTTAATCTGGTTGCTTTGGCTGGAGCCATTCACCTTCCTCTGTAAATAATTAACAGGAAGAGGGAATGATTGTTCAAATTGCACACTGTTTCTTGAAATAGGCTTGTGATCTTTTCTCACTGTAGACTTCTTTCAGTTCCTCAAGGCAGTCTTCAGTTTCATTTTCAGACCCATTTGCTCTCCACTGCCAGCAATATGCAAAAGTTTCATCAAATGATCCACTAAACGTTTTGAAGTCAATAGATCTATGGCCTTGATTCCCTCACAGTGCAAAATGCAGTGAGAAAAGAGTACGGAAATATGTAGAAAGTTACTGGTGAGGATTTTTAGCGTTATGCTGGTGTTTGCTCAACTGAAACTGATCTTTAAAAGCAGTGAAAATTTTCTTTAAAAATCAGTATTAAATCACTTTAGTGCTTATTAAGGGCCTATTAAGCCCCAAGGGCTTATCCCAGAAATGTGATCAGTAATGGCAACAATTTTAACTCTGCCACAAGTCAGTACTAGAGACAGTCAAGCATGGATGTTCCTATTAACAACAATGCAGTGTCATGGGTGTATACTGCAAAACTGTTCACAGCTTCAGAACAATGATTATTCTCTTTAGCAGGATCTTCTGGCAGAGGGAGGAAGGTCGGGGTTTGAATGAAGCCTAAATTTGGTAACAATCAAATGATTATAGGAGGAAGATTATGAGAAGCTTTATTTATGAGGACAGACTTAAGAAACTAGGGTTCTCTTCATTAGAGAGAAGACTCTTAAACAGGAGATCTGATAGAGGGGTTCAAATTATGACAGCTTTTGTTAAGGTAAATTGGGAAAAACTAGTTCCACTGGTCAGTGATTCCATTAATAGATGGCATAAATTTATGATCTTTACTAAAAGTATGAAGAGATTTGGAAGATTTTTCTCACCAACACAATTGATATGACTTTTAATGCCTACCAGAAACAATGGGAGTAGTCAAAATGCATAAAAACTTTTAAAAGTGAAGTGGGTAAATATTTGAAAAAGACCCATTTTAGAACATACAGGAAAAAAGTAGGGTAATGGGACAATGTGGATAAAGTGAAGTTGGCCCAACAATCATTTATCTATTCATCAATAGCAAGTTTACAGTTACAGACACAGTGGGATTGCTCATCCTCTTCCTCAACAAAGAGCTGACCTTGGGTATCATCACAGAATAGTTCCAAAATGTAACCTACTGCCCAGGATCAGTAACTGGGAAACAGAAACATACAGCTACAGTTTTACAACAGAACAAATGGTACAGCTCTAATGTTGCTAACAGCGTGATTGTTCAGCCCCAACTCTACGAACAGGGTGAATGGTACAATTTGACTTTGCTTAGAGGGTGAATGATATGATCCAGCTCTGCTGACAGGGCAAATGGTGTGACGCGGCTCTAACAGGGCGAATGGTATTGACCTGGCTCAAACAGGGCGAATGGTATGACCCGGCTCGAACAGGGCAAATGGTATTGACCGGGCTTGAACAGGACGAATGGTACTGATGTGGCTCGAACAGGGTGAATGGTATGACGCGGCTCTAACAGGGCGAATGGTACTGATGTGGCTCGAACAGGGTGAATGGTATGACGCGGCTCTAACAGGGCGAATGGTATTGACTCGGCTCGAACAGGGCAAATGGTACTGACCTGGCTCGAACAGGGCGAATGGTATTGACCTGGCTTGAACAGGGCGAATGGTATGACGCGGCTCTAACAGGGCGAATGGTATTGACCCGGCTTGAACAGGGCGAATGGTATTGACCCGGCCCGAACAGGGCGAATGGTATGATGCGGCTCCAACAGGACGAATGGTACTGATATGACTCGAACAGGGCGAATGGTATGATACGACTCGAACAGGGCGAATGGTATGATACGACTCGAACAGGGCGAATGGTACTGACCCGGCTCGAACAGGGCGAATGGTACTGACACGACTCGAACAGGGCGAATGGTACTGACACGACTCGAACAGGGCGAATGGTATGACGTGGCTCGAACAGGGCGAATGATATGACGTGGCTCGAACACAGGATGAATGGTACTGACCCAGCTTGAACAAGGCGAATGGTATGGCCCCGCTCTAACAGGGTGAAAGGTATGACCTGACTCTAACAGGGCGAATGGTATGACCTGGCTCTGCTAACAAGGTGAATGGTATGACCCGGCTCGAACAGGGCGAATGGTATGATGTGGCTCGAACAGGACGAATGGTACTGACCCAGCTTGAACAAGGTGAATGGTATGACCTGACTCTAACAGGGCGAATGGTATGACCTGGCTCTGCTAACAAGGTGAATGGTATGACCCGGCTCGAACAGGGCGAATGGTATGATGTGGCTCGAACAGGACGAATGGTACTGACCCAGCTTGAACAAGGTGAATGGTATGACCTGACTCTAACAGGGCGAATGGTATGACCTGGCTCTGCTAACAAGGTGAATGGTATGACCCAGCTCTGATAACAGGGTGAATGGTATTGATCTGGTTCGAACAGGGCGAATGGTATGACCTGGCTCTGCTAACAAGGTGAATGGTATTGACCTAGCTCTACTAACAGCATGAATGGTATTGACCCGGCTGTGCTAACAGGGTGAATGGTATGACCCAGCTCTGCAAACAGAGAGAATGGCATAACCCGGCTCAGCTAACAGGGCGAATGGTATTGATCCAGCTGTACTAACAGAGTGAATGGTATGACCTAGCTCTGCAAACAGAGAGAATGGTATGACCCGGCTCAGCTAACAGGGCGAATGGTATTGACCCGGCTGTGCTAACAGAATGAATGGTATAACCCAGCTCTGCTAACAGGGTGAAGGTTCGGTCACCATGTAGCAATTACTTTTTAAAATTTCACTTTCCTTTTAGTTTTACTTTTCAGTTTTTATTTGATTATATGACTTGCTTTGTCTTATTTTGCTTTTCCTCTTTAATGTTTGCCTACCTTTCTCTTCATCTTCTTTGTATCAACCATGACTACAAGCTGCTTTTTGTAGCTTCAAAGAAATCAATCAGTTTAGTTAGCCTTTAACAAACCTGTGCTGGCTGTCCCTTATACACCCATGCTTCTCCAAACGAGAATTAATTTTGCCCTTGACAATGATCTCTAGTAGTTTTCCCACCACTGACGTCAGCCCAATTGGTCTATAGTTACCAGGTTCATCCCTCTTATTGAACAGGGGTGTAATATTTACAGTCCTTCAGTCCTCTGACAACACTCCATGGAGGATTGAAAGGTTGTGGTCAGAGCTTCTGCTATTTCCACCCTATCTTCCTGCAACAACCGAGAATGCATCCCATCTGCACCCGGGGACTTGTTCACTTTGAGTGATGCCAGCCTCTTCAGCAACGCCTTTCGATCAATTTTTATCCTATCCAATACCTGTGCCCCCCCCGCCCCCCCCCACTCCTCTACTGCAACATTTACTTCATGCTCTTCAGTGAAGACAGATGCACAGTACTCATTCAATGGGCTGAATTTTATAGAACTGTAGAACCATAGAAAAATTACAGCATAGAAGGAGGCCATTCAGCCCTTCGTCTCTGTGCCGGCTGAAAAAAAAACTAGCCACCAAATCTAATTCCACCTTCCAGCACCTGGTCCATAGCCTTGCAAGTTACAGCACTTCAGGTGCATGTACAGGTACCTTTTAAAAGAATTGAGGGTTTCAGCTTCTACCACCATTCCTGGCAGTGAATTTTAGACATCCACCACCCTCTGGGGGAAAAAGTTTTTCCTCATGCCCCCTCTAATCCTTCTACCAATCACCTTAAATCTGTGACCCCTGGTAATTGACTTCTCTGCTAGGGAAACAGGTCCTTCTTGTCTACTCTATCTAGGCCCCTCATTATTTTGTACACCCCAATTAAGTCATCCCTCAGCCCCCTCTGTTCTAAAGAAAACAACCCTAGCCTGTCCAATCTTTCTTCACAGCTGCAATTTTCAAGGCCTGGCAACATTCTTGTAAATCTCCTCTGTACTCTCTCCAGAGCAACTATGCCCTTCCTGTAATGTAGCGACCAGAACTGTACGCAATACTCCAACTGTGGCCTAACCAGCGTTTTATACAGTTCCAGCATTACATCCCTGCTTTTGCATTCTATATCTCGACCAATAAAGAAAGCATTAAATATGCCTTCTTCACCACTTTATCTACCTGTCCTGTCACCTTTCGGGACCTGTGGACATGCACTCCAAAGTCTCTTACTTCTTCTACCCCTCTCAATATCCTCCTGTTTATTGTGTATTCCCTCGCTTTATTTGCCCTCCCCAAATGCATTCACTCACATTTCTCCAGATTGAATTCCATTTGCCACTTTTCCGCCCACTCAGCCAAATCATTGATATCATTCTGGAGTCTACAGCCATGCTCTTCACTATCAACTACACAACCAATTTTTGTGTCATCAGTAAATTTCCCAATCATGCCTCTCACATTTAAGTCCAAATCATTAATATATACCACAGACAGCAAGGGACCCAACACTGAGCCCTGTGGAACACCACTGGAAACAGCTTTCCATTCACAAAAACATCCTATGACTACTCTCCTTTGCTTCCTGTCACTGAACCAATTTTGGATCCAAACTGCTAGATTCCCCTGTATCCCATGGGCTTTCATTTTACTGACCAGTCAATCATGCTGGACCTTGTCAAATGCCTTACTAAAATCCATGTAGACCACATCCACTGCACTACCCTCATCAATCCTCCTTGTTACTTCCTCAAAGAATTCAATTAAGTTACAAACATATGAATTAGGAGCAGGAGTCGGCCACTCGACCCTTTCAGCCTGCTCCACCATTCAATTAGATCATGGCTGAACTGATTACTCCACATTTCCATCTACCCCCAATAGCCTTCCACCCCCTTGCTTATCAAGAATCTATCTACCTCTGCCTTAAAAGTATTCAAAGTCTCTGCTTCCACCACCTTTTGAGGAACAGAAGTCCAAAAAATTTCTTATCTCTGTCCTAAATGGACGACCCCTTATTTTTTTACAGTGACCCCTAGTTCTAGATTTTCCCACAAGGGGAAACATCCTTTGGGCGGAACAGTGGCGCAGTGGTTAGCAGCGCAGCCTCACAGCTCCAGCAACCCGGGTTCAGTTCTGGGTACTGCCTGTGCGGAGTTTGCAAGTTCTCCCTGTGACAGCGTGGGTTTCCACTGGGTGCTCCGGTTTCCTCCCACAGCCAAAGACTTGCAGGTTGATAGGTAAATTGGCCATTGTAAATTGCCCCAAGTGTAGGTAGGTGGTAGGAGAATTGAGGGAAGGTGGGGATGTGGCAGGGAATATGGGATTAATGTGGGATTAGTATGAATTGATGGTCAGCACAGACTCAGTGGGTCGAAGGGCCTGTTTCAGTGCTGTATCTCTCTATGACTCTATAAATAAATCCTTTCCAAATCCACCCTGTCAAGACCCCTCAGGATCTTATATGTTTCGATCAAATCGCCTCTTACTCTTCTAAATTCCAGCAGATACAAGCTTAGCCTGTCCAATCTTTCCTCGTAAGACAGCCCACCCATTCCAGATATTAGTCTAGTAAACTTTTTCTGTACTGCCTCCAACGCATTTATATCCTTCCTTAAATAAGGAGACCAGTACTGTACACAGTACTCCAGATGTGGTCTCAACAATGCTCTGTATAGCTTTTGTATTCAATTCCCCTGGCAATAAACGATAACATTCTATTAGCTTTCCTAATTACGTGCTGTACCTGCAAACTAACCTTTTGCGATTCATCCACTAGGACACCCAGATCCCTCTGCAGCTCAGAGCTCTGCAATCTCTCACCATTTAGATAATTTGCTTCTTTTTTATTCTTCCTGCCAAAGTGGACAATTTCCCACTTTCCTACATTATATTCCATTTGCCAAGTGTTTGCCCACTCACTTAACATAGACACAGAAAATAGGATGAGGAGTCGGCCATTCGGCCCTTCGGGCCTGCTCCGCCATTCAAAAAAGATCATGGCTGATCATCTAATTCAGTACCATGTTCCCACTTTCTCCCCATAACCCTTGATCCCTTTGGCATTAATATATCTATCTCCTTCTTGAATATATTTAATGGCTTGGCCTCCACTGCCTCTGGAGTAGAGAATTCCACAGGTTCACCTCATCTCGGTTCTAAATGGCATCCTGAGACTGCGACCCCTGGTTCTGGACTCCCCAGCCATCGGAAACAGCCTCCCTGCATTTGGCATGTCTAGTCCTGTTAGAATTTTATATGTTTCTATGAGATCCCCTCTCATTCTTCTAAACTCTGGTGAATATAGGCCTAGTCGACCCAATCTCTCCTCATACTTCAATCCTGCCATCCCAGGAATCAGCCTAGTAAATCTTCTTTGCACTCTCTTCATGACAAGAACATCTTTCCTCAGATAAGGAGACCAAAACTGCATACAATACTCTAGATGTGGTCTCACCATGGCCCTGCATAACTGCAGTAAGGCATCCTTGCTCCTGTACTCAAAACCTCTTGCAATGAAGGCCAACATACCATTTGCCTTCCTAAATGCTTGCTGTACCTGAATGCTTGCTTTCAGCGTTTGGTGTAAAAAGACACCCAGGTCTCGTTGTTCCGAAGAAGGGTCACTGATCCGAAACGTTAACTCTGCTTCTCTTTCCACAGATGCTGCCAGACCTGCTGAGTGAATCCAGCATTTCTTGTTTTTGTCTCGTTGTACCTCCTCCTTTCCCAATCTATCACCATTCAGATGATAATCTGCCTTTCTGTTTTTACAACCAAAGTGGATAACCTCACATTTATCTACATTATACTGCATCTGCCATGGATTTGTCTACTCACCCAACTTGTCCAAATCACATTGAAGCCTCTTTGCATCCTCCTCACAGCTCACATTCCCCCCCAGCTTTGTGTCGTCTGCAAACTTGGAAATGTTACATTTAGTTCCCTCACCCAAGTCATTGTGAATAGCTGGGGCCCAAGCATAGATCCCTGCAGTACCCCGCTAGTCACTGCCTGCCACCCAGAAAAAGACTCGTTTATTCCTATTCTCTGTTTCCTGTCTGTCAACGAATTTGCAATCCACACCAGTATATTACCCCCCAATCCCATGTGCTTTAATTTTGCACACTAACTTCTTATGTGGAACCTTATCAAAAGCCTTCTGAAAATCCGAATACACCACATCTACTGGTTCTCCCTTATCTATTCTACTATTTACATCCTCAAAAAACTCCAGCAGATTTGTTAAGCATGATTTCCCTTTCGTAAACTCATGCTGACTTTGTCCAATCCCGTTTATGCTATCTATATCCCTTTGTAGCCCCCTTATGTCCTCTTCACAAGTTACATTCCTACCTATCTTTGTGTCATCAGCAAATTTAGCAACCATACCTTCAGTCTCTTCATCTAAGTCATTTATATAAATTGTAAAAAGTTGAGGCCCCAGCACAGATCCATGTGGCACACCACTCACTACATCTTGCCAACCAGAAAATGACCCATTTATGCCTACTCTCTGTTTCTTGTTAACTACCCAATCTTCTATCCATGCCAATATGTTACCCCCTACACCATGAGCTTTTATTTTCTGCAATAAACCTTTGATGTGGCACCTTATCAAATGCCTTCTGAAAATCTAAGTACAATACATCCACCGGTTCCCCTTTATCTACAGCACATGTAACTCCCTCAAAGAACTCCAATAAATTGGTTAAACATGAGTTAGTAAGGCATGACCTGCCTTTAACAAATCCATGCTGATTATCCCTGATCAGTCTGTGCCTTCCTAAGTGGCAGTTTATCCTGTCACTCAGAATTAATTCTCGTAATTTACCCACCACCAAGGTCAGATTGACCAGCCTATAAGTATTTGGCCTAGCACTCAAACACTTTTTAAACAATGGTATAATGTTCGCAGACCTCCAATCCTCTGGCACCTCGCCCGTATCCAGTGAGGATTTGAAGATGATCCTCAGCGCATCAGCTATTTCCTCCCTGGTTTCCTTTAACAACCTGGGATGCAATCCATCTGGCCCTGGTGATTTATCCACCTTCAAGGATGTAAGACCCTCTAGTACTTCCTCTCTCATTATGCTAATCGTATCTAATATTTCACACTCCTCCTCCTTTACTACAATGTCTGCATCATCCCTCTCCTTTCTGAAGGAGAATCCTGCCCACATCATCTGCATCCACGCATAAGTTCCCTTGTACACCTCGATATCAGGAACAATGGCGAGGGGTGCATTAAGATTGTTCCAGATAACGCCTGCCACCAACCTCAACGCCGGCAAGATCCATCCCGATCTCGGCAGCGGTGGCAAGGCCTCATGTTGGTCCCGCCCGCTGCTCGGCGACAGGACCCGCATTACAATATTTAGATGGGCACTTACCATTCATTAACATGCCGGCCGCTGCGATTCAGACAGCAGGTTGCGATCTCCATCCTAGAGGCCGGCATCGACGCACCTTCAGATCCCCGTCCGAGGAAATGAGGTGCGACTCCTGTGGGGAAGGGGGGAGGAGGAACTTTTCTCAGTGCGGGGGAGTGGGGTCAAACTCTTCTGATTGGTCGGGGGGATGGTAGGAAGGGGTTCAGGGTTAGAGTTTGTGAACCTTGTCGGGGGGGGGGGAAGGGTCACGTATAGTCAAGGTAAGTATTTTGGGGGATGAGTGGGCAAGGGATTAAATGTAAGGCTACGGGGGCAGTAGTGGGCGAGGGGATGGAAATATTTTTTAAATTATTAAGACTTTTAAATGTTCCGCCTCTTTCAAAATTCAAACTCCCTTTAAAAATGGTGCTGGCGCCTGCGCAGTGGCGCTTGACGCCATTGCCGGCTTGCCCGCCCCCTCCATGTCATCGGGAGTGGCAGCCGCCCCAGGCATGTGAACGAGCCGCCACATTTAAGATCGTGGCAGCTCCGTGACGTGCGGCTCGAGTGTGTAGGCCGCTAGTTTTTTCACATGATGCCAAAATAGGGCCTATAGAATCCAGCCCAATATCTCAGCCATGCCCTCTGCCTCCACAAGAAGATTTCCTTTTATATCCTTAATCGGCCCCGCCATTCCTTTCACTTTCCTTTTACTTTTTATATGTTTTCAAAGATTTCTGAGTTCCCTTTTATGTTACAAGCTTATCTTTCCCTATACTCTTTCTTTGCTCTTATATTGTTTCAATTCCCCCTTTTTGATTGTATTCTGCACCACACTGCAGCTTAGAAAAAGAAATTGTGCCAGGAGCATGACTATAATTAAGCGATTGTGCAGTGTTGGTTACACTGGAATAAGAAACAAAGAGTCCATTAACTTAGAACCAGCAGGAGCCAAGTTGTAGATAAATGAATTATGACAGTTATGAAACTTGTTCTAGAAATGTTGACTATTACATAATGACAGGAAAGTGACAAATAAAGCATTCATCAATTTAGATAATTGGTATAGACCTATGTGCCTTATCAATTAAGATTATTGCTGACTTGAAACAACTACACGCCATGCGACCATCCTTCAGTTTGGATATCCAATCGGATATCATCATACATCAACCTCTGTGGAACACCATTCATTCAAATCATTTCGGAAAAACCATGGTTGGATAATTAAAGATTTCAGGTACTAGAGGGTGTGCCAGTTGCAATTTGACAAAAATAACTATCCAAGGGCATGTTAGAAGTCCAAACACTTCACTTCATCAGTCAATTCAGTTAAGCAGTATTCCACTATACACAAAGAGATCAGTCTAGATACCATATTCTATAATATTCTAGTCCACAACTAGATATCTGAAGTATGACCTGGATCTATATACGTGAAGAACACCATCACGGATTCCAATGCCTTCTCCTAATGGAAGAAGTCACCTACGACACTATCACAAGGTAGGGGAGCTACACATTACCAAGTGTGTGCAAAGCCCCTAATTGGAAATGGCTGAAGCCACCATGAGCCAGACTTTTAAAGCCCCCTGGGGGCGAGAGCGGGTGCGCACGTGAATTAAGAATCACATTCTTGCCAATTGGCACTGGGTCCTGCCGCCTACAGAACCCGAAGCCATTTTTAAAGGGAAGCTGGGAGGGAGGGAGGGAACAGCAACCCTGCAAAATTAAGTGCCTGTTGAGCTCATTAACAAGCTCATCAGCAACAGGTTACAATCTCCAAAGGAAGGGATCAGGAAAAATGCGAAGCTGGAAAACGGCAGGGTGTGCAAGTCATGAACACTGCGGGGGACCATGAGGGCTATGGGAAGGACTGATTTACATAATGCAGAGGCCCAAGATAAAAATCTGCTCCAAAAGTGTCACAGAGTCGCCACTGTTGAAGCTGTAAGACTTGCTTTTCTCAGTGGTGAGTTGCAGGAATCCGGAGAGGGACGTGAGACCACTGGCATCACTTAGGCAGCTGGGGTTAACAGGGAAAGGCTGGTGAATGCACAAAGCACAGCTGAGGGAGTTCAGCTGGGAACAGGCTACTCTGACATTGGACAGAGCAGCCAGGATGAGCTGCAGCAGGTGCAACCTCTTGGACAGCAAGAGGCCAGAGGAGCACAGCAGAGGCTGCAAAGGGAAGGCGGCGCTACCCTAGACTTCAGGTCCGCCACGCAAGATTCAGCTACCTGCAAATGACAGAGCGCCAGTGCCGTAGGAGGCTATGCCTATCCAGGCAGATGGTCGTGGACCTATTTGCTCTGATTCACAATGACCTGAAACGTCGCAACCCCTCACCTGCAGCCGAAAAGGTCACCTTTGCCCTGAATTTCTATGCACCTGGCTCATTTCATGCATCAGCTGTGGACCTAGGTGCCATCTCGCAATCGGCAGCTCATCAGGCCATCGAGCAGGTCACAGATGCCATATTCAGGAGGCAGGGGAATACATCCACATTGACACAGATGGGCCACACTGGCACAGAGAGCATTGGGTTTCACATCCATCACTAGATTCCCCCAGGTACAGGGCATCATCGATTGCACCCATGTGGCCATCAAGGCACCCAGCGACCAGTGAGCCAGTGAGATCAATCAACAGGAAGGGCTTCCACTCCCTCAATGTCCAACTGGTCCTCGACCATAACAAAAGCTTCCTCCATGTGTATACTCGCTTTCCTGGCAGCTGCCATGATTCCTTCATCCTCTGCCAGTCCAGGCTGCCTCGGATCTTCACTCCATCCCCCAAAGTGCGTGGATGGATCCAAGGGGGCAGGGAAATCTCTTGAACAGATGGCTACTGACCCCTCTATGGGAGCCCCAGAGAGCAGCACAGAGGCGGTAGAACCAATCCCACCTGCTCAGCAGGCCAACCACTGAGCAGGCCATTGGGTTTCTAAAGATGTGATTCCGGTGCCTGGACCGATTGGGTGGCATCCTCCACTACCTTCCTGCAAGGGTCTCTGTCATTTTGGTGGTCTACTGCGCACACCATAACATGGCACTCCAGAGTGGTGTGGGTCTTGAGGGCAATGAGGCCCTGGAAGGAGACAGCTCATCAGGGGAGGAGCAGGAGGTAAGAGAGGAGAAGGAAGAGGCAGTAGAGGGGGATAACACTGAACAGAGAGGTTCCCCTGTTACACAATGAGGTGGCCTCCTTCTTCCACCCTCCGGGAAGAGGACCTCCCTCCTCTCCCTCAGGGCCTCCAGCATTAGATCCAAGTGGGCACCGATGAAGCAAAGGTTCACCCTGCTCATCGTGCCAGACTTCCAGCTTCCCTGTGACATCTTGCTTCCCTCTGGTGCAGTGGAAGATACTGGCATAAAATGCAGATCTCTCCTTCAGGACAACCAGCAACCTGAATGATAGCTGTCGTGCGGTGGCCACATGAGCCCCAAACTTGATCTGACCCACCTCTATTCCTGGCTCTAAGAGGACAGGAAACCCATCTCCAGACAAATTCAGGGCTTACACATTTGAAAATCTGAATCTGAATCAGTTTCTCACCGGAGACATGTTTCTGACCCAAAACCAGGCCAGGCGCCTGTTTCCTGCCTCCATAACGAAAATCCAGCCCCTTGTATCCAGGAATATTAGTACCCAGGCCTGCCCTTTTCTCAGCTGGCCTCTTATCACCACGGCATCATTTTCCCATGTGGCTATTTGTACCTGCAGCTCACCAACCTTATTTACTATTATTTGTGTATTTGCATACATGCATGGTATACGTAATTTAGACCTCATTACATTCCCTGCTAATCCTTTACAGTTAATTACTCCCAATCCTTTGTGCACCTTGTTTCTCTTACCTAATGTTCCATCCTGGTTCCCATCCTCCTGCTGAGTTAGTTTAAACCTTCCCCAAAATCACTAGCAAACCAGCCCGCAGGTCCCAGGCTCTGTTCAGGTGCAACCCGTCTGGCCTGTATAGGTTCCACCTTCCACAAAACTGGTCCCAATGTCCCAAGAATCTAAAGCTCTCCCTTCTGTATCATCTCTCCAGCCATGCATTCAATTGCTCTATCCTTTTATTTCTATACTCAGTGGCGCGTGGCACCAGGAGTAATCTAGAGATTACCACCTTTGAGGTCCTGCTTGCTAGTCTTGTTCCAGCTCCCAAAAATCTTTGGTACCAATGTGGACCACAACCTCTGGCTGTTCACCCTCCCCCGTCAGAGTGCTCTGCAGCTGCTCAGTGACACCCTTGACCCTGGCACCAGGAAGGCAACATACCATCCTGGACTCACGTCTGTGGCTGCATAAATAAACATCATAAATAAAACTTAAGACTTTTAAAACAAACAAGATTTAAAACCCGATTTAATTATTCTAGTTCCTTATCTTAGATCTTACCTCAATACGTACCCTCTAGATTGTTCTTAGTTCCCTCAGGTTCTGCTATTTTACCTTTCTGCATGGACTCTGACTTCACTCCAACATCACTCATTCAATTTCTGCCTGTGCTGCTTCATGCCACAAGCCGGCTCTACCATGCCACCTTATCCCGCTCTGCTCTTGCTCCTCCTGGTCTGATCCTGCAAATTACTCCTCATCTTCCCCAGACAATATAAGCCCAACATCACCATGTTGGCATCGATTATGTTGCAACAAATTGCACAGTAAAACCTAGCCAAAGCTGTTTGGGACTGCTAATAGGAAGCCGTGGAAAAAGTGGTGATCCAGATCCCTGCGACATGGTCCTCTGGCACCTCTTGTGTGGCCAGAGAGTTTGTTTATATAGCAGGTAATTCTTCATGTTGAGTGGTTTTATGAGTTTTTTAAAAACTCTGGCTGAGCGAATGAAAGCTCTTCAGCATTGGAGTTCTTTAATGGGTTTCTATTTATAGCTGTTACTGTGATCTGCGTGAATGAAGGATTCCCGCGCTTTTTGCTGTTAGGTGCCTCCTGTAACGACGTAAATCTGATCAGCCTGGGGGAGCCTTTGAAAACAATCGATCAGCCTGAGATAAGGATTGCATTTTCCCAATTTTTTCTTTTACTGAGCCTTTAACAAAAATCAGCTTTGCAAGCACCTCAAAGATTTTTTTTCAACGGGGATTCCTGTACTGGCGGCACACTGACTCACTCGCTCACAGTGATTGATTTGCAGCCTGTCATTCTGCTCTGTCCTCTACAGCTGGAGGTCATTTTTTTTCCTTCTTTACACTGTTTGGGCCAGTCTTTCTTTTAACTTTCTTACTTTTAGCTGTAGGTAGTTTATAAAGTTGTTTTTCTGTAGTCTTCAATCTTGGATTTTGTCTTCTCACCACAGCTGCCACCATGTAATGAGAAGCTTTTTATTTTCTCTGATGCAACATAAATGAGATGTGTGGAACTCAGTCGATTGAAGATCTCAAACAGCTTTATTAACGGCTATTACAGTGCAGAGCTAACTGTTTACATGACTAGCCCCTTGGTGTTAGGATAGCACAGTGACTCTAGCATGTCGTCACAGGCAATCACTCAACAAGGGGGATTCAGTGATGTTAATGTTGTTGAACGTCATGGGGAGATGGTTAGATTCCCTCTTGTTGGAGATCATCATTGCCTGGCACTTGTGTGGTGTGAATGTTAGTTGCCACTTATCAGCCCAAGCCTGAATGTTGTCCAGGTCTTGCTGCATATGGGCATGGACTGCTTCAGTATCTGAAGAGCTACAAATGGTACTGAACATTGTATAATCATCAGCGAACATCCCCACTTCTGACCTTATGATGGAGGGAAGGTCAATGATGAAGCAGCTGCAGATGGTTGGGCCTAGGAAACTATCCGAGGAACTCCTGCAGCCATGTCCTGGGGCTGAGATGATTGGCCTCCAACAACCACAACCATCTTCCTTTGTACTAAGTATGACTTCAACTAGTGGAGAGTTTCCCCCCGATTTCAATTGACTTCAATTTGGCTTGGGTTCCTTGATGCCACACTCGAACAAATGCTGCTTTGATATCAAGGGCAGTCACTCTCACCTCACCTTGAGTTCAGTTCTTTTGTCCATGTTTGGACCAAGGCTGTAATGAGGTCAGGAGCGGAGTGGCCCTGGCAGAACCCAAACTGAGCATCAGTGAGCAGGTCATTAAGTGGTGCTTAATAGCACTGTCAATTACATCTTTCATCACTTTGCTGATGATTGAGAGTAGACTGATGGGGTGGTAATTGGCCGGATTAGATTTGTCCTGCTCTTTGTGAACAGGACATTCCTGGACAATTTTCCTTGGGGGACACCAGACGTAATGGTGCGGGGGTAAATAAAGAAGCTACAGCAGATACAAAACAACCTACAATACAACAGTCATTGCATTCTATCTTGTTATCAGCAAGTGAGCCCTGAAGGTACCTTCTGCAGCAATACTATGCATCATCACCTCAAAATTAAGCAGGACCACATGCTAACCTTCCATGACCACCTGAAGGTGGTAGCAGCCAAGATGAAGACAAGAATCAAACTGGTCTACGAACTGGCAAGCACAAACTAGGGATCAACATCATTCCTTTGGACATTAGTAAGTACTGTGCATCAGTACGGACCAGACGTAGCAACACTCAACATGTTGATGTCCAATTGAACGCAGTGACATAGTATATCACTGGACCCCTCAAGTTCACACATCTGCTGTCACACATCGTTCACTAATTCATTTGCTGCAATTTCATAACCCTCCAAGAAGTCCAATGAATCGTGGAAAACAAATGACTCCCCATCCACCAATGCCTTGACAATGTCCCTCAACACTGTGTGAAGTCATGCCAGCCCTTATGGATCCACACGGTTAACCTTAAACACTGTGAATTCAACCTTGATGAAGCTTCAAAAGCTGAATGGAGCTCACAAGGAAGTTACAACCAAACACCTCATGCAGATAACCCCTGGCTTTGATCATTTCGTGAAGCTGGTGGACAATCCTAAAATATGGCAGATGCAGATACCTGATGCACAAATGGCCAACAAAAACTCTCCAGCGTTCAACTATGGTGACCTAGAACGGAACATGGAACATATAATGACTCAATGCCCAATTCGCAATATGAAGGAGGCATCACAGCGACACACTCTATTAGTCCTAACATCATTATCTGGTTTATCCACCTGAATGTAAAAATAAGCTCTACATCTACATCAGCCATGAGAAAGAAGAACCATTTTCTTATGATTTATAAACCGCTTGCTTTTTACACATCATCTGAAGCCCTGCTCTCTTCATGGCATCATTGTGTACGTAATATATAATTTTGAAAGGTAATTACATTGCATTTGTGTTACTACTGTACAATCCTCTGTACACTGATTATGACGACAGGATGGCTGTTATTTCTTTTCTACACAACAGGGCATAAATCTTTGACTTTTCCTTCATTGAAAATGTTTAACCATAGAAAAAAGATGCCAAAGGCTAAAATACCAGATCACATAGAATAAAGGGTTGCCCATTTGAAACAAAGATGAGGAGAATTTTTTTTCTCTCAGAGGGTCGTGAGTCTTTGGAACTCTCTTCCTCAAAAGGCGGTGGAAGCAGAGTCTTTGAATATTTTTAAGGCAGAGGTTGATAGATTTTTGATAAGCAAGGGGGTGAAAGGTTATTGGGGGTAGGCAGGAATGTGGAGTTGAGATTACAATCAGATCACCCATGATCTTGTTGAATGGCGGAGCAGGCTCAAGGGGTTGAGCAGCCTACTCCTGCTTCTAATTCATATGTTCATATGTTCATAGGATCTCAGCATTCACTGAAATGCAGCAAGATCCAATGACAGTCTGACTTCAAACAATAGTGTTCTCAGAATTGATTTTTAATTCTTTACCACAGGTTATTATTGCTGTTTGATTATTTAGTTGGTATCCTTCCATATTCCAAACTAATCCAATATGACACACATCTTGAAAATCCTGCCCAGATGTGATGGCTGAGCCAGAACTTTCTCTAACTTCACCTTTGCAAAACCAAAACTATATTGTTCGGCTCCTGACAAAACACTGCACTCTTGTCCCTAACGTCATTCTCTTCTCTTAGATTACTCACTCAAGCTGAATCCAAAAATGTGATACCTTAGTTGAATCCTAAGTAGAGTTTTAAACCCTATACCAAATTCTTGACTGCTTGTCTTAATGGCAGCACTCTCACCTTTGAGCTGGAAGGCCATGAGTTCAAGCCCTACTATAGATTTCAGAACATAAGCTAGGCTAGCTTTCAAATGTAGTTCAAGTGATGCATTGTAAGATGATATCTTTCAAATGTGACAGTAAACTGAGACTTTTCCTACCTGTTCAAGTGGATGTATAAGTATCCATGCCATTATTCAAATAAGAGCAGGGAAATCTCCCAGTGGCATGGTCAGCATGTGTCCCTCAGCCAATATTACCCAAACTGTTGTTTGCTGTCATTTATGTTGTTTGCTGATTGTGGCACATCGCTGTGCATAAATTGTTTGCCATATTTATTTTCAAAACAACTGTGCACTTCATAAGTAATGAATTATCTGTGAACTACTTTAGGGCATCCAAGAATGTGAAAGCACTACACAAATGCATCACAGTACCATCTAGTTCTCCAAGTAATTTAACACATTGCTGTGGAAAAAAAAATGTATCCATTCCAGATTAATGTCTCTCATCAATATGAAGCAAAAGTAGATCTTTAGCAAAGCAGATTTGCAGAGGTTTTGCTGAAATTTTGAGACAGAAAACAAATCTGCAATTCTGAAAAAACTTCATTAAGTGAGGTATTCATCTATTCAGTTTTAAACATTGACACAGCAAAGCTCTAGTGAGTCTATAATCTAATCTCGTATATTAAAAGCAGTCCAGCTGGGCCTCATAGAAAATCCATTTGCCAAGAGTTATAAATATTGTTGTAGTTTCCACTACAGGAAGAAATTGATAACAAAAATGATTTGTCAAACCTTATTTCTTTCAAACAGAAGTGACAGTAGTAGTTATTGCTCTTTGTCTGAAAGAACTTGCATTTGTACTGCAATTTATCATGTCCTCAGAATTTTTGAAGTGCTTTACAACCAATGGATTACTTCTAAAAAGCAGTCATTACCGTTATGTAGACAAACGTAGAAGCACATTTATGCATAGCAAGGTTTCGCAAACAGCAAATGAATGAATGGCAATATTATTTGCTTTTGGTGGCATTGGTTGAGGGAGCAATATTAGCCACTTTGAACACTCTACTTGAACTGTGCCATGGGACCTTTCATGTCCACTTGAGCAGGCAGAGGAACCATGGCTTAACACCTTATTTGAAAGCTGGCGACTCTATCAATTTAACTTTCCCTCAGTACTTCACTGAAATGTCAGCCTGAATTCTGATTGAAAATTCTAATTATAAATTCCAAACAGAGTCAGATATTACTGTACAGTTAAAATTTTCCACTTTTTCCTGTCCAGTGCCTGGTCTCTGTTGCTTTCCCCAAGTCAAAGTTGAAGCAGATCTCTGGCTAATTTACACTTTTAATGCTGGCCACAGCAAAAAAAGTGGACCCAACAAGAAACGATTGAAATGGGTTGGGAGTTTATGGTTCGCCAGGCAGTCCCATTTTGAAGATGGGGGTCATATTTGTTAGTTTGCAAACCTTGGGATTTCAGTCTGCATTCACCTTTAAACGGAATCCCCAATTCTGTCATTTTTCCCCACATGACTTTTGTGAACTCTGTTAAAAAATAATGGTTAAGTAGAATCATAAGGAAGGCATTCAGCCTGTCATGCCTGTGCTGGCTCTCTGAAAGAGCTTAGTCCCACACCCCGCTTTTTTTTCATAACTTTGTAAGTTCGTCATCGTCAAGTACTCTTTTAAAATTATAGAACCATAGAAAAGTTACAGCATAGAAGGAGGCCATTTAGCCCATCGTGTCTGCGTCGGCCGAAAAAACTAGACACCCAATCTAATTCCACCTTCCAGCACCTGGTCCATAGCCTTGCAGATTACAGCGGTTCAGGTGCAGGTCCAGGTAGCTTTTAACTGAGTTAAGGGTTTCTGCCACCGCCACTTATCCAGGCAGTGAATTCCAGACACCCACCACCCTCTGGGGGAAATAGTTTTTCCTCATGCCCCCTCTAATCCTTCTACCAATCACCTTAAATCTGTGCCCCCTGGTAATTGACCTCTCTGCTAGGGGAAACAGGTCCTTCCTGTCTACTCTATCTAGGCCCTTCATAATTTTGTACACCTCAATTAAGTCACCCCTCAGCCTCCTCTGTTCTAAGGAAAACAACTCTAGCCTATCCAACCTTTCCTCACAGCTGCAATTTTCAAGCCCTGGTAACATTCTTGTAAATCTCCTCGCTACTCTCTCCAGAGCAATTATGTCCTTCCTGTAATGTGGTGACCAGAACTGCACACAATACTCCAGCTGTGACCTAACCAGCGTTTTATACAGTTCCAGCATTACATCCTGCTTTTGTATTCTACGCCTCGGCCAATAAAGGAAAATATTCCATATGCCTTCTTCACCACTTTATCTACCTGTCCTGCCACCTTCAGAGATCTGTGGACATGCACTCCAAGGTCTCTCACTTCCTCTACCCCTCTCAATATCCTCCTGTTTATCGTGTATTCCCTTGCTTTGTTTGCCCTTCCCAAATGCATTACCTCACACTTCTCCAGATTGAATTCCATTTGCCATTTTTCCACCCACTCAACCAAACCATTGATATCATTCTGGAGTCTACGACTATCCTCTTTACTATCAACTACACAAGCAATTTTTGTGTCATCTGCAAATTTCCCAATCATGCCTCCCAGAAAAAAGCCCAAATCATTAATATTCAAGTAGCTGTATCCAGTCCACTTTCGCCTGATCACCTTCGTAAAATTTGCCTTCCCCCAATTTAGAACTTTTACTCCTGTTCTATCCATGTCCTTTTCCAGAATAATGCTAAATCTAATTGTATTATGGTCACTATCTCCAAAATGGTCACCCACTGCTACTTCATTCACTTGCCCAGCTTCATTTCCTAAGACTGAATCTAGAATTTGCCCCCTCTCGTTGGGCTTGTTAAGTGTTGGCTAAAAAAGTGCTCTTGAATACAGTTCAAGACTTTTGTGCTCTCTGTGCCCTTTACACTGTTTGCATCCCAGTTGATGTTAAGGTAGGTGAAATCCCCAATTTTAACTGATAGCAGTCATCTGTTTCTTTTTTTAAAAATCTGGTTTCCGGCTGGTGGATTAAAAAAATCATTCGGCACAGCATGTGTTCATGACAAGGTGCTAACTTTAGTTCAATGCTTCCTTAAAACCATAACCTAAGAACAATCTTGCTATGTATTATGCATCACCAAATAGTGTTTCATTCATTATTGATAACCACTCTTGCTTGTACATAAAATGATACATTGTCTGATGAAGGAGTTTGCCCTATTGTTTTTGCAATCAGAAATTTGCCGACATATTTGTTCCTCTATCTCCCTCTCACTATTTGGGAGTCTATAGTACACTCCTAGTAGTGTGGCTGCCCCTTTTGTATTTCTGAGCTCAAACCATTTGACCTCATATGATCATTCATTTTGCATTTCATCCCTCCTCACAGCTATGATTGATTCTCTAACCAATAATCCTATACCCGATTTTTATACTGCTTGAAAACTCTATATCTAAGGATGTTGAGCTGCCATTTTTACCCCTCTTTAAGCCAAGTTTCCATTATAGCAATGATATCATGCTTTATTTGCTATACTCCTTGCATTTCAATAAATACCTTTTAACACTGCCAAATTCCTGTGCTGCACACTTTTTAACCTTTGCTTCTTCAGTCTTTTCAGAGTCACTCGCTAATTTTCTGCCTCCCGTTCCCTGTCCTGAATTTGTTCAATCTGAAACTGCCCTCAGGTTCCCATCCCCCTGCCAATCTAGTTTAAACCATCCCCAACAGCACTAGAAAACCATCCTGCAAAGATATTCATCCCGGTCCTGTTCAGGTGTAGACAGTCTGGCTTGTACAGGTCCCACCTTCCCCAATGCCCCAGAAATATGAAGCCCTCCCTCCTGCATCATCTCTCCAGCCACGCATTCATCTGGTGTATTCTCCTATTTCTATACTCACTAGCATCTGGCCTTGGGAATAATACGGAGATTACTACCTTTGCGGTCCTGATTGCTAATTTCTTTCCTAACTCCCTAAACTCAGCCTGCAGGACTTCATCCCTTTTTCTACCAATATTGTTGGTAACAATATGGACCATGACCTCTGGCTGTGCATCCTCGCCCTCTAGAATGCTCTGTATCCACTCAGCGATATCCATGACCCTTGCACCAGGGAGGCAACATACCATCCTGGAATCACATTTGCGACCACAAAACGCCTGTCTGTTCCCCTAACTGTAGAATCCCTATCGTTATTGCTCTCCTGCTTTTTCTCCTCCCTCCCTGCACAACTGAGCCACCCATGGTGCTCTGGCCATGAATCTCACAGCACTCTCCAGAGGAACCTTCTCTCCCATCTGCAGTCAGAACTGAATACCAGTTAGAAAGTGGAATTCCCTCCAAGGACTCCTGCACTACCTGCCTTGTCCTTCTTGTCGGTCTGGCAGCTACTCAGTCCCTCTCTGCCTGCACTTTCTAAAGCTGCTGAAACGTGCTATCCATGTATCTCTCATCCTTATAAATGCACCCCAGTGACTCCAGCTATTCCTCAAGTTCCAAGATTCGGCGCTCGAGTTTTTGCATTTGGTGGCACTCTCTACACATGCAGTTGTCCAGGACATAGGCAGCCTCCTGGAGTCCATACATGGCACAGGATGTGCATTCGACGGATGTGAGAAGCCCTGCCATGCCTTGAATTATTTATTTACTGCAGTAAAATTGGGAGTTAAATAAACACAATAAAATGGTTATAAATAAAATGAACAAACAGGTAACCACCTACCAACTACTGGTATTTCAACTTCTACTTAATAAATAGACTTAAATGTTAGAGAAAAAATAAAGAACAGCAGAAAAAATAAAAGAAGTAAGTAAGAAAATACCCACCACATACTGACTATCTGACTAGGGAGACACAGTGGTGCAGTGGTTAGCACCGCAGCCTCACAGCTCCAGTGACCCGGGTTCAATTCTGGGTACTGCCTGTGTGGAGTTTGCAAGTTCTCCCTGTGTCTGCGTGGGTTTCCTCCGGGTGCTCCGGTTTCCTCCCACATGCCAAAGACTTGCAGGTTGATAGGTAAATTGGCCATTATAAATTGCCCCTAGGACAGGTAGGTGGTAGGGAAATATAGGGACAGGTGGGGATGTGGTAGGAATATGGATTTAGTGTAGGATGAGTATAAATGAGTGGTTGATGGTCGGCACAGACTCGGTGGGCCGAAGGGCCTGTTTCAGTGCTGTATCTCTAAACTAAAAAAAAGACTAGCTCCCTGTGCCTCGCCGCTCTCTCTCCCCTCTTGCGCTGTTTGTAGCTCTGCAGTCTCACCCAGCCAATCACCTACCTGCTTCCCTGTGATGTCCACTTACCAAAACTAATCTACCTTACCACTATTAATATACCCTAACAATACTAAAATGTTACCAACAGTAGTAATAACCTCAGTAATAAACTTTACTGCTTTAAAATAAAACAGAACAATAGATTCACCATCTTTTCCCTTCTGCTTGTGTGCCTTAATTAATTACAGGGACATTACATAACTTTTAAGTTTTTTTCTAATTTATAGCTATTTACACACGCATCCTAACAGTAGTGTACGAACCCAGCTATTTACAGATACTCCCTAACAGCAGTTACTCACCCACCAATCACCTTACAGCTTTCCTGTCATGTCATTGTTCACTTTTTTTCAAACTCAGGTGCGCCTGGACTCCTGTCCGCTGCTCTCCCAGAAGGTAAGTGCTGTAGGCCGCGATCCTCGGGCTTTATTTAACTGCTCCCTGCTCAGTGTTCATCCCGCAGGTCCCCTCCTGTCTGCTGCTCTCCTGGAAGGTATTTATGGTATCAGCTTCCACTACCTTTTCAGGTACAGTGCTCCAGATCCAGAAAATATTTCTCCTTTTAGGTCTTTTGTCAATAATTTTGAATCTATCACCTCTAATTATTGACCTACTGTCCAGAAGGAATAATTTTTCTCTACCTTCTCCATCAATACCTCTCATAATTTTGAAAACGTCTATTCGGTCACCACTTAAACCTTCTATGTTTCAAGGAGAACAGTCCTACCTTTCTTTTCTAACCACTCCTCATAATTGACATCGCTCATTCCTGGCAATATCCTGGTAAATCATCTTTGTACCCTGTCTAAGTCCTTTACATCTTTCCTGAAGTCTTCTTTGGCCTCCTTATCTCGAGAGACAATGGATAAGCGCCTGGAGGTGGTCAGTGGTTTG
This sequence comes from Heterodontus francisci, assembly GCF_036365525.1. Classification (NCBI taxonomy): domain Eukaryota; kingdom Metazoa; phylum Chordata; class Chondrichthyes; order Heterodontiformes; family Heterodontidae; genus Heterodontus; species Heterodontus francisci. Next base: position 51,171,437 of record NC_090372.1, on the reverse strand, counting down.
TGAAGCAGCGCCTGGAGTGGCTATAAAGGCCAATTCTAGAGTGACAGGCTCTTCCACAGGTGCTGCAGAGAAATTTGTTTGTCGGGGCTGTTACACAGTTGGCTCTCCCCTTGCGCCTCTGTCTTTTTTCCTGCCAACTATTAAGTCTCTTCGACTCGCCACACTTTAGCCCCGTCTTTATGGCTGCCCGCCAGCTCTGGCGAACGCTGGCAACTGACTCCCACGACTTGTGATCAATGTCACAGGATTTCATGTCGCGTTTGCAGACGTCTTTAAAGCGGAGACATGGACGGCCGATGGGTCTGATACCAGTGGCGAGCTCGCTGTACAATGTGTCTTTGGGGATCCTGCCATCTTTCATGCAGCTCACATGGCCAAGCCATCTCAAGCGCCGCTGACTCAGTAGTGTGTATAAGCTGGGGATGTTGGCCGCCTCGAGGACTTCTGTGTTGGAGATACGGTCCTGCCACCTGATGCCAAGTATTCTCCGGAGGCAGCGAAGATGGAATGAATTGAGACGTCGCTCTTGGCTGACATACGTTGTCCAGGCCTCGCTGCCATACAGCAAGGTACTGAGGACAGAGGCTTGATACACTCGGACTTTTGTGTTCCGTGTCAGTGCGCCATTTTCCTACACTCTCTTGGCCAGTCTGGACATAGCGGTGGAAGCCTTTCCCATGCGCTTGTTGATTTCTGCATCTATAGACAGGTTACTGGTGATAGTTGAGCCTAGGTAGGTGAACTCTTGAACCACTTCCAGAGCGTGGTTGCCAATATTGATGGATGGAGCATTTCTGACGTCCTGCCCCATGATGTTCGTTTTCTTGAGGCTGATGGTTAGGCCAAATTCATTGCAGGCTGCCACAAACCTGTCGATGAGACTCTGCAGGCATTCTTCAGTGTGAGATGTTAAAGCAGCATCGTCAGCAAAGAGGAGTTCCCTGATGAGGAAGTATGGTGCTCAGAATTGTCCACAATACTCCAGCTGAGGCCTAGCAAGTAATTTATAAAGTTCTAGCCTGCTTTTTGCTTTTATATTTTCTTCCTCTATTTATAAACACAAATAACCCATATGCTTTTTTAACCACCTTATAAACTTGTGCTGCCACCTTTAGGGATTTGTGTATATGGACACCAAAGTTACTCTGCTCAAAATATTTTCAAAATCGACCCATTTACATACGAACACACTTTTATTTGCTGTCTAACCATATTAGATCTCTCAAAGTGCATCACGTCATACTTCTCCACAATGAACTCCATCTGCAATGTTTCTGCCCGTTTCACCATCCTGTTTATGTCATCCTGAAGCCTATAACTATCCTCATCACGATTTACTACTTTGCCAAGTTTCGTATCATTTAGAAACTTTTTAATGCTGCTCCCTACACCCGAGTCTAGGTTGTTTATATAAAAACTGAAAAGAGTAATGGATCCAAAACTGACCCCAGGAAAACAAGACTGTACCTATCAGTCTGAAAAACATCATTCCACCCAATTTACTTCCTGTCACTGAGCCTATTTTTTTTATCCAACTACCACTTTACCCTTAATTCCATGTCTTTCCATTTCTCAATAAGTCTTCTGTGTGGCATTTTATGGAATGCCTCCCGAAAGTGCACATACACATCTACTGCACTACCTTGATTAACCTTCTGTTATCTCATCAAAGAATTCAAGCAAGTTTATCAGACACAATTTGCCTTTAATAAATCTGTGCTGGCTCTCATTGATAACCCATACCTTAACCAAATGAAAGTTTATTTTGTCCCTGTTAATTGTATCCATTTACTTCCCCACCACCACTGTTAAGCTGACTGGCCTTTAATTTCATGGTTTATTCCTCTGCCATTTCTGAAACAGTGGTATGGCATTAGCAAACATCCAGTCCTTCGGCACTACTGTATCCAATAAGGATTGAAAGATTATGACCAATGCCTATTATTGCTTACTGTTGCTTCTTTCAGCAATTTAGGATGCATTCCAGTCAGACCAGGTAACTTATCAACTTTCATAACAATCTTTTCAGTAGGTCTTCTCCATCTATTACTACCCTGTCCATAACTTCCCTCTCCTCTTTTAATGTTGTCTTCACATCATGCGCTTCCTTTGTGAAGACAGATGCAAAATATTTATTTTATACTTTAGCCATGTTCTTTGCCTCTAAATGAAGATTTTCCTTTAGGTCCTTAATAATTATAACTTTTCCCTAACTTTTAATCGCTTGCACTTCATATATTTATAAAATGCTTCAGGGTTCAATTTAATGTTGCTTACATCAACATTTTCAAGATCTTCAGACATCATTTTCCCATTAGTGGGCTAGCCCCTCTTTACTTACTCCTGACATATTTGGAGAATGTTTCAATGTTCTGGGTAATATTTCTAGTTATGCTTTATACATCTGTAAACCTTAATTCCACTGGAACTCCCTTCCTAACAGCATGGACTGCAGCGGTTCAAGAAGGCAGCTCACCACCACCTTCTCAAGGGCAATTAGGGATGGGCAATAAATGCTGGCATAGCCAGTGATGCACACATCCAATGAATGATTAAAAAAAACTGTTGGGAAAATATTTAAATGTAGTTCTGTACTATCCTCCTCACAGTTCACAATGCTTCTGAGTTCTGTATTATCTGCAAATTTTGAAATTGTGCCCTGTACATCAAGGTCTAAGTCATTAATATATCTCAGGAAGAGCAAGGAAGACCCTTATGGAACTCCACTACAAACTTCCTCCAGCCCGAAAAATATCAATTAACCACTACTCTCTGTTTCCTGTCACTCAGCCAATTTCGTATCCATGACGCTACCGTCCCTTTTATTCCATGAGCTATAACTTTGCCCACAAGTCCTCACTCACAACTTGTTGAGTGGCCCTTTAAATAGCCTTAGTTCAGGCCTATTGTTACGATCGAGGTGGGAGGAGTGCACTGTTTATTCTAGTTCCACTTCTCCACAGGTCACAACACAGATTAAAATTTTTCCACTTAGAGTCAATCTTAGACTGAAAAACACCTCACAGAATCACAGAATTGTTACAGCTCAGAAGGAGGCCATTTGGCCGATCGTGTTGCACTGGCTCTCCAAATGAGCAATTCACTTAGTGCTGTAACCCTGTACATTCTTCCTTTTCAGGTAACTATTTAATTCCCTTTTGAATGCCACGATTGAACCTGCCTCCATTGCACTCATTCTTGGCAGGTGAGGGCCTAGCATGACACCTCCTTGTTCTTGAACTCTACAACACCACAACATCACCTTGGACAATATTCAACTATAAAAGTTACCACCAAAAACCTTCAAAACACCTTTATCCAGCAACACATCCAATTATACAAACAACAATGAACCATTCATCCTAATGCATTCCCTTAGTGCCGGTCTTGTGGCAGCTCTTGCCTGTCCTAGTGCCCCTGTTGTTGCAGCATGGCTGGTGGAAAACTGCTGACTTTCACTTAGGGAGACTGCAGATGGCCTTGCAAGATGCCGTCAAGCAGCTCTGGTTCTAGAAGGCCCAGCTTTGGGCCGTACCACCTCAGCATGGAAAGCAACAGTCTGGGTTGGCTGGCTGAGAGGCAACAGCAAAGCAACTGGCACAGTGGCAGTGGAAGGAGCACGAATGCTGTCATCCTGAGGGAGGGCAGCAGGCGCGTCCTTCACAGGGTCACTGTCACCTCCATAGGGTGGCACCTCAGCAACCCTAGTAATCCGTTGGAGCATGTTGGAGCACAGTTTTCTGGACTGCAGTGAGAACCTGTATGCCCTGTTCAGCACGGAGATCTGCACCCAGGACAGCAGCAGCATGGGTTGCCAGCCAGATGCCTTGTTGTTGTCTACCAACTAAGTGTCTTCACGGCAGCAACCTGCTGAGACATCCTTCCAATGTTGAAATGATTGACTGATTTTTCTGTCAGACATCGTTGCAGGTATGCACCTCCCTTTAATAGGCAGTGAGCCTTTCAGAGGAGCAGGCTATTTAAGACAGGGAAATATAAGGCTATGAGATTTGGCAGAGGGAAGGCTAATATGAATTATGTGCGAAATGGAAATTTACCTGAGGCACTGTAGAAGTAGAGAGATCTTGGGGTTTTAGTAAACAAGTCACTAAAACCACTATCTCTATATTCCCAGGCTATTAAAAATACAGGTGTTACAATAACCTTGTGGCTTTCACCCCGTTCATGTCCAAAAAGATAGTCTGGGAGCCTCAAAACCTCCTGAGCAAGACAAGAAGAATTATTCCAGACAATTTCTACCAACTAACACTTTGGTCTAAAGCGTATCTCCTAATCTGTGCAACTCTAAAAATGAATTTGATAGCTCCTTGAAAAGGGAGCGATATGAAAAGACGTGAGGAGCAAGCAGGACAGTGGGATGAGACAATGTTGCCCATATTGAGAAAAACAGCAGCACCACTCATGTGCTGTGACATTTTATGACCTGGGTGTTCTGATGAGCATCTAGAGTTTCAATAAGGGACTTGCAGTATTAGTTGATACCTTTCCTCTGCTTGCCCTAGAATAAGCAAGTCAGTGGCACTCTTGGCAATCTCTTGAAGGACTCATCAAGACTCCCTTTAAGCCTCCCTCCAAGCAGCAACCCCAACTACTCCATCTCCATTCACTCACAAACAAACTCACAAACTCCCTTGCCTTCCATAACTTTATTGTGGACCACTGCATTGACATCCTGGCTTTGTCTGAAAGTCTGAAATTTAGCTCATGTCGGTTACACCTTGCTCCCTACCAAAGCCTCTCCGCCTGGTAATACTTTCCACCACCTGCACCACCCAAACCACTATGGTGATCATGTGACCCTGAAAACCAGGTCATACCATTGTCTCCTCCCTCTACCCATATGGCACCTTCACCTCCTTTGAGCACCTCAAATTGCTCCACCTCACTCACATTTTTAACATCCTTATTGTGCTTTGCAACTGCCCCAGACACATCCTGAGTTCCTCTACCTAAGACACCTCTTCTTTCCTCCTTCAGCCTCTGTATTGTTACTGTTCATCCTTAGTAAATTTTGTCCCACCTTAACCTCTCCCTCCTTGTAAACTTTCCTACCCATGACTTGGAGGGGAGCTTGATGGTGCATGTGTTCCCATGTGCCTGTTATCCTTGTCCTTCTAGGTGCTAGAAGTCACGGACTTGCAAGGTAGTGTCGAAAGAGCTTTACCAAGTTGCTGCAGTCCATCTTGTAGACGGTGTAGACTGCAGCCACAGTGTGTCGATGGTGGAATGAATGATTGCGGTGGTGGATGGGGTATTCCATTACGCTCCTAATCGTTGCTTGTAGATGGTGGAAAGGCTTTGTGGAATTTGGAGATGAATTGCTCACTGCAGAATTCCTAAACTCTGACCTGCGCTAGTAGCCACGGTATTTATGCAGCTGGTCCAGTTAAGTTTCTGATCAATGGTAACCTCCCAAGATGATGGTTGGGATGATGTTGATGGTGGGGGATTCAGCAATAGTAATCTCACTAAAAGTCATGGGGTGGTGGTTAGATTTTCTCTTGTTGGAAATGGTCATTACCTGGCACATGTCTAGCGTGAACATGATTTGCCATTTATCAACCCAAGCCTGAATGTTGTCCAAGTCTTGCTGCATGTGACCATCGATTGATTCATTATCTGAGGAATTGCAAATGGAACTGACCACTGTGCAATCATCAGCAAACACCCCCACTTCTGACCTTATGATTGAAGGAAGGTCATTGATGAAGTAGCTGAAGATAGCTGGACCTAGGACACTACCCTGAGAAACTCCTGCAGTGATGGCCTAGAGCGGAGATGATTGGCCCCCAACAAACATAACTATCTTCCTTTGTGCTAGGTATGACTCCAGCCAGTGGAGAATTTCCCCCAATTCCCATTGACATCGACTGTACTAGGGTTCCTTGATGCCACATTCAGTCAAATACTGCATTGACGTCAAGGGCAGTCAATCTAACCTCAGGGATTCAGCTCTTTTATCCCTGTCTGGACCAAGGCTTTAATGAGGTTTCCAGCTCAGTGGTCCTGATAGAACCAAAATGAGCATTGGCGAGCAGGTTATTTGTGAGTAGGTGGCATGCGATAGCACTGTCGATGACACCTTCCATCACTTTGCTGATGATTGAGAGTCATCTGATTGAGCGGTTAGAGTCATAGAGTTATACAGCACAGAAACGGGCCCATCAGCCTATCATGTCTGTGCCGGCCATCAAGCACCTATCTATTCTAATCCTATTTTCCAGCACTTGGCCCGTAGCCTTGTATACTATGGCGTTTCAAGTGCTCATCTAAATACTTCTTAAATGTTGTGAGGGTTCCTGCCTCTACCACCCCTTCAGGCAGTGTGTTCCAGTTTCCAACCACCCTCTGGGTGAAAATATTTTTCCTCAAATCCCCTCTAAACCTCCTGTCCCTTACCTTAAATCTGTGCCCCCTGATTATTGACACCTTCGCTAAGGGAAAAAGTTTCTTCCTATCTACCCTATCTATGCCCCTCATAATTTTGTATACCTCTATCAGGTCCCCTCTCAGCCTTCTCTGCTCTAAGGAAAACAATCCTAGCCTATCCAGTCTCTCTTCATAGCTGAAATGCTCCAGCCCAGGCAACAATCTGGTAAATCTCCTCTGCACCCTCTCCAGTGCAATCACATCCTTCCTATTGTATGGCGACCAGAACTGTACACAGTACTCCAGCTGTGGCTTAACTAACATTTTATACAGCTCCATCATAACCTCCCTGCTCTTATATTCTATGCCTCGGCTAATAAAGGCAAGTATCCCATATGCCTTCCTAACCACCTTATCTACCTGTGCTGCTGCCTTCAGTGATCTATGGACAAGTACATCAAGGTCCCTCTGACCCTCTGTACTTCCTAGGGTCCTACCATCCGTTGTATGTTCCCTTGCCTTGTTAGTCCTCCCAAAATGTAATGTTTTGAAATTACAATTGCATTGTACATTATGTACTCTAGAGGCTGCTGTAGAACACACATGCTAGCAAAGAGAAAGTGAAACGAAGGCAGAATAAATGTAAAAGCCTTGATGTTCAGCTGCTGCAGTCTTTGTTTCTCTGACTTTGCTTCACATCCTATACCAAACTTGGCTAAACCTCTTTCCAGTCCCAAGGATATCACAGCAGTAATTGGATAGATTGAATTTTTCCTGCTTTTTGTGGACAGAACATACCTGGCCAATTTTCCATTTTGCTGTGTAGATGCCAGTTGGCATAGCTGTACTGGAACAGCTTGGCAAGAGATGCCGTTAGATCCGGTCTTCAGCACTTCAGCCAGGATGTTGTCAGAGCCCATAGCGTTTTCTTTTTCTCTTGCAATCAGTCATTGTTTTGATATCACGTGGAGTGAACCCAATTGGTTAAAGTCTGGCATCATTGAAGGTAGAGAGCTCAGGAAGTAGCCAACCTGGATGAACCACTTTAAACCTCTAGCTGAAGATGTTTGCAAACGCTTCAGCCTTGTCTTTTGCACTCATGTTTTGGACTCCCCCATCACTGAGGACAGGAATATTCATGGCACCTCCTCCTTTAGTTGTTTAAATGTCCACCACCATTCACAACTAGACATGGCAAGATTGCAGAGCTTTGATCTGATCTGTTGGTGTGCAATCGCTTAGCTCGGTGTATAGCATGCTGCTTCCGCTGTTGTAGTCCTATGTTGTAGCTTCAGCACATTGGTACCTCATTTTTAGGTATGTCTGGTGCTGCTCTGGCATGTTCTCCTACACTCATTAAACTAGGGTTGATCTCCTAGTTTGATGGTAATGGTACAGTGAGGGATATGCCAGGCCATGAGTTTACAGACTGTGCTGGAGTACAATTTTGCTATTGTTGATGGCCCACAGCGCCTTGTGGATGCCCAGTTTTGAGCTGCTAGATTTGTTCTGAATCTATCTCATTTATCACTGTGGTCGTGCCACTCAACACGATGGACGGTGAAGATGGGATTTTCCTCAAGGACTGTGTGGTAGTCACTCCTATCATGGATGCATGCATCTGCGACAGGTAGGTTGGTGTGGACAAGGTCAAATAGGTTTTTCTTTCGTGTTGGTTCTGTCGCAGGCCCAGTCTGAGAGCTACGTCCTTCAGGACTCAGCCAGTTCGAACTGTAGTGGTGCTACTGAGGCCACTCATGGTGATGGACATTGAAGTTGCCCACTCAAGGTACATTCTGGTTCCTTGCAACCCTTAGTGCTCCTTCCAAATGGTGTTCAACTTAGAGGAGTACTGATTCATTAGCAGAGGGAGGACAGTAGGTATTAATCAACAGGAGGTTTTTCGCCCATGTTTGATTGATGCCATTAGACTTCATGGGGCCTGGAATCAATGTTGAGGATTCCCAAGGCCACTCCCTCCCTACTGTGGGTCGGGATATAGCCAGGGATAGTGATGGAGGAGTCTGGAACTTCTCTGTATTCAGCTCGATAGGACTGCCTTTGGTTGGTTCCACTCTTAACTATGTGGTCATAGCCAGAGTACCTCCAGGAATAGCTTCTCTCCACATCTCCACTCTTTTACCCAAAGGGTCCATCCTTGGCACTCTCCTCTTTCTGCTCTACATCATTCATAGACATGGGTTTAGCTTCCATATGTACAGCGATGTTACCAAAAAACATTAAACACCTGGAGTGGAGAGAATAACAACACAGCTGGAAATGCAGTCGTGGCTGGGAATTCAACTGTTAGAGTGGCGAACTTAACCTATTGCAATCCAGACCCACAGGTCAGGATGCTCTGTTGCTTTTCAAAGACAGGCAAGGAACATGTTACATAGACTGGAACAGATTTTGCAAGAAGCGATCAGAGTCCATATGAGAACCAATGAAATAGAGAAATAAAGTTCTGAAATCCTGTAAAATAAATTTAGAAGGATTAGAAAACAAGTTCAGAAGCAGAACTTCACAAGTGGTAGATTCAGAATTACCACCTGAGCAAGGCACTGGAATAGGGAAGGACAGGAAGATTAGGAAAATAATTGAAAGGCTAAAGGTGTGTGATGTTAGGAAAAGGAGTTTGACTTTGTTGGGCACTAGCACCAGTTCTGGGACAGACAGGTCCAGTTTCCCAAGAAAGAACAAACTTGCGTTTATATAGCATTTTTCATGACGTTAGGATATCCCAAAGCGCTTTACAGACAATGAAACACTTTTGAAATGTAGTCACTGTTGTAATGTAAGAAACACTCTCAAAACAAAGGTGCACATAAGTAACAATGTGATGATAACCAGATAATCTTTTAGTGATATAAAAACAAAAAAATGCTGGAAATACTCAGCAGTTCTGGCAGCATCTGTGGAGAGAGAAGCAGAGTTAACGTTTCAGGTCAGCGACTTGAGTTCTGATGAAAGGTCAGCTGCCAAAAGAGCTCCTCAATGTGCACCTTTATCGTTGTTAATCTGCTGCCATCCTTTTACCCTTTCTCCCCCAATTGCTCCTCTTCCACTGTTTCAGTTGCCCTAGCTCTAAAAGTGGGTGCATTTTAGCCCTAATTACAAATTACCTGCTAGGTTAAACCAAAACTGTCCATTCCCTGACCAAAACTGCTCTCTGCTTTTCTCAGTGAGCACTGGATCTTTTCTCAAATTTGACTTCCAAATTCCTGGATTTTTCTAGACATCATGACTATGGGCTGAATTTTATGCAGCTGGTGGGGGTGCTGACACTGGGCCCAAAAAGCCATTTGGAGACCCCGGCTGCATTTTACATCACTCGGGCAATTAACTGCCTGGTGCTGGGGTCTCCATCCCTTTAAGGACGGGGAACCTGCCTCCAAGAGCTGCAGCCAGAGAGCTGGCATCATAGTAGTCCCAGTAGCGCCACCGGGAGTGGTAACCACTGCTGGAACTGCAGCAGGCCCCCAGACCAGGTACAGCCATGGTGCCCGGACTGCAGCTAAGTGGGGGCGGGCTTGCCAGGGCCAGTCAGGCAGGCCATGGCAAGGGGTAGTTGGGATGTTGAGAGGGGGGGGGGGGGGGGGGTTGCAGAATGATGGGTGTTTGCTTTCAGGGGCCCTCTGTGGGAGACAGATTGCCCAAGCAGGAGGGTCCCCCTCCCGCACCAGCCCACTCGAAGACCACCTGGAGTTACTGGGCGGCCTCCACACATGGTGGAGAGCCCCCCCCCCACCCCTGCCAGCGGGATGAGGCCCTTAAGAGGCGATTAATTGGCCACTTAAGGGCCTCAACTGGCCTCTGGGCGGGAAGGCTGTCCTCGACCTTCCTTGTCCTGACTAACTTGAATGGCACTGGCAAAGGCAACGATCCCTCCACCCTCCGCCTTCTCTTGCAATGTTATGAGCCCCCATGCCACTCTGCCTGTCCCTAGAGGGCTGATAAAATGTAGCCCTATGTTTCTGCAACGGACTCAGTTTTGTTTTCTGATTTGTTGTTCTGTGCTGTACATTTTGTTTTAAAGTAACTTTGATCAGCTTATAGTCATTCCCCCAACGCTTCTGTTCCCTGCTGAGCCTGTGATTGGACAACTGGTTCCCCTTGTTTTTCAGCTTCGGCTACTGTCTGTTCCTGGCCAGAGATTCACTCTGTTGGGCTGCAGTACATTTCCCTGCTGCTTCTGGATCTTATGGTGACCTCCAACTTCACCATCATCTTTTGGTGTCCCACACCTGCTGTCTGCACACCTCCTGGATCATCATTCTAAAGGAAATACCTCCATCAGTGTGCCCACCAATACTCTACCCATCAAATAGCTTCTGGACTTCACTTGTGTGCCACACTTGTCACGGAACTTGGACAACAGTTCGTCGATGCTCCATGCTGACTCCATCCTACCTACATCAAATTTATCCCACTACAGGACCTCTTTTTAACTCTGGACTCCATCGTCTTCTCCACTCCTTATTTACCAACAGGATATAATACTTGCTATGTAAACAGGTCTTTGTGACTTGAGTTTCCCCGTATCCATTTGCATGCTTATTTTGGTTGCTGCTCAACAGCTGTGCCCATCGCTTGCATTTCCACTTTTTACTCCCGCATTTTTACTGCTTTTTATCTTTACTCATCCTAGAACCCTCTCTCCTGTTGTCATGCCTCCTTTCACCTCTCCTCTCTCAAGAACTCTGCCCTCCCAAATCCCTACCCCAACCTTTCAGTACTCCTCAACCTTCTTACGCTCATGCCATCACCCCAGACTTGACTCCCTCTTGATAAGACTACATCTTCTCTTCATGTCTCTCTTGGAATCCTCCAAAGGGCTCATTGAGGCAACCGGAGCTGCCTTATTACAAGCAGCAATCCCAACTGCCCCATCCTATTGTCTCTATGACCTTCCACCCAGCTGCCTGCTGGGGACTAATTTTGCCAATGTCCTCCCCATCCAACTCACTCGTCCCACTGTTGACCTTGTGTACTCTGCAGCTGATCAGCTATCATCGCCCTTCTCCGCACCTCCCTCCAGAATCTGTTCACTCATGAACAAATCCCTTGCCATCGATGAGCTTATTATGGATAATTACATCAACATCATGGTCTTGATGGAAACCTGGCTGAGGGGTGATGACATTTTCCCCCTCTGAGTTCACTGCCCTCCTATGCTCCTTTAATCTTTCCCTCATGTAAACTCCCCAACCCATATTCATGGCCACCTGCTTGACCTTGCCATCTTACGCTGCCTCGCTACTCCCAACCTATCATTCACAGGTAAGGCCATCCCTGATCACTTCCTTGTATCACCCGTCATATCCCCCTTCCCCCTCCCAAACCTACTTCCTGCTGTGTCTGCCCCTTTAAAAAAAAAACTCTCGCCATTCAATTACAACTGCAATTTCAAAATCCCAACTGTTAAACATTTGGCTCTCTGTTCATCCTGACATTTCCGCAGCTATCGATCTGCTCAACCACATTTCTCCTTCAATGCCCTGATTCCCATTAAAAAAATTACTCTCTCGCCCTGGCCAAACCCTCTGCTACGACCCTCATCTCCGCTCCTTAAGTCCAAGTGTTGCAGACTTGAATGGATATGGCAGACAACTGGTTTTGCCATTCACCACCAGATCTGGCTGAACTACATAAAGCACTACTTATGCCTGCCAAGACTATTCCATCTTCCAGGATCATGCTGGAATGCAAAGATAGCCCCTGGCCTCTTTTCTATACTGCAAACTGTCTTCTTAATCCTCTCTCCCGTCTCCTCCATCCTTACCTCCAACAAGAAGTGCAAGGAGCTCATGGACCTCTTTGACAGTAAAATTGAGACCAGCTGCTTCTGCCACTTTCCTCTCTTCCCTTAGCCCCCGTAATCTGTGTTTTAACAAAAATGCACCAATTTTTAACAACTTTCTTCATATTTGTATTTCTTCAGTGAATCCGTGTTGTACACTCTCTAAAGCCTTAATACTCTTCCTACTTTGTGGAGCCAATACTGCACCAGTAGAGGCTTTATTAAGTTTTTATATAGGCAAATCTTTCCTTGCTTTTATATTCTCCACCTCTTCTGATAATATCTAGAATTTTATTAGCTTTTTGTTTAACAGCCTGATCAACCTGAGGTCCTGCCTTTAACGTCCTGTAAACTTCTATCCCCAATCCCAACATCAGAAGAGGTTTACCAGGATGTTGTCTGGTCTGGAGGGCATTAGCTATGAGGAGAGGTTGGATAGACTTGGATTGTCTTCACTGGAACGACGGAGGTGGAGGGGCGACATGATAGAGGTTTACAAAGTTATAAACGGCATGGACAGAGTGGATAGTCAGAAACTTTTTCCCAGGGTGGAACAGTCAGTTACTAGGGGACATAGGTTTAAGGTGAGAGGGGCAAAGTTTAGAGGGGATGTGCAAGGCAGGTTCTTTACACAGAGGGTGGTGAGTGCCTGGAACTTGTTGCCGGGGGAGGTGGTGGAAGCAGGTACCATAGAGACGTTTAAGAGGCATCTTGACAAATACATGAATAGGATGGGAATAGAGGGATACAGACCCCGGAAGTGCAGAAGGTTTTAGTTTAGGCAGGCATCAAGATCGGTGCAGGCTTGGAGGGCCGAATGGCCTGTTCCTGTGCTGTACTTTGTTCTTTGTTCTTATCAGTATCCCTTTGTAGCTTTCCTTGGTCTTCAAAATAATACATTTTACCTCTTATTTTGGTGTCACCTGAAAATTTCGACATCATTCCCACTAGACTTATAGCCAAATTATTGATATATACAATGAACAGAAGTGCCCCCTGAACTGAACCCTGTGGGAAATCATTAACCACCCCCTTGAAGAACTGCTTTCAACTCCTATTCTTTGTTTTATCCCCTCTAGCCACTCTTTAATCCAGTTGCTACCCTCCCCTTAATTCCATACCCCTTAACCTTCCCTACTAGTCTCCTATGTGGTATACTGTCAAAGGTTTTCCTAAAGTCCGTGTACACTATATCAACTACATTTCCTCTATCTACCATGTTATAGAGTCATAGGGTTGGATTTTATTCTGGTGAAGAGGGTCCCAGTGGCAGTCGGGAGAGACCTCACCTCAGCCGTCCATCAAACCCCTGTTGCTATTTCACGGTGGGCAGGCAATTTGCTGCCTGCTGGAAGAGTGCCATCCCTTTAAGGGACAAGCTCCTGCCTCCAGAACTGCCAGACAATGAGAAAGCCAGCAGCTCTGCAGTACCAGCAGCACCACTGGGAACAGTAGTCACAGGAGGCCCTGCAGAGGAGAAAATGAAGACCACCCAGGAGACGTTAAGTGGGGTCAGGGTCACGGGGGCCATTCAGGCAGGCCCCGACAATGGAATGGGAGTGGGGGGGCGGTGGGGGGGAGGTGAGCAGGGACAGGCACCAACATGTTGCACCATGGACATCTGACAAAATTATTGACTCAGCTACAGACATGGGGGGCAATTAATCTGGCACCAACTTAATGGCACCAAAACACAGTCTGATTTAAAACGCATTTCCCTCTATTTAGTGAGATACTGCATTGTTTTTGCTTGCACAGCTAGTCAATGCCTCGCCAGCAATGGTCACATTCCATGAATGAATATAAAAAATAGTATCCATTTTTAAAAAGGGAGGCAGAAATAATACAGTAAACTACAGGCTAGTTAGCTTAAACATCTGTGGTAGGGAAAATAAAAGTAGCCAGCACGAATTTCAAAATGAACAAAAGCGCTGACGACTGAAAGGAAAATGATAGGATAGTAATTGGATGAGTTAGATTTTTTTTTGCAGATAGTACATACCTCATCAATTTTCAATATAGCTGGAACAATGTCAGTGTCATAGCTGCATTGGAACAGCTTGACTGATGCATAAACTCGCTCTAGTGGGTAGATCTTCAGTACTACAGTTGGGTATTGTCATCGTCCAGAGGCCTTTGCTGTGTCTATGTCACTGAACTGCTTCTTAATAGCATGTGGAGTGATCTGAATTGTCTGGAAACTATGAAATGTGGAAAGAAAAAAAAAGACTTGCATTCATATAGTGCCTTTCATGACCACCAGATGTCCCAAACCACTTTACAGCCAATGAAGTAATTTTGAAGTATGGTCACTGTTGTAATATAGGAAATGTGACAGCCAATTTGCACACAGCAAGCGTCCATAACAGCAAGGTGATAATGACCGATAATCTATTTTTGGGATGTTAATTGAGGAATAAATATTGGCCAGGACACTGGAGGTAATTCCCCAGCTCTTCTTCGAAATAGTGCCATAGGATCTTTTACGCCCAGCTGGGAGGGCAGACGGGGCCTCGGTTTAACGTCTCATCCAAAAGATGGCACCTCCCACAGTGCAGCACTTCCTCAGTACTGCACTGGAGTGTCAGCCTTAATTTTTATGCTCAAGTCCTGGAGTGGGACTGGAACCTATATCCTTCCAGTTCAGACACGCAAGTGCCACAAGTGGAATCACAGTTGATACTTAAAAGATCTCTGGAGAAGACTGAGTAGAGTCAAACACTTCTGCCCTGCCTCTTGGACTCTACAATGGTTGAGAATGGTGATATTCACAGAGCTTCCTCCTTGCATAGTTTCCCTCTTGTCCACTGCCTTTCTCAACTAACTATGATAGGGTTTACAGAGTTTGGCTCTCATCTGTTGGTTGTTGAACTACTTACCTCTGTCTGTAATTTGCTGGTTTTGGTATTTAGTATGCAGATAAACTTGCAATGTGTTGTAGCTTCACTGGTTCTGTATCTCATTTTAAGATATGCCTGGCACTTCTCCTGGCACATCCTTTTATATTTCCCATTGAATCAGGCTTCATTTCTAGGATTAACTTTAATGGAGATCTGGGGGTGTGTGTATGCTATTCTGTGCTGCTGGTGGCTTTTAAGCCTCTCGGATGTGCAGTTTTCCCAGCTTTCACAAAGTGCCCATCAATAGTGGCTGCATAACATCCTATGAATTGACTGCATATTTAACCTCAGCTAGATGACTGGTTAGTTTGAGCTCCCTTTGAAGACTGAGCATGACTTCAGCCTTGGGAGCCCTGAGCTAAAGCATCTGGCTAATGACAAAAAGGTCCTGGCTAGAGCCATCGCATTTCAGAAAAATAGCATCTTGCTCAGCAGATTAGTTCAGAATTATCTAGCAAAAAATGGATACTAACAGTAAAAATAACTGTTTCAGCAATATTGTATTTACAGACTTAAAGACTGATTTTGGCAGTCATCATCATGGCTTCACATGTAAAGGTCATCAGCAGGCAATTACGAACAGAAGGATCAACTGTAACTAATTGGGTGATTTGTCTGATGATTTTAGGAGGTATTTTTAAGCAGTCAACCAACAATGTTTATTCTGGTGATTCCTATACAAACGTAGATGACCAGCTCTAAGGGTCCTGGAAATAAGGAGACTGACACCAGTTGCAAGGTTTTAAGAAGCAAATTCTATTTCTCTCCCTCTTGAAATGCACCCCATTTACAGGATCCTTGTTGACAATTCCAGAGTACATTCAAATCACAGCATAGATGCAGGGCAGGCAAGCACGGTGCATCCCTTAATAAAAACAGAAAGTGCTGGAAATACTCAGCAGGTCTGGCGGCATCTGTGGAGACAGAAACAGAGTTAACATTTCAGGTCAGTGACCTTTCATCAGAAGGTGCATCCCTTATTGTGTTGAAAAGAAACTCACGAGCAGCTTAGAACTGGTTTCAGACAGTTAGGGATATCAAAACGTGAACAGAAGTCTACCCAAAACTGTAGCCTTTGGCTATCTGCTGTTCTCCTGGCACATACAATTTGATTCTTCTCTGATTACAGAAAGTACATGCAGAGAAACAATATTAATCCTGAAATCTCCACGGTAGCCAAAGAAGGTATTACGTCTCCTGGTTGTTTGCTGGTTCCCATAAGTTAGAAATAATCATACTTTAAACTTGGAAAGGCTTGAGCTCTTTGTTTTAATAATTCAGCCACCATGCTCTCTGATATAAGACTGCCCCAGGTTGCTGTCATGTTACATGTCACATGACTCTCCACTGCAACCATGAATGTGGCCCCCCGGAACACTGACACATAACAATTAGTTCCGAGCTAATTGTTTCCTAGTACTTTACATAGAAACATGGAAAATAGGAGCAGGAGTAGGCCATTCGGCCCTTCGAGCCTGCTCAGCCATTCATTATGATCACACTGATCATCCAACTCAGTAGTCTGTTCCCGCTTTCACACCATACCCTTTGATCCCTTTAGACCCAAGAACGATATTTAACTCCTTCTTGAAAACATACAATGTTTTGGCCTCAACTGCTTTCTGTGGTAGCGAATTCCACAGGCTCACCACTCTCCGGGTGAAGAAATTTCTCTCATCTCAGTCCTGAAAGTCCGTATCCTTAGACTATGACCCCTGGTTCTGGACTCACCCACCATCAGGAACATGTCTGCCAAACAATTTTCTATCCATCGCAATATACTACCCCCAATCCCATGCGCTTTAATTTTACAAGCTAATCTCTTATGTGGGACTTTGTCAAAAGCCTTCTGAAAGTCCAAATAAACCACATCCACTGGCTGTCCCTCATCAACTCTACGAGTTACATCCTCGAAGAATTCTAGTAGATTTGTCAAGCATAATTTCCCTTTCGTAAATTCATGCTGACTCTGCCCGATTCTACCACTGTTCTCTAAATGCTCTGTCATAAAATCTTTGATAACGGACTCTAGAAGTTTCCCCACTACCGACGTCAGGCTGACTGGTCTATAGTTCCCTGCTTTCTCTCTGCCTCCCTTTTTAAATAGTGGGGTTACATTAGCTACCCTCCAATCTATAGGAACTGTTCCAGAGTCTATAGAATCTTGGAAGATGACCACCAATGCATCCAATATTTCTAGGGCTACTTCCTTAAGTACTCTGGGATGCATACCATCAGGCCCTGGGAATTTATCAGCCTTCAATCCCATCAATTTCCCCATCACCATTTCTCTACTAATACTGATTTCCTTCAGTTCCTGTCTTTCACTAAGCCAGGTGTTCCCCAACATTTCTGGTATGATATTTGTGTCCTGCTTTGTGAAGACAGAACCAAAGTACGCATTTAGTTGGTCAGCCATTTCTTTGTTCCCCATAATAAATTCCCCTGTTTCTGACTGTAAGGGACCTATATTTGTCTTCACCAATCTTTTTCTCTTCACATACCTATAGAAACTTTTACAGTCAGTATTTATGTTCCCCGCAAGCTTGCTCTCGTACTCTATTTTTCCCTTCTTAATCAATCCCTTGGTCCTCCCTTGCTGAATTCTAAACTGCTCCCAATCCTCAGGTCTGTTGTTTTTTTTATGGCAAATTTATATGCCTCTTCCTTGGATCTAATGCTATCTCTAATTTCCCTTGTAAGCCATGGTTTGGCTACCTTTCCCATTTTACTTTTGCGCCAGACAGGGATAAACAATTGTTGCAATTCATCCATGTGCTCTTTAAATGTTTGCCATTGCCTATCTACCGTCATCCCTTTAAGTAACGTTTCCTAATTCGTCATAGCCAACTCGCGCCTCATACCTTCGTAGTTTCCTTTACTAAGATTCAGGACTCTTGTCTCAGAATCAACTATGTCATGTTCCATCTTGATGAAGAATTCCATCATATTATGGTCACTCATCCCCAAGGGATCTCGCACAATTAGACTGTCAATTATTCCTCTCTCATTACACAATACCCAGTCTAGGATGGCCAGTTCTCTCATTGGTTCCTCAACATATTGGTCCAGAAAACCATCCCATATACACTCCAAGAATTCCTCCTCTACGGTATTGTGACTAATTCGATTTGCCCAATTTATATGCAGATTAAAATCACCCATAATTACAGATGTTCCTTTATCGCATGCAGCTCTAATTTCCTGTTTAATGCCAATACCAACATCACCACTACAGTTTGGGGGTCTATATACAATCCTCACTAACATTTTTTTCCCCTTAGTGTTTCTCAGCTCTACCCATACAGATTCCACATCGTCAGAGCTAATATCTTTCCTCACTATTGTGTTAATTTCCTCTTTAACCAGTCTTTTGCTTTTTGTCTGTCCCTTACAGATAGCAAAACAATATATAACAGAAAGCATGTTTCTTACACCTAGTATTGAGTGTTCATTAACCTCTGGAGCTTCATCACATGAATTGCCTATTTCAACCTCTTTACACACAGCCTTGGGTATCATACAACCTTGGGTTTCAGGAATTAAAAATAGTCACACTGAGCTCCTGTTTCTGTGCACAAGAGAGGATGGGCTTCAAGCTCTTATATTTTCCGGTTCTTGAACAGGCAAATCTGTAGGGTCAGTCACAAATTACAACCAACATATATGAATGCTTATAATAAGCCTGCAAGCAAATGTGCACAGGCTAGCAACCACAATAAAACCTCTTTGCTTGCAGTAGCAAAGCTGTAAAAGAAGTTTCAATACCCGACCAGCGAATAAAATACCTTTCACACAGCTAACAGTAAGAAGCATCCACTTCAGTTATTCCAGAAATGGCAGACTTCAGTTCTGTTATATTGCAATAGTTATATTAATCACCGCAAACACTTTTTACAGTGGCTTGAAAAGCAATATCTATTTTGAATAAAATAACCAAGACCATGAGGTTCACAGCCAATGCAGGGAAGTTTTTATTGGCATGGTACATAAAATGCTGTCAGGTAAGTTAATGCCACAATTCTTATGTTTCTGCCATGACTGGAAACAGGTCAGTCGTACAGTAAAATTGTCTGAGGCTATCAATGCATTTGAGATGGTCATTTACAGAGGAAGCTAGTAATTTAAACTGCAGAACCAAGAACCTATGCAGAAACAAAGTAATGGATAATGCAAACAGTCTGCTGTAAAGATGAGCATAGCAAAAATGAGTACATTTCAAACATGCTACGCAGATTACACAAAGTTAAGGTCACAGTCTGATCCCAAGTATAAGGACTGAAAATCAGAGAGGCCTGAGCTTTGCAGTCCTTCGAAGAAGGCAATTAGGAGTGACCTTATCGAAGTAACTAAAATATTAAATGGTATCAATTGGCATCTTGTCACTGCCCCTGAGAATCTCCTGGTTTTACTTTCCGTCTCCGTACTTTCAAAAGCATTTCAACTACTTTATCAGATCTATGTCTTAGATCCATTCTATTTTCTCTTCTTCCCAATTGGTATCCATTTTCATTTATCTGATCCTTTGAAGCATCAGTGACGTCTTTCTAACACTAGAGGTTTGAATTTTATGGGCCCCGCTGGAGACAGGCTTGGAGGCAGGATCCCACAGAACTGCGATGGGAGGTGGGGGTCGTTGCCTTCCCATTGCACTGTAATTTTGTAGGGGGCAGGATAGACCAAAGATGGCCTTCCCACCCAGAGGCCACCTGAGGCCCTTAAGAGGCCTATTAACAGCCAGTAAAACGAGGCAACATCCCTGTTGGCTTGGGCGGTGGGCCGGAGGAACCTCTGTGCCCCCCTTGGGGGGCAATCTATGGTCCACGGAGTGCCCCTGCCAGGAAAAACTTCACCTACATTAACCCCCCGCTCCCCTTGCGTTAAATGCCCATCCTCCTCCCACCCCCACCTCCCTCACAGGGGCCTGCTGGTCTGGCCCCAATGACCCTGCCTCACTCACCTTGGGCCTGGGGCCAAGGCCTCTTGCAGTACTGGCAGTGACCACCGCTCCCAGTGGAAATGCCGATACCACTGAGCTGCTGGCCCTCTGAGTGGCCAGCTGCTCTTGGAGGCGGGATCCCCATATTTAAAGGACAGGGATCCCAGTGCCGGACTGTTAATTGCCCGAGTGCCATACAATTACTTCCGGGGACTCCAAATGGCCGAGGTCAAGATCCACCCACCTGCCCGCACCGCCCCCCCCACCCCACCTTTTTGGCCCTGCTCAGGGAGCCCCGCCGTTGCTCTACACATGCGAGGTGTTAAATTCCTATCATCGACATATTGCACAGATGGTACCTCAAGCTGAATTAGAGCTGCTGCACTTACTCTTTCAGTATTGAATGAATTTAAGCATTTAAGAAGTATTTAGATGAGCACTTGAAACGCCATAGCATACAAGGCTACGGGCCAAGTGCTGGAAAATGGGATTAAAATTAGGTGCTTTATGGCCGGCACAGACACGATAGGCCGAAGGGCCTGTTTCTGTGCTGTATAACATTATGACTCTATGAATGGGCTTTACCAATTTGGATGCTGCAAAGAAAATTGAACCTTTGACACTAAAGAATTTTTGGGTATATTTTGCTCAGAAAGAGTCACTCTACTTTTACCACCTGCCACTCAAAATGATGCGAGTCCAGTTTACACTTCTTTCATTTTTGTCTGACACAAGAGAGTTTACACAAAAAACAAGCAAAATACAACACAATGAAAGGCTTCTGATAAACATTACAACATACATAGGTAGGCATGAGTGAACTAATAATTAATTTACTACTGCCACTGAATGAACTTAAGTTAACATAGGAGTGGGCAGCAAGAAATTTTCAATATTGATTTTCAGGCTATGGGCATCACTGGCAAGGTTGGCATTTATTGCTCATCCTTGGTTGACCTCAAGGAGGTGGTGGTGGGCCTTCTTCCTGAACTGCTGCAGTTCTTGCAGTGACTTGATACAAAAGAGTGGCTTACTAGGTCACTTTAGAGGGCAATTAACAGTCAACCATGTTAGTGTGGGACTGGAGTCACATACAGGCCTGACTGGGTAAGGATAACAGGTTTCCTTCCCTAAAGTACATTAGTAAACCACTGGGTTTGTACAACAACAAGGGGTTTTACAGCAATCCAACAGGTTCATGGTAACTTTACTGGTGCTGGTACAAGCAATTTATTTCTAGATTTCCTTTCAAAACTGAGTTCCTGCTCCCCTGCTCTTCTTCGCAATAGTGTCATGGATTCTTTTACATCCACCCAAGCCTCAGTTTTACATCTCACCTGAAAGATGGCACCTCTAACAGTACTCCCTCAGTACTACAGTAGAGTGCCAGCGTAGACTTTTGTACTGAAGCCCTGGAGTGGGGACTTGAACCCAGAACCTTGTGATTCAGAGGCGATAGTGCTACTTACTGAGCCACAGCTGACACAATCTGGGAATAACAATTTGTAAATGCAAATTCTTTTCCTTTTTCATTAGGTCAGATTTTGTTGCAACGGGGCATCTCACGACAGGCTACATTATTTGGACATAAAATTACTGTTTAGGGTTTTAAACTTTTTGCAGACAAGGAGCAGAATTTAATGCCCCCCCCCACCCCAGTAGATGGGCTGGGAGACGGGGGTCCCAGAGAATAGTGACGGAAGGCGGGGGGCAGATGGAGGACCCGTTGCCTTCCTGTCACCCTGCAATTGAGTCGGGGTGGGAAAGGCCAAAGATGGCCTTTCTGTCCAGAGGCCAATTTGAGGCCCTTTAGTGGCCAATTAATAGCCACTGAAAGGACTCATCCCACCGCCAATAGAATTACACCAGCAGTGGGGAGCCTCTGTCACACGGGTAGGTTACCCAGTAAAACAAGGCCCACAGAGGGCTCCCGGTGGCAAAGGCTGCCCCTCTGCTAACCCCCTGCCTTCAACACTACACCCCACCCTCCACTGGGGCCTACCAGACTGGCTCCGGCGACCCCGCTACACTTATCTGGGGTCCAGGGCTCCATGGCTGCTCCTGATCCCAGGCCCAGTGTAGTACCAGCAGTGGCCACTGCTCCTGCTGGCACTGCCGATACCACTGAGCTGCCAGCCCTCCGATTGGCCGCAGCTCTTGGAGGCGGGCAGTTAATTGCTCGAGCATCACTGAATTGCGCCAAAGGGCTCCTAAGGGCTGAGGTGAGGTTTCCCTCGCCTTTTTGGCCCAGCATCGGGACCGCTGCCGGCTCCACTAAATTCAGCCCAAGGTTGCTGCTAACAGCAACTCGGACCTTGGTGAACAACAGGACAAACAGCATATCTCCTTAACCAATGAGATTAAAGGATTGAGAAATAAACAGAGAAAGGACTGAGAAGGAGGGTGAATTAAGAGTGGGTGAATCCAATGTCAAATCAGGTACATAGAGAGAGAGAGAGAGAGAAAGATTGGATTATGAGGCCAGGAATAAAGAGTCAGAAAGGAAAAGAAAGAAAAAAAGACTTTAAAATCACTTAAAATAATTCACAACCTAAAGAAATGAGACTCCACACTTATAACTGTTCAACAACATCTCTTCTGTATGCTGGTTTTCCCTGCATGCTTCTACCTCATTTTCTCTCCATTATGTCTGTCTGCAACAATGTCTGCCCGAATCTCTCTGTCCTCCCATTCACTTCTACTTTTTCTCCATTTTTTTTTAGTTTAGTTTAGTTTAGAGATACAGCACTGAAACAGGCCCTTCGGCCCACCGAGTCTGTGCCGACCATCAACCACCCATTTTTATACTAATCCCATATTCCGACCACATCCCCACCAGTCTCTCTATTTCCCTACCACCTACCTATACTAGGGACAATTTATAACAGCCAATTTACCTATCAACCTGCAAGTGGGAGGAAACCGGAGCACCCGGAGAAAACCCATGCAGACACAGGGAGAACTTGCAAACTCCACACAGGCAGTACCCAGAATTGAACCCGGGTCGCTGGAGCTGTGAGGCTGCGGTGCGAACCACTGCGCCACTGTGTCTGTATCTCCTGCTGCCCCAATCTCAGTCTGCAATACGATTGGAAACCCTCTCGGAATCTCCTGAGCTGGTTTGCTGTTGGTGGCCCAAGAGACAAGGACATCCGAGATCCAGTTTGCTTCATTGTACCTCCTGTGCACGTTATGCAATGAGAGGTTTTTTTTGCATTTTACTATAGTAGAGAGTGTCAAGCGTCCTGTCATGTAAGACACAAAACTTCTATTAGATTGAAGCAACAGGTGTATGTGATCCAAACACAGCTGCTAAATACTATTGTTAGAGAATTTTTTGTGCATTATCAAAAAAATGTGCTAAAACATGAAACAACTGTTAGTTGTTATTCTGCTTGATGTGTTATATTGTGTTTGCAGTTCCCAAAAATGTTCTTGGATGTTGAAAAAGTAACTCCTGTAAGATTGCAGAGTACTTTCAAACCTCATCACACTCAAAAATCCAAAGAAGAAACTGAGGTGCTCAACTAAAATAAACCAAACGTAATCAACATGGCTTATATGAATTTATACTAAATGGTGCATCTGTTGGTCCATGCCCATCCTAAGTAAGGTTGATCAAAATCACCAAACGTCACAGCATCTAAGTCACTTGTTTCTATATTTTCTAACACTAATGAAAACACCACTCAACTTGTGATGTGGTTTGGTAGAAGTGCACAGTAGGGTACATATAATGGCTTATTTTCTCACTTTGTCAGTAGCAGAGATAAGCAATCGATTCAATGTAAATCAAATAATTATAGCCGGAAGTTCATAGTAACCTGCAATAACCTATTGCAAGGCCTGAAAAAGTCACAGATCACAAAATAAAGTCTTAAGATGAAACTGCAATAGAGTGCTTAATTACAACAGTCTACACATTTAATTTTAAACTTCCTTCTTTGCTAAGGTAAGAGCTATTACTACTGACAGGTGTACTTTCTATCTTAGGCATCCAGTGCCAGCATCAACCAGGTTACTTATAACAGATATATCATTATACTAATGAAGCAGCACCTAAATGAGGAAAGAAATGTAATGGACATTTAAAAGAGAGTCCATTCATTTCTGCTGTAAAATGTCAAATTAATAAAATTATCTTGTCATCAGACCTGCAGAAGTAGGTCCAACAACAGTTGGCAACCCTAGTCTGTAGCAATGTTCTCAACCACCTCTGTCTTTTGCTTGCAGAGCCTGAAGAAAATTGAGGACAGGATCACTGAGTGCAATTCTGGTCATGAAGGTGGCCCAACAGGCCAAAATAAAGGGGGCAAGAATGAGAATCTGAACCTGGAAACTAACAGAAGTACTGTGAAAGAGCACAATTTCAATCACACAAAAAAGTTGAGACTAAGTAGGGCCAAGGGAAAAGCAGCTTTCCTAGGTAGGTGAAAAAAAAACGACAGAACTGCAGGGAGCCAAAGAGTGGGACCAACAGAGGGCAGCTTTGAGAGGAACCAGTTGATTGAAGCTATTAAGACACAGTAAAGAAGCGAGACAGGTGAAAATCAGAGTGAGAAGCTTCTGAAGAACTTTGATAGTGTTAGACAATGGGGCACATAGCTAGTGGACCTGGATGACTTGCAGCACCAGTAGTGGAAGGCCTTCATGGTGAAAACCAAAGTTCACAGTTCAATCTTCACTTTAACACTAGAAATTTAATTTAGTGTGCTACCTACTGGTGTCACAGGAAATGAATACAGTTTAGCAGAACAAGTAAATTTGGACATTTTAAAAAAGAGAATGCCCATAGAATTGCATTTTCATGGGACTTTACAAATGCATACCAATTTTAATAATGAACAAGTCGATCTTACATATGGGGAGTCAAGACCAAGTGCAGTATTAGGGTCAAGTAGGGTTAGAGGCTGCAACGATAACTGAACTAAAGCAGGGAAGGGAGATGGAGAAAAAGCAAATGAAAGAAGGGAGGAAAAAGGCAGAGAGGGAAGACAAGAAAGGAGAGGGGAAAGAGAGGAAAAGAGAGGAAAAAAGGGGAAGGGGAGGGGAAAGAGGAGGAGATTCAAATGGAGAGGAAAGGAATGTAAGTAGCATGACAACAACAACAACAACTTATATTTATATAACGCTTTTAACATTATAAAACATCCCAAAGTGCTTCACAGGAGCATTGTAAAGCAAAGTATGACACTGACTCATATAAGGAGATGTTAGGTTAGATGACCTAAAGCTTGGTCAAAGAGGTAGGTTTTAAGGAGTGTCGTAAAGGAGGAAAGCGAAGTAGAGAGGTGTAGGGAGGGTATTCCAGAGCTTGGGACCTAGGCAACTGCAAGCATGACCACTAATGGTGGAACAATTAAAATCAGGGATGAACAAGAGGCCAGAATTAGAGGAGTGCAGAGTCTTGGAGGGTTGTGGGGCGAGAGGAGATTACAGAGATAGGGAGGGGGGGAAGCCATGGAAGGACTTGAAAACAAGAACAGTGAAATCAATACACTGCTTGACCAGGCGCCAAATGTAGGTCAGTGAGCACAGGGGTGATAGGGAAATGAAACTTGGTGCGAGTTAAGACATGGCAGCAGAGTTTTGGATGACCTCATGTCAATGGAGAGTAGAAGGTGGAGGCCAGACAGGAGTGCATTGGTATAGTCAAGTCTAGTGGTAACAAAGGCACGAATGATGGTTTCAGATGAGCTGAGACGGGGCGAAATTGGGCAATGAAATGGAGGTGGAAATAGGCAGTCTTAGTGATGGCACGAATATGAGGTTGGAAGCTCAGCTCAGGGTCAAATATGACACCAAAGCTGCGAACAGACTGGCTTAAACTCAGACTGCTGTCGGGGAGAAGAATGGAATTGGTAGCTAGGGAATGGAGTTTGGAGTGGGGACCGAAAACAATGGCTTCAGTCTTCCAAATATTTAACTAGAGGAAATTTCTGCTGATCCAATACTGGACGTTGGATAAGCAGTTTGGTAATCTAGCTACAGTGGAAGAGTCGAGAGAAGTGGTGGTGAGATAGAGCTGAGTGTCATCAGCATACCTGCTTTCAGGTGATGTCGCGAAGGAGCAGCATGTAGACGAGAAATAGAAGTTGTCCAAGGATAGATCCTTGGGGACATGAGAGGTAACAATGTGGGGATTTTCTGGCTACGATTAGATAAACAAGAATGGAATCAGTGGAGAGCAGTCCCGCCCAGTTGGACGACAGTGGAGAGGCATTGGAGGAGGATGGTGTGGAGATTGGACATGGGTTAGGGGATGGAGAATGAGGAGGGATCAGCTGATGGGCAATCTCAGTGAGGGAGGAAACAAGGGTTGGAAAGTTGGTCAGCAAGGGAAAGGTGAGAGGTCACCTAGGACAATGAACCAGATCAATGAGTAGACTGGCAGGGTAGGGGTGCTGGGGGCAAGTCCAATAATCCATCTCAGCAGGAGGAAGGGAAAAAGCCAGCAACGGATAGTGGGAAAGGCTCAGAATGGGGCACCTGATGGGTGGTACGCTCTCTCGGAGATTCAAGTTGTGGTGGCAAAACCAAAAAAGCTCATTCTGGGGGAAGATGAGGTAGGTAGCTATTTCTTGGAAGGTGAGAGGGTCGCAAAGTGCTGGCAGGGACACTGATACATCCAAAACAGCTGATGTTATAGACAGCTACATAGGGCACAGCTGGAGTACTGTATACCTTTCTGGGTACCACACTATAGGAAGGATGTGATTGCACTGGAGAGGGTGCAGAGGAGATTTACCAGGCTGTTGCCTGGGCTGGAGCATTTCAGCTATGAAGAGAGACTGAAAAGGCTAGGGTTGTTTTCCTTAGAGCACAGAAGGCTGAGGGGGGACATGATTGAGGTATACTAAATTATGAGGGGCATTGATAGGTTAGATAGGAAGAAACTTTTTCCCTTAGCAGAGGGGTCAATAACCAGGGGGCACATATTTAAGGTAAGGGGCAGGAGGTTCAGAGGGGATTTGAGGAAAAATGTTTTCACCCAGAGGGTGGTTGGAATCTGGAATGCACTGCCTGAAGAGGTGGTAGAGGCAGGAACCCTCACAATATTTAAGAAGTATGAGCACTTGAAATGCCATAGCATACAAGGCTACGGGTCAAGTGCTAGAAAGTGGGACTAGAATAGTTGGATGCTTGATGGCCAGCACGGACATGATGGGCCGAAGTGCCTGTTTCTGTGCTGTATAGCTCTGACTCTATGACAGCAGTGGTTGTGAAATTACCTGAAGCCCATCAGAGACAAGGCGAGTCACAATATGGCCTAAACTAAGCTGGATGACTCAGGAGCATATCTTAACATGGGGTTGTGAGAGATTCGACCTCAGCCTGGTGACCTCTGTAAATAGATGAGAGTTATCTAAACATAAGATTTCATTACATATTAATTTGCAATGGATCTAAGGAAAACTATACTACAGTTAAATATCCATTGTTATTGACAAAGGAGATTTCAATGCAATTTGAAATAGAATGTGGTGCCCCACCTGCAGGTATGAATGAAATAAAGTATTCAAGCTAAAAAGAAAGAACTCAGGCTGACTTGTCAGCTATAAATTTATTAATTGCACTTTGAAGTCGACCTTTTGACAATCAGTATAAAACCACAATACCAGAGCGCACACAGCCAGACTACCAGAAACACTAAAATAAAAGCAAAATACTGCAGATGCTGTAAATCTGAAATAAAAATAAGAAATGCTGGAAATTCTCAGCAGGTCTGGCAGCATCTGTGGAGAGAGAAGCAGAGTTAACGTTTCAGGACAGTGACCCTTCTTCAGAACTGGCAAATATTAGAAAGATAAAAGGTTTTAAGCAAGTAAAGTAGGGGTTGGGGCAAGAGATAACAAAAGAGGAGGTGTTGATAGGACAAGGTCACAGAGAATAACTCTGACCAGTAGGTCATGGAACAAAGGCAAACGGTACGTTAATGGTGCGCTGAAAGACAAAGCGTTAGTACAGAGAGGGTGTGAATTGACTGTAAAGCACAAAGCACTCCAAGCACAAACATTTAAAAAAAACAGAAACAGTGGGTAGGTACAGTAGAAACAAGCTTAACAAACTAAAAAAAAACGAAAACAAAATAACCAGATAAAAAAGAAAAAAAAAGAAAAAATAACTAAACATAAAAAGGGGGGGTGCCCATCATGCTCTGAAATTACTGAACTAGTTTCTTTAGTTTGTGGTCACCCCACAGGCAGTAGGAGTTCAGGATAGTAAGTGAGGCGCCATCCGGGAGAGTAGGAAGAGGGAGGAAGTGCAGGAGTCTTCGGGGTGTGTGCTGCTCTCAAACAGGTACTCAGCTTTGGAGACTGCTGAGAGTGAGGACACCTTGAAGGAATGCAGTCCAGACCATGGCACCAATGGACAAGGGACTGGACAAGAGGTGGAGGGGTGACATGATAGAGATTTACAAAGTTATGAGCGGCATGGACAGAGTGGATAGTCAGAAGCTTTTTCCCAGGGTGTGAGTCAGTTACTAGGGGACCTAGGTTTAAGGTGAGAGGGGCAAAGTTTAGAGGGGATGTGCGAAGCAAGTTCTTTACACAGAGGGTGGTGAGTGCCTGGAACTTGCTGCCGGGGGAGGTGGTGGAAGCAGGTACGATAATGACGTTTAAGAGGCATCTTGACAAATACATGAATAGGATGGGAATAGAGGGATACGGTTCCCGGAAATGCAGAAGGTTTTAGTTTAGGCAGGCATCAAGATCGGTGCAGGCTTGGAGGGCCGAATGGCATGTTCCTGTGCTGTTCTTTGTTCTTAGTACAGAAATGCATCTGTTATAGGTGATTCCATAGTCAGGGGGACAGATTGGCATTTCTGTAACCGTTATTGTTTATCCTGCATGGTGTGTTGTCTCCCTGGTGTCTGGGTAAAGGACATCATGGAGTGGGTGCAGGATATTCTGCTGGGGGAAGGGAGTGAACAAAAAGTTTTGGTGCATGTTGGTACCAACAACATAGCAAGGGTAGATATTGAGGTCCCACGGTTAGATTTTCAGCTGCTAGGGAGGAAGTTAAAGAGTAGGAACTCTAGGGTAGTAATCTCTGGATTACCCCTAGTGCCATTTGCTAGCAACAGTAGACAAAGGAAGATGGGAGGATCAATGCGTGGCTTGAAGCATGGTGCAGGAGGGGGGGGCTTCAGATTCGTGGGGAACTGGGACCAGTTCTAGGGCAGGAGGCATCTATTCAAAAGGGACGGGTTACACCTCAACAGGACTGGGACCAATGTCCTTGTGGGGCGGTTCACTAGTGTGGTTGGGGAGGGCTTAAACTAAATTGGCAGGGGAATGGGCACCAGCATATAGAAGTAGAAAAGAGGAATAAGGTGCAAAGGTGAATATGTTAGACAGTACTACCAAGATGCATAGAGAAACCTGGGAGAGACAGATAGCACTACAGTAGGGAACAGTAAGTTATTATGTGGGGGGACAGAGTAGGGGAGGAAGTAATAAAGTCTAAATCAGGGTTAATGTGCATGTATGTGACTGCACAGAGTGCAGCTAATAAGATTGGTTAGTTACAGGTGCAGACTGACATGTGGAAATATGATGTTGTGGCTATAACAGAGACCTGACTCAAAGAAGGGCAGGAATGGATGTTAAATATTCCTGGACACAAGGTGTTCAGGGAAGACAGGAAAGGAAGAAAAGGGGGAGGAGTGGTGGCATTGATTGAGGAGTGCATTACAGTGCTTGAGAAAAAGGATATCCCAGAGCGGTCAAGGACAGAATCTATTTGGATAGAACTCAGGAACAAAAAGGTGCAATTACATTGCTTTTAATTTTATTTAGAGATACAGCACTGAAACAGGCCCTTTGGCCCACCGAGTCTATGCCGACCATCAACCACCCATTTATACTAATCCTACATTAATCCCATATTCCTACCACATCCCCACCTATACTAGGGGCAATTTATACAATGGCCAATTTACCTATCAACCTGCAAGTCTTTGGCTGTGGGAGGAAACCGGAGCACCCGGCAAAAACCCACGCAGTCACAGGGAGAACTTGCAAACTCCGCACAGGCAGTACCCAGAATCGAACCCGGGTCGCTGGAGCTGTGAGGCTGCGGTGCGAACCACTGCGCCGCTTGGTGTAGTCTATAGTGGAAAGGATGTAGAGGAACAAATTTGCAAGGAAATTACAGAGAGGTGCAAGAATTCTCTCTTTCTCTCTCTTTGGCCTCCTTGTCTCGGGAGACAATGGGTAAGCGCCTGGAGGTGGTCAGTAGTTTGTGGAGCAGCGCCTGGAGTGGCTATAAAGGCCAATACTAGAGTGCAAGAATTATAGAGTAGTTATAATAGGGGACTTTAATTATCCAAATATAGACTGGGATAGTGTAGTGTAAAGGGTAAAGAGGGGAAGGAGTTCCTAGAGTGTGTTCAGGAAAATCTTCTATAGCAGTATCTTTCCAGCCGAACGAGAAAGGAGGCACTGCTGGACCTGGTTCTTGGGAATGAGGTGGGCCAAGTGGATGAGATATCAGTAGGAGAACATTTAGGGGACAGTGATCACTGTATCATAAGGTTTAGGTTGGCTATGGGCAAGGAAAATGATCAATCTACAGTAAGAATAATTAACTGGGGGAAAGCCAACTTCAGGGGTAAGAATGGATCTCGGTCAAATAAATTGGAATTAAAGGTTGGCAGGAAAAACAGTAGCTGAACAATGGGTTACTTTTAAAGAGATAGTTCATTATCACTAACGGAAAAGATAGGGCAAACAAATCCAGACCTACCTGGATGACAAAAAAGATAGAGTGAAGATGAAGAAGAAAAAGTGTGCTTATGACAGACATCAGGCAGATAATTCAATGGAGAACCAGGCTGATTATTGAAATTTCAGAGGGGAAATGAAAAAGCAAATAAGAGAAGCAAAGAGAGTTAAAAAAAAAAGACTGGCTGCTAACATAAAAGGGAATCCCAAAGTCTTCTATAGGCATATAAATAGTAAAAGGGCGGAAAAAGGTGGAGCAGGGCCACTTAGGGACCAAAAGGGGATTTTTGCATGGAGGCAGGGGAATAGCTGAGGTATTAAATGAATACACTGCATCTGTCTTTACCAAGGAAGAAGATGCAACCCAGGCTACGGTGAAAGAGGAGGTAATTAATACACTAGAAGGATTTAAAATTGATAAGGAGGAGGTATTAGATAGGTTGTCTATGCTTAAAGTTGATAAAGCACCAGGACCGGATGAGATGCATCCAAGGATACTGAGGGAAGTAAGAGTGGAAATTGCGGAGACACTGGCCATAATTTTTCAATCTTCCTTAGAGTCAGGGTACTGCCAGAGGACGGGAGAATTGCAAACGTTACACCCTTGTTCAAAAAAGGATGTAAAGATAAGCCCAGCAACTACAGGCCAGTCAGTTTAACGTCAGTGGTGGGGAAACGTTCACAAACAATAATTCAGGACAAAATTAATAGTCACATGGACAAATGTGGATTAATTAAAGAAAGCCAGCATAGATTTGTTAAGGGAAAATCGTGTTTAACTAACTTGTTAGAGTTTTTTGAAGGGGTAACTGAGAGGGTTGATGAGAGCAATGCTGTTGATGTGGCGTGCATGGACTTTCAAAAGGCATTTGATACAGTGTCACACAACAGACTTGTGAGCTAAGTTATAGCTCATGGAATAAAAGGGAGAATAGCAACATGGATACAAAATTGGCTGAGTGACAGGAAAGAGAGAGTAATGGTTACTGGATGTTTTGCGGGTTGGTGGAAGGTTTGTAGTGGAGTTCTACAAGGGTCAGTGTTGGGACCCTTGCTCTTCCTGATATATATTAATGACTTAGACCTTGGTGTACGGGGCGCAATTTCAAAATTTTCGGCGGATAATACAAAACTTGGAAGCATTGTGAACTCTGAGGATGATATATAGTATAGAACTTCAAAAGGACTAGACAAGTTAGTGGATTGGGCAAACAAGTGGCAGATGAAGTTCAATGCGGAGAAATGTGAAGTGATTCATTTTGGTAGGAAGAAATGGAAAGACAATATAAAATAAAGGGTACAACTCCAAAGGTATATGTGCATAAGTCATTTAAGTGGCAAACAGGTTGAGAGAGCGGTCACTAAAGTGTACAGTATCCAAGGCTTTATTAATAGGGGCATAGAGTACAAGAGCAAGGAAGTTATGTTGAATTTGTATGAGACACTAGGTCAGCCTCAGCTGGAGTATTGCGTCCAGTGCTGGGCGCCGCATTTAAGGAAAGATGTGAAGGCACTGGAGAGAATGCAGAAAAAATTCACTAGAATTGTTCCAGGGGTGAGGAACTTCATTTACAAAGATAGATTGGAGAAGTTGGGACTGTTTTCTTTGGAGAAGAAAAGGCGGAGAGGAGATTTGATAGAGGTATTCAAAATCATGAGGGGGCTGGACAAAATAGATAGGGAGAAACTGTTCCAACTCGGGAAAGGATCAAGAACAAGAGGGCATAGATTTAAGGTAATTAGCAACAGAAGCAATGGTGACATGAGAAAAACCTTTTTCACACAGTGAGTGGTTAGGATCTGGAATGCACTGCCAGAGTGTGGGGTGGAGGCAGGTTCAATTGAGGCATTCAAAGGGGAATTAGATATGCACAGGGTTATGGGGAGAAGGTGGGGGAATGGCACTAATTGCTTTCTCGGAGAGCTGGTGCAGACACAGCTCTCCTTCTGTGCAACTACAATTATTTTCTCTTCCTTTTTCAATATGGTGTATTGTTTTACAAACGTCTCCAAAATGACTCAGTAAGATGCAAAAATCTATGTTAGCATAGAACACCCAACAACAACACCGGAGTCATTAAAATATCTGGAGCCACTAACTAAACAGCTGGTCCATGTTGAATCATCTCCATGGCATACTGAACACCAATATGTTGAAACTTATCCATTTCAACATAGTTGCTATTCCGACAGTCAGTTCTAGAGCCAGTTGTTGTTGGATAAGAAATATGCTGCTTACCTTTATGTGAAGTAGAGACTGCCAAGTTTCTTTTAAATCAGTTCAGTTCCTGAGAATAAGTAGTTGCTGATATCACTGCGTGATTAGTAGTTTTGCAACATTCACGTTTTAGTGCTATTCATTAAACTTCTAGATATTACTCTGCACCTTCTACAGCAAGTGTTATTCTAGGGACATAGGATGAACGATAAGCCAATTAATCATGTTTCAGATAGTAGTTTCAAAATCTCTAAGACATGTTTATTACTAGCATGATGCACTGCACAATTCTAATATTTCAATGTTTGATATTACTGTTTTCTCAATTAATCTTCTCTAGCACTTAACTGGTAGACTCAGGATTTTCATCTCGACTCTTCCAACATAACAAGGAGGAATGGTGGTATCCGTATCACACAATCACAAGAAAATCATAGATAAGGAGGCTTTAATATCACCTTTATATTCATCCACCCAGAAAGACACTAATATATTTCCATTGTTGCCTCTAATTGTTCAGTAAATCATGCAAAGGATTTTGTCTCATAATTCTCAGCTTTGACATGAAGGATCAAACTCTTGACTTTTCTCTGCACTGCCCAAGTGTCTCAATGTCCTTTATTTCTCAACTGCTGGAACTTGGCATAGTACTCAAGACGCAATCTTACCATATCTGTGTACACTTTGATCTCGACATCATCTGATCTATATTGTACTCTTTTGGTTTGCTGTCCAATACATTAACCACTAGCCACATATGGCGAATTGAGAATCCAGATGTGACAAATTGCATTTCTGATCGGTAAATAAAAAATGATTAATAGGCATTGTGGCATACAATCTTAATACTCATTCACACAGTGTATACATTAACCTATTTTTGCATTTGTTGGTGAAACAAGTTAAAAAGCAGCGTTGTACGAATGTTTTTTGATCACTGAGTTCTCCACTTCTTTGGTTAGTGAATGGTGGTAGATGTTTACGTAAATATGTGTATTAAAGGCATTTTCCAGTAAATGTAGTTGGATCAACTAAGACCAAAGTCCTGCTGCTTAAATTTATATATACATTGTCCAGAGTAGGGGTCAGTAACGTGTCTGTACACAGACACCAGTGTCCGTGGTAAAATATTTTGAAGTCTGTATTTGCCACCAGCCCGCCAATCCTCTGACTGAATGCGGGCTGCCCACCGCTCGACTTTGATTGGCGGCTCTCCTATTAAAAAATACGTCAGGTGGAGGCGGATCGATCAGCCGGGTTCCCTGGCGGGATGAGCAGTGATTGTGTACTGTGATTGGTCGCCCCTGCTGTTTTTGCGCAGTTCGGGGAGAGAGCGCGGGGGGTGCGGGGAGAGAGCGCGGGGGGTGCGGGGAGAGAGCGCGGGGGGTGGGGGGAGTAGACGAGGAGGAGAGAGCGCGGGGGGTGGGGGGAGTAGACGAGGGGGATGGATTGGGAAGGGGGGGAGTAGACGAGGGGGGGGATGAGGGGGGGGATGAGGGATGAGGGGGGAATGCGGGGGGAATGCGGGGGGAATGCGGGGGGGATGACGGGGGGGATGACGGGGGGGATGACGGGGGGGATGAGGAATGCGGGGGGGATGAGGGATGGGGGGAATGCGGGGGGGATGAGGGATGGGGGGAATGCGGGGGGGATGAGGGATGGGGGGAATGCGGGGGGGGATGAGGGATGGGGGGAGGGGGGATGAGGGATGGGGGGAAATGCGGGGGGGGATGAGGGATGGGGGGGGATGAGGGATGGGGGGGATGAGGGATGGGGGGGAATGCGGGGGGGGATGAGGGATGGGGGGGAATGCGGGGGGGGATGAGGGATGGGGGGAATGCGGGGGGGGATGAGGGATGGGGGGGAATGCGGGGGGGGATGAGGGATGGGGGGGAATGCGGGGGGGGATGAGGGATGGGGGGGAATGCGGGGGGGGATGAGGGATGGGGGGGAATGCGGGGGGGGATGAGGGATGGGGGGGAATGCGGGGGGGGATGAGGGATGGGGGGGAATGCGGGGGGGGATGAGGGATGGGGGGGAATGCGGGGGGGGATGAGGGATGGGGGGGAATGCGGGGGGGGATGAGGGATGGGGGGGGATGAGGGATGGGGGGGGATGAGGGATGGGGGGGAATGCGGGAGGGATGAGGGGGGGAATGCGGGAGGGATGAGGGGGGGAATGCGGGAGGGATGAGGGGGGGAATGCGGGAGGGATGATTGGGGGGATGATGATGGGGATGGGGGGATATTGATGGGGATGGGGGGATATTGATGGGGATGGGGGGATGATGGGGATGGGGATGGGGGGATGATGGGGATGGGGGGATGATGGGGATGGGGATGGGGATGGGGGGATGATGGGGATGGGGAGGGGGGATGATGGGGATGGGGAGGGGGGATGATGGGGATGGGGAGGGGGGATGATGGGGATGGGGAGGGGGGATGATGGGGATGGGGAGGGGGGATGATGGGGATGGGGAGGGGGGATGATGGGGAGGGGGGATGATGGGGATGGGGAGGGGGAATGATGGGGATGGGGAGGGGGGATGATGGGGAGGGGGAATGATGGGGATGGGGATGGGGAGGGGGGATGATGGGGATGATGGGGAGGGGGATGATGGGGAGGGGGATGGGGGGGATGATGGGGAGGGGGATGATGGGGATTGGGGGGGAATGATGGGGATGGGGGGGAATGATGGGGATGGGGGGAATGATGGGGAGGGGGGGAATGATGGGGAGGGGGATGGGGGGGAATGATGGGGAGGGGGATGGGTGGGGAATGATGGGGAGGGGGATGGGGGGGGAATGATGGGGAGGGGGATGGGGGGGGAATGATGGGGAGGGGGATGGGGGGAATGATGGGGAGGGGGATGGGGGGGGAGTAGACGAGGGGGATGGATGGGGGGAGGGGAATGGTTGGGGGGGGAAGAGGGGGAGTAGACGAGGGGGGATGAGGGATGGGGGGGAATGCGGGGGGGATGAGGGATGGGGGGAATGCGGGAGGGATGAGGGATGGGGGGGAATGCGGGAGGGATGAGGGGGGGGATGATGATGGGGATGGGGGGATATTGATGGGGATGGGGGGATGATGATGGGGATGGGGGGATGATGATGGGGATGGGGGGATATTGATGGGGATGGGGGGATGATGATGGGGATGGGGGGATGATGGGGATGGGGATGGGGGGATGATGATGGGGATGGGGGATGATGGGGATGGGGAGGGGGGATGATGGGGATGGGGAGGGGGGATGATGGGGATGGGGAGGGGGGATGATGGGGAGGGGGGATGATGGGGATTGGGGGGGAATGATGGGGATTGGGGGGGAATGATGGGGAGGGGGATGGGGGGGATGATGGGGAGGGGGATGGGGGGGGATGCTGGGGAGGGGGATGGGGATGGACAAGGGGGGGATGGACAAGGGGGGGAGGGGAGGAGATGGACGTGGGGGGGGTAGAAGAGGGGGATGGAGAAGGGGGGGGTAAAAGAGGGGGATGGACAAGGAGGGGTAGAAGAGGGGGATGGACAAGGGGGGGTAGAACAGGGGGATGGACAAGGGGGGGTAGAAGAGCGATTTGGACAAGGGGGGATAAGAAGAGGGGGTAGAAGAGGGGGATGGACAAGGGGGGGGGGGTAGAAGAGGGGGATGGACAGTGGGAGGGGGTAGAAGAGGGGGATGGACAAGAGGGGGTAAAAGAGGGGGATGGAAGAGGGGAGGTGGGAGAAGGGGATGGACAAGGGTGGGGGTAGAAGAGGGTGATGGACAAGGGGGGGGCAGAAGAGGGGGATGGACAAGGGGGGGTATAAGAGGAGGATGGACAAGGGGGGGGGTAGCAGAGGGGGATGGACAAGGGGGGGGTATAAGAGGGGGATGGACAAGGGGGGGTAGAAGAGGGGGATGGACAAGGGGGGTAGAAGAGGGGGATGGACAAGGGGGGGGGTAGAAGAGGGGGATGGACAAGGGGGGGTAGAAGAGGGGGATGGACAATGGGGGGTTAGAAGAGGGGGATGGACAAGGGGGGGTAGAAGAGGGGGATGGACAAGTGGGGGGTACAAGAGGGGGATGGACAAGGGGGGGTAGAAGAGGGGGATGGACAAGGGGGGGGTAGAAGAGGGGGATGGACAAGGGGGGGGGTCTAAGAGGGGGATGGACAAGGGGGGGGTATAAGAGGGGGATGGACAAGGGGGGGGTATAAGAGGGGGATGGACAAGGGGGGGTGGTGGAAGGGGATGGACAAGGGGGGGGTAGAAGAGGGGGATGGACAAGGGGGGGGTAGAAGAGGGGGAATGGACAAGGGGGGGGTAGAAGAGGGGAATGGACAAGGGGGGGTATAAGAGGGGGATGGACAAGGGGGGGTAGAAGAGGGAGATGGACAAGGGGGGGTAGAAGAGGGGGATGGACAAGGGGGGGGGGTAGGAGAGGGGGATGGACAAGGGGGGGTGGTAGAAGAGGGGGATGGACAAGGGGGGGTAGAAGAGGGGGATGGACAAGGGGGGGGTAGAAGAGGGGGATGGACAAAGGGGGGGATAGAAGAGGGGGATGGACAAGGGGGGGGGGTAGAAGAGGGGGATGGACAAGGGGGGGGTAGAAGAGGGGGATGGACAAGGGGGGGTAGAAGAGGGGGATGGACAAGGGGGGGTAGAAGAGGGGGATGGACAAGGGCGGGTAGAAGAGGGGGATGGACAAGTGGGGGGGTATAAGAGGGGGATGGACAAGGGGGGGTAGAAGAGGGGGATGGACAAGGGGGGGGGGTAGAAGAGGGGGATGGACAAGGGGGGGGGTATAAGAGGGGGATGGACAAGGGGGGGTGGTAGAAGGGGATGGACAAGGGGGGGGGTGGTAGAAGGGGATGGACAAGGGGGGGTAGAAGAGGGGGATGGACAAGGGGGGGTAGAAGAGGGGGATGGACAAGGGGGGGTAGAAGAGGGGGATGGACAAGGGGGTGTAGAAGAGGGGGATGGACAAGGGGGGGGTAGGAGGGGGGGGTGGTAGAAGAGGGGGATGGACAAGGGGGGGGTAGAAGAGGGGGATGGACAAGGGGGGGGTAGAAGAGGGGGATGGACAAGGGGAGGGGGTAGAAGAGGGGGATGGACAAGGGGAGGGGGTAGAAGAGGGGGATGGACAAGGGGGGGGGGGTAGAAGAGGGGGATGGACAAGGGGGGGGTAGAAGAGGGGGATGGACAAGGGGGGGGTAGAAGAGGGGGATGGACAAGGGGGGGTAGAAGAGGGGGATGGACAAGGGGGGGGTAGAAGAGGGGGATGGACAAGGGGGGGGATAGAAGAGGGGGATGGACAAGGGGGGGGGGGTAGAAGAGGGGGATGGACAAGGGGGAGGGGGATCGAAAAGGGGAGGGGGATCGAAAAGGGGAGGGGGATAGAAAAGGGGAGGGGGGATAGAAAAGGGGAGGGGGGATAGAAAAGGGGAGGGGGATAGAAAAGGGGAGGGGGGATAGAAAAGGGGAGGGGGATAGAAAAGGGGGAGGGGGATAGAAAAGGGGGAGGGGGATAGAAAAGGGGGAGGGGGTCGAAAAGGGGGAGGCGGTCGAAAAGGGGGAGGGGGTCGAAAAGGGGGAGGGGGTCGAAAAGGGGGAGGGGGTCGAAAAGGGGGAGGGGGTCGAAAAGGGGGAGAGGGTCGAAAAGGGGGAGGGGGTCGAAAAGGGGGGAGGGGGTCGAAAAGGGGGGAGGGGGTCGAAAAGGGGGGAGGGGGTCGAAAAGGGGGGAGGGGGTCAAAAAGGGGGGAGGGGGTCGAAAAGGGGGGAGGGGGTCGAAAAGGGGGAGGTGGGTAGAAGAGGGGGATGGACAAGGGGGGGTAGAAGGGGGGAGTTAAACAGGGGGATGGACAAGTGGGGGGGTAGAAGAGGGGGATGGACAAGGGGGGGTAGAAGGGGGATGGACAAGGGGGGGTAGAAGAGGGAATGGACAGGGGGGTAGGAGGGGGAATGGACGCGGGGGGAGAGGGGGATGGAGGCGGGGGGAGAGGGGGATGGAGACGGGGGGTGGTGGTGGAGAGAGGGGGATGGACACGGGGGGGTGAGAGGGGGATGGACACGGGGGGGGTGAGAGGGTGATGGACACGGGGGGGGGGGGGTGAGAGGGTGATGGACATGGGCGGGGGGTGGACACCGGGGGGGGGGGGGGGGGGGGGGGG
Organism: Heterodontus francisci; assembly: GCF_036365525.1. Classification (NCBI taxonomy): domain Eukaryota; kingdom Metazoa; phylum Chordata; class Chondrichthyes; order Heterodontiformes; family Heterodontidae; genus Heterodontus; species Heterodontus francisci. Next base: position 51,132,308 of record NC_090372.1, on the reverse strand, counting down.
CGGAGTAGTGGGGGATGAACACGTTGGGGGGGGGGGGGCGGAGAGGGTGATGGACATGGGGGCGGGATGGAGAGGCTGATGGACACGGGGGGGGGGTTGAGAGGGTGATGGACGTGGGGGGGGGAGGGTGATGGACACGGGGGGAGGGTGATGGACACGGGGGGAGTGTGAGAAGGTGATGGACATGGGCGGGGCTGGACACCGGCAGGGAGTGGGCACGGTGGGGAGAGGGGGATGGGCACAGAAGGGGCAGAGGGGAATGGACACAGAGAGGGGGAAGCGAGAGAAATCACGATCACTCCGGACAGATGGACATCTATCCGAACCGATTTCTCTGCATTGCTACATCAAGTGTGCAGGCAGACATTGACTACTTCAGCATGCAAAGACAATGCCAAGTATCTCACTAAATAGGGAGAAATGTGTTTAAAATCGAACTGTGTTTTGACGGCATTAGTTTGGCTATACATTTTATATAAAGATTAATTGCCCCCATGTCCCTGGCTGAGTCAATAATTTTGTTAAATATCGGTGGTACAACATTGGTGCCTATCCCTGGTCGAGAGACTTCAATTTTCTGCCACTGATGGTCACTTTCAAAGTACACAGATCAATGCCTGCCAAATTTAAACAAACTGAAAATAATTTCTCTCAAATTGAGTGCTCCAAGGTCAGTTCCTCATGGTCTTCTCGTGCACCCTCGAGAACAACTAATTTATATTAAAAATAGCTAAATTCCCAGTATCAGTACTGAGATAATTTATAATTTCCTTTCAGTCTGGAAAAGCTTCCATTTATGGCTTTTTAAAAAAAAATACACAAAAACACTTTGCCAGGCCATGGTAAAGCACACTCCCATTAGTATTTGGGCCCTCCTTTGAGCGACTCAGCTGGGAACGTAATCAACATGATCCTGACCACTGGACTACTAATTGGTTACCCCTCATCCCCAAACCCAATGACAAATGGCAGCTCAATAATCTGAGTTATGGCCCTTGCAGTTAATTTTCAAATTACATATTTGGATTTAGGAAGAGACAGTGCTGGCTTTATGCTGAAATTTCAAATAAAATACAAAGTAACCAAAAGCATTCGCATTAGAATTTTGTATATCTGGCAAAATTTATTGGCAACATTTTAATTTTAGACCCTTATATGACCATACCAGTGATTTACTTCCAACGCTTCTAGTAATTGTGTACCATTCAGGGTCTTGGTTCCAACTAATTCTATTAATCTGCCGCATCAAAATTTGCTTCCACTTGATTCCAAAATAGAAGATTTTTTTTTCTGTAAAGCCATTCCTTCTGGATTTAATTTTGATTCAAAAGGAAATGAACCATGACGACAATGCATAAATTGAATAAGGCTGATCAGCTTTTCTTCAAATGAACAGAACTTCAATGTGTTGATTATGGGAATAAATATATATTCTCCAGGGGCTTTTCCTCAACCTATTTACCTAAACTACAACATACATTCTGCATTAATAGACTATCACTTGCAAATTCTAAATACAGCTCCCCAATGACTCAGCTGCTGAACGGAGTGTGTAGCTAAGCTATCAGACTCAGAGACTTCCTGAGTCGCTTGCAGCAGGAGAGCCGGCACTGCGTTGGGAACGCAGAAGTTTCAGCAGTGTGTTTGTCAGTGGATTTGCACCTGACATCCAAGATCCCTAAGAAATTAGAGCGAGCAGATGTGACAACGATCCGCATCAGTCGATTTCAGCTGAAGTATTTAAAAGGACCCTGCGAATCGAAGCATAGTAGAGGTCTTCAGACTGAGCCAGAAGCTGCAGAAATGGAAACACAATGGAGCAAGGTAGCACCACTCTTCCGCGATATGCCTCTGGATATGATGCTGCAGGTTGTAAGGGCCTGCAGGGAGATTCTGTTCCCCGCAGACAGGAGGAAAAGCCTGCCTCTGACAAGAAGACTTGGTGGTTGAGGGGGTCAGCAGCAGGGGTGTGGTGCCACGTTCCTAGATACAGTGCTGTAAAAGGTTTAATGACCTAATCAGGGTAGGAAAGGTGAGTGGCATAGCACATTCAAATGGATCCTGATATCCGTCTTACCCCAGCCTCCCTTACTCTGCCTTCCAAACCTTCTGCTGTACATCATTCCTCATGCCAATACATCTTGCAGGTGCATCCATCTTCCTCTGGCTAGGCACCTCCTCACATCCCTATCTGACTAGTCACCACTGATACTCACCCTCATCTTAATGCAATGTTACACCTATTCCTCACAAGGACCTTCCACAAATGTTATTCTTTCATTCTCTCAACACATTGGATTTTTCACACTAATAGATCTCTTCTTTCTCTCTGCAGGAGAGGAAAGCACAGAAAACCAGGGAGAAGCAGAGAACCAAAGATGGCCCTCCAGTCATCGCCACATTGACAGAGGAAGAGGTGCTGGAGATAAGTTGACATATCTGGCCATTGGAGATGGAGAATTGGGGGTTTCCCAACTACCTGGTGACAGAATTTAATATCACACAGCCACATGTCATCCAACACTCATGTTGACTTGATGTCAGCAGGCAACCAAAAATGATATTCTGCACAATGATGAAATAGAAACCTCTCAGCTTGTCAATTCCATTCATGACTTTTGTCGCTCATAGGCCCTTCAAGCATCCCTCAGAAGGCGGTGCGAAAGGAGGATGAAAACCCCTCAGAGGCAGTCACTCACTCTGAGGATGCATCATCACATGACTCAGTGCACAGTTGACCAGCTCAGTTACAGTGAGACAGGTAGTTGGGTTGTCATGTGGTGAATCACACATCACAAGTGAGCAGGCACAGGACCAAATTCTGCTTTGCTGGACACAGATGCTCAGCCTCAGGGGTCAACATGAAGAGGTCAATTCTGAAACAGTAACATAAATTCTGTGAGGCTCTGTCAGCATTTCCAGAGGAACTGCACATGACTGAAGAGAGTTTGGCAGAGTTCATCTCCACAATCGTGCCATGATGTCTCAGGCCTTTGCACTAATGTCCACTTCCATGGAAATAGTAGCCACCTGCATGGAGTATCAGACGCGGCAGTCAACCGAGAGCATGCTGGCCCTCACCAATGATATGCATATTCAGAATGCCTCCTTAAGCAGGATTGAGGAAAATCTTGCCTTGACTGTTTAGCACCTCACTGAAGTACAGCAAAGTACTCTCCAACAATTGGCTAGCAAAGAAGTGCGGGTGGGCAATGAAACGGAAGGTGGAGAAAGGGAAGGTGGAGATAGGAGACGTGGAAGTGGGGACTCTGCTCAAAGTGCTTCCGCTTATGACCCCTAGTCCCCCTCTCAGTCACAGCCACACATGCTGCCTCCTGTCTTGATGGCCAAGTTTGCCCTGCATAGGTACAGGTGGGGAAGTCTTTGGTGGGGCCCTCCAGGCCTCCAAAACCCAGAGGATGTTGGCCAAGAGCATCTGAGCAGTCAGAACAAGGATATAAGCAGCCTGCCTCTAAATCTACTGAAACCACAGAGGTAGCACCATGTTGAAGTAATAAAAAAAGGAAGAGAAAATAATTGTAGTTGCATAAGGTATTCACATGGATGTTTAATACAATGATAGAAGTGTTACTTTTCTGTTTCATGTGCCTGCACCATAAAATCTATTTCACTGCTCTATTATCCCATCTTGCCCATTTTTGCCTGCCATCTCCCAAGTGGCCTTCTGCCTTGTGAAAGAATGGAAGAACAAGAGTTAAAGACAAGCAAGGGGTGTCTGTGAAAGGGATGGATGGTTGCTTATGGGACTGCTTTGTGCTGGGGTTCGTGGGCTGCCCAGTAGGTTCAAAATTTGTGTGCCAGATAGCTGCACTGCCTCAGTGTAAATGAAGCTTTCCATTCTAGGTATCTCAGGCAGCTGTGTGCGCAGCTACTGGTGACCTCACCACATCACACTTCTCCTCCTGGTATCCCTCCTCCTCCTTCGAAGAGGCAGAGCACTTCAGCACCTTCCCCCTACCAGACCTCAAGTCTCTGCTGCTCTGCAAAGTGTGTTGTGCAAAGCGCAGCAGACCACTTTCATTCTGGTACATACTGAAGAGTGTCCCCAGATCTGTCCAGGCACCTGATGCACACTTTCAGCATCCTAATTGCTTGCTCCAGAATAGCTCTGAAGTTCAGGTGGCTTCCATTGTACCTTTCCTGGGCATCATTGTCTGGGCTCCTCACAGGTGACATCAGCTACATCATCGGAGGGTAAGCCTTGTCTCCAAGAAGCCGTCTGCTAACTCTGCTTCAAGGTGTGAATATTTCAGGTAGGTCTGATGGGCAGAGAATGAAAGCATTGTGGCAGCACCCTGGGAGTCTTACACAAACAAGCATAGTTTCGGTGGTTGCAAACCAACTGATCCATAGAAGCCCTTTTGTTTGAAGACGACTCCAGGGCAATTTGAGGGCACCTTGACTGCCACATGTGTGGAGTCAATGACTCCCTGGACCTGTGCGAAGCTAGCCAAAGCAGCAAAGCTGAGCGCCTGCTCATTCTGACTAGTCTCATCAACTTAGAAGCACACAGAATTGCTGGCCCTGGCAAACATGGCATCAGCCACCTGTGAGATACACTTGTGGGCAGCAGATTGCAAGATTCTACAAATATCACCTGCTGATCACTGGAAGGAGCCAAAGGAAAATAAATTAAGGAATTTAATTTAAGGAAGTTAAGAAATTAAGGGCTGCGGTGACTTTGACAGCTACTGGCAATGCATGGCCACCTATTCCAGTTGGCAGGAGGTCTTCTTCCAGGAGGCTGCAAATGTCAGCGACCACCTGACACGAAACTCTGAGCTTCCTGAAGCATTGCAGCTTGGTCATGTCCTTTGCCTGTAAATCCTGTGTTGGGGGAGAATATCCCTCCTGCAAGCTGGAGCTCTGTGCTCATCCCTGCTCTCCTGTGAAATGGCAGGTGGTTTGGGGGAAGGCTGCTGCTGCTCCTCCTGTTGCTGTTGCTGCTGCTGCTTTTCTTGTTCCTCATCTAAGGTCCAAAACAGAGCTGCTAAGCGGCTCCCATACTATTACGAAGGTCAACATCTGGGAAGTCTAGATCAAAGGCAAAAAGTTCCAAGAGAGTAGAAATGACCTCCAAAACATTGGAAATCACCTCTGAAACAGCGGAAGCACACTCTCACAAGAAGTCCTGTGAGCAAACGCCTTTCGCCTAGGCAAGAAAATAGGTGAGTCCTCAGTTTTTAAAGCAATTCTTGCCTTACACTTGTTCAGACCCCTCAAATCCTGCTGTCCTCTCACCTTGATTTCCCTGGTGAGTTCCAGGGAGCCCGGGAAACCCATGCATACAAAGTTAAAGTCAGAATTCAGGGTGAAGGAAACTGATAATGAGCACTTATTATAATTGCAAACCCACCTGTATCACAGGGCTTTCCCCCAAGCAGCTCTGGCTGAGCTGAAGGCGGAAGTCATCGGGATACTGGCCACTTTCCAACATGCCAGCAATTTCAGCACTTTTAACATGCTGCCTGCTTGCAAACCCAGCCACCCTGTCAAGTTAAAATTCTCCCTAGATGGTTCTTAGTCTGCGCTTTTAGGAATCATACGGTACAGGAAAAGGCCATTGTGCCTTTGTCAGCTCTTTGTCCCACTCCCCTGCTCTGTCCCCACTGCCCTGCAAATCGCTCCCCTTCATTTATTTATCCAATTTCCTTTTGCAAGTTATGATTGAATCAGCTACAACCACCCTTTCAGGTAATGCATTCCAAATCATGACAACTCTCTGTGTAAAAATAAACTGCCCTCTGGTTCTTTTGCCAATTACATTAAATCTGTTCGCTCTGGTTACTGACCTTCCTGTTATTGGAAACAGTTTCTCCTTAGTTACTCTATCAAAGCCCTTCATAATTTTGAACACGTCTATGAAATCTCCTCATAACCTTCCCTGCTTCAATGAGAACAATCCTGGCATCTAAGAACATAAGAAATAGGAGGAGGAGTAGGCCACATGGCCCCTTGATTCTGCTCCGCTATTCACTAAAATCATGGCTGAACTTCTACATCAATCCACCTTCCTGCCCTTTCCGCAAATAGATATTGATTCCCTTAGTGCCCAAAAAACTCTATCCATCTCAATCTTGAATATACTCATTGACTGATAATCTACAGACCTCTGGGGTATTGTCTTCCAAAGATTCACAAGCCTCTGAATGAAGGAATTTCTCCTCATCTCAGTGCTAAATGGCCAATCACTTACCCTCAGATTATGCCCGAGTTCTAGACTCTCCAGCCAGGGGAAACAGCCTTTCATCAGCTATCCTGTCATTCACTCTCAGTATCTTATACGCTTCAATGAAATCACTCCCTATTCCTCTAATCTCCAGAGAATATGGGGAGGTTTTTCTTGTGGGCTTCGAGGCACCTAACGTTAGGACCAAATGGGGGTCCCTAGCTCGCACTTGCCAGCAGCCAGACCGATGGAGCTATTTTCCTGGAGGCTGCCTCTGCATTCAGAGGGCCGGCAGCTCTAGAGCCTCAGCTGCCCTACCAAGGGATGTGGGCACAGCTGAAGCTGATCTGAGAATGCATTTAGAGGTGTAAAAATAATGAAATATTTTAGAGGGGGAAAGGTCAGGGCCCTCGGATCAGAGGGAAAATGCCTCCAATGCCTTTCTTGCCCGTGGCCCCCTCTTTGGAGGAATGGGGCCTCTGGGTCATAGAGACGCTCACTGCGCAGACTCAGAGTTCTGAAGAAGGGTCACTGACTTAAAATGTTAATTCTGCTCCTCTCTCCACAAATGCTGCCAGACCTGCTGAGTTTTTCCAGCACTTTCTGTTTTTATTTCAGATTACCAGCATCCGCAATATTTTGCTTTTATCTCAGAGTTTCCTTCTTTGACGTCCCGGACTCCCAACTCAGGTAAATTTTTAACTTTTAACACTTACCTGCAACTCTTGCTGTGTGTCCCCGGCCCGACCCGGACCTAGAAGAGCGGCCCGACCCAATCTGAACCCAACACATGTCCACTAGCAGGTCTTTACCCTCACCTAAATCACCAATATAGACTGTAATTCTCTTTTCCCTCCACTGGACTGATCTCAGATAGACCAGCTTAAAGGCTTCACAATTGATCTCAGAGTCCTTGAGTTAGGCAGTGAAAATACTGACTAAGGTTCCTACTGCTGGTCAGTATGCAGCCACACATAGTGAAAGTGCATTTGCATGGAAAAAATCAAGAGTTATGCCTCTTAAGTCAAACAACCTGGCAATGCTCGAGCCTAGAATTCTCTGCACGTGATGAAAACTGAGCCGAACTTAGCATACCTACCAGGTTGGTTTAACTGTCATATTGAAAGTGAGCAGTGGCATTTTTAGAGACACAGATTGGCAGCTCGCATACAAACATACGAATTAGGAGCAGGAGTAGGCTACTTGGCCCCTCGAGCTTGCTCTGCCATTCAACAAGATCATGGCTGATCTGATTGTAACCTCACTCGACATTCCTGCCTTGCTTATCAAGAATCTATCTACCTCTGCCTTAAAAATATTCGAAGACTCTGCTTCCAGTGCCTTTTGAGGAAGAGAGTTCCAAACACTCACGACCATCTGAGAGAGAAAATTTCTCCTCATCTCTGTCTCAAATGGACAACCCCTATTATTAAACAGTGATCACTAGTGCTAGATTCTCCCACAAGGGAAAACATCCTTTCCACATGCACCCTGTCAAGACCCCTCAGAATCTTATATGTTTCAATCAAATTGCCTCTTACTCTTCTAAACTCCAGCGTCTACAAGCCTAGCCTGTCCAACCTTTCCTCATAAGACAGCCCATCCATTCCAGGTATTAGTCCAGTAAACCTTCTCTAAACTGCTTCCAACGCATTTAGGTCCTTCCTTAAATAAGGAGACCAATACGATACACAGTATTCCAGATGTGGTCTCACCAAAGCCATGTACAACTGAAGTATAACCTCCCTACTTTTTTATTCAATTCCCCTCACAATAAACAATAACATTCTATTAGCTTTCCTAAATACTTGCTGAGCCTGCATACTAACCTTTTGCGATTCATGCACTAAGGACACCCAGATCCTTCTGCATCTCAGAGTTCTGCAATCTCTCATCATTTAGATAATATGTTTCTTTTTTATTCTTCCTGCCAAAATGGACAACTTCACATTTTCCCACATTTGCCAGACCTTTGCCCACTCACTTAACCTATCTATATCCCTTTGTAGCCTCATGATGTCCTCTTCACAACTTACTTTCCTACCTATCTTTGTGTCATCAGCAAATTTAGCAACCATACCTTCGGTGCCTTCATCCAAGTCATTTATATAAATTGTAGAAAGTTGAGGCCCCAGCACTGATCCCTACGGCACACCACTCGTTACATCTTGTCAACCAGAAAATGACCAATTTATGCCAACTCTCTGTTTCCTGTTAGCTAGCCAATCTTCTATCAATGAGGGTGGAAATTAGTGTGCTGCTGTAGCACCTAAAGGAGATATCACACTTAAAAATGTTTTGATAGCAGAACTAAATGTTTTTAAATTAATATGTCAGGTCTTCCAGGGGGCAGACAGTTCCAAGATCCACCAAAGAAGCTATGGAACTGCTTCTGCATGAGATTAGGCAAAGGAGGGTATGTTTGATATGGAGTAACATGCCCCAAAGGACAGCAGGAGACGGCTAGCCCACTGAGTGCTAATACAAACACACATGGCAACTCAGTATCAGAAAAAGTTGAAAGACTTTAGCAGGGCAGGCAAGACAAAAAGATTCAGCCACTGCTTCCAAGAATGGGCGGCACAGTGGCGCAGTGGTTAGCACTACAGCCTCACAGCTGCAGGGACCCGGGTTCGATTCTGGGTACTGCCTGTGTGGAGTTTGCAAGTTCTCCCTGTGTCTGCATGGGTTTTCTCCGGGTGCTCCGGTTTCCTCCCACAAGCCAAAAGACTTGCAGGTTGGTAGGTAAATTGGCCATTATAAATTGTCACTAGTATAGGTAGGTGGTAGGGAAATATAGGGACAGGTGGGGATGTTTGGTAGGAATATGGGATTAGTGTAGGATTAGTATAAATGGGTGGTTGACGGTCGGCACAGACTCGGTGGGCCGAAGGGCCTGTTTCAGTGCTGTATCTCTAATCTAATGCACTGTGCCAGCCATTTAAGTAAGTCTGCTCCAGTTCTTGAACTGCTTACTATTAATGCACATGAGGAAATGGACTGCCTTTTACACCCCTTAGCCCTTCACCTGTAAGTGCGACTTCACTAACATCCACTAAAGGTCTCACATAGAATGTGAACATCCCAAGTGCATACTTTGGGAAAGAAAAGTGAATTGCTGCTGCCTATAGGTATGAACTGGAGCAAGCTGCATGCTACTTCATCAAGAGCTTTACTCTGCTCAACAGAAATTAAAAGTTATCTGTTACGACCATGTGAGAAAGGTGTCTCGGGGTCTTTTGCTGTCTTCACCTGATCTTACTAACAGGGTTTAATTTTAAACACAGTGTTTTGAGTGCCTCCTTTGCGAATCCTTGTTCACAGCTTTCCAATTATAAGGCAAAGAAATTAACACACCAGGTTTTTCTTAGGTTTAAAGAAGAAAGGTGAAATTTATTAAACTTGAACTCTAATACGGTTCACGCCTATGGATATATGACACGATACACACATGCAAATAGGGACAGAAAAAGAGAAGAAAAATAAAATGGAGAGGTTTGAGGCAATTTCAGAAGAGTTTCTTGTTTACTGTGCTGTGTTTCCAGCTCGGCGTAGAGTCATTGATTGTAGACAGCTCTTACTTTTCATTGGGGCCCAGTATTATTCTTAAACCTTGTTCACTGTGGTAGACTTTTCTCACTTCGGTGAAGGTGCTTCAGTGTAGAGGGATCTGGGTGTCCTTATACATGAATCACAGAAAGCTAGTCTGTAGGTACAGCAAGTAATAAGGAAGGCAAATGGAATTTTGGCTTTTATTGCTAAAGGAATAGAATATAAAAGTAGGGAAGTGTTGCTGCACCTGTACAAGCCATTAGTGAGACCACACCTGGAGTATTGCGTACAGTTTTGGTCCCCTTACTTGAGGAGGGGTGTAGTTGCATTGGAGGCAGTTCAGAGGAGGTTCACTAGATTGATTCCAGAGATGAGGGGTTTGTCTCATGAAGAGAGATTGAGCAGTTTAGGCCTTTACTCTCTAGAGTTTAGAAGAATGAGAGGAGATCTCATTGAGGTATATAAGATGATTAAGGGGATTGACAAAGCAGACATAATGTTTCCTCTTGTGGAGCAATCTAGAATGAGAGGTCATAGTTTTAGGATAAAGGGTAGCAGATTTAAAACAGAGATGAGGAAGAATTACTTCTCTCAAAGGGTCATGAGTCTGTGGAATTCACTACCCCAGAGTGTGGTGGATGCCGGGACATTGACTAAATTTGAGGAGATAGACAGATTTTTAATGAGTAAAGGGTTGAATGATTATGGAGATTGGGCAGGAAAGTGGAGTTAAGGCTGAGTTGAGATCAGCCATGATCGTATTGAATGGCAGAGCAGGCTCTCGGGGCTGAATTGCCTATTCCTGCTCCTAGTTCTTATGACCTCACTTAGTGTTCATATGTTTTCAATGGTTTCTGATGCTGGTGTGAGCGAGATGAGAGCAGACAGGAGAGAAATGTTCTCAGTCCAGGAGAAAAACAGCCTTCTGATTTCAAACACTGTTTTCTCCAATTTAAAACTCTCAGTTCAAACCTCTGCAACAGCCAGTTAGTCATGTGACTAAAACTGGTCTGACCACTTCTGTGTATTGGGGAAGCACCGACTGGGTCCCCATTGTTCCAGCATTGTCAGTTACAATGCAAATGTCTTTCCAGTCTGGGGCTTGCAATTTTAAGTTTTAATGTTCATGTGGCGAAATAATGTGTGCTTCAGTCTTGACAGGTGGGGGGTTTGCCTTCTTTCTTTTGGGCCTCCTTATCTCGAGAGACAATGGATACGCGCCTGGAGGTGGTCAGTGGTTTGTGAAGCAGCGCCTGGAGTGGCTATAAAGGCCAATTCTGGAGTGACAGGCTCTTCCACAGGTGCTGCAGAGAAATTTGTTTGTTGGGGCTGTTGCACAGTTGGCTCTCCCCTTGCGCCTCTGTCTTTTTTCCTGCCAACTACTAAGTCTCTTCGACTCGCCACAATTTAGCCCTGTCTTTATGGCTGCCCGCCAGCTCTGGCGAATGCTGACAACTGACTCCCACGACTTGTGATCAATGTCACACGATTTCATGTCACGTTTGCAGACGTCTTTATAACGGAGACATGGACGGCCGGTGGGTCTGATACCAGTGGCGAGCTCGCTGTACAATGTGTCTTTGGGGATCCTGCCATCTTCCATGCGGCTCACATGGCCAAGCCATCTCAAGCGCCGCTGACTCAGTAGTGTGTATAAGCTGGGGGTGTTGGCCGCTTCAAGGACTTCTGTGTTGGAGATATAGTCCTGCCACCTGATGCCAAGTATTCTCCGAAGGCAGCGAAGATGGAATGAATTGAGGCGTCGCTCTTGGCTGGCATACGTTGTCCAGGCCTCGCTGCCGTAGAGCAAGGTACTGAGGACACAGGCCTGATACACTCGGACTTTTGTGTTCCGTGTCAGTGCGCCATTTTCCCACACTCTCTTGGCCAGTCTGGACATAGCAGTGGAAGCCTTACCCATGCGCTTGTTGATTTCTGCATCTAGAGACAGGTTACTGGTGATAGTTGAGCCTAGGTAGGTGAACTCTTGAACCACTTCCAGAGCGTGGTCGCCAATATTGATGGATGGAGCATTTCTGACATCCTGCCCCATGATGTTCGTTTTCTTGAGGCTGATGGTTAGGCCAAATTCATTGCAGGCAGACGCAAACCTGTCGATGAGACTCTGCAGGCATTCTTCAGTGTGAGATGTTAAAGCAGCATCGTCAGCAAAGAGGAGTTCTCTGATGAGGACTTTCCGTACTTTGGACTTCGCTCTTAGACGGGCAAGGTTGAACAACCTGCCCCCTGATCTTGTGTGGAGGAAAATTCCTTCTTCAGAGGATTTGAATGCATGTGAAAGCAGCAGGGAGAAGAAAATCCCAAAAAGTGTGGGTGCGAGAACACAGCCCTGTTTCACACCACTCAGGATAGGAAAGGGCTCTGATGAGGAGCCACCATGTTGAATTGTCCCTTTCATATTGTCATGGAATGAGGTGATGATACTTAGTAGCTTTGGTGGACATCCGATCTTTTCTAGTAGTCTGAAGAGACCACGTCTGCTGACGAGGTCAAAGGCTTTGGTGAGATCAATGAAAGCAATGTAGAGGGGCATCTGTTGTTCACGGCATTTCTCCTGTATCTGACGAAGGGAGAACAGCATGTCAATAGTCGATCTCTCTGCACGAAAGCCACACTGTGCCTCAGGGTAGACGCGCTCGGCCAGCTTCTGGAGCCTGTTCAGAGCGACTCGAGCAAAGACTTTCCCCACTATGCTGAGCAGGGAGATTCCACGGTAGTTGTTGCAGTCACCGCGGTCACCTTTGTTTTTATAGAGGGTGATGATGTTGGCATCGCGCATGTCCTGGGGTACTGCTCCCTCGTCCCAGCACAGGCATAGCAGTTCATGTAGTGCAGAGAGTATAGCAGGCTTGGCACTCTTGATTATTTCAGGGGTAATGCTGTCCTTCCCAGGGGCTTTTCCGCTGGCTAGGGAATCAATGGCATCACTGAGTTCCGATTTGGTTGGCTGTATGTCCAGCTCATCCATGACTGGTAGAGGCTGGGCTGCATTGAGGGCAGTCTCAGTGACAGCATTCTCCCTGGAGTACAGTTCTAGGTAGTGCTCAACCCAGCGGTCCATCTGTTTGCGTTGGTCAGTGATTATGTCCCCCGATTTAGATTTGAGGGGGGTGATCTTCTTGATGGTTGGCCCAAGAGCTCTCTTCATGCCATCATACATTCCTCTGATGTTTCCAGTGTCTGAGGCCAGCTGAATATGACTGCATAGGTGTTGCCAGTAGTCGTTTGCGCAACGCCTAGCTGTTCTTTGTGCAGTACTTCTGGCTGCTTTAAGTGCTGCGGATGTTAAATCGCTGGGGGCTTTCTTGTAGTTCAAAAGTGCAATGCGCTTAGCGGCTATGACAGGTTCCAGCTCTTCATTATGAGATTGAAACCAGTCTGCATTTCTCTTCGCACTTTTGCCGTAGGTGGTCAAAGCTGACTCATAGATGGCGTCTCTGATGTGGGCCCACTTGGTCTCAGCATCCCCTGTGGGAGTGTTTTGAAGGGCTGTTACAAGTGAATTTAGAAATTTTTGTAGCAGCTGTGGGTGAGAAATTCTGCTCGTGTTGATGCGCGGGTGGCCCTTCTGCTTGGAATGATGCAACTTCTTTGGTCTGAGTCTAACCTTGCTGCACACCAGGGAGTGGTCGGTGTCGCAGTCCGCACTGTGGAAGCTGCGTGTGATTTGAACACTGTTTAAGGCGGCTCGCCTTGTGACAATGAGGTCTAGCTGGTGCCAACGACGTGATCTTGGGTGCCTCCATGAACCCTGGTGACAGGGTTTAGTGTGAAAGAACGAGTTGGTGATACAGAGGTTATGATAGGTACACAACTCAAGCAGTCTCTGCCCGTTCTCATTCATCCTTCCAACGCCATAGCGCCCAAGGCAGGAGGGCCATGAGTCATGGTCGGCCCCAACCCTGGCATTAAAGTCCCCCAGCAGGAATAGGTGTTCGGTGTTGGGGATGCTGCTAATGATGTTATGGAGTTGTTCATAGAACTGGTCTTTAGCTTCAGGTGGGGAGCAGAGTGTTGGAGCATAGATGCTGAGTAGGTGTACTGGACCAGAGGTGGTGAGCAGTCGGATGGACAGTATGCGTTCCGAGCCATTTGAGGGAGGCTCTATCATGCTGAGCAAGGAGTTTCTGATGGCGAAGCCCACTCCATGCTGTCTTGGTTCTTCAGGATCCCTGCCCTGCCAGAAGAAGGTGCAGTCTTGCTCTGCTAGAGAGCCACTCGCGGGGAGGCGAGTCTCCTGAAGTGCTGCAATGTCCACATTGAATCTACTGAGCTCGTTGTTAATGATGGCGGTCTTCAGAGAATCGTTGATTTGTGTAAGGTCTTCCGACAGGCCAGGACACATAGTTCTGACGTTCCAGCTTGCAAAGCGAAGGGCTGGTACCTTCTTTCCTTTTTTCATGTTGTTTGGTGCGGTGTATCAGTCCACCTTTCGGGCAATGACCCTGAGCTCCAAGCACCCATTGAAGCAGGCAGACTGTGGCGGGACAGAACCTTATTGACCGGGGGCTGCCCGGTTTGAGGCGGGCGGTAGCTGTCCAGTGAGGTGCAATGACCTCTCCCACCGACAAAGGCAACCCGTGGCGCCCAGTTTCTACGCCAATTTATCTGGACTTATAACCCGTAACTGCTGCCTTCCGTGTTGTTTTAGTCGCTGTGAGGCAACTATGGAGTGACCTCTCCATGGCGCATGCCTGGGCAAATTTATGGAGGTTGAGAGTTGCCCAGTCGTCAAAACCCCCCTCTCGGCCTTTCTGGTGGGGTCCAAAGGAGTGCAGGACACGACGTTTGGCACCAGTCTGGCTGCAGGAACTGCCGGAAACATGCCAAAGGTGACACATGACCGCCTACGGGGTTCCGCTCCGGATTTTCTGTTCGGGTTTACTCCCTTAGCCTTGGTCTCTCCCGAGACGCCCACAAGGCAGTGGGGTTGTTGGGGCCCCTACACAGGTGTAGGATGGTGCCGGTGGGAGGAGGGGATGCAAGGGGGAGGGGTAGAGGGAGGGGGTGGGGGGGGGTGCAGGGGAAGGGGGGTGCAGGGGAAGGGGGTGCGGGGTGAAGATGGTGCGAGGGGGGGGCGGGCTGGGACGGGGTTGTGAGGGGGTGAGCTGAGAGGGTGGAGCAGGGAAGGGGACGGGGGTGGGGGGGGGTGGAAGGGGGGTAAAGGGGGGGGGAGGGGGGGTGGAATCTGGTGCAGGTAATAAGCCATTTCCTCAGTGCCCACCATCGACGTCCGGAAAGCTCATCCACGTCCTTCGGGAGGTGAAGCATCATTTGGCAGACTTAGAGGTGATTACATTTGCTAAGGGTTTTTTTTTCTGCAGTGGTTTAAATAAAGGCATGCAGCATTGCCGACAGTGCGCTGCAGATGCTCTCCGAGCCATCTCCCGTGGGCGCTTTGAAGTTGCGGCCGGGGGGGCCGTTCGTGGATGTTTTGGGTGTTCGGGGCACCTTTTCACAGGACTTCTCTCGGGTCCCGCAGCTCCTTCTTCACCTCAATGGACTTACCGCATGCCGTGGCTGCAGACACTCTGGACTGTGAAGACAGCAGGATCGGAGATTGAAGTATCGGCAGCTGTGCTCGTCAATTTCATCCGGATCAATTTCATTGAGAAAACAAAGAGCAGGTGTGGCTGGGGGAGGGCAGTGGGCCCAGGTAACATACACTAAACTAACTGTTAACTTTTAGATAGGGCTAAAATGAACTGATTTAAAGAGCCAGGGGAATTTAAACAGTTTAAGAGGGCAGATTGGGGGAGAAAACGTTA
Source organism: Heterodontus francisci (assembly GCF_036365525.1). Lineage (NCBI taxonomy): Eukaryota > Metazoa > Chordata > Chondrichthyes > Heterodontiformes > Heterodontidae > Heterodontus > Heterodontus francisci. The sequence goes on along the minus strand of NC_090372.1, from coordinate 51,116,777 downwards.
GGGATGGGAGCAGATGGCCATGGATAGAGTTGAACAGCAAGGGAGCTTCCTAGGGAGCTTCCAGCCCAGGAGCCATCTTGAACTTATTTTGGGGTTTGCCGGACACATCCATAATAGCATGTAAATTATTCAGCTATCTACCCACAATTCTAATTCTGGCCAAACCAACCAATTCTAATCTGTATTTTAAAACATTTTTTTATTCATTAATGGGATATGGTTGTCACCAGCTAGGTCAGCATTTATTGATCATCCTTTATTGCCCTTGAGTTGAGTGGCTTGCTAGGTCATTTCAGAGGGCATTTAAGAGTCAACCACATTGCTGTGGCTCTGGAGTCACTTGTAGGCCAGGCCAGGTAACGGCAGCTGATTTCCTTCCCTAAAGGACATTAGTGAACCAGATGGGGTTTACAACAATCGACAATGGCTTCATGGTCATTATTAGACTATAGAACATAGAACAGTACAGCACAGTACAGGCCCTTCGGCCCACGATGTTGTGCCGACCCTTCAACCTACTCTAAGATCAAACTACCTACATACCCTTCATTCTACTATCATCCATGTACCTATCCAAGAGTCGCTTAAATGTCCCTAATGTATCTGCTTCTACTACCACCACTGGCAGTGCATTCCACGCACCCACCACTCTCTGTGTAAAGAACCTACCTCTGACATCTCCCCTAAACCTTCCTCCAATCACCTTAAAATTATGCCCCCTGGTGATAGCCCTTTCCGCCCTGAGAAAACGTCTCTGGCTATCCACTCTATCTATGCCTCTCATCATCTTGTATACCTCTATCAAGTCACCTCTCATCCTTCTTCGCTCCAATGAGAAAAGCCCTAGCTCCCTCAACCTTTCTTCATAAGACATGCCCTCCAGTCCAGGCAACATCCTGGTAAATCTCCTCTGCACCCTCTCTAAAGCTTCCACATCCTTCCTATAATGAGGCGACCAGAACTGAACACAATATTCCAAGTGTGATCTAACCAGGGCTTTATAGAGCTGCAGCATAACCTCACGGCTCTTAAACTCAATCCCCCAGTTAATGAAAGCCAACACACCATACGCCTTCTTAACAACCCTATCAACTTGGGTGGCAACTTTGAGGGATCTATGGACGTGGACCCCAAGATCCCTCTGTTCCTCCACACTGCCAAGAATCCTGTCTTTAAGCCTGTATTCTGCATTCAAATTCGACCTTATAAAATGAATCACTTCACACTTTTCCAGGTTGAACTCCATCTGCCACTTCTCAGCCCAGCTCTGCATCCTGTCAATGTCCCGTTGCAACCTACAACAGCCCTCCACACTATCCACAACTCCAGCAACTTTTGTGTCATCGGCAAACTTACTAACCCAGCCTTTCACTTCCTCATCCAAGTCATTTATAAAAATCACAAAGAGCAGAGGTCTCAGAACAGATCCCTGCGGAACACCACTGGTCACCGAGCTCCAGGCTGAATACTTTCCATCTACTACCACCCTCTGTCTTCTATGGGCCAGCCAATTCTGTATCCAGACAGCCAAACTTCCCTGTATCCCATGCCTCCATACTTCCTTACTTATGTTTTTTTAATTCCAGTTCTTTTTATTAATTGAATTCCAAATTCACCATGAGCCTTGGTGGGATTCGAATCCATGTCCCCACAGCATTGATCTGGGCCTCAGGATTACTCGTCCAGTGACATTACCACTGTGCCACCACCTCCCCTCAAAAAAGGGCATTGGTCACCTCTTTGAGTGGATCGCAAACTGCGAGATGCCACATGTCACCCGTGGATCCCTGGAAGGTGCAGCAGTCACCTTGAGGGCAACTGACATAGGATTCCCACCGAAGCCAAGTGGCTGCAGGTCATGCCACAGGATCCTACAAATTTCTGTGACCATCTCACGTGACATTCTTGGGCATCCCTGGTACTGCCCCTCTGACATTTGTAGGTAATTTGTCCTTGTTCTGAGATTGCGATGACGTGCCAGTACCTGTCCTCAATAAGGCCCATCCTTGATGTTATCGTTTGGAGCATCCTCACCTTCCAGCTCTGCCTGCTGCTGGCGCTCAGGCATCATAAGTTGAAAGAAATGAGCTCTCCTTAGTCTCTCCCTTTGCTCTTCTTCCAGTGGTAATAGACAAATTGGTTGTATGAGACACACGTCGTTGCAACTTTTCTGAACAATAAATAAGTAGAGTGTGGCAATTCAGCCCGCTGTTGCTAGTGAACTGAAACATCGATGCAATGATCAGCTCCCTTATACCTGCCTTCAAATTGCAGCCAGGTAGAAGACACACCCACTGTCGTTTGCCTCCTCCCACTCTCCTTCAGTGACACGTGGTTTCCATTATCATTGGAAAAAATGGTGCACGTGGAATTCAGAGTATGTCTCCCAACCTCCTCCTGCAGCCTTCTAGCTTGAGCGCTTCACCCTTGACCCACCCAATGTTACCGTTACCCTTCCCTCCATTAACATTGAGCCTCCCCCTTCACCATGCACAATGTAATCATCAACTGATTCATGCCATCCCTCCCTCTACTCCTATTCCAGTTACTATCGACATACCGACTCCTACCCTTGAACCTCCTCAATCGAGCTGACCATTGTTGCCGAGTCCCGTTCTCCTCTGTATGAAGTTGTCTATTTCCCATCCATTAGTCTTGACCTTCCCCCCTATGGAATCCATTTGCCCCCAATGACTGTGATCGTTCCCTTTGTTAGCCAGTACCTTCAATTTGCCCCAAAGGTCCCCGATGTTGACAGCACTCATCCCTCCCTTTAGGCCCATGTCAAATATCTTCACACTGTACTGCTATAATCCACCCACTCCCCCCGCAGCCGACAACATGCATCTTCAGCATCAACAGCAACCATTCAACACCCTGGATGCTCCACTCCACCCTCCCCCGCTCCTCGATGCACCCAATCAGCCCCACCATTCCCTCCCTGACTACCCTGCCCTGCTCCTCGCTGCACCTGATCAACCCCACCCTTCCTTCCCCAACTACCCTGCCCTGCTCCTCAACATAGCCCCCGCCATTCCTTCTCCGCCATCCCCTGAGAACACAAGAAATGGGAGCAGAAGTAGACCATATGGCCCATCGAGCCTGCTGTGCCATTCAGTATGATCATAGTTGATCTTGGGCTTCAACTCGACTTTCCCACCCGCTCGCCAAATCCCTTGATTCCAAGAGACCAAAAATCCATCTATCCCAGCATCAAATATATTCAACGATGGAACATTCACAACCTTCTGGGGTAAAGAATTCCAAAGACTCACAACTCTTTAAGTGAAGTAATTTCTCCTCATGTCAGTCCTAAATGATCAACCCCTTATCCCGAGACTGTGCCCCTGTGTTTTAGATTCCTCGACTAGAGGAAACATTCTCTCAGTGTCTACCCTATCCAGCTCCTTCAGAATCTTGTACGTTTCAATGAGTTCGTTTCTCATTCTTCTAAATTCCAGAGAATAAAGGCCCAATTTACTCAGCCTTTCATCATAGAACAACACCCTCACCCTAGGATAAAAGCAAAATACTGCGGATGCTGGAAATCTGAAATAAAAACAAGAAATGCTGGAATCACTCAGCAGGTCTGGCAGCATCTGTGGAAAGAGAAGCAGAGTTAACGTTTCGGGTCAGTGACCCTTCATCGGAACCCTCACCCTAGGGACCAATTTAGTGAACCTTTGCAGTACCGCCTCCAATGCAAGGATAGTCTTCCTTAAATGTGGAGGCCAAAGCTGCACACAGTACTCCAGATGTGGGCTCATCAAAACCCTGTACAGTTGAAGCATGACCTCTTTATTCCATTACTCCAACCCCCTTGCAATGAAGGCCAACATGCCATTTGCCTTCCTAATTGCTTGCTGTACCTGCCTGCTAACTTTCTGTGTTCCTTGTACAAGCACACCCAAGTTTCATTAAACATCAACACTAACAAGGTTCACACCTTTTAAAAAGTACTGCTTTCCTATTCTTACGACTAAAGTGAATAACTTCATACTTCCCTAAATTATACATACAAATTAGGAGCAGCAGTAGGTCACTTGGCCCCTCGAGCCTGCTCTGCCATTCAACAAGATCATGGCTGATCTGATTGTAACCTCAACTCCGCATTCCCGCCTATCCCCGATAACCTTTCACCCTCTTGCTTAACAAGAATCTATCTGCCTTAAAAATATTCAAAGGCTGCTTCCACTGCCTTTTGAGGCAGAGAGTTCCAAAGACTCACGACCATCTGAGTGAAAAAATTTCTCATCTCTCATCTCCTAATTTTAATCCATGACCCCTAGTTCTGGATTCTCCTACAGGAGGAAACATCCTTTCCACGTCCACTGTCAAGACCCCTCAGGATCTTGCACGTTTCAATCAAATCGCTTCTTGCTCTTCTAAACTCCAGCAGATGCAAGCCTAGCCTGTCAAACCTTTCCTCATAAGACAACCCACCCATTCCAGGTATTAGTCTAGTAAACCTTCTCTGAACTGCTTCCAACGCATTTACATCCTTCCTTAAATATGGAGACCAATACTGCATACAGTACTCCAGATGTGGTCTCACCAATGCCCTGTATAGCTGAAGCATCACCTCCCTATTTTTATATTCAATTCCCCTCACAATAAACATAACATTCTATTAGCTATCCTAATTACTTGCTGTGCCCACATACTAACCTTTTGCGATTCATGCACTGGGACCCCCAGATCCCTCTGCATCTCAGAGTTCTGCAATCTCTCACCATTTAGATAATATGCTTATTGTTCTTCCTGCCAAAATGGAAAATTTATATATCTAAATCTATATCCCTATGGATACTCCTTATGTCCCCTTCATAACTTACTTTCCTACCTATCTCTGTGGCATCAGCAAATTTAGCAACCAAACCTTTGGTCCCTTCATCCAAGTCATTTATATAAATTGTTAAAAATGTGATGCCCCAGCACTGACCCCTGTATCACACCACTCGTTACATCTTACCAACTAGAAAATGACCCACTTATGCCTACTCTCTGTTTCCTGTTAGCTAGCCAATCTTCTATCCATGCCAAAATGTTACCCCCTACACTAAGAGATTTATTTTCTGCAATAACCTTTGATGTGGCACCTTATAAAATGCCTTCTGGAAATCTAAGTACAGATTAATAAGGACCATCGGGTTCCCCTTTATCCACAGCAAATGTTACTTCTTCAAAGAACGCCAATAAATTGGTTAAACATGATTTCCCTTTCACAAAAACATGTTGACTCAGCCTGATTACCTTGAATTTTTCTAAGTGCCTTGCTATAACATCTTTAATAATACCTTCTAACATTTTCCCTATGACAGTTGTTAAGCTAACTGGCCTGTAGTTTCTTGCTTTCTGTCTCCCTCCCTTTTTGAATAAAGGAGTTACATTCGCTATTCCCAATCGAATGGAACCTTCCCCAAATCTAGGGAATTTTGGAAAATTAAAACCAGCGCGTCAACTATCTCACTAGCCACTTCTTTTAAGACCCTAGGACCTGGGTACTTGTCAGCCTGCAGCTCCAACAATTTGCTCAGTACCACTTCCCCGGTGATTGTAATTTTCTTGAATTCCTCCCTCCCTTCCATTTCTTGATTTACAGCTATTTCTGGGATGTTACTTCTATCCTGTATGGTGAAGACTGATGCAAAATACCTGTTCAATTCATCTGCCATCTCCTTATTTTCCCTTATTAATTCCCCAAACTCACTTTCTATAAGACCAAGGCTCACTTTGTCGACTCTTTTCTTTTTAAAATATCTATAGAAACTCTTACTGTCTGTTTTTATGTTTCTAGCCAGCTTTCTCTCGTACTCTAATTTTTCCCTCCTTATTAATCTTTTAGTCCTTCTTTGCTGCTTTTTATATTCTGTCCAATCTTCTGGCCTGCCACCCATGTTTGCGAAATTATATGCTTTTTCTTTAAGTTTGATACTACCTTTAACTTTTTCAGTTAACCACGGAGGGTGGGTCCTCCCCTTGGAATTTTTCTTTCTCGTTGGAATGTATCTATTCTGTGTATTATGAAATATCCCCTTAAATGTCAGCCACTGCATCTCTATTGACCTATCCGTTAACCTACTTTGCCAGTTCACTTTTGCTAGCTCTGCTTTCATAATCCATCTGCCATCTTGTTGCCCACTCAATTAACCTGTCTATATCTCTTTGCAGCCTCTCTGTGTCTTCCCCACAGCTTACCTTTCCACCTACCTTTGTATCACCAGCAAACTTAAGATACATTACTCTCTGTCTCTTCAGCTAAGTGATTAATACAGATTGTAAAAAGATGAGGCCCCAGCACTGATCCTTGCACATTCCACTATTCATTGCCTTCCAACTTGAAAATGCCGTTTATGTCCATTCTTTGCTTCCTGTCCATTAACCAATCCTCTATGCATGCTAATATATTACCCACAACTCCATGAGCCATTATAATAAAAGCAAAATACTGCGGATGCTGGAAATCTGAAATAAAAACAAGAAATGCTGGAACCACTCAGCAGGTCTGGCAGCATCTGTGGAAAGAGAAGCAGAGTTAACGTTTCGGGTCAGTGACCCGAAACGTTAACTCTGCTTCTCTTTCTACAGATGCTGCCAGACCTCCATGAGCCATTATCTTGCCCATTAACGTTTTGTATGGCACCTTATCAAATGAGTGGCATGGACAGAGTGGATAGTCAGAAGCATTTTCCCAGGGTGGAAGAGTCAGTTACTAGGGGACATAGGTTTAAGGTGCAAGGGACAAAGTTTAGAGGGGATGTGCGAGGCAAGTTCTTTACACAGAGGGTGGTGAGTGCCTGGAACTTGCTGCCGGGGGAGGTGGTGGAAGCAGGTACAATAGCGACGCTTAAGAGGCATCTTGACAAATACATGAATAGGATGGGAATAGAGGGATACGGTCCCCGGAAGTGCAGAAGGTTTTAGTTTAGACAGGCATCAAGATCGGCGCAGGCTTGGAGGGCCGAATGGCCTGTTCCTGTGCTGTACTGTTCTTTGTTTTCCCTGATGTTAGGTTAACTGGCCTGTAGTTTCCTGTTTTCTCTCTTTCTTGAAAAGTGGTGTAACATTTACCAACTTCCAAACCGATGGGACCATTCCCGAATCGAAGAAATTTTGCAAAATCATAGTTGCAGGGATAGTGAATGCGCTAGCTATCACTTTTAGCACCCTAGTTTGTAGGCCATCAGGTTCCAGGGATTTGTCAGATTTTAGTCCCATAAGCTTCTCCAATACTTTTTTCTCTGCTGATATGAATTTATTTATTTATTTAGAGATACAGCACTGAAACAGGCCCTTCGGCCCACCGAGTCTGTGCTGACCAACAACCACCCATTTATACTAATCCGACATTAATCCCATATTCCCTACCACATCCTCACCATTCTCCTACCACCTACCTACATTAGGGGCAATTTACAATGGCCAATTTACCTATCAACCTGCAAATCTTTGGCTGTGGGAGGAAACCGGAGCACCCGGCGGAAACCCACGCGGTCACAGGGAAACTTGCAAACTCCGCACTAGCAATACCCAGAACTGAACTGGAGCTGTGAGGCTGCGGTGCTAACCACTGTGCCACCCAGATTCCTCACTCTTTTTAGCCCCTAGGTTACTGTCTAGTTCTGGCATGAAACTTGTGTCTTCTACTGTGAAGACAGTCACAAAATATTTGTTCAATGCCTCTGCCATTTCTTCATTCCCCATAACAATTTCTCCTGTCTCTACTTCTAAGGGACCAATGTTTATTTTAGCTACTCTCTTCCCTTTTATATACCGATAAAAGCTCTTACAATCACTTGTATAAGACACTAGGTCGGCCTCAGCTGGAGTATTGCATCTGGTTCTGGGCACCGCACTTCAGGAAAGACGCAAGGGCATTGGAGAGAGTACAGAAATGATTCATGAGAATAGTTCCAGGGATGAGGAACTTCAGTTATGAAGATCGATTGGAGAAGTTAGGACTGTTTTCCTTGGAGAGGAGAAGGCTGAGAGGTGATTGATTGAGGTATTCAAAATCATGAGGGGTCTGGACAGAGTAGATAGAGAGAAACTGTTCCCACTTGTGAAAGGATCGAGAAAGAGAGGGCACAGATTTAAAGTATTTGGTAAGAGAAGCAAAACTTTTTCACGGAGCGAGTGGTTAAGGTCTGGAATGCGCTGCATGAGAATGTGGTGTAGGCAGGTTCAATTGAAGCATTCAAAAGGGAATTAGACAATTATAGGAAAAGGGAGAATGTGCAGGGTTATGGGCAGAAGGCAGGGGACTGGAACTGAGGGAATTGCTCTTTCGGAGAGCCGGTGCGGACACGATGGGCCGAATGGTCTCCTTCTGCATTGTAACAATTCTCTGATCTGTTTTTATATTACTAGCTAGTTTACTCTCATTCTATTTTTTCCTTTATCAACTTTTTGGTGGCCCTTTGCTGGTTTCTAAAACACTCCCAATCCTCAGACTTGCTGTTCTTTTTTGCAACAATGTAAGCCTCCTCTTTTAATCTAATACTATCCTTAATTTCCTGAGTGAGTCACAGATGGGTCCTTTTCTTGCTGAATTTGTGTTTTTCAATGGAATGTATTTTTGTTGAACATTTTGAATTGTTTCTTTTAAGGTTTCCCACTTTTCATTTACTGCCATTCTTTTTAGTCTATTTACCCAATTTACCTTAGCCAGTTCTCCCCTCTTACCTTCATAATTGGCTTTGTTTAAATTTAGGATTCTTGTTTGTGATTGCAGTATGTCATTTTTAAACTTAACATGGAATTCAATGGTATTATGAGTGTGAAGGTGAGTAGGTTCACCCTTGCTGGTGCCGAGCCTGGAGGCAACCATCCATTCCAATGCTGGTATTAGTTTAGCGGATGAGTTAGAGAGAAGGGCACAGACCTGAGACTCAACTACACAAATTCGACTGCTACACGCCAGTGAAACAATCATAGTCCCATGCCACCCGGTTCATCGCTCGCCATTCACTTAATCTGGCTGGTAGGACTAAATTGTAACTAAGTGTAGGGTAATGAGTATTCATGCTTTTTAAATGGATGCAAAGCTGCAATCCGCCACCGCGCTGGGGGAACCCCAGAATGCCATTAACCTGCTGCCAACTTAATTTGTCCAAAATATCCCGCCACCAAGAATCCATAAAAACACCTCCCACCTAATGATATCTCTCTGCACGACACCAAATACACTGTGGGGGACAGAATAAAATTCCCCCTCTGGAGTGTACATGCACAAGGCTTTGAGCTGGTGGAGAAAGCTACTAAAAAGCCCTACAGGATCCTTGGCTTTATAAACAGGCAAGAAAGTTGCCCTAAACCTTTTAAGACACTGGTTAGACCACACCTGGAGTACTGTGTCCAATTCTGGGCACCATTCTTTAGGAAGGATGTCACAGTTCCAGAGGTGGTACAGAGGAGATGTGCAGGGACGTGGGACTTCAGTTATCTGTAGAGACTAGAAAAGCTTGGTTGTTCTCCTCTGATCAGAGAATGTTAAAGGGAGATCATGAAGGATTTTGGTAGAGTAAATAAGAAAGTGTCCAGTGGCAGAAGGGTGAGTAATCAGGGGACAAAGATTTAAGGTAATTGGGAAAAGAACCAGAGGCAATATGATACGTTTGTGGGAGCTTGCTCTAGGCAAATTGGCTACCACATTTCCTACATTTCAACAGCAACTGCAATTCAAAAGTATCCTATTGGCTGAAAAGCACATTGGAATGTTATGAGCTTGTGAAAAATGCCACAGAAATGCAAGTCTTTCTTCATAAAGAATTTTTTTTTGTATGCAGCCAGTTGTTGTGATCTGGAATGTGCTGCCGGAAAGGGTGGTGGAAGCAGATTCAAGAATAACTATCAAAAGGGAGCTGGATAAATACTTGAAGAGGGAAAAAATTACAGGGCTTTGGGGAAAAGGCAAGGCAGTGGAACAAATTGAATAGCTCTTTCAAAGAGCCGTAACAGGCATAAGGTCCGAATGGCCTCCTCCTATGCTGTATCATTCTATGATTTATGATTTAGATATAGCTTATACTGAGTTTTCAAAACCAGCTGTGATAGAGAGGGGGAAAAAAAATCACATACTGATTATACATGTGTTGCAGCTTTTGTGCTCTATATACATCAGAAAGCATCATTAGTTCATATTAGTTCAATTTTCCAAGAATAGATGCCAGTTGAATTTTGAAACCAACTAATTACCACCTCATAGAATCATTTACAGCACAGAAGGTGGCCATCTGGCCCATCGAGTCTATCCCGGCTCTCTGTAAAACAATTCAGTCATTCCCACTCCCCTGCTCTATCCTGTGGCCCTGCAAGTTTATTTCCCTCAAGTGCTCATCCAGTTTCCTTTTGAAATTAGTTGTTTCCGCTTCCAACACCCTCATAGACAGCGAGTTCCAGGTCATTACCACTTGCTGAGTAAAAAAGTTCTTCCACACATTCCCCCTGCATCTCTTGCCTAAGACCTTAAATTTGTGTCCCCCAGTCCTTGTATCATCAGCTAATGGGAACAGTTTTTTCTTTATATTATGTAAACCTTTTATAATCTCGTACTCCTCTAACAAATCTCCCCTCAACCTCCTTTGCTCAAAGGAGAACAACCCCAACTTCTCCAACCTCACCTTGTAGCTAAAATCCTTCATCCCTTGAAGCATTCTGGTAAATGTCACCTGTGTTTTGTTGACAGAATTGGGAAATTATCTGACCACTTACACTATGGTCCTATCGTGGCATGCTCTCGTATGCTTACGGCCAATGTCTTTTTGGGCTTCTGCTAAATAAAGATTGCATTGATAAATCTAACGATATGTATTATATTGGCTAGCAGCTTAAACTAAACAATGAAAGGCGGCAATCTTTTTAATCTCGGTGTTTGTTCTGTACTCACACCTCACACGTATTTGTGAACTTAGTTTTATGATGTACACTGGGTACTGTTGTTCTAGGAAACAAGGTGAAAACTCGCATCCTATGATACATCTCTCTCGCACATAAGTTTCTGTACAGGAGCGAGAACTCCGCTTTGCTGATAAGTAAGGTGGGTGCAGGGAGGGAGGAGTGGTAGAGGGGTTCATAATGTGTTCTGGTGGCACTGCAATAGCCAGAACAGGCTAAAAACTATACAGAAGACGTTCATCACAGCTGTTAGTTTCCCCAAAATATACTTTATCGTAAAATTTGTAAAAGTGCATTACACAACAGTTCTAATTTGACATTACAGAAAGTTCAATTTCTTTCAGTACAGTACATCCCACTCTGAGGTACCTCACTACGCTTACAATTACAGGTTATATTTACCATTTACATTTCATGTCAAACATTCTCTGGTGTATCCAGTCTGATGGATTTTACACGGGTTCCAGCCCCTCAGTGTACTATGGTGGGAGGGCCTTAGACTGTGGCCTTTCCCCATTGAGCCTTTGCGGTGGTTGCCCAAGCCTTAAATGTGTGCCTTAGCACACAGTGTTAGACCTTGGAATGTGCCAGTCTGCAACACTCAGTTGTGGACAGCTCTTTGCATTGGAAAACCAACAGGTTTCGGGTAGACCAAAGAGCGTCTTTCACCAAATTGACCATCTTCCAGTAGCAGTTGATGTTTGTCTTGCTGTGCATCCCTGGGAACAGCCCATAGAGCACAGAGTCTGCATAATGGAGCTGCTTGGGATGAACCTCGACAAAAACCACTGCAACTCTTTCCAGACCTTCTTCACAAAAGGAACATTCCTGAAGGGGGTGGATGAATGTCTTTTCCCCACCGCAGCCATTTCGAAGACAGCGTACGGTGGTGCTGAGACTCCAGGTGTGCATGAAAGATCTGTCAGGGAGAGCCCTTCTCACCACCAGCCAAGCTATGTCTTCATGCTTGTTTGAAAGTTCTGGCAATGAGGCATTCTGCCAAATGGCTTTGACAGTCTGCTCAGGACACCATCCAACAGGATCCACCATCTCCTTTTCCTGCTGGACCACAAGGACATTACGTGTGGACCACTGCCTGATGGACGTGTGGTCAAAACTGCTTTTCTGCACAAACTTTTCCACAAAGATCAGGTGGCATGGGACAGTCCAACTGAATGGAGCGTTCACGGCAACTTGGCCAGACCCATCCTCCGCAACACCTGGGACACATAGAACCTCAACACCCAGTGGCACTTGGGGCTGAATTGTTGGGCCCCGCAGATATTCCCAATAACAGTGGCGGAAAATTACGAGGCTGACTGGCGTGCCAGCTTCCCGACCCTGTTCAATTTTGGCTGATGCAGGTTCAGGGCCTGGGAAGTTTGCTCGCCTAGTGGAGGAGGGCAAGCAATTAAACTCATTAAGAGCCTTGTTGTGCAGGCATTAAGGAGGCCGACTGGGCTTTTCCAGTCGGTCTCCAGTTTCCCAACACAACGGGGGGCAGATCAACTTCTTGGGGGCGGACACCCAAGGGCAGGCTGGGCTGCCAGCGCTCCTGGCAAGCCTACAGGCCCTCTCTGCCTGCCTGGATGGGGATATAGCCAGAGGTTGCAGTGTACAGGAGCTCCCTCCCACCCTTCACATTGGTGGCCTACCTGCTTTTTGTGCTTTTAATTAAAGTTTTTAAAAAGTGGCTGAGAGGGCACCTTCTTGTTGAAGTGCTCTCCCAGTTGCTTACCTTGTACTTCAGCTGGGTGCTTCTCTGAATCGAAGACCTCTGATTGGCCCTCCAGCTTCAAAAGCCCGTATCCCTCTCTTATTCGGACAGGGAGCCTGTCTCCATGCCAATTAATAACTCACCCACATGAAAATCTTAACGTTAATACCGTCTGTCGTGTTGTGTGGCACTATCACCGTGCTAAATGGGATAGATTGCGAACAGATCTAGCAATGCAAAATTGGGCATCCATGAGGCGCTGTGGGTCATCAGCAGAATTGTGCTCAACCACAATCTGTAACCTCATGGCCCGGCATATCCCGCACTCTACCATTACCATCAAGCCAGGAGACCAACCTTGGTTTAATGAAGAGTGCAGGAGGGCATGCCAGGAGCAGCACCAGGCACACCTCAAAATGAGGTCTCTACCTGGTGATGCTACAACCCAGGACTATCTGCATGCCAAACCACGCAAGCAGCATGCGATAGACTGAGCTAAGTGATCCCATAACCAATGGATCAGATCTAAGCTCTGCAGTCCTGCCACATCCAGCCGTGAATGGTGGTGGACAATTAAACAACTAGCTGGAGGAGGTGGCTCCACAAATATCCCCATCCTCAATGATGGGGGAGCCCAGCACATCAGTGCGAAAGATAAGGCTGAAGCAATTGCAACAATCGTCAGCCAGAAGTGCTGAGTTGATGATCCATCTCAGCCTCCTCCTGAATCCCCAGCATCACAGATGCCAGACTTCAGCCAATTCGATTCACTCCGCGTGATATCAGGAAACGACTGAAGGCACTGGATACTGCAAAAGCTATGGGCCCTGACAATATTCCGGCAATAGTACTGAAGACCTGTGCTCCAGAACTTGCCTTGCCCCTAGCCAAGCTGTTCCAGTACAGCTACAACACTGGCATCTACCCTGCAATGTGGAAAATTGCCCAGCTATGTCCTGTACACAAAAAGCAGGACAGGTTCAACCCGTCCAATTACCGCCCCATCAGCCTACTCTCAATCATCAGTAAAGTGATGGAAGGTGTCATCAACAGTGCCATCAAGCGGCACTTGCTTAGCAATAACCTGCTCAGTGACGCTCAGATTGGGTTCCGCCAGGGCCACTCTGCTCCTGATCTCATTACAGCCTTGGTTCAAACATGGACAAAAGAGCTGAACTCAAGAGATGAGGTGAGAGTGATTGCCCTTGACATCAAGGCAGCATTTGACTGAGTATGGCATCAAGGAGCCCTAGCAAAACTGAGGTCAATGGGAATCAGGGGGAAAACCCTCCATTGGCTGGAGTCATACCTAGTGCAAAGGAAGATGGTTGTGGTTGTTGGAGGTCAATCATCTGAGCTCCAGGAGATCACTGCAGGAATTCCTCAGGGTAGTGTCCTGGGCCCAACCATCTTCAGCTGCTTCATTAATGACCTTCCTTCAATCATAAGGTCAGAAGTGGGGATGTTCGCTGATGATTGCACAATGTTCAGCACCATTCGTGACTCTTCAGATACTGAAGCAGTCCGTGTAGAAATGCAGCAAGACCTGGACAATTTCCAGACTTGGGCTGATAAGTGGCAAGTAACATTTGCGCCACACAAGTGCCAGGCAATGACCATCTCCAACAAGACAGAATCTAACCATCTCCCCTTGACATTCAACGGCATTACCATCGCTGAATCCCCCACTATCAACATCCTAGGGGCTACCATTGACCAGAAACTGAACTGGAGTAGCCATATAAATACCATGGCTACAAGAGGAGGTCAGAGGCTAGGAATCCTGAGGTGAGTAACTCACCCCCTGACTCCCCAAAGCCTGTCCACTATCTACAAGGCACAAGTCAGGAGCGTGATGGAATACTCTCCACTTGCCTGGATGGGTGCAGCTCCAACAACACTCAAGAAGCTTGACACCATCCAGGACAAAGCAGCCCATTTGATTGGCACCCCATCTACAAACATTCACTCCCTTCACCACTGACACACAGTGGCTGCAGTGTGTACCATCTACAAGATGCACTGCAGCAATGCACCAAGGCTCCTTAGACAGCACCTTCCAAACCCACGACCTCTACCAACTAGAAGGACAAGGGCAGCAAATACATGGGAACACCACCACCTGCAAGGTCCCGTCAAAGTCACACACCATCCTGACTTGGAACTATATCGCTGTTCCTTCACTGTCGCTGGGTCAAAATCCTGGAACTCCCTTCCTAACAGCACTGTGGGTATACCTACCCCAAATGGACTGCAGCGGTTCAAGAAGGCAGCTCACCACCACCTTCTCAAGGGCAATTAGGGATGGGCAATAAATGCTGGCCTGGCCAGCGTCGCCCACATCCCATGAATGAATAAAACAAACAATAGTTTCCCACCAGAAGTGGGTTCAAGACCTGAAAACAGCCCTGCCTCCAGGTGTCCGCCTGTGTGAGGGAATTTCAGCCCTTGGTGTTTACGTACCGAGGGTATACGCACAGTTTGTTGCAGCCGCACAGAAAGGTAGCCATCAGGGTGTGAGCAATGTTGGGTACGCTTTTCCTCTACCTAGAGATTGTGTCCCTGCAGATGTAGTTGATTTTTGATCTTCAGATAAAACTGAAGATGTCTTTGTTGACTGCCGCGCCACAGGAACTGGGCATGGGCCAGATCTGCACCACGTACAGCAACATCAAGAACATCTCGCACCTGATCACCAGGTTCTTACCCACATTGGAGAAGGAGCATCGCTCCCACATGTCTAGTTTCTATTTGGACTTGACTATGCACTCCTCCCAGTTTCTGGCGCACACCTCGGCCTCTCCAAAATAATATCCGCAGCACCTTCAGGTACTGTGGGATGATAAAGCTGGTAATTCAGCACCACATGGTCAGGGGATGGGCTGCAATGAGCCTCATCTAAACATGTTTGGTGGATGTAACACATGTTTAATGCGAAACATAGCTAAAATACACCCATTAAAGGCAGAGGAACTTAGACAATGGCAAAGACGTGACTGGAGGGGGGAGAGTTAAAACATAGCAATGGATGGACATGGATTCAGATCCACAGCAAAGGAGTGCACCAGCCCCAGAGGCTCTCACAGATAGCACAGCATATTCCGAAATATACTGATAAGTAAATTGTAGACCTTTGAAACTGTTCCACTGATTTCAAAATTTGAAAACTTCGAATGGAACCTGCAGTAGAAGCACTGGTGAGTGGCAGGTTTGAAAAATTGCGCAATGACGTCAGTACACAATTGCCGGGACGTCACAACGTCCCCAGGCACAGGCGCAAACTGGTACTGGCAAAGGTGACCAGGCTGACGCACGTAAGCGGTGATACCATCAGTGGGAGAAACTGCGCAGACACGGATGGACGCATGTGCAAAGGGGCCTTCCGATCGGCGTCAGGTTTTCAGGCTCATTGTTCCCACGACTTGCTTTATTAGGTTAATAAAATTAGATCTTTTGCTGGCTCACTCAAAATGAAACTACTTATTTTACACCTCATAGCATTGGATGGACTCAGTGCTAATGAGTCACATTTTCTAAGACAGCACAAACCTAATTAAAACGTTATTTTGTGGTGCATTTGTCATTTTATAAGTCAGCAAGCATGAATACGTAATTTTTAAGGATTGGTTTTGGTTTTGAGCATCTGACTATTATTTAACCTTCCCAGCACTGGAGCTGTATGTTCTTTTATTGTCAAATTCAATTCATCTGACAGGACGAGAAAAAATCTCATAAAACAGGCATACTTCGGTCACTGCTGCACCCTGTACACTCAATACAGGGTGTACACTCAGTATACATACTGAATTGTACCTATTGCTCTAATTACCATACAGTTCTAAATCCTTCTAAATGATGAGGAGGTAGTAGATAGGTTGTCTATATTTAAGGTTGATAAAGCACCAAGACCAGATGAGATGCATTCAAGGATACTGTGGGAAGTGAGAGTAGAAATTGCGGAGGCACTGGTTATAATTTTCCAGTCTTCCTTAGATTCAGGGGTGCTCCCAGATCTGGAGAATTGCAAACGTTACACCTTTGTTCAAAAAAGGATGGAAAGATAAGACAAGCAACTACAGGTCAGTCAGTGTAACTTCAGTGGTGG
Organism: Heterodontus francisci; assembly: GCF_036365525.1. Lineage (NCBI taxonomy): Eukaryota > Metazoa > Chordata > Chondrichthyes > Heterodontiformes > Heterodontidae > Heterodontus > Heterodontus francisci. The sequence continues at coordinate 51,100,059 of NC_090372.1, read as the reverse complement.
GTAAACTTCCAGGAACAAAAATACGGGACCAAATTAATAGTCACATGGACAAATGCAAGTTAATTAAGGAAAGCCAGCATGCATTCGTTAAGGGAAAACCTTGTTTAAATAACTTGCTGGGATTTTTGAAGAGGTAACTGAGAGGGTTATTGAGGGCAATGCTGTTGATGTGGTGTACATGGACTTCCAAAAGGCATTTGATACAGTGCCGCACAACAGACATGTAAGCTGACTTAGGCCTTGGTGTATGGGGCACAATTCAAAATTTGCGGATGATATGAAACTTGGAAGCACTGTAAACTGTGAGGAGGATAATGTAGAACAAGGTTGTTCAACCTTTGTGCATCGAGGGCCACATTACAATTTTTGATTTACTTGGGGGGGGGGGGGGCAGTGAGACTATTTCGGAAAGATAAAAGCATTAAAGATTTATCTTACTATTAATCAAAACAACAAATGTGCATTTTTGTGAAGTAGCTTTCAATGAGAAGATTAATTTATTGACTTACTTTCTCATCACTATGTTAGACACCTGGATACCTGCCATCTTTTGCTTACACAAGTAGTCAATGTCTGTCGCACACTTGTAGCGATGTAGAGTATTCCAGATAGATGTCCATCTGTCAGGAGTGAACATGATCACTCTCTCTCCCTCTCTGTCTCTCTCTCTCCTAGTGTTCTCCCCCACCCCCCCCCACCCCGTGTACCCCAATATCGTCCTCACTCTGTGTCCTCCCTCTTTCTCTCTCTCTCCCCCCTCTCGGTCCCCTGTCTCCCCCTCATTCTCTCTGCCCCCTCCCTCTCTCTGTCCCCCCCTCACCCCCACCCTCACCCTCTCTCTGCCCCCCCAACCTCTCTCTGACAGTTGCAGAGAGCAGAAGCACTCAGCTTTGCGGTTGGTCAGTTTTTTAAAAAATTGTGCTGAGTTTCACAGTTTACAGGTGCTGACATCGGAAACAGCGGCTTCTGAACTTCGGACAGATTCAGAGTTTTCCGGCGGCCTTTAAAAAAAGTCAGAAAACTCCGAATATGTCCGAAGTTGGGAAGCCGCTGTTACCGCTCTCACGCGGCGCCTGTTAGCTGTGAAATTGCAATTTTTTTTAAAAGCCGGTCTAGAAGAAGACAATGAGAAATTTCTCATCTCTGAAATACATCCATGGGCCGGATGGAAACCTTTGGCGGTCCGCATACTGGCCTGTGGGCCATATGTTGGACAACTCTGGTGTAGAACTTCAAAAGGACGTAGGCAAGTTGGTGGAATTGGTGTAGAAGTGGCAGATGAAGTTGTGGAGAAATGTGAAATGATTCTCCATGTTCATCCTACCAAAGTGAGACAATTTAAACTAAAGGGTACAACTCTGCAGGAGCAGAGGGACCTAGGGGTATATGTGCATAAGTTATTGAAGGTGGCAGGACAGGTTGAGAGAGTGGTTAAGAAAGCATACAGTATCCTAGGCTTTATTAATAGGGGCATAGAGTACAAGAGCAAAGAGGTTATGTTGAACTTGTATAAGATGCTAGTTTGGCCTCAGCTGGAGTGTTGCATCCAGTTCTGGGCACTGCACTTCAGGAAAGATATGAAGGCGTTTGAGAGAATACAGAAAAGGTTCACGAGAATGGTTCCAGGGATGAGGAACCTCAGTTATGAAGATCGACTGGAGCATTTGGGACTATTTTCCTTGGAGAAGAAATGGCTGAGAGGTGAATTGATAGAGGTATTCAAAATCATGATGGGTCTGGACAGAGTGGATAGGGAAAAACTGTTCCCACTCGTGAAAGAATTGAAAACAAGAGGGCACAGATTTAAAGTGATTGGTGAAAGAAGGAAAAATGACATGAGGAAAAACTTCTCAACACAGCGAATGCCCGAGAGTGTGGTGGAGGCAGGTTCAATTGAGGCCTTCAAAGGGGAATTAGACTGTTATCTGAAAAGGAAGAATGTGCAGGGTTACGGGGAGAGGCAGGAGGAATGACCCCAGATGAATTGCTCATTCGGAGAACCAGTGCAGACATGATGGGCCGAATGGCCTCCTTCTGCATTTGTAACAATTTTGCAATTCTGTGAAATCTAGCTGCCAAACCTCATTTGCTTGAGGGAGGATAGCTATACTTCACTTTCATGAGGGTAAAACTTCACATAATTGCACTATGCTTTTGGATGGCAATTAAAGGAACGGAGGGGATGTTTGGTAACAGAGCAACAATAGAAGGGGGAAAAGCATGATAGTGAAGGGGAAAGGGAGGGGAAAAGGGGAAGGTGTAACAATGAATTGAAAAGGGAGGAGGAAATAAATGGCAATGAAAGGCAGTTTGAAGTAAACCAACACATCTCTCAAATGCAGCAGTGTCACTTCCTGAATATTCTGTAAATATTGCTGACCCCCTCACCTCTTAAATTGAGTAAATATCCAAACAAAAAGTATGCGGATGCTAAAGGCTGTTAAAAATAAATTGGAACAGAACAGATTATCAGGAAAAGGTTACAAACTATTTCCCTGGCTGAGGCAGACCTCTGCATAACAGACAGACAGAAATGATTTTTTCATTGGGATTGAAATGGCTTCAAATGATAGATGAGTGGAAATTTTGATCCAGTACTGAACTGCATAATCTTTCCAATACTGACTTTCTAAATTGGAAATTGTATTACAAGAAATCATTTGAAGGAAAAAAAGGACACTGGTCCAATTATTTTGATTATTAGGTAGTCATAAAGTCAAAGTGGCACAGAAGGATACTGTTTGGCCCATCAAGTCTATGCCAGCTCTCTGCAGAGCAATCCAATCAATCTCATATTCTGGCTCTATGCTTGTAGCCTTGAAAGTATTTTTTCCCATCAAGTGCCGATCCAATTTCCTTTTGAAATCATTCATCGTTTCCACTTCTACCACCATTGTAGGCAGCGAGTTCCAGGTCATTATCATTCAGTGCATAAAAAAGTTCTTGCTCATATTCTCCCTGCATCCCTTGCACACAACCTTAAATCTGTGTCCCCTCATCCTTGTACCATCAGATAATGGGAATAACTTTTCTTTGCCTACCCTATCCAAACTTGTTAGAATCTTGTACACCTCTATTACCTCTCTCTTCAATCTCCTTTGCTCCAAGGAGAACAACCTGAGCTTCTCTCAATATGTCCTGTCACCTTTAAAGATCTATGCACATGAACCCCCAGGTCCCTCTGCCCCTTACACTCTTTATATCTGTATCAATTTGTCTATATTGCCTCTCCCTATCTCTTTTGAAAAAATGCATCACATCACTTTTCTCTGTATTAAATTCCATCTGCCACTTGTCTGCCCATCCTACTAGCCTATCTATGTCCTGATGCAGTTGATTTGCATCATCCTCACTGTTAGCCAAACCCCCAAGTTTGGTATCATTGGCAAATTTTGAAATTTTACATTGTATTCCAAGATCCAAGTCATTTATATATATGAGAAAAACAGTGGTCCTAGTACTGAATCTTGCGGAACACCACCGTCTATCATCCTCCAGTCTGAAAAACAACCATTTACTGCCACTCACTGTTTTCTGGCTTTAAGCCAATATTTTATCTAAGCTGACACTGTCCCTCCTAGTCCCATAAGCCTCAATTTTGGTAACCAGCCTTTTATAGAGTCATCGAGTTGTACAGCACAGAAACAGCCCCTTCGGCCTATCGTGTCTGTGCCAACCATCAAGCATCTATCTATTCTAATTCCATTTTCCAGCACTTGGCCCATGGCCTTGTATACTATGGTGCTTCAAGGGCTCATCTAAATACTTATTAAATGTTGTGAGGGTTCCTGCCTCTACCACCCCTTCACACAGTGTGTTCCAGATTCCAACCACCCTCTGGGTGAAAAAAGTTTTCCTCAAATCCCCTCTAAACCTCCTGCCTCCTACCTTAAATCTATGCCCCCTGGTTACTGACACCTCCGCTAAGGGAAAAAGTTTCTTCCTATCTGTTTCCTGCCACTAAACCAATTTTGGATCCAATTTGCCAAATTGCCCTGGATCCTATGGGTTCTTGCCTTCTTAATCAATCTCCCATGTGGGACCTTATCAAAAGTCTTACTGAAGTTCATTTAGACTACATCAACTGCTTTACCCTCATCTACACATCTAGTCACCTATGGATGCTGTGGATCTCAGAAGGAGGCCGAGATAGATCATCCACTCGGCATTTCAGGCTGAAGATGGCCGCAACTGCTTCAGCCTTTTCTTTTGCACGAATGTGTTGGCCTCCTCCCTCATTGAGGATGGGGATATTTATGAAGACTCCTCTTCCAGTTAGTTGCTAATTGTCCACCACGATTCACGACTGGATGTAGCAGGACTGCAGAACTTTGATCTCATCCGTTGGTTGTGGAATAAATTAGCTCTGTCTTTTGCGTGTGTTACAAGTGCTTCCATTTTTTGGGTAAATTTTAAAGATTTGTATTTCAAAACTGAAAAGATTCCATAGACGCTGGAACTCTTTTTTTAAATGGAGATCACCAGAAGGTTTTTGGACTGAGCTTGAAAACAATTACCGGAAGGCACTTGTCTGCAGACAATTACCCAGCAGGGGTTTGTTTTTGACTTGGGGAAAAATGTTTGCAGAGAAGTGACAGGTCAAGAATTATAGAGGTCAGGATGCTTGTCTCTTGTGACATTGTTTATGGTTTCGCTTTACAAGTATACGAATTAGGAGAAGTACGCCATTCGGCCCCTCGAGCCTGCTTCGTCATTCAATAAGATTATGTCTCGAATTCCACACTCCCATCTACCCCCAATACCCTTTGATTCCCTTGCCTAAGAATCTATCTACCTCCGCCTTAAAAATATTCAATGACTCCGCCTCCACTACCTTCTGAGGCAGAGTTCAAAAGTCGCAAAACCCTCTTAACAGAAAAAAATTCTCCTCATCTCTGTCCTAAAAGGACGACCCCTAATTTTAAAACGGTGCCCCCTAGTTCTGGACTCTCCCACAAGAGGAAACATCCTTTCCATATCCACCTTGTCAAGACCGTTCAGGATCTTATAAACTTCAATCAAGTCTCCCCTCACTCTTCCAATCTCCAGTGAAAACAAGTCCAGTCTGTCCAACCTTTCCTCATAAGACAACCCGCTCATTCCAGATATCAATCTAGTAAACCTTCTTTGAACCGCCTCCAACACATTTACATCCACCCGTAAATAAGGAGACCAAAACTGCACATAGTATTCGAGATGTAGTCTCGCCAATGCCCTGGACAGCTAAAGCATAACATTCTTACTTTTATTTTCAATTCCTTTCATAATAAAGGATAGCATTCCATTAGCCTTTTTTATTACTTGCTGTACCTGCATACTAACTTTTTGTGACTCATGCACTAGAACACCTAGATCCCTCTGCACCTCAGAATTCTGCAGTCGTTCTCTGTTCAAGTAATACTTTGCTTTTTTATTTTTCCTGCCAAAATGAACAACTTCACATTTTCCCACATTATACTCCATCTGCCAGATTTTTCCCCCACTCACTCAACCTATCTATATCAGTCTGTAACCTCATTATGTCCTCTTCACAACATACTCTCCTACCTATCTTTGTGTCATCTGCAAATTTAGCTATCATGCCATTGCTCCCCTCACCTAAGTCATTGAAAAAAATTGTAAAAAGTTGAGGCCCCAGCACAGACTCCTGTGGAACTCCACTTGTCACATCCTGCCAATCAGAAAAGGGCCCATTTATGCATATTCTCTGTTTTATGCCAGCCAGCCAATCTTCTATCCTTGCTAATATGTACCCCCGACATCATGAGTTCCTACTTTGCACAATAACCTTTTATATGGCACCTTGTCAAATGTCTTCTGGAAATCCAAGTATAGTACGTCAACAGGCTCCCCTTTATCCACATTGCATATTACACCTTCAAAGAACTCCAATAAATTGGTTAAAAATGATTTCCCTTTCACAAAACCATGCTGACTATTCCCGATTACCTTGAGTTTTTCTAAGTGCCCAGCTATAGCCTCCTTAATGATCGATTTGGACAGTGAGTTGAGATATGGACAATGGTTTGAAAATACAGTTGGAGAAAACTTGCCAAGAAGAACAAACCATCCCAACTCAGTCTGTTCCAGCAGAGTGGAAAACGTCTGCCAGTTTTTCATCTCTTGAGGAGCTGAAAAGCAAGTATAAGAAGCACACTGAGACTGTGGCTGCATTCCTCCTCCAAGGCCTGTGTCTGAAACCTCTGTTGCTGCATTTCCTGGAAGCCTACCCAAACTGATCTTCAACGTCATCTGAAAAATAACTGTTCTAGGAAGATTTGGAACGCCAACCAAAACAAAGGACATCTTTCCATATCTTCTCTTTCTTCTTCAAGAATTAGCAAGTATTTAACCCAAGTGTTTTTTGTAATCGAGCTCTAAAACGCGAATCCTTTTATTTTTCTGGTTAACGTGTGTGTGTGTGTGTGTGTGTGTGTGTGTGTGTGTGTGTGAGTGTGAGGGACGAAGGTAAAAAGGGAACTTTAATATTTCAATCTGTGTGTTTATGCTTTACTTCATTACTGGCTAAGACTTGTTTTATAATAAACCAATAATTCTGTTGTATATTAAAGAAACCTGGTTGGTGTGTTTATTCTGGGATAAAAATCGAGTCTATGATTGACCATAATGGTAAGTAGTAAAAAGATTTAGATACATGTTGTGACCCGTGGAGAAGTGGAACTAGAATAAACAGTGCACACCTCCCGCCTCGGTCATAACACCTGCTGCTTCTGCTGTTTGGCATGCAAGTATTCCTGTGTTGTAGCTTGACCAGGTTGATGCCCCATTTTTAGGTATGCCTGGTGCTGCTCCTGGCATGCTCTTCTGCACTCCTCATTGAACCAGGGTTGATCCTTTGGCTTGACAGTAATGGTAGAGTGGGGGATATGCTGGGTCATATGGTTCAAGATTGTGGTTGAATACAATTTTGCTGTTGATGATCGTTCACCGCACCTCAAGGATGCCCAGTTGTGAGCTGCCAGATCTGTTCTGAATCTATCCCACTTAGGACGACAGTACTGCCACACAACACAATGGAGGGTATTGTCAGTTGTGCGTGGTCACTCCTACCAATACTGTTACTGACAGATGCATCTGTGACAGGTAGATTGGTAAGGACAAGGTCTCGTCGGTTTTTCCCTCTTGTTGGTTCCCTCACCACCTGCTGCAGGCCCAGTCTGGCCTTTATGTCCTTCAATATATGGCCAGCTCAGTCAGTAGTGGTGCTACCGAGCCACTCTTGGTGATGGACATTGAAGTTCCCCACCCACAGTTATCCACTCTAAGCATAGCCAACCTTTCCAGTGCATCCTGCCTGACAATTTTCATCTCATCCATTATCTCTACCATCGCCACTTCTACGAATATTTTGTCAGCATCCTCTTCCATAACAAACACCAATACAAAGTACTATGAGTATTCTAGCCTGCCCTGCACCTCTAAGCATACATTTCACTCTTTCTCCCTAATAGCCCCCCCTCCGCCCCCCACTTACCACCTGATTATGATTTACATGCCGGTAGAGGATTTTTGAGTTCCCTTTTACGTTAACTGCTATTCTATTCTCATATTCTCTCTTTTCCAGTCTTATTTTCCTCTTCACTTCCCCTCTCAACTTATTGTATTTGTAAGAGATAGTGCTAGGTTTTTAAAAAAATTTAAATGGTGGCGTCATATGTTTTCTTTAGGCACCACTTTATAAACAGAGTGTGTGGACAAGTGACTGTATTCTATATCGGGTAAGTATTGATCATTGGTGTCAATTTGTGAACTCCCTTTGTTTGAGTTGTGGCTGATTCAGAACATGGACAAGTATCCCCAAAAGGTTAAGTCCTTAATTTGCACCATTAAACTATTCTAAATCAGTCAAGGAACTCAAAGCAAAGATGGGCCAACAGATATAGAAACTGTTACAAAGAGCCCATTGAGACAAAACTAGGAATTTATTTTTTGATTATATATATTTTAAAAGAAATAGCAATAACCAGTATCTTTTTTAGCCTCCTTATCTCGAGAGACAATGGGTAAGCACCTGGAGGTGGTCAGTGGTGTGTGGAGCAGCGCCTGGAGTGGCTATAAAGGCCAATTCTAGAGTGACAGGCCCTTCCACAGGTGCTGCAGAAAAATTTGTTTGTCGGGGCTGTGACACATTTGGCTCTCCCCTTGCGCTTCTATCTTTTTTCTTGCCAACTGCTAAGTTTCTTCGACTCGCGGCTATGGCTCGTATGGCTAAGGCCATACTAGTCTGAAAACATCTGATCTCGGAAGCTAAGCAGACTCAGGCCTGGTTAGTACTTGGATGGGAGACTGCCTGGGAATACCAGGTGCAGTAGGCAACCAGTATCTATATAGCACTTATAATAGTAAAACATCCCAAGGTGTTTCAGAGGAGCATTATCAAACAAAATTTGACACAGTGCTACAAAACAAGATATCAGGGCAAGTGACCAAAAGCTTGCTCGAAGAGGTAGGTTTTAAGGAGCATCTTAAAAGAGGAGAGAGAGGTGGAGAGGTTTAGGGAGGAAATTCCAGAACTTAGGACCTTGGCAGCTGAAGGTATGGTCACCAATGGTGCAGTGATTAAAATTAGGGATGTGCAAGAGGCCAGAAGTGAAGGAGCAAAGATATCTCGGAGTACTGTAGGGCTGCAGGAGGTTTTCGAGATAGGGAAAGATGAGGCCATTGAGGGATTTGAAAACAAGGATGAGAATTTTAAAATCGAGGCATTGCTTAACCAGTAGGCAATGTAGACCGGGGTGACTGGTGAACAGGTCTTGGTACGAGGTAGGACACAGGCAGCCAAGTTTTGGATGACCTTAAGTTTATTCAGGGTAGAAAATGGAAGGCTGGCCAGGAGTACATTGGAATAATCAAGCCTAGAGGGAACAAAGGCATGGATGAGAGTTTCAGCACCAGATGAGAGATGGCAGGGGCAGAGTTGGGCATTGTTACAGAGGTGGAAATAGACGTTCTTAATGATGACGCAGGTATATGATCAGAAGCTCATCGGAGAGTCAAATATGGCACAAAGATTGTGAACAGTCTGATTCAGCCTCAAACAGTTGCCAGGGAGAGGGATGGAGTTGGTGACTAGGGAACAGAGTTTTTTTTTAATCCATTCATGGGATGTGGGCATTGCTGGCAAATTTAGTATTTATACCCAACTCTAATTTGCCTCGTGAAGCTGATGGTGAGCTGTTTTCTTGAATCGCTGCAATCCATCTGGTTTTGATATACCCATAGTGCTGTTAGGGAGGGAGTTCCAGGATTTTGACCCAGCGATAGTGAAGGAATGGTGATATTTTTCCAAGTCAAGATACTGTGTGACCAGGAGAGGAACGTTCGTTCAGGTGGTGGTGTTCCCATGCATTTGCTGCCTTTATTTTTCTAGGTGGTAGAAATCACAGGTTTGGAAGGGGGAAAGTTTCTGCAATGCACCTTGTAAATGGTACGCACTACAGCCACTATGCTAGTGGTGGAGGCAGTGAATGTTTAAGGTGGTGGATTGGGTCCCAATCAAGGGGCTGTTTTGTCCTGGATGGTGTCAAGCTTCTTGAGTGTTGTTGGATCTGCACTCATGCAGGCAATTGGGGAGTATTTTATCATATTCCTGACTTGTGCCTTGTAAATGGTGGACATGCTTTGGGGAGTCAGGAGGTGAGATACTGCAGAATTCCCAACCTCTGAGTTGTAGCCACAGTATTTATGTGCTGGTCCAGTTAAGTTTCTGGTCAATGGTAACCTCTAGGACGTTGATGGTGGGGGATGGTAATGCCGTTGAGGGGTGGTAGTTAATTATCTCTTGTTGGCAATGATCGTTCCCTGGCACATGTGTAGCACGAATGTTACTTACTATTTAACAACCCAAGCCTGAATGTTATCCAGGTCTTGCTGCATGCATGTACAAACAGCTTATTATGTGAGGAGTTGCAAGTTGAACTGAAGACAGTGCAATCATCAGTGAGCATCAGCATTCTGACCTTATGATGGAAGTAAGGTCATTGATGAAGCAACTGAAGATGATTGTGCTTAGGACACCACACTGAGGAACCTCTGCAGCGATGACCTGGGGCTGAGATGATTGGCCTCCAACAATCACAAACATCTTCCTTTGTGCTAGATATGTGGCGGGGCTGAAGACAATGCTTCCGTTTTCTCAATATTCATTTGGAGGAAATCTTTGCTCATTCAGTACAGGATGTCAGACAAGCAATGTGATAATTTAGAGACAGAGGTTAAACAAAGATAAAAAAGGAGTCTGCTCCTTTGCCAAGTACAAAATTGGGAGGCCCAAGAAGCTCTGCATTAGTCAAGGTTGCTCATGAGTTAGCTAATAACAGATGAGAGTACTGCACCATTAAAGTGTGACTAATCTCAAAGCTTCATGTAATTATCATCTTTGATTGTTATCATGTGTCAGTGTGGTACAGTGGCAATTCACAAAATCCCAGAAAGAGAAATACAACTATGACCAGTGGTTAGTCCATCGTGTACCAAATTGTGAAAACTTAAACGTTTAACTTGTTCAATTTCTTCAAAGAAATTCCTTGAACTTCAAAGTAATTTACACTCAAGTAACTTCAAGTGTCACCAGCTTCTCTACATTGTTACCATTATACCTACAGAAAGAAGAATGATAAAGAACCTACATTTATAGAACAACTTCTGAAATTTCTTAAACATCTCAAAGATGGCATGCAATAAATTTGGAATGGAGTCACTGTTGCATACATCATTGCATGAATTACTTTACTTTCACTGAAGACTCCCAAACAGTAAAAAGATGAACATTTTATCTATTATAGGGTTCTTAATTGAGCCTCCAACAGCACTTCCCCCATACATGTTGAGATCCTGAAGTGCAACTTGAACCCAGGGGAAATAGTGCTGCCAACTGACACCTTCAAAGACCTTCAAATGTAAATTCAGTCAAGCTGGCACATAGGACAGAATTCAGATGTCATTCTGCCTGTACTCCTTCATCCTACATATCGAGACTATAGCCGAAATTTTACATTGTGGAGGTAGCCCCGCCCACCAGCTGAAAATTCAGGGGAGGGCCTGCCTTTGCTGGGCCTGGTTGCAATTGTGCGGCCAGGCCCTTAATTGGTCTCAGTCAGGACTTTTGCCCTTCTGAGATAGGAAGAACCACCTCCAAGAGCTGCCAGCCAATCAGAGGACCAGCAACTCTTCATTCCCAGCAGCGTCACTGGAAGCGGTGGAACTGCTGGGACTGCACCCATCAAGAAGAAGATGATAAATATCGCCCTTCAAAAAGGTAAGTGGGGGTTTGGGCCTTGCTGAGGACAAGCGGCTGGGCCCCGGTGAGGTGGGGGAGGGGCGGTGGTGGTGGGAGTTGGAGATCAGGGCAGGTGGGGTAGTTTTAGCAGGGGTGGGCGGGCCCTTTGTAGGGCACAGAGTTCCCGATCAGAAGCGCCCCCCCCCCCTCCCCTCCTCCAGCCTGCAAGGGAGCCACGAGGTATTACTGGACAGCCTCCTCTGGTGCTGAAGTCCCATCCGCTGCTGGTAAAATACCAGTGGCAGCGGGAGGGGGCCCTTATGTGTCAAGGAATTGGCCACTTTAGGACCTCAACTGGCCTGTGGCGGATGGGCTGTTTGCCAGCTTCCCCACCACTGGTAAAATAGCAACTGAGGTAGGTAGACAACAGGCATGGCACCCCTGCCTCCCAGTCGATTTTACACCCACCCCCCCGGCCCCACCATGCCTCCAAGCCCGCTCCCAGTGGGGTGGGGGGGGGAGGGGGGGGGGGGGTGCGGAAGGGGGAATGTAAAATTCTGGCCCATGTCTCTGTTTGCATGTAAATGTGACAGATAGAGTCATTTATGGCACCGAAGGAGACCATTCAGCCCATCGGTTCCATGCCGGAAAATGTAATGGATGATACAACGGAAAGAACCTTTATTGGAGAAAGGCTCAGAAATCACAAGGCTGCATCCCCTTGGAAAATGTCAATGCAGATAAAAGAATGAAAGGATTGAAAGGAAAGTGAAGCCCACAGGCCTCTCCCATACTCAGAAATCAGTTTCTTGGAGGCAAGCATGCTACCCACTGAGCCACAACTGACAGTCTAACATCATAAAGACAGGCAGCATTGCAAGCTGTATAGATGGAAGCATAAAATTACATTGAGATATTAATGGATTAAGTGAATGGGCAAAACTGTGGCAAATGGATTTCAATTGGGCGGCGCAGTGGTTAGCACCTCAGCCTCACAGCTCCAGTGACCCGGGTTCAGTTCTGGTTACTGCCTATGCGGAGTTTGCAAGTTCTCACTGTGATCGCGTGGGTTTTCGCCGGGTGCTCCGGTTTCCCCCCACAGCCAAAGATTTGCAGGTTGATAGATAAATTGGCCATTGTAAATTGCCCCTAGTGTAGGTAGGTGGTCGGAGAATGGTGGGAATGTGGTAGGGCATATGGGATTAATGTAGGATTAGTATAAATGGGTGATTGTTCGTCAGCACAGACTCGGAGGGCCGAAGGGCCTGTTTCAGTGCTGTATCTTTAAAAAAAAAATGTAGGCAAGTGTGAGGTCATTTACTTTAGACCTAAAAAGGGTAGATAAGAATACTTTCTAAATGGCAAAAAGCTGGAAACAGTAGATCCAAAGGAACTTAAGAGTCCACGTACATAGATCATTAAAATGTCATGGACAGGTACAGAAAATATAAAACAAAACTAATGGAATACTGGGCTTTAAATCTAGAGGGTTAGAATATAAGGCACGAGAAGTTATGCTTTAGCTATACAAAACCCTAGTTAGATCACACCTGGGCGGAGATTTTGTGTGGCCCCCGAGGCAGGGTCAGAGGCGGCGGAGGGGCACGGAGTATTGCGACAGGTGGCGGGAGGCATGGCGGAAGCAAAGGGCCCGTCGTCAAGCGATCTTCCCGGGGCAGGATAGGCTGGCAACAGTCTTCCCATCTAGAGGCCAACTGAGGCCCTTAAGTGGCCTATTAACAGCCAATTAAGGGTCTCTTCCGGTCGCTGCTGGGATCTTACCAGCAGCAGGGGGTGCCTCTGCCATGCGGGGAGGATGCCTTGTAACATGAGGCGCTCATCCTGCTGGGTTGGGGGATGGTTCCCTCCTTCATGGGCACCAGGAACCACGTCTCCCCACCCCCCGGAACCCCCTTCCGACTGGAGTGTACAACACCCCCAGATCCCACTCACCGGGACCTTCTAGACTGGCCCTGGTGACCCTGCCTCATTTAAAGGGTTCCAGCAGTGGGCCTGGGTCTGAGACCATTGCAGTATCGGCAGTGCCCACCGCTCCAAGTGGCGCTGCCAATACTACTGAGCTCCCGGCCTTAAAGGGATGGGGATCCTGGCTCATGAAATATAGAAGCTAAAAAACCGGAGGATTGCTCCGGCGGCAGGAGCGGGCCTGAAAATGTCGAGGCATGGTTCCTCCTGCCTTTTCAGCCCGGCGCAGGGAGCACCAGCTCCAGCACAAAATCCAGACCCTGGAGTACTGTATTCAGTTCCGGTACCATACCTTAGGAAGGATAAATTGGTCTTGGAGTAACTGCAACGTATATTTACCAGAATGATATCGGAACTCCACAGGTTAAATTACAAGAGATTCCACAAACTAAGTCTGGAATTTAGAAGGTTAGGGGATGATTTGACCTCGGTTGTCAAGATTAAAGAGAACCGATAGGGTAGATAAAGAGAAACTATTTCTGCTGGCTGGGGAGTTTTGGACTAGGAGACATAGCCTAAAAATTAGAGTCAAATCTTTCAGGCCATCTACATGCAAAGGGTGGTAGAAGTTTAGAACTTTCTTCCACAAATTGCGGTTGATGTGATGTTAATTGTTAATTTTAAACCTGAGGTTGTTGCATTTTTCTTAATCAAAGATTTTAAGGGATAGTGGGCAAAGGCAGGGGGCCAGTTAGCTAGATGACTTCCACGTGGATCAAAAGAACTCCAACAGCACAGGTTCAATTCCCAACCACTCAAGGCACCAGAACTACATCTTAAGGAGTCTGATGGCCTGCTCAATGGAGGCCATTGCAGTGAGGTGACAGTGGTTGTACTGCTCATTTGTGTCCATTGTGGGATTTCACACAGGTGTCAGCAGCCATCTCTCATCAGCCAGGTGCTATCCAGGGAGGCTGTCTGGTGTCCTGAACAGCTGCGGAACCTACGACTGCCTGAGAATGAATGCATCATGACAGTTGCCAGGAAACGTAGCACACACCTGAAGGAAATGCTTATGATGGTCACACACCAGCTGAACGTTGAAGGTCTTCCTGTTGATGAAAACAGTGGGCTGTGCCACCGGGACCCTGTTGGCAGTCCATCACACCTTGAACTTGAGGGAATCGTACTATGAAGGCAAACCCACGGCCCTCTGTGCCTTAATGGCCATATCTGTGATGAAGATAATGAAGTCCGATGCCCTCTCATACAGGGCATCCATCTGATGCTACTCTGGCTATCCTGTGAGATCTCACACAGGTCCGCCGCTGACCCCTGAAACGAGCCAGAGGCTAAAACATTCAAGGCGACTATCACCTTTATAGCTGCTGGTAGTGGGTGTCCATCCTGCAACCTAAGGTCCTCCTCCAGGACAGTGTGCAGATCAGCAACCATCTGCCTCAGCAGGCGCAATCACCAGCAGCATTGCTGCTCCGACATTTTAAGGAAGCTGATCCTTTGAGAATACACTCGATGCTGCGGGCATTGCCTTCTATCCCCCTCCTGCCCCGTCAGACTACTGCCACAATATCCTCCTGCCTGAAATTGCCAGCGTGTCCGCCTCCGAACCCGCCTCTGTGACAAAATGCTGCCCATTTTATTCAACATTTTACACAATTTAAGTCAGCAAAATAAATTAACAGTGCTGGTACAATAAGGATCTTTTGTACGTGCAAGATAATTGACAACTGCCTCTGGGCTAGAGGGTGATATTGGTAAGGTGATTTCATGATACCCTGTAGCACTGTGGCTAGAGGCGGGAACTGCCTTTGTTGATGCTGTCACTGTTGCTCCCCACTGCTCCATCCAACCTCTGTGTAGGTGGCAGCATGTCTAGATACAGCTTCAATCACTAGGACCTCAGTTACCAAATTTCCCCTGCATCTTGCAGTGACCCAGAATGAGCCCTGCTCTAATACCCACCTTCTCATTCAGAACTCCCAAGAGCCCTGCTTACACTATGGCATGTCAGTGGCTATGCATGAGCTCCTGTTTGCTGATTCCTCCTATTATGCAGAGGATTTAATGTCTGTTACTTTAGTCAAGGCTTCCTGCGTGCAGCTGCCTCATCTGACACAGCGTGGGGCCTGTGCGCCTCTGACAAAGCTGTGTCAAACGACTTCTCAATTGCCTGCTCGATCACCCTAATTGTCTGTCCGCAGCTACCGGGTGGAGGCTGTCTTCCCCAAGAAGCCACCACCGGAAAAATCACGCAGAGTTGGCAATACGACAAACTACTGCCACAATATCCTCCTGCGTGAAATTGCCAGCGCGCCCGCCTCTGTGTCAAAATTCTGCCCATTTTCTTCAACATTTTACACAGCTTAAGCCAGCAAAAAAAATTAACAGTGCTGGTACACGAAAGATAATTGACAACTGCCTCTGGGCTAGAGAGCAATATTTCTAATGTGATTTCATGCTACCCTTTAGCATTGTAGCTAGAGTTGGTCATTTTTTATTATTCAATCTTGTGAGATGGGTATAGTCAGCTATGCCAGCATTTATGACCCATCCCTAGCTGCCCTTCACGGGGGGGGGGGGGGGACAGTTGCGAGGAACCACAATCGTCCATGTAAGTACTCCCACAGTTTGTGAGGCAGGAAGTTCCAGGACTTTGACCCAGTGACAATGAATGAACGTTACATGTCTAAATCAAGATGATGTAACTTGAAGAACTTGGAGGTGGCTGCCTTGCTATTCATCTGCTGTTCTTGTCCTTCTGGGTGGTCGAGGTCAGAGGTTTGGAAGGTGCTGTTGAAGAAGCCTTCTTATGGTACACATTGCAAACACAGTAGTAAAGGGAATCCATGCTTAAGGTGGTGAACGACCAAGCGGACTGCTTTGTCCTGGATGCTGTCAAGCTACCTGAATGTCGTTGGAGCTGCACCCATCCAGGCTAGCGGAGTGTGTTCCATCATACTCCTGATTTGTGACTTGTAGATGATGGACAGACTTTGGGAGTCAGAAGGTGAATACCCAGCCTCTGACCTGTTCGAGAAGCCACAACATTTATTTGGCTGGGTCAGTTAAGTTTCTAGTCAACGGTGACTCCCAGGATGTTGATGGTGGGGTTTCAGTGATAGTAATTTAGTGTCAAGGGGAGGTGGGTGGACTCTTTCTTGTTGAAATGGTCATTGTCTGGCACTTATATGGCACAAACATTACTTGCCACTTATCAATCCAAGCCTGGTTGTTGTCAGGTCTTGCTGCATGTGATCTTGGTGCAAGACCTGGACAAAGAAATGCCTTTACTGCATACTTTGAATGTAGCCAGAGCCAAACTAAGACCAACACGTGTACAGGTAAGAGAACTCTGGGATTCGACAACTGGAGAAACCTCACTGGCAGTGCTATGGCATCAACAAGAACTATAGACCCTAAGCAAGGCAGGGGAAGTGGGAAGGGTATAATTTATCAAGTGAATAACTGAGGAAGAAAAAGGAGGGTCATTTTGCCAAAGTAGTAAAGACGAATACAGTACTAATACTTTACTGTAACTCTACAGTAGACACATACAAGTTTAACTATAGAAAGAGGCAATTTGACTCATTGTGCCTGTAGCAGCTCATTGTAAGAGCGATCCAAAACTATTTCCATTGCCCTACTATCTCCCCATGTCTTTGTACTATCCTTTGCTCCATTTCTTTAATATTTCCTTAAAAGATGCAATGGTCTCAGCCTAAACCACTCACTATGGCAAAGCATTGCATGCTCAAACAACCCTCTACAAAGAAACAGCTCTCCTCACTCAAACAAAGCAAAATACTACAGATGCTGGAAACCTGAAACAAAAACAGAAAATGCTGGAAATACTCAGCACTTCTTAAATTTAACAACTTCTCCTTTTAATCCACTCACCTCTTCCAAATAAAAGGTGTCGCTATGGGAACCTGTATGGGCTCCAGCTATGCTTGCCTTTTTGTAGAACCTTTTTGTTCCAGTCCTGATCAGATCCCCTCTTCTTCCATTACATTAAAAAAACTTGCATTTATATAGTGTCTTTTGCAACCTCAGGATGTTCCAAAGAGCTTGACAACCAATAACGTACTTTTTGAAGTGTAGTCACTGTTCTAATGTAGGAGAGCAAGCACGCAGCAAGCTCCCACGAACAGCAATGTGTTAATGGCCAGATAACCTATATCTTTTAGTGATGTTGATTGAGGGATAAATATTGACCAGGACAGCAAAGATAACACCCCAAAATCATGCCATGGGATCTTTTGTATCCACCTGAGATGCCACCTTCACCAGTGCAGTACTCCCTCACTACTGTACTGAATAGTGAGCCTTGATGTTTGTGCTCAATTCCTAGGACATGAACCCACAACCTTGTGATTCAGAGGTGAGTGCGCAACCAACTGAGCCACATTGACCATCCTTTCACGGTTCACACTACATAGAAACATAGGAAATAGGAGCAGGGTAGCCATTCAGCCCCTATAGCCTGCTCGGCCATTCAACTAGATCATGGCTGATCCTCTACCTCAACGCCATTTTCCTGCACTATCCCCATATCCCTTCATATCTTTAATATCTAGAAATCTCTGTCTTGAATGAGCCTCTGCAACCCTCTAGGGTAGAGAATTCCAAAGATTCGCTACCCTCTGAGCGAAGAAATACCTCCTCATCTCAGTCCTAAAAGACCCACCTCTTATTCTGAGACTGTATCCCCTGGTTCTAGACCAACCAGCCCCCAATCAGGGGAAACATCCTTCCAGCAAATTTGTTCCTCTATATCTATTTGTCATGCAAACCCCCCACCTGCCAAGACTGAGACACACATGATGTTTGCCACAAGAACATTAAAACTTAAAGAAAATTGCAAGCCCCAGACTAGAAAGACATTTACATAGTCCCAGACAATGTTGAAACAAAGGGAACCAGTCCCTGCCCCAATACACAGAAGAGACCTAGTCAAACCAGGTCAGTCACATGACTACCTGCTGGACAACTAGGGGAGTTTTAAACTGGAAAAACAGATTTTGAAATGAGAAAGCCATGTGCTCATGGACTGAGAACATCTCCTCCCCTGTCTGCCTGCCTCCATCTCTTTCCCATGGAACTGAATCTTGTGAAGATACATAAATTCAGAGAGAGAAAAGTCTCCTACGTGAACAAGGTTTACGAAGAATACTGGGCCCCAACAAAACACTAGACCATATCTTCAATCAATGACTACAGTAAGCTCGAGAAACAGTAACAAGATATTGCCTCAAACTGTTCTACTTATCTTTTCTTCAGCTCTTTTCTGTCCCTATTTGCATGTGTGTATCGTGTGTGCATGCTAGTGTAGGCGCATCGTATATTCATAGGCGTTAACCCGTATTAGAGTTTAAGTTTAAGGTTTAATAAATTTCATCTTTCTTCTTTAAACCACAGAAAGCCTGTTGGTTCTCATTTCTTTGCTTTATCATTGGAAAGCTGTGAACAAGGATTCACAAAGGGGGAGCTCAAAACACAGTGTGTTTAAAATAAAACCCTGTTACAATAAGACCATGTGAAGATAATAACTGACCCCTAGCCACCTTTCTCACCTGGTTGTAACATATGCCACAATTGATGGCCTATAGAATACACCCAGCAGTGTAATGGCACCTCTATTTTTTTTTTAAGGGCTCATTCTCTCAGTTTCTCCATCTCGGTCACATCTGTTCAGACAATGCCACTTTCCATACCAGTGCTTCTGATAGGTCTTCCTTTTTCCCCAACCGAGGACTGCCCTCCACCATGCTTGACAGGGCCCTTGGCCATGTCTGTCCCATTTCTGCACTTCTGCCCTCACCCTTCCCCACTATCTCAGAACCACAATTGGATTTCCCTTGTCCTCATCTTCTGCCCCACCAGCCTCTACTGTCAATGGATCATCCTCCACCATTACTACCAATTTTCTGCCAGCAAACACATCTTCCCCTCCCCTTTCAAAGGAACCATTTCTTGCACAATACCCTGATTCAGTCTTCAAACACCCCTAACTCCTACTCTTCTTCCCACAACACCTGCCGATGGAAGTGCAAGAGATGCATTACCTACCCCTTTCACCTCCTCCCTTGCCCGTCTCCAGGGCATCAAACACTCCTTCCAGGTGAAATGGTGATTTATTCACTGCTCATGATGTGGTCTCCTCTACAGAGACGAAACACAGATTGGATGATTACATTGCAGCCCACCTCTGTCCAGCCCGCAAAGATGGCCCTGAGATTTCACTTGCTTGTCATTTTAATTCGTTATCTCATTCCTATTCTGACTTCTCTGTCTCTGGCCCGATAACAACATCCTTATCTTTTGATTAAGCACTTTATAACCTTCGGGTTCAACAATTTCAACAACAGTGAATTCAAGAATTTCAGACCAGAAGCACATCTTTTTCTTCAGGCAGTAGGTGCTGGTAATGATTCTGCGGTTGCTATTGACAGGTACTTTCAACTCATCTTTTGTTTCTTTACTTGTCCCATTACCATCACTTTTACCTTTACATTGTTATTTGATCTTTCCTGCCTTCAACCCTTTTGGCCTTCCCTCCCTTTGTAATTATTTAAAGTCTGTTACATCTCAAACACTTTCCAGTTCTGATGAAAGGTCATTGACTTGAAAAGTTAATTCTGTTTCTCTCTCTACAGATGCTGCCTGACCTGCTGAGTATTTCCAGCATTTTCTATAGACACATTAAGATATATTTATAGGTAAGAACAATGTATGTGAATTTTGTTTAATACAACAAAAAAAGAAGTGACACTTTTTCATTCTTGGCATTCTTTATACGTAAAGTACATATACACATGAAAGAGATCCAGCTCTCGATGTTTCACTATAAATTAAACCAGAACCACTATCAAGCAGAACATTATCTGTGAAAACTGGTAGCACGCAAAAGGAACACTTTTGCCAACATACAAGACACTTTCATTTGAACAAGGTATTTTTTTTTTTTTTTTTTTAAAAAGAGTTTCAATTCTAAATATAAACAGACAGTTCAACATTTTGTATTCATTCCACTATATGAGCACCAATTCAAATGTTTTCGTATTTAATGATCATAGCTTTTCATTATCTAAATCCAAGAGCTGAAGGGAAGATTCATTGCTTTTGATGTCTAACAAAATGAGCATAATTAATATGCTATTCCCAGCAAAGCTAATGTTGACTGCAGTCAATGGATTCCGAAATGTCAATTAAGGGATTGGTGAAAAATATACTGCACATGAGCATAATCCTGCTTCATCAGCAGGTCACTGAGGGACCTTGCATAATTTCCAAAACCTGTACTGTGTGTTAATTTGTCCAGGTCAGAATAGACATGAAAACAGAGATTCTGCATGGTCCTTTCCAATCAGTCCACACGTCCACTTAGGCTGGAATTTTACATTGAGGCGCTCGCCCTGCCCGCCAGCTGAAAAGTTGGGGGCAAGCCCGCCCTCACCGGGCCTGGAAGCCATGTTGGAATTTTGCATGGCCCAGGTCCTTAATTGGCTTCAGTTGGGGGTTATGCCCCTCTGAGGCAGGAAGGTTCGCCTCCACGAGCTGCCGGCCATTCCAGAAGGCCCATAGCTCTTTAGTCCCTCGAATGCCACCAGGACTGGTGGCCAATGCTGGAAATGCACCCAGCAAGAAGAGGACAATGGATGTCACCCTTCAGGAAGGTAAGTGGGTATCGGGCCTAACCAGTGACAACTGGCCAAACCTTGAGGGGGGTGCGGCGCGGACTGGAGGGCAGGGCAGGGCAGGGGGGAGGGGTTTTAGCGAAGGAGGCCCGTGCTGCTGGGGAGGCCCTCTGTTGGGCTCAGCGTGCCAGATTATGGAGGGCCCCAATCCCCACCACAGAAGGAGGCCACCAGGTATTACTGAAATACCACCGCTGGTAAGATATATTGGCCACTTAAGGGCCTCAACTGGCCTGAGACAGGTGGGCTGTTTGCCACCTCCCGGCCTTGGTATAATAGCAGGGGGGACAAGTAGGTGATGGTAACGGTGCACCCCCCCCATCTCTCACTTGATTTTATGCAACCCCCCCACCCCCGCCTCCCAGCCTGCTCTCAGGAAACGTAGAATTCCAGCCTTAGTTTCCAAAAATGATCTCTGTCACAACTCTAAAACATAAGGGAGAATAGTTATAAAGTTTTTTTATGCCATAGTACAATGTATGAAAAAATCTAGCATCTGCACACACCTCCTGCTTGCACCAATTGACTCCACGATGTCAAGTCGATGTCCACATTCATAACAGGATTTTACTATGTAAACTTGCCACATTGAAATCACACCTCCCAGTACTGATGGCAGCATTTCTTCTGCTATCCTCCAGCATTCACATCAGTACTGGAACTGCAGAGTTTGTCTCCAACTCAGCTGCTGATTCCTCAGCTCCCCTGGTGGTATCACTTCTGCTGTCCTTTCTCCTACTCAGCAAAAAACCAGTCTGATGCTCCAATCCCGGCCTCAGCAAATGCTATTTCTTTCCCCTGAGAGATCAGCCCTATTTCTTAATGCTGGCATCATTAACAACTACCTGCATTTATATAGTGTCTTTAACACAGCAAAACATCCCAAGGTGCTTTAAGGAGCGTTACAAAGCAAAATTTGATACTGAGCCACATAAGGAGGTATTAGGGCAGCTGAGCAAAAGCTTGGTCAAAGACATAGATTTTAAGGAGAAGTTTAAAAGGAGGAAAGAAAGTTAGAGAGGCAGAGATGTTCGGGGCAGGGGGGTAATTCCAAAGCTTACGGCCCAGGCAGCTTAAAGATACGGCCACCAATGGTGAAGCAATTAAAATCGGAGATGCCAGAATTAGAGGAGCACAGAAATCTTGAAGGGTTGTGAGGTTGGAGGAGATTACAGAGGTATGGAGGGACAAGGCCTTGGAGGGATTTGAAAACAAGGATGAGAACCAGGAACCAATGTAGGTGAGCAAACACAGGGTCGATGGATGAATGGGACTTGGGTGTGAGTTAGGATATGGGGGACCAGAGTTTTGGAGGACCTCAAGTTTATTGAGGGTAGATCGTGGAGCTGGCCAGGAATGCATTGGAATAGTCAAATCTAAACGTAACAAAAGCATGGATGAAGGTTTTAGTAGCAGATGAGCTGAGGCAGGGGCTGTATCGGGTGATGTTTTGGAGGTGGAAATAGGCAGCCTTACTGATGGTATGGAAATGTGGTCAGAAGCTCAGGGTTAAATATCTCCTCCTTTGGTTTGCAACCATTTTTGTCCAACATTGCCACTGTGAATTGTCTTGAATCATTTTTCTACATTAAAAGGGCTATATTAATGCCTGCTGTTGCTGTGTTGAAAGGAACATTCTAATAAAAGGTTTATAAATGTAAATTGTTTTCTTAATTTTGTGTGAGCAGATGCTGCGTACTGATGCTCTGTACATGGTTTACTTTTTAGTTTTCTAGATAGTTTTGTATACTGACTGACGATTATAAGTTGCAAAATGCCAAGAGTTAAATTTTGGGTGTCCTCTTGGTTCTTTCTGCACCTTCTCCCTTCACATCTCAGCTGCAGCGCGAGTAGTTTTGACACTGCGCATGCAGTTTAGATGAGAAATGTGGCTGAATTTGCATCCTGGGGTTGGGAACCAGACGCCTGGAACATTGTCAGGTTTCGATCCCCGTGCTGCGTGCTATTTGTAAATGCAAACTCATTAATTGGCCTGGGTGCGAGTCCAGTACCCAATTACAGGCACTGGAAGCATCCTGAAAGCAGGAACACGCAACTGTGGGCAATTTTAAAAAGGCAAGTGGTACCCAAGACTGGGCTTGCCGTTGCCCTCAGTGATGCAGCACCAGGGAAATCGGAGAGCCTCTGTGGCCATGGACATGCATCCTCGGGCGGCACCCCAGTTTCTCTGATGTCTCCCTGGAGGCACTCATTGATTCAGTACCAGAGAAAGGAGACAGCTGTTCTTCCTGGCCTCAGGAAGGTGAAATCCGCTCAGCGAATCCAAAAGGGCTTGGATGGAAGTGGTCACAGAGGTCAGCAGCCAGGGACCCACAAGATGAACCCGAGTCCAGTGTAGAAAAAGGTTCAATGACCTCTTGTGCTCTGGTAAGGTAAGTGGCCAGCGGCACCTGGTTCATTAGGCACCAACTCTCCAAGCCCCAGAATGCACACAAGCTGACCTCACATAGCTCTCCCTCACATCAGAGTAAGGCAACGTCGCTGCACTGAGACGCAGCCACCCTCACATATGGGGTGACATTCAGAAGAGGACATCACTGAGGGGGACACATCCCACGTGTATAGCATTCTGGAAGAGATGAGGGAGGGCAACCTACTTATGAATCTTTCTCCCCTCATCATGCAGGAGAAGAGATTCCATAATATGCGGGAGTTGGCCAGAACAGGCAGTGGAGTAGTCCAGCTCCACACTCAAGCAGCAGTGGAACAGAATGCACTGCAGGATGCCAGGGTGCCAGAGGCATTTTGTGGGGGATGGCGAGACAGGAGGCCATGAGCCACAGCCACACTCACCAAAACTCCTTCGACAGCACCTTCCAAACCCACAACCTCTGCCACCTGGAAGGACAAGGGCAGCAGATGCATGGAGGAGACGCCTGCACAATGTGTATTATAAATCCTAGACCGCTGTCATCTGAGGGGTCGGCTGTGCTGGGGCACTTGTTGAGAAGGATCAGTTCTCATTATTATTTTCTTGGGTCTCCCACAGGGCCAGTTGCAGGATAGGACCAAAGCGGGCCTGCCGTATCAGCGCTGGCATCCTCGGCAGAGGGCTTTCCACAGAACCTGCACTGTCACATCATACCTCGGCAACTTCCACTAGCACAGGGACACTCAGCTCTGTTGGGGTCACAGATTAGCACAGAAAGGGGAGCACTGGGTGAACCTCATAGCACGCGCGAGCAGGAGGGTGAGGCAGAGTCATCTGTAGCAGACCCCCTCAGAGGACGGAGGACAGGCACAATGATGTGTCACTGGGCAAAGACGCTGGGCTTCGGGTGTCACAAACAAGAAGGGTCTTCCTGGATTGCCAGAGGCTGGTATGTTCCTGTTTGTCAGAGTTCCCTGAGGCCTTGTGGAGCATTGGACACGCAATGGAAGAGTCTATGCAGTGTATGTGCTCTGTCAGGACTCAGGGATTCGATCGTATGAGCTCCTCCATTGATAGACTGGGAAAACTCTTGGAGAGTCATATGCAGCACCCATCCAAGTGGGTGTAGGAGCAGCATGCTGATATGAACAGAAGGTGTGAAACTTTCTTTCGCATTGACCGCTTACTTTTTTGATGGCGCAAAGGTGCTTGGAGTGGATGCCAGTTGGTGGCCACTTCCAGTAGGCACAGAAGCCAGGAAAGGGCTGGAACAGTTGCCGTGGCAGATAAAGGGGCCACCCCTCATGGGTCATTGCTGTCACGCTTTGGTCCCACACCCCTTCCGACTCAGGAGCCACCTGTGCCAGGGCCCTATGGCAGATGCAGCCCCTGCCATGATGCTGTGGAGGAGTGTCCACGGAGCACCAAGATGAGGACGGAGGCCACAGGCATCTCCACCGGAGGCAGAGAAGAAGAAGCAGGCTGCCTCCACCTCATCCTCTGCCACGGGGGAGCACCCCTTCGAATGGTTAGGTAGAGGAAGGAACCATGGTGTTTAATTCACTCAGTCAATGTGCTCATGGTGAGGTGAGGTGAGAGTGACTGCCTTTGACATCAATGCAGCATTTGACCAAGTGTGGCATCAAGGAGCCCTGGCAGAACTGAAGTCAATGGGAATCAGGGGGGAAAACTCTCCATTGTTTGGAATCATAGCACAAAAGAAGATGGTTGTGGTTGTTGGAGGTCAATCATCTCAGTCCCAGGGCATCACTGCAGGAGTTCCTCAGGGTAGTTCCTGGGCCCAACTATCTTCAGCTGCTTCATCAATGACCTTCTCTCCATCATAAGGTCAGAAGTGAGGATGTTCACTGATGTTTGCACAATGTTCAGCACCATTCGCAGCTCCTCAGATACTGAAGCAACCCATGTCCATATGCAGCAAGACCTGGGCAACATACAGCCTTGGGCTGATAAGTGGCAAGTAGCATTCGCACCATACAAGTGCCAGGCAATAACCCTCTTAAAGAGGGAATCTAACCATCTCCCCTTGACATTCAGTGGCATTACCATAGCTGAATCCGCCACTATCAACATCCTGGGGTTACCATTCACCAGAAACTGAACTGGACCAGCCACATAAATGCTGTGGCTACAAGAGCTGGTCAGAGGCTGGGAATTCTGCAGCAAAGAAACTTACCTCCTGTCTCCCCAATGACTGTCCACCATCTACAAGGTACAAGTCAGGAGTGTGATGGAATATTCTCCACTTGCCCCTGGATGGGTGCAGCTCCAACAACACCCAAGAAGCCCGACACCACCCAGGACAAAGCAGCCCACTTGATCGGCACCCCATTTACCACCTTCAACATTCACTCTCTTCACCACTGACGCAGAGTGGCAGCACAGCAGCAACTCACCAAAACTCCTTCAACAGCACCTTCCAAACCCACAACCTCTACCACCTAGAAGGACAAGGGCAGCAGATGCATGGAAACAGCACCACCTGGAGGTCCCCCTCCAAACTACACACCATCCTGACTTGGAACTATATTGAGTTCCCTCACTGTCGCTGGGTCAAAATCCCAGAACTCCCTTCCCAACAGCATTGTTGGTGTACCTACACCCCAAGGACTGCAGCAATTCAAGAAGGCAGCTCACCACCACCTTTTCAAGAGCAATTAGGGATGGGCAATAAATGCTGGGCTAGCCAGTGATGCCCACATTCAACAAATGAATTTAAAAAAAAAACATGGCTGCCAATGGGACCTCGTAGTTAAGGGTCATAGGAGTGAAATAGCTCTGTATACTGGAAGGTGAGTTTTGGGGGTCATCAGCTGCAATGGCTCAGGGGTGATCAGGTGAAACGCTGCTGAATCAGTGTGGCCCTTGCTGCCATGCCAGCCTGCAGTTCACGGTGAGGTTTGGGACAGTGTTGACAGTATTCTCCGCTGCATGGGAGCTGGCCAATTCTGGAGTGATCCTTTCCTCCTCCTCGTCTTCCTCCTCCCAGGTGGAGTGGCATTCCAACTGCTCCACCTCATTCGTCTCTTGGCCTCTTTTCAGTGTCACGTTGTGCAGAGAGCAGCAGATGATCAAGATATGGGGCACTCTGGCTGGTTCATAATGGAGGGCACCACCCAACCGGTCAAGCCAATGGAACTGCATCTTAAAGAAGCCAATGGTCTATTCAATGCAGGCTTGTGTGAGGAGATTGCTCTGGTTGTAGTGACTTTCTCCATCCGTGTCTGGGTTTCAGATGGGTGCCAGCAGCAACTTCCTTATGGCATAACCCTAATCCCCCAGCAACCACCCATGGAGTCTAGATGTGGGCCTGAAGAGGGACGGCACCTGAGGCTCTCACAAGATGAAGGAGTCATGACAGTTGCCCGGGAACCCGCAGAAACCTGTGGGATTCGCTTCCTGTGGTCACAGACCAGCTGGACATTCAATGAGTGGTAGCCCTTTTTGTTGGGGAATCTGGCTGGATGATGCGTTGGTGCCTTGATGGCTAAGCGGGTGCAATCAGTGACCCCCTGCACCTGAAACAATCCATCCATGACAGCAAAGTCCAAAGCCCTCTGTGCCTGCGCTGGCCCATCTGTGTCAAAGTGGATGTATTCTCCCACCCTCCAGAATATGGCATCCGTGAACTGCCAACTGCGAGATGCCACCTAGGTCCAAAGCTGATCCCTGGACCGACCCGGTTGCATAGAAGTTTTGGATGACGGGGACCTTGACGGCTGTAGGTAAGGGACTGCCATGGGAGCCATGAGACCTCAGGTCATTGTGGATCAAAGCACAGATGTTTGAGACCACTTGCCTGGATAGGCACAGCCTCCTACAGCACTGGTACTCTGTCATTTGCAGGTAGCTGATTCTTGGGCAGTAGACCCGATATCTTGGGTAGTGCCTTCTTCCTCTTGCAGCCCTCCACTGTGCTCCTCTGGCTTCCTGCTGTCCAGGAGGTTGTATTTACTGAAGCTTATCCAGACTGCTGTGTCCAATGTCAGAGTAATCTGTTCCCATTTGATATTCCTCAGTTGGGCTTTGTGCGTTCACCAGGCCCTACCAACCCAGCTGCCCAAGTGATGCCAGCACCCTCACATCCCTCTCCGGATTCCTACCACGCACAGCTGAGAAAAGCGAGTCTTTCAGTTCCAACAATGGCTACTCTGTGGTACTTTTGGAGCAGCTGAGCTTTATTTTAATCAGCCCTTCTCACAACTTTCATGGCCCTCCGAAGTGTTCACGACTTGTACACCTTGCCATATTCCAGACATGGCGTTGTCCCCATGCCCTTCTTTTGAAGATTGTAAGCTGCTGTTGATGAGCCTGCTAATGAGCTCCTCAATGAGTTCAACAGGTATTTAACTGGATGTTTACAGGATTGCTGTTCTCTCCCTCCCGGCATCCCTTTAAAAATGGCTTCACATTCCAGAGATGGTGGGACCTAGTGTCGACCTCCAAGAATGTGATCATCCACTCCCGCCCCCAGCAGGCTTTACAAATCTGGCTCACGGTGTCTGTGCAGTTCCTGACCACTTCTAGCATGGCCGGCACCAATCACCATATTGTTGAAGGCAATACCACAGGTGTTAAGTGCGTGCGCCATGAAGTATGCAGAATATGCAGATTGTGATGTCCAACGTTAATTTGACGCTGGTCATTTTGAACCTTGCCACTCTAGTTAACGCCCTCTCTTAAAAACGCACAGCTGAACATGTGTTCAGCTGCATGCCTGATTCCCCCACCAGCACTATTTAAAAGGGATCCATCTAACTTGCAGATTAGCTGCTTATTACTATTTAGTGTTCTTCCAGAGCTCGTAGGACTACTGGGTTGTTGGAAGAGTTCAAAAAAGTTGATGAAGTCTGCAGGGAGCGATGCTAAACATTGGTAAGACATTGGTTGTTCCTGAAATGGCTCTGAGCACACCACTTGCTCCCAGTCAAGGGGGCTATAATTGCACTCTTCCTTGTGCGGCAGCATCAGTGGGAGATGGAGCAGAGGCAGCAAAGAAGACAAGCCGGTCACAGAGAGAGGAGGAGGATTCTCAGCAGGAAGCTTATCCACCTAGGGTCCTTAGGGAGCATTTCTACCTGCATCGAAGTCAGAAGCAATGCGTTCAGCTCTGTGGTTCACCAAGTAGATTTTTATTTCCAAAAATATACTTTATTCATAAAAGTCTTTTTAAAAAATACATTACAAAACAGTTCAAAACAGCACCAGGTTGACATTCCAAAAAGTGCAAAGGAAATCAGTTTTCTTCAATACAGGAGTGAGTTGTCTCACAACCCTTCCATTCCATTTTACATGCCATGTACATTTTACAACAAACCCATATTTGGTGTATACAGCCCGAGGGGTTTCCCATGGGTCCAGCCCCTCAGTTCACTTTGGTGGGAGGACCTTACACAGTGGTCTTTCCCCATTGAGCCTTTGCAGTGGCTGCCCCAAGCTTTAGTGTGTCCCTCAGCACGTGGTCCTGGACCTTGGAATGTGCCAGTCTGCAACACTCAGTCGTGGACAACTCTTTGCGCTGGAAGACCAGCACATTTTGGGCAGCCCAAAGAGCGTCTTTCACCGAATTGATGGTCCTGCAGCAGCGGTGTGCGTCTCTGGGAACAGCCCGTTGAGCACAGAGTCCTGTGTTACAGAGCTGCTTGGGATGAACCTCGACAAAAACCACTGTATCTCTTTCCACACCTGCTTTGCAAAGACACATTCCAGAAGGAGGTGGTTCACCAAGTAGGTGATCACAGAGCTCTGCCACCTCTTGAATCCAAAACTACAGCCGCGGCGCAGGGTGAGGAAATGGCTGATAATGACCTTAAAGGTGACCGTTGCCCTGAATGTTTTCACCAGCAGATCCATCCATGCTGGAACACGCGGCATAGCAAACATCTTGTAGTTCGCCATCCATTGCTGCATCTGGGAGGTCACAGAGACTCGGGGACTTCATTTTCACTCTCTAATAATAGAGAAGTAGTAGGAGTGCACATATGACTTTGCCACGATAGCGGACTTCCTATGGTGCAGGGTGCCATCTACTGCACACATGTGGTTTTGCAGCTGCCACATTTCAATACTGAGATGTACCATAATCACAAAGGGTACCAATCGCTAAATGTGCAGTTGGTGCATGACTACACCCAGCACATCATGCTGGTGAATGGCGCTGTCCTGGCAGCAGTCATGATGCATTCATCCTGCATCAATCCTCAGTTCCAGCAATCTTCAGCCACCAAGCTGAACTCAAGCGTGGCTGATTGGCATTTTTTTATTCTTTCATGGGATGTAGGCGTCGTTGGCAAGGCCAGCATTTGTTGCCCATCCCTAATTTCCCTTGGTAACCGAGTGGCTTACTAGGTCATTTCAGAGGGCAGTTAAGAGTCAACCACATTGCTGTGGGTCTGGAGTCACATGTAGGTCAGACCAGGTAAGGACGGCAGATTTCTTTCCCTAAAGGACATCAGTGAACCAGATGGGTTTTTACAATAGTCAATGATAGTTTCAGTAATATGCCATGAAACTATCTTTCAATTCCAGATTTTTTTCTGTATTAGTCAATTCAATTCATTAATTAACTGAATTTAAATTCCACCAGCTGCCATGGTGAACCAGTGTCCCCAGACCATTAGCCTGGGCCTCTGGATTGTTAGTCCAGTGACATTACACAGTCTAAAACTGCAGTCACGTGGGGAGGCTTCATTATGGGGAAAGGTGTCATCATCCATCAGTCAGCTTTCATCAATGTCATCATGTGTTGATGAAATCATTCACAATAAACTAACCTATGGTAAGCGCCTTGTTCAAAAGTGAATGGACATTCTGGAAGGAGATGCGGAGAGGGATAATAATAGCTGATCCATTGGCAGAGTTCACAGGGTCAGCATGGGGAGGGGTGAGAGTGACAGGAAGGAGATTATCAAGATTAGCTCCAGCGGGCATGATAAGTGGGAAGGTTAGTGAGAGAGTAGGATGGGGAAGTCGGGATTGCTATTCATAAGGAGTCACAGACAAGTGCCCCATTAGGCTATTTGGAGGATGCCAAGAGAGGCTCTGAGGGAATCAAGCTTGAGACACTGGAAGTAGAGTAAAATGGTCAAGAAGAGCTGAAGGTTTGGATAAGGATTTGTGGGGCATAATGCCCATGTGGGAGTAATGGAAAAAAGAGGCATGGCAAAAGCACAAAGGGGCCTAGGAGGGATAAAGAAACAAGAAAAAAAGGGGGAAAAAGGGAAATAGAAGTGATGGGTTCAAATGAAGACATTTCAAAAGGAATTCACTGGATGTAAACATTCTTGGTACAGAGGTCCTCATTCCAGTGAGCGTCATGTTGTGCTGTGCATGATTACCGCATGGCAAGTGAAGTGCTGGAATGATTGAAAATGGAAAACGGATCCCATAAGAGGAGCGGGATAATAATTTATATGCCAGATTGGAGCGTTAGTATGGTACTGCCCAGCTGAATTTATATTGCCTTATCACATCCTATTGACACCCCAAAGAGTTTCACATCCATACATGACAACCAATATGTGCACAACAAAATCCCACAAATAAGCAAATTAAATGAATGGCCAGTTAAGCTGTTTTGGTTGTGTTAGTTGAGGAAAGGGCACCAGGAAAATTCCTTACTCATCTTCAAATAGTCCATGGATCTATTTGGCCTTGGTTTAACATTTCATTAAACAGACAGCACCTTTGACAATGCAGCGCTCCTCACTACTGGACTGGTGTCAACCTAAATAATGTTTTTCGGTTTAGGATGCAGCTTGAGCCCATGACATTCTGACTCAGATGCTATCACTGCAACCAAGCTGAACAATGGAAGTGCTTTTCCTCTCACTTTGTCATACCCAGTGCAAATTTTATTTTAAACACTCCTACCTTACTCTCGAGACTTAGCATCAAACTTTTGCAGCCTTACAGAAGACCAAGTCACAGTAATGAATCACCTCAATTCTCATTCACACCCACATATGATATTTAACGACAATATAAAACCATGCCTATTACTTCAATTATTTTGCAGCCAGCTTTATATTTCTGCATCACACAGTATTTTAATCCAGACTAAAGTATTGTATAATGAGATGACTCACATTGGATGAAAATAGCAACATCAATTACAAGAGAGATATCTGTGGGCTAAAACGTACAATGTATTCCCTTCCAGTTATTAACCTTTGGCAATATATATGGATAAATTTGGTGGAAATACTTCGATGATATTACAAAGTTCTGCAGAGGCATTAAACTCAAGGACAACACTAGATAATTAAATCCAATGAAATACAGTAAAAGCTTTGTTATCTGGTATGCACCAGACCTGAGAAGTGCCCGATAATTGAAAATTCTGGTTAATCAAGAGTTGTACGACCAAGGCAATGCAATGCAATAGTTTTAATTTTAAGATAAATTATTACATGCAAAGATGTACAATACAGAAATCTTGAGGCAGTAAAGATGCATAGAATTCTTATGAAACAGTAAACTTAATGCATAAATTACATCACCTTCTACATCTAGTACTTTAATGCAGAGATAAATCACAATACCACATAAGCATTGTGCACAATAGATGGACTGCTGGCAGCACCACGAAGATGACCATTGACAGCATCACTAACTACGGTGCAGTAATGCTGAGAACAATCGGCTGCACTCAGGAAAACTCAGCATTGGGAGAAAAGCCTTGGAAGATTTTGGAAATTCCAAATAGTGCTTTCCTGTTGGATAACAAAGCTTTTACAGTGCACCAAAATGTTGATTTTGAGCAAGAGAAATAGTTTTCAAATTACTTTATTCAACAGGATATGCCAAAACACTAAATTTATCAAAATTCTATAATGTGTTAATAAAACAAGTCAGAGCACAAAAAACTCTTGAATGGCATCAAAACTGGTCTGTTTTATTAAGAAGATAATCCACCTGATCATGTTAGAAAGCTGAATTTTTCAAACTGACAATGTAAACCATAATAGTGGCAAAAAAAAAAACACAGTTTATCACCTAAAATACAATTTAGATCAGGGTTGTCCAACCTTTCGCATGGGGGTCCCGAATTACAATTTTTGTCTTACATAGGGGACCAGTGAGACAATTTCAGAACGATAAAGGCATTAAAAATTGATCATATTAATCAAAACAACAACAAATGTGTATTTTTCTGAAGAAGCTTTAAATGAGAACTTACTTTCTCATCACTATGTTGGACACTGATTTGGTGAGATAGCTGGCATTTTTTTGCTTGCACAAGTAGTCAATGCTTTTCTGCACACTTGTTGTAGCAATGTGGAGTATTCCGGACAGGCATCCATCTTTTTTTTATTCGTTCGTAGGATGTGGGAGTCGCTGACTAGGCCTGCATTTATTGCCCATCCTTAATTGCTCGAGAAGGTGGTGGTGAGTTGCCTTCTTGAACTGCTGCAGTCCTTGGTACATATAGGTACACCAACAGTGCCGTTAGGAAAGGAGTTCCAGGTTTTTCACCCAGTGACAGTGAAGGAACGGCGAGATAGTTCCAAGTCAAAATGGTGTGTAGTTTGGAGGGGAACTTGCAGGTGGTGGTGTTCCCATACATCTGCTGCCTTTGTCCTTCAAAGAGCGGTAGAGGTCACAGGTTTGGAAGATGCTGTCGAAGGAGCCTTGGTGAGTTGCTGTAGTGCATCTTGTAGATGGTACACACTGCTGCACTGTACATCGGTGGTGGAGGGAGTGAATGTTGAAGGTGGTGGATAGGGTGCCAATCAAGTGGGCAGTTTTGTCCTGGATGGTGTCGAGCTTCAAGTGTTGTTGAAGCTGCACCCATCCAGGCAAGTGGATAGTATTCCATCACACTCCTGACTTATGCCTTGTAGATGGTGGACAGGCTTTGGGGAGTCAGGAGGTGAGTTACTCACCAGAGAATTCCCAGCCTCTGACCTGCTCTTGTAGCCACAGCATTTACATGGCTGGTCCAATTCAGATTCTGGTCAATGGTAATCCCCAGGATGTTGATAGTGGGGGGGAATTCAGCGATGGTAATGCCATTGAACATCAAGGGTAGATGGTTAGATTCTCTCCTGTTTGAGGTGGCCATTGACTGGCACCAATGTTACTTGCCACTCATCAGCCCATGCCTGGGTGTTGTCCAGGTCTTGCTGCATATGGACAAGAGTTGCTTCAGTATCTGAGAAGTCATGAACGGTATTGAATATGGTGCAAACATCCCCACTTTTGACCTTATGATGGAGGGAAGGTCATTGATGAAGCAGCTGAAGATGGTTGGACCTAGGACACTGCCCTGAGGAATTCTTACAGTGATGTCTTGGGACTGAGATGATTGCCCTCCAACAACCAAAATCTGGCATCTGTGCTGCTGAGGTCCTCAGGTGGAGGCCAGAGTCAGGAGTGATCTTGATCACTGTCTCCCCCTCTCTAGCCCCCTTATCCTTTGGTGTGGGTCTAAAGGAAATATTCTCTAGTATTCTTGAAATGAATAAGGGCATTTTGGCCTAATGAGCCTGGTTGACAATTGTCCCTCACTACATTAGCTTGAAACAGTCTATGAGCTACAACATTCCAGAAACCAAATCAACTAGCTTTAACACACAACTTCATGTCTGTATCCTGTGGCATTTTAAAACCTCTGTGAATTCAGTATGTTTTAACACATAACACTTAAATGTAGCTCATTCTTAATGTTTTCCATAAAGAACAAAACTGATTAAAAACCAAAAATTTTTTTAAAAAGAGGAAGTTTCATGAACTCTGACTTAAACATTGATGCAGTGAACTGCCTTCATAATAACGCCACCTGTACAACAACATTGCTTTTATTGCTGAACATGAGATCTCAGACCACGAGGTGATTTCATCAACACTGAATATGTTTCATATTTCATGGAGATAACATCATAACTGATGACTACTACAAAAAACAGTTTCAAGGTGCAACAGTCTGCAACCCATAATTCAATACAGCTTGAAAATATATTTCTAGTTCCATTTAGTATTTTCCTAACACAAGGCATGATGTAATATTGGATGCAAAAGCTAAACAAATTGAATTATGTTCCATCCACTGCTATTGGTTGGTCATGACATGCAAGTTACCAAATCAACCTGCTGTTACGAGAGTGCTAGTACTTTTTTGTAAAATATGTTTTAAGGACATGTCGTTGAATTATGGACATTGATTCATCTGGAATCTTGAAGAGATGCTGAAATTTGTATTTTATTTATATAAAAGTCACCAAAACGTTCCTGGATTTGGTTTGTAGACATGTCTTTCTAGAAGGCACCTGCCTGTGGATAATCACCCAGCAGGGATTGATTTTGTCTTGGGGAGATGTTTACAAAGAAGTGGCAAGTCAAGATTTATAGGTGTCTTGACTTCTGGAATGTTTTGAGTTTCACTTTGAATTGTGACAAAAGACAGTTGGTTTTTGCCTACCAAAGAAGACCCAGATCTCTCTCTTGAAAATAAATCCTGCATACATGTGTGTCAGATTCCTAATCACAGCTGTATTTGAAGAAACCCCACATATCGAATGCGTGGGAACTGAAACCCTTGTTGCCGCAGTTCTGCTGTAAGATCTACCCGAAGCTGCTGTAGCTGCATTTCTAGGAAAGCCTACCAAAACTGATCTTCAACATCGCCTGGAAAGAACTGTTCTAGGAAAATCCCAGGGACAGCTTTCTATATGCATTTGGGACGCCAAACCAAAACCAAGGACATGTATTCAGCCTAAGCTTTTTTTTGTTTCTTGGTAATAGGGCTAAACAAAAATCCCTTTTTATTTTTCCGGTTAACTGGTGCATGTAAGTGTGTGCGTGTGTGTGTATATGAGGAACTAAGATAAATAAGGGGCTTTAATATTTCAATTTATGTGTGTATGTGTTACTTCATTATCAGGTAGGACTTGTTTATAATAAACTGATCATTTTGTTGTTTATTAAAAAAAACTGGTTGGTGTGTTTTATTCTGGGGAAAATAGAGTACATGGTTGACCATGTCGGTAAGTGAGAAAATTTAAATATATGTTGTGACCTGTAGAGAAGTGGGACTAGAATAAACAGTGCACTTCTCCCGCCTCAGTCGTAACACTGTTAATGGGAAAGAAAACCGTATCCCACAACTTGGGATCCCACAACTATGGGCGGCACTGTGGTGCAGTGGTTAGCACCGCAGCCTCACAGCTCCAGCGACTTGGGTTTAGTTCTGGGTACTGCCTGTGCGGAGTTTGCAAGTTCTCCCTGTGACCGCATGGGTTTGCGCCGGGTGCTCCCGTTTCCTCCCACAGCCAAAGACTTGCAGGTTGATAGGTAAATTGGCCATTATAAATTGTCCCTAGTGTAGGTAGGGGGTAGGAGAATGGTGAGGATGTGGTAGGGAATATGGGATTAAGGTAGGATTAGTATAAATGGGTGGTTGTTGGTCGGCACAGACTTGGTGGGCCGAAGGGCCTGTTTCAGTGCTGTATCTCTAAATAAATAAAATAAAATAAATAACTTATCAACATGAACTTTCTATTGATTCAAATAGTAATCCAAATGTAGAAACAAATTTTAATATTTGCTTATATAAAATACTAGTAAATTGACTTACTTTTATAACTAGAGTATAATTAGTTACTTAGCAGCAACATTTCATTGTGACATTATAGTTATTTAATATATTCTTAACAGAACGTACAATCTTTAATTATATAAATTAAAATAAAGTGCCAAGTGGATGACCTATCTCGGACTCCTCCTGAAGCTGCCAGCATCACAGATGCCAGTCTTCAGCCAATTCGATTCACTCCATTTGATATCAAGAGATGGCTGAAGGCGCTGGATACTGCAAAGGCTAGGACGAAGTTAACATCCGAGTTTTAGTACTGAAGACTTGTGCTCCAAAACTAGCCACGCCACTAGCCAAGCAGTTCCAGTACAGCTACAACACTGGCATCGGCCCTAAAATGTGGAAAATTGCCCAGGTATATCCTATCCACAAAAGCAAGCCAAATCCAATTACCGCCATCAGCCTACTCCTGATCATCAGCAAAGTGATGGAAGGTGTCGATGGTGCTATCAAGCGGCACTTACACAGCAATAACCTGCCCACCAATGCTCAGTTTCAGTTCCACCAAGGCCACTCAGCTCCTGACTTCATTACAGCCTTGGTTCAAACATGGACAAGAGAGCCGAATTCAAGAGGTGAGGTGAGAGTGAC
This sequence comes from Heterodontus francisci, assembly GCF_036365525.1. Classification (NCBI taxonomy): domain Eukaryota; kingdom Metazoa; phylum Chordata; class Chondrichthyes; order Heterodontiformes; family Heterodontidae; genus Heterodontus; species Heterodontus francisci. Next base: position 51,063,577 of record NC_090372.1, on the reverse strand, counting down.
TGCCCTTGACATCAAGGGAGCATTTGACAGAGTATGGCATCAAGGATATCTAGCAAAATTGAAGTCAATGGAAATCGGGGGAAAACTCTCCATTGGTTGGAGTCATACCTAGCACAAAGGAAGATGGCTGTGGTTGTTGCAGGTCAATCATCTCAGCCCCAGGACATCACTGAAGGAGTTCCTCAGAGTAGTGTCCTAGGCCCAACCATTTTCAGCTGCTTCATCAATGACCTTCCCTCCATCATAAGGTCAGAAGTGGAGATGTTCACTGATGATTGCACAATGTTCAGTGCCATTCACAACTCCTCAGATAGTGACTGCTGTCAATGCCTCCATGCAACAAGATCGGGACAACATTCAGGCTTGGGCTTATAAGTGGCAAGTAACATTCACATGACACAAATGCCAGGCAATGACCATCTCCAACAAGAGAGAATCTAACCACCTCTCCTTGAAATTCAATGGCATTAACAGCGCTGAGTCCCCCACCATCAACATCCTGAGGGTTCCCATTGACCAGAAACTTAACTGGACTAACCTTATAAATACTATGGCTACAAGAGCAGGTCAGAGGCTGGGAATTCTGTGGTGAGTAACTCAGCTCCTGACTCTCCAAAGCCTGTCCACCATCTACAAGGCACAAATCAAGATGGAATACTCTTCACTTGTCTGGATGAGTGCAGCTCCAAGAACACTCAAGAAATTCAACCCATCCTGGACAAAGCAGCCTGCTTTATCAGCACCTTAAACATTTGCTCCCTCCACCACCGAGGCACAGTGGCAACAGTGTGTACTATATACAAGATGCTCCTTCGATAGCACCTTCCAAACCCGCGACCTCTACCACCTAGAAGGACAAGGGTAGCACACACATGGGAACACCGCCACCTGCAAGTTCCCCTCAAAGTCACACATCAACCCAACTTGGACCTATATTGCAGTTACTTCACTGTCGCTGGGTCAAAATCCTGGAACTCCCTTCCTGACAGCACTGTGGGTGTACCTGCACCAGATGGACTGCAGTGGTTCAAGAAAGTGTCTCACCACCACCTTCTCAAGGACAATTAGGGATGGACAACAAATGTTGGCCTAGCCAGAGATGCTCACATTCCATGCAAGAATATATTTTTAAAAACTCCTTTAAGGTGTGGTCACTCCCAGAAGCCTCCAAATTTGAGTACGGTTTGAGAGTGGCACACACCCTGAAGACTCCTGCACCTCCTGTCTCTTCCTACTCTTCCTGATGGCCACCTATCTACTGTCCTAAACTCTCACTGCCTATAGAGTGACCACCTCCTCAAACATATGATCCAGGGAACTTTCATCCTCTGATACTCTGCAGTGAATCCAACCGCCCCTCAAGCTCAGAAATCTTGAGCTTAAGCTCAAGCAGCTAGAGGCACTTCCTACACGTGGTCCCCCAAGGCACATGAAGTGTCCTGAAGTTCCCACATAGCACAGGAATTGCAAGTAACAAGTCTCAGCTACCCATCCATGATCTAAAAAAAAAATCTCTATTCCCTCTTTTATTATCTAGTTAGTACCTTCTATACACTATTAATTTTAATACCTCTAGACCTGCTCTGTGCTAATACACTTATTAATTCACTTACGGTTATACTTACCCCTATTCAAATATGTTCAATTAAGCTAAGCTGTAAACTTGATGCAGTACTTTACAGTTTCCTGCTTCTAGTTCAAAGCACTGCCCTAGTTGAGAGAAAAAAACCTTAAAACGCACCAACCAATTACCTACCTGTTGTTTTCTGATGTCAATCCTTGCTTTTCTTTTGAAAACACCACAGAAGGTCCATTCTCTTCCCCTCCTCTGATTTATCAGATGCCCCTAATCTGGTACCTCGAAACCAACTCTAAATTCTCTTTAACTGTTTAATTCCTTTTGCTTCGCCTCCCTTACTAGTTTATCCTCAGGTTTATTGGCAGCCACCAAGATTGCACGGTCATGAGGACTTCTGCTTCTAGTTCTGTTCCGAAGCTTTCATCTCATTGTGTAATCTGTTCAAGCTACAGCTTCTACTTGCACTTCTACATCTGTCGGGACTACCCCTGCAAGATATTCCTCTCACGCTATCAGAGGCTCTTTCTCCGCTACGTGATCATTTTCTGATGCAAGAATCACTTCTGTACCCACTATCAGAACCTGCCCTGCGCTTTCATACTCTCCATTCTTCTGCACCATTCTACCAGTCCATAGAGCTCTCTTCTTGGCCATCAGCCTGAAAATTCAAATATATATTGTTACAACCGCAGCGGGAGCAATGCACTGTCAATTCAATCCCATCACTCCACAGGTCGCAGCATATTATTAAGCTTTCACACCCAATCGGAAAACAGTCAAATTAAACATTCTAGTAACCCCAGACTGAAACAGACCAAACCAGGTATCTTTAGACAACGAATTAACTATTTATTAAAAAATCTAAATCTTAAACACGATTAAGATAAACCTATGTCTAAAGACTTTATAACCTATTTTAATCTAACTTCCCCATTCACACACACTCAAAAAGTGGAGTTTTTAAAAATTAGCTGTTGCTTCAGAATAAATAAAGTTTTTGTAGGTTACATTCCTGATGGATGAGGTCTTCTAATGTGGAAATGGTCAAAGGTCACTCAAAGTCTTCATCCTGATTTGATAAAAATAGTCCTTCAGAAGATAGGCATTCAACTCTTTAGCTGCAGCAGCATTAAACAGTTCTTTGAATGATCAGCACAGCAATACAAATAATGTCTTGGAAAAAAAAAGGCTTTTCTTCTTTATTCAGGGTATTAACTTGGCTTGTAGCTCATTTTCTGAGAGAGAATAAAACAGCTGCTTTTCTTCAGTACGCCTCGCTGTAAAGTCTCTCAAAGCAAACTGGTCTCAGCTGGTTTCTGTCACTTTTACACACTCAAAATGGAAACATTACCACGTGACCTTTCTCCGTCTCCTGCTGTTGCCCAGGGTAACCAAAAAATGCAACCAGGGCACGCTGTGTCTCAGGAATTCCAGAATCTTCTGTTTATAACAGTCTTAAAGGCACACACACTGTTTTTAATCCGAGGAGAAAAATAATTACAGGTCCGTGACAATATAATATTTATAACCTGGCCAATAGCTTTTCCTGCACATCCCACAATTAGTGCATCCCTCCATTCACTCTGGAATATATGTCACTCACTCTGGAATATATGTCACCCACTCTGGAATATATGTCACCCACTCTGGAATATATGTCACCCACTCTGGAATATATGTCACCCACTCTGGAATATATGTCACCCACTCTGGGCAATTAGCATTTCAATGCGACCATCACCAAGCACATGAATACTTGAGGTACACGTTGCCCCGTTTACTTCTGTCAGCTGCTCAGAGACTGAGATTTTGTAATCAATAGTGAGGAATGAACCCGAACAGTTATCAAAAATTGCCATGTTTGATAAGTACTGTTAATTAAATTCTGTCTCAGATGGTCTTACATGATGTGTCAGAACTCTCTCAATTTTTTCTGAAACCTCAGACTTGATGAAAGCCAGTTTCCCTGCATGTAAAGCATACATATGTTCAGAATAAAACAGAATTAATTGTGGTACCTTTAAGAGCAGGGGGACAATCACACAGCGCAGAAGGCAATTTAGGATTTTGCCCATAGACCAACTAATAAGGACTATACCCTCCAACCATCTGAAACAAATTCTTTGCATGAACTGCCCATGCCATGGTGGTTGTCAATTTGCAGTCTGGTTGATCAGCTAAGAATTTATGCAGCATTTCATTGATCACTGCATGATTCCTTTCACAGAGTCCATTGCTGAAAGGACTTTCAGCTGCGCTATTCACGACCACAATGTTCATGTTTTCACACGTCTCTGATCACGCCATTGGCAAATTCCTCTCCATTATCAGTTAGAAACTTAGCTGGTGTCCCAAGTCCAGTCCCTATCCATTATTCCATAATTTTGTCTATAATCACCCTTTTGTCATTACTAAGCATTATTGTAGAAAGACAAGTCTATAAAATGTCGAATGAAAATATTTCTATCTTTGTCCCATATCTTTAGATCCATAGCAACTACCTTGTTAAAGTCACATGCGAGTGGAAGGCTTATAAGAGGCTGTGGTGGCATCCTCCGACACTTTTTACAGATTTCACACTTCTCACTAATCTCTTCTATTAGCCCCTATGACCAGTAGGGTGAGTAAATTGTCTATGTAACTTTAAGACAATTTCCTTTTTCTCTCTGATTATCACCTGATTAATACTTTATAATACATTATTACTTGTCTATCACACTGATGAGAAACATAATTTTCTGTTCAGGGTGTCACAATAATGCCTTGATTGGGTAAACTGCAGATCCATTGACTTTCCAAAAATAATTGCATTATCCTGCTCCATATCAAGTTTCATTTGTGAATTTTTCATAGAAGGTTTACTCAACTGCATAGGTATCTCACTGGAGACTACATCAGTCCTGGTTAAAATGACTTACTCAAGCTATTTTACATGGAATTACAACTCTCTTTAGGTGACCTCAATGTGTCATCATCACCAAACCAAGTAGTACTTTTATACTCTTTTAACCTTGCATCAATCCTCAATACTTAGTGAATCTAGAAAACATTTTAACAAATCTGTTCCATATACTGTCAAAGTGCAAGCCCTGTTTAGCATAGCACAGTTAAACGAGTCCAAAACTGTAGGCGGCACAATGGCGCAGTGGTTAGCACCGCAGCCTCACAGCTCCAGCGACCTGGGTTCGATTCTGGGTACTGCCTGTGTGGAGTTTGCAAGTTCTCCCTGTGTCTGCGTGGGTTTTCGCCAGGTGCTCTAGTTTCCTTCCACAGCCAAAGACTTGCAGGTTGATAGGTAAATTGGCCATTATAAATTGCCCCTAGTATAGGTAGGTGGTAGGGGAATTGAGGGAAGGTGGGGATGTGGTAGGGAATATGGGATTAATGTAGGATTAGTATAAATGGGTGGTTGATGGTTGGCACAGAAACTGTTTCAGTGCTGTATCTCTAAAAAAAAACTAACATTCATCACAGGACTAAAACTCCTTGTGAGCAGTATAATTTTTTCATTTTCATCATTATTCTCATCTTCTGCCTCAGAATTCTCTGTGTCATGTGTCACTTAGCGAATCTGGCCTCTCTGCTTTGGGCAATTCATCACATAATACTTTGCGTCACATCTGAGAAACCTATCAACTGTTCCTTGGGCATTTCTGGGATTCATTCGCCCATTATTGCTGGAACATTCTATTTTCGGCTGTAAAAAACAGATCTGCTGAAGGTGCTTTCATCCTCATTCCACCTGTCTGTAATCCTTCCATTGTATGGATGCCTGTGTCCAGTATCTGAACCATTTCCAAATCTGGCAATCATGGAATCCTCTATTCTTTATGTGACCACGGAATGTCCCATTTGTTTCACCAAGACTGCAGGAAATGACTGTTTCAACAGGCGTTTTTTTCAAGGCAACAGATGCGAATATAGGAAGTATGATCAGTAAGTTCGCAGATGACATAAAAATTGGCAGTGTCGTAAATAGTGAAGAGGAAAGCCTTAGATTACAGGATGATATAGATGGGCTGGTAAGATGGGCGGAGCAGTGGCAAATGGAATTTAATCCTGAGAAATGTGAGGTGATGCATTTTGGGAGGACTAGCAAGGCAAGGGAGTATAAAATGGGTGGTAGGACCCTAGGAAGTACAGAGGGTCAGAGGGACCTTGGTGTACTTGTCCACAGATCACTGAAGGCAGCAGCTCAGGTAGATAAGGTGGTTAGTTTAGTTTAGTTTAGAGATACAGCACTGAAACAGGCCCTTCGGCCCACCGAGTCTGTGCCGACCATCAACCACCCATTTATACTAATCCTACACTAATCCCATATTCCTACCACATCCCCACCTGTCCCTATATATTTCCCTACCACCTACCTCTACTAGGGGCAATTTGTAATGGCCAATTAACCTATCAACCTGCAAGTCTTTGGCGTGTGGGAGGAAACCGGAGCACCCGGAGGAAACCCACGCAGACACAGGGAGAACTTGCAAACTCCGCACAGGCAGTACCCAGAATCGAACCCGGGTCCCTGGAGCTGTGAGGCTGCGGTGCTAACCACTGCGCCGCCCCGTGTGGGATACTTGCCTTTATTAGCTGAGGCATAGAATGTAAGAGCACGGAGGTTATGATGGAGCTGTATAAACCGCTAATTAGGCCAGAGCTGGAGTACAGTTCTGGTCACCACACTATAGGAAGGATGTGATTGCACTAGAGCGGGTGAAGAGGAAATTCACCAGGATGTTGCCTGGGCTGGAGCATTTCAGCTATGAAGAGAAACTGGATAGGCTAGGGTTGTTTTCCTTAGAGCAGAGAAGGCTGAGGGGGGACATGATTGAGGTATACAAAATTATGTGAGGCATAGATAGGAAGAAATGTTTTCCCTTAGTGGAGGTGTCATTAGCCAGGGGGCACAGATTTAAGGTAAGGGGCAAGAGGTTTAGAGGGGTGGTTGGAATCTGGAACACACTGTGTGAAAGGGTGGTAGAGGCAGGAACCCTCAACATTTAAGAGTAGTTAGATGAGTACTTGAAATGCCATAGCATACAAGCCTATGGGCCAAGTGCTGGAAAATGGGATTAGAATAGATAGCTGCTTGATGGTCAGAATGGATACGATGGGCTGAAGGGGCTGTTTCTGTGCTGTATAACTCTATGACTCCATCTGATCCAACAGGCAGTCTCTCTCTGAGAGACAAACACAAGTTAGAACCAAGGGCTTGTCCATATACAACACCTGAGCACAATTCAACAATTTAAATGCTAGCACTGAACCAGGGATCTCAAAATTATATTTCATACAATCTGTTGTAAGTCCATGATATATCCCTTCATTGAATAATCACCTGTTTTCTGAAATCTACTGAAGTCTGACCATGCCTCATAGGCATTTAATAGATAACCTTTCTTCTAAATTTCGTCCAAGAACTCTAAGTCAAGATTCAAACCTTCATCGGTATCCAACTGACAGGCATCAGCTCACAACATACTTCTGATTTTACTTCCAATAGGAAACAACAACACCAAGGCCATTCCTTTTTCCTCTTTGATAGGGATGTAACCCACATAGCTACTTCATTTTTCCACTGGTCATATGGTTTAGACTCCAAGAACATCAGAGGATAATCGTACCACAACATTTTACATTTGCTTTGTACCATTTTTCACAATGGCTTCTAGGATTGTAGTTTTCTGTCTGAAAATTTGTTTTTTTTTAAGCTTACAACCTTCACCTTTAGGCAACCATTCTATGCTACCATGCTTGCAACTCCAGGCAGCCAGTTGATGAAGGATAGTACTGCAGCCAATCTTTGCTCAGTCTTACATTTATTTACAGAGTTAAACATTACAAGTCTAACCTTCCCCCCACAGTTTCAGTAAGTGTCTCTTTATATGTACTCAAGTTAATGCCCACCACCTGGATCCAATTAAACACAACTGCTATACAATTACGCATAATAAAGTGCAGGATAGTATGTTCAGATCAGTGAGCTTCCAGTATTATCTGTGCAAAGATAGTTGTTCTCAACTGCATTTCTAATGGGGCAAGTGCCAGGGGTCAGAGGGAATGAGGAAAGGAAAAAAGGTCAGTAAGGGGCATGTAGCAGATCTGGCTCATCTGTGATGCTCTTGTGCTTGAATAGCCTATGATTCTCACTCACAGGCTCACAATTAAGAATGACCATTTGAGAAAGTTACTGGAGGGCTGCAAACATGTGCAGTATCAGGTACAAGTCACTTCCAGGAAGAGATGGGAAAAGAATGGGGAGCAGGGATAGGGAATGGAAACGTTTGAGATAAAATATGTGGCGAATGCTGAAATCCAGTATTTAATTGCATATCAACTAATGCAATTTAAGCTAATCACTGAGCTTTACCAAGTTACCTGATGGTTACAGAACATCAAGATGTTATCTCTTTTTGCAGTGACTAGCACACAAATCATTCCAACTGAAAAAGGGTTCAGTGTGCTTACTTAAAACAACTTTTAGACATATAATTAAAGCACCTAAAATAAGTAATATGAACTTCTATGACATTCTAGTCTGTGGCTCAACCTTTCTCTTTAAACCCACAAAAACAAGATTTTCTTTTAAACTGTTTGTTCATGGGGGTGGGAAGCACGATGTAGGGGGTTAAAGTGACTTTTTAAGTAAATGCAGCAGAATTAAAAACAAACTGTAAAGATAAAACAAATAAGTTGACCCTGCCCTTATATTTTAATTAATTTGTTTTTAATAATTATTCAAAGCTAACAAACACCTTTATAAAATAAAAAGCATCGCTGCTACCATATAATTTTAAGCATGCAAAGTACACCCAGAAACAGAAATTCATAAATTTAAAGCAGAACAAATCTATCAATCAGAAATTTGTAATGGGGAGTTAGGCAACCATAAATTAACTCTTAGCAAATTAAACTTACCTTTTGAAAAGTATTTACAATCCAAACAAAACCTTGCAACCAGAAAGGTTCATCAAAGGAGTGTGACGATGTGTGCTGTTTCAAGTTATAAACAACAGGAAGATCAATAACACTGCAGGTAAAAGAACCAACATCGTCATTCTTTCCTCTTCCACCAATTAATTGCATTGCACATCTTGCTTTCATTACTGTATACAATAACAAAAATCAAGAGAAGCTGTGCTAAAACTGCTGTATCACGCTATGTGACTGCAGAACCAGATGTATTTATTAACATCGCTGCAGTACCCCAGACACCCGCGCCTGCAATAAAATATCACTTGCCAAGCAATTCCATGTGATGGCTTTTGATTTGAGTCAAATTTTAAGTACTTGTTACATCTAAATTAAACAAATGAATATAGACTTCGTAGAAAAAGCTTTGTTACAGTCATTTATTACAATATTCTCAGACAACTTGTACTGCTTATGGCTCCCATGCCAGCACAGAATGAATAAAGCGTATAACTTGGTATTCAAATACCTTTCAAATATAGGGCTCTTGCGGCCCTTTACCGAGGAAGGACTTTAAACTGGGATTCTATTCTAGGTCCACTTTGACAGATTTTACCAATTTTGTCCTCTATTTAAAAAGGACACCAAAATGACCAAGGCAACTCCAGACCCCAAAACCCATAACAGATAAAGTAATGGAATTATTCACGGTCACTCTTAATCATCAATAGCTAGCATAGATTTAGAAGGAAAACTACTTCCTGACCAAAACCCTTGACTGTCCTTGTGGATATTACAGCATATTTAGATAGTGGCATTCATTGATCAGCTTCAGAAAACTTTTGGCAAAGTACTGCATAAATTACTTTTAGTTTAAGTACGAAGTCTGAGAAATCCAGAGTAGAACATATCTCTAGACAGAAATAAAAACAAGAAATGCTGGAACCACTCAGCAGGTCTGGCAGCATCTGTGAAAAGAGAAGCAGAGTTAACGTTTCGGGTCAGTGACCCTTCTTCGGAACTGACAAATATTAGAAAAGTCACAGGTTATAAGCAAGTGAGGTGGGGGTGGGGCAACAGATAACAAAAGGAGGTCTAGATTGGACCAGGCCACATAGCTGACCAAACGGTCATGGAGCAAAGGCAAACAATATGTTAATGGTGTGTTGAAAGACAAAGCATTAGTACAGATTAGGTGTTAATACACTGAATATTGAACAGCAGCAAGTGCAAACCTGAAAAAAAACAATGGGTAAGCAAACTGAACAAACTAAGATGAAATGAAATAAATGCAAAAAAAACATTGCAAAAAATGTAAAAAAGAATGTAAAAAAAAGGAAGAAAAAATAACTAAAAATGAAAGTAAAATGGGGGGCTGTCATGCTCTGAAATTATTGAACTCAATGTTCAGTCCGGCAGGCTGTAGTGTGCCTAATCGGTAGATGAGATGCTGTTCCTCGAGTTTGCGTTGATGTTCACTGGAATACTGCAGCAATCCCAGGACAGAGATGTGAGCATGAGAGCAGGGGGGCATGTTGAAATGGCAAGCAACCGGAAGCTCAGGGTCCTGCTTGCGGACTGAGCGGAGATGTTCCGCATGTCTGCGCTTGGTCTCCCCAATGTAGAGGAGACCACACTGTGAGCAGCGAATACAGTATACTATATTGAAAGAAGTACAAGTAAATCGCTGCTTCACCTGAAAGGAGTGTTTGGGGCCTGGGATAATGAGGAGAGAGGAGGTAAATGGGCAGGTATTACACCTCCTGCGATTGCAGGGGAAGGTGCCATGGGACAGGGACGAGGTGGTGGGGGTAATGGAGGAGTGGACCAGGGTGTCGCGGAGGGAACGATCCCTTCGGAATGCTGACAGGGGAAGGGAGGGGAAGATGCGACTGCTAGTGGCATCACGCTGGAGGTGGCAGAAATGGCGGAGGATGATCCTTTGGATTTGGAGGCTGATGGGGTGAAAAATGAGGACAAGGGGAACCCTGTCACGGTTCTGGGAGGGAGGGGAAGGGGTGAGGGTAGAGGTGCGGGGAATGGGCCGGACACGGTTGAGGGCCCTGTCAACCACAGTGGGGGGAAATCCTCAGTTGAGGAAAAAGGAGGTCATATCAGAAGCACCGTTATGGAAGGTAGCATCATCAGAGCAGATGCGTCGGAGACGGAGAAACTGGGAGAATGGAATGGAGTCCTTACAGGAGGTAGGGTGTGAAGAAGTGTAGACGAGGTAGCTGTGGGAGTCGGTGGGCTTGTAATGGATATTAGTAGACAACCTATCCCCAGAGATGGAGACAGAGAAGTCGAGGAAGGGAAGGGAAGTGTCAAAGATGGACTATGTAAAGGTGAGAGAAGGGTGGAAATTGGAAGCAAAGTTGATAAAGTTTTCCAGTTCGGGGCGGGAGCAGGAAACGGCACCGATACAGTCATCAATGTACCGGAAAAAGAGTTGGGGCAGGGGGCCTGAGTAGGACTGGAACAAAGAATGCTCGACATAGCCCACAAAAAGACAGGCATAACTAGGACCCATGCGGGTACCCAAAGCGACACCTTTTACTTGAAGGAAGTGCGTGGAGTTGAAGGAGAAGTTGTTCAATATCTCCGACGCATCTGCTCTGATGATGCTACCTTCCATGACGGTGCTTCTGATATGACCTCCTTTTTCCTCAACCGAGGATTTCCCCCCACTGTGGTTGACAGGGCCCTCAACCGTGTCCGGCCCATTCCCCGCACCTCTACCCTCACCCCTTCCCCTCCCTCCCAGAACCGTGACAGGGTTCCCCTTGTCCTCACTTTTCACCCCATCAGCCTCCATATCCAAAGGATCATCCTCCGCCATTTCCACCACCTCCAGCGTGATGCCACTACCAGTCGCATCTTCCCCTCCCTTCCCCTGTCAGCATTCCGAAGGGATCGTTCCCTCCGCGACACCCTGGTCCACTCCTCCATTACCCCCACCACCTCGTCCCCGTCCCATGGCACCTTCCCCTGCAATCGCAGGAGGTGTAATACCTGCCCATTTACCTCCTCTCTCCTCACTATCCCAGGCCCCAAACACTCCCTTCAGGTGAAGCAGCGATTTACTTGTACTTCTTTCAATGTAGTATACTGTATTCGCTGCTCACAGTGTGGTCTCCTCTACATTGGGGAGACCAAGCGCAGACATGGTGACCGCTTTGCGGAACATCTCCGCTCAGTCCGCAAGCAGGACCCTGAGCTTCCGGTTGCTTGCCATTTCAACACGCCCCCCTGCTCACATCTCTGTCCTGGGATTGCTGCAGTATTCCAGTGAACATCAACGCAAGCTCGAGGAACAGCATCTCATCTACCAATTAGGCACACTACAGCCTGCCGGACTGAACATTGAGTTCAATAATTTCAAAGCATGACAGCCCCCCATTTTACTTTCATTTTTAGTTATTTTTTCTTCCTTTTTTTTTTAACATTCTTTTTTACAATTTTTTTTTTGCATTTATTTCATTTCATCTTAGTTTGTTCAGTTTGCTTACCCACTGTTTTTTTTCAGGTTTGCACTTGCTGCTGTTCAATATTCAGTGTATTAACACCTAATCTGTACTAATGCTTTGTCTTTCAACACACCATTAACATATTGTTTGCCTTTGCTCCATGACCTTTTGGTCAGCTATGTGGCCTGGTCCAATCTAGACCCCCTTTGTTATCTCTTGCCCCACCCCCACCTCACTTGCTTACAACCTGTGACTTTTCTAATATTTGTCAGTTCCGAAGAAGGGTCACTGACCCGAAATGTTAACTCTGCTTCTCTTTTCACAGATGCTGCCAGACCTGCTGAGTGGTTCCAGCATTTCTTGTTTTTATTTCAGATTTCCAACATCCGCAGTATTTTGCTTTTATACTCTAGACAGGAAAGCGGCTAAAAATTAAGTACGGAGTGCCAGTCAGAGGTGTAATGGGGGCGGGGGGAAGAGTGGCAAGTTCGAGTTGTGCTTAAACTCATATGGTTTCTAACCTACATAACTGACATGGAAGCAAGACTAACTGCAAGCTAACCAAATCTATCAATGACACAAATACAGGGCTGAATTTTCCTGGATCCCAAGTGGTGGGCTAGGAGGTGGGAAAATAGCAAGGAGCCCTGTTGAGACGGTTCCCCGATGCATTACAGCTGCTGAGGATAGGTACATAGGAGCAGGAGTAGGCCATTCAGCCCATAGAGCCTGCCCCACCATCCAATTTGATCATTGCTGATCATTAACGTCAATGCCTTTTTCCCACACTATCCCCATATTATGTCATTTGTATTTAGAAATCTGTCAATCTCTGCTTTAAACATACTCAATGACTGAGCTTCCACAGCCCTCTGGGATAGAGAATTCCAAAGATTCGCAACCCTCTGAGTAAAGAAATTTCTCCTCATCTCTGTCCTAAGTGGCTTCCCCCTTATTTTGAAATTGTGTCCCCTGGTTCTTGACTCCCCATCTACCCTGTCTATCTAACTGGGCCTGTATTTTGTAGGTTTTAATGAAATCACCTCTCATTCTTCAAAACTCTCGAGAATACAGGCCCAGTTTTCCCAATCTCTCTTCATAGGACAGTCCCGCCATCCCCGGAACAAGTCTTGTGAATCTTCGTTGCACTCCCTCTATGGCAATAATATCCTTCCTAAGGTAAGGTGACCAGAACTGTCCACAGCACTCCAACTGTACTCCAACCAAGGTTCTATACAATTGAAGTAAGACTTCACTACTCCTGTACTCAAATCCTCTTACGATAAAGGCTAACATACCATTAGCCTTCCTAACTGCTTGCTCCACCTGCATGTTAGCTTTCAGTGACTTATTGACAAGGACACCCAGGTCCCTTTGTATATCTACGCTTTCTAATCTCTTACCATTTAAGAAATACTCTGCACATCTGTTCCTCCTACCAAAGTGGTTAACCTCATATTTTTCCACAATATATTACATCTGCTATGCTCTTGCCCACTCACTAAGGCTTTCCAAATCCCCTTGAAGCTGTTTTGTATCTTCCACACATTCCCACCTAGTTTTGTGTCATCCACGAACTTGGAAATACTACATTTGGTCCCCACATCCAAATCATTGATATATATTGTGAGCAACTGGGGCCCAAGCACTGATCCCTGCGGTACCCCACTAGTCACAGCCTGCCATTGCGAGAATGACCCTTTTATTCTTACACTCTTTCTGCCTGTTAACCAACCCTTAATCCATGCCAGTATATTACCTCCTATCCCATGTGCTTTTATTTTGCTAAACCAACCTCCTGTGGGGGACTTCATCAAAAGCCTTCCGAAAATCTAAGTATACCACGTCCACCGGCTCCCCTTTATCAATTCTGTTAACATCAAAAAACAGGTTCGTCAAACATGATTTCCCATTCATAAATCCATGTTAACCATGCCTAATCAGATTATCCAAGTGTCCATTTATCGCATCCTTTAGAATAGATTCTAACATTTTCCCAACGATTGATGTAAGCCTAACAGGTCTGTAATTCCCTGTTTTCTCTCTCCCACCCTTCTTAATTAGTGGGGTGACATTTGCAACCTTCCAATCTTCAGGAACCACTCCAGAATCTATAGAATTTTGGAAGATGTTTCCTGGGAGCGGGCAAGCATGTGGATTGGCTGCCAGCTCAACAGAGGCGAGCAACCAATCTGCATATTTAATGATGTTCATTGTTTGTTATTACCTTACACACATGACACTGATGTAGATCACCTGCATTTTGATAATCTAATTGTTCGAAACAATATCTTCGACTGAACCGTCTTCCTGATGTATAAATTCCAGTCCAAATTTCTACGTGCTTTTGATGCTTACAAATAGATCAAATAATCAAAAAAATTTGGTTTTATTAAGTCAGTGAAAATTGCATCTCCCAGTCGTTCTGTAGTAATTTCTGCCAAGAACACTCCATCTTCCTCACTTCAGGATGAGAAAAGGTCACTAACCCATCAAAATTTATCTCTCTTGTACATCATGACATCTAATTGTGTTTAAAGTAACACCAATATTTTTGGCTCTTTTACCTTGCTTGTAACATTATTTTACATTTTTGTTACATCTTTTCATAAAATCTATCCTGATATGTGTTCCAAATTTTTATAATTTTCCTTTGGCTTTTGCTCCTACTTTCATCATGTACTTTGAAGTAATAATCTAGATTTGCTTTTTTTATTCATTCATGGGATGTGGGCATCGCTGGCTAGGCCAGCATTTATTGCCCATCCCTAATTGCCGTTGAGAAAGTGGTGATGAGCTGCCTTCTTGAACTGCTGCAGTCCACGTGAGGTAGGTACCTCAGTGCTGTTAGGAAAGGAGTTCCAGGATTTCGACCCAGCGACAGTGAAGGAACGGCGATATAGTTCCAAGTCAGGATGGTGTGTGACTTGGAGGGGGTGGTTATCCAAACCATTTGCTGCCCTTGTCCTTCTAGTTGGTAGAGGTCGCGGGTTTGGAAGGTGCTGTCAAAGGAGCCTTGGTGCATTGCTGCAGTGCATCTTGTAGGTGGTACACACTGCAGCCACTGTGTATCTGTGGTGAAGGGAGTGAATGTTGTGGATGGGGTGCCAATCAAGCAGGCTGCTTTTTCCTGGATGGTGTCGAGCTTCTTGAGTGTTGTTGGAGCTGCACCCATCCAGGCAAGTGGAGAGTATTCCATCACACTCCTGACTTGTGCCTTGTAGAACGTGGACAGGCTTTGGGGAGTCAGGAGGTGAGTTACTTGCCTCAGGATTCCTAGCGTCTGACCCGCTTTTGTAGCCACGGTATTTATACGGCTACTCCAGTTCAGTTTCTGGTCAATGGTAACCCCTAGGATGTTGATAGTGAGGGGGATTCAGTGATGGTAATGCCATTGAATGTCAAGGGGAGATGGTTAGATCCTCTCTTGTTGGAGATGGTTATTTCCTGGCACTTGTGTGGCACAAATGTTACTTGCCACTTATCAGCCCAAGCCTGGATATTGTCCAGGTCTTGCTGCATTTCTACATGGACTGCTTCAGTATGTGAGGAGTCACAAATGGTGCTGCACAATGTTCAATCATCAGCGAACATCCCCACTTCTGACCTTATGATTGAAGGAAGGTCATTGATGAAGTAGCTGAAGATGGTTGGGCCAAGGACACTACACTGAGGAACTCCTGCAGAGATGTCCTGAAGGTGAGATGATTGACCTCCAACAACCACAACCATCTTCCTTTACTCTAGGTATGACTCCAACCAGCAGTTTTTCCCGATTCCCAATGTTTTGCTAAGGCTCCTTGATGCCTTACTCAGTCAAATGCTGCCTTAATGTTAAGGGCAGTCACTCTCACCTCACCTCTTGAGTTCAGCTCTTTTGTGCATGTTCGAACCAAGGCTGTAATGAGGTCAGAGCTGAGGGGCCCTGGCGGAACCCAAACGGAGCGTCACTGAGAAGTTTATTAGTGCAGCTTGATAGCACTGTCTATGACACCCTTCCTTTACTGGCACACAACTGAAAAATACTTGAAACCTGATTCATACAAAGGGAAAGGAGCTACATAAATGGAAATTCCTCCAGATTAGCAATGAGAAGTTTCAGAATCTCACCAATGAAAGTGATATAAATTAAATTAGAAAAGAATTAAACAGATAACGCAGGATGCAAACAACGGAAAAATGCATTGGGTATTGAAGTTTTATTTTTAGATACATTGAGCAATTCAAAACAATTTCAGTGGTTGCAGTTTTTTCTTTGAATATGTTTTTTTATTAAGCTAAAAAACTGAGGCTCTATAAAGAAGAAAGATATTGGGCAAGAAGAGATGAGTACCAAAACAGCAAAGAAATGAGATAGAGGGAGAGGAATGAGGAAAAATGCCAGGAGATGAAAGTGGTGAGTTAAAAGGAGAAGAGCGAGCTGAAATGCCAGGGGAGGAAAGAGGTGAGATGCCAGCAGGAAAGAGGTGAAATATTGGGAAGAGGAAAGAGATGAGAAACAAAAAGAGAGGAAGAGAGTGCTGTAAAAATTCATCTAAAACAAAATTTGTTTTAGAAGATATTGGACAACCCTTCCAGTCAGAGTTAAGGTATGTTGAAGCTTCAAAGAACAAAGAACAGTACAGCACAGGAACAGGCCATTCGGCCCTCCAAGCCTGCACCGAGCTTGATGCCTGCCTAAACTAAAATCTTCTGCACTTCTGGGGACCGTATCCTTTTATTCCCATCCTATTCATGTATTTGTCAAGATGCCTCTTAAATGTCACTATCGTACCTGCTTCCACCACCTCCCCCGGCAGCAAATTCCAGGCACTCACCACCCTCTGTGTAAAGAACTTGCCTCGCACATTCCCTCTAAACCTTGCACCTCTCACCTTAAACCTATGTCCCCCAGTAACTGACTCTTCCACCCTGGGAAGAAGCTTCTGACTATCCACTCTGTCCATGCCACTCATAACTTTGTAAACCTCTATCAGGTCGCCCCTCCACCTCCGTCGTTCCAGTGAAAACAATCCGAGTCTATCCAACCTCTCCTCATAGCTAATGCCCTCCAGACCAGGCAACATCCTAGTAAACCTCTTCTGTACCCTCTCCAAAGCCTCCACGTCCTTCTGGTAGTGTGGCGACCAGAATTGCACGCAATATTCTAAGTGGGGCCTAACTAAAGTTCTGTACAGCTGCAGCATGACTTGCCAATTTTTATACTCTATGCCCCGACCGATGAAGGCAAGCATGCCGTATGCCTTCTTGACTACCTTATCCACCTGCGTTGCCGCTTTCAGTGATCTGTGGACCTATATGCCCAGATCTCTCTGCCTGTCAATACTCCTAAGGGTTCTGCCATTTACTGTATACGTCCCACCTGCATTAGGCCTTCCAAAATGCATTACCTCACATTTGTCCGGATTAAACTCCATCTGCCATTTCTCCGCCCAAGTCTCCAACCGATCTATATCCTGCTGTTTCCTCTGACAATCCTCATCACTATCCGCAACTCCACCAATCTTTGTGTCGTCCACAAACTTACTAATCAGACCAGCTACATTTTCCTCCAAATCATTTATATATACTACAAACAGCAAAGGTCCCAGCACTGATCCCTGCGGAACACCACTAGTCACATCCCTCCATTCAGAAAAGCACCCTTCCACTGATACCCTAGTCTTCTATGACTGAGCCAGTTCTGTATCCATCTTGCCAGCTCACCTCTGATCCCATGTGACTTCACCTTTTGTACCAGTCCGCCATGAGGGACCTTGTCAAAGGCTTTACTGAAGTCCATATAGATAACATCCACTGCCCTTCCTTCATCAATCATCTTTGTCACTTCCTCAAAAAACTCAATCAAATTAGTGAGACACGCCCTCCCCTTCACAAAATCATGCTGCCTCTCGCTAATAAGTCCATTTGTTTCCAAATGGGTGTAAATCCTGTCCCAAAGAATCCTCTCCAATAATTTCCCTACCACTGATGTAAGGCTCACCGGCCTATAATTTCCTGGATTATCCTTGCTACCCTTCTTAAACAAAGGAACAACATTGGCTATTCTCCAGTCCTCTGGGACCTCACCTGTAGCCAATGAGGATGCAAACATTTCTGTCAAGGCCCCAGCAATTTCTTCCCTTGCCTCCTTCAGTATTCTGGGGTAGATCGCATCAGGCCCTGGGGACTTATCTACCTTAATGCTTTGCAAGACACCCAACACCTCCTCCTTTTTGATAATGAGATGACGGAGACTATCTACACTCCCTTCCCTAGGCTCATCATCCACCAAGTCCTTCTCTTTGGTGAATACTGATGCAAAGTACTCATTTAGTACCTCGCCCATTTCCTCTGGCTCCACACTTAGATTCCCTTCTCCGTCCTTGAGTGGGCCAACCCTTTCCCTGGTTACCCTCTTGCTCTTTATATACGTATAAAAAGCCTTGGGGTTCTCCTTAATCCTGTTTGCCAATGACTTTTCATGACCCCTTTTAGCCCTCCTGACTCCTTGCTTAAGTTCCTTCCTACTGTCTTTATATTCCTCAAGGGATTTGTCTGTTCCTAGCCTTCCAGGCCTTACGAATGCTTCCTTTTTCTTTTTGACTAGGCTCACAATATCCCGCGTTATCCAAGGTTCCCGAAACTTGCCAAACTTATCCTTCTTCCTCACCGGAACATGCTGGTCCTGGATTCTAATCAACTGACGTTTGAAAGACTCCCACATGTCAGATGTTGATTTACCCTCAAACAGCCGCCCCCAATCTAAATTTTTCAGTTCCTGCCTAATATTGTTATAATTAGCCTTCCCCCAATTTAGCACCTTCACCCGAGGACTACTCATATCTTTATCCACAAGTACCTTAAAACTTATGGAATTATGGTCACTGTTCCCGAAATGCTCCCCTATTGAAACTTCGACCACCTGGCCGGGCTCATTCCCCAGTACCAGGTCCAGTACGGCCCCATCCCTAGTTGGACTATCTACATATTGTTTCAAGAAGCCCTCCTGGATGCTCCTTGCAAATTCTGCCCCATCCAAGCCCCTAGCACTAAGTGAGTCCCAGTCAATATAGGGGAAGTTAAAATTACCCACCACTACAACCCTGTTACCTTTACATCTTGCCAAAATCTGTCTACATAGCTGCTCCTCTACCTCCCGCTGGCTGTTGGGAGGCCTGTAGTAAACCCCCAACATCGTGACTGCACCCTTCCTATTCCTGAGCTCCACCCATATTGCCTCACTGCACGACCCCTCCGAGGTGTCCTCCCGCAGTACAGCTGTGATATTCTCCTTAACAAGTAATGCAACTCCCCCACCCCTTTTACATCTCCCTCTATCCCGCCTGAAGCTTCTAAATCCTGGAACATTCAGCTGCCAATCTTGTCCTTCCCTCAACCAAGTCTCTAATAGCAACAACATCATAGTTCCAAGTACTAATCCAAGCTCTAAGTTCATCTGCCCTACCTGTTATGCACACATTCACATTTCCCTAATATACACACATATATATTATATATATATACCTATGAAGAAACAAAGGGGCTAAATTAAATATCGCCCCTGAAAATTGGCATGGGGAATCACAATGCTCGAGTAACCCATTCTCAGTGATTGAAATGCAGGCAGCATGCCATCTTCATGGTGCCTGCTGATTAGCATAATTGCAGTGTGCAGCCAGCACAAACCATGCTGTTCATTACCTGCATCAGGGCCTGAAATTTTAACTTCCAGCACCACTTAAAGCTAACCTGCCCTGTTTAAAGCTAGCCTGCACCTCTTGAAGGGGAGGTGCATTATGCTGGAACAGGTGCTGGGAGTTGTGCAGGAAGTGAATCCACTTGGGAAACAGTGAAGAATCGCACAACCTAAGAGAGCAAGGGCTCCAAGGTTTTCAGATGCTGCACTGGAGGTCTTGGTGGAGGAGATGGAAAGGAGGAGAGATGTCCTTCATCAGTAGGAACCAGGAGGTCCTCCAGATACACAGTCAAAAGGCAGTGAGAGCAAATAGCTGTGGAGGGAAATGCCAGTTGTCTGGATGCCCCAATGACCTGGATGCAGTGCCGCAAGAAATTCAATATGTTCACGAGTGCTCAAGGTCAGAGAATGAATCTACAAATGCCATATCCTACAAGTGCACCACCAGACTCTCACAATCCTCAATTCACCACATCCTAGTCACTCACCAGCAACAATTTCTATAAATTAGGACTCCTACCTAAAATTCATATGCCCCCATTGTGCCCTCCCACACATAGCACTATTGCAAGCCTCACACACACATCTCTCAGCTGTGGAAGCACCCTCTTATAGCTCATTATTTCTTCAAATGGTTCATCATTCCCCACAATGGATACCAGCTTAATCATCTGTGTAGGTTTGATTTATGAATGTAATAATTTGAAGTGAGCATGAACTGAGCTTTTTTTTTTAAAATAAGGACTTCGACACAGACTACTAGATATGACATTGAACTGTATTTTTGTTGGCTATTTTTCTTCAATGCAGAGAAAAAAACAATAGATATTATACACTGCAATGCAATATTCATAGGACACTCATAGGATTGGAGCAGCAGTAGGCTATTCGGCCCTTCAAGCCTGCTCACCCATTCGATAAGAACATGACTGATCTGGTTGTGGTCTCAACTCCATTTTCCTGTCTACCCCTATAACTCTGGACTCCCTTGTCTACCAAAGATATAACTAACTCAGCTTGAATAAATTCAATGCCCCAGTCTCCACTGCTTTCTCCGAAGAGAATTCCTCAGAGTAACGACCCTCTGAGAGAAAAATATTTCTCCTTATCTCAGTTTAAAATTAAGAGGTCTCCCTTTTAAGACTATGTCCCCTCGTTCTAGTCTCACCCACAAGAGGTAACATCCTCCCAGTATCCACTCTATCAATAAATTAAAAGCAAAATACTGCAGATACTGGAAATCTAAAATAAAAAACAAGAAATGCTGGAAATACTCAGCAGGTCTGGCAGCATCTGTGGAGAGAGAAGCAGAGTTAACGTTTCAGGTCAGTAACCCTTCTTCAGAACTGGCAAATATTAGAAATGTAAAAGGTTATAAGCAAGTAAAGTGGGGGTAGGGCAAGAGATAACAAAGGAGAAGGTGTAGATAGGACAAGGTCACAGAATAGCTGACCAGAAGGTTGTGAAGCAAAGGCAAACAATATGTTAATGGTGTGTTGAAAGACAAAGCATTAGTACAGATAGGGTGTTAACGGACTGAAAATTGACCAGCCGCAAGTACAAACATGAAAAAAAAAACAGTGGGTAAGCAAACTGAACAAAATATGAAATGAAAAACAAAAAAAATAAAAATAAAAGTAAAATGGGAGGCCCGTCATCCTCTGAAATTATTGAACTCAATGTTCAGTCCGGCAGGCTGTAGTGTGCCTAATCAGTAAATGAGATGCTGTTCCTCGAGCTTGTGTTGATGAGCTTGCGTCCACTCTATCAAGTTCCCTCAGGATCTTATATGTTTCAATAAGATCACCTCTCACTCTTCTAAACTCCAATGTGTATAGGCCCAATCTATTCAACCTTTCTTCATAAGATAAGCTCCTCATCCCTGGAATGAGTCGAGTGAACTTTCTCTGGACTGCTTCTAATGCAAATATACCCTTTTTCAAATAAGGAAACCAAAACTGTACACAGTACTCCAGATGTGGTCTCACCAAGGCCCTGTACAGCTGCAGTAAAACTTCTCTACTTTTATACTTGATTCCCCTTGCAATAAACAACAACTTTGCATTTGCCTTCCTAATCACATGTTGTACCTGCATACCAACTTGCAGTGATTCATATACCAGGACCCCCAAATCCCTCTGTATCGCCAAGTTCTGCAATACTTTTCTATTCTTCTTGCCAAAGTGGACAAGTTCACATTTTACTATACTCCATCTGCCAAGGTTTTTTCCACTCACCGAATCTATCTATATCCCTTTATAGACTCTTTACCTCCTCTTAACTTACTTTCCTTCCTATTTTGGTGTCATCGACAAATTTAGCTACCATACATTTGGTCCCTTCATCCAAGTCATTGGTATAGATTGTAAATAGTTGAGGACCCAGCACTGATCCCTGTGGCACTCCATTAGTTACAGCTTGCCAACCCAAAAAGACTAATTTATCCCTCCTCTCTGCTTCCTGTTAACTAAACAATCATTTATTCATGCTAATATGTTACCCCTACACCATGTGCTCTTGTGTAGTAACCTTGATGTGGCACCTTATCAAATGCCTTTGAAAATCCAAATGCAACACATCTACAGGTTTCCCTTTGTCCACCTTGCTTGTTACTTCCTCAAAGAACTCTAATAAATTAATTAAACATGATTTCCCTTTCACAAAACCATGCTGACTCTGTCTGATCCCATTATGATTTTCTAAGTATCCTGCTATAACCTCCTTAATAATAGATTCTAGCAATTTCCCTGTGAACGATGTTAGGCTAACTAGCCTATAGCTTTCGGCTTTCTTGAATAATGGTGTTAGGTTTGCTATTTTCCAATCTGCTGGGAACCTTCCAGAATCCAAGGAATTTTGGAAGATTATAACCAATGCCTCTACTATCTCTGCTGCCACTTCTTTTAAGACCCTAGGATGCAGGTCATTAGGTCTAATAGCTTTTCCAAAACCTTTTCCGTGGTGATGGTGATTGTTTTAAGATCCTCCCTCCCCTTCACCTCTTCATTTTCAAGTACCTTTGGGAAGTTTTCTAAGTCTTCCACAGTGAAAAGAGACACAAAAATACCTGTTCAAAGCCTCCGCCATTTCCTTGTTTTCCATTATCAATCCCCCAGACTCTCTCTCTAGAGGACCAACAATAGCTTTAGTTACTCTTTTCCTATTTAAATACTTGTAGAAACTCTTACTATCTGCTTTCTGTCATTCTCTACATTTTTCCTTTTTTTTTTGGTCATTATTTGACGTGTGATATATCTGATTGATATTTTCATACTGTGATTAGCATAAAATATTGTGAAATGTTGCAAGTAAACGTGATGTCCTTCTCAAGAACATTGAATGATACAGTACTGGGTTATGTTCCTTTCTACGGAAGTTTGGCTTGTTTACTTTATTTGGTGGCATTTTTCCACTTTTGCTGATTCTTCACAGAACTTTATTATGAAATTCCAGTAAACATATCATCTTGTAAAGACACTGAACCATTATTTTGTCTGGTGCAGTTTCTTGTAAGATTTTGGAAATGATTATTCTTTTGATGTGACCTTCACAGGCATCTTGATACCATCACCTAGAAATTCAAGCCAGAGAGCGCAGGGGACGACTCCTGTTCCTGAATGGATAAGTGTGACAGGCACATAATATTGGCCCTTAGGCCACAGGTTTCATTATCATCGAACGAGGGAGCAGAAGATACCTATGGGCTGAATTTTCACTTTGCTTTTGCTGAGAGTTGATGTTCTAAACTTTGGAAATTTTCTGAATTCCAGAAGGATGGGTAGCACTTCGGTTACCTTAGACTGGACCTCAGATGAGGATCAACATGACCAGCAGCAGCATCCTATTTGAGAGACCAGTAGTTGGACAGCAGAGAGCATGGTAGCAACAGCCGAGGGGGCAGAAGCAGAGGAATGCAGCTCACATGAGGCACTACCTGCGACATGGTGTACAGGCAGAAGCCGAGCCTCCCTGACATGTCTGTGCAGCAGCATTTCCAGATGCTCAGTCATTACATCAGGTGATGGCAGACATTTGCAGCCTCCAAGAAAGAAATCTGTTGCCTGCTACACCTGGTAGCCACTAAAATAAAAGCAAAATACTGCTGATGCTGGAAATCTGAAATAAAAACAAGAAAGGCTGGAACCACTCAGCAGGTCTGGCAGCATCTGTGGAAAGAGAAGCAGAGTTCACGTTTCAGGTCAGTGACCCTTCTTCAGAACTGGGTTAGTTAGTTACCAGTTACTGTTAAAGTCAAAACCACGCTCAACTTCTTAGCCGCCTTCCAAGGTTCTGCCAATGACATGTCCAGGATCCAGGTTATGACAAATGTCTGGAGCAAGATTCAGTTAATAACCAAGAAGATTATGGAAATTACAGAAGGTAGTTTAAAAAAAAGTTAATATGGAAGGCAAAGAGAGGTTACGAGAAAAAAAATCAACAGGCGCATTAAATTGACCCTAAAACAGAGTGTAAGCAGTTTGCTGGGAAAAATGTTGGGCCTGTTAAGGGCCCAAAGGGAAATCTTCATGTAGAGGCAGAAGACAGGGATAAAGTATGAAACTTTGCATCTATCTTCACAAAAGGAAGCAGATAATGTAGAGATTACACTAAAAGAGGACAGGGAAGTTATGGACAGGATAACAATACATTAGAGAAGATGAACTAAAGAGATTACCGAAAGTTGGTATGTCACCTACCACAGATAGAAAGCATCCTGCCGAAAAAAGTAATGCTAGAAATAGCGAGGCATTGGTCACCATCTTCCAAACATCATTAGATACTGGAGTGGTTCTGGAAGTACTGGAGAATTACTAATGTTACACCACTCGTCAAGAAAGGGGACAAGGATAAACCAGTGTGGATAACATTGGTGGAAAGAAAAACAGAGTGAATGGGTTGAATTATATGGCCCCCCTTGGGGATGGGAATGGAGTGGTGGGGGAGGACCCATAAAACTGCAAGGGGAGGTGGGGTGCAAAGTGCCTGTCGCCTTCCCAATGCCTTGGAATTTAGTCCGAGGACGACCTTTCCGCCCAGGGGGCCAATTGAGGCCCTTAGATGACCAATTAATGGCCATTTAAGGATCTCTTGCTGCTGCTGCTGCTGGACTGCCTCCGTCACATGGAGCAGTCACCAGCACAAGATGATAGCCTCCCTGCTTGGTGGGGGGTGGCCCACAGAGGGCCCCCAGTGGCAAAGGCCACCTTTCTGCTGATACCCATCCCCTGCTCTCAGTGGCCACCTTTCCCCCACCCCATCTCCCTTACCTGGGGTCTGGGGCTCTGGTGATGGACCTGGCCCCAGGCCTCTTGTAGCCCTGGAAGCAGTGGCCACTGCCAATACTACTGAGCTGCCAGCCCTCTGGTAGCTCTTGAAGGTGGGATCAGGACAGTTCATTGCCTGAGTGCTGTTAAATAGAGTTGTGGAGGGAGGGGAGCCTCCAGGCAGCCAAGGTGGGGCTCCCCTCAACTTTTGGGCCTGGCATCTGGCCTCCCGCTAGCTCCATAAAATCCAGCCCAATGTATCAGGTCAATGGCAGAAATATTAATTCTGTTTCTCTCTCTCGAGTTCTGATAAATCATAGAATCATAGAAAGTTTAAGGCATAGAAAGAGGCCACTGGGCCCATCGTGTCTGTGCCAGCCAAAAAACAATCCACCTATTCTAATTCCACCTTCTAGCATTTGGTCCGTAGCCCTGCAGGTTACTGCACTTAAGGTGCATATCCAGACTCTTTTTGAATGAATTGAGGAGCTCTGCCTCAACTATCCTTTCAGGCAGTGAGTTCCAGACCCACACCACCCTCTGGGTGAAAAGATCTTACCTCAACTCCCCTCTAATTTTTCTACCAATCACTTTAAATCTATGTCCCCTAGTCATTGACCTCTCTGCCGAGGGAAATAGGCCCTTCACCTCCACTCTATCTAGGCCCCTCACAATTTTGTGTATTTCAATCAGATCTCCCCTCAGTGTTCTCTGTTCCAAGGAGAACAACCCCAGCCTATCCAATATTCCTCATTTTTCTAGTTTTGGCAACATCCTCATAAATCTCCTCTGTACCCTACCTCTCTAGTGCAATTACATCCTTTCTGTAATGAGGTGACCAGAACTGCACACAGTACTCAAGTTGTGGCCGAACCAAGGAGTTATACAGTTCCACCATAGCCTCCCTGCTCTTATATTCTATACCTTGACAAATAAGAGAAAGGATTTCATATGCCTTCTTAACCACCTTATCGACCTGTTCTGCTACCTTCAGGGATCTGTGGACATTCACTCCAAGGTCCCTCACTTCCTCTACACTTCTCAGTATTTTCCCATTAATTGTGAATTCCTTTGCCTTGTTTGACCTCTCCAAATGCATCACCTCACACTTTTCCAGGTTGAATTCCATTTGCCACTTTTCTGCCCATCTGACCAGACCATCAATATCTTCCCGTAGCCAACAGCTATCCTCGCTATCTACCAGGGGATTTTATTTTATTTTTTAAAAACCAGTCATCCATGTGGGACCTTGTCAAACGCCTTGCTAAAATCCATGTAGACCACACCAACTGCACTACTCTCATCTATCTTCCTTGTACTTCAAAAAATTCGATCAAGTCGGTCAAACAAGAATAAAAGCAAAATACCGCGGGTGCTGGAAATCTGAAATAAAAACAAGAAATCAAAACAAGAAATGCTGGAAATACTCAGCAGGTCTGGCAGCATCTGTGAAGAGAGAAGCAGAGTTAACTAGTAATCAATCACTGTTAGTATTCAGTGTTAGTGTTCTGAAGAAGGGTCACTGACCCAAAACGTTAACTCTGCTTCTCTCGCCACAGATGCTGCCAGACCTGCTGAGTATTTCCAGCATTTCTTGTTTGACCATAATAAAAACAAGATCTTCCCTTCACAAATCTATGCTGACTATCCTTAATTAACCTGTGCCTTTCGAAGTGACAGTTTATCCTGTCTCTCACAATAGATTCCAATAATTTGCCCACTACTAAGATTAGACTGACTGGCCTGTAATTATTCGCTCCCTTTTTAAACAGAGGTACAACATTAGCAGTTCTCCTATCCTCCGGCACCACACCTGTATCCAGTGAGAACTGGAAAATGATGGTTAGACCTTCTGATAGTTCCTCTCTTGCTTCTTTTAACAGCTGGGGTGCATTTCATCCGGCCCTGATGATTTATCAACTTTCAAGAATGCTAATCCCATTAATACTTCCTCTCTCCCTATGTTTATCACATCCAATACTTCACACCCCTCTTCCTTCACTACAGTATCTGCATCGTTCCCCTCTTTTGTGAAGACAGACACAAAGTTTTCATTAAGAACAATACCAACATCCTCTGCCCCTACACATAGTTTACCTTTTTGGTCTGCCCTACTCTCTGCTTAGTTATCCTCTTACTCTGAATGTATTGATGAAACATCTTTGGGTTCACCTTGATTTTGCTTGCCAATATTCTTTCATGCCCTCTCTTTGCTTTCCTAATTTCCTTTTTGATTTCACCCCTCCACTTTCTATACTCCTCTCGGCTTTCTGTAGTATTGAGTTCTCGGTGTCAGACATAAGCTTTCCTTTTCTGCCTTATCTTCCCCTGTAAGCTCCTTGACATCCATGGGACTCTAGCTTTGGCCGTCTCACGCTTTTTCTTTGTGGGAACATGTTTACTCTGAATCCCTTGAATCTCCCCTCTGAATGCCTCCCACTGCTCTGACACTGATTTACCTTCAAGTAGCTGTTTCCAGTCCACTTTCGCTAAATCACACCTCAGTTTAGTAAAATTGGCCTTGCCCCAATTGAGAACTCTAACTCCTGTTCTATCTCTGTCCTTTTCCATAATCATATTAAAACTGACTGAATTATGATCACTATCACCAAAATACTCTCCCACTGCCACCCCTTCCACTTGTCCATCTTCATTTCCGAAAACTAAATCTAAAACTGCACCCTCTCTTGTTGGACATGCTACATACTGGCCAAAAAGGTTCTCCTGAATGCACCTCAAGAATTCTGCACTCTCAATTCCTTTCACACTAAAACTATCCCAGTTAATATTGGGGTAGTTAAAATCCTCTATTAATACATATCTGCTCTTCTATCTCCCTCTGACTATTTGGGGGTCTATAGTACACTCCCAGCAGTGTGATTTCCCCTTTTTTGTTCCCAAGCTCAATCCATATGGCCTCATTTGATGAACCTTCCAACACATCATCCCTCCTCACAGCTGTAGTAGTTTCTTTGACCAAAATTGCCACTCTCCCTCCTTTCTTCTCCTCCCTATCTCATCTGAGAACCCCGTAACCAGGAACATTGAGCTGACATTCCTGTCCTCCTAAAGCCATGTTTCAGTAATGTTTAGTTTAGTTTAGAGATACAGCACTGAAACAGGCCCTTCGGCCCACCAAGTCTGTGCCGACCATCAACCACCCATTTATACTAATCCTACACTAATCCCATATTCCTACCACATCCCCACCTGCCCCTATATATTTCCCTACCACCTACCTATACTAGGGGCAATTTATAATGGCCAATTAACCTATCAACCTGCAAGTCTTTGGCTGTGGGAGGAAACCGGAGCACCCGGAGGAAACCCATGCAGACACAGGGAGAACTTGCAAACTCCGCACAGGCAGTACCCAGAATCAAACCCGGGTCCCTGGAGCTGTGAGGCTGAGGTGCTAACCACTGCGCCGCCCCTAACCACTGCGCCGCCCCTAGCTATGATATCATACTGCCACATGTCTATCGGTGCCCTCAGCTCATCTGCTTTATTTGCTATACTCCTTGCTTTGAAATAGATACCCTTGAGCACTGCCACAATCTTTGTTAATTTTCTAACCTCTGCTTCCTCTGTATTCCAGACTCATCCATTAACATTCTGCCTTCCATTTTCATTTCTGATTTTATCCCAACTGAGTCTATCCTCAGGTCCCCATCCCCCTGCCAAATTAGTTTAAATCCTCCCCACAGCACTAGCAAAATGTTCCGCAAGGAACTCAGTCCCTGCTCTGTTCAGGTGCAACCTGTCCGGCCTGTACAGGTCCTATCTACTCCAGAGCTGGTCCCAATGTCCCAGGAGTCTAAAGCCCTCCCTCCTGCACCATCTTTCCAGCCACACATTCATCTGAAAAGTCATCGTTCTGAAACATTAACTCAGTTTCTCTCCCCACTGATGCTGCCTGACCTGCTGAGTATTTCTAGCATTTTGTGTTTCTATTTCAGATTCCCAACATCCGCAGTATTTTGCTTTTGTAGCCTCACATCAGTGATGGGGATGTTATGGGAAAAAATTATCAAGGACAAAATAAACTATCATTTGGAAAGGTATGCGTTAATCAAGGAGAGACAGCATGCATTTGTTAAAGGTAAATTGTGTCTGACTGACTTAATTGAATTCTTTGATGAGCTAAGAGAGAAGATTAATCAAAGTAGTCCAATAGATGTACATATGCACTTGAAGGCATTTGACAAAGTGGCACACAGGAGGCTTGTAAGAAGATGGGAGCCCATAGAATTAAAGGGAAAGTGGATATGGAATTGGTTCAGTGGCAGGAAGCAAAAGGTGGTGGAGGATGGATGGATGTTTTACAGACTACGAGGTGGTTTGCAGTGGTGGAGGTGGGCCAGTTTTGGGTTCATTATTCTTTGCAATTTTTATAGATGATCTAGGCTTGGGTGTTAGTAGCATTATAAAGTTTGCAGTTGATACAAAACTTGGCAAAGTTGTCGATCATGATGAACATAGTTACAGGCTTCAGGATGACAAAATTGTGAACTGGACAGAAGCACGGCAGATGGAGTTCAATGTGGAGAAGTGTGAAGTGATGCACTCTGGGAGAACAAATATGCAAAGACAGTGTACTATAAATGGAATAATTTTGAAAAGTGTAGTGAGCAACCTTGATGTCAGTTTACAAAAATCCTTAAGACTGGTGGGGAGCATTGATAAAGTGGTTAAAATGCATATGGATTACTTAGCATTTATAAATAGACAAATAGAATATAAAAGCAAAAAGATCATGTTCGAACTTTATAAGTCACTGTTTAGGCCTCAGTTGGAATACTGTGGACAACCACTGCCACTCTGCCAGTGCCCTTGCTTATGCCAGTCAGTCTGCCAGCTCAAACTGCTGCAGCCGTGTTGAGGTGTTTCAGTCCGAAGCTGGGCCTTCAGACCCAGAACTGCTCAAAGGCATCCTGCCAGGCCATCTGCAGTCTCCCGCAGTGAAAGACAGCAGCCTTCCACCAGCCATACTGCTGCCACCATGCAGGGTAGCACTGCAGAACAGCAAAGGCACTGGCAAGACAGTAGCTAAGGGAATGCATAAGGGTGATTAGTTGAGTATTCTATGTAGTATTAGCTGTGTTGAACAAAATTAGTATGAATGGTTGTTTTGTGTGTCTTTTATTTCAGCAATTTGGCCAAGAGGATTATCCATCGAAAAGAGATGGTAAGATAGGGAACTGCTGAACAACAATGATCTAGGATTTCATTCAGGGGAACCAGAATCTGATGATACATTCATGGACAGCCCATCCGGAACATCCATCCCTTCCTCTTACTCCTCCTCCTGAGCTGGTCGCTGAATCCATGGCAAGGGCTGCACCCTCATGATACCAAAGTTGTGGAGGATTCAATAGACCAGCATAAATTGGGGCACCTACTCCGGCGAATACTGGAGGGCTCCTCCGAAGAGGTCCAGGCAGTGGAACCGTTTCTTCAACACCCCAAAGATCTGCTCGATGCTGTTCCTCACGACAATATTGCTCTCACTGGATGAGTGCTGGCCAAGGGGTGGGGTTGCAGAGGGGAATCATCAGCCAGGTGTACCATGGATAGCCCTTGTAATTGGGGAGACTGTGGTGTAGTGGTAATGTCACTGGACTAACAATCCAGAGGCCCAGGCTAATGTTCTGGGGACACTGGTTCAAATCCCACCACGGCAGCTAGTGGAATTTAAATTCAGTTAATTAATGAATTGAATTGATTAAAAAAAATCTGGAATATAAAGCTAGTCTCAGTAATGGTGCCATGAAACCATCATCGATTGTCTTAAAAACCCACCTGATTCACCAACCTTCCTTTAGGGAAGGAAATCTGCCATCCTTACCTGTTCCAGCCTATATGTGACTCCAGATCCACAGCAATTTGGTTGACGCTTACATGCCCTCTGAAATGGCCTAGCAAGCCACTCAGCTGCCAAGAGCAATTAGGGTTGCTTTCATCCAATGAAAGAATAAAAACTCTGGACACCATACTTCAGAAAAGATGTAAAGGCCTTAGAAAGGGTACAGAGAAGGTTTATCAGAATTCTTAGCAGGGATGAGGGACTTCATTTATGAGGACAGGCTGAAAGCATTAGGACGGTTCTCCTTGTAACAGAGAAGGTTAAGAGGTGAACTATTAGGCGTTTTCCAGATAGAGATTTGATACAATAAATAGGGAAAAAGTAATGACTCACTCGCCAGTGGGAATAACTCGAAGTGAAGGATTCAAAATCATCGGAAAAAGATGAAAAGTTTTTCACTCAGTTGTCAGGATCTGGAACACTGTACCTGAAAAGGTGGTGGAAGCAGATTCCACACTACATTTTAAAAAGGGGAGCTGGACAGCTAGGAGTTTTTTTTTTAAATTCATTCATGGGAAGTGGACGTCACTGGCTATGCCAGCATTTATTGCCCATCCCTAATTGCCCTTGAGAAGGTGATGGTGAGCTGCCTTCTTGAACCGCTGCAGTCCATGTGAGGTAGGTACACCCACAGTGCTGTTAAGAAGGGAGTTCCAGGATTTTGACCCAGCGACAGTGAAGGAACAGCGATATAGTTCCAAGTCAATATGGTGTGTGACTTGGATGGCAACTTGCAGGTGGTGATGTTCCCATGCATTCGCTGCTCTTGTTCTTCAAGGTGGTAGAGGTCGTGGGTTTGGAAGGTGCTGTCTAAGGAGTCTTGGTGCATTGCTGCAGTGCATCTTGTAGATGGTACACACTGCTACCACTGTACATTGGTGGTGGAAGGAGTGAATGTTTATGAATGGTGTGCCAATCAAGCAGGCTGCTTTGTCCTGGATGGTGTCGAGCTTCTTGAGTGTTGTTGGAGCTGCACCCATCCAGGCAAGTGAAGATTATTCCATCACACTCATGACTTGTGCCTTGTAGATGGTGGACAGGCTTTGGGGAGTCAGGAGGTGAGTTACTTGCCACAGGATTCCTAGCGTCTGACCTGCTCTTGTCGCCAAGATATTTATATGGCTACTCCAGTTCAGTTTCTGGTCAATGGTAGCCCCTAGGATGTTGACAGTGGGGGATTCAGCGATGGTAATGCCATTGAATGTCAAGGGGAGATGGTTAGATTCTCTCTTGTTGGAGATGGTCATTGCCTGGCACTTGTGTGGCGCAAATGTTACTTGCCACTCATCAGCGAAAGCCTGGGTATTGTCCAGTGACGTCCTGGAGCTCAGATGATTGACCTCCAACAATCACAGCCATCTTCCTTTGCGCTAGGTATGACTCTAACCAGCAGAGAGTTTTCCCCCTGATTCCCATTGACCTCAGTTTTGCTAGGGCTCCTTGATGCCATAGTCGGTTAAATGCTGCCTTGATATCAAGGGCAGTCATTCTCACTTCACCTCGAGTTCAGCTCTTTTGTCCATGTTTGAACCAAGGCTGTAAAGAGGTCAGGTGCTGAGGTTTATGGACAAAAAGCAGAAATGTGGAACTAAACACAATTGCTCTTTTAAAGAAGCAGCACAGGCACAACAGGCTGAATGGCCTTATTTTCTGCTACAAGATTCTATGATTCCCCCAGTCAGTAGCCCATAAGTGCATAAGATGGATGACTGATGCTTTTTTGGCAGGACCAGTAATTATGTTAACTGCGACAGCAATGATGCCAGTCAGAATTAGCGGGCACTTGGATACGTGGCTCTGTCTGGTTTCCCACAGGTGCACGATGTCATTGACCGCATACACAGTAATCTAGGCAGCCCTACATTAAACAGGAATATTCAATCGCAAGGGCCTTCATGCCAATATGCAGGATTGCAACTACAGAAAGATAGTCCACCAGATTCTTGGGTAGCTGTCATGATGCTTTCACTGTCCAGAAATTCCAAGTTCCCCAACATCTTTGCACCTGCAAGCAGGCTTAAGGGGTGACTTCGAGGAGAAAAAGGACACCCACTTCAAAGCTGGCTGATGAGACCAGTGAGAAAGCCAGCCAATGAAGGCCAACAGCACTACAATGAAGGCCATATGACCACCAGATATGCAATCAAACAAGCCATCTGCATGCTAAAGATGCACTTGAGGGGCTGGATTTTAAAGCCCTTCCGCCATCGGGAACGGTGGGGGGGGTGCAATGAAGATTGGTACGGCGGAGTCCTGCCACCGACCCCAACAGCAGCAGGTCCTATCCTGATCTCGGCGGCTGCGAGGCCTCATGGCAGCCGCCCCTCTGCTCAGCGACAGGATCCCCATTTCAATATGTAAACTAATTTACATGTCTGATTTAATGAGGGTCCCGTCGCCGATGTAATCGCCACACCGATCTTCATTCGGGTGGCCGACAATGCCGTGCTTTCCCTGTTCAGGGAAACGTGGCACAACACCTGTGGGGAGGGGGAGTGGAGCATTTTTTCTCTGGGGGGAGGGGAGCAGGGTGGCAACTTTGCAAATTGGTTGGGGGATTATTGGGAAGGGGTGAAGGGCAAAGGTGCCAAACTTTGGGGGGGGGGGGGGGGGGGGGGGGAGAAGGTCAAATTCTCAATATATGAATTCCGGGGTGGAAAAGGGCTGGAATGTTTTGAAATGCCAATGAGGGGGGTGGAAAAATGCATGAAAAGGTGATGTAATTGTTTTTTGCTAAACGTTCACTTACCTGGCCCTTTAAATTTAAAATGTCCATTCAGGGCTGTAAGCCTTTTAAAATTGGCGCCGGCACTGTTGTCTGTGGTGGTTCGCCCGCCCCCTCATCATCATCGCGGGGGTGGGGGGGGTGGGGTAGGGGGGTGGGCGCCACGGCCATGCAAATGAGCAGCCGCGTTTGAAATCACGGCGGCTCTGCGACATGGTGCCCATGTGGGTGGGCCACATTTGTTTTACATCCACTGCCGACTTCGGTGGTGGGCTCTTAAAATGCAGTCTGTGGTGTCGAGACAGATCCAGAAGTGGCCCACAGGAGGAACAAGGTACAGAGGTGGTGAAGATAGAAGTGTTGGAGGTAGAGTTGTTGATGGGAGGAGGAAAGTGAGGGAAATACACCACCAGCTGCTCACACTGCTGCCTGGAATCCCCTTATCAATGCAAGACTCCCTTAGGTTATAACAGTGGACCCATGTCAGTAACATATGCAACAACCGCTCATCCAGCCACCTGCCTCCCCACAATGCCACCGTCACTTTAGTGTCAATCAGTGCAGCACTGTAAGGCCAAGGGTAAGGTATCTGCAATCCTGTTCAATGTGGCAGACACGTTGGCATCCAGAGTCTGCACAGCTGCGATCAAGGATTGTATGGACTCATTTGATACAGTGACTGATGTTCCACAGAGCTAACCAGTCTATCCATGGAATGCAATGCAATGCCATGCAACGCAATGCAATGCCATGCAACATCAATCCACTTATACTGGAGGCGAACTCCTCCCTTCTCTCTGCAATCATGGGCAGTGAGCACTAAAGGTCCGTCAGTACACTCTGATTCTGCCCAATAATTTATTGGCCCCAAAGGTACAGCATTCATGTCCAGTGGACTCTCCACAGCTGTTCCTGCCAGCACCTGTTGCTTTTGCTCACTTGTGAAGTGAGTCAACAGGTGAAAATCCAATTTTCTGTCTTCCTGGTATTACCGAACTGTGAGTATCTGAGCCGGTGCATGGCATGCCCGAGACCTGTGACGGTACATCCTCATGATTCAGCTGCTCTGAGGAATCATCGTCACAACATCCAGCAACTTCTGCTGCATGCACGAGGCTACTAACAAGGTAAGAATGTTTCAAATCATTATGATTATATTTCACTCACTGTTGAAATCAAGTCAACATGGCAGAGTACTGTGAGACATACAGGTCACTGCTATTTAATTGTGTCACCAGGTGACTGGGAGGTCCTTGCCTCCCCATTTCAGACAGCCAGGGACATTGAAATCCCATTTATCTCCAGCATCTCCTCCTCTGCACTTGTGAGCTGGAAAATCTGTGGAGGCCCACCTCCAGATCTCCCCCTCGTGTTCTGTGCTCTCTTCTTCGACAATAAAGGAGCAGAACAGAACTATGAATGACTTTAACAGCATATGATGAATGCAGTGCCTTTGGTGAGGGTGACTTATAGCGTGAGGCAGGAAATTGCATAAGGATGAGGGTGAGGAAATGCATAGAAAGAGAACGATGGATTGACATGCAAATTAAATATGTGTGAGGAGTGACGTGATGGAGTAAGTTTAACTAGCTTTTCTACACTCAATTCTTAAGCATGGCACTATGCTCCTGCTGCTGATCTTCACCTTCTTCTAGTCAACAGCAAGTTTCTTCCTTCCATTGCTGGGAAACAGTACTTCTCTCTGGCTCCTTAATGATCCCAACAGCACATCAAGGGGAGGCAGTGGTGAACAGCAATACACCCTTTTCCCATTAATATTGGCAAATAAATTGAAGGAAAAAGAAAAGATTTTTTATAAATACATAAAGAGCAAGAGGACAACTAAAGAAAGAGTAGAGTCTATTCGGGACCATAAGGGTAATCTGTATGTGGAGGCAGAGGAGGTGTGTATGGTTCCTAATGAATATTTTGCATCCATTTCCACAAGAGAGGGACGATACAGATTTTGCAATTAAGGAGGAGGAGTGTGAAATATTAGATGAAGTTAACGTAGTAAGAGAGGAAGTATTAAGGGGTTTAACATCTTTGAAACTTTATAAATCCTCAAGCCCAGACGAAAATGTATCCTAAGCTGTTAAGGGAAGCAACAGAAAAAAAAATAGCAGAACCTCTGCCTATCATTTTCCAATCCTCCCTGGCTACAGGTGTGGTGCCAGAAGATTGGAAGACAGCTAACGTTGTACCACTGTTTAAAAAGGCAGAAAGGTACAGACCAAGTAATTACAGGCCAGTCAGCCAAACTTCAGTGGTGGGAAAATTACTGGAAAAAATTCTGACAGACAGGATAAATCTTCATTTAGAAAGATATGGATCAAAGGCACACAGCACCAATTTGCTAAGAGAAGGTCATGTCCAATTAACATGATTAATTTTTTTTGAAGGTAATAAGGAGGGTCAATGAGGGTATTGTATTTGATGTAGACTATATGGATTTTAACAAGGCTTTTGATGAGGTCCCATATGGCAGACTGGTTATGAATGCAAAAGCCCAGCGATCCAATGCAAAGTGACAAGTTGGATCTAAAACTAGCTCAGAGGCAGGCAGCAAAGGGAAATGGTCGATGGGTGTTTATGTGACTGGAAGGTCATTTCTAGTGGAGTTCCGCAAGGATCAGGCCTAGGTTCCTTGCTTTTCGTGGTAGATATCAATGTTTTGGACTTGGATGCAGGGGTATCATTAAGAAGTTGATACAAAAATCCAGAGAAGTGTGACGAAATGCATTTGGGAAAGGCGAGCAAGGCAAGCAAATACACAATAAATGATAGACAAATAGAGGGATCATGGAATGCATGTCCTCAGATCCCTGAAGGTGGCTGGACAGGCAGCTAAATTGGTCAAGTAGGTGTTTAGGATACTTGTATTCTATGCATTGGCTAATAAAGGCAACAGCAAGGTTGTCATGCTGGAACTGCATAATATACTGGTTAGGCTACAGCTGGTCACCATACTTTAGGAAAGATGTGATTGCACCAGACAGGGTATAGCGGAGATTTATGAGGAGGTTACCTGCA
This sequence comes from Heterodontus francisci, assembly GCF_036365525.1. Taxonomy (NCBI): domain Eukaryota; kingdom Metazoa; phylum Chordata; class Chondrichthyes; order Heterodontiformes; family Heterodontidae; genus Heterodontus; species Heterodontus francisci. The sequence continues at coordinate 51,027,056 of NC_090372.1, read as the reverse complement.
CTGGAGAATTTCAGTTATGAAGAATGATTGGATAGGTTAGGGCTGTTTTCTTTGGAACAGAGCAGGCTGAAGGGAGACCTAATTGAAGTGTATAAAATTATGAGGGGTCTAGACAGAGTGGATAGTAAAGCCCTATTTCCCTTAGATGAGGGATTGATAACCAGGAGACATAAATAAAGGTAAAAGGTAGGACATTTGGAGGATATTCAAGAGGAAATTGTTACATGTAGAGGCTGGTGGGGATCTGGAACTCACTGTCTGAAAGGGTGGTAGAGGCGGAAACCTTCATAACATTTAAAAAGCGCTTGGATATGCACATGAAGTGCTGTAATCTACAAGGCTACGGACCAACAGCTGGAACGTGGGATTAGGCTGGATAACTCCTCGTTAGCCGGCGCAAACACGATGAACTGAATGGCCCCCTTCTGTGCTGTAAATCTATAATGCTATGTCAGGAATCCATTGTCACACCCGGTCTTCTTCCCAACTCCTCCAAATTCCATCTTCAGATGGCCCTATAAAATATTAGAGTTGAGACCATGTCATGCAGGTTCTCATCATACCTTACAACTTTAAGCCAGAGTCTATTGCCTCTATGTTAACTCAGGGAAGAGGAGGCTGAGGCAGGCAGCAGACTGTACGGACCGTTGGTAGCGCATGGTCAGGTTAAAATAGCAGTCAGGCCTCTGTGACATCATTGAAGCCTGTCCTGCATATTTAAAGTAGGGTCTCACCAGCTTCAGAAGAACGGGTTAAAATCAGAACCTGCAGAAAAATAGCAGGACTGTAGCAGGTAAGTCCCACGGGTGATTTTAACCATCTGGTTTCCACCAGATGGCAGACAGGATTAAAATCACCCCTTGCACTTCTGAATTACATGATGTATTGCTATCAAAGATATTTACTCAACTAAATTAACAATTAAATAATATATATTCTGCTGTGCACTTTTGTGCTTATAATGCCTTATGCATCCTTTTCGCTCGACCGCTCCAAAATTCTACTTATGGGAACAGGAGGTAGGCAATTCAGCCCCACGTTTGTTCCACCATTCAATTAGATCAAGGGTGATCTGTACCTTGACCCTCATCTCCTACCTTGGTTCTGTAACCCTTAATGCACTTGCCTAACAATAATCTATGGTCACGCTCATGAGAAGTACCGCGATGAACATATAGAACACAAACTTTAGAGTTATAAAAAGTGACTGTTCCTTTAAGAAAGTGGACAATATGCTGCAAAATGGTTGCCAAAGGTCAAACAACCTGACCCTGTATATTCAAACTGTCTTACTGTCTGTAAAGAACAGAAGGATACATTTCAAGCCAAGAGGCGTCAATTACACCCATCCTGAACCCATCAGGAGACAGGGTTCTTCTGAAACAAAAAAGGTGTGAAGCAGCTATATCGTGGTCCAATGTCGGTCACCGGGGAGGGGGGGGGCGGGGTGGTAGGGGGGCTCTGCGTTTCCTAACAGAGGCAACATGTCAGTGATTTTTGACTTTTAAAAAGTTGCTCTCTGGAGAGAGGGAGAGAATCAGAACAACATGACAAAAGCATGTCCAGCCAAGAGCTGAGAAATCCAGTAAAAGCCAAAGAAGCAATCCTGCTGTGAATTCTACACTTCAACTTGTTGCAGCAGAGAACTGAAAGTGATCACCACCTCCAGACTGAAGTATCAACCACCAGAAACATCTACAAATAACACAGGCCTGCAACTTTGAAGTGAGAAATTGACCTCCAAGAAGATTCAACAGATTTACCGCAAACCCCAAACACCTAACACCTACCTCACTTCAAATCATTTACCCTTTTCCTCTCTATCGATCTATTCTTGTGTGTGAGTGAATGCATGTGTGGGTGTGGTTGTGGCCATTGCAGGAATGCATATTGCTCAATAGTTAATCTTCTGTTTTAAACCTACAAGAAAACCTGTCGCTGACTATTTATTTGACAAATAAAACACAAGAGGTTAAAACCCTAGTCACAAAAACACTTGTTGCAGTCAGTTGGGAGATTAACAGTGGGAACCGCCCACACCTCTGGCCGTAACAATATCAAGCTCAGTTTTGAAGTTTTCAATTGACCTAGTCTCAACAGCTTTTTGTGGGGCGATGGGGGAGACTGTTCCAGATTTCCACTACTCCTTGTGTGAGCTGCTTTCTGACATCACTCCTAAGAGGCCAGTTCTAATTTTAAGGTTACACTGCCTTCTTCTGGACTGCCCCACCAGAGGAAATAGTTTCTCTCTATCAAATCCTTTATCAACTTTAACAGCTAAATTAGATTACCACTTAACCTTCTATATGCAAGGGAATGCAAGCCTATTCTACACAACCTGCCCTCATAACTTAGTCCTTTTAGTAATGGTATAATTCTGATGAATCTGTGCTGCAACACCTCCCAAAGCCAATATATCCTTCCTGAGGTGTGGTGCCCAGCACAAAATGGAATCTGTTGGTTAGATGGGAGGTCTAACTGGAGCTTTATACAACAACTGCAGCACAACTTCCACTCCTTTGTATTTCTACCTCCCTGTGACAAAGGCCAACATTTCCTGTCCACTAGCTTTTCCTGATTTCTGTACTTTGGGCCACTAAATCTCTCTGCTCGTCCACAGTTCTTAGCTTCGCATCATTTAGAAAATATTCTGTACTAGCTTTCTTAGATCAAAAGTCTACCACAATTTTTCCCACTCACGTAATCTATCCCTTTGCAACATTCTGCTCCCAGCTACACTATTTACTGTGCCACCTACTTCAAAGCAAGAGAAAACAATGAAAACCAGCTTGCTCAGATCAACCTTTATCCTAACTTGCAGCACGTCTGAATTTCAAAATTGATATAATTACAGTGACAAGAAACTTTCAAAGACATCTGCATCATCGTCATCACTGTATGGAGAGCTAAGTTACAATTGGCAATGAACAAGGTTTGAAATGTATTTGAGATTTCAGTCAATTTTTGTAAAAGATATTTTTAATCTACTTGTCCATCTCAGTCATACTTTTCAAAATTTGAGAAAGGAAGTAAATCACTCTTCAAAATGGGTCTAACATTTATAAATAAAAGCAAAATACTGTAGATGCTGAAAATCTGAAATAAAAACAGAAAGTGCTGGAAATGCTCAGCAGGTCTAGCAGCGTGTGGAGAGAGAAACAGAGTTAACGTTTCAGGTCTGTGACCTTACATCGACCTGAAACATTAACTTTGCTTCTCTCTCCCCAAATGTTGCCAGACCTGCTGAGTATTTCCAGCATTTTCTGTTTTTATCTGAAATTTATAAATCTTTAATTGCAGTATAACATTGGCGCAGTGGTTAGCACCGCAGCCTCACAGCTCCAGTGACCCGGGTTCAATTTTGGGTACTGCCTGTGCGGAGTTTGCAAGTTCTCCCTGTGTCTGCGTGGGTTTTTGCCGGGTGCTCCGGTTTCCTCCCACAGCCAAAGACTTGCAGGTTGATAGGTAAATTGGCCATTATAAATTGCCCCTAGTATAGGTAGGTGGTAGGGGAATATAGGGACAGGTGGGGATATGGTAGGAATATGGGATTAGTGTAGGATTAGTATAAATGGGTGGTTGATGGTCAGCACAGACTCGGTGGGCTGAAGGGCCTGTTTCAGTGCTGTATCTCTAAATAAATTTTTTTTTTAAATAAAAAAAAAACGAGGCAATTTATATGTTGCACATGATTCCCTCCCCCACTGCTTACCCAATGAAAATTGGAAGAAAAGCACTATATGTTGTCCTTCTGTCTTTCAAAAGTATTAGAAATGTATTGAAATAATTTATGGCTCTAATACCAGGCTTGTCCTCATCTCTCCTCCCCTCCGCCCCTCTATTTGTGGCTTTTCATTAACCAACTATATCCCCAGGCTCTGGCCCTCTCTTTGACTGTGACTTTGATCCATAATCATCTCCACTTCCCCTTGGCTCCCCCTGCTCCCAAACGTGAACCCCTTTAATATCTTGCTGCATGTGAAAGGCACTGATGAAATGCAATTTGTTTGAGAAAAAAAAGAGCATAAAGAGAAAATACGTTGAAAACAACTTTTGAACAACACATACCACATACAGAGTCTAGGTACTCAAAATCACAAGGGGCCCGGACAGACTAGAAAAAGAGAGAAACTGTTCTCATTGGTGGAAGGGACGAGAACCAGAGGACACGGAATGGCAAAAAAAGCAACAGCGTCATGAGGAAAAACCTTTTGGACAGCAAGTGGTTAGGATCTGGAATGCATTACCTGAGACGGTGTTAAGAGACAGATTCAATTGTGGCTTTCTAAAGGGAATTGGATAAGCACCTGAAGAGAAAAAGTTGCTGGGCTATGGGGAAAGGGCAGCGGAGTGGGACTAACTGATTTGCTCTCGCAAAGAGCGGGCACGGACACGACAGGCCAAATTGTCTCCTTCTGTGCTGTAACCATTCTATGATTCTATATCCTGTCCTGCACGTTTGTGCTTATGGTGCCTTATGAATCCATTTCTCTCTATCCATCCATAACTTTTGCTTCTGCTTAGAGCAAAGGGAAAACAAAGAAAACCAATTTAAAATAAAAGCTGCCAGGTATCAGGATCCACTGATTTGTCTGGCTCACATCACATTGACAGCCCGACACAGACTAATTCAATTATCTTCCGATGTGCAATCTACCCACACTGATTTTATTTCGATGACTCCTATCTATTCAGAAAATACTAAAGCATCAAAATAAAAGCAAAATACTATGGATACTGGAAATCTGAAATAAAAACAAAAAGTGCTGGAAATACTCAGCAGGTCTGGCAGCACCTGTGAAGAGAGGAGCAGAGTTAACGCTTCAGGTCTGTGAGCTTTCATCAGAATTGGCAAATGTTAGAAATGTAATAGGTTTTAAGCAAGTGAAGCAGGAGTGGGGGCAAAAAGAGAACAAAAGGGAAGGGATGTGATAGGCAGAGAACAGGAGAGATTAACTGACAATGAGGCCAGGGCAAAGGGAGTGCTAATGACAAAGCATTAGTGCAGAGAGAGTGATAATGACAGAGTAATGAACAGCTCTGTCCAAAAGCACAAACATGAAAAACCAAGTTTAAGGCAGGCACATGATAAAAAGATAAAACAAATTAAAATAAAATAAAAATCAAAAAGGGCCAGTCATGCTCTGAAATTATGGAACTCAATGTTCAGTCTGGAAGGCTGTAGAGTGCCTAATGGGAAAATTAAGTGCTGTTCCTTGAGCTTGCATTGATGTTCACTGGAACATTTCGGCAGGCCAAAGACAGAAATGTGGGCATGAGAGCAGGTGGGGAGGGGGGTACATGTTGAAATGACAAGCAACTGGAAGCTCAGGGTCACGGTTGGGGCCTGAGCAGTGGTGTTCCGCAAAGCAGTCACCCATCTGTGTTTGGTCTCCCCAGTGTAGAGGCGATTACATTGTGAGCAGCGAATACAGTATACTAAATTGAAAATAGAACAAATAAATCACTGCTTCACCTGAAATGAGTGTTTGGGGCCTTGGACGGTGAGGAGAGAGGAAGTAAAAAGGACAGGTATTATACCTCCTGCAATTGCATGGGAAGGTGCTGTGGGAAGGGGACAATGTATCGGGGGTAATGGAGGAGTGAACCAGGGTATGACAGAGGAAACGATCCCTTCGGAATGTTGACAGGGGAGGGGAGGGGAGATGCATTTGGTGATGGCATCACGCTGGAGGTGGCGGAAATGGCGGAGGATGATCCTTTGGATGTGTCGGCTGGTGGGGTGGAAAGTGAGGACAAGGGGAACCCTGTTGTGGTTCTGGGAGGGAGGGGAAGGGGTGACGGTAGAGGTGCAGGAAATGGGTCCTGTCAACCACAGTGGGGAGGAATCCTCAGGTGAGGAAAAAGGAAGACATATCAGAAGCGCTGTTGTGGAAGGTTGCTTCATCAGAACAGATGCATTGGAGACAGAGAAACTGGGAGAATGGGATGGAGTCCTTACAGGAAGCAGGGTGTGAGGAAGTGTAATCGAGGTAGCTGTGGGAGTGGGTGGGCTATACATCACCATCCAAGGTCCCAAACACTCCTTTCAGGTGAAGCAGCGATTTACTTGTACTTCTTTCGATTTAGTATACTGTATTCACTGCTCACAATGCGGGCACTTCTACATTAGGAAGACCAAACGCAGAATGGGTGATCGCTTTGCGGAACACTCCACTCAGTCTGCAAGCGTGACCCCGAGCTTCTGGTTGCTTGCCATTTCAACATACCCCCCTGCTCTCATGCCCACATTTCTGTCCCAGTGTTGTTCCAGTGAACATCAACACAAGCTCGAGGAACAGCACCTCATTTTCCAATTAGGCACTCTGCAGCTTTCCAGACTGAACATGGAGTTCCATAATTTCAGAGCATGACTGGCCCTTTTTTATTATTATTTTGTTTTATCATTATTTTTTTACCATGTGCCTGCCTTAAACTTGGTTTTTCATGTTTGTGCTTTTGGATAGAGCTGTTCATTACCCTGTCATTATCACGGTCTCTGCACTAATGCTTTGTCTTTCACTACATCATTAGCACTCCCTTTGCCTTGGCCCCATGACCTCACTGTCAGTTAATCTCTCCTGCCCTCTACCTATCACACACCTTCCCTTTTGTTCTCTCTCCCCACCCCCCCCCCCCCCCCCCACCCCGCACACTCCCGCTTCACTTGCTTAAAATCTATTACATTTCTAACCTTTGCCAGTTCTGATGAAGGGTCACTGACCTGAAACGTTAACTCTGTTTCTCTCTCCACAGATGCTGCCAGACCTGAATATTTCGAGCATTTGGTTTTTATTTATGCTAAAGCGTCCGTTTTTTTTTTAAAAAAAAGCTTTATAATATAGCTGAACTATATTTCTCCAGTGTAATGCACATGCATTTTCTTGCTCAGCAGCAATCTACTCATTCAAATGAACGAAGTAAAGAAAGATTTTTAAAAAGTCTAGGTATAGGCAAAGTGAATATAGGGTTAGCTTGGTTCAGCTGATAACATTCTACCTCACAAGTCAAAGCCCACTCTTGTACTTGAGCACATTGTCTAGGCTAACACTCCAGTGCACTCTTTCAGCTGATACATTAAACCAAGGCTCCCTCCACTTGTTCAGGTAAACACAAAAACCCACAGTATAGTTTTCCAAATAGAGTAGAGTTTTCACGATGTCCTGATCAACATTCCCCCCTCAACACAAATAAAATGGATTATCTGGTTATTTATCCAGGTCATGAGACTCTGCTGTAAATAATCTGTTGGATTTGCCTATAAAAGTACTAGTGACTACATTTCAGAAAAAAAAGTAACTGATTTAATATGAAGCACTTTGAGATATCCTGAGACTGTAATATGGTGCAAGCTCACAGCCTCACAGCTCCAGGGACCCGGGTTCTATTCCGGGTACTGCCTGTGTGGAGTTTGCAAGTTCTCCCTGTGTCTGCGTGGGTTTTTCTCCGGGTGCTCCGGTTTCCTCCCACAAGCCAAAAGACTTGCAGGTTGATAGGTAAATTGGCCATTATAAATTGTCACTAGTGTAGGTAGGTGGTAGGGAAATATAGGGACAGGTGGGGATGTTTGGTAGGAATGTAGGATTAGTATAAATGGGTGGTTGATGTTCGGCACAGACTCGGTGGGCCGAAGGGCCTGTTTCAGTGCTGTATCTCTAATCTAATCTAATCTAAGGTGTTTGTTTCTTCTACATTTTCTTCAAAAGGTTACAAATGCAGAAACTGGTGGAAAATACAAGATGGGACTTGTTTTATATAAAAATAAACTAATAGCAGGTGGCAAACCAACTCATTTGGGGAATAATTCCTCAGTGTGTTAGACTTGTATCACAGACAAAGGAACACAGATAATGGAATCAAAGGTCTGTCTGAGATCAAAGAAACACAGAGAATCTTTCCCCCAGTTAGTTTTTTTTCAGAAATCACTGAACCTTATATGATGGATCTTGTTTATACCACATTAACTAAAATCAACAAAAAGGAGTATGGTTTTAAGTTCAAAAAATGTTTGCAACATTAATGACTTTATCTAGTGAAGATTTGGCATACTAACACCTGTTGCACAGGGGCGGCGCAGTGGTTAGCACCGCAGCCTCACAGCTCCAGTAACCCGGGTTCAATTCTGGGTACTGCCTGTGTGGAGTTTGCAAGTTCTCCCTGTGTCTGCGTGGGTTTTTTCCGGGTGCTCCGGTTTCCTCCCACAGCCAAAAGACTTGCAGGTTGGTAGGTAAATTGGCCATTATAAATTGCCCCTAGTATAGGTAGGTGGTAGGGAAATATATAGGGACAGGTGGGGATGTGGTAGGAATATGGGATTAGTATAAATGGGTGGTTGATGGTCGGCACAGACTCGGTGGGCCGAAGGGCCTGTTTCAGTGCTGTATCTCTAAAACTAAAAAAACATTCCATGATGTACAGATACTGCAAGTGCAATGTGGAAACCAGCTGATTGGAGTTATGAAAAACAATGGCAGTACCAGAGTAAATGGTATCCTGGTTTAACACATTGTTTGGTCACTCCTGGTACCTCAGTTCAATTCAGGATAATGGGATGAAAGTCTTCTCTGTCTGCTAGCTGAAAGGTTACATGAAATGAGTTGATAGTCCCAAAGCATAAAGTTGCAATTAAACTGAGAATTTTATTCAGAGAAATCCCAAAGTTTACGAATGTGGGGAATAGAAACGTTACACTAGTGTTCTTCTGAGGTGTGGGTTAAGACATATTTCTAGAAATATGTAAAAAGAGTATTGCAGCTGCTTGTGATATACCTGTCTGAGTTTGATGTTAATACTATGGACCCAAAATTTAAAGAAGCATCACATTTACCAACAGTGAGATCCCTCAACACTAGGCACACATTCACAAGAAACTAGATTTTAAAATTGTTCATAAAATTACACTATCAGCAATCCAATGAACACTAGCAAGTTTGGAAACTGGCAGGGTACTATTCAAAAGGCAGTTGGTAGTAGATAGGTAGATGTATGCATTGACTGATATTTTGTACTGGAGTCAAAAACAAATACTCCATCAACAATATGTCATTGATATTCACTTATATCTCTAAAAAACTGAATATATGGTAGTTGGAGAAGATGTAACATGGTATAATATCTAGTGCCCTGGCAGTCAATTACACTTTGAATCAGGAGGAACAACATGGGGTCGGCTTTTTGGAATTATAGAATGATTACAGCACTGGAGAAGGCCATTCATCTCATCAAGCCCGTGCTGGGTCTCTGCAAGAGCAGTTTAGCTAGTCCTACTCCCCGGTCCTTTCCCTCATAGCACTGCAAATTTTGTCCGTTCAGATGCTTATCCAATTCCCTTTTGAAAGCCACAATTGAATCTGCCTCCACCACTCTTTCAGGTAGTGCATTCCAGATCAGATCACTTGTTGCATACAAAAAGTTTTTCCTCATGTCGCCCTTGATTGGCAAATAATTTTAAATCCCTCTCTTCTCATTCTCAACCCTTCTGCCAATGGAAACAGTTTCTCTATCTACTCTGTCTAGACCCCTCATAATTTTGAACACCTCTATCAAATCTCCTCTCAATCTTCCCTTCTCTAAAAGGAAAACAACCCCAGCTTCTCCAATCTATACATGCAACTGAAGTCCCTCATCGTTGGACCATTTGCGTAATTCATTTTTGCATCTGCTCTAAAGCATTCACATCCTTCCTAAAATGTGGTGCCAGAATTGGGCTCAGTTGAGGCTGAACCAGTATTTTTAAAGGTTCATCATAACTTCCTGACTTTTGTAATCCATGCTTCTATTTATAATGGATGCATTGGTGGTCATCTTTCAAGATTCTATAGACTCTGGAACAGTTCCAACAGATTGGAGGGTAGCTAATGTAACCCCACTATTTAAAAAAGGGATGGAGAGAGAAAGCAGGGAATTATAGACCAGTCAACCTGATGTCGGTAGTGGGGAAACTTCTAGAGTCCGCTATCAAAGATTTTATGACAGAGCATTTAGAGAACAGTTGTAGAATCGGACAGAGTCAGCATGGATTTACGAAAGGGAAATCATGCTTGACAAATCTACTAGAATTCTTCGAGGATATAACTAGTAGAGTTGATGAGGGGGAGCCAGTGGATGTGGTTTATTTGGACTTACAGAAGGCCTTCAACAAAGTCCCACATAAGAGATTAGCATGTAAAATTAAAGCACATGGGATTGGGGGGTAGTGTATTGCGATGGATACAAAATTGTTTGGCAGACAGGAAACAAAAGGGTAGGGAAAAATGGGTCTTTTTCCGAATGGCAGGCACTGACTAGTGGGGTACCGCAGGGATCATTGCTAGGACCCCAGCTATTCACAATATATATTAATGATTTAGATGAGGGAACTAAATGTAATATCTCCAAATTTGCAGATGACACAAAACTGGGTGGGAGGGTGAGTTGTGAGGAGGATGCAGAGAGGCTTCAGGGTGATTTGGACAAGTTGAGTGAGTGGACTAATGCATGGCAGATACAGTATAATGTGGATAAATGTGAGGTTATCCACTTTGGTAGCAAAAACAGGAAGGCAGATTATCTGAATGGCTATAAACAGAGAATGGAATATGCAGCAAGACCTGGGTGTTCTTGTACACCAGTCGCTGAAGGTAAGCGTGCAGGTGCAACAGGCGGTAAAAAAGGCAAATGGTATGTTGGCCTCCATAGTGAGAGGATTCAAGTACAGGAGCAGGGATGTCTTGCTGCAATTATAAAGGGCCTTGGTGAGGCCACACCTGGAACAGCGGGCGGCACAGTGGCGCAGTAGTTAGCACCGCAGCCTCACAGCTCCAGCGACCCGGGTTCAATTCCGGGTACTGCCTGTGTGGAGTTTGTAAGTTCTCCCTGTGTCAGCGTGGGTTTCCTCCGGGTGCTCCGGTTTCCTCCCACATGCCAAAGACTTGCAGGTTGATAGGTAAATTGGCCATTATAAATTATCCCTAGGATAGGTAGGTGGTAGGGAAATATAGGGACTGGTGGGGATGTGGTAGGAATATGGAATTAGTATAGGATTAGTATAAATGGGTGGCTGATGGTCGGCACAGACTCGGTGGGCCGAAGGGCCTGTTTCAGTGCTGTATCTCTAAACAAAAAAATACTGTGTGCAGTTTTGGTCTCCTTATTTGAGGAAGGATGTTCTTGCTATGGAGGGAGTGCAGCGAAGGTTTACCAGACTGATTCCTGGGATGGCGGATCTGACCTATGAGGAGAGGTTGAGTCGGTTGGGATTATATTCGCTGGAGTTCAGAAGAGTGAGGGGAGTTCTCATAGAAACCTATAAAATTCTAACAGGACTTGACAGGGTAGATGCAGGAAGGATGATCCCGATGGTGGGGAGTCCAGAACCAGGGGTCAAGTCTAAGGATATGGGGTAAACCTTTCAGGACTGAGATAAGGAGAAATTTCTTCACCCAGAGAGTGGTGAGCCTGTGGAATTCGCTACCACAGAAAGCAGTTGAGGCCAAAACATTGTATATTTTCAAGAAGGAGTTAGATATAGCTCTTGGATCTAAAGAGACCAAAGGGCATGGGGCGAAAGCCGGAACAGGTTACTGAGTTGGATGATCAGCCATGATCATAATGAATGGCGGAGCAGGCTCGAAGGGCCGAATGGCCTACTCCTGCTCCTATTTTCTATGTTTCTATGGTTCTACAAAGCCAGGATCCGATATGCCATTTTTTAACCACTTAAGTGCCCTGCCAGATTTAACAATTTCTGAACATAGATCCCCAGATCTCTCCATTCCTGTACCCCCTTTATAATTGTACCCTTTAGTTTATATTGCATCTCTTTACTCTTCCTACCAAAATGCATCACTGTGTTTAATATTTTCAATTTTCCAGGCCTCTGGCACCATTCCCATATCTATGGAGGATTGGAAGATTATGGCCAGTACCCCTGAATTTCCACCCTTACTTCCCTCGGCACCCGATCCAGTCATGGTGACATATCAACTTTAAGTACATCCAGTCTTTCTGGTACCTCATGTATATCACGATTTAGCCCATTCAGTATCTCAACTACCTCCTCTTTCACTATGACTTTGGCAGCATCTTCTTCCTTGGTAAAACAAATGCTAAGTACTCATTTAGTACCTCAGCTATGACCTTGGCCTCCATGCATAGATCTCCTTTTTTGTCCCTACCTCACCTCTTGCTACTTTTTTACTATTTACATGCCTATACAGGACATTTAGATTCCCTTTCATTTTAGCTGCCATTTCTATTTTCATACTCTCTTTTTGCCTCTCTTATTTTGTTTTTCACTTCCCCTCGAGCTTTCTATATTCAGCCTATTGCATTGTATTGTATTATCAATATTGTATTATCAACCTGACATATGTCATACACTCCCTTTTTCTGCTTCATCTCATCTCTATCATCATCCAAGGAGTTCTGGCTTTGCTTGCCCTACCTTTCCCCCTTGTGGGAATGTACTTTGACTGTATCTGAATCATCTCTTTAAAGGCACCCCTTTGTTTGATTATAATTTTGCCCAATATTTGATTCCAATTTACCCAGGCCAGGTCTGTTCTCAACCCACTGAAATTGGCCTTCCTCTAATTAAGCATCTTTACTATAGATTGCTCCTTGTCCTTTTCCATAGCTGATCTAAACCTTGATACTATGCACTATTATCCAATTCTATATTAGGATAATTGAGGTATTGAAGTCCCCCATTATTACTACTCTATCGTTCTTGCACCTACCTAATTTCCCTCTATATCTATCCCACTACTTGGTAATCTATAGTTATGCAGTAGTGTACTGGCACCCCTATCGTTGCTTAACTCTAACCAAATAAGATATCTTCGAGGAGTCTTTCACTCCACCACAGTAATATGCTCCTTAATCAATTCTGCTACCCCTCCCTTCTTTCCTTAACACTTTGTATCGAGGAATATTTAGTACCTAGTCCTGCCCTTTTTTTGAGCCAGGTTTCTTAGCCACATGGGAATATGATGTCATGGTGATATTTGTGGCTACAGCTCACTAACCTTATTTACCATGCTTTGTGTGTTTACATGCATTCACAGTAAACCTAATTTAAACCCTATTGTATTCCTCTTAATCTGACCCCACCTAATACTTTTCTATTTCTTGCTCTCATGTTATCTGTCTCTCCCAATCCTTTGTGCACTCTGTTTCTCCTTTCTAATGCTGCATTCTGGTTCCCATCTTGCTGCCAAAAGTTTAAACTTTCTCCCAAAGCACAACCAAATTGCCCTATGAGAACAATGGTCTAGGCTCTGTTGAGGTACAACCCGTCTGGCCTGTACAGGTTCCACCTCCTCCAGAGCAAGTCCCAATGTCCCAGGAACCTAAAGTCCTCCCTTCTGCACAATCTATCGAGCCATCTATTTATCTGTTCTATGCTATTTCTATAGTCACGGGTACATGGCACCAGGAGCAATCTGGAGATTGCTTATTAATCTCTTTCCTAGCTCCCTAAAATCTGCCTGCAGGACTCCATCCCTCTTGCTACTTATTATGTCTTTAGTACCAATATGGGCCACAACCTCTAGCTGTTCATCTTTCCCCACCTGCCTCCCCACCCCTCAGAACGTTTCTCCCTACATCCACCCCTGTACAGCTGAGCCACCCATGGTATTGTGGACTTGGTACTGACTGCACTCCCCAGAGGACCTATCATCCTCACCAGTATATATAAGTAGTCAGTTTTTGTCTGTCTGGACTGTTTTGATTGGTCAGTTTAAGGGGTGCATCTGTTGGTGAGTTTATTTGGTGGGAGGTACCTGGTGCACTCAGAGGCACATGGCGTGTATGGAGGAATGGAGCACGTGACGCATGTATGGCTGCCAACAGTTGGGGGCAGCAGGGACGGCGGGGGGGGGGGAGGGGGCAGTGGAGTTGGTTGAGAACAAAACCAGCAGAAGCTAAGGTGAGCCCAAACAAGTTACCCTGGATGGAGATCATTTCCATGAGGGATGGTGACAGCACGGGGCAGAAAGAATGGCATAGGGCAGATGGATGAGAAGATGGAACCAGTTAAGTGTAACAAAATGGCAGGGACAATTCTTTGATACAGCTTAAAATTCTAAAGCTATTCTTTGTGCTAAAAATGAAGATTCACTAGATTTGAATGAACAAGAATACATCAGCGTTGAATCTATAGATGAGAAAGGACGTTAACAGTCTATACCCTCCAGAGTTTCTACAAAGTCTAATTCCAATGGGGATGCCACCGCACAAACTCAGACTCAGAGAAGCAGCAGTTATAATGTTGCTATAAAACCTGAATCCTAAACAAGGACTTTGTCATGGAACAAGATTGGTAGGTAGGAAGCGGTTTTCTTCAATGATAGATGCTAAAATTATAACAGGCAGGTTTCAAGAAAATAGAGCGTTTATTCTCTGAATAATATTGAGCCCATCAGATATAAACCTGCCTTTTCAACTCAGGAGAAAACAGTTCCAATTAGACTTTCATATTTAATGACTGTTATCAAGTCACAAGGCCAGACTCTTGACAAAGGTTGTATTTATATTCCTAGACCTGTTTTTACATATGGACAGCTTTAAGTAGCTTTTTCCAGAGTGAGAAGTTTTGATTCTGTTAAAGTCTTTCATGAAAAAATAACTAGAAATCCTATATTTAAGGAAGTACTGTTGCAATAACGATGCTAATTTGACTGCAAATGTTTCATGGGTCTCGGTTAGTTCATAACTATCATGCAGGCCCCCACCTGCCAAGAATGAGGCACACATATTTCGCCACGTGAACATTAAAACTTAAAATTGTTGCTGGGAAGAAAAGAGGGTCTATCACAAGGAATTACCCAGCCCCTCACCGGAAAGACCTTTTTTGCATACTGGCAGACAGTGTTGGAGCAAAGGAGCCAGTCCCTGCTTCCCCAATACACAGAAGACGTGGTCAGACCAGTTTAGTCACATGACTAACTGGCTGTTGGAGTTTTTTGAATTTGAACTTGCCTGAGAGTTTTAGAACTCAAAGCTGTTTGCTCCTGATCTGGAAAAGACGTCCCGTGGCTGGCTTGCCACTGCCTCTCTCCTGTTTGGTCCCATCTCTTTCTCACAGAACTGAAGACCCATTGAAGATCCAAGAGAGAAAAAATCTCCTACAGTGGATAAGGATTAAGAAGAATACTAGGCCCCAACGAAAAGCAAGAACTACCTACAAAAAGGACTACAGTGAGTTCGAAGCATAGTAACAGGAAACTCTTCAGATATTGCCTCAAACCTCTCCACTATTTTTCTTCCGCTCTTTTCTGTCTCTATTTGCATGTACGTATCGCGTATGCATGTTAGCGTGGGGCACGGTGTGTGTCCGTAGGCATTAACTGAATTAGAGTTTAAGTTTTAATAAATTTCTCTATTCTTCTTTAAACCTAAGAAAGCCTGTTTATGCTCATTTCTTTGCCTTATAATTGGAAAGTGGTGAACAAGGATTCACCAAGGCGGAGCTCAAAACACAGTGTGCTCAAAAATAAAACCATGTTACAATAAAGACCAGGTGAAGACTGAGAAAGACCCCAAGACACTTTTCTCACCTGATCGTAACAATAACTAATACCAGTTCAAGAGCAAGATGCATGCTGGGGACTCCTGCACCATCTGCCTGGTCCTCCTGAACTGCCTGTTGGTCACCCATTCCCTCTTGTCAGTACACTCAAGCTGTGGGGTGACCACCTCCACAAACGTGCTATCAATGTAGCTCTCAGCCTCGCAGAGTGACACCGGCTGTTGCGCAAGTTCCGAAACCTGGAACTCAAGCTCCTCCAGCTAACAGCCATTTCACATGTGGTTGTCCAGGATACGAGAAATGCCTTGGAGTTCCCACATTGAACAGGATGGGCATTCCACAGGACTGACATGCCCTGCTATGCCTCTATTTATTAGACTGTTAACTAACTTAAAAAAAAACACTCACCAGCTACTGGAAGTAAACAAAAACAGCATCTCCTTCCTCCTCTGCACCAAATTCCCTACTCTAGCACTCTTAACGCTACAGTCAGTTCTGCAAATCACTGAGTTCAGGAACAGAGTTTCTGCTCCTACTATCTTAGAAAACTGTACCCCAAACTTCTGTACAATGTAAGTACGTAACAGTCAACAGTGAGGAGTAGTAGTTCAAGATTTTTCTTGTACGGTACATCCAGCACATTACAGCTTCTAGATGAAACTGATTGCTGCAAGCCTAGTGAACACTACTCTTTCTCATCTACCCACCCAGCTATGATTAAATAAAACTGAAATGATATACCAATCATTACACAAAAGATCCTCAAATGAAACAAGACGGACTCCTGAACCAAAAACAAATAAGGATCTACATAAGTCTTTAATTTGTAAACTTCCATTAGGAAAGGCAAGATAATCTGTTTGAGATGGTTATCACAGTTTGAAATATGCAATCAAACAAATCTCATTCTGTAATTTTTTTTCTCTACTTCCTGCAAAGATATATTAGCAGAATTAATCTAATTGGTTTGCCGCTCCGGCAGTACCCCTCCCCCCCATATCTACAAATGCACATACTAGTTCAATAGGGCGGCACAGTGGCGCAGTGGTTAGCACCGCAGCCTCACAGCTCCAGGGACCCGGGTTCGATTCCGGGTACTGCCTGTGTGGAGTTTGCAAGTTCTCCCTGTGTCTGCGTGGGTTTTCTCCGGGTGCTCCGGTTTCCTCCCACATGCCAAAGACTTGCAGGTTGGTAGGTAAATTGGCCATTATAAATTGTCACCAGTATAGGTAGGTGGTAGTGAAATATAGGGACAGGTGGGGATGTTTGGTAGGAATATGGGATTAGTGTAGGATTAGTATAAATGGGTGGTTGATGTTCGGCACAGACTCGGTGGGCCGAAGGGCCTGTTTCAGTGCTGTATCTCTAATCTAATCTAAAAAAAAAAGCCTTCCATCTACATACCATATGTAAAGACAAGCCAATTTTACTCATTAAAAGATAACCATTAATTGATTTATTTCTAAGACAGCTCAGAAAATTAGAATATGGTTATATTTTCTCTAAACTTTGCATTTGGAATGTAGACTTGGATTTTTACTTCGAATTAAATTATGCAGAGGCCCAGCACCGACAGAACAAATACCAGCCAGCACCAATACCTACCACCAGTCAGCACCAGCTGAAGTTGTGCATTTGACACCCATGTGCTAATCAAATGATGATACAATCATCTGTAATGTGACATGTTTATGTTTAGAGATACAGCACTGAAACAGTCCCTTCGGCCCACCGAGTCTGTGCCGACCATCAACCACCCATTTATACTAATCCTACTCTAATTCCATATTCCTACCACATCCCCACCTGTCCCTATATTTCCCTACCACCTACCTATACTAGGGGCAATTGCTAATGGCCAATTTACCTATCAACCTGCAAGTCTTTGGCATGTGGGAGGAAACCGGAGCACCCGGAGGAAACCCACGCAGACACAGGGAGAACTTGCAAACTCCACACAGGCAGTACCCAGAATTGAACCCGGGTCGCTGGAGCTGTGAGGCTGCGGTGCTAACCACTGCACCACTGTGCCGCCCGAACAATTGCATTTGGAGATAACATCAGTGCTTACATCACTGATTAAACAACTAATTTTACAACAATTCCTTCAGGAATTCTGGCAAATTCAGATTTGGAGTGGAAATCAGTGAACAAAGAAGAATGGCACAAAAACAAGAAATGCTGGAATCACTCAGCAGGTCTGGCAGCATATGTGGAAAGAGAAGCAGAGTTAACGTTTCGGGTCAGTGACCCTTCTTCGGAACGGACAAATATTAGATAAGTCACAGATTATAAGCAAGTGAGGTGCTTGCCACCCCCACCTCACTTGCTTATAATCTGTGACTTTTCTAATATTTGTCAGTTCCGAAGAAGGGTCACTGACCCGAAACGTTAACTCTGCTTCTCTTTCCACAGATGCTGCCAAACCTGCTGAGTGATTCCAGCATTTCTTGTTTTTGTTTCAGATTTCCAGCATCCGCAGTATTTTGCTTTTAAAGAAGAATGGCATACTTTCTTTCTTTTGGGCCTCCTTATCTCGAGAGACAATGGATACGCGCCTGGAGGTGGTCAGTGGTTTGTGAAGCAGCGCCTGGAGTGGCTATAAAGGCCAATTCTAGAGTGACAGGCTCTTCCACAGGTGCTGCAGAAAAAATTGTTTGTCAGGGCTGTTGCACAGTTGGCTCTCCCCTTGCGCCTCTCTTTTTCCCTGCCAACTACTAAGTCTCTTCGACTCGCCACATTTTAGCCCCGTCTTTATGGCTGCCCGCCAGCTCTGGCGAACGCTGGCAACTGACTCCCACGACTTGTGATCAATGTCACAGGATTTCATGTCGCGTTTGCAGACGTCTTTATAGCGGAGACATGGACGGCCGGTGGGTCTGATACCAGTGGCGAGCTCGTTGTACAATGTGTCCTTGGGGATCCTGCCATCTTCCATGCGGCTCACATGGCCAAGCCATCTCAAGCGCCGCTGACTCAGTCGTGTGTACAAGCTGGGGAAGTTGGCCGCCTCGAGGACTTCTGTGTTGGAGATACGGTCCTGCCACCTGATGCCAAGTATTCTCCGGAGGCAGCGAAGATGGAATGAATTGAGACGTCGCTCTTGGCTGACATACGTTGTCCAGGCCTCGCTGCCATAGAGCAAGGTACTGAGGACACAGGCCTGATACGGAACACAAAAGTCCGAGTGTGTCAGTGCGCCATTTTCCCACACTCTCTTGGCCAGTCTGGACATAGCAGCATCCAGATGCTCAGTAAATCAGTTCTTATATTTTAGTTTGAGGATTCTAGAGGAGACTTCATGTAAGGTGTGCAAGGTGAAAAGGACTCCTGATCAAATACTAACTCTAAAAAGATTTGAACTAATTTTGCAGTTGTAATGACAGCAAAACTGTCAGCAATCACTATCTTTCCCTTATGAAACTGACAGCAACTTTTGGCACCCACACATGCGCAATTATGTGCAGAAATCCAGAAGCTGCTGCCAGTGATTCCCTGCTCCTCCACAGGGTGTGCTGTTGGAGTCCCCACTGGACTAAGAACTGGCCCTTTTACACAAGAATATCACTGTTAAAACCCCCCAAAAAAGTTACATCTTTTTAAATGAGGTGTACCTCATTTTTTAAACAAAGTTATAATTACTGCTGAACAAGCTCTTCGTCCTGGAAAACTAATTTTGTGTAATGTCAAATTTTTCCATTATGATAAAACTTCTATAGCTTTTCTTTTATAAAAGTTTATGATATTTCAGCTTCTAATATGTATATCCCAATATTTATTTAATTCCCTGTAAAATTTATTTTAAAAAAAGGATAATCAAAGCATTTTATTTCCCAGTTTGCAGTCTATGAGAATTCTTCAATGTGATTGGTTGCTTACGCTGCTTGATGATATCACTATTGCTGGATACCTGGGAGATTCCCTTGGCTTGGCACCAGATTTAAAATTAATGTCAGGAAAGGTGAAATCCAAACCACCAAGATCTCTAGATCTTAGTGGGCAGCATTTTTCAAGGTCAGCAGCAAGAACCGTCAATTTGCCACGGACTATAAAATTCAGGACAATGGTTTTAAATTGATCTTTTGATGAATCATGAATACCAATCAAGATGAAGAATTTGCCCTGTAGACTCAAGTCCAAGTCATTAGCATACATCAAAAACAGTAGCTTGCCCAGTACTGCACCCTGGGAGACATCATTCAGTCCAAAAAACAGCCATTCACAACTCTGTTTTCTATCCTTTAACAAACTTTGCGCTATTACCCCTTTTATCCCATAGGCTTGTTAGCAAAATTGAAGCCTAATACTTGGTACTTTAAAGGCATTTTTGAAAATCCATATGCATAACATCAACTGCACTGTCCTCTTTCACCCTCCCTGTTACCTTATTACAAAATCCAATCAAGTTAGTCAAGCATGATTTGCCATTAACAAATCCATGCTAGCTGTCCCTCATTAAAGAACAAAAGAACAAAGAACAGTACAGCACAGGAACAGGCCGTTCGGCCCTCCAAGCCTGTGCTGATCACGACGCCTGTCTAAACTAAAACCTTCTACAGTTCCGGGGTCTGTATCCCTCTATTACCATCCTATTCGTGTATTTGTCAAGATGCCTCTTAAACGTCGCTATCGTACCTGCTTCCACCGCCACCCCCGGCAGCAAGTTTCAGGCACTCACCACCCTCTGTGTAAAAAACTTGCCTCGCACATCCCCTCTAAACTTTGCCCCTCGCACTTTAAACCTATGTCCCCCAGTAACTGACTCTTCCACCCTGGGAAAAAGCTTCTGATTATCCACTCTGTCCATGCCACTCATAACTTTGTAAACCTCTATCAGGTCGCCCCTCCACCTCCGTTGTTCCAGTGAAAACAATGAAAACCTCTCCTCATAGCTAATACCCTCCAGACCAGGCAACATCCTGGTAAACCTCTTCTGTACCCTCTCCAAAGCCTCCACGTCCTTCTGGTAGTGTGGTGACCAGAATTGTATACAATATTCCAAGTGTGACCGAACTAAGGTTCTGTACAGCTGCAGCATGTCTTGCTAATTTTTATCCTCTATGCCCCAACCAATGAACGCATGCCATATGCCTTCTAGACTACCTTATCCACCTGCTTTTCCACTTTCAGTGATCTGTGGACCTGTATGCCTAGATCTCTCTGCCTGTCAATACTCCTAAGGTTTCTGCCATTTACTGAATACTTCCATGTTGTCCAAGTGACTTCACTTTCTCTCAAACTGCCCACCGCAAAATTAGTCTCCTCGTAATTTCAGTGCCAGGAGTGCTACTTTGGTATCAAAATGCCATCCGCACAATGCATACACACTTCTGGTGCAGGCCGCGCAAAACGCCATTTATGTGAGAATGCTAGAAGTTTGCAGAAGTATCCAGAATAGGCAGTCTGTGACATCAGTCAGCATGTAACACAGATTTGATACCAGCAATGCAATTATCGACCTCGCTGCACCAGCTAACTTTCCGGCATACACGTGTTCATCAGAAACCAGGATCCCCCCACCAGCGCTATTTAAAAGGCATCAACTATTTTCAGGTTAGTTGTTGATTGACTTCTACTTGCGCTGTCCGGGTTTGTAGAAATTTTGAGTTTTCTACTGCTATTTAAAGTTGGTGACATCAACAGGGAGCTGATGGTGAAGGCCTTGATTTTGATTTCAAGGGTTCTGGTTATACCACTTGCTCTCAGACATGGGTGTTGTAGTTGCTATCCCCCTTGGCCTGCAGCGCAAGAGATGGTGCTGAGGCAACATAGAGGAGGACACACTGTTTGCACAGGGAGGAGCAAGGGGAAAGCTCTCAGCAGGAGCCCTTATCCATCCAGGGTCATCAGGGAGCATTTCTCTTAGCTCAACCCAAGTGAAAAACAGTACGTGCAATGTCTCCATTTTATAAAGGCGGTGCTCGTGAAAATCTGCCACCTGTTGCAGCAGAACTGATGCTGAGAGCAGGGCAAGGACAGCACTGTCAGTGGCTGTGAAGGTGACTGTGGAAATGAATTTCTTTGTGCCAGGATCCTTCCAGGATTGAGCAGGTGACATTTTGAACATCTCCAAGTTTGCCATCCACTGCTGTAATAGGGAGGTGACTGATGCTCTTTATGTCAGGAGAGGAGAGTACGTTGCATTCTCTCTGCTACAGGGTGTCAATGACTGCACACAGTTGGGCTTTGTGAGCACTGCATCTAAATGCAGAGACATATTGCAATATAGTTCTACTCCCTGAATATGCAGTTGGTATGTGACCATGCTCAGAAAATCATGCAAATGAATGCCCAGTATCCTTGTAACAGTCATGATGCCTTTATTCTGTGCCAGTCTGCTTTTACATCAGTATTTGAGCCACAACATCAAACCAGAGGATGGCTGCTGGGCAACAAAGGCTATCTACCGAACACCTGGCTCATGACACCAATGTGCAATGCAACCACACCAGGGTAGCATCCATATAATGAGAGCCATGCTGTCACATGAAGCATCATAAAGCAAACTATTGGGGTGCTCAAGCAACATTTTCACTGCCTAGACCGCTCTGCAACAGCTATGCAGTACTCTCCAGACAGTGTGTCATTATTTGCCATGATCTGCTGTATCCTGCACAACTTTGCCATCATGAGGGCACGGTCCTTTCTCCCAGGTATATGGTGAGCAGCTGAGGAGCAGGAGGAGAAGGAAAGGAAGAAGCAATCAACGCATCCTTTTTCCGTCCAGGCTGCCCATGATCGCCTCATCCAACTGCAGTACTGTTAAAAACAGCACCAAATCCCCATTCTACAATCATCCCACACTTTGCCTTCCCGCTGTTACTGACCATCAGAGTGTCCTCTTGGCCACAATGCTGAAATAAAAGACACCACAGAATGACTATTCCAAAACAGCTTTATCAAACAAACCATCCAATATTTTAAACAAAAGTCAACTAATCACCTCGTGCATTCCCTTAGTGCCTGTCTTGTGGGTGCCTATGCTTAGCTTAGAGCTTCTATATAGTGCTGCCTCAGTGGTTGCAGCATGGCTGGTGGAAGGCTGCTGATTTCCACTGGGAGAGATTGCAGATAGGTTGGCAGGATGGCCGCAAACACCTCTGGGACTCAAGCGCCTGGCTTTGCACTGTGCCACCTCGGCATTGGCGGCAGGAGTCTGGGCTGGCTGGCTTGCTGACAGGCACCAGCGAGAGCACTGGCAGAGTGCCAGTAGTGCAAACACGAATACTACCATTCTAAAGCCACAGAGTTATTACAGCTTGGAAGGAGGCCATCAGCCCATCGTGTTCATGCCAGCTCTCAGTACAGCAATCCAGTCAGTCCCACTTCCCTGCTCTCTCCATGTCGCCCTGCAAGTTTATTTCCCTCAACTGCCTTCCAATTCCCTTTTCAAATAACTTACCAGCTTCACTTCCACCACCCTCGTAGGCAGCAAGTTCCAGGTCATTACCACTCGCTGCATAAAAAAGTTCTTCCTCACTTCTCCGCTGCAGCTCTTGCACAAAACTTTAAATCTGTGTCCAGTAGTTCTTGTATCAACAACTAGTGGGAATAGTTTATCTCTATCTACCTTATCTAAACCGGTCATAATCTTGTACATCTCTATTAAATCTCCCCTCAACCTCCTTTGCTCCAAGAACAACCCCAGTTTCACCAACCTAACCTTATAGCTGAAATCCCTCATCCCTACAACTATTCCAGTAAATCTCCTCTACACCTTCACATCGTTCCTAAAGTATAAAGGTTCAGCATAGTCTCCCTGCTTTTGTACTCAGTGCCTCTATTTATGAAGCCCAACATCCCATATGCTTTGCTAATTACTCTCTCGATATGTCCTGCCACCTTCAAAGATCTATGCACATGAACCCCCAGGTTCCTCTGTCACTGCACACTCTTTGAACCTGTGCCATCAAGTCTATATTTCCTCTCCCTATCCCTTCTGCCAAAATGCATCACCTCACACTTCTCTATATCAAAGTCCATCTGTCACTCTCTCCACATTCTGCTAGCCTATGTCCTGTTGCAGTCGATTGGTATCATCCTTACTGTCTGCCACACCTCCAAGTTTGGTATCATCAGCAACTTTTGAAATTTTACACTGTATTCCAATATCCAAGTCATTTATACATGATCAAAAGAAACAGTCGTCCCAGCACTGACCCTTGAGGAACACCACTGTCTACCATTTGAAAAAGGATTACCGCAACTCGCTGTTTTCCGTCCTTGGGCAAATTTTTTTATCAAGCGGACACTGACCCTCCTATTCCATGAGCCTCAATTTTGTTAAGCAGACTTTTATGTGGTATTTTGTCAAATGTTTTCTTAAAATCCAACATCCATTGCATTCCCTTCATCAACCTTCTCTATTACTTCATCAAAATTCAATTAATCAAGCACAAGCAGCCTTTTACAAATCCATGCTGCCTCTCCTTAATTAACTCAAACCTCTCCAAGTATCTGTTTATTTTTTACTCTGATTATTGTTTCTAAAACCTTACCCACCACTGATGTTAAATTGACCAGTCTCTCCAATCTTCTAGCACCTCCCTGTATCTAGGGAAGGTCTGAAGATTATGGCAAGCCTTTCCACTATTTCCACCCTTATTTTCTTTAGCAACCTGGGTTGCAAACCATCCAGACCAGGAGACTTATCCACTTTAAGCACAGCCAGCTTTTCCAGTAAATCCTTCCCAACAATTTTTACGTCATCCATCATCTCTACCATCTCCACTTCTACCAACTGTTTGTCAACATCCTCTTCCTTAGTAAACACTGATACAAAGTTCTCATTAAGTATTCCAGCCTTGCCTGCTCCTTGAACCATATATCACTGTCTTTGTCCCTAATAGGCCCCACCTTTCATTACCCTACTACTAATTACATGCTGATAGAAGATTTTTGGGTTCCCTTTTATGCTAACTGCCATTCTATTCTCATATTCTCTCTTGGCCAGTCTTTTCCTTTTCATTTCCCCTCGCAACCTTTTGTATTTGGCCTGGTTCTCGCTTGAATAATTCATCCAACATGCATCATACACCCTCTTTTTTGTTTCATCATATTCTCCATCTACCTCATCATCCACAGAGCCCTACCTTTCACCCTTATTGGAATGTACCTAGTCTGTAATTAAAACATCTCCTCCTTAAAGATCACCCATTTGTCCATTACAGTTTTTCCTGTCAGTCTTTCATTCCATTTTACCTTGGCTAGATCCCCTCTCATCCCATTGAACTTATCCCTCTCCCAATTTAAAAGTTATACTTTATACTTTAGATTGTAACCTGCTCTTCTACATTGCTAATCTAAACTAGGGCGGCAGTGGCACAGTGGTTAGCACCGCAGCCTCACAGCTCCAGTGACCCGAGTTCAATTCTGGGTACTGCCTGTGCGCAGTTTGCAAGTTCTCCCTGTGACTGCGTGGGTTTTCGTCGGATGCTCCAGTTTCCTCCCACAGCCAAAGACTTGCAGGTTGATAGGTAAATTGGCCATTGTAAATTGCCCCTAGTATAGGTAGGTGGTAGGGGAATTGAGGGAAGGTGGGAATGTGGTAGGAACATGGGATTAATGTAGGATTAGTATAAATAGGTGGTTGATGGTCGGCACAGACTTGGTGGGCCGAAGGGCCTGTTTCAGTGCTATATCTCTAAATAAACCTTCTGATACAATGATTACTCTTACCCAAGTGTTCTCCTACAGACACTTGATCCACCTCATTCCCCAGCACCAGATCCAGCAATACCTCCTTCCTAGTTGGACCGAGATCATACTGGTCAAGGAAGTTATCCTGAACACATTTCAGAAGTTCCTCTCTCCTTACCTTTTACTCTAATATTACCGCAATTGATATTTGGGTAATTAAAGTCCCGCAATAGCACCGCTCCATAGTTCTTGCACATCTTGCAGATTTGCTCCTCTATCTCTCTCTCACTATTTGGACGCTTGTAGAATAGCCCGAGTAACGTGATCAATCTTTCTTGCTTCTCAACTCAACCCAAATAAATTCGGTCTTTGCCCCCTCAAGGACATCATCTCTTTCCAACACTACAATGTCTTACCCAATCAGTACTCCCCATCTCCCTTTTCTGAACACTTGGTATTCTTGAATGTCAAGCATGCGGTCCAGGGTGTACTAGCTAGATGGATAAAGAACTGGCTGGGCAACAGGAGACAGAGAGTAGCAGTGGAAGGGAGTTTCTCAAAATGGAGACGTGTGAACAGTGGTGTTCCACAGGGATCCGTGCTGGGACCACTGTTGTTTGTGATATACATAAATGATTTGGAAGAAAGTATAGGTGGTCTGATTAGCAAGTTTGCAGACGACACTAAGATTGGTGGAGTAGCAGATAGTGAACGGGACTGTCAGAGAATACAGCAGAATATAGATAGATTGGAGAGTTGGGCGGAAAAATGGCAGATGGAGTTCAATCAGGGCAAATGCGAGGTGATGCATTTTGGAAGATCCAATTCAAGAGTGAATTATACAGTAAATGGAAAAGTCCTGGGGAAAATTGATGTACAGAGAGATTTGGGTGTTCAGGTCCATTGTTCCCTGAAGGTGGCAACGCAGGTCAATAGAGTGGTCAAGAAGGCATACGGCATGCTTTCCTTCATAGGACGGGGTATTGAGTACAAGAGTTGGCAGGTCATGTTACAGTTGTATAGGACTTTGGTTCGGCCACATTTGGAATACTGCGTGCAGTTCTGGTCGCCACATTACCAAAAGGATGTAGATGCTTTGGAGAGGGTGCAGAGGAGGTTCACCAGGATGTTGCCTGGTATGGAGGGCGCTAGCTATGAAGAGAGGTTGAGCAGATTAGGATTATTTTCATTAGAAAGACAGAGGTTGAGGGGGGACATGATTGAGGTGTACAAAATCATGAGAGGTATAGACAGGGTGGATAGCAAGAAGCTTTTTCCGAGTGGGGGATTCAATTACTAGGGGTCACGAGTTCAAAGTGAGAGGGGAAAAGTTTAGGGGGGGGGATATGCGTGGAAAGTTCTTTACGCAGAGGGTGGTGGGTGCCTGGAACGCATTGCCAGCGGAGGTGGTAGACGCGGGCACGATAGCGTCTTTTAAGATGTATCTAGACAGATACATGAATGGGCAGGAAGCAAAGAGATACAGACCCTTAGAAAATAGGCGACATGTTTAGATAGAGGATCTGGATCGGCGCAGGCTTGGAGGGCCGAAGGGCCTGTTCCTGTGCTGTAATTTTCTTTGTTCTTTGTTCTCAGTTCTCACCATTTATAAGCCACATTTCCATTATTGCTGATACGTCATATTCCCATACGGTTATTTGTGCTCTTAACTCACCAACCTTATTCACCACACCTTATTCATTCACAAACACGCATTCTAAACTTGTCTTTGTATTCCTCGTAGTTCTTCTTAATCTGCTCCTATCTAATATGGTACTACTTCCTTCACTTGATGCACCTTATTCCTCTTTTCTCCTTCTACATGCTGGTACCTATCCCCATGTCAATTTAGTTTAAACCCTCCTCAATGACACTAGAAAACCTCCCGCGAGGGCATTGTTCCCAGTCTGTTGAGCCTCAACCCATCCATCTTGAGTACGTAAATAAAAGCAAAATACTGCGGATGCTGGAAATCTGAAACAAAAACAAGAAATGCTGGATTCACTCAGCAGGTCTGGCAGCATCTGTGCAAAGAGAAGCAGAGTTAACGTTTCGGGTCAGTGACCCTTCTTCGGAGCATCTTGAGTACGTGACTGCTGCCCCAGAAATGGTCTCAATGTCCCAAGAATCTGACGTCCTCGCTCCTGCTCCATGCCTCAAACCATGCACTGATCCTCCCTATCTTCCTACTTCTATCTTGCTAGCTCGTGGCACTAGAAGTAATCCAGAGATTACTACCTTTGAGGTCCTACTTTTTAACTTCCTCCTTAGCTCCTGAAAATCTGACCATAGTGTATCAATACATGCTCTCCCAATGTGTTGGTAACATGTACCACAACTTCTGGCTTACTCCTTTTTCCCTGCAGAATATTCTGCACCCTCTCCATGATGTCCTTTACACTGGCAACAGGGAGGTAACACACTATGCGGGACTCATGATGACAGTTACAGAAATGCCCGTCTGTCCCCTTAACTATGAAATCTCCTAACACGGTTGCATTTCTATGCTTTGCTGCTCCCTCCTGTGCAGTTCCTTGCCCATCAGTGCCGTGGTCTGGACTATACTCCTTCAAGGCGTCACCGCTCTCAGCAGTTTCCAAAGCCGAGTACCGGTTTGAGAGTGGTATACACCCTAAAGACTCCTGCACTTCCTGCTTCTTCCTACTCTTCCAGATGGCCACCCACCTACTATCCTAAACTCTCACTGCCTGTGGGGTGACCACTTTCTGGAACATATGATCCAGGAAACTCTAATCCTCCCTGATGCTCTGCAGTGACTCCAGCTACACCTCAAGCTTGGAAATCTTGAACTCAAGCAGCTGGAGATGCTTCCTACATACATGGCTCCCCAAGACACATGAACTGTCCTGTCGTTCCCACATGGCACTGGTATTGCAAGCTACAGGTCTCAGCTGCCCATCCATGATCTAAAATAATCTCTATTCCCTCTTTTAGAATCTAATTAGTACCTTGTATAAACTATTAATTTTAATTAATTCCTTTAAACCAGCTCTGTGCTAATGCTCTCATTAATTCACTTCCTGTTACACTTACCCTGCTCGTGCGGATGATACTCTTTTTTTTAAACCCTTGCTCCCTGATGCTCACGCTTACTCTACTCTGCTGCTCAGAGAGGATGGCATGTTTCTGCTCCACTGGTATCTACAGTCCTAATGGCAGCAGTCTGAGCCTGCATGACCTCTGTCTGAGCTTCCACTGCAGCTCTGAGACATTGGGTGGCTTCTGCTTGTGCTGCAATGGAAGCGGAGTCATTAGCTATCTGGCACTGCATCATGGTTGGGTCTGCAGGTGTCTGCAACACCAGTGCAAAGTACTCATTTAATATCTCAGCCATCTCTTCTGCCTCCAATCGATCTATATTTTGGTCCCTAAATGGCCCCACAGCTCCTTTGACAACCTTTTATTGTTAATATGTCTATAGAGAACTTTTGGATTCCCTTTTATGTTAGCCACCAATATTTTCTCATCCGGTCTCTGTCACTTTTCCTGTGTACTTTTTATATCCAGGCTGATTCTCCCTTGTATTATCAAGCTGACATCTGTCTTACACTCCCTTTGACTGATTCAACTTATTCTCCAACTCCTCTGGCCTCCAGGAATCTCTGGCTTTGGTTGTCCTCACTTTCCTCCTTGTGGGAATGTACCTAGACTATACCCAAACCATCTCATCCTTAAAGGCTGCCCATTGCTCCATTACATTTCTGCCTGCTTGATTCCAATTTACTGGGGCCAGATCCCTCCTTGTCACTATTCTTGAGATGCTCTCAGACTGTGACGTTCTCCACTTCATTACCAAGGACCTGCTCTAGCAATTCCTCCTTCCACATTGGGTAGGAAACATACTGATCAGGAACATTCTCCTGAACACACTTCAGAAATTCCTCCCCTTGACATAATCACTTCCCCATTCAATGTTGAGGTAATTAAAGTCTCCCATTATCACAATATAGTTTTTGCACTTCTCAGTAATTTATTTGCAAATCTACTCATCTCCTTCGCACTATTTGGTGGTCTATAAAATGCACCAAGTAGCATAATAGCTCCTTTATTGTATCTCAACTCCAACCAAATAGTTTCTGTCTTTGACCCCTCAAGGACATTAGCTTTTGCTAGCTCTATAATATTTCCCTTAATCAAAACTTCCAACTTTTTTTTTTAAATTCCCTATCTTTCCTGAATACCTTATACCCATGAATATTAAGCAGGAAAATACAAGGTGACATTAATAAATTTGTAAAATAGGCATATGATCTTCACTGTAGGTAAGGGTGTGGTGGTGCACTTTGTAAGGGAAAAAAAAAGGAGGCCACATATTTCTTGGAAAATAATGCCCCAATGTTTACTGGGGCTGGGTTTCACGCAGTGGGGGATTTATGGTCGGAAAAATTGGAAGGCTGGGTTTCCCTCAATGACATGGAGTTTTAACTCTATGGCATGTGTTTATTTTTTTTGAACAGGTTCCCCACCCAAATGCTAGTCTGATTGGCAAGCCTGGTTGGCTGTGGAGCAAGAAACATTCCAGAAAAGGATGCAGCCCAGAAGCAAATATGTTTGGTGCATATTGGGAGTAGATATTGCAGAGGTGGAAGCAGAGAAGGGTCAGTGTGGGTGGCAGGGGCTTGGTTGAGGAGAAATCAGCGAGGGAATCAGAGATCACGGAGTGGTTTGGTGATGGTTGTGGTGGGGTGCCTGGTTTAGTGGTGGAGGGGTTGGGGTTGGAGTTGGAGTGAAATCATGGGCCAGGTTGATGCGGTGGGGGGGGGGGGGGGTGGGAGGTGCTGTTTACAGGATAGCCTCTAGGTGCGGGAGGAACACTCCTGCACCTAATAGCCCATAAGCAATGCCGTACAGGCACTTACTAGATGCATCTGGTCCTTCTCATCTACTTATATCTGCCAGGTTTCAGGAAACTCAGCTGACTGTGCTTACAAATGGAAACACCTAAAAGGCGGCACATGGCCTCCTTAAAAGGTTTCAACAACCAACCCGCCTGCTAAGAACGGACTAGTTGTCTGCCACTCACTGCGCGTCCATTAAAACCAGAAGTGGTTCTGATTGAGGGGGTTTGATTCCTGTTTCAGATTTATAATATTTTAAATTTCCCACCCGATTCAAAACCATCTTTTTTGTGTGAGTTAAAATTACCTTTTAAGTGTCTAAATGGAGTGCAGAAACAGAGGGATCTGGGGGTGATCCAAATTAACAAGGGCATACAAATAGGTATCACAGCACTTCGAAAGGGACAGAATTGAAAAGCAGATAAATTATGTTAAACTTGTACAGTCTTGGTAAAACCACACTTGGAAAACTGTGAACAGTTCTGGTCTACATATTATAAAAAGGATATAGATACACTGGAGAAGGTGCAAAAAGCACTTACTAGGATGATACTGGAACAAGTTATACCCATCAGGAAAGATTTTTTCTTGAAAAGAGAAACTTGAGGTGTAACCTGATAGAGATCCTAACATTAAGAAAGTGTTGGATAGTGTAGACGTAAAGATGATGTTCCCACTTGCAGAGGAAACCAGAACTAGGGGTCATAAATAAAGGATTATCTCTAATAAATCCAATAGGAAATTCAGGAGAAACTTCTTTACCCAAAGAATAGTTAGGATGTGGAACTTGCTGCCACAAGGAGTAGTTGAGAAGACTAGCTGCATTTAAGGGGAAAATAGTTAAATACATGAGGGAGAAAGGACTACAGGAATTGTTGATGGGGTTAGATGAAGAAGGGTAGGAGTCTTACAAGGAGCATAAACACCTGTTAGGCCAAATGGCCTGTTCTGTGCTGTAATTTCTATATAAAACCTCCTATACTGAGGTGCCCAAATTTGCACAGTGCTCCAACCTATATCTTCTACAAACTGAACATCACCTTCTTGCTTTTGCATCCATTGTGCCTACATATAAAATCCTGAATTGCATTTGTTTTTTCATGGCTTTTTCAACCTGCAACCCTGCTTTTAAAAATCCCTGTTCTGCACTCCTAGATCAGTCACTAACTCCACTCCACTAGAAGTTCAACCATTTAAGGTATATTTCTATTCTCTGCTCTTTTTCCCCATTCATCTATGTTGAAAGACATTTCATACCTATTGAACGTCTTCTGACTTGTCAATGTCCTCTAATAGTTATCTAAATTATTCCACTCCATCATTTTGAACAGGGATACAACATTTGTAGATTCAGCCCATTTGTACAATTCCCATTTTTCATCACTACTCTGAAGTAGCCATCCAGGCTTGGTTACTGAAGATTAAGTCCCATTAAACCTTTCAATACGGTTTCCTCAATATTTCAATAACCATTAATTACTCTTCCACTTTATTTACTGGTCCTTCACAGAATCGTAGAATTGTTACAGTGCAGAAGGAGGCCATTTGGCCCATCGTTTCTGCAATGGCTCTCTGAAAGAGCAATTCCCTTAGTTCCATTCCCCTGCCTTCTCCCCATAACCCTGCACATTCTTCCTTTTCATAGAACTGTCTAATTCCCTTTTGAATGCTTCAACTGAACCTGCCCTCCACCGCGTTCTCAGGCAGCGCATTCCAGACCTTAACCACTCGCTGCGTGAAAAAGTCTTCCCTCATGTCACTTTTGCTTCTCTTACCAAATACTTTAAATCTGTTACAGTCCTTCCTTCAACATCCTCTATAAATAGAGGAAAAATACTAAGTACCTCGGCCACTTTTTTCTCAGCTTTAAGAATGCCTTCTTGCTTTTCTCATGGGCTCATCTTTTCTGTAATTATTCTCACAATCCTGATGCACTAATAAAACATTTTCGTAGTCAACTGCAAGGGTAATGTCAGTTTTTTTTCATACCAAAAACTGCTTGCAACATTCGGAATCTTCCTTTTTGCTCCTCTCATTTTATTTTGGTATTTCATTATATAGAGTCATAGCATTGAAACAGGCCCTTCGGCCCACCGAGTCTGTGCCGACCATCAACCACCCATTAATCCCATATTCCCTACCACATCCCCACCATTCTCCTACCACCTACCTACACTAGGGGCAATTTACAATGTCCACTTTACCCATCAACCTGCAAGTCTTTGGCTGTGGGAAGAAACCAGAGCACCGGCAGAAACCCACACAGTCACAGAGAGAACTTGCAAACTCCGCACAGGCAGTACCCAGAACCGAACCCAGGTCGCTGGAGCTGTGAGGCTGTGGTGCTAACCACTGCGCCACTATGCCGCCCTGACTATTTCTCCTGACTTACTTTTGTATTACTAGTTTATTCCTAAAGAAAATATTTTTGTCTGAAATTCCTTCATCTTGCACCAAAATATTTCTATGATCTACTGTTTAACCTATCCTATTTATCTGGGTTAGACTCATTTAATGCAAGTCCAATCTCTTTGCTGCAACTCCGCTATTTCATTATCGGATTGCAAACATCATTATGTACAGTTGCGATTATCACTGGCTCATAAATAATACCAAAACTTGTAACTTACTTGCTCTGGTTTACCAACTGGAGTCTGGTCTAGTGCTGCATCTTTCCACACTGAAAAGTATGAAATAAAAACAGTCCTAAATGAATTCTATGAATCATTCCTCATTTTTACCAACACATTAGCATGACCCAAGGCTACCTCTGGCTAGTTACATTAAAATGGCCCTTTCACTTCTACAAATCACCTTGAATTGCCTCCAAATCTCTTCCTCAATATTTGATCGTCGATAATGAATACACAAAATTGTTGCAGAACCATTATTGTATTCCATCCAGAGAGACATGTTCAAACACAACCTTTGGTAATATCTATCGTTGATCATAACTTAGTAATGCCAACTCCACTAAACATTCCCAATCTCTACGGAGAATTGAGCAGCCAGGAATGTTTATGTACAAGACCTGCCTTTGTAGGCAAAACAACATTAGGCAAAGGCAAGATTCTGTCAAATGCATGATATAATTCCTCCCCACAGTAATTTCCACTTAGTTTCCCAACTTTATTCCTTTGTACATCAGTATATTTGACACTCCATCCCTTTCCCATTGCTACGTCTTGGGATATAGGCAACTTGTCCATTTCCTATTGTTACTGTATTTTTATACAATATAGCTCCACTTATTCTTGATAATTAATTCATTCATACATATATAAACTGGCTACTCATCCAACCCTCCTAAAAAGTCACCTCATGCGCTTCCTAATGTTCTTCGATTTACAACATCATTTGGAACTGTAGGTCTCAGCCACAGTCATTTCTGTTTATTCTTGATGAACTACCTCATGTCGGTTTCTACCAATGCTCACTGCTGCCCTCCACTCCCTAGGGGTAGCACCATGCTCTATATGGTCATGGATTACATAAACATCCTCATCCTAACACGAGTGCAAAACACAAGGTTGTAACTTTTGCCACCATCTTCAGCTAGAAGTACTGAGTCGAAAGTCCATCTCGACTTCCTCCTGAGGTCCCACCATCACAGATGCCAGTCTTCAGCCAATTCAATTCACTTCACATGATATCAAGAAGCAGCTGAGTGCACTGGATAGCAAAGCCAAGAGCTCCAACAACATTCTGGCTATAGAGCTGAAGACGTATGCTCTACAACTAGCAATGCCCCTAGCCAAGTTGTTCCAGTAGAGCTACAGCACTGACATCTACCCAACAAAGTGGAAAATTGACCAGGTATGTTCTGCCACAAAAAGCCGGACAAATCCAATCTGACCCATTGATTGCCGCATCAGTCTACTATCAATCAACAACTGACGGAATGCGTCATCGACAGTGTTAACAAGCGACATTCACTAACAACCTGTTCACCAATGCTCAGTTTGGGTTGCATCAGAACCACTCGGCTCCAGACCTCATTACAGCCTTGGTCCAAACATGGACAAAACAGCTGAATTCCAGGAGGCAAAGGAGAGCGACTGCCCTTGACACTGAGGCAGCATTTGACAGAGTGTGGCATCAAGGAGCACCAGCAAAACTGAAGTTAATGGAAATCAGGGGGAAAACTCTTTCAAGGCTGGAGTCATATCTAACATAAAAGGAAGGTGGCTGTGGATGTTTGAAGCCAATCGTCTCAGCCCTCAGTCCAACTATCTTTAACTGCTTCATCAACGGTCCTCCCTCCATCAAAAAAGGTCAGATCTGGGGATGAACATTAATGATTGCAAAATATTCCATTTCATTTTCAATTCTTCAGATAATGAAGTAGTCCATACTCACATGCAGCAAGACTTGGACAACATTCAGGCTTGAGCTGCTAAGTGGCAAGTAGCATTCATGCCACACCAGTATCAGGCAATGACCATATCAAAGAAGAAAAAAATCTAACCACCTCCGCTTAAAATTCAATGGCATTGCCATCACTGATTCACCCACCATCAACATCCTAGGGGTTACCATTGACCAGAAACTTAACTGGACCAGCCACGTATATATTACGGCTACAAGAGCAATTGAGTCACAGAGCAGAGTCACAGCAGCCGCAGCGTACTGTATAGTCCATCAGAGAAGTATCTTAAATTTCATACTGAAGCTTATTTAGATTTAGCAAGCAGGTCAATTACTGGAATTTTGTTTCCTGGGATGTAAGCATCACTGACAAGGCCAGCATTTGTTGCCCATCCCTAAATGCACTTGAGAAGGTGGTGGGGTGCCTTGTGAAACGGCTGAGTCTGTATTGAATGGGTACCCCCACAGTGCTGTTAGCAAGATAGTTCCAGGATTTTGACCAGTGACAATGAAGAGCGGCGATATAGTTCCAAGTCAAGATGGTGTGTTGCCTGGAGAAGAACTTGCAGGTGGTGGTGTTCCCATGCTTCTACCGCCCTTGTTCTTCTAGATGGTAGAGGTCACGGGTTGGAAGGTGCAGCTGAAGAAGCCTTAGTGAATTGCTGCAGTGCATCTTGTAGTTGGTTCACACTGTAGCAACAGTGCACTAGTGGTGGAGAAAGAGAATGTTTAAAGTGGTGCGTGGGCTGCCGATCAAGCGGGCTCTTTTGTTCTGAATGGCATCGAGCTTGTTGAGTGTTGTGAGAGCTACACTCATCCAGGCAAGTGAAGAGTATTCTACCACATTCCTAACCTGTGCCTTGGAGACAGCAGACAGACTTTAGGGAGTCAGGAGGTGAGTTGCTTGCTGCAGAATTCCCAGCCTCTGACCTGCTCTTTTAGCCACAGTATTTATATGGCTGGTTCAAAGAACAAAGAACAGTACAGCACAGGAACAGGCCATTCGGCCCTCCAAGCCTGCGCCGATCTTGATGCCTGCCTAAACTAACACCTTCTGCACTTCCAGGGCCCATATCCCTCTATTCCCTTCCTATTCATGTATTTGTCAAGATGTCTCGTAAACGTCGCTATCGTATCTGCTTCCACCACCTCCCCCGGCAGCATGTTCCAGGCACTCACCACCGTCTGTGTAAAAAAAAAAAAATTGCCTCGCACATCCCCTCTAAACATTGTCACTCGCACCTTAAACCTATGTCCCCTAGTAACTGACTCTTCCACCCTGGGAAAAAGCTTCTGACTATCCACTCTGTCCATGCCGCTCATAACTTTGTAAACCTCTATCATGTCGCCCCTCCACCTCCGTCGTTCCAGTGAAAACAATCCGTGTTTTTCCAACCTCTCCTCATAGCTAATGCCCTCCAGACCAGGCAACATCCTGGGAAACCTCCTCTGTACCCTCTCCAAAGCCTCCACGTCCTTGTGGTAGTGTGGCGACCAGAATTGCACGCAATATTCTAAGTGTGGCCTAACTAAGGTTCTGTACAGCTGCAACATGACTTGCCAATTTTTATACTCTATGCCCCGACCGATGAAGGCAAGCATGCCATATGCCTCTTGACTACCTTATCCACCTGCATTGCCACTTTCAGTGACCTGTGGACCTGTACGCCCAGATCTCTCTGCCTGTCAATACTCCTAAGGGTTCTGCCATTTACTGTATACCTCCCACCTGCATTAGACCTTCCAAAATGCATTACCTCACATTTGTCCGGATTAAACTCCTTCTGCCATTTCTCCGCCCAAGTCTCCAACTGATCTATATCCTGCTGTATCCTCCGATAATCCTCATCATTATCCGCAACTCCACCAACCTTTGTGTCGTCCGCAAACTTACTAATCAGACCAGCTACATTTTCCTCCAAATCATTTATATATACTACAAACAGCAAAGGTCCCAGCACTGATCCCTGCGGAACACCACTAGTCACATCCCTCCATTCAGAAAAACACCCATCCACTGTTGCCCTCTGTCTTCTATGACCGAGCCAGTTCTGTATCCATCTTGCCAGCTCACCTCTGATCCCGTGTGACTTCACCTTTTGTACCAGTCTGCCATGCGGGACCTTGTCAAAGGCTTTACTAAAGTCCATATAGATAACATCCACTGCCCTTCCTTAATCAATCATCTTCGTCACTTCCTCAAAAAACTCAATCAAATTAGTAAGACACGACCTCCCCTTCACAAAACCATGCTGTCTCTCGCTAATAAGTTCGTTTGTATCCAAATGGGAGTAAATCCTGTCCCAAATAATCCTCTAATAGTTTCCCTACCACTGATGTAAGGCTCACCGGCCTATAATTTCCTGGATTATCCTCGCTACCCTTCTTAAACAAAGGAACAACATTGGCTATTCTCCAGTCCTCTGGGACCTCACCTGTAGCCAATGAGGATGCAAAGATTTCTGTCAAGGCCCCAGCAATTTCTTCCCTTGCCTCCCTCAGTATTCTGGGGTAGATCCCATCAGGCTCTGGGGACTTATCTACCTTAATGCTTTGCAAGACACCCAACACCTCCTCTTTTTTGATAATGAGATGACTGAGACTATCTGCACCCCTTCCCTAGGCTCATCATCCACCAAGTCCTTCTCTTTGGTGAATACTGATGCAAAGTATACATTTAGCACCTCGCCCATTTCCTCTGGCTCCACACATAGATTCCCATCTCTGTCCTTGAGTGGGCCAACACTTTCCCTGGTTACCCTCTTACTCTTTATATATGTATAAAAAGCCTTGGGATTTTCCTTAATCCTGTTTGCCAATGACTTTTCATGACCCCTTTTAGCCCTCCTGACTCCTTGCTTAAGTTCCTTCCTACTGTCTTTATGTTCCTCAAGGGATTTGTCTGTTCCTAGCCTTCCAGGCCTTACAAATGCTTCCTTTTTCTTTTTGACTAGGCTCACAATATCCTGTGTTATCCAAGCTTCCCGAAATTTGCCAAACTTGTCTTTCTTCCTCACAGGAACATGCTGGTCCTGGATTCTAATCAGCTGACGTTTGAAAGACTCCCACGTCAGATGTTAATTTACCCTCAAACAGCCGCCCCCAATCTAAATTCTTCAGTTCCTGCCTAATATGGTTATAATTAGCCTTCCCCCAATTTAGCACCTTCACCCGAGGACTACTCATATCTTTATCCACAAGTACCTTAAAACTTATGGAATTATGGTCACTGTTCCAGAAATGCTCCCCCACTGAAACTTCGACCACTGGCCGGGCTCATTCCCCAATACCAGGTCCAGAATGGCCCCATCCCTGGTTGGACTATCTACATACTGTTTCAAGAAGCCCTCCTGGATGCTCCTCACAAATTCTGCCCCATCCAAGCCCCTAGCACTAAGCGAGTCCCAGTCAATTTCGGGGAAGTTAAAATCACTCACCACCACAACCCTGTTACCTTTACATCTTTCCAAAATCTGTCGACATATCTGCTCCTCTACCTCCCGCTGGCTGTTGGGAGGCCTGTAGTAAACCCCCAACATCGTGACTGCACCCTTCCTATTCCTGAGCTCCACCCAAATTGCCTCGCTGCATGACCCCTCCGAGGTGTCCTCCCGCAGTACAGCTGTGATATTCTCCTTAACCAGTAATGCAGCTCCCCCACCCCTTTTACATCCCCCTCTATCCCGCCTGAAGCTTCTAAAGCCTGGAACATTTAGCTGCCAATCCTGCCCTTCCCTCAACCAAGTCTCTGTAATAGCAACAACATCATATTTCCAAGTACTAATCCAAGCTCTAAGTTCATCTGCCTTACCTGTTATACTTCTCGCATTGAAACAAATGCACTTCAGACCACCAGTCCCGCTGTGCTCAGCAACATCTCCCTGCCTGCTCTTCCTCTTAGTCCTACTGGCCTTAGTTACTATGTCCTCCCCATTTATTTCACTAGCTGTCCTACTGCTCTGGTTCCCACCCCCCGCCACACTAGTTTAAACCCTCTCGAGTGACGCTAGCAAACCTTGCATGCAGGATATTAGTGCCCCTCCAGTTTAGATGCAACCCGTCCTTCTTGTACAGGTCCCCTCTGTCCCTGAAGAGAGCCCAATGGTCCAGATATCTGAAACCCTCCCTTCTACACCAGCTGCTCAGCCACGTGTTTCGCTGCACTATCTTCCTATTTCTAGCCTCACTGGCACGTGGCACAGGGAGTAATCCCGAGATTACAACCCTAGAGGTCCTGTTTTTTTTAAAACTTACTACCTAACTCCCTGAACTCCCCCTGCAGGACCTCATCACTCTTCCTGCCTATGTCGTTGGTACCGATGTGTACCACAACCTCTGGCTGTTCACCCTCCTCCTTCAGAATGCCCCCTGTCCGTTCAGAGAGACATCTTTGACCCTGGCACCAGGGAGGCAACATACCATCCTGGAGTCTCTTTCATGTCCACAGAAGCGCCTATCTGTGCCCCTGACTATAGAGTCCCCTATAACTATTGCTCTTCTGCGCTTTGTCCCTCCCTGCTGAACAACAGTGCCAGCCATGGTGCCACTGCTCTGGCTGCTGTTGTTTTCCCCTGATAGGCCATCCCCCCCCCCAACAGTATCCAAAACGGTATACTTGTTAGAGAGGGGGATAGCCACAGGGGATTCCTGCACTGACTGCCTGCCCCTTCTAGCGGTCACCCATCTATCTGCCTGCACCTTGGGTGTAACCACTACTCTAAAACTCCTGTCAATGACGCTTTCCGCCACCTGCATGCTCCTAAGTGCATCCAGTGGCCGCTCCAACCGATCCATGCGGTCTGTGAGGAGCTGCAACTGGGTACACTTCCTGCAGATGTCGTCGCCCGGAACGATGGAAGCGTCACGGACCTCCCACATCTC
The DNA here is from genome assembly GCF_036365525.1 of Heterodontus francisci. Classification (NCBI taxonomy): domain Eukaryota; kingdom Metazoa; phylum Chordata; class Chondrichthyes; order Heterodontiformes; family Heterodontidae; genus Heterodontus; species Heterodontus francisci. The sequence goes on along the minus strand of NC_090372.1, from coordinate 50,987,795 downwards.
ACAGGTGAAGCACTTCACCCCTCTGTCATTTCTAGCACTAATTAGTTAATTAATATGAAATAAATACTTATTAAATCCTTACTAAATTATGATACACTTAACTATGTGGTCCCTCATGCTAGATTCCTACTATAAATATTAAATGCTGTCTAAATACAGTAACCTCCTCCCTCTGGTTTAGTTATTCTACTTATTAATTAGTCTTTTAATCAATTTTTATCAGTTTTATATTCAAATTCGGTAGATTCCCTACCAGCCAATCAGGTCACAGCTTTCCTGTGACGTCACTTTTTCAGTTTTTTTTCCCCACCCGAGGTAACACCAGTCTGGAACTCCGCCCTCCGAGTCTGCTCCAAGAATCCCCGAGGTAAGTTTTTTATACTTACCGGTCCGGAACTCCTCCCTCCGAGTCTGTCTGAGTTCAGTTAAGTCTCTGGTCAACGGTAACCCCCAGGATGTTGATTGTGGGGTATTCAGTGATGGTAATGCCTTTGAATGTAAAAGCAGGTGGGGCGGTAGTGATTAGATTCTTTCCCTTGTTGGAAATGGCCATTGCCTGGCATTTGTGTGGCATTAATGTTACTTGCCACTTATCAGCCCAAGACCGAATGTTGTCTTGCTGCATGCAGGCACAGAGTGCTTCAATATCTGAAGAGTTGTGAATGGTACCGAACACTCTGCAATCAGCAGCAAACATCCTCATTTCTGACCTTATGATGGAGGGAAGGTCATTGTTGAAATGGCTGAAGATGGTTGGGCCTGGGACTCGGATGAACACCTGCAGTGATGTCCTGCGGCGGAGATAAACATAGAGAGACATAGAAAATAGGAGCAGGAGTAGGCCATTCGGCCCTTCGAGCCTGCTCAGCCATTCATTATGGTCATGGCTGATCATCCAACTCTGTAACCTGTTCCCGTTTTCACCTCATACCCTTTGATCCCTTTAGACCCAAGAGCTATATCTAACTCCTTCTTGAAAATATACAATGTTTTGGCCTCAACTGCTTTCTGTGGTAGCGAATTCCACAGGCTCACCACTCTCTGGGTGAAGAAATTTCTCCTCATCTCAGTCCTGAAAGGTTTACCCCATATCCTTAGACTATGACCCCTGGTTCTGGACTCCCCCACCATCAGGAACATCCTTCCTGCATCTACCCTGTCAAGTCCTGTTAGAATTTTATAGGTTTCTGTGAGTTCCCCCTCACTCTTCTGAACTCCAGCAAATATAATCCTAACCGACTCAATCTCTCCTCATACATCAGTCCTGCCATCCCAGGAAGCAGTCTGGTAAACCTTCGTTGCACTCCCAACAACCACAACCATCTTCCCTTGTGCTAGGTATGACTCCAACTTGTGGAGAGCCCCCAAGGATTACAGGCTGCAGCCTTCTGATGCTAGTTTTCCCACCTGGCCAGTCTATTAATTTGACTGGCTGCCAGGCAGGAATGGAAGAAAAAAATTTATAATGAGGTTAAGTGTGACGGGATCACCTTGTCCCAGTCTTGACGTCTTACCTGGCCATTTTGCCCTCCCCTGCCACCCCATAAGTATCGGGGCCTGTATTCTCCACTGGGTTGCCTTTATTCCGGTACTGGGTCAAATTCTGCAGGCTCAGTTTTCTGTTACATAGAACATAGAACATAGAAAAATACAGCACAGAACAGGCCCTTCGGCCCACGATGTTGTGCCGATCCTTTGTCCTCTGTCAAGGACAATTTAATCTATACCCCATCATTCTCCTTTATCCATATACCTATCTAAAAGCCGTTTGAAAGTCCCTATATATCTACTGAAGACTATTCCAAACTAGCTTTGCTCTGTTCCTTCCGGTTTTCATGTTCCTCTGGATTGTGCTCTTTTGCTGCTGAAACATCTCTACTTTGCTGCTTTCTGCGGCTTTGGACGTCAATCATCCTTCGCTGAACTTGATCTTCAAGCTCCTACTGCTGCTCTCAAACTTGTGAACTCCTCACATTGATACATCTGTTCTTCAGACCAGCTACTTTATAGAATTATAGAAGGATACAGCACAAAAACACGACATTCTGCCCATCATGCCTCTGCTAGCTCTTTAGTAGAGCTATCAATTATCCTACTCCCCCATTCTTTCCCTATGGGGCTGCAAAGTTTTTCCCTTCAAATATTCATCTGCTATGGTCCAATGGATTTGCATTTCACCTTCATATGGATGCCTGGACTTCACTAGCTTTGGCACTTGCCTTTCACTCCCTCTGCTCCTTGCTCCTCTGCTGAGATACCAGATCCATTGATGCACAACCTGAGGCCACTAGACACATCCACAGGACCTTTTAATCAACCTTTGCTGACTCCACCACAAACTTCACTCTGTAGACACCGACTCCATCCCTCTTCCTGGATACTGTCTAAGGTTGAAACACACCAGACTGAATTTTATGGGCCCTCCAGAGACAGCTTTGGAAGTGGAGGGACCTATAGAATTGCGGCAGGAGGCGGAGAGCCCGGCGCCACCCCATCGCAACATAATTTTGTCAGAGGTAGGATAGGCCTAAGATGGCCTTCCCGCCCAGGGTTATCCTGCCGCCACTAGGATTTAGTGAGCGGTGGGGGGGGGGGGGGGGGGGGGTGAGGGGCCTCTGCCACCTGGGGAGATCACCCAGTAAAACGAGATGACCTCCCTGCAGGCTTGGTGGAGGATGCCCTCCTCTGTGGGCAATCTGTGGCCCATGGGGGGACCATCAGGAGAAAGGCCACCTCCCTGAATGCCTCTCCCACTGCACTAAACTCTCACCCTCCCCCTGTGACTGGCCGGCAGCTCTTGGAGGCAGGATCACCGTCTTTAAAGGGACGGGGATCCCAACGCCAGGCTGTTAATTGCCTAGGCAACATAGAATTGTGACAGGTGGGCGTCCAAATGGCCGAGGCGAGATTTCCCCGCCCTTACAGCCCGGTGCCGGGAACACTGCCGGCGCGACAAAATCCAGTCTACTGTTCCCAACTGGGTGTCCTATTTAACATCAAGATGAGCTTCCCACCCCATCACTAAGACCATCTACTTCCACTTCTGTAACATTACCCATCTCTGCCACAGCCTTAGTTCAACTCTTGGTGATACCCTTATCCATGCCTTTGTTACCTCCAGGCTCGACTATAACAATGGTCTCCTGGCCAGCCTCCCAGCTTACACATTGTGTTAACATGAGTTCCTGTTAAACTCTGCTGCGCATATAACTCGCAACAATTCCCATTCAGCCATTTCGCCTACGCTTGCTGACCTACATTGGCTTTCATTCAGCCAAAATCCCAAATTTTAAAATTCTCATCCCTCCTTATCTCTGTAATCTCTTCCAGCCGTACAACCCTCTACAATCTTTGTACTCCTCCAATTCTGACATTGTACGCATTCCTGATTTTCATTGCTCTACCAGCAATGGTCGTGCTTTCAGCTACCTAGGCCCTAGGCTCTGGAATTTCCTCCTGGAATCTTTCCACCTCTCTCTCCTCCTTTAAGACGCTCCTTAAAACCAACCTCTTTGCCCAAGCTTTTGGTCACCTGTATGAATATCTTCTATGGCTCAGTGTAAAATTTTGATTGCTGCAACTCCTATGTTAAAAGGTAATATTAAATATAAGCTAGTGTTGTCATGATTTCCATTAGGCAACCTCCAGCAATGAGCCCATTGATACTCTCTCCTCAAACAGCTCTTCAATTCACTCCCTCTCCACAACTGTCTCCAAACCTAGTCACCAGTGGTTTGATGCTCCAAAATGACTCCATCCCATCTACAAGTCAACCTTATCCACCAGTAGACACGAGTCATTAACTTTGGCCTCCCATAGTTCCTTGAATAAGCTCACAGCTACTCATTGAACCTCTCTCAACATCCTCTGTGAGACTACTCAAGATATGTCACTGATTCCTCATAAGCAGCAGCCTCAAATGCCCAGTCTCCTCCCTCTTTGACCTTCCCACCCAGCATGCCCACTAGAGGCCAATCTCACCACCAACAGATCAACAATCAGCATCCCTCTCTGCATTTCTCTCCAGAATGTCATTTTGCTCATGAAAAACCCTGGTCACCACAACCTTATTGTGGATAATTGCATTGACATGCTCACTTTGCCTGAAATGTAGTTCATGGATGGAGACATCCTGCCCCTAATTGAAGCATCCCGACCCAGATATACATTACAGCGGTGATGGTATAGGCCTCATCAGAAAACAATAAGTTGGTCTCTTCCTCTAATACTTTGGCATCTTCTCTTCCTTGGAGCACCTCACCTTGTTCCATCCATCATGCCTCTGCTTTAAATTCATAATTTTTTTCAACCTCGATGCCCAGGCCCCTACCAAGTTTCTCCCCAAGATATCCTCCCTCAGCCTCTACACTTAGTTCAACTCATCTTGTTCACTCTCCTCACTAAACTTTTCACTCCTCAAACTCTTCTACTCATGTTCAAGGCCACCTCCTCAAATTTCCCTTCACACATACGGCTGAATTTTACTGGCCCCGCATCCCCAAAAGGGGCAGGCTGGGAGGCAGGGGTGGGTGCTGGTAAAATCGCAGGGAGCTGCATCGGATCAGCTCTCAGTCACAGTCCTGTCGTCAAGGCATTTCATCGACGGCGGGACCAGAAACAGACAGGCTGCCCACTTCAAGGAGGTGGGAAGCCAATTTCCATACTAAAAGACAAATTAGGGACTATTTTACAGTGCCATCAGCACCTTGCTGATGGCAGGTTGACCTCCCACTGCATGAGGAGGCTGCTAGCCAAATGGAGGCAGTCTCCCAGTGTCAGCAAGGGAGGAATGTTTTATGCAATAAAGAGGAAGCCACGGGCAGGGAAAGCAGCCCCATGGCCCAAATGTTACGACCAAGGTGGGAGCTGTCAATTCAGTCCCATCACTCCACAGTTCGCAGCATATTATTAAAGCTTTCCCACCAAACTGGAAAACAGCCAAATTAAACACTTTAGTAAGCCCCAGAATAAAACAGACCAAATCAGGTATCTTTAGACAACAACAAATTAAGATTTAGTTTATTAATAAATGGTTAACACTATTAAGATAAATTTATGTCTAAAGATCTTATAACTTATTATTTATTCTAATACCCCCATTCACACACACACATTCAAAAACTAACGGTTAACCGGTTTTAAAAATGGTGTTAAAAAAATTAGCTACTTAAGAATAAATAAACAACTGGGTTATAAGTCTTGGAGAGTTATGTTCCTGGTTGATGAGGTGTCCAGGTTAGAACAATCAGATGCCACTCGGAGTCTCCATGCAAATCCAATAAACAGTCTACTTGATAAGACATTCAAAGCTCCTCGGCTGCAGCAGGCGTCACACAGTTCTCCCAACACGGAGTATAACAACAGGTCTATATTTGGATTTTAAAATTGGCAGTCTTTCAGTCGAAACTTTACTGCAAATTCCAGAAAACATAATCAGTTAATAGAGAGTCAATCTTGAAGCAAAGACTCTTAGATTGGAAGTAAAGAAAAGGAATTTTGCTACCTCCAGCAATACAAATGTTCCCTTCAGAAGGGTTTTTTTTTCTTCTTAGGCTATTAACACAGCCTGTGGCTCACTGCAGAATTTCTGCTGAGAGACGTCTCTTCCCTCAAGGCAAGCACGCTTCCCTGGTTTCTCTCAAAACTGGTTTTAGCCAGTCCCTGCACACAGTCAAATTGAAACATTACACCATGTGACTTCATCCCTCTCTTGCTGCTGCACAGGTAACAGGTGTAGCTGGCACACTGTGCCTCTTAGTTTTTAAAGGCATACTGTTGCAAAGCATTAAGGTAGATAAGTCCCCAGGGCCTGATGGGATCTACCCTAGAATACTGAGGGAGGCAAGGAAGAAATTGCTGGGGCCTTGACAGAAATCTTTGCATCCTCATTGGCTACAGGTGAGGTCCCAGAGGACTGGAGAATAGCCAATGTTGTTCCTTTGTTTAAGAAGGGTAGCAAGGATAATCCAGGAAATTATAGGCCGGTGAGCCTTACCTTACGTCAGTGGTAGGGAAACTATTAAAGAGGATTCTTCGGGACAGGATTTACTCCCATTTGGAAACAAACGAACTTATTTGCGAAACACAGCATGGTTTTGTGAAGGGGAGGTCGTGTCTTACTAATTTGATTGAGTTTTTTGAGGAAGTGACGAAGATGATTGATGAGGGAAGGGCAGTGGATGTTGTCTATATGGACTTTAGTAAAGCCTTTGACAAGGTCCCGCATGGCAGACTGATGCAAAAGGTGAAGTCACACTGGATCAGAGGTGAGCTGGCAAGATGGATACAGAACTGGCTCAGTCACAGAAGACAGAGGGTATCAGTGGAAGGGTGTTTGTCTGAATGGAGGGATGTGACTAGTGGTGTTCTGCAGGGATCAGTGCTGGGACCTTTGCTGTTTGTAATAATATATATATATATATATATGATTTGGAGGAAAATGTAGCTGGTCTGATTAGTAAGTTTGCGGACGACACAAAGGTTGGTGGAGTTGCGGATAATGATGAGGATTATCAGAGGATACAGCAGGATATAGATCGGTTGGAGACTTGGGCGGAGAAATGGCAGATGGAGTTTAATCCGGACAAATGTGAGGTAATGCATTTTGGAAGGTCTAATGCAGGTGGGAGTTTTACAGTAAATGGCAGAACCCTTAGGAGTATTGACAGGCAGAGAGATCTGGGCGTACAGGTCCACAGGTCACTGAAAGTGGCAACGCAGGTGGATAAGGTAGTCAAGAAGGCATACGGCATGCTTGCCTTCATCGGTCGGGGCAGAGTATAAAAATTGGCAAGTCATGTTGCAGCTGTACAGAACCTTAGTTAGGCCACACTTAGAATATTGCGTGCAATTCCGGTCGCCACACTGCCAGAAAGACGTGGAGGCTTTGGAGAGGGTACAGAGGAGGTTTACCAGGATGTTGCCTGGTCTGGAGGGCATTAGCTATGAGGAGAGGTTGGAAAAACTCGGATTGTTTTCACTGGAACGACGGAGGTGGAGGGGCGACATGATAGAGGTTTACAAAGTTATGAGCGGCATGGATAGAGTGGATAGTCAGAAGCTTTTTCCCAGGGTGGAAGAGTCAGTTACTAGGGGACATTGGTTTAAGGTGCGAGGGGCAAAGTTTAGAGGGGACGTGCGAGGCAAGTTTTTTTTTATTTTACACAGAGGGTGGTGAGTGCCTGGAACTTGCTGCCGGGGGAGGTGGTGGAAGCAGATACGATAGCAACGTTTAAGAGACATCTTGACAAATATATGAATAGGAAGGGAATAGAGGGATATGGGCCCCGGAAGTGCAGAAGGTGTTAGTTTAGGCAGGCATCAAGATCGGCGCAGGCTTGGAGGGCTGAATGGCCTGTTCCTGTGCTGTACTGTTCTTTGTTTTAAACAGAGGAGGAAAAAAAAAAAGAGTTCTGTGACACAAACAATTTCCCCTGAGGAGCTTCTTCTTCAGCCCTTTGACTATTTAAAATTTTTTCTTCACCCTACCTGGTCTCCTGCTTGCCTCAGCAGCGACCACCTGTCCAGGTGGCACTACTGAGCCGCTGGCCCTCCGCTTGGGCCGGCAGCTCTTGGCAACAAATGCGGTCCCGCGTCCCACTGCCCACTAAAGTAGGGTGGCTCCCGCACTTTCTGCCCTGGCGGCGGGACTCCTGTCGCATCCGCAAAATTCCAACCATAGCCTCTCGGCTCTCAACTCCCATTGTCTCAAAACACACACGAGGGAGTGCACTAACAAAGATGTTTATAAAAAAAATTTTAAAAATCTAAAAGAGACTAAAGAAACAAAGCATACTGCACACAGAAGTAATTTAAGTATTGAAAAGTACAGAAGGGTTTGACAGGGTAAAGAGTGAAAAATCGTTTTAACAGTTGATGAATTTGTAACAAGGAGACAGAAATTCAGAATTAGAACTAGAAACATAAAGATAGACCTCAAAAGAAATTTTGTCATGCAGGATTATTAAAATATGGAACAGATTACCACAAGTGACTATTGATGCTGGATCAATCACAGTATTTAAGAAGATTCAACAATAATTTGGGGAAGAAAAGTCTTAAAATTCAAGTGAATTACTCCAAGGTGGGGCTAGCACTGGCACAATGGCAGAAGGGCTTCCTTCTGTGCTAAAAATCCTCACCGACTCCATAACTCTTTTGAACCCTACTGCCAATAAATGTCATTATTATTAAAACATAAATATTTACAAAACAGGAAAGATAATACAAAGTATTTAAACTTTATTACAATTCCTTATAATTTGTTTCAAAACAGGATGCCAATAATGCAACTTACACACTCGTACCTGCAGCAGGTACAATTTCAACCACACAAGTGACAGAGATCATATAATTTGAATAATCTGGATAATTTGGTCTTCAATACTTAACAGCTACATAGTACCAGGCCCTTGTTGCATGCAAAACAAGGAGAATGATTCAGCGTCCCACAACTGTAAATAATGTACAAGAGATTTAATTTGCTTTAATGCTTCCCAACACACAAATCCATTTGTGGCGCACTGATGACATTAAAAATTAAAATTGTTTAAGTGTTTCCAAACTATTTGTCTGGACATACTTAATGTTTGTTTGTTGCAGAAAACATTACACAAATCCCATTAATGTTTTACAGGCTCTGAACTTTTTCCTAGTGGGCTGAATCCAATTTGCAACCTGTTGTAAGATACTTATTTTGCCAGCTACGCTTAGCACTTTACAACTACCGGTTTCAAAGTGGTATAACTGCAGCCTATTGATTATGCAGCATTCCAACCGTATTTTCACATTCAGGTTGGTTTGCGGTGTGATTACTATCCTTACAGAAGTCTAATATATTTAAAAGTCCCTTTATGCTGATTATGAGAAATCAGCTTGTTAAAAACTCATTTTTGATTTAGTTTTACTGAAGCAATTATTAAAAAGCAAGGTGCAACAAATTAATATTTAATATGGTTTTAATTATAGACAGAATGGCACCTTCAGGTTCAAGCACAGACTTACATAATCCACAGAAAGGAAATACATACTTCTGCAATTAAAAAGCTTTTTTCCATATTTCACTGTTGCGCCCTTCAAAGAATTTGAAAAATAACATATTCCATTATTTACTTTGTGTCATGCAATAACAGTTGGATAGCATCTCAAAACGCATTATTTTAAAAGTCATAGTGGTTCCCTTTTGTTTTAGGCTGGCCTTTGCATTGATACAAATGGTAGCTAAAAATGCAAATAGTGACCAGACATTTTTTTTTGACAACAATTTCATTGCAGTGGCCACTAAGGTTTCAAACATGGTGGCTGCACTGGCTACCTGGTCAAAATGCAACTATAAAGCACTCGTACTTAATTTGAAATGTTGAGTATGCACAAAATTACGAATATAAATTTGCAGTTTTAGAGACACTATTTCTTCTCCTGTAAATAAATGTAGCAAAAACACAGGAGCTTTTGGTCGATTAAAAATGTTATGCCTGCAAGCCTTTTGTTTTTTATTCAATGACAAGAAAACAAAAATAGACACAGTTAAGGGACATACCATACTGTCCACAATGGGATAAGTAGGTGGTGTGTGGATGGCCACAATATATAGGAAAAGACCAACATGGTAAATAAATAACTTCAATAAATACCATATTTGTGCTGGTTGTGACTAATTGAGAAGCTGAAAAGATGCAGTTTTAAAGTAAGGAATAACCTCGCCAAAAAAAGAGGTACAGAATGGGAGAAACAAAAAGTGTGCAAGTCTGACAGGAAGCATATAAAGTAGATGGTGGGCAGAATTTTATGCTGGCTTCTGGAACAGGAAAGGGAGAATGGGAGATGTCAGTTCAGAAGTCAGACGTCTTGACTTCCATCCCGATTTTGTGGATGGCAGCAAACATGGAGGGTGGAGAGCATATAATCGATGCAGTGGGCAAGCAATTAAGGTATTTAAGAGGTCTGACAGATTTTATTCTTCATTTTACATTTTTATTAATGGCACTCAGGAACGCAGGACTTCAGAGCCTTGCCTGGTTGAGGGAGGCGGGAACTCGTTGCTACCTGCAAAGGGAGGCCATGAGGAGAGGGATCAACTGCCAGGAAGGGTAGAGAAAGAAGGGCAATGGGCATCGTCTGAGGAGTGGGGGCAAAGGAGCCATCATTGTGGGGTGCCATAAGGGGGACAATGGGCAAGTGCCACATCGTCAGAGGTGACAACTGGGAGGAATGAGGCAGGGGGTGCATTGGCAGTGAAGGCCTTGAACTCAGGGAGAGGCCAACTATCATGGGCCTCATTCATCCAGGCTTTGGGGACCCCATTGAAGGGGAGGTACAGCAGAGTAGGAGGGAGAGCCAGCCACTGGCAGCGGCACTGCAACCACCTGTGAGCCCAGAGGAGGTTCAGCATCAGCCTCCAGATGGTGAAGGGTGCAGAGGGGATAGCCAGCAACCTCCTCCACGCAGAAGAAGCTACCCTCCAGAGACCACCTACTGGCCGAGGCTCAATTACCTACAGATATCAGAGAGGCAGTACCACTGAAGACTCTGCCTCTCCAGGGAAGTCATCGCTGACCTATGTACTACGATGCAGGATGAGCTGTGCCCCAGGGTACTTGGTGAAAATTCAATGCCAGTGGCACTAAAGATCACTGTGGTGCTGAACTTCTACACCTCTGTATCATTCCAGGGATCCACTGGAGATATGTGTGGGATCTCACAATCAGCGGCCCTTTGGTGCATAAAAGGAGGTCGCCAATGCTCTTTTCAGGAAGGCCGGTGACTATGTGCGCTTCTGCACATATCCCAACTCTCAAACTGAGAGGTCCATACGGTTCGGGGCCTTCGCTGGATTCCCCCAGCTGCAGGATGTCATTGACTGCACACATGTGGATATCAAGGCTCCCGAACACCAGCCAGCAGCCTTCATAAACGGGAAGGGCTTCTACTCCCAATGTAGAACTGGTTTGCGACCACCATAAACAGATCCTGCAGGTCTGTGTATGCTTCCTGGGAAGTTCCTATTAAGCATACATTTTGAGGCAGTCCCTAGTCCCAGAGCTTTTCTGGCCTCCCACAGTGGCGCAGTGGTTAGCACCGCAGCCTCACAGCTCCAGGGACGCGGGTTCGATTCCAGGTACTGCCTGTGTGGAGTTTGCAAGTTCTCCCTGTGTCTGCGTGGGTTTTCTCCGGGTGCTCCGGTTTCCTCCCACAAGCCAAAAGACTTGCAGGTTGATAGGTAAATTGGCCATTATAAATTGCCCCTAGTATAGGTAGGTGGTAGGGAAATATAGGGACAGGTGGGGATGTGGTAGCAAAATGGGATTAGTGCAGGATTAGTATAAATGGGTGGTTGATGTTCGGCACAGACTCGGTGGGCCGAAGGGCCTGTTTCAGTGCTGTATCTCTAATCTAATCTAAATACCTTCAGGGATGAAGCCTTGGAGACAAAGGCTACCCATGGAGGACATAGCTGCCAACGCCTGTGAGGAAATCTCACACAGACGCAGAGAAGTACAACAACAACTGCTACAGGACAACGCATGTGACCATAAAGCAGGCCACTGGTCTGCTCAAGATGAGATTCAGGTGCCCAGATCGGTCTGGTGGAGACCTTCAGTAAGCCCCGGCGAGGGTCACACGTATCATGGTGGTCTGTTGCACACTGCACAACCTGTCACAACAGAGGCAGGAAGGCGTTGAACAAGATAGCGAGGAGCTTGCTGCCTCCTTGGACGATGAGGATATGAAGGAGGAAGCTGGTCAAGCATCACCAAATGAAGGACCCCAGGGACAACAGGAGAGACGCCATAAATTTGTACAAGAGAGACTCATGATGCCCTTACACATTCGCATTTCCTTTGATTCATACTGCCAGTTCTAGGTTGACCAATAAAGACTTACCTTTATGCAGCCTTGTTGTCGCTTTCCTTCCTTCAGGAGGCACTCGCTTAGCACCCAGGTGCACGGCGCTGAGCTGGCAAGGCTCCATACTTGACCCCTCGCAGCATGATCCCTCGCTTTGAGCCCTTCTCAGAGGCAGGGTTGAAATAAAGTGCCAAGGGCCATAAAAAGGAAGGAGCTCTTGTGTGATATAATCTTATCTTTGTTATCCCCGACACCAAATATTACCTTTTCTATTTACATTACACATTCACCCGTGAATCCCCTGCGCATCTAGGTGTTCTTCTTTATATGCAGTGCTCCCCTTGTGCTGTCAGCTGAAGTGGAGGCAAGCTGCTGACTTTGCTGCCCCTTGGCGGTTGTCCTCTGAATGCCTTAGGCCTGTAGGGCTCCGGCATGCAGAGGGCCTCCTGCACAGAAGCAGTATCACCCTCCGTCATCTGGGATGAAGGAGGATCTAGTGTCAGGTGCAGAGGAATGATTGCCCACATGAGGAGCCCAAAGAGCAGCCCCCCGCTGCAGGAGACAGCTGCTCCTCCTCCCTTGCAAGACAGATTTCTGCTGCCCTGAGAGTGTAGAGGACCTGGTGGTGACTCCAGGTCCCCCGCTTGCCTTGCCACTGCTGCCTTGAACTCATGGTCAAGATGAGTGTGTGCTGGGCTACACGAATGGCCTGCAGATACAGTGCTCTGCTGGTTGTGGCTCTCCAGGACAGCATCCAAACTCTCCATGGAGGACGTCATTCGTGCACCAGTCAGAGACAGTGCAGCACTCAAGGCCTTGATGGACTGCTCCATCATCCGCACTTGGGCATGTATAGTCTCTGGCATCTCTGCCAGATGTTGCCTGACCTCTTGCTGCAGCATTTCCCGTGATGCTGGCAACACCAGAGGTATGTAATGAACCTGGGGCACAGCACAGGCCTGGCCTCCACAGTCCTCCAACTGTCAGAGGCCTGGGCTGTCATGGCTTCCGTCAGCTACTCAGGCACATCTGTGCTGTGAGCACAAGGTTGTGTGCCCGAATCTAACCGTGAGCGCACACCCACTGACATGAAAGTATCTGTGCTGGTGGGGTGTGCGGGGGTATGTGGTGACAATGCACCCTCTGAGGCTATGTCCTTCCCCCTCAGAGGTCGCAGTCTCTGACAGTTTTGGAGGAGTTTTATGGATGTTCAACGTGACCTGCACGAGAGAACAAAGATACTGAAGGTTCAAGGGCCTGCCTTCCCAACATTACAAACACCCCTAGGTTGGAGACCCTTATGGGCACTGATATGCCTCATGAGCAGCATAGCTCCATCACTGCTGATGCACCCTTGTACCCAATGGCAACTTTACTCAGTGCTTTGGGAAGGTGCCCCGTCTCTCCATCCGCAATGCACCATCTATCCTGGCACATGCCAGCTCCATGGCCTCTTCCTCCTTTGGGCTCAGAAACGGAGATTTGACAGCCCACTACCAGTCTTGGCCTGCTCTCTGCGATTGTGTCTGCAGGAGAAGATAGCACACAACAATGAATGCTGTTGGTTACTCAGCAGGGACAAGCCCCAGACATATGCTGGTGCTGCTCCAGCTGTTATTAATGGGGGCACACAGATGCATCCTGCAAGCAGCCCCTTTCCAGGGACTGCGTGAGGGTCTCCAATGACAAATGGCTACCTTTCAGTGACATTTCACCATGCCTCAGGCAGCTTGTCTGTATGCCCTTCCCCTTTGCCCATGTCTGGGTGGGCACTCCCTCTCAACCCAACACACCCTCCACCTCTGACAAATGCAAGGCCCAACAGGTGGAGTGTATGTTGGGTTGACAGGGAGATAGAGAGATCCTCACTATTGCTGCCCAGATGAGGTCATTGAGTTGCTTGCAGCATGGCTGCTGACCTCCTCTGCTATCTGCAGCCTGGCGTGCTTGGTTAGGTGCCCAGCTCTCCTCTTCCCGTCCCTAGGGAAAAGTATCTCCCTGGCAGCCTGTAGGAGAACCTGGAGGGAGGCATTAATAAAGCCTGGGAGCACCCAGAGTCTTCCTTCTGCCATCATTCTGCAGCCTTTCACGCTGGAGAAATCCTTATACCTAGAAATGAAACATTAATGCAGGCCTGGCAGTCTTTAAATATGGCACCGGCACCTGCCTCAGCATCAGCTGGCACCAGCATCTCTGCCTCCCCCTTCCCCCATCCACAATACTGGATGGCCCATGTCCCTCATTCAACCGACGGAATTAGATACACTAAAATAAATATCACACTTGCAAAATAGAAGTGTACTATTCAACCGATGGAAGCCGTATCCGCTTCCAGTCCCGATGTCGGGACCGGCGGCTTCCAATTGAAATCTGGCCCGGTGAATCTGAATAAAAGGTAAGCGAGGCACAGGTAAAGAAGATCATGGAGAAAAGTTGATGTTCTCTTCACTTTTTGCTTTTAGCAACTACACAAAATGCCTGTTTAAATTGTGTATGATCCCCACTTTATAGGAAGCTGCAGAAAGTGGAAGAAACTTTCTAAAAACATTTTACCTGCAGGTTCTAAGAGACAGCAGTTGGAGAAGACCAGGTTGCTCTCAAGTTAAGGCTGTTTTAAAATAAATATCACACTTGCAAAATTAAAGTGTACTATTTTTCTGGCATGTACATGTGAAAAATAGTGCAAATTTTAAAAACTGTAATAAAAAGAACTTCCAATAATGTTCATATCTTTTGATCTCCATGCAGATAATAGCAATATTTTGATGCAGGTCTTTGTTTTAATTTGCAACTTCTTCAAAAATACCGACAGCATTTATCTTTTGCCTCTTCGAACACATTTTGAAAGCAACATTTACCACCCATTGGAACTAACTTTGGCAGAGTTAAAAATTGGCATCTGTATGATGGGAAAAACTGCCAGAGTGCTTCAAACATTGCACAAGATAACAATTTTGTGAATCATTTTGGACCAAATGAGTCCCACTCTGTGTATACTGATACAGTTAATGTTATACATCATTTTCAGTGCAGCAAAACAAATAAATTAATAACATTACAACCAAGTTGGCAATCTTCATTACAGGTTCTGATCTCTTGCAAGGAAAAATAAGGGGGACCAGCTGTTTCGGGTAAGAGTTCTTCAAACAATTAATGACTAAAGTTGGTGAAAGAAATCTTCATTTGATTAAATGTATAGAAAAAATATTTTCTCCATCAACTCTCCTTTCAATCTTGCCATACTGAATCAGGGCTGGTTCTTCAATGCTCAACAGTTTTGCCAGCTGTCACTTTATTTTCACTTTTCCCAATCGCTTTCACTCCCATCACCATATTATTGTCTTTCAGTTTGTTTCTTCTCATGTTACACTGATACTAATACTTACTCCAAAAATGCCTTTCTTTCACCTTAATCTAAGCTCCATTGCAAACAATAGAACTTTGTGCAAAAGGAAACTAAATAAACCTGTTCTCCTTTGGGCAAATGCTGGTCAACATGAAAATAAAAACTGCAGGAAATTAAACCTCATCTTAATTCAATCAACATAGAACTAAACGCAACGTTAAATTATATGAAACATGAAAAACACTCCCCTCCCCAAATCCATTTCAAAACCTCAAATGAAATAGTAGAAACTTCCTAACCTTTACAATATATATCCACATAATAATTCAAAACATTCATCCAAACCAAATACAAAGCATTGTGCAACACTAATTCTGTACAAAATGGACAGTTGTGTGTAATTGGATTTGAAAAGATGGTGTGCAAAATATCAACTGAATAATAAAGATCGAGGACCACAGATAAATTTAAGTTTTCTTAATCCCATTTCACATTGGAGTACTTAATGCATTTTAGTCACTTAAGACTGCCATTGTTTCTGCTTCCAAACTAACTGCTACTCCAAAACTATCAAACCAACATACAGCACTAGATGCACTTTGTGGACACCACTAGCACAATTCACAACAGAGAGACCAATGGATTTTGCTATTATTTAAACATAGTATGTAGAAATTAAAAATTACAGAAAACCACATGTTCCCAATGGCCATGCTTCCTTACAGGACAACAATGGCAACGATTCAGTCCAAGATTACAGCTTTCATAAACAAAAATAATTTACAGAAGGAAATATACTTTTTTCACGAAAGCAGTATTCTTTATGAAGACATTTAAACATAGATTGTGATTTTATTTTATTTTCAGTTTCTGACTTGTATTCTTTATAGGGAACTATAGCAGAAATGAGGATAAACCCTCGAACTCTACTACAGCTTCCCATCCAGAACTGCAGTAAACATCCTATACCACATTACAAGCTATATTGTGTACTTACGTTATTGTCGCAAGCAAAATAGCCCGCACCAAAAAAAAAATCCAAAATTACAGTAAACTCTCAAGTTTCACCTCACAGACGAGCCTGCCTTCTTCCAACTCCACAGGCAGTTGCAAAATTATACTTTGGAATGCAATAAGACTCTCTCTCAATACAAATTACAGTTAGGCAAGGACCATCAACAGACCGCGCTAACAGTCTCACTCCCAGCTGAGTGACTAGCAGTGGTCAGGACGATCGGAGCAGCAGGACTCCAGCGGTACCCAAAGGCGGACGCTTGCTCTCGGATGCTGATGTTGGTGTAGGCGTGACGGGCAGGCAGGTGTGCAAATGCAGCTGCAGCCTAAACAGCCGGTGGTCCAGCTCTGGTAACTTCATCACTTTGTGGTAAAGCATTTAAAGTCTTACATGGGGCAAAGAAATGATAATAACCCCCAACCGTTTATATCGGCGCTAGCAGCCTTTAAGTACAACTCAAAGGAGAAACAACCAATCAACCTGGGAGAAATTCAAGCCGTGTCCTTCCGCCATCCAATATAAAGAGCCACAATATTTAAAGACTATAGTAGAATTAAAAACATTTCATTCCAACACAGTGCGCCCATGCACTGACTGACTTCAATTCATTCTCTGTGACTCTCACTGTTTCCATCCACAATTTAAAGAGCCTGTCACCGTTCACACAAAGACGGCTCCTTCTCCTCATTATCATTAAATTTATTGCACAACATTATTCTTGCTGCATTGTTTCTGTCAATACCTGTCTCCACGTTGAGGGATATTCTTGCCTCGGCGAGATAAGGCGTATCGCTCTTGGACCTGACTCTGCGAATGGGCCGGCGGTCTACTTCCTCCCCTGCAGAGGCCGCCATTAATGTAGCAGCCGCGATGAGAGGCTCGACCAGCGGCAGCAGCAGCACCGCTCACGCGAACCCCGAGCAGCCGAACCCCAACACAAGCTCTGGACACCAACAAAAACACAATGAAAAAGGAATCAGATGCAGAGTTGCGACCAATCTGGAGCTGGAGATCCCGCCCACACCCCCTGCACAATGAGCCCACACACATACACAACCAAGCAAAGAAAAACCCGCCCACCCAACACAAAAAGGGGACTGCAAATTGTCAGGCACTGGCTTTCCCAACACTCAAGACAGTTATGTGTCACCGTACCTCTTTATATAGATACAATCATAAATTCACTTCACTTCAACAATAGCTCTTAACTAAATGTATTTTGCTGGAGCCACATTTATTGAATACATTTTGAGATATTTCATGCTACATTAAAAAACTTGCAGCAATGTAATTCAGAACATAAATTTGCAACAACACTTTTTCTCAAAGTGTTATATTGTTAATTGTGCAGATTCTGCTAATTTGTAATAGCAGTTGTAACCCTCCTATAAACACAGTAACAAAATTAAATGGCCATAGTTGTTTTATAAAGATCTAACATTCTTTATTATTTGTTCATGGGATGTGGGCGTCGCTGGCTAGGCCAGCATTTATTGCCCATCCCTAATTGCCCTTGAGAAGGTGGTGGTGAGCTGCCTTCTTGCACCTCTGCAGTCCATGTGGTGAAGGTAAACCCAAAATGCTGTAAGGAAAGGAGTTCCAGGATTTTGACCCAGCGACAGTGAGGCAATGGCAATATAGTTCCAAGTCAGGATAGTGTGTGGCTTGGAGGGGAACCTGCAGATGGTGGTGTTTCCATGGATCTGCTGCCCTTGTCTGAGGTGGTAGAGGCTGCAAATTTGTAACGTGCTGTCAAAGGAGCTTTGATGAGTTGCTGCAGTGCTTCTTGTAGATGCTACACACTGCAGCCACTGTGCATCAGTTGTGGAGAGCGTGAAGGTGTTGAAGGTGGTGGATGGGGTGCCAATCAAGTGGGCTGCATTGTCCTCGATGGTGTTAGGCTCCTTGAGTGTTGTTGGAGCTGCACTCATCCAGACAAGTGGACAGTATTCCATCACACTCCTGACTTGTGCCTTGTAGATGGTGGACAGGCTTTGGGGAGTCAAGTGGTAAGTTACTCACAGAATCACAGAATCATTATAGTGCAGAAGGAGGCCATTTGGCCCATTATGTCCACACCAGCTCTCTGAAAGAGCAACTCCCTCAGTTCCATTCCCCTGCCTTCCCCCCATAACCCTGCACATTCTTCCTTTTCATATAACTGCCTAATTCCCTTTTGAATGCTTCAAGTGGATCGGCCTCCACCACATTCTCAGCTAGTGCATTCCAGACCTTAACCACTCGCTGCGTGAAAAGGTTTTTCCTCATGCCACTTTTGCTTCTCTTACCAAATACTTTAAATCTGTGCCCTCTCATTCTTAATCCATTCACGAGTGGGAACAGTTTCTCGCTATCTACTCTGTCCAGACCCCTCATGATTTTGAATACCTCCATCAAATCACATTTCAGCCTTCTCTTCTCCAAGGAGAACAGTCCTAACTTCTCCAATCTATCTTTATAACTGAAGTTCCTCATCCCTGGAACCATTCTCGTGAACCATTTCTATACTCTCCCCAATGCCCTCACATCTTTCCTCAAGTGTGGCGCCCAGAATTGGATGCAATACTCCAGCTGAGGCCAAACTAGTGTCTTATACAAGTTCAACATAACTTCCTTGCTCTTGTACTCTATTAATAAAGCCCAGGATACTGTATGCTTTATTAACCGCTCAATCTGTCCTGCCACCTTCAATGACTTATGCACAAATACACCTAGGTCCCTCTGCTCCTGCAGCACTATTTAGAATTGTACCCTTTACCCTGCATTGTCTCTCCATGTTCTTCCTACCAAAATGAATCACTTCATATTTCTCCATATTGAACCTCGTCTGCCATCTATCCACCCATTCCACCAACTTGTCTATGTCCTTTTGAAGTTCTACACTATCCTCCTCACAGTTCACAATGTTTCGTATCATCTGAAAACTTTTAAATTGTGCCCTGTACACCAAGGTCTGGGTCGTTAATATATATCAGGAAAAGCAAGGGCGGCACAGTGGCGCAGTGGTTAGCACCGCAGCCTCACAGCTCCAGTGACCCGGGTTCAATTCTGGGTACTGCCTGTGTGGAGTTTGCAAGTTCTCCCTGTGTCTGCGTGGGTTTTCTCTGGGTGCTCCGGTTTCCTCCCACAAGCCAAAAGACTTGCAGGTTGGTAGGTAAATTGGCCAATATAAATTGCCCCTAGTGTAGGTAGGTGGTAGGGAAATATAGGGACAGGTGGGGATGTGGTAGGAATGTAGTAGGGATTAGTGTAGGATTAGTATAAATGGGTGGTTGATGGTCGGCACAGACTCGGTGGGCCGAAGGGCCTGTTTCAGTGCTGTATCTCTAAAACTAAAAAAAAAACATGGATCTCTGGGGAACTCCACTACAAATCTTCCTCCAGCCCAAAAAACATCCATTAACCACTACTCTTTGTTTCCTGTCACTCAGCCAATTTTGTATCCATGTTGCTACCATCCCTTTTATTCCATGAGCTACAAGTTTGCTCACAAGTCTGTTGTGCGGCACTGTATCAAACGCCTTTTGAAAGTCCATGTACACCACATCAACAGCATTGCCTTCATCAACCCTCTCTGTTACCTCCTAAAAAATTCCAGCAAGTTAGTTAAACATGATTTTCCCTTAAGAAATCCATGCTGGCTTTCCTTAATTAACTCACATTTGTCCATGTGGCTATTGATTTTGTCCCGAATTATTTTTTCTAGAAGTTTTCCCACCACCGAAGTTAAACTGACTGGCCTGTAGTTGTTGGGCTTATCTTTGCACCCTTTTTTGAACAAGGGTGTAACATTTGTAATTCTCCAGTCCTCTGGCACCACCCCCAAGTCTAAGGAAGACTGAAAAATTATGGCCAGTGTCTCTGCGATTTCCACCCTCACTTCCCTCAGTATGCTTGGATGCATCTCATCCGGCCTTGGTGTTTTATCCACTTTAAGTATGGACAGCTTATCTAATACTTCTTCATCAATTTTAAACCCCTCTAGTGTTTGACTTACCTCCTCTTTCAACATTGCTTGGTAAAGACAGATGCAAAGTATTCATTTAATGCCTCAGCTATGCCCTCTGCCTCCATGTGTAAATCCCCTTTCTGGTCCCTAATCGCCCCCACTCCTCCTCTTACCACCCTTTTACTATCTAGATGCCTATAGAAAACTTCAGGATTTCCTTTAATTCCAGCTGTCAGTCTCTTTTCATGCTCTCTCTTTGCATCTCTTATTTGCTTTTTCACTTCCCTTCTGGACCTTCTATATTCAGCCTGGTTCTCAATAGTATTTTCTCCCTGGCATCTGTCATAAACACACTTTTTCTTCTTTATCTTAGTCTCTACCTCTTTTGTCATCCAGGGAGCTCTGGATTTGTTTGCCTTACTTTTCCCTTTCGAGGGAACATATCTTGACTGTGCCCGAACTATCTCTTCTTTGAAGGTAGCCCATTGTTCATCTACCAGTTTTCCTGCCAGCTTTTGACTCCAATTTATTCGCCCCAGCTCCATTCTTACCCCATTGAAGTTGGCCTTCCCCCAGTTAACTATTCTTACCCTGGATTGCTCTTTGTCCCTTTCCATAGTCAGCCTAAACCTTATGATACAATCATCACTATCCCCTAAATGCTCTCCTACTGATACTTGATCCACTTGGCCAACCTCATTCCCAAGAACCAGGTCTAGCAGTGCCTCCTTTCTGTTGGACTAGCAACATACTGTTGTAGAAAATTTTCCTGAACACACTCTCGGAACTCTTGCCCCTCACTGCTCTTTACACTACTATTATCCCAGTCTATGTTTGGATAATTAAAATCCCCCATTATAACTACCCTATAATTTTTGCACTTTTCTGTAATTTTCTTGCAAATTTGTTCCTCCATGTTCTTCCCACTACTCACCGCAGAATTCCCAGCCTCTGACCTGCTCTTGTAGCCACAGTATTTATATGGTTGGTTCAGTTCAGTTTCTGGTCAATGTTAACCACCAGGATGCTGATAGTGGGTGATTCAGTGATGGTAATGCCATTGAATGTCAAGGGGAGATGGTTGTATTCTCTTTTAGAAACATAGAAAATAGGAGCAGGAGTAGGCCATTCAGCCCTTCGAGCCTGCTTCGCCATTCATTATGATCATGGCTGATCATGCAACTCAGTAACCTGTTCCCGCTTTCGCCCCATACCCTTTGATCCCTTTAGACCCAAGAGCTATATCTAACTCCTTCTTGAAAATATACAATGTTTTGGCCTCAACTGCTTTCTGTGGTAGCAAATACCACAGGCTCACCACTCTCTGGGTGAAGAAATTTCTCCTTATCTCAGTCCTGAAAGGTTTACCCCGTATCATTAGATTATGACCCCTGGTTCTGGACTCCCCCACCATTGGGAACATCCTTCCTACATCTACCCTGTCAAGTCCTGTTAGAATTTTATGGGTTTCAATGAGATTCCCCCTCACTCTTCTGAACTCCAGCGAAAATAATCCTAACCAACTCAATCTCTCCTCATACGTCAGTCCCGCCATCCCAGGAAGCAGTCTGGTAAATCTTCGCTGCACTCCCCCGATAGCAAGAACATCCCCCCTCAGATAAGGAGACCGAAACTGCACACAATATTCCAGGTGTGGCCTCACCAAGGCCCTGTATAATTGCAGCAAGACATCCCTGCTCCTGTACTTGAATCCTCTTGCTATGAAGGTCAACATCCCATTTGCCTTTTTTACTGCCTGTTGCACCTGCATGTTTACCTTCAGCGAATAATGTACGAGAACACCCAGCTCTCGCTGCATATTCCCCTCTCTCAGTTTATAGCCATTCAGATAATAATCTGCCTTCCTGTTTTTACTACTAAAGTGGATAACCTCACATTTATTCACATTATACTGCATCTACCATGCATTAGTCCACTCACTCAACGTGTCCAAATCACCCTGAAGCCTCTCTGCTCTTGTAGTTCTTTGTAGGAACTATTCCAGAGTCTATAGGATCTTGGATGATGCATCCACTATTTCTAGGGCCACTTCCTTAAGTACTCTGGGATGCATACCATTGGCCTTCAATCCCATCAATTTCCCCAACACCATTTCTCTACTAATACTGATTTCCTTCAGTTCCCCTCTCTCACTAAGCCCTGTGTTCCCCAACATTTCTGGTATGATATTTGTGTCCTCCTTTGTGAAGACAGAACCAAAGTATGCATTTAGCTGGTCAGCCATTTCTTTGTTCCCCATAATAAATTCCCCTGTTTCTGACTGTAAGGGACCTATATTTGTCTTCACCAATCTTTTTCTCTTCACATACCTATAGAAACTTTTACAGTCAGTATTTATGTTCCCCGCAAGCTTGCTCTTGTACTCTATTTTCCCTTCTTAATCAATCCCTTGGTTCTCCTTTGCTGAATTCTAAACTGCTCCAAATCCTCAGGTATGTTGTTTTTTCTGGCAAATTTATATTCCTCTTCCTTGGATCTAATGCTATCTCTAATTTCTCTTGTAAGCCATGGTTTGGCTACCTTTCCCGTTTTACTTTTGTGCCAGACAGTTGTTGCAGTTCATCCATGCGCTCTTTGAATGTTTGCCATTGTCTTTCCACTGTCATCCCTTTAAGTAACATTTCCCAATCCGTCATAGCCAACTCACGCCTCATACCTTCATAGTTTCCTTTACCAAGATTCAGGACCCTAGTCTCAGAGCAACTATGTCACTCTCCATCTTGATGAAGAATTCTATCATATTATAGTCGCTCATCCCCAAGGGGTCTCACACCACTAGATTGTCAATTATTCCTCTCACATTACACAATGCCCAGTCTAGGATGGCCTGTTCTCTAGTTGTTTCCTCAACGTATTGGTCCAGAAAACCATCCCGTATACACTCCAAGAATTCCTCCTCTATGGTATTGTGACTAATTCGATTTGCCCAATCGATATGCAGATTAAAATCACCCATAATTACAGATGTTCCTTTATCGCGCGCGTCTCTAATTTCCTGTTTAATGCCATTCCCTACATCACCACTACAGTTTGGGGGTCTATATACAACCCCCACTAATGTTTTTTTGCCCCTTAGTATTTCTCAGCTCGACCCATACAGATTTCACATCGTCAGAGCTAATATCTTTCCTCACTATTACGTTAATTTCCTCTTTAACCAGCAATGCAACTCCAACGCCTTTTGCTTTTTGTCTGTCCTTCCTAAATTCTGAATACCCCTGAATGTTCATTTCCCATCCCTGGTCACCTTGCAGCCATGTCTCCGTAATCCCAACGATATCATACCCATTTACATCTATTTGCGCGATTAATTCATCAACTTTATTGCGAATGCTCTGCGTGTTAAGGCACAAAGCCTTAAGGCTTGTCTTTTTAACATTACTTGTCCCCTTCCCACTGTTTTTCACTGTGGCCCTGTTTGATTCTGGCCCTTGATTTTTCTGCCTATCACTTTTCTTATTCCCCTGTCTTTTGTTCGTGTCTTTGATACCCCCTCCTCTGACTCCTTGCAAAGGTTCCCATCCCCCTGCCATTTTAGTTTAAACCCTCCCCGACCACTCTAGCAAATACTCCCCCTAGGACATCAGTTCCGGTCCTGTCCAGGTGTAACCCTTTCAGTTTGTACTGGTCCCACCTTCCCCAAAACCGGTCCCAATGTCCCAGGAATCTGAAACCCTTCCCCTCACACGATCTCTTCAGCGATGTATTCATCTGATATATCCTGCTATTTCTACTCTGACTAGCACATGGCACTGGTAGTAATCTTGAGATCTCTACCTTTGAGGTCCGACTTTTCAACTTACTTCCTAGCTCCCTATATTCTGTTTTTAGGACCTCATCCTTTTTTTTACCTATGTTGTTTGTACCAATGTGTACCACGACCACTGGCTGTTCACCCTCCCCCTTCAGAATGTCCGATAACTGCTCTGAGACATCCTGAGACATTTTGTTGGAAATGGCCATTGCCTGGCACTTGTGTAGCGTGAATGTAACTGGTTTTCATTCAAAGAGAGCTACAGATTACTGAACTATGTAGTGCAAGTATATAGGCAGAATGATTTTAGATAACCAAATTATTAAGTTGTTAAAAGAACCAAATAAATATCCACTGATACAGTGATTTCCAAACTTTTTTGTCCACGGACCACTTTCACAGGGCAAAAGACATCGCAGACCACCTACCGATCCTACCCGACCCACTTTCGCTTACCACTGTGAAAAAACTCATCAGTATTAAAGGCAATGTAATAAATTTATGTACATAATTTTTTAAAATAAATATCATAAGTAAATATTAATTCTTGCCTGAAATTTTTTTTATATTATAAACATTAATACATTAATATAAGCAAGACAACATGCTTATTTGAAACATTCCAATAAGTGTAACAAAATCATCACAATAATTTTCTTCTGAGAAACTAATACACATAATAAAACTATATTAATCAAACAAAATCAACAGTAACATAAATCTTGCTTATAAAACTACATTGTTGTTGTTTGCACGTATGACAACTCAGATTGCACATGCAGGAGCCGGTCTGGTTGTGCAATGTCATGCGAGCGGTGAGGAAAGGGTTCTGGCCTGTTCTCTCGTACGGCTCCGGCTGAGGCTTTGCACGTCAGTGAATTGCATTTTGTACCAGTCTGCAGACCACATGGAGAACCCTCGCGGACCACACTTTGAGAACAACTGCATTAATACGCACAATTGTCAAAATTAATAGGTATCATTACACCGTAATGCAATACACTGGTGTTTATACTCTGTTGTTAATTTAGTTATGGCTGTGAAGTACATCACTTAGTAAACTTTCATGATTTAACTGACTTACATCAACTAGTTATGGATTTATGGCTTACTTTAACTGTTCTAAAAAAATGTTGCTTACTCCTTCCTATTCATTTTACTCACTTTTCTAGACGTTTTTCGTGCAGCACAGTTCCTTTATAACTAGATCAGTGTTACAACCAGGTGAGGAAGGTGTCTAGGGGTCCCTCTTACCCTTCACCTGGTCTTACTGTAACAGAGTTTAATTTTAAAAACATCATGTTTGAGCTCCCCCTTGGTGAACCCTTGTTCACCGCTTTCCAATTATAAGGCAAAGAAATGAGAGCACAAACAGGCTTTCTTAGGTTTAAAGAAGAAAAGTGAAATTTATTAAACTTAAACTCTGACTCGGTTAACGTCTACGGATACATAACATACCCATGCTACCATGTATACGCGATACACACATGCAGATAGGGACAGAAAAGAGCAGAAGAGAAAATAAGTGGAAAAATTTGAGGCAATCTCTAAGGAGGGTTTTTTGTTACTCTGCTTTGAGCTCACTGTAGAGTCCTTGATTGAAGATATGGTCTTGCTTTTCATTGGGGCCCAGTATACTTCTTAAATCTTGTTCACTGTAGGAGACTTTTCTCTCCCTTGGGGTTCACGTGTCTTCAGTGGGGTTTGGAGTTCCGTGAGAAAGAGATGGGAGCAGACAGGAGGAGAGGAGGTCTTTTCTAGTCCAGGAGCAAAGAGCTTTCTGCCAGTTCAAATGCTGTCTGTACAATTTAAAACTCCCCAAGTTGGCCAGGAGGGTAGTCACGTGACTGGTATAACCATTTCTGCCTTTGTGTATTGGGTGGGTCAGGGAATGGTGCTATGTTCCAACACTGTCTGCTAATATGCAAAAATGTCTTGTCGGCCAGGGGATTCCTTGTAATAGTCCTTCTCTTCTTCCCAGCAACAATTTGAAATTTAATGTCCATGTGGTGAAATTAATGTGCCTCATTCTTGGCAGGTGGGGGCCTGCATGACATCAGTGTTATCCAATACATTAGCCACTAGCCACCTGTGGCTAATTAGGAATCTAGATGTGGCTAATTGTATTTCTGATTAGTAAATAAAATTGAGTAATCAACACTGTTGTTTGGCATATGACCTCAATAGCTATAATTGCAAGATATATGCATGTGTCCTTTAAGATTTTTTGTGTATTTAGATAAAATGGAAGGATAGAAACAGAGTATGTGATTGTTTCCTGATCATTGTAAGTGCATTACCTCCTTGGTTACTGAATTGTGCTAGATGCTTGTTAAGTAAATATATGCATTTGAAGTAAATTTAGCTGCAGTGTACGTAAGGTGTGTTCTACTAAAATGAGTGTATGTGAACAGCTAACAAGGAACTAGATAAATATTTTGCATTTGAATATAAATAATGGGTAGAATTTATTGGATCAGTTTTCTTGTAGTACTATGTCAGAACATATTTTCACATAAATTATTTTTCAGCTTTTTTGAACAAGGTGGATACTGTAAATTCATGGTTTCCTGATGACTACTTGTTTCATATATTCAACATCTTCTGCAATAATAAGTGGCAATATGTATCATACTTTTTGAGTATCACATGTCTTTAAGAGTGTCCCTTTAAGATCTGAGTATGCTAATGAGCTGAGTACCAGGATGCAGTCATTTGACTACATGCCAGCCTCACTCTGCTGCTGTAACACCAAAAGCCAAGTCATGTAAATAGTTAGCTCTGTCCTGTACAGAACAGATAGCTGTCAGTTAACTTGTCTGAGATCTTCAATCTACTGAACTCCACGCATCTCATTTATGTTGCATCAGACAACATAAAAAGCTTCTCCTTACATGGTAGCAGATGTGGTGAGAAGACAAAACCCAACATTGAAGTTCACAGGAAAACAGCTTTATAAACTACTGACAGCGAAAAGAGAGAAAGTTTAAAGAAATACCAGCCCAAACAGTGTAAAGAAGAAATAACATAGCTGAATGGCAGGCTGCAGATCAATCAAGGTGAGTCAGTGTGCTGT
The DNA here is from genome assembly GCF_036365525.1 of Heterodontus francisci. NCBI lineage: Eukaryota > Metazoa > Chordata > Chondrichthyes > Heterodontiformes > Heterodontidae > Heterodontus > Heterodontus francisci. The sequence goes on along the minus strand of NC_090372.1, from coordinate 50,960,787 downwards.
TGGTACAGGAACCCCTTTTAAAAGAAAAAAAGCTTTGAAGTGCTTGCAAAGTTGATTTTTATTTTTTTAAAGGCTCAGTTAAAAAAAAAACCAGGGAAAACCAAATCCCTATCTCAGGCTGATTGTTTTTAAAGGCTCCCCCCACGCTGATCAGGTCCGCGCCGTTACAGGAGGCATCCGACAGTGAAAAGTGCTGGAATCCTCCATTCACGAGACTGAGGCGAACCTGCGAGGAGACAGGCACCAGCGAGTGGGAGTTCCAGCGGCTTAAAAGAGGTGGCGAGAGGCCAGGGAAAGAGCAAGGCCAAGGCGGACCTGCGAGGAAGCAGGCAGCGGCAAGAGGGAGTTCCAGGTAATGGCTGCATGGGCAGAGAAGGGATGGGTGACCACCAGGCGGAGTAGTAGGCACAGGCAGGTATCCCCCTCTCAAGCAGATATAACGCTTTGGATACGGTTGGGTGGGATGACCTCCCAGGGGAAAGCAGCAACAGCCAAGTTTGTGGCACCACGGAGGGTTCTGCTGCACAGCAGGGGAGGAAAAGGGGTGGAAGAGCTATAGTAATAGGGGATTCCATCATAAGGGGTGCAGGTAGGCACTTCTGTGGCTGCAAACGAGACTCCAGGATGGTTCCGATGAAGGGTCACTGACCCGAAACGTTAACTGTGCTTCTCTTTCCACAGATGCTGCCAGACCTGCTGAGTGGTTCCAGCATTTCTTGTTTTTACTCCAGGATGGTATGTTGCCTCCCTGATGCTAGGGTCAAGGATGTCACAGAGCACATGCAGGACATTCTGGAGGGGGAGGGTGAGCAGTCAGAGGTCGTCATACACATTCGTACCAACGACATAGGTAGAGAGAGGGATGAGGTCCTGCAACAAGAATTTAGGGAGCTAGGTAGCAGATTAAAAAGCAGGACCTCAAAGGTTGTAATCTCTGGATTACTCCCTGTGCCACGTGCTAGTGAGTATAGGAATAGGAGGATAGAGCAGATGAATGCATGGCTGCAGAGATGGTGCAGGAGGGAGGGCTTTAGGTTTCTGGATCACTGGGTCTGTTTCTGGCAAAGATGAGACCTGTACAAGTTGGACGGGTTGCACCTGAACCAGAACGGGACCAACATCCTTGCTGGGAGGTTTGCTCATGCTGTTGTGGGGGTTTAAACAAATATGGCAGGGGGTTGGGGGGGTGGTCTACAGAGTGGAGGTACAGTAGGGGGTGAGGCACAGCCAAATATAGAAGAAAAACTGAGTCAGTCTGGAAGGCAGAGAAAATATGGACCTGTTAAGGCACAAGTGAAAAATGCAAGGCTGGATTGCATTTACTTTAATGCAAGGAGTCTTACTAATAAGGCAGATGAATTGAGGGCAATCATTAGCACATGGCATTATGATATTATTGCTATCACAGAGACATGTCTGAGGGAGGGGCAGGACTGGCAACTCAATATTCTAGGGTATAGAATCTTCAGGCGTGATAGCGGAAGGGATAAAAGAGGAGGTGGCATTGCACTGTTGATCAAGGAGTCAATTATTGCAGTAAGGAGGAATGATATCTTAGAAGGTTCATCAAATGAGGCCATATGGGTAGAACTTAAAAACAAAAAGGGGGTAATCACTTGGCTGGGTGTGTACTACAGGCCTCCAAACAGTCAGGAAGAGATGGAGGAACAGATATGTTGGCAAATCTTAGAGAGGTGTAAAAATAATAGGGTAATAATACTATGGGATTTCAACTTGCCTAATATCAACAGGGATAGTCTTAGTGCAAAAGGCTTAAAGGGGGAGGAATTCTTAAAATGCATACTGGAGAGCTTTTTGAGCCAGTACATAGAAAGTCTTACAAGAGAAGGGGCAGTACTGGACCTAATCCTAGGGAATGAAGCTGGACAAGTGGTAGAATTATCAGTGGGGGAGCATTTCGGGGTTAGTGACCATAACTCTGTAAGATTTAAGGTAGTTATGGAAAAGGACAAAGATGGGCCAGATAAAAGGTACTGAATTGGGGGAAGGCTGAGTTCAATTTGATAAAACAGAATCTGGCCAAAGTGGACTGGGAACAGCTACTTGTAGGAAAGTCTACATTAAGCCAGTGGGAGTCATTCAAAGAGGAAATAGTGAGAGTTCAGAGCCAACATGTACCCATTAACGTGAAGGGTAGGACTATCTAGTTCAAGGAACCCTCGATGTCAAGGGTTATAGAGTATTGGGTCAGGAAAAAAAGGAGGCTAATGGCAGATTCGGAGAGCAGAGGGGATATGAAAAAACATTGGCGGGCAAGATAAAGAAAAATCCTAAGGTGTTTTGTAAGTATATTAAGAGGATAATCAGGGAAAGAGTAGGGCCCATTAGGGACCAAAGTGGCAACCTGCGTGTGGAGCTGGAGGACATAGGTGAGGTTTTAAATGATTACTCTTCATTTGTTTTCACTGTGGAGAACGACAATGTAGGTGTAGAAATCAGGGAGGGGGATTGCCATATACTTGAACATATTAACATTGAAAGGGAGGAAGTATTAGATGTTTAAAGGGCTTAAAATGGGATAAATCCCCAGGCCCAGATGAGATGTATCCCAGGCTGTTATGTGAGGCAAGGAAGGAGATAGCAGCGGCTCTAACACAAATTTTCAGATCCTCTCTGGCCACAGGAGAGGTACCAGAGGACTGGAGGACAGCGAATGTGGTACAATTATTCAAGAAGGGTAACAGGGATAGACCAGGTAATTACAGGCCGGTGAGTCTAACATCAGTGGTTGGGAAAATATTGGAAAAAATTCTGAGGGACAGGATTAATCTCCACTTGGAGAGGCAGGGTATAATCAGGGATAGTCAGCATGGCTTTGTCAGGGGGAGATCGTGTCTGTCTAACTTGATTGAATTTTTCGAGGAGATGACTAGATGTGTAGATGAGGATAAAGCAGTTGATTTAGTCAACATGGACTTCAGTAAGGCTTTTGATAAGGTGCCGCATGGGAGATTGGTTAAGAAGGTCAGAGCCCATGGGATCCAGGGCAATTTGGCAAATTGGATCCAGGGCAATTTGGCAAATTGGATCCAAAATTGTCTGAGTGGCAGGAAACAGAGGGTAATGGTCGAGGGTTGGCCGAGTGGAAGCCTGTGACCAGCGGTGTACCACAGGGATCGGTGCTGGGACCCTTGCTGTTTGCAGTGTACATTAATGATTTAGATGTGAATATAGGAGGTATGATCAGTAAGTTCGCAGATGAAACGAAAATTGGTGGTGTCGTAAATAGTGAGGAGGAAAGCCTTCGATTGCGGGACGATCTAGATGGGCTGGTAAGATGGGTGGAGCTGTGGCAAATGGAATTTAATTCTGAGAGGTGTGAGGTGATGCATTTTGGGAGGACTAACAAGGCAAGGGAATATACAATGGATGGTAGGACCTTAGGAAGTGCAGAATGTCAGAGAAACCTTGGTGTACTTGTCCATAGATCACTGAGGGCAGCAGGATAGGTAGATAAGGTGGTTAGGAAGGCATATGGGATACCTACCTATATTAGCGGAGGCATAGAATATAAGAGCAGGGAGGTTATGATGGAACTGTATAAAACGCTAGTCAGGCCACAGCTGGAGTAGTGTGTACAGTTCTGGTCACCACACTATACGAAGGATGTGATTGCACTGGAGAGGGTGCAGAGGAGATTCACCAGGATGTTGCCTGGGCTGGAGCATTTCAGCTATGAAGAGAGACTGAAAAGGCTAGAGATGTTTTCCTTAGAGCAGAGAAGGCTGAGGGGGGGGGACCTGGTTGAGGTATACAAAACTATGTGGGGCACTGATAGGTTAGATAAGAAGAAACTTTTTTCCTTAGCGGAGGGGTCAATAACCAGGGGGCATAGATTTAAGGTAAGGTTTAGAGGGGATTTGAGGAAAGAAATTTTCACCCAGAGGATGGTTGGAATCTGAAACGCACCGCCTGAAGAGGTGGTAGAGGCAGGAACCCTCACAACATTTAAGTATTTAGATGAGCACTTGAAAGGCCATAGCATACAAGGCTACGGGCCAAGTGCTGGAAAATGGGATTAGAATAGTTAGGTGCTTGATAGCCAGAACAGACATGATGGGCCAAAAGGTCAGTTTCTGTGCTGTATAACTCTATGACTTGTGGCTAAAGCGATAAGAAGAAACCCATTAAATCACTCCAGCAGGAAGACTTTTCATTCACTCAGCAGAAGTTTTTTTAAAAAAAACTCGTAAAACCACTCAACTGTGAAGAATTGCCCATTGAAAGGCAGTATGAACAAACACTTGTTTAAAAAAAAAAGCACTTGAAATGCCTACTGCAGAGCTCTATAAACAGACAGACTAGAGTGCTGGAAGCTCAACAAACAAGCTGCTCCTGTCAATCAAACCAGCCAGTTTAAGGAACAGATTTTTTTTAAAGGGAAGCAGTGCAGAGACACAGAAGCAGGTTCTTAAAGCAAGGTTAAAGCAAAAAAACAGTAGGAACATGGATACCAATTTCCCCAGCATGAACTGCAAAGCCTTGGATATCCTATACAAGTTCAAACTGTTCTAACAGAGAATACAATTGTGATGATGAGGATTGGGTCCTGAATATTGAGGGATATATGACATTCAAGAAGAATAGGAAGCTAGGTAAAGCTGGAGGGGTGGCACTGTTAATGAAGGATGGCATTGGTGCAATAGTTATAGATGACCTTGGTTCAGGAGATCATGATGTAGATTCGGTTTGGGTGGAAATTTAGAATTTAGAACATTACAGCGCAGTACAGGCCCTTCGGCCCTCGATGTTGCGCCGACCTGTGAAACCATCTGACCTACACTATTCCATTTTCATCCATGTGTCTATCCAATGTCCACTTAAATGCCCTTAAAGTTGGCGAATCTACTACTGTTGCAGGCAGGGCGTTCCACGCCCCTACTACTCTCTGAGTAAAGAAACTACCTCTGACATCTGTCCGATATCTATCACCCCTCAACTTGAAGCTATGTCCCCTCGTGTTTGCCATCACCATCCGAGGAAAAAGACGCTCACTATCCACCCTATCTAACCCTCTGATTATCTTATATGTCTCTATTAAGTCACCTCTCCTCCTCCTTCTCTCCAACGAAAACAACCTCAAGTCCCTCAGCCTTTCCTCGTAAGACCTTCCCTCCATACCAGGCAACATCCTAGTAAATCTCCTCTGCACCATTTCCATAGCTTCCACATCCTTCCTATAATGCGGTGACCAGAACTGCACGCAATACTCCAGGTGCGGTCTCACCAGAGTTTTGTACAGCTGCAGCATGACCTCATGGCTCCGAAACTCGACCCCCCTACTAATAAAAGCTAACACACCATATGCCTTCTTAACAGCCCTATTAACCTGGTTAGCAACCTTCAGGGATTTATGCACCTGGACACCAAGATCTCTCTGTTCATCTACAGTACCAAGAATCCTCCCATTAGCCCAGTACTCTGCATTCCTGTTACTCCTTCCAAAGTGAATCACCTCACACTTTTCCGCATTAAACTCCATTTGCCATCTCTCAGCCCAGCTCTGCAGCCTATCTATGTCTCTCTGTACCCTACAACATCCTTCGGCACTATCCACAACTCCACCGACCTTAGTGTCATCTGCAAATTTACTAACCCACCCTTCTACACCCTCTTCCAGGTCATTTATAAAAATGACAAACAGCAGTGGCCCCAAAACAGATCCTTGCGGTACACCACTAGTAACTAAACTCCAGGATGAACATTTGCCATCAACCACCACCCTCTGTCTTCTTTCAGCTAGCCAATTTCTGATCCAAAGCTCTAAATCACCTTCAACCCCATACTTGCGTATTTTCTGCAATAGCCTACCGTGGGGAACCTTATCAAACGCCTTACTGAAATCCATATACACCACATCCACTGCTTTACCCTCATCCACCTGTTTGGTCACCTTCTCGAAAAACTCAATAAGGTTTGTGAGGCACGACCTACCCGTCACAAAACCGTGCTGACTATCTCTAATGTACTTATTCTTTTCAAGATGATTATAAATCCTGTCTCTTATAACCTTTTCCAACATTTTACCCACAACCGAAGTAAGGCTCACAGGTCTATAATTACCAGGGCTGTCTCTACTCCCCTTCTTGAACAAGGGGACAACATTTGCAATCCTCCAGTCTTCCGGCACTATTCCTGTCGACAATGACGACGTAAAGATCAAGGACAAAGGCTCTGCAATCTCCTCCCTAGCTTCCCAGAGAATCCTAGGATAAATCCCATCTGGCCCAGGGGACTTATCTATTTTCACACTTTCCAAAATTGCTAACACCTCCTCCTTGTGAACCTCAATCCCATCTAGCCTCGTAGCCTGAATCTCAGTATTCTCAACAACATTTTCTTTCTCTACTGTAAATACTGACGCAAAATATTCATTTAACACTTCCCCTATCTCCTCTGATTCCACACACAACTTCCCACTACTATCCTTGATTGGCCCTAATCTAACTCTAGTCATTCTTTTATTCCTGATATACCTATAGAAAGCCTTAGGGTTTTCCCTGATCCGATCCACCAATGACTTCTCGTGTCCTCTCCTTGCTCTTCTTAGCTCTCCCTTTAGATCCTTCCTGGCTAGCTTGTAGCTCTCAAGCGCCCTAACTGAGCCTTCACGTCTCATCCTAACATAAGCCTTCTTCTTCCTCTTGACAAGCGCAATAGTAGGGGAAAGAAGTCACTAGTGGGAGTGGTCTGCAGGCCCCCTAACAGTAAACATAATGTAGGACGAAGTGAAGGGTCACTGACCTGAAACGTTAACTTTGCTTCTCTCCACAAATGCTGCCAGACCTGCTGAGTATTTCCAGCGTTTCTTGTTTTTATTTCAGATTTCCAGCATCTGCAGTATTTTGCTTTTATTACACAAGAATAAATATTGGGTGCTTGTGATAAAGGGACGGCAATAATCATGGGTGATTTTAATTTACATATAAACTGGAAAAATCAGATTGGCAAAAGTAGCCTGGATGAAGGGTTCAAAGAATGCTTTTGAGATAGTTTCTTAGAGCAGCACATTCTGGAACCAACCAGAGAGCAGGTTATATTAGATTTGATATTGTGTAATGTGACTGGATTAATTAATGACCTCAGAGTAAAGGCACCTCTCGGTAGCAGCAACCACAATATGATTGAATTTTACATCCAGTTTGAAAGAGAGAAGAGTGGATCTAAGACTCGTATTTTAAACTTAAATAAGGGCAACTATATGGGCATGTAAGGTGAGCTAGCTGAAGTGAATTGGGTTACAAGGCTAGGAGATAGATCAATAGAGAAGCACTGGCAGACATTCAAGGGGATATTTCAGAATACTTAGAATAAGCATATTTAACTATAAAGAGAAATTCTAAGGGGAGGACCCACCATCCGTGGTTAACTAAAGAAGTTAAGGAAAGCAACAAACTTGATTGCGCAAAGATGAGTCGTAGATCCAATGATTGGTCAGAATATAAAGAAGTCTGCGTTTGCTGATAATGCAACTACTAGGTGGTGTAGTACTAGCACATGCTGTCTGTGACATATCAGGCAGCTGCCAGCATTAAAGATGACACTGCTCAATTTATTACAAAAGCAAATTCAACCTGAAAATCCCCTCAATGGCTGCCATCGCTGCCTCCATCCAACACCTCCAACAGTCCCTCGCTCCCTACTGCCATTGCATTTTTCTTTGCCGTTCCCTTCTGTGCCCGTCTTCTCTATGCTCGCTCCCTGCTTTCCCCACCCCACTCTACAGCCGCTTGCTCCCCGCTTCTCCTCCCCTTCAACCGCTCAATCAAGACCTCGCCACTGCTCCCCGCCCCCCCCCCCCCTCAGCCGATCGTAACCCGCTCCACGCTTCCCACCCCTACACCCTGCTTTCTGGCCGCTCGCTCACTTTCCCCCCCCCCACCCCCCTCCCCCACAGCCGCCAGCTCCAGACCACGCCGCTTCTCTCCTCTCGGCCACCTGTTCCCATGTTCGATTGTTTCACGCCCTAGGCCCAAATAAGCAAGACGGGCTGCGAGGGGTAATGGGGCAACGTCGGAGAAAGTGGGCGAGAGGAGGGAAGGGGCGCGGCCTGGAGCTAGCAGCTGGAAGGAGGCGGGGTGAGGGGGAGCGAGTGGCCAGAGAGCGGGGTGGAAGGGGGGGAAGCGAGGAGCGGGGAACAGTCTGCACAGGAGAGGGGGATGGGGAGCAGTGGCATGGTCTGGAGGGAGTGGCTGAGCGGGGTGAATCGACGGGTGGGGAGGAGAGGGGGAAGAGAGAAAGTGTTGTGGTCAGGAACGAATGGCTGAGGGGGGGGGGGGGAGCATGGAGGCCTGGAGCGAGTGGCTGAGGGGAGGCAGCGCCGTGGCGGGGACTGAGCGGTGTGAAGCTATGATTGAAGCAGGGATGGTGGGGAGGAACGAGGTTCTGTTTGGGGGAATACAGCCAGGTGAATGGGGACGGGTGAATGGAGAAGGCTATTGAGGGGTGGTAACATCATTGCGTGGTGATATGTGCATGCATGCATGTATTCTTACTGGCAAGCTCGCAAATGTTCACATACATTGATGACGGCCGTGATCACTCTGTGCATGCTCTGCATTGTCAGGAGTCACTTTGTATAACAAACAGCAGAGAATGACTAAAAGGTTAATCAGGAGAAAGAAATTAGAGTATTAGAGGACGCTTGCTAGAAATGTAAAACAGATAGCAAGAGTTTCTACAGGTATTTAAAAAGGAAATGAATAAGTAAAGTGAACAAATATTTTGCTTCTGTCTTCACTGTAAAGGATACAAAAACATTCCAGTAATAGTTGTAAATCAGCAGGTGGTAGGAAGAAAGGAACTTGGTGAAATTACAATCAGCAGGGAAGCGGTACTGAGCAAACTGATGGAGCTGCGGGCTAACAAGTCCCTGGGTCCTTGATGGGCTTCATCCTAGGGTCCTGAAAGAGGTGGCTAATAAGGCAGTAGATGCGTTGGTATTAATTTTTCAAAATTTGCTAGATTCTGGAAAGGTTCCATCAGACTGGAAAGTAGTAAATATAACCGCTCTATTCAAGAAGGGGGGGGTAGGAAGAAAACATAGAAGCAGGAGTAGGCCATTCGGCCCTTTGAGCCTGCTCAGCCATTCGTTATGATCATGGCTGATCATCAAACTCAGTAACCTGTTCCCACTTACGCCCATACCCTTTGATCCCTTTAGACCCAAGAGCTATATCTAACTCCTTCTTGAAAACATACAATGTTTTGGCCTCCATCTGCTTTCTGTGGCAGCAAATTCCACAGGTTCACCACTCTCTGGGTGAAGAAATTTCTCCTTATCTCAGTCCTGAAAGGTTTACCCTGTATCCTTAGACTATGACCCCTGGTTCTGGACTCACCCACCATCGGGAACATCCTTTCTGCACCTACGCTGTCAAGTCCTGTTAGAATTTTATAAGTTTCTATGAGATCCCCCCCTCGCTCTTCTGAACTCCAGCTATTATAATCCTATCCGACTCAATCTCTCCTCATACGTCAGTCCTGCTATCCCAGGAATCAGTCTGGTAAATCTTCGCTGCACTCCCTCTATTGCAAGAACATCCTTCCTCAGGTAATGAGACCAAAACTGCACACAATATTCCAGGTGTGGTCTCACAAAGGCCCTGTATAATTGCAGCAAGACATCCCTGCTCCTGTACTTGAATCCTCTCGCTATGAAGGCCAACAGACACCGCCTGTTGCACCTGCATGCTTACCTTCAGCGAATAGTGTACGAGAACACCCAGGTCTCGCTGCATATTCCCCTCTCTGTTTATAGCCATTCAAATAATAGTCTGCCTTCCTGTTTTTGCTACCAAAGTGGATAACCTCACATTTATCCACATTATACTGCATCTGCTATGCATTAGCCAACTCACTCAACTTGTCCAAATCACCCTGAAGCCTCTCTGCATCCTCCTCACAACTCGCCCTCCCACCCAGTTTTGTGTCATCTGCAAATTTGGAGATATTACATTTGGTTCCCTCATCTAAATCATTAATATATATTGTGAATAGCTGGGGTCCTAGCACCGATCCCTGTGGTACCCCACTGGTCAGTGCCTGCCATTTGGAAAAAGACCCATTTTTCCCTACCCTTTGTTTCCTGTCTGCCAACCAATTTTCTATCCATCGCAGTATACTACCCCCAATCCCATGCGCTTTGATTTTACACGCTAATCTCTTATGTGGGACTTTGACAAAAGCCTTCTGTAAGTCCAAATAAACCACATCCACTGGCTCCCCCTCATCAACTCTACTTGTTACATCCTTGAGGAATTCTAGTAAATTTGTCAAACGTGATTTCGCTTTCGTAAATCCATGCTGACTGCCTGATTCTACCACTGTTCTCTTTAGGTAACTCTTTAGGTAACTCTTTAGGTAACTCTTTAGGTAACTCTTTAGGTAACTCTTTAGGTAACTATAGGTCAGTTAGCTTGATGTCTGTCTGTCGTGGGGAAGGTGTTAGAATCGCTCATTACAGAGGTTGTAGCTGGGCACTTAGAAAAATGAAAGGTAATCGGGAGTAGCATGGTTTTGTGAAAGGGAAATCCTATTTAACCAATTTATTGGAGTTCTTTAAAGGAGTAACATGTGCTGTGGATAAAGGGGAGCCCAATGACTGGACTTGGATTTCCAGAAGGCATTTGACAAGGTGCCACATAAAAGGTTATTGCGCAAAGAAGGAGCTCATGGTGTAGGGGGTAACATATTAGCATGGATAGAAGATTGGTTGGCTGGCAGAAAACAGAGTATGCATGAATGGGTTCTTTTCTGATTGACAGGATGTGACAAGTGGAGTCCTGCAGAGGTCTGTGCTGAGGCCTCAACTTTTTACAATTTCTATCGATGACTTAGATGAGGGGAGCGATGGCATGGTAGCTAAATTTGCAGATGACACTAAGATAACTAGGAAAGTATGTTGTGAAGAGGACATAAGGAGGTGCAGACCAATATAGATAGGTTGACTGAGTGGGCAAAAATCTGGCAGATGGAGAAATAAGGTGGGAAAATGCGAAGTTGTTCACTTTGGCAGGAAGAATAAAAAAACAGAGTTAAAAGGAGAACGACTGCAGAATTCCGGGATGCAGAGGGATTCTCGGTGTTCTAGTGCATGAGTCACAAAAGGTTAGTATGCAGGTACAGCAAGTAGAAAAGAAGGCAAATGGAATGCTATCTTTTATTTTGAGAGGAATTGAAAATAAAAGTAAGGATGTTATGCTTCAGTTATACAGGGCATTGCATCAAAAGTATTGTGTGCTGTTTTAGTCTCCTTATTTAAGGAAGGATGTAAATATGTTGGAGGCAGTTCAGAGGAGGTTTACTAGATTGATACTTGGAATAAGCGGGTTGTCTTATGAGGAAAGGTTGGACAGACTGGGCTTGTTTTCACTGGAGTTTAGATGAGTGGGGGGAGACTTGATTGAAGTCTACAAGATTCTGAATGGTCTTGACAAGGTGGATGTGGAAAGGATGTTTCCTCTTGTGGGTGAGTCCAGAAATAGGGGGCACTGTTTTAAAATTAGGGGTCGTTCTTTTAGGACAGAAATGAGGAGAAATTTTTTCTCAGGGTTGTGCGACTTTGGAACTCTCTGCCTCAGAATGTGGGTCTTGTTAGGCAAGGGAATCAAAGATTATCGGGGTAGATGGGAGTGTGAAACTTGAGACACAAACAGATCAGCCATGATCTTATTGAATAGCAGAGCAGGCTCAAGGGGCCGAATGGTCTACTTCTGTTCCTAATTTGTATAAATTGAAGAACCAGAAAAACAGGCTGTAAAAATAATGCTAGCAATAGGAAATGAGGGATTACACAGAATCAATACCTCAGGCATATCTGAAGACCAGAAAGATCCCGAAAAGATACAGAAAGTGCTGGAAGATCAACTCCGATTAAGAGTGAATTTTAGAATTCACCAACTCGAATTGATGTCCAACAGGCAACAGCCACTGGAATCAATAGACCAGTTCATCAGCAGATGCCGTAGTAAGGGCAACGAAATGCGATTTCTCAGAAACTGAGCTGTCAGACCTAATAATGGAGCTGGTGATTGTATCATCTCCCATTGAAGCATTCCAGAAAGACCTCTTGGGGGGTGGGGGGGGGAAGAAAGGGCATGGCACTGATGCACTGCTGGAAGATGGCAGGAAATACAAAGCCATTGTAGCTGGACAACAGCACCTGCAAGCACTAGGTGCAGCCAACAGTATCAGCACAATAACCAAGTCGAAAATGGGAAAGCAAGCTGTGTGGTCTGTCCCACTCACGGCGAAATTGCCATGCATTTCGAGACCTGTGCAAGGTGTGCGGTGTAAAAGGATACTGGGCCCACCCATGCTGGTATTCTGGCTCCAAAGATGCAGCCAGAAGTAATGGTTGGACACAAATAAACAGACAACAGAGCAACAGCAGCAAGGAAAGCACCAGAGACCTGTGTAAACGCAAGCCAATATATGAAGTCCACAGCAAAACAGACCTGAGGCAAGACTCTGAGAAGTAAGTCTCAGCATTTCACATTGTGAACCTTGCACATCACATTGACTAAGTCAAACAACTGGAAGTTTCACCACTATTAACATTATGTGCCCAAAGAAAGATGGCAAACATACACTCAGGGTTGAGATTGACACCGGAGCTCGTGCATATATCCTACCAGTCCGAATCCTCAAAGATATGTTGTCAGTTATACAACTGCCAAGTTATCTGCATACAATGGGTCACCCATCCCATGCAGTGGCACATTACTACACAATGCAGCTATGGCAAGTCAGTTTGGAAACCACAAACATTCTACCTAGTAGATGTGAATGGAGCAGCAGTGAAAGGACTACCAGCGTGTAAGACCTAAACATCATAACTATCCATGACAGCATTGCCAAGGGGAAATCTCCAAGGACCGGAACCTGCTCACGGATTCTGACCAGCATCAAACGGTGCAGTCTGGAAACCCAGCACAACTATGCCAAGCCTTCACTCCTGCTATCTGGAGAACCATCAGCACCACAACGAGACAGAATGGACAGGCATCTCCATGAGACCAAGTACTCTTCCCCCAACAAGTCCTCGACCTTGAGCCCCAAGCCTTCAGATAAGGAGAGGCAAGGTACACGCAATGTCCTGAAGAGGCAGAGGAGGAATGAGTTGAAGCATTGTCTATTGGCTCTTCGGGATGAGGTGCTGGAATTTTCCAAGAATGACAAGGCCCCAAAAGTGATCATTTTGAGAAAAGCAGCAGAGTATATTGGCAGGCTGAAGGCAGAACAACAGAAACTGAATGCAGAGAGAGAGAAACTTCAGGAAAAACAGCAAAAGATGAGACATAAACTCCCCGAGCAAGAGTTATCAAATGTCCAAGATGACATATGGACTTTTGAGCCTCTATTTTTGTAAAGTTCATAATCCGTATACCTGTGTAAATAATTTTGATATCTAACCTGTCTCGCGATGCAGAATTAAACAAGCGCATGGGAAAGGCTTCCACTGCTATGTCCAGACTGGCCAAGAGAGTGTGGGAAAATGGTGCACTGACTCAGAACACAAAAGTCCGAGTGTATCCAGCCTGTGTCCTCACTACCTTGTTGTACGGCAGCGAGACCTGGACAACGTACGTCAGCCAAGAGCGACGTCTCAATTCATTCCATCTTCGCTGCCTCTGGAAAACCCTTGGCATCAAGTGGCAGGACTGTATCTCCAACACAGAAGTCCTCGAGGCGGCCAATATCCCCAGCATATACACCCTACTAAGCCAGCGGTGCCTGAGATGGCTTGGCCATGTGAGCCGCATGGAAGATGGCAAGATCCCCAAGGACACATTGTACAGCGAGCTCATCACCGGTACCAGACCCACCGGCCGTCCATGGCTCCGCTTTAAAGACGTCTGCAAACGCGACATGAAGTCCTGTGACATTGATCACAAGTCGTGGGAGTCAGTTGCCAGCGATCACCAGAGCTGGCGAGCAACCATAAAGGCGGGGCTAAAACGTGGCGAGTCGAAGAGACTTAGCAGTTGGCAGGAAAAAAGACAGAAGCGCAAGGAGAGAGCCAACTGTGTAACAGCCCCAACAACCAATTTTATCTGCAGCACCTGTGGAAGAGTCTGTCACTCCAGAATTGGCCTTTATAGCCACTCCAGGCGCTGCTCCACAAACCACTGACCACCTCCAGGCGCTTACCCATTGTCTCTCGAGACAAGGAGGCCAAAGAAAGAGAATTTTATATGTATTTGCTTTTAGCATATAAGACTTACCTTTGGAAAGAAGGGGGAAGTTGTGTGATTGCCTTTATGATTGATGTCCCTTTAAGATTTTAGTATGCTAATAAGCTGAGTACCAGGATAGTCAGGTGACATGCCAGCCTCACTCTGCTACTGTAATACCAAGAGGCAAGTCATGTAAATAGTTGGCTCTATGCTGTACATAATAGCTGTTAATAAACCTGTTGTGATCTGCAATCAACTGAACTCCACGCATCTCATTTATGTTGCATCAGACAACATAAAAAGCTGCTCATTACAACACATTCATAGGTATTTGTATTTTTAGAGGATTTTTAAAACATTCATTCACTGAATGCTTTAGTTGAGGGCTTGTAACTTAATTTCTTAAGCGGTCATAAATTCCTAAATTTCTGTAATTAAAAGCAGTGACATGTTTAACTGGAATTATTTAACCATCATCATGAAAACAGTATAGTTTCTTTTAGATAAACAATTCAAAAATTAATTTAATGATGACTTCTGATAATTAGGGAATGTAATTGTTGAAAATAAAGGAAGTGTTTTGCTAAAAGCAATAGAATTAACAATTCTTGTTCAAAAGGGGTTTAACATTCTGGAACGAACTAGGTTTGAAAAGATTTCAATATATGAGAGGTTCAAAAAGCTGAAGAAAATTTGATAGATTTTAAAACACCGCCACTCAAGGATTTTTCTCTCTCCCGTTCTCTACCCAGCATATAGGCAATATTCTGGTTTTGAAATTGCATTTGACAAATAAGGGGGTGCACAGACAATTAACAAATCATCTTGGTTTAAACAGATGATCTCATTGTTGTCTAGACCCATTAAAGCTGAGAAAAAAGGCAAGTCTGCCAAAATTCTGTGTTTGGAAAATCTTGTGATATGATTTTTAATTCTACACTTTTAACAAAGAACAGTACAGCACAGGAACAGGCCATTTGGCCCTCCAAGCCTGCGCCGATCTTGATGCCTGTCTAAACTAAAACCTTCTGCACTTCTGGGGACCGTATCCCTCTATTCCCATCCTATTCATGTATTTGTCAAGATGCCTCTTAAACATCACTATTGTACCTGCTTCCACCACCTCCCCGGCAGCAGGTTCCAGGCACTCACCACCCTCTGTGTAAAGAACTTGCCTCGCACATTCCCTCTAAACTTTTCCCCTCACACCTTAAACCTATGTCCCCTAGTAACTGACTCTTTCACCCTGGGAAAAAGCTTCTGACTATCCACTCTGTCCATGCCACTCATAACTTTGTAAACCTCTATCACGTCGCCCCTCCACCTCCGTCGTTCCAGTGAAAACAATCTGAATTTATCCAACCTCTCCTCATAGCTAATGCCCTCCAGACCAGGCAACATCCTGGTAAACCTCTTCTGTACCCTCTCCAAAGCCTCCACATCCTTCTGGTAGTGTGGCGATCAGAATTGCACGCAATATTCTGAGTGTGGCCTAACTAAAGTTCTGGACAGCTGCAGCATAACTTGCCAATTTTTATACTCTATGCCCCGACCGATGAAGGCAAGCATGCCGTATGCCTTCTTGACTACCTTATCCACCTGCATTGCCACTTTCAGTGACCTGTGGACCTGTACGCCCAGATCTCTCTGCCTGTTAATACTCCTAAGGGTTCTGCCATTTACTGTATACTTCCCACCTGTATTAGACCTTCCAAAATGTATTACCTCACATTTGTCCGGATTAAACTCCATCGCCATTTCTCCACCCAAGTCTCCAACCGTATCCTGCTGTATCCTCTGACAATCCTCGTCACTATCCGCAACTCCACCAACCTTTGTGTCGTCCGCAAACTTACTAATCAGACCAGCTACACTTTCCTCCAAATCATTTATATATACTACAAACAGCAAAGGTCCCAGCACTGATCCCTGTGGAACACCACTAGTCACAGCCCTTTTATGTGCTGCTTATATAAAGGAGACACCTTTTATTCAGGAATGAATTTGAGGAAAATATGTAAATGCAAAAGTCATCATTTCAAAAATAAAAAAAAAACCTTGGAAGTTTGAATCGACAATAAATGCAGGATTAGAATGAAGCAGAAAACTTAAGCCCGACACCAGATAAAACAGATGAGGCAAACCTAAGCCTTATAACAGATAAAATAGAAGAGACAGAGGCTTGTCCAATATCAAATCTAATTCAAATTGTAGAGTTAAAAGAAACACATGGGGATACACATGGGGAATGATTGTGTGTATGATTTTATATATTCAGGACAAGAAAATGCCAAGAGGCCAATATTTACCTGTCCTTATTTTTGACTAATTTTACCTTGTCAATATCCCCTGCGGTATTCATTCATCAATGCATAAAAACAATTGTAATTTCTTCATAACATTGGGGCTTTATACTCCTGAAAGAATCACCAAAACTCACCCGATCAATTGCATACATTAAGGAAGGAAGGTGAAGGGCTAAGCCCCACAGTACAATATGCAGACAAGGTCAAAATAGCTTTCATTTATATGCACCAGATCATGTTCTTAAGATGTTCCAACCCAGACAGGAGTGCAGTGATTATTATGTTGGTCAACATAGCAACCAATCTGCATACAGTAAGATACTACAAGCAACAAATTAAATGAATGGTCAGATAATCTGACTAATACTGTTGGAGGGAAGATTTTGGACATGCCACCAAGAGAACCTTCTGGTGTTATGCGATTAGTGCAGATGGGGGCTCAATTCCCACACATCTAAAAAACAGTATCTGCGGTAATGCAGTAGTCCTTTGGTACTGCATTGACATATTGATCTAAATTGCTATGCTAAAGTGCAAAAATAAATCTTCAACCCACTAACTTCTGACTCAGAGGCAAGAATACCACCAACTGAGCCAAGATGCCATATATTGAAAGCATAACTGAGAAGTCAAGATAAATAAGATGAAGAACTGGTGATAACTTCCATTTTGAAATTCTGGCAATTTTAGGAAGAAGAATAGAGCAATAGAGGGAGGGCTTCCAGTATTTGGAGCTGAATTTGGAAACTCCATGATAATTCTTGCTTTCAACACTGTGGAAATACAGGGAGAAATGTAAAACCATAAGCTGCAAGTTCTGTGTGACTTTAAAGAAACAGGCTCTCCACAATTGAAGGGAAACAACAGGGGCCAGCAGCAACCCTCTTAAACAGGGACGATTCAATTGACATGAGGAGGCAGCACTGAAATAAATCATATTGGAGAGGATGTGAACCAAGGAGAACGTGATAGCTTGCTAGCAAATCAACCTGTGACCTCTTTTAGGAACATAAGAACAGGAGTAGACCATTTAGCCCCTTGAGCCTGTTCCAACATTCAATGATATCATGGCTGATCTGTGACTAAACTGCATGGGCAGGGTTTGGGTCAGGACCTCGACATCAGGTTCATATGGGGGTCATAACCCCGCAGTGTGTGGGGAACAGCCACCGGCAGTGATTTTCCCCATTTGGTCAATTAGTGGCCAGAGGGCAGGCTCGCCATCCAATTAAGGGTGGTGGGCAGGGTCTCGGGCAGGTTTCTGTGCTGGTTGGCCCATAGGAGGCCCTCCAGCACAGAAGAAGCAGCAGGCTGCCTTTTCAGGTAAGAGAGAGAGAGGGCACCTGAAGATGAAGGCCCTCTCTCCAACTTATTAAAATTTGAAATAAAAAATAGACTCACCAAAGGGAGGGGGCCACCATTGTGGAGGGGGAAACCCAGCTGAAGCCAGGAAGATGGGGAAGGCCTCAAAGCCTGCCCCACAGCCAGTCTGCCAGCAGGAGGCTGCCTCCTGGTAGCTGACCTGGTCTCTGATGCCTTGGAGGGTCTGGAGGTTGACTGCAATTTGCAATCGACCTCTGACAATTGGGCTTCATTGGCCCCTAATACCCCTTAATTGGCTATCTGCCGCTTGGAAAATGGCCTGGGGGCAGAATGGTGCTGGCGACAGACACGCTGGCCAGCGGCGGGATTTTTCACATCCACCCACCTTCATGTTCACCCCCATCAGGGGCTAAATATCTTGCCCCATATCTCTTAATACCCCTGATAAACAGAAATCTATCAATCTTTGATTTAAAATTACCAAAAGACCCAACATCAACTGCCATGTGTGGAAGAGTGTGCCAAGCCTCTACCAGCCTTTGCCTGTAGAAGTTTTTCTTAACTTCCTTCCTGAAAGATCTGGCTCTACTTTTTAAGCTATGTCCCCTGGTCCTCGACTCACCAAGCACAGTGTCTCTTTATCTACTCTATTAATTCCCCATAATATCTTGAAAACTTCAATCAAATCACTCTTTAATGTTCTAAATTCCAGGGAATAAAACCCTAGTATGAGTAATTTCTCCTTCCTCGGGGGAACACTCGGGTAAGAATGATGGAGAAGAGTAAGGAACAATTTAAAGTAGAACTTATAAATCAGAAGAGGGCTAATTTCATTGGGATGAAGAGAAAGATTGACAGGAAAAACTGGGATGGAATAATGGGTGATCTTTAAGGGGGAGATGTTTCAGGTACAGGCTAGGTACATTCCAACAAGGGTGAAAGGTAACAGATCTAAAGCCAGGGCTCTTTGGATAATGAGGGAGATAGAGAATATGATGAAACAAAAGATGAGGGTATAGAATGCGTGTCAGGCGCATTCTTCAAGTAAGAATAAGGCCATATACAATAAGTTGAGGGGAGAGGTGAAGAGGAAAATAAGATTGGCAAAGAGAGAATAAGGGAATAGAATAGCAGTTAACATAAAAGGGAACCCAAAGATCTTCTACCAGCATGCAAATAGTAAGAGGTGTGGTGAGGCCTATCAGGGACAAAAAGGGTGATATATGTTTAGAGGTGCAGGGCAAGGCTAGAATACTTAATGAGTACTTTGCATCAGTGTTTACTAAGGAAGAGGATGCTGACAAAATATTTGTAGAAGTGGAGATGGTAGAGGTAATGGATGGGATGAAAATTAATAGAAAGGAGGTATTGGAAAGGCTACCTATGCTTAGAATGGATAAGTCTCCTGATCTGGATAGCTTGCTTCTTCGGTTGCTAAAGGAAGTGAGAGTGTGGATAGTGGAAGGGCTTGCCATTATCTTATCTTCCCTAGATACGGGGGAGCTGCCAGAGAATCGGAGACTGGCAAATGTGACAGCCTTATTCAATAAGGGGGATAAGGATATTCCTAGTAACTACAGGCCACTCAGTTTAACATCTGTGGTAGGTAAAGTTTTAGAAACAATTATCAGGGAAAAAGAATCAACAGGCACTTGGGGATGTTTGAGTTAATTAGGAGAGCCAGCATGGATTTCTAAAAGTAAGATAGTGCTTGACTAATCTAATTGAATTTTTCGATGAAGTAACAGAGAAGGTTAATGAAGGGAAAGCAATGGATGTCGTCTACATGGAGTTTAAGAAAGCATTTGATAAAGTACCACATAAAAGGCTGGTTAACAAAATTGAGGCTCATGGAATAGGAGAGTCGGTGTGAGCTTGGATAAAAAAATTGGCTTTAGGACAGAAAACAGCGAATCATCGTAAATGATTGTTTTTCAGACTGGATAATGGCAGACAGTAGTATTCCACAAGGGCCAGTGTCAGGAGCACGGCTTTTCTTCATATAAATAAATGACTTGGATATTTCTACACAGAGTAAAATTTCATAATTTGCCAATGATACCAAACATGGAGGAGTCCCAAATAGTTGAGGATGATATCAATCCACTACAACAGGATATAGATAGGCTAGCAGAATGGATAGACAAGTGGCAGATAGAATTTAATAAGAGAAGTGTGAGGTGATGCATTTTAACTGAGGGGATAGGGCGAAGCAATTCCAAAGAATGTACAGGGACTGAAGGACCTGGGAGTTTATATGCATAGATCTTTATGGGTGACAGGACATATTGAGAGAATAGTTAGCAAAGCATCTGGAACCTATGTCTTCATTAATAGATGTATTGAGTACAAAAGCAGGGAAGTTATGCTGAACCTTTATAAAGCTCTGTTTAGGTAACAACAAGAGTACTGCATCCAGTCTTGGTCATGACACTTTAGGAAGGATGTGAGGGTCCTTGAGAGGGTGCAGAGGAGATTTACCAGAATGGTTCCAGGGATGAGGCATTTTTAACTACAAGGTTAGGTTGGAGAACTGGAGTTGTTCTCCTTGGAGCAAAGGGGATTGAGGGGAGATTTGATGGAGATATACAAGATTCTTACAGGTTTAGATAAGGTAAACAAAGAAAAGCTGTTCCCATTACCTGATAGTACAAGGACGAGGGGACACAGATTTAAGTTTTTGGGCAAAAGATGCAGCGGAAACATGAAGAAAAGTTTTTTAACACAGCGAGTGGTAATGACTTGGAACTTGCTGCCTACGAGGGTAGTGGAAGTGGATATGCTGAATGATTTCAAAAAGAAATTGGATGGGCACTTGAGGGAAACAAACTTGCAGGGCTATGGGTATACAGCGGGGGAATAGGACTGATTAGATTACTCTACAGAGAACTGGCTTCCTTCTGTGTTGTATGACTCTATGGTTCTTTGACTCTATAATTCATCCCTTGGATTCTAGGTATCATTCTAGTAAAACTACACTGCACTCCCTCTAAGGGCAGTATATGCTTTCTAAGGTGTGGTGCCCAGAACTGAACATAATATTCCGGGTGGGGTCTAACTAGGTCTTTCACAGAAGCATAATCAGCCAAACCAGGAGATATTAGGAGAGATGACTAAAAGCTAATTCAAAGACATAGGAGGGTCTTAAGGGAGAAGAGAAAGTGGGAGGTGGAGAGGTTGAGGGAGGAATTCCAGAGCTTATGGGTGGAAGGTTGAAATTCTATTTTTAAAAAGCTACCTTGTCACTTTTTGTGTGCCTTAATGGCAGGTTCCACACTCATTAGTGGCCAACAGTCTTTTCCCATGCAGATCCTCAGTTATCCTGAAGTCCATTTACTAGAGCATGCAAGAGAAGGCATGGATGAGGCAATTGTCCTTTCTGGTAACACCATGTGAGGTCCTCAAAGGATCAAATGACAAAGGAAGCATCAGGTAGCAGGCAGAAGCAGCCAGCCAGTGCAGGATCTGAAGAGTTGGCAGTAGTTGCAGGGCCATTTTATGAACCTGCACATAGGGATATAGGGCAACAACTATCTCACAAGGCCCCTACTGATGTATAGTTGCTTGCCATCACCATACATACTCTACTCACTGAAGTATCACTTAAAAGAAACAGTAGATTGGGTAATAGAAGATTCGCATTGTCAATAAGAGGAAGTGGGAACAAAAATTAATAAGACATAAGACCTTTTGTGAAGGAGCATAGCAAAGGAAGCAGATGATGCTTTGATGAGCACGAATGGTAGTTAAGGCATATATGAACATACGAACTAGGAGCAGGAATAGGATATTAAGCCCCTCAAGTCTGCTCTGCCATTCTATAAGATCATGGCTGATCTGTTTGTGGACTCAACTCCACTTTCCTGCCTACCCCCGATACCCTTTGATTCCCTTGTTTGCCAAGAAGCTCTGCCTTAAAAACATTTAACAACCCTGCCTCCACTGCTCTCCGGGGAAGAGAGTTCCACAGACCCACGACCCTCTAAGAGAAAAAAATTCTCTTCATCTCTTTCTTAAATGGGAGACCTCTTATTTTTAAACTGTGTCCCCTAGTTTTAATCTTTCCCC
Organism: Heterodontus francisci; assembly: GCF_036365525.1. Classification (NCBI taxonomy): domain Eukaryota; kingdom Metazoa; phylum Chordata; class Chondrichthyes; order Heterodontiformes; family Heterodontidae; genus Heterodontus; species Heterodontus francisci. The sequence goes on along the minus strand of NC_090372.1, from coordinate 50,938,889 downwards.
CAAGGTGAAACATCCTTTCAACATCCACCCTGTCAAGTTCCCTCAGGATCTTACATGTTTCAATAATATCACCTCTTATCCTTCTAAACTCCAATGAATACAGACCCAACCTGTCCAACCGTTCCTCATAAGATAACCCTCTCATCCCAGGAATCTGTCGAGTGAACTTTCTCTGAACTGCTTCCAATGCTATTATATCCTTTCTTTAAGTAAGGAGACCAAAACTGTACACAATACTCTAGATGTGGTCTCACCAATGCCCTGTACAACTAGCAAAACATCTCTACTTTTATATTCTATTCCCCTTGCAATAAACAACAACATTGCATTTGCCTTCTTAATCACTTGCTGTACCTGCATACTAACTTTTTGTGTTTTGTGTACTAGGACATCCAGATCCCTCTGTATCTCAGAGTTCTGCAATCTATCTCCATTTGAAGAATATGTTGCTTTTCTATTCTTCCGCCAAAGTGGACAAGTTCACATTTTCCCACATTATACTCAATCTGCAAAATCTTTGCCCACTCACTTCATCTATTTATATCCCTTTGCAGACTCCTTGTGCTGAACTTTACTTGCCCCTTGGCACCGCTGGTTGCGGCGTGGGGGCCGGTAAAATGCTGCGGGAGAGGCCTGCCTTGACCCACGCATATTACCGGCGGCGGCAGGACCTCAGTGCGGCCCCCTTGCCACCAGGCAACGGGCCCGTCAACTCCATATTAAAATAAGGCCTAATGAAATGCAAATTCACCTACCTGCAGGCGGCGGCCGTCCCACTCCGATATTATGGCTGCCGTTCGTGCTCTGTGCGACTTCGGAATTCCGTAAGGAGTTCTGGATGAGAACCTGGTGGGGAGGGGGGAGTAATAAAATTGTTGTGGGGGAGGGGTGGAAGAGTGAGGAGAACACTTTTTATTGGATGGTGGGAAAGGATTAGAGGCCAAATGCTCAAAGGTTCGGGGGAAAGTTCGGGAAGGGAAAAAATTATTTTTTGAGAATAAATGCCACTTAAATGACCATTGGGGGGGTTGGGGAAGGGCCTCGACATGTTTATTCATTGCTAATAAAAATTCCCAATGACTGCACCTTTAAAAATTAAAACTACATTGTAAGGGCTTAAAGCCCTTTAAAAATGGCGTGGCGCCTGCGTGGTGGTGTCATTGGGGCCGGCCGCTCTGCCCCCTCTATTTAAATGCGCCCCCATGCCTAATATCGCGGGGACTCAGGGACGGTGCACCCGCAAGGAATGCACACCGTTTTTAGAGTGCGCTGCCGCAAACTGCGGCGCACTCATAAAATTCAGCCCCTTATGTCCTTTTCACAACTGACTCTCCTCATTATCTTTTGTCATCAGCAAATTTAGCAACCATACATTATGTCCCTCCATCCAAGTTGTTGATATAGATTGTAAATAATTGAGGCCCCAGCACAACTTGCCAACCTGTAAAACAACCATTTATGCCTACTCTCCGTTTCCTGTTAGCTAAACAATCCTCTATCCATGCCAATATGTTACTCCTTATACCATGGGCTCTTATTTTGTTTAGTAACCTTTGATGTGGCATGTTGTCAAATGCCTTCTGGAAATCCAAGTACACCGCATCTCCAGGTTCCCCTTTATCCACGTTGCTTGTTACTTACTCAAAGAACTCTCATAAATTAGTCAAACACAATTTCCCTTTCACAAAACCATGTTGGTCTGCCTGATTGCATTGAGATTTTCTAAATGACCTGCTATAACCTGCTTAATAATAGATAGCAGCATTTCCCCTATGAAAGATGTTAAGCTAAGTGGCCTGTAGTTTGCTGCTTTCTGTCTTCCTCCTTTCTTGAATAGCGGAGTTACATTCATTATTTTCCAATCTGATGGGACCTTTCCAGAATCTAGGGAATTTTGGAAAATTAAAACCAATATATTCACTATCTCAGCTGCCACTTCTTTTAAGACTCTAGGATGAAGTCCATCAGGACCTGGGGACTTGTCAGCTCCTAGTACCCTTTTTCTGGTGATGGTAATTGTTTTAGGTTCCTCCCTCCCTTTCAACTCTTGATTCACAATTATTTCTGGGATGTTATTTGTATCCTGTACAGTAAAGACAGATGCAAAAAATCTGTTTAATTTCTCCGCCATTTCCTTATTTTCCATTATTAACTCCCCAGACACTCTCTCTGGAGGATCAACACTCACTTTACCTACTCTTTTCCTTTTTATATGCCTGTAAAAACTCTTACTATCCGTTTTTATATTTCTAGCTAGCTTTCTCTTGTACTCTACTTTCTCTTTCCTTATTATTCTTTTAGTTATTCTTTGCCGTTTTTTATATTCTGCCCAATCTTCTGACCTGCCACTACCCTTCACTGAATTGTACGCTTTTTCTTTCAATTTGATATGATCTTTAACTTTCTTAGTTAGTCACGGATGGTGCGTCCTTCCCCTAGAGTCTTTCTTTCTTACTGGAATGTATCTTTGCTGAGTGTTATGAAATATCTCCTTAAATGTCTGCCACTGCATCTCTACTGACCTATCCCTTAACTTAATTTCCCAGTTTACTTTAGCCAGCTCCATCTTCAAACCCTCATAATTACCCTTATTTAAGTTTTAAAAAATGAGTCTTAGATCCACTCTTCTCACCCTCAAACTGAATGTGAAATTCAATCCTATTGTGATAACTGCTACCTAGGAATGCCTTTACCATGAGATCATTCATTAATCCTGTCTCACTACACATTACCAGATCTAGAGTAGCCTGCTCTCTGATTCTCTGGAATGTGCTGGCTCTAAGAAACTATCCCGAAAACACTCCATGAGCTTATCTTCCAGCTTACATTTGCCAATCTGATTTGTCTAATCTATCTGTAGATTAAAATCACCCATGATTATCGCCGTACCTTTCTCACAAGCCATTTCTTCCACACCAATTTTTGAGCCACGCATTTAACTCTCTAATCTTGTTTACCCTACACCAATTTGCTCGTGGCTCAGGTAATAACCCAGAGATTATTACCTTTGTGGTTCTGCTTTTTAATTTAGCCCCTAGGGCGGCACAGTGGCGCAGTGGTTAGCACCGCGGCCTCACAGCTCCAGCGACCCGGGTTCAATTCTGGGTACTGCCTGTGTGGAGTTTGCAAGTTCTCCCTGTGTCTGCGTGGGTTTCCTCCGGGTGCTCCGGTTTCCTCCCACATGCCAAAGACTTGCAGGTTGATAGGTAAATTGGCCATTATAAATTACCCCTAGTATAGGTAGGTGGTAGAGGAATATAGGGACAGGTGAGGATGTGGTAGGAATATGGAATTAGTGTAGGATTAGTATAAAATGGGTGGTTGATGGTCAGCACAGACTTGGTGGGCCGAAGGGCCTGTTTCAGTGCTGTATCTCTAAATAAAAAATAAATAAAACTCATATTCCCTGTGCAGAATCTCTTTACTGGTCCTATCTATGTCGTTGGTACCTACGTGGACCATGACAACTAGATCCTTCCCCTCCCACTGCAAGTTCCTCTCCAGCCCTGAGCAGATGCCTGGAACCCTGGCACCGGGCAGGCAACACAGCCTTCTGGGCTCTCGTTATTGGCCACAGAGAACTGTGTCTATCCCTCTGTCTATACTGTCCCCTACTACCACTGCATTCCTATTTACTCCCCCTGCTTGAATGGCTTCCTGTACCATGGTGCCATGGTCCGTTTTCTCATCTACCCTGCAGCCCTCGCACACATCTATTTAAGCTGAAAGAACCTCAAACCTGTTGGACAATTGCAAGGGCTGAGGCTACTCCACTTCTGCCTTTTCGATCCCCTTACCTGCCTCACTCACAGTCACACCCTCCTATCCCTGACCACTGACCAAATCAGAAGACCCTATCTATGGGACGTGACTGCCTTCTGGAACAAAGTGTTCAGGCAACTTTTCCCTTCCCTGATGCATCGCAACGTCTGTAGCTCATCAACTCTGAGCCGAAGCTCCTTGAGCTACAGACACTTACTGCAAACATGGTTGCCGTGGATCACACTTGTGTCCACGAGCTCCCACACACTGCAGCTGCAACACATCACCTGTCCTGTCATCCTCATTGGGTTTTAAATAACTAATTAATTATTTACTTAAATAATAGGAAATACCACCCAATCTATTAATCTTTACCACTATGAGTAAATAAAACCTTACAATTACTAAAATTACCCGAGTTTTGAAAGATAAATGAGAAAACGGTTAATTGCAGTGGAGGACATCATGTTTAGACAACCATTGCACTTTGTGCAAAATAGTATAGGACTGTTCAAACAGGAGCTAGATTAAAGACTTAGCTGCATGTTCTGTCAATCGGTGATTGATATATGAGTTTTCCTGGATGGAACCTGCCTTCAACCATTTCTTGCTCAGCTCTGTGAAATCATGCTGTATGTCCTGGTTCTGCCTCATGTTACTCCTTTCTGAATGACAAAATTTTGTTAAGATGTCAGCTATAATTTTGGAGACCTTGTCAGATCCATAGAGTACAATTGCCTTGTATGTCAACCATGGCTCTTGCCTCTGAGTCACAAGGTTGTGGGTTCAAGTCCCACTCCTGGACTTGAGCGCAAAATTCAAGGATGAAACTCCAGTGCAATACTGAGGGAATGCTACATGGTCAGTGGTGTCGCCTTTTGGATAAGACAATAAACTGAGGCCCTATCTGCCCTTTAAGGTGGCATAATTTCAAAGGACAGGGAAGTTATTCCCAGTGTCCTGGCCAATATTTATTCCTCAATCAACATCACAAAGGCAGATTGTCTGGTCATTGTCATATTGTTGTTTGGGGATGTTGCTGGCTGTAAATTGGTTGCTGTGTTTCCAACATTGCAACAGTGACTACAATACAAAAGTACTTCTTTGGCTGTAAAGTGCTTTGGGAAGTCTGGTAGTCATGAAAGGTACAACATAAATGCAAGCCCTTTTTAAACCATCTACCTGATATGTCCAAACAACAGCATCTGAGCTCAAGCATTCCATTGGTAATGAAACGGAGGGAGAGCATAACTTTGCAGCTGGCTGTTGGTGTACCTGATGCAAAAGTGTATGATGTTGACAGTGAAAGCCTCAAATGACTGGGTTTCTTTCCCCAGCGCCAAAGTCTGTTACCTCAATAAATACAAATTTCCCCCAAAGCACCTGGGACTGAGCTGGTCTAGAAAGACATGCCATTGCATGCATGGACGTAATTGCACAGATACCATTATGAACCATTTCCACTAATAAATTCTTAGATACTGCAAATCCTTCATCATTCGTAGTGAAAAGGTATGACTCTAATTCTTTTAAAGGGTTTGTTTATTTATTTACATCATCACCTCATCAGTTGCAGTTATTTCCTAATGCAAAGGAATACTGGAATTCTGTTTTCCTATGTACATGATGTATATCAGCATTCGCCCTGACACTCTGTTATTACTGTGATTGTGTGTTGTGATCTGAATGGTCATCACAGGCTGACTGGATCCATTGCTGCAGTAGAAATCAGGGTGCTGCCACTATAATAACCAGTAAAAGTGGCAGGGAAAATGCTTATAATTATAAAATGATTTCTTCTAAGGTTATGTCATTCATTGGCTGATCCGCTACTCTGACAGAATCGTTACAGTGCAGAAGCAGGCCATTCGGCCCATCGTGTCTGCATTGGCTCTCTGAATGAGCAATTCCCTCAGTTCAATTCCCATGACTTCTCCCTGTAACCCTGCACATTCTTCCTTTTCATATAACTGTCTAATTCCCTTTTGAACGCTTCAATTGAACATGCCTCTTAAAAACAACTTAAAAACAAAAAGGGGACAATCACTTGTCTGGGTGTGTACTACAGGCCTTCAAACAGTCAGGAAGAGATAGAGGAGCAGATATGTAGGCAAATCTCAGGGAGGTGTAAAAATAATAGGCCCAGATGAGATGTATCCCAGGCTGTAATGTGAGGCAAGGGAGGAGATAGCAGGGACTCTGACACAAATTTTCAAATCCTGTCTGGCCACAGGAGAGATACCAGAGGACTGGAGGACAGCAAATGTGGTACAATTATTCAAGGATAGCAGGGATAAACCCAGTAATTACAGGCCGGTGAGTCTAACATCGGTGGTTGGGAAAATATTGGAAAAAATTCTGAGGGACAGGATTAATCTCCACTTGGAGAGGCAGGGATTAATCAGGGATAGTCAGCATGGCTTTGTCAGTGGGAGATCACGTCTAACTAACTTGATTGAATTTTTCGAGGCGGTGACTAGATGTGTAGATGAGGGTAAAGCAGTAGATGTAGTATACATGGATTTCAGTAAGGCTTTTGATAAGGTCCCGCATGGGAGATTGGTTAAGAAGGTAAGAGTCCATGGCATCCAGGGCAATTTGGCAAATTGGATCCAAAATTGACTTAGTGGCAGGAGGCAGAGGGTGATGGTGGAGGGTTGCTTTTGCGAGTAGAAGCCTGTGACCAGCGGTGTACCACAGGGATCGGTGCTGGGACCCTTGGTGTTTGTAGTGTACATTAATGATTTAGACGTGAATATAGGAGGTATGATCAGTAAGTTCGCAGCTGACATGAAAATTGGTGGTGTTATAAATAGTGAGGAGGAAATCCTTGGATTACAGGGAGATATAGATGGGCGGAGCAGTGGCAAATGGAATTTAATCCTGAGAAGTGTGAGGTGATGCATTTTGGGAGGACTAACAAAGCAAGGGAATATACAATGGATGGTAGGACCCTAGGAAGTACAGAAGGTCAGAGGGACCTTGGTGTACTTGTCCATAGATCACTGAGGGCAGCAGCACAGATAGATAAGGTGGTTTGGAAGGCATATAGGATACTTGCCTTTATTAGCCGAGGCACAGAATATAAGAGCAGGGAGGTTATGATGGAGCTGTATAAAACGTTAGCTAGGCCACAGCTGGAGTACTGTGTACAGTTCTGGTCACCACACTCTAGGAAGGATGTGATTGCACTGGAGAGGGTGCAGAGGAGATTCACCAGGATGTTGCCTGGGCTGGAGCATTTCAGCTATGAAGAGAGACTGAAAAGGCTAGAGTTGTTTTCCTTGGAGAAGAGAAGGCTGAGGGGGGACATGATTGAGGTGTACAAGATGATGAGGGGCATTGATAGGTTAGAGAGGAAGAAACCTTTTCCCTTAGTGGAGGGGTCAAGAACCAGGGGGCATAGATTTAGGGTAAGGAGCAGAAGGATTCGAGGGGATTTGAGGAAAAAAAATTTATGCCAGCGGGTGGTTGGAATTTGGAACGCACTGCCTGAAGAGGTGGTGGAGGCAGGAACCCTCACAACATTTAAGAAGTATTTAGATGAGCACCTGAAATGCCACAGCATACAAGGCTACGGGCCAAGTGCAGGAATATGGGATCCGTACAGTTGGGTGCTGGATAGCTGGCACAGACACGATGGGCCGAAGGGCCTGTTTCTGTGCTGTATAACTTTATGACTTTATGACTATGCCTCAACCACATTCTCAGGCAGCACATTTTAGACATTAACCCATCGCTGTTTTTCCTCATGTCGCTTTTGCTTCTCTTACCAAATACTTTAAATCTGTGTCCTCTCATTCTCGATCTTTTCACGAGTGGGAACAGTTTCTCTCTATCAACTCTGTCCAGACCCCTCATGATTTTGAATACCTCTATCAAATCTCCTCTGAGCCTTCTCTTCTCCAAGGAAAACTGTTCTAACTTCTCCAATCTATCTTCATAACTGAAATTCCTCATCCCAGAACCATTCTCGTGAATCTTTTCTGTACTCTCTCCAATGCCCTCATGTCTTTCCTAAAATGTGGCATCCAGAACTGACACAATACTCCAGCTGAGGCCAAACTAGTGTCTTATACAAGTTCAACATAACTTTCTTGCTCATGTACTTTATGCCCCCATTAATAAAGCCCAGGATACTGGCGGCTTTATTAACTGCACTCTCAACCTGTCCTGGCACCTTCAATGACTTATGCACATATACACTTAGTTCCCTTTGCTCCTGCACCCCCTTTAGAACTGTTCCCTTCGTTTTATATTGTCTCTCCATGTTCTTCCTACCAAAATGACATTCCACATTCTTTATTTATTTATTTGAGGAGGGGGTGGGTATTACAGTTGTACAAAACGATTGTTGAGTGTTTGGGGAACTGTGAAGCCATAATGCAGCATAGGGAGTTGAAAGTACTGTTAACCAGATAGCATTGAGATAGGTTAGTTGTGCAAGTGTTGCTTCAAAAATGATGAACAGTATGCTAGTGCTCAGAGTGGGCAAGGGAAAAAATTGAGAGGTGTGCAGTATGTTACTTTGCCTGTCCTGCTAAGGATGTGGAACGTCTTGCAGTGCTGTTCTGCACTCCTGTGATTTAGAGAGTTAACAGTCATTGCCAGGGCTACCTCCCACAAGGTGGCACAACTTACAATTCTAAATGACTTGATAACCTGGAGTTTGTTTGCCCTGCTTTCAATGTCAACCAGGAGGACTTGGAAGTCTTCATGAGTGAAGTTGTACATTCTTCACTTCTAGAGTGCTGCTATACCCAATATAAAAACAAAGGTGACCAAGGTGACTGCAACAACTACCGTGGAATCTCCCTGCTCAGCATTGTGGGGAAAGTCTTTGCTCGAGTCGCTCTAAACAGACTCCAGAAGCTGGCCGAACGTGTCTACCCTGAGGCACAGTGTGGCTTTCGTGCAGAGAGATCGACCGTTGACATGCTGTTCTCCCTTCGTCAGATGCAGGAGAAATGCCGCGAACAACAGATGCCCCTCTACATTGCTTTCATTGATCTCACCAAAGCCTTTGACCTTGTCAGCAGATGTGGTCTCTTCAGACTACTAGAAAAGATTGGATACCCACCAAAGCTACTAAGTATCATCACCTCATTCCATGACAATATGAAAGGCACAATTCAACATGGTGTCTCCTCATCAGACCCCTTTCCTATCCTGAGTGGCGTGAAACGGGGCTGTGTTCTCGCACCCACACTTTTTGGGATTTTCTTTTCCCTACTGCTTTCACATGCGTTCAAGTCCTCGGAAGAAGGAATTTTCCTCCACACAAGATCAGGGGGCAGGTTGTTCAACCTTGCCCGTCTAAGAGCGAAGTCCAAAGTACGGAAAGTCCTCATCAGGGAACTCCTCTTTGCTGACTATGCTGCTTTAACATCTCACACTGAAGAGTGCCTGCAGAGTCTCATCGACAGATTTGCGGCTGCCTGCAATGAATTTGGCCTAACCATCAGCCTCAAGAAAACGAACATCATGGGGCAGGACGTCAGAAATGCTCCATCCATCAATATTGGCGACCACGCTCTGGAAGTGGTTCAAGAGTTCACCTACCTAGGCTCAACTATCACCAGTAACCTGTCTCTCGATGCAGAAATCAACAAGCGCATGGGAAAGGCTTCCACTGCTATGTCCAGACTGGCCAAGAGAGTGTGGGAAAATGGCGCACTGACATGGAACACAAAAGTCCGAGTGTATCAAGTCTGTGTCCTCAGTACCTTGCTCTATGGCAGCGAGGCCTGGACAACGTATGTCAGCCAAGAGTGACGTCTCAATTCATTCCATCTTCGCTGCCTCCGGAGAATACTTGGTATCAGGTGGCAGGACCGTATCTCCAACACAGAAGTCCTCGAGGCGGTCAACATCCCCAACTTATACACACTACTGAGTCAGCGGTGCTTGAGATGGCTTGGCCATGTGAGCCGCATGGAAGATGGCAGGATCCCCAAAGACACATTGTACAGCGAGCTCGCCACTGGTATCAGACCCATCGGCCGTCCATGTCTCCGCTTTAAAGACGTCTGCAAACGCGACATGAAATCCTGTGACATTGATCACAAGTCTTGGGAGTCAGTTGCCAGCGTTCGCCAGAGCTGGCGGACAGCCATAAAAGCGGGGCTAAAGTGTGGCGAGTCGAAGAGACTTAGCAGTTGGCAGGAAAAAAGACAGAGGTGCAAGGGAACAGCCAACTGTGTAACAGCCCCAACAATCAAATTTTTCTGCAGCACCTGTGGAAGAGCCTGTCACTCTAGAATTGGCCTTTATAGCCACTCCAGGTGCTGCTCCACACACCACTGACCACCTCCAGGCGCTTACCCATTGTCTCTCGAGATAAGGAGGCCAAAGAAAGCATGCTGCTATACCCTGCTGTCCTTTAGGCACAGATGGCACTTAAATATTTATAATGCTGTCCAAGTGTAATAAAAATATTGATAAGATTTGCAGTGAAGTGAAATTAATTTCAAACAGAAATTAAAGAGCCTGTATTTCCTTCTTGTCCCCAGTGTTCTGTTAGATTCCACAGGCAGGATAGTGCAGTGCATTTAAAAGCCAGTGGAGAGATTTCCTGCTGGTTCCCCTGCCGCATCTGTTTTGCACTGGTTTTACCCCCAATGCAAATGAGCATACTGAGGAAACCTTTAGAGACTAGTGTTGAATAGAATCATAAAATGATCCAGCACAGAAGCAGACCATATGGCCCATTGTGCCTGTGCCAAAGCTCTTTGGTAGAGCTATCCAATTACTCCCACTCCCCTGCCCTTTCCCTGTCGCCCTATATTTTTTCCCTTCAAGTATTTGTCCAATTCTCTTTTGAATGTTGCTATTGAATCTGCTTCCACCAGCCTTCCAGGCAAATAATGAAGAACATTGTTTACAAGGGAAAAGGAAAAAAATGATCCTGGAAAATTGTTGACTATGGTATTTCTGGAATCATTTACTATAACCTGTCACCATTTCCAATTTTGTTAGAAATAGCAATCAGAGGAAATTTTCACCTTGATTGCCAATTCAACAGAAGGGTTTATGGACAAAGCACTCCCCCGACTCCCCACCCTGTCCTCGGCCCATCCCCAGATCCAACAAGCTTTCATGAAGACAGTGGAATTCAGTGGCAGGCATCATAACAGTGAATTTAAACCCAGCTTAAGGTTTGATTTAACACAGTCTCAACTTTCTGTTTTCTCAAACTTATCCCATTTTTTTGTTGTGTGGAGGAAGGAGAGATTGAAGAATGTGGTGAGAAGCTGGCAAGATGGATTGATCTATGAGGAAAGATCAGCTTTTCTTTTGTTCTTATAATATCTTTTGTTATCCCTAAAAAATCCTATGTTGTTAAGGAACTCACTGATTTTGTCAAACTCTCTGCACTTTGGTCAGTCAGATTGCTTCATTTAAGAAACATAAGAGATACTATAATAATGAACAAAGTACTATTACTAATGATTTATAGTATAAGAAACCATTCTCATCTATTCACAAACAACATTTGAGTAGGACATGCATCAATACATTGATCCCCACTGTTGGCACTGAGACACTCCAGTGGCATTATTACAGCAAGTGAAGGGAAATGAAACTAATAACTAATTCTACAAAATTTAATGATTGGAGTAAAGGAGTATTGAGGACAAGTACAGGCAGCTCTTGGGGAGGCACTCATTTCCTCTCATGGAAGATGCTGTGGTTGGCAGCATCTTCCTGATGCCGGGGTACTGACTGAACATATGCACTGTTGCCTTGGCAATACTGTGAAACACTATACAGATAGAAACTTCCACATACTTCACGGTCTTCTTAGGCACAAGGGGTGGCACTCATCCACTCTTGCCCTCTGCTCTCCTTTCCAGAAGGTTCACAACAGTGACTGGCACAGGAACAGGAAGATGATGATGAAATGTGTCCTAGTTAGCAGGTGAAGTAATACTTTCGTTTAGTCATGTCTGTAACTGAATCAGACCAATGCTTGATCTAGGTTTCACTGATTATCTCCTTGCAGAAGACTGGTTTGGGGCCTACCTGCTTCTCTCAGCAGAAATTACAAACTGAGGCTGATGATGATGGGCGGCGCAGTGGTTAGCACCGCAGCCTCACAGCTCCAGCGACCCGGGTTCAATTCTGGGTACTGCCTGTGCCGGGTGCTCCGGTTTCCTCCCACTGCCAAAGACTTGCAGGTTGATAGGTAAATTGGCCATTATAAATTGCCCCTAGTACAGGTAGGTGGTAGGAAAATATAGGGACAGGTGGGGATGTGGTAGGAATATGGGATTAGTGTAGGATTAGCATAAATGAGTGGTTGATGGTCAGCACAGACTCGGTGGGCCGAAGGGCCTGTTTCAGTGCTGTAGCTGTATCTCGAAAATAAAAATTTAAAAAAAGATAATATGAATCAAGCCATCCAGGAGTTGCAGTTATATGTTACTGCCATCCTTCAATTGCTTCATCATAAGGTCAGAAGTGGGGATATTCGCTGATGATTGTGCAGTGCTCAGTTTCATTCACAATTCCACAGGTAATGAAGAGGCCGGACCCACATGCAGCAGGACCTGGACAACATTCAGGTTGATAAGTGGCAAGTAACAATAGTGACATACAAGCACCTACAATGACATACAATGACCTTCTCCAACAAAAAAAAGAGTCTAACCACCTCCCCTTAACATTCAACAGCATTATCATGACCGAATCCCCCACCATCAACATCCTGTGGGTCACCATTGAACAGAAACTTAAGTGGACAAGCCACATAAATACTGTGGCTACAAGAGCATAGTAGAACGAAGGGTAGGTCGTTAGTTTGATCTTAGAGTAGGTTAAAGGTTCGGCACAACATCGTGGGCCGAAGGGCCTGTACTGTGCTGTACTGTTCTATGTTCTAAGAGCAGATGAGAGACTGAGTACTCTGCAGCAAGTGACTCACCTCCTGACTCCCCAAAGCCTTTCCACCATGTTACTAGTCGGGAATATAATGGATTCTTCACCTGAATGGATTAGTGCAGCTCCTAGAACACTCAAGGAGCTCAACACTATCCAGGACTAAACAGTCCAAATAAACTGTCACCCCATTCACAAGTTTGAACATTCACTCCCTCCACCACTGGTATACCGTGGCTACAGTGTGCACCATCTATAAAAGGCACCACAGCAACTTGCCAAGGCTTCTTTGACAGTGCCTCCCAAACCCATTACTTCAACCACCTAGAATGGCAAGGGCAACAGGAACACCACCACCTGCAAGTTCCCCTCCAAGTCACACAACACTGTTATGACCAGGTGCGAAATGTGTCTACGGGTCTGTTACTATCTTCATCTGGTCTTATTGTAACAGGGTGTAATTTTAGACACACTGTGTTTTGCGCTCCCCCTTAGTGAATCCTTGTTCACAACTTTCCACTTATAAGGCAAAGAAATGAGCACAAACAGGAGTTCTGTGGTTTAAAGAAGATGACATTTATTAAACCTTAAACTTAAACTCGACATTCGACTGACTGGCTTGTAGTTGTCAGGTTTATCACTTCCTCCTTTAGCAGAATTGTAACATTTGCAGTTCTCCAGTCATCTGGCACCACTCCCATTTTTTTCTTTGTTCATGGGATGTGAGCATCGCTGGCAAGGCCAGCATTTATTGCTCATCCCTAATTGCCCTTGAAAAGGTGGTGGTGAGCCACCTTCTTGAACTGCTGCAGTCATGTGGTGTAGGTACGTTCTAGGATTTTGACCCAGTGACCGAGAAGGAGCGGCGAATTAGTGCCAAGTCAGGATGGTGTGTAACTTGGAGGGGAACTTGCAGGTCATAGTGACCTCATATGTCTGCTCCCCTTGTTCTTCTAGGTGGTAGAGGTCAGGGGCTTGGGAGGTGCTGTTGAAGGAACCATGGCAAATTGCTGCCGTGCATCTTGTGGATGGTACACAGGGTTCCAATCAATGCACTGCTTTGCCGTGAAGGGTGTAAATCTTTTTGAGTGTTGTTGCAGCTGCACTCATCCAGGCAAGTAGGGAGTATTGCATCACATTCCTGACTTATACTTTGGAGATGGTGGACAGGCTTTGGGGATCAGGAGGTGAGTTACTTGCTGCAGAATTCCCTTGTAGCCACAGCATTGATATGGATGGTCCAGTTAAGTATCTCGTCAATGGTAATGCCAGCATGTTGATGGTGGAGGATTTAGCAATGGTAATGCTATTCGAGGTCAAGGGGAGATGGCCTGCCGCTTAGCGAGGACATAATTTATTGCCCATCCCTAATTGCCCTTCATAAGGTGGTGGTGAGCCACCTTCTTGAACCAATGCAGTCCACGGGCGGCACAGTGGCGCAATGGTTAGCACCGCAGCCTCACAGCTCCAGCAACCCGGGTTCAATTCTGGGTACTGCCTGTGTGGAGTTTGCAAGTTCTCCCTGTGTCTGCGTGGGTTTTCTCCGGGTGCTCCGGTTTCCTCCCATAAGCCAAAAGACTTGCAGGTTGGTAGGTAAATTGGCTATTATAAATTGCCACTAGTATAGGTAGGTGGTAGGGAAATATAGGAACAGGTGGGGATGTGGTAAGAATGTGGGATTAGTATAAATGGGTGGTTGATGGTCGGCACAGACTCGGTGGGCCGAAGGGCCTGTGTCAGTGCTGTATCTATAAACATAAACATGTGTGGTCGGTACACCCACAGTGCTGTTCGGAAGGGAGTTCCAGGATTTTGACCCTGCAACAGTGAAGGAACGGCAATATAGTTCCAAGTCAGGGTAGTGTATGGGTTGGAGGGGAACTTGCAGGTGGTGGTGTTCCCATGCATCCCATTCAAACATACATAATTCTTGCAGGGCTCGACAGTGTTGATGCAGGAAGGATGTTTCCCCTGGCTGGAGAGTCCAGAACCGGGGGATAAAGTCTCAGAATAAGGGGAAAGTCATTTAGGACAGAGATAAAGAGGAATTTCTTCACTCAGAGGGTGGTGAAACTGTGGAATGCTCTGCCCCAGAAGGCTGTGGAGGCTCAGTCGTTGAGTACGTTCAAGACTGAAATCGATAGATTTCTACATATTAAAAACATCAGGGGTACAGGGATAGTGCAAGAAAATGGTATTGAAGTAGAAGATCAGCCATGATCTCATTGAATGTTGGAGCAGGCTCGAAGGGCTGAATGGCCTCCTCCTGCTCTTATTTCTTATGTTCTCATGTTCTGTCACCAATAGGGGTTATCACTTCAAATTGTTTCAGATCTTGAGAATAAGGGGTTAATTGGCACTGACTTACCCTGAATTCCAGCAGAGTGTACTGTTGTGATGACCCCTTCGTATTTGTGAATTGGGCATTGAGTCATTAAACATCCCATGTTTATTTATTTATTTTATTTAGAGATACAGCACTGAAACAGGCCCTTCGGCCCACCGAGTCTGTGCCGACCATCAACCACCCATTTATACTAATCCTACATTAATCCCATATTACTACCACATCCCCACCTTCTCCTACCACCTACCTAACTAGGGGCAATTTATAATGGCCAATTTACTGATCAACCTGCAAGTCTTTGGCTGTGGGAGGAAACCGGAACACCCGGCGAAAACCCACGCGGTCACAGGGAGAACTTGCAAATTCCGCACTGGCAGTACCCAGAATCGAACCCGGGTCGCTGGAGCTGTGAGGCTGCGGTGCTAACCACTGTTCTGGGCGACTGCAGTTACACACTGGAGAGTTCTTCATTTTCCATTTGTGCATCATGTATCCACATCTGCCATGGTTTGTGTAGATGCGGTTTAGCGTTGCCAATGAACTTTGCAGAAGATTAAAGCCAAGGATCTTCAGAGTTGGGTCTTTCACATGTGTTTGTGGCTTCTTGTGAACTCCATTCGGCTTTCCAAGATTCATCAGAGTTGAAGTTACATTGTCGAAAGTTAAAAGTGTGGATCCAAAAGGGTTGCTGACTTCAAGGCGGGGTTGAAGGACGTTGTTGAGTGCCTGATGGATGGGGAGATATTCATTTTCCTCGATTCAGTGGGCTTTCTGGAGGGTTGCAACATCGATGCGAATGGGTTGGGCAGCAAAGTGTGATAGCACAAGCAGCCAGGGTTGACTTGTGGGTTGTATTGATAGACTGCATCCAAAGCAATGATGCTGATGTTCCCCAGCTTGTGCTTGCCAGTTTTTGGACGAGAATAACCCTTGTCCTCATCTTGGTGGCTACCTTCTTCAGATGGTCATGTAAGGTTAGTGCGTGGTCCAGATTCACTCCTCGATAGGTCAGAATGGGTCACATTGCACAGTACTACTGTAGAAATTCACTTTCAGGGTGCGCTTAGTGTTCTTGTTATCAAGATGGAATGCAGTGACTGTTGTTTTGTTGGAGTTTGGCTTGAGTTTCCATTTCCGGAAATATTCTTTCTTGGTATTTAGGTTCCTGTTCAAGGTGGACTCAGTGTCGTTGGAGATGGCTGCTTGTGTTGTCAGAGTGAGATCATCTGTACTTGCAAATTTACATGACTTGGTTGGCTGCAGGAATGCTTCTGTAGACATTGAAGCATCTCGGTGCGAGCAATGAGCCTTGTGGCAGTCTATTGTTGAGTAATTGGGGCACGCCAGCTTTGTCACCCAAATAGACATGTAGCCACCTATTGCTCAGCCTCTTCCAAGGCAGGCGTAGTGTTTTGAGCCTGGGGATGATCCTTTCTTCTGAAATCCATCCTTGATGTGTGGTGTGTCTTTTACAGAAGGGTTGCCATCAGCTCATGAATTGGTGGTATCATGCTTGGCTCTGAGTCAGGAGGTTGTAGGTTCAAGTCCCACTCCAGAGATTTGAGCATAATGTCTCGGTTGACACTCCAGTGCAGTACTGAGAATGTATTGGAGGTGTCGTCTTTCAGATGAAATGTTAAACCAAGGCCCTGCCTTCCCTTTCAGGTGGATATAAAAAAATACATGGCACTATTGCGAGGAGTCATAGAGAGATACACCACCGAAACAGGCCCTTCAGCCCAACGAGTCCACACCGACCATCAACCACCCATTTATACCAATCCTACATTAATCCCATTTTCCCTCTCACATCCCCACCTTCCCTCAATTCTCCTACCACCTACCTACACTAGGAGCAATTTTTACAATGGCCAATTTACCTATCAACCCACAAGTCTTTGGCATGTGGGAGGAAACCAGAGCACCTGGAGGAAACCTACGCGGTCACAGGGAGAACTTACAAACTCCGCACAGGCAGCACCCAGAACCAAACCTGGGTTGCTGGAGTTGTGAGGCTGCAGTGCTAGCCACTGCGCCGCAGGAAGAGCATGAGAATTCACTCAGGTGTCCTGGCCAATACTTAAAGGAACAAGAGTAGGCCATTCAGCCCCTTAAGCCTGTTCTGCCATTCAATTAGATCATGGATGATTTGCATCTTAACTTCATCTACCCACGTTCTGTAACCTATAATACCTTTGGCTAGCAAAAATCTAATGGCCTCAGGTTTGACATTTTCTATTGACCTAGTCACAGCAGCTTTTTGTGGGGAGAGAGCTCCAGGTTTCCACCACCTTTTGTGTGAAGAAGTGCTTGCTGACATCCCTGAATGGTTTAGTTCTCTTGTTCTGAATTGGTCCACCAGAGGAAATAGTTTCTATCTACCCTATCAAGTTCTTGAATCATCTTCAGCACCTCAATTAGATCACTTCCTGATCTTTTATATTCAATGGAATACTAACCTAGTCCATGCAAAGTGCCCTCCTAATTTAACTTTTGTAGCCTCGGTTTCATCCTGGTGATCAGTGCTGCACCCCAACCAAGGCAAATAATTCTTCCTGAGATGAGGAGGAATTTCTTCACCCAGAGGGCGGTGAATCTACTGAATTTTCTACCCGGAGCATGTTCAAGACAGAAATTGATAGATATCTAGATACTAATGACATCAAGGGATATGGTGATAATGCAGGAAAGTGGCGTTGAGGTAGATGATCAGCCATGATCTAATTGAATGGTGGAGCAAGCTCGACAGGCTGGATGGCCTACTCCTGCTCCTATGTCCAATGTACAGTGCCCAGAACTGGATGAAATATTCCAGATGAGGTCTAACCAGAGCTCCGTGGAGCTGTAATGTAACTTCCACCCCTTTGTATTCCAGCTGCCTTGAGATTAGCCTTTTTAATTATTTTTTGTACCTGTTAATTTAGGATTTGGACCCTTAATTCTCTCTGCTCATCCATAGTTTCTAGCTTCTCACCATTTAATCTGATCTATCTCTTTTAAGTTCAAAGTGGATGACCTTACATATTCCCACATTGAACTCTGTCTGTCTGGCATAGTTTTTTCCACCCACTTAATATATCTGTGACCCTTTGCAACTTTCTGCTCCCATCTACCCTAATTAGCATGTCAGCTAAAATAGTGTTGCCAGCAAACTTAGTCCCTATTCCTCCTCCAAGTTATTTCTAAATATAGTGAAAACCTGAGGCCCCACACAGTACAAGTACCTGTGGGACACCACTGGTCACATCCTAACAATTTGAGTACATGCCCATTATCTGTACTCTTTGTCCTCTTTGTCTACCTCCTAAACAGTTTCCTATCCAAGTTAATAGATTGACTCCAATTCCATACACTCCCTTTTTTTTAAACAGTCTGTTATGTGGAACCTTCTGGAAGTCCAAATTAATAACATCTATAGACATTCCCTTATTTACCATGTTAGTCACCTCCTCAAAAAATGGAACTGGATTTTTTAAACATGACTCAGCCTTTACAAATCCACGCAGGGTCCTCTGATCATATTTCTCTAAAGACTCAATGACATTGGTCCTAACAACAGATTCTAGTAATTGCCCCATGACTGATCTTGGACTAATAACTCTATAATTGCCTAGTTTATCTCTCCTTTCTTTCTTATATAATGGAATATCATTCACAGCTTTCCAATTCAAAGGGACAATTCCTGAACTGAGGTTTGGAAAATCATGACAAACATATCAACAATTTCCTCACCTACTTCTTTTAGTACCCTGGATGGAAACCATCAGGTCCTGGAAATTCATCCAAATTCAGCCAAAACACATTAGTTTTTCCATCACCATTTTTTTAACTTATATTCATTCTAGTTAGTTCCTCCCCTTGATTTATTTTTGGTTTTCCTAGTATCGCTGCTATTTTATCCTCATCTTCCACCGCGAAGACTGATGCAAATTAAAGATTTAGTTAATCTGCCATTTCCTGATTTTCAATTACAATATCACGTACGTTAAGGGGCCCACACTACTCTTAACTACATTGTTCCTCTTAATATACTTGTAAAAATCTTTAGTGTTATTCTTGATATCTCTTGCAAGCTTTTTCTCATTCCTTTTTTTACTTCTCAACCAACATCACTAAAACAGATTATCTGATGATTATCTCATTGTTGTTTGTGGGACCTTGCTGTGCACAAATTGGCTGCTGAATTTCCTACATTATAAAAATGACTACACTTTAAAAGTGCCTCATTGGCTGTAAATTGCTTTGGGATGCCCCGGGGTCATGAAAAGCACGATGTAAATGCAAGTCTTTCATTCTTTTTCTTTTTATAAATAGGCTCACTCTTCTTTGATGGACTTTCTACAGTGCTTTTCATCATCAGAAGTAGCATTCCTGCTCACATGTCTTCACTGCAGCATTTGGCAATTTTTCTGCAATCACTGTAACCTCCCCTTTTTTGGCTAACTCCTTTAGTTGCTTCATTGTCATACTCTGATCCCCAGAAAATCTGTCACCTACTGAAAATATATCATAAAATTCAGTATGGCCTACCTGCTGAGCTATGTGTGCAAGTATGCCTGTGAATTAGGCCAGCCTCTTTTCCCTGGGATCATAAAATCAGGGCTCAGATGTTTACCAGCAATTGAAAATGTCAGTTTTCTTTAAGAAGCATGCTTGTGTAGGCCAAGTCCCAGATTTCCCATGTGTCCATTTTTGTTGTGCAAAGTGTATACTGTGGGGGAAGTGTAATCTGTAGTCGTAAGATTCATCATGTGACCATAGTTAATTAACATAAATATTGAAATGAGGCCTGTGCATCCCATAACATGGCATAATCTTTTGGCCACAAATTATGCTGAACTGGCTGTGCAAATACCTAATTTTGTAATCCCTCCAGTGCAGTACTGAGGAAGTGCTGCACTGATGGAGGTGCCATCTTTCTAATGAAATGTGAAACCAAGGTTCTGCCTGCCCTCTTAGGTGTATGTAAAAGATCGCATGGCACTATTTTGAAGAAGAGCAGAATTCACTCTGGTGTCTTGGTCAATACTTGGCACAGTGGCGCAGTGGTTAGCACTGCAGCCTCACAATTCCAGCGACCTGGGTTCAATTCTGGGTACTGCCTGTGTGGAGTTTGCAAGTTCTCCCTGTGTCTGCGTGGGTTTCCTCCGGGTGCTCCGGTTTCCTCCCACAAACCAAAAGACTTGCAGGTTGGTAGGTAAATTGGCCATTATAAATTGCCCCTAGTATAGGTAGGTGGTAGGGAAATATAGGGACAGGTGGGGATGTGGTAGGAACATGGGATTAGTGCAGGATTAGTAAAAATGGGTGGTTGATGGTCGGCACAGACTCGGTGGGCCGAAGGCCCTGTTTCAGTGCTGTATCTCTAAACTAAACTTACAGGATATAGGAATAGGATTCAGACATTCGGCCCCTTGACTATGTTAGATCATGGATGATTGCATCTAAATTCCATGTACTTACCTTGGTTCCCTATTGCCTAACAAAAATCTAGCAATAGCCCAAGGCACTGATAAGGCCTTGCAATATAAGCCCTTTAAAGTTTCTTCCAGTTTCTAACACTTCTGTTCTTAAATTAGAATTTTCTTTGCGTAGAAATTCTTATTGAAGTGGACCGATAGCTGAGTGTCCATGGAGGCAGCGCTTGCTGTCTGGATCTTTGATCTCAGTGAACGTTCACAGTGTGAGCAAACAGTTATTAATGTTTCAATGCAATGCTTATGAATAATTTATAACATCGTACATATTTAGTGCAATCACCATGTTTAAAAAATCATCCTGATGTTACTGTGACAACAAAGAGTTGCTGTTTCAACCCCACACACTGCCCCCCAATTAGACAAAGTGCACAATGTTCTCTAGACGCATGATTTGTCTCTCCAGCTTCACATTTGAGAGTTTTGAGTAAACTGCCACTTTAGGAAACTACAGTGCTGTCTTTTGAATCAGTTTTGTCAGTGGCTGATTTCAGCACCACTGAGATAAACTAGTGAGACCTTTTCACCAAGGATGAACAAACTCACATTTGAACTAAACTGATCCAGCATGAGATCAGGGTATACCTTCAAGTCTGTATTGGCAGTAGATGGTATTTCTAGCCATTGGTGCATACTCAGAAAATAAACCTTCTGGCATGGTTAACTAAAATAAGCAGTTTAAAAAGAGGAAGTTGCAAAAAGATGCAAGGATTGCGAACTGAACCAAATACAAGTTCAATGTAAAATCATAGTACGGGAACCAAGAATTTAAAATCCCTTCCTATCTTTGTGATACGATGTTTGGACACTTGACATGACCATA
Organism: Heterodontus francisci; assembly: GCF_036365525.1. Lineage (NCBI taxonomy): Eukaryota > Metazoa > Chordata > Chondrichthyes > Heterodontiformes > Heterodontidae > Heterodontus > Heterodontus francisci. The sequence continues at coordinate 50,917,600 of NC_090372.1, read as the reverse complement.
TGGATATGTTTCTAAACTTTAGTTTGAAGAATAACTCCACACTTAGAATTGTCAGCTTATAACATCCCAAAGTCATGACAGTACAGAAGGAGGCTATTTGACCCATCCAGCCCCTGCCAGCTCTCTGTAGAGCAATCCAATCAGTCCCAACTCCCCAGATCTATACCCCCAGATCTGTAAGTTTATTTCCCTCAAGTGCCTGTCCAATTTCCTTTTGAATCATTCATTGTCTTCGCTTCATACACCCTTGTAGACAGTGAGTTCCAGGTCATTATCACCCTCTGCTTTAAAGAGTTCTTCCTTATATCCCCCCTACATCTCCTGCCCAAAACCTTAAATCTGTGTCCTCTATTCCTTGTACTATCAGCTAATGGGAACAGATTTTCTTTGCCTACCTTTTCTAAACCTATCATAATCTTGTACACCTTTATCAAATCTCCCCTCAACCTCCTTTGCTCCAAGGAGAACAGCCCCAGCTTCTCCAACCTAACCTTGTAGCTAACCACCCTCATTCCTGCAACCAATCTGCTAAATCTCCTCTGCACCCTCTCAAGGACCCTCATATCCTTTCTAAAGTGTGGTGACCAGAACTGGATGCAATACTCTAGTTGTGGCCGAACAAGAGTTTTATAAAGTTTCAGCATAACTTCCCTGCTTTTGTACTCAATACCTCTATTTATGATGCCCAAGATCCCAGATGCTTTGCTAACTACTCTCTCAATTTGTCCTGCCACCTTCAAACCTCTATGCACATGAATGTCTAGGTTCCACTACCCCTGTATACTCTTCACAATTGTACCATGAAATCTATATAGCCTCTCCTTATTCTTTTTCCCAAAATGCATCACCTTACATTTCTCTGTATTAAATTGCATCTGCCACTTGTTGCCCATTCTGCTGTGAAGGAATCTGGCCATAATAAGAGGTAATAAGGTTAAAAGAGCTATTTTCCTATGAAATAGGGATTAAAAAGTTAAAAGCAGAGTTCTTCTGCCTGAAAGGTTAGAAGAAGTTCATAGCATGCCTGTACATGTCCCTGTGGTTAAGGATGCAGCATAATTGCCTCTTCCTATGGCAGATTCTAAAAGCAGGAACTCGCTTCTAAAAAGTCATGAACATCATCACCCCAGTAAGGCATTGATAATACAGGTTTCATAAATAATCATTGTAAGTTGCCACAGTATAACAATGGATAACATGATTTTCTACAGAGGGATCTAAATCACCTGTCAACTAAATCCAGGAAGCTGAATTATAATCTTAAAACACAGTTGGGTGACAAGGAAACTGACCATCATTTGCAACTTTCAGCATCCTGCTGGCTGTGAGGATATGTTGACCAGCATGTCTGCTCACAGCTTCCTGCTGGCTCAGCCTTTTCTGAGAAATTAAACAATGTGGATTTTAACTAGAAATTAACAGTTATACAGCCTTATTTGGGAAATAGAGAGGGATGAACCTACTTGCAAAGAGGTAACACCACTTCCCCTGCCCCACCATGTAAAAAGATTGGTTATGCAGCTTAGAAACAATATAAATATTGGAACCACACAGTGGATCTGTTGAATCATTGGATTCATTCCAGTGTTTCTCACAGTAAAGGGATGGGCTATTGGGGTGTGACATGGAACATAGGAGCAGGAGTAGGCCATTCAGTCCATCAAGCCTGCTCCATGATGATAGTTCTCCCCTTAATTGGGATAGAGGTATCTCACTAAACTCTAGCTTTCTACTTAGGGATTTAAGGTAAATATTACTTTAAATGTTGATGGATATCTTAAATATTTTACTCTAACAGTATTGAAACTCAATAATTGGATTCTCTACTAGGAACAAGATTATACTTTATTTTCCTAGAACTATTAATGTTGTGATTGACTTTCCCTCCAAATGTGAATTGAACGTTCGATTCTTTAATAAACTTTTATATAATTTAGAAATTATGTTGTCTCACATAGCCTTCAGTATCCCAAACTTGAGAACCTGTCTCCGTACACTGTTCAGTGGGGAGGTACATTATTGAGGAGAGATGCTTGGACTCTCATAATATCCAGTTGTTATAATCTGGCTAAAACTTGTTAAAAAGGCTATCTGGAGGATGGTAACACTCTCAGCTGGTTCCTTTCCATTAGTTCTTCCGATCCATTCAATTGTCTGTGAGATCTGTCTTTCTCACCCTTAATTGAGAGTGACCATCTGAGGAGTTGTCTGATCAGGGATCGACCCAAAAAGGGGCTAGGATTATAATCCACATTACTGCTATCCTATCTGTGTCCTGTTACAGTGAATTGGTATCATTCTCTTTGTCTGCCACACCTCCAAGTTTCACATCATCGGAAAATTTTGAAAGTCTACTCTGTATTCCAATTTGGAAGTCATTTATATATGTCAAAAAAAGCAGTGGTCCTAGCATGGACCCTTGGGGAACACCACTGTCCACCATACTCCAGTCTGAAGAACAACCACAACTCACAGTTTTCTGTCCTTAAGACAATTTCTTTAAAAATTTGTTCATGGGATGTGGGCGTCGCTGGCTAGGCTAGTATTTATTGCCCATCCCTAATTGCCCTTGAGAAGGTGGTGAGGAGCTGTCTTCTTGAACTGCTGCAGTCCTTGGCGTGTAGGTATGCTCACAGTGTTGTTTGGAAGGGAATTTTTTAAAATCCAAACTGGAAATCGCTCTCCTATTCCATGAGTCTCAATTTTGTTAACCAGCCTTTTATGTGGTCCTTTGTCAAAGGCTTAATATCCATTTAGACAACATCCATTGTTTTCCCTTCATCAAGCTTCTCTGTTGCTTCATCAAAACAATTAGATTAGTCAAGTACTATCTGCCTTTTAAAAATTATTGCTGACTATCCCCAATTAACTCAAACCTCTAAGTATCTATGTCCCTAATAGGCCCCACCCCAACTTTTGCTACCTGCTTACAATTTACATGCAGGTAAAAGATTTTTGTGTTGCATTTTATGTTAACTGCTATTCTATTCTCATATTCTCTTTTTGCCAGTCTTATTTTTCTCTTCACTACCCCTCTCAACTTATAATATTTAGCCAGTTCTCGCTTGAAGAATTCACCTGACATACATCATACACCCTCTTTTATTGTTTCATCATATTCTCTATCTCCCTTGTCATCCAAAGAGCCCTGGCTTTGGTTCCCTTGCCTTTCACCATTGTTGGAAAGTACTTATCCTGTACTTGAAACATCTCCTCTTTAAAGATCACCCATTGCTCCATTACAGTTTTTCTTGCCAATCTTTGGTTCCATTTTACCCTGGCTAGATCCCCTTTCATCGCATTGAAGGTAGCCCTTTTCCAATTTAGAAGCTCTACTTTAGATTGTTCCTTGCTCTCCTCCATTGCTAATCTAAAACTTATGATATAATGATCACTCTTACCCAAGTATTCTCCCAGAGACACTTGGTCCACTTGACCCGCCTCATTCCCCATCACACATCCCACATCCAGCAATGACTCCTTCCTAGTTGGACCGAGAACATACTGGTCAAGCAAGTTCTCCTGAACACATTTCAGAAATTCCTCCCCGTCCTTTCTCTTTACCCTAATATTATCCAAATAGATATTTTGGTAATTAAAGTCTCCCTTATCACCACGCTATAGTTCTTGCACATCTCTGTGATTTCCCCTCAAGTTTGGAAATCTTGAGTTTGAGCTCAAGCAGCTGGAGACACTTCAGACACACATGCTGGCTAACAGGAAACAGAGAGCAGGCATAAATGGGCCATTTTTTGGTTGGCAAGATCTAACGAGTGGCGTTCTGCAGAGATCAGTGCAGGGGCCTCAACCTTTTACAATTACATAAATGACTTGGATGAAGGTACCAAAGATATGGTTGCTAAATTTGCTGATGATACAAAGATAGGTAGGAAAGTAAGTTGTAAAGAGGACATAAGGAGGCTACAAAGGGATATAGATAGGTTAAGTGAGTGGGTAGAGATCTGGCAAATGGAGTATAATGTGAGAAAATGTGAAATTGTCCATTTTGGCAGGAAGAATAAAAAGAGAAGCACAATTTCTAAATGGTGAGAGATTGCAGAGCTCTGAGATGCAGAGGGATCTGGGTGGCCTAGTGCATGAATCACAAAAGGGTAGTATGCAGGTTCAGCAAATAAATTAGGAAAGCTAATAGAATGTTATCCTTTATTGTGAAGGAATTGAATACAAAAGTAGGGAGGTTATGCTTTAGTTATACAGGGCATTGGCGAGACCGCATCTGGAGTACTGTGTACAGTACTGGTCTCCTTATTTAAGGGAGGATGTAAATGTGTTGGAAGTAGTTCAGAGAAGGTTTACGAGACTAATACCTGGAATGGGCAAGTTGTCTTACGAGGAAAGGTTGGACAGGCTATGCTTGTATCCACTGGAGTTTAGGAGACGACGTGATTGAAACATATAAGATATGAGGGCTCTTGACAGGGTGAATGTGGAAAGGATGTTTCCCCTTGTGGGAGAATCTAAAACTAGGGGATCACTAGGGGATGAGGAAAAATTTATTCTCTCAGAGGGTCATGAGTCTTTGGAACTCTCTTCCTCAAAAGACAGTGGAAGCAGAGTCTTATGAGGCAGAGGTAGATAGATTCCTGATAAGCAAGGGGATGAAAGGTTATTGGGGGTAGGCGGTAATGTGGAGTCGAGGTTACAATCAGATCAGCCATGATCTTATTGATTGGCGGAGCATGCTTGAGGGGCTGAGTGGCCTACTCCTGCACCTAATTCGTATGTTCGTATGTATGTTCGTACATACAGAGTGGTTAGGACCTGGAAAGCACTGCATGAGTGTGGTGGAGACATGTTCAATCGAGGCATTCAAGAGGGAATTGGATTATTATTATCTGAAGAATGTGCATGGCTACAGGGAGAAGGCTGGGAGTGGCACTAGATGAATTGCTCTTTCAGAGAGTCAGCACAGACACAATTAGCCGAATGGCCTCCTTCTTTGTTGTAACTGTTCTATGTGGTCACCCAAGACACATGAATTGTCCTGAAATTCCCACATGGTGCAGAAATTGTAAGCAACAGGTCTCAGCTGCCCATTAATTGTGAGAAAAATATCTCTTCCCTCTTTTATAATCTAGATAGTACCTTGTACAAAGTATTAATTTTAATTAAAATGCTTCTGTGCTAATACTCTTATTAATTCAGTTACTGTTATGTTACCCCAGTTGGAATTGTATTAATTAATCCAAGCTGTAAATTTACTTTATAGTTTCCTGGTGCTAGTTTAAACAACTACTCTAGAGAAAAAAAGTTAAAACTCATCAACAAGTCACCTAACTGCTTTTCTCTGAAGTCACTCCTTTCTTTTTTGAAAAATGTCATTGAAGGTCTGCTGTTCCCCCACTCTAATTTATTAGCTGCTGCTGCTGTTACCAGGTCTCACATCTCCCGCTCCTCATTTGGACTGCTCCTTGTTTTGTACAAGATCAGAATAGCATCTCTTCCTTCACTCCGCCGAATTCCCTCACTGTCCAAATTCCCCAAATTATGTACTCTGTCAAGCTGGACTTGGGGCTCAATATATATATATATATATACACATAAATATATAGGTCACTATGGATGAGCAGGGCAGCCATCCAAAAAGATCCTACAATCTCCCGATTTTAGCATCTGATTATTTCTTAAATAATGCCAGTACTTTTGTCTCCACTAGTCTGTCTGGAGGTGCATTCTATGTGATAATCACTTAATAAATGAAGACTTCCTGATATTAGTTTTAACTCTTGGTGAGATTTTAACTCCCAGGCTTCATTTAAATGTTGGTCATGAGTTCCCTGCCCAAAATTGATGCGAATTGCTATCTGGCTGGCAGGCGGGAGTGGGATTCAAGTGGCAAGAGGCTGACACCAGTGACCCGAGGGAACAGTTCCCAGCACAATGTAAGTGGTGTGTCTTCAGGTGATCACAGGGGACGTGGGGGAAGAAGCTTGGATCAGGAGAGGACCGAGGTGTCAGTGTGGGGCTCAGAGGAGATCCTCCCAAACCAACAAAGATTACCTTGACTATCTTTTCTCAGCCTCTTTTCCCATGCTCCTGCTTGCTGCCAGGTTTCAATCATGGCTCTTGTACTCAGCATGACTCACAAATCCCAAGTTAAAATGGCGTTGGCATCTTAACCGTGTCATAGGTCAATAACAGTGAGGTAAAACATTTTGGTAAATGAAACAACATCATTAATTAAACTCTAAATGGGAGTAAGCTTGGTTCTGTGCAAGAGCAGAGAGATTTGGGAATTCACAGGACTTTAAAGGCAACACCTCAGGTTAAAAAGGCTGTTTAAAAAAAAACTAAAGGATTTCTCAGTTTTATCATGTGATATCTTAAAGCAGAGACTGCTTGAGTTGTGTACCTATCATAACCTTAGGGGAAGGCTAATTTCGATGGCATCAGACAGGAACTCTCAAAAGTTGAAGGGGAGAGGCTGTTTACAGGAAAAGGGACGTCTGGCAAGTGGGAGGCTTTTAAAGTAAGATAGGAAGAGTTCAGGGCCGGCATGTTCCTGTTAGATGGAAGGGCAAGGCTGGCATGTTTAGGGAACCTTGGTTGACAAGGGATATTGAGGGTCTGGTCAGGACAAAGAAAGAGGCAGATGTCAGGTATAGGCAGCTGGGATCAAGCGAGTCCTTCAAGGAGTATAGGGGATGTAGGACTACACTTAAGAAGGAAATTAGGAGGGTGAAAAGGGGCCATGAGATTTCCCTGGCAGATAAGATAAAAGAGAATCCTAAAAAATTCTATAAGTATATTAAGAGTAAAAGGGTAGCTAGGGAGAGAGTAGGTCCCCTTAAGGATCAGTGTGGCAATCTATGTGTGGAGCCATGGGAAATGGGCAAGGTCTTAAATGAATATTTCTCATCCATATTTACCGTGGAGAAGGTCATGCAAGCTAGTGAGTTGAAGGGAGGGAACAGCGATATCCTGGAGCATATCAACATTACAAAGGAGGAGGTGTTGGAGGTTTTGAAGCGCATTAAGGTGGATAAATCCCCAGAGCCTGACCAGGTGTATCCTAGGATGCTATGGGAAGCAAGGGAGGAGATTGCTGGGGCCCTGGCAGAGATTTTTGTATCATCGTTAGCCATGGGTGAGGTACCGGAAGACTGGAGGACAGCTAATGTTGTGCCTTTATTTAAGAAGGGCAGCAGGGATAAGCCAGGGAATGATGGGACGGTTAGCCTTACATCAGTGGTGGGAAAGTTATTGGAAGGGATTCTGAGAGACAGGATCTATATGCATTTGGAAAGGCTAGGTCTGATTAGGGATAGTATGCATGGCTTTGTGGGAAATCATGTCTCACGAATTTGATTGAGTTTTTCGAGGAGGTGACCAAGAGGATTGACAAGGGCAGGGCAATGGAAGTTGTCTACATGGACTTTAGCAAGGCCTTTGACAAGGTCCCACATGGTAGGCTGGTCCAGAAGGTTCGGACACATGGGATCCAGGGTGAGCTGGCAAATTGGATACAAAATTGGCTTGGTAATAGGAGGCAGAGGGCAGAGGGTGGTAGTGGAGGGTTGTTTTTCAGATTGGAGGCTGGTGACCAGTGGTGTGCCGCAGGGATCAGTGCTGGGCCCTCTGTTTGTCATATATATTAATGACTTGGATGTGAATGTAGGGGGCATGATTAGTAAGTTTGCAGATGACACCAAAATTGGTGGTATAGTGGACAGTGAAGAAGGTTGTCTAAGGTTACAACAGGATATAAATCAACTGGGAAAGTGGGCAAAGGATTGGCAAATGGAATTTAATGCAGACAAGTGTGAAGTGATGCATTTTGGGAAGTTAAACCAGGGCAGGACATATGCAGAAAATGGCACTGGGGAGTGTTCTTGAGCAGAGAGACCTTGGGGTGCAAGTACATAGTTCCCTGAAAGTGGCAACACAGGTAGACAGGGTGGCGAAGAAGGCATATGGCATGCTTGCTTTCATGGGCCGAGGCATTGAGTACAAGAGTTGGGACGTCATGTTACAGTTGTACATGACGTTGGTTAGGCCGCATTTGGAGTACTGTGTGCAGTTCTAGTCGCCGCACTCCAGGAAAGATGTGATTAAGCTAGAGAGGGTGCAGAAAAGATTCACAAGGATGTTGCCTGGTTTGGAGGGCTTGAGTTATAAAGAGAGATTGGATTGGCTGGGTCTGTTTTCCGTGGAGCGAAGGAGGCTGAGAGGGGACATGATAGACGTATATAAAATTATGAGAGGCATAGATAGGGTAGATAGCCAGAGTCTGTTTCCCATGGTAGGGGTGACTAAAACCAGAGGGCATAGATTTAAGGTGAGAGGGAGGAGGTTTAAAGGGGATCAAAGGGATAAATTTTTCACACAAAGAATAGTGGATATCTGGAATGAGCTGCCTGAGGAGGTGGTGGAGGCAGGAACTGTACAACATTTAAGAGGCATCTGGACAGGTACTTGAATGAGCAAGGCATAGAGGGATATGGAATTAATGCAGGCAGGTGGGATTAGTATAGATAGGCATTATGGTCGGCATGGACGCGGTGGGCCAAAGGGCCTGTTTCTATGCTGTACGACTCTATGACTCTTTTTGATGGATATTAATGATTTGGACTTGGGTATATAGGGTATACTTTCAAATTTTGCAGATGGCACAAAAGTTGGAAATGTACTAAACAGTGAGGAGCATAATAACAGACTTAAGGATCACATGAACAGACTGGTAAAATGGACTCGAGACAAGGCAGATGAAATTTAATGTTGGAAATTGTGATTCATTTTGGTAGGAAGAATGAGGAGAGGCAATATAGACAAATTGTTAAAAATTTTGGAGGGGGTGCAGGAACAGCGATAACCGGGGGTCTATGGAGAGAAATCTTTGAAAATGGCAGAATGAGTTGAGAAAGCTGATAAAAAGGCTTATGGGATCCTTGACATTATAAATAGAGGCATAGAAGAACAAGGAAGTTATGCTAAATGTTTATAAAACACTGTTGAGACCCCAGCTAGAGTATTGTGTCCAATTCAGGGCACCACACTTTAGAAAGTATGGCAAATCCTTAAAGAGGAGGCAGAAGGGTAGAATGGTACCATGGTTGTTATGTGGCGAGACTAGAGAAGATGGGATTGTTCTTTTTAAGCAGAGAAGGTCAAGGGAGAGATTTGGTAGAGGTGTTTTATTTATTAATGGGATGTTGTCATTGCTGTCAAAGCCAGCATTTATTGCTCATCCTTAATTGCTCTTGAGAAGGTGGTGGTAAGCCACCTTCTTGAACTGCAGCAGTCCATATGGCAAAGGTACTCCCACAGTTCTTTTAAGTAGGGAGTTCAGAGATTTTGACCCTGTGGCGATGAAGCAATGGCGGAATATTTCCAAGACAGGGTGTTGTCAGGCAAACCCTCCACCTGCCAAGATTGAGGCACGTATGATGTTGCCACATGAACATTAAAACTTAAAATTGCCAGCCTCTGAAAGACATTTCCATGGTAATTGACAGTGTTAGAACAAGGGACAAAGGGCCATGCCCTGTCTTATTTAACCAACAATGAACTTTTGATTACCAGACGTTGAAGGTGGGGGCAGCTATCATTCCAGAGACTGCTAAGGTACAATCCACAAACCTCGCAGGAGACACTGTTCCAAAAAAGCAGCTAGTCACATGAATAAGCTGCAGGGCAACCTGGGAGTTTTCTTGAATTTGAACTCCCAAGAAAGGAATTGGAACAGAGAGAATGCCTTGTGCTCATTGACTGAGAACATCTCCTCTCCTGTCTGCCTGCCTCCATCTCTTTCCCATGAACTGAATCTTGTGAAGAGGCGTAAACTCAAAGAGAGAACAGTCTCCTACGTCCAAGGTTTAAGACGAAGACTGGGCCCCAACAAAATGTAAGCCCATATCTTCAATCAAGGACTACAGCGAGTTCGGGAAACAGTAACAAGAAATGGTCTCAAACTGTTCTACTTATCTTTTCTTCTGCTTTTTTGTCCCTATTTGCATGTGTGTATCGCATGTGCATGCTGGCGTGGGCGCATCATATATCCGTAGGCATTAACTGCATTAGAGTTTAAGTTTAAGGTTTAATAAATTTCATCTTCTTTAAACCACAGAACTCCTGTTTGTGCTCATTTCTTTGAGTTATAAGTGGAAAGTTGTGAACAAGGATTCACAAAGGGGGAGCTCAAAACACAGTGTGTCTAAAATTACACCCTGTTACAATAAGACCAGATGAAGATGTAACAGACCCGTAGACACCTTTCGCACCTGGTCATAACAGTGTTGTGTGACTTGGAGGGGAACTTGCAGGTGGTGGTGTTCCTGTTGCCCTTGCCATTCTAGGTGGTTGAAGTAATGGGTTTGGGAGGCACTGTCAAAGAAGCTTGGCAAGTTGCTGTGGTGCCTTTTATAGATGGTGCACACTATAGCCACGGTATACCAGTGGTGGAGGGAGTGAATGTTCAAACTTGTGAATGGGGTGACAGTTTAGTTGGACTGTTTAGTCCTGGATAGTGTTGAGCTTCTTGAGTGTTCTAGGAGCTGCACTAATCCATTCAGGTGAAGAATCCATTATATTCCCGACTAGTGACATGGTGGAAAGGCTTTGGGGAGTCAGGAGGTGAGTCACTTGCTGCAGAGTACTCAGTCTCTCATCTGCTCTTAGAACATAGAACAGTACAGCACAGCACAGTACAGGCCCTTCGGCCCACGATGTTGTGCCGAACCTTTAACCTACTCTAAGATCAAACTAACGACCTACCCTTCGTTCTACTATGCTCTTGTAGCCACAGTATTTATGTGGCTTGTCCACTTAAGTTTCTGTTCAATGGTGACCCACAGGATGTTGATGGTGGGGGATTCGGTAATGATAATGCTGTTGAATGTTAAGGGGAGGTGGTTAGACTCTTTTTTTTGTTGGAGAAGGTCATTGTATGTCATTGTAGGTGCTTGTATGTCACTATTGTTACTTGCCACTTATCAACCTGAATGTTGTCCAGGTCCTGCTGCATGTGGGCCCGGCCTTTTCATTACCTGTGGAATTGTGAATGAAACTGAGTACTGCACAATCATCAGCGAATATCCCCACTTCTGACCTTATGATGAAGCAATTGAAGGTGCTTTGATCTCGGAAACTGTCCTGAGGAATTTCTGCAGCAATGTTCTCGGGCTGGGGCCAGTGGTCTCCAACAACAACCTTCCTTTATGCTATTTATGCTGGGCATGACTGCAGACAATGGAGAACTTACCCATGATTCGCAGTGACTTCAATTTCTCAAGAGCTCCTTGATATCACATACCACAAGTGCTGCCTTGATGTCAAGGGCAGTCACTCTCACCTCACCTTTGAAAGTCAGCTTCTGTGTCCATGTTTTGACCAAGTTTGTAAAGAGGTCTGGAGCTGTGTGGTCCTGGTGGAGCCCAAACTAAGCTTCGGTGAGCAGGTTATTTGTGAGTAAGTGCCGCTTGTTAGCACTGTCGGTGACATCATGCATCACATTGTTGATGATTGAGAGTAGACTGATGGAGCAGTAATTGGCCATATTGGAATTGTACTGCTTTTTGTGGACAAGGCATAACTGGGCAATTTTTCACTTTGTTGGGTCAATGCTAATGTTGTAGGTTTATTGGAATAGCTTCGTTAGAGGCACAGCCAGTTCTAGAGCACAGGTCTTCAGCACCACAGTCAGGGACCATAGCCGTTGCTGCATCCAGTACATGCAGCCGTTTTTTTAGTATCATGTGAAGTGAATCGAAATGGCTGAACACTGGCTTCTGTGATGGTGGGGACCTCAGGTGGAGGCAAAGATGGATCATTCACTTGGCATTTCCAGCTGAAGGTGGTTGCAATCGCTTCAGCCTTGTCTTTTATACTTGTGCCAGGCTCTATCATTGAGGATGGGGATGTTTATGGAGCCTCCTCCTCAGGTTAATTGTTTAATTGTGCATCACCATTTATGGCTGGATGTTACAGGATTGCAGTGCTTTGATATGATCAATTGGTTTGGGGTCTCTTAGCTCTGTCTATAACATGTTGCTTCTGCTGTTTAGCATTCATATTGTAGATGTACGTAAGTTCAAAACCATGAAGGGTTTTATCAGAGAACATAAGCAGAAACTGCGGTGACAACAGGGTCGGTAACGAAACAGCACTGTTTTAAGGTAATTGGCAAAAGAACCAGAGGCAAAATGGGGAAATAACTTTTTATGCAATGCATTATTATAATCAGGAATATGCTGCCTGAACGGGTGGTGGAAGCAGGTTCAATGTTAACTTTCAAAAGGGAATTGGATAAGTCCTTGAAGCAAGAAAAATTGCAGGGCTTTGGGGAAAGAGCAGGGAAGTGGGATTAATTGGATATCTCTTTCAAAGAGCCGGCACAGGTAAGGTGGGTTGAATTGCCTCTTTCTGTACTATATCATTTTATGGGAATTGGATAATTATCTGAAGATTTTTTTTTATTCCTTCATGGGATGTGGGCGTCGCTGGCTCAGCCAGCACTTACTGTCCATCCCTAATTGCCTTCAGAGGGTGATGTTGAGCTGCCTTCTTGAACTGAATTTAGAATTTAGAATTTAGAACATTACAGCGCAGTACAGGCCCTTCGGCCCTCGATGTTGCGCCGAACTGTGAAACCATCTGACCTACACTATTCCATTTTCATCCATGTGTCTATCCAATGTCCACTTAAATGCCCATAAAGTTGGCGAATCTACTACTGCTGCAGGCAGGGCGTTCCACGCCCTTACTACTCTCTGAGTAAAGAAACTACCTCTCACATCTGTCCGATATCTATCACCCCTCAACTTGAAGCTATGTCCCCTCGTGTTTGCCATCACCATCCGAGGAAAAAGACGCTCACTATCCACCCTCTCTAAACCTCTGATTATCTTATATGTCTCTATTAAGTCACCTCTCCTCCTCCTTCTCTCCAACGAAAACAACCTCAAGTCCCTCAGCCTTTCCTCGTAAGACCTTCCCTCCATACCAGGCAACATCCTAGTAAATCTCCTCTGCACCCTTTCCATAGCTTCCACATCCTTCCTATAATGCGGTGACCAGAACTGCACGCAATACTCCAGGTGCGGTCTCACCAGAGTTTTGTACAGCTGCAGCATGACCTCGTGGCTCCGAAACTCGACCCCCCTACTAATAAAAGCTAACACACCATATGCCTTCTTAACAGCCCTATTAACCTGGTTAGCAACCTTCAGGGATTTATGCACCTGGACACCAAGATCTCTCTGTTCATCTACAGTACCAAGAATCCTCCCATTTGCCCAGTACTCTGCATTCCTGTTACTCCTTCCAAAGTGAATCACCTCACACTTTTCCGCATTAAACTCCATTTGCCATCTCTCAGCCCAGCTCTGCAGCCTATCTATGTCTCTCTGTACCCGACAACATCCTTCGGCACTATCCACAACTCCACCGACCTTAGTGTCATCTGCAAATTTACTAACCCACCCTTCTACACCCTCTTCCAGGTCATTTATAAAAATGACAAACAGCAGTGGCCCCAAAACAGATCCTTGCGGTACACCACTAGTAACTAAACTCCAGGATGAACATTTGCCATCAACCACCACCCTCTGTCTTCTTTCAGCTAGCCAATTTCTGATCCAAAGCTCTAAATCACCTTCAACCCCATACTTGCGTATTTTCTGCAATAGCCTACCGTGGGGAACCTTATCAAACGCCTTACTGAAATCCATATACACCACATCCACTGCTTTACCCTCATCCACCTGTTTGGTCACCTTCTCGAAAAACTCAATAAGGTTTGTGAGGCACGACCTACCCATCACAAAACCGTGCTGACTATCTCTAATGTACTTATTCTTTTCAAGATGATTATAAATCCTGTCTCTTATAACCTTTTCCAACATTTTACCCACAACCGAAGTAAGGCTCAAAGGTCTATAATTACCAGGACTGTCTCTACTCCCCTTCTTGAACAAGGGGACAACATTTGCAATCCTCCAGTCTTCCGGCACTATTCCTGTCGACAATGACGACAGAAAGATCAAGGACAAAGGCTCTGCAATCTCCTCCCTAGCTTCCCAGAGAATCCTAGGATAAATCCCATCTGGCCCAGGGGACTTATCTATTTTCACACTTTCCAAAATTGCTAACACCTCCTCCTTGTGAACCTCAATCCCATCTAGCCTTGTAGCCTGAATCTCAGTGTTCTCAACAACATTTTCTTTCTCTACTGTAAATACTGACGCAAAATATTCATTTAACACTTCCCCTATCTCCTCTGATTCCACACACAACTTCCCACTACTATCCTTGATTGGCCCTAATCTAACTCTAGTCATTCTTTTATTCCTGATATACCTATAGAAAGCCTTAGGGTTTTCCCTGATCCTATCCGCCAATGACTTCTCGTGTCCTCTCCTTGCTCTTCTTAGCTCTCCCTTTAGATCCTTCCTGGCGAGCTTGTAGCTCTCAAGCGCCCTAACTGAGCCTTCACGTCTCATCCTAACATAAGCCTTCTTCTTCCTCTTGACAAGCGCTTCAACTTCTTTAGTAAACCACGGCTCCCTCGCACGACAACTTCCTCCCTGCCTCACAGGTACATACTTATCAAGGACACGCAGTAGCTGCTCCTTGAATAAGCTCCACATTTCGATTGTTCCCATCCCCTGCAGTTTCCTTCCCCATCCTACGCATCCTAAATCTTGCCTAATCGCATCATAATTTCCTTTCCCCCAGCTATAATTCTTGCCCTGCGTTATATACCTGTCCCTGCCCATCGCTAAGGTAAACCTAACCGAATTGTGATCACTATCACCAAAGTGCTCACCTACATCTAAATCTAACACCTGGCCGGGTTCATTTCCCAGTACCAAATCCAATGTGGCATCGCCCCTGGTTGGCCTGTCTACATACTGTGTCAGAAAACCCTCCTGCACACACTGGACAAAAACTGACCCATCTAAAGTACTCGAACTATAGTATTTCCAGTCGATATTTGGAAAGTTAAAGTCCCCCATAACAACTACCCTGTTACTCTCACCCCTGTCGAGAATCATCTTCGCTATCCTTTCCTCTACATCTCTGGAACTATTCGGAGGTCTATAAAAGACTCCCAACAGGGTAACCTCACCTCTCCTGTTTCTAACCTCAGCCCATACTACCTCAGTAGCCGAGTCCTCAAACGTCCTTTCTGTCGCTGTAATACTCTCCTTGATTAACAATGCCACACCCCCCCCTCTTTTACCATCTTCTCTGTTCTTACTGAAACATCTAAATCCCGGAATCTGCAACATCCATTCCTGCCCCTGCTCTACCCATGTCTCTGAAATGGCCACTACATCGAGATCCCAGGTACCAACCCATGCTGCAAGCTCACCCACCTTATTCCGGATGCTCCTGGCGTTGAAATAGACACACTTTAAACCAGGTTCTTGCTTGCCAGTGCCCTCTTGCGTCCTTGTAACCATATCCCTGACCTCACTACTCTCAACATCCTGTACACTGGCACTACAATTTAGGTTCCCATTCCCCTGCTGAATTAGTTTAAACCCCCCCGAAGAGCACTAGCAAACCTCCCCCCCAGGATATTGGTACCCCTCTGGTTCAGGTGAAGACCATCC
Organism: Heterodontus francisci; assembly: GCF_036365525.1. Lineage (NCBI taxonomy): Eukaryota > Metazoa > Chordata > Chondrichthyes > Heterodontiformes > Heterodontidae > Heterodontus > Heterodontus francisci. The sequence goes on along the minus strand of NC_090372.1, from coordinate 50,902,022 downwards.
TGTTTGTAGAGGTCCCACCTACCCCAGAAAGAGCCCCAATTATCCAGGAAACCAAAACCCTCCCTCCTGCACCATCCCTGCAGCCACGTGTTCAACTCCTCTCTCTCCCTATTCCTCGCTTCGCTATCACGTGGCACTGGCAACAACCCAGAGATAACAACTCTGTTTGTTCTCGCTCTAAGCTTCCACCCTAGCTCCCTAAATTTCTGTCTTAAATCCCCATCTCTCTTCCTACCTATGTCGTTGGTGCCTATGTGGACCACGACTTGGGGCTGCTCCCCCTCCCCATTAAGGATCCCAAAAACACGATCCGAGACATCACGAACCCTGGCACTTGGGAGGCAACATACCAACCGTGAGTCTCTCTCGTTCCCACAGAACCTCCTATCTGTTCCCCTAACTATGGAGTCCCCAATGACTAATGTTCTGCTCCTCTTCCCCCTTCCCTTCTGAGCAACAGGGACAGACTCTGTGCCAGATATCTGTACCCCATTGCTTACCCCTGGTAAGTCGTCCCCCGCAACAGTATCCAAAACGGTATACCTGTTGTTGAGGGAAACGGCCACAGGGGATCCCTGCACTGCCTGCTGGTTCCCTCTCCTTCCCCTGACGGTAACCCATCTACCTACTTCTTTTACCTGAGGTGTGACTACCTCCCCATAACTCCTCTCAATAACCTCCTCCGCCTCCCGAATGATCCGAAGTTCATCCAGCTCCAGCTCCAGTTCCCTAACGCTTTTCTCGAGGAGCTGGAGTTGGGTGCACTTCCCACAGATGCAGTCAGCAGGGACACTCTTGGCGACCCTTACCTCCCACATTCTGCAGGAGGAACATGCAACTGCCTTAACCTCCATTCCCACTATTCCAAATTCCCAACAAATCTACTGAAAAACCAAAAAAAACAAAAAGTCAAAACTTGTTAGGTTAGCAATCCAAAGGACAGAACTTCCTAAATAAAAAGCTTACCTTATCAACACACCAGAGTCCTTTTTTTATGGTTAGAGGAGGAGGGTGGGTGGGAGACACTACACGTGTAGTGTCTCGGGTACAGCCACCACACAAATATATACCTTTTTCCTTACCCAGCAGTCCCCTGGTCCTCCGAAAACAAAAGGGAATTCACTTTTAAACTTACGCTGAAATTGACTTCACAGCTGGAAGCCCGTTCACGCACCTCCGTTGCTATCCACGCTGCAGTCACCGAAACTAAAAGAAAGAGATTCTAAACCACACAAATATATACCTTTTTCCTTACCCAGCAGTCCCCTGGTCCTCCGAAAACAAAAGGGAATTCACTTTTAAACTTACGCTGAAATTGACTTCACAGCTGGAAGCCCGTTCACGCACCTCCGTTGCTATCCACGCTGCAGTCACCGAAACTAAAAGAAAGAGATTCTAAACCACACAAATATATACCTTTTTCCTTACCCAGCAGTCCCCTGGTCCTCCGAAAACAAAAGGGAATTCACTTTTAAACTTACGCTGAAATTGACTTCACAGCTGGAAGCCCGTTCACGCACCTCCGTTGCTATCCACGCTGCAGTCACCGAAACTAAAAGAAAGAGATTCTAAACCACACAAATATATACCTTTTTCCTTACCCAGCAGTCCCCTGGTCCTCCGAAAACAAAAGGGAATTCACTTTTAAACTTACGCTGAAATTGACTTCACAGCTGGAAGCCCGTCCACGCACCTCCGTTGCTATCCACGCTGCAGTCACCGAAACTGCTTCAGTCCTTGGGGTGTAGGTACACTCACAGTGCTGTTAGGAAGGGAGTTCTGGGATTTTGACCCAGTGACAGTGAAGGAACGGCGAGATAGTTCCAAATCAGGATGGTGTGTGGCTTGAAGGGGTCTTGCAGGTGGTGGTGTTCCCATACATCTGCTGCCTTTGTCCTTCTAGCTGGTAGAGGTTGCAGGTTTGGAAGGTGCTGTTGATGGAGCCTTGGTGAATAGCTGCAGTGCATCTTGTAGATGGTACACATTGCAGCCACTGTGCATCGGTGGTGAAGGGAGTGAATGTTGAAGGTGGTGTATGGGGTGCCAATCAAGTGGACTGCTTTGTCCTGGATAATGTTGAGCTTCTTGAGTGTTGTTGGAGCTGCATCCATCCAGGCAAGTGGTGAGTATTCCATCACTCTCCCGACTTGTGCCTTGTAGATGGTGGACAGGCATTGGGAAGTCAGGGAGATGAGTCAGGGAAGGAGCAGCCTCTGACCTGCTCTTGTAGCCACAGTATTTATATGGCTACTCCAGTTCAGTTTCTGGTCAATGGTAAGCCCCAGGATATTGATAGTGGGGTATTCGGTGATGGTAATGCCATTGAATATCAAAGGGAGATGGTTAGATTTTCTCATTTTTGAGATGGTCATTGCCTGGCATTTGGTTTCATTCCCTATATTTCGACGTACAATTGCACCACTGTGTCCTAGTTAGCAGGTGAAGTAATACTTTCGCTTAGTCATGTCTGTAACTGAATCAGACCAATGCTGGATCTAGGTTTCACCGACTATCTCCCTGTAGAAGACTGGTTTGGGGCCTACCTGCTTCTCTCAGCAGAAATTACAAACTGAGGATGTTATCTGTTTCTTTTGTCCTGTCTCAAGATAACACATTTGCCACTTTGACCCTTGACTCCAACAGTTATGACCACAATGGTATAATGATTGCCTGCAGGAGAAGGACTTCACAGAAGAGATGGATAGGCTTCGGTTCCATGTTGGAACCAATGACATAAAGAGAAGTAGGCTTGAGGTCTTGCAGAGTGAGCTTAATGAGAACAAAAAAGTGAGCCCCAGCCTGTTCAGTCTTTTCTGATAGTTGCGTCCTCTCAATTCTGGTATCGTTCTTGTAAATCCTTTCTGCACCTTGCCCAATGTTTCAATATCCTTTTTGTAGATGTAGTATGAACACAGTACTCCAGTGCGGTCTATCAGGATTCCATATAAATTTAACATTATCTCCCTGATTTACATTTGTTTCATCGAGTGCAGCAGCAGTCAGGATCAGCTGTTCAAGGCACTCGTGAGGAATTACTGAAATAGAAGAGGCTGGATATCTTTTATTGAATATTTCTGAAGGCAGGAAATGTTCTGCCTGCAGATATATGAACTTGATTCAGGACGCCGAGAGATCTTCAGATTCCCAACCCCACACACATCCCTTCCACCCAATGTCAATAGTACTCAGGAGGAGCTCTGTCATTTTCTATGGGTACCTATTCTCGTGCATCTTCCAGGTGCCACCTGAAGTTGCACAGAAAGTCTTTGGACTGAGGTGCCCATCATCCCATGGCAGCTGACTCCTGGCATAGACCCGCTACTGGCTGCATCTCTGGAAGCTACTCTTCTGCAGCCTTGGTTCGCCTCCCATGTCCCACTGTAATGATCCTCTGAGGGCTATTGACCTGAGGGATGGCAGTAACATATAACTGCAACTCCTGGATGGCTTGATTCATATTATCTTTTGTTTTATTTTATTATTTTTATTTTAGAGATACAGCTACAGCACTGAAACAGGCCCTTCGGCCCACCGAGTCTGTGCTGACCATCAACCACCCATTTATACTAATCCTACACTAATCCCATATTCCTACCACCTCCCCACCTGTCCCTATATTCTCCTACCACCTACCTATACTAGGGGCAATTTATAATGGCCAATTTACCTATCAACCTGCAAGTCTTTGGCAGTGGGAGGAAACCGGAGCACCCGGCACAGGCAGTACCCAGAATTGAACCCGGGTCGCTGGAGCTGTGAGGCTGCGGTGCTAACCATTGCGCCGTCCATCATCATCAGCCTCAGTTTGTAATTTCTGCTGAGAGAAGCAGGTAGGCCCCAAACCAGTCTTCTGCAAGGAGATAATCAGTGAAACCTAGATCAAGCATTGGTCTGATTCAGTTACAGACATGACTAAACAAACGTATAACTTCACCTGCTAACTAGGACACATTTCATCATCATCTTCCTGTTCCTGTGCCAGTCACTGTTGTGAACCTTCTGGAAAGGACAGCAGAGGGCAAGAGTGGATGAGTGCCACCCCTTGTGCCTAAGAAGACCGTGAAGTATGTGGAAGTTTCTATCTGTATAGTGTTTCACAGTATTGCCAAGGCAACAGTGCATATGTTCAGTCAGTACCCCGGCATCAGGAAGATGCTGCCAACCACAGCATCTTCCATGAGAGGAAATGAGTGCCTCCCCACGAGCTGCCTGTACTTGTCCTCAAAGACAGTGAGGGGTTTAAATATATGGAACCCTCCATTGCAGGCCCGTCCTTTTGGGCATTTTGCACCAATTTCTCCTGTACAGGGCCAACTACATGAGGATAAAGCTGACAGTTACAATGTATTGGCAAGTGGCATATGAGAAGTTAAGTGAGAAATGTGGGAATGAGACAGTGTTGAAGTAGAGGAGGGGGTGGGTATTACAGTTGTACAAAATGATTGTTGAGTGTTTGGGGAACTGTGAAGCCATAATGCAGCATAGGGAGTTGAAAGTACTGTTAACCAGATAGCATTGAGATAGGTTAGTTGTGCAAGTGTTGCTTCAAAAATGATGAACAGTATGCTAGTGCTCAGAGTGGGCAAGGGAAAAAATAGAGAGGTGTGCAGTATGTTACTTTGCCTGTCCTGCTAAGGATGTGGAACGTCTTGCAGTGCTGTTCTGCACTCCTGTGATTTAGAGAGTTAACAGTCATTGCCAGGGCTACCTCCCACAAGGTGGCACAACTTACAATTCTAAATGACTAGATAACCTGGAGTTTGTTTGCCCTGCTTTCAATGTCAACCAGGAGGACTTGGAAGTCTTCATGAGTGAAGTTGTACATTCTTCACTTCTGGAGTGCTGCTATACCCAATATAAAAACAAAGGTGACCGAGGTGACTGCAACAATTACCGTGGAATCTCCCTGCTCAGCATAGTGGGGAAAGTCTTTGCTCGAGTTGCTCTAAACAGGCTCCAGAAGCTGGCCGAACGCGTCTACCCTGAGGCACAGTGTGGCTTTCGTGCAGAGAGATCGACCGTTGACATGCTGTTCTCCCTTCGTCAGATACAGGAGAAATGCCGCGAACAACAGATGCCCCTCTACATTGCTTTCATTGATCTCACCAAAGCCTTTGACCTCGTCTGCAGACGTGGTCTCTTCAGACTACTAGAAAAGATTGGATGCCCACCAAAGCTACTAAGTATCATCACCTCATTCCATGACAATATGAAAGGCACAATTCAACATGGTGGCTCCTCATCAGACCCCTTTCCTATCCTGAGTGGCGTGAAACAGGGCTGTGTTCTCGCACCCACACTTTTTGGGATTTTCTTCTCCCTACTGCTTTCACATGCGTTTAAGTCCTCGGAAGAAGGAATTTTCCTCCACACACGATCAGGGGGCAAGTTGTTCAACCTTGCCCGTCTAAGAGCGAAGTCCAAAGTACGGAAAGTCCTCATCAGGGAACTCCTCTTTGCTGACGATGCTGCTTTAACATCTCACACTGAAGAGTGCCTGCAGAGTCTCATCGACAGGTTTGCGGCTGCCTGCAATGAATTTGGCCTAACCATCAGCCTCAAGAAAACGAACATCATGGGGCAGGACGTCAGAAATGCTCCATCCATCAATATTGGCGACCACGCTCTGGAAGTGGTTCAAGAGTTCACCTACCTAGGCTCAACTATCACCAGTAACCTGTCTCTCGATGCAGAAATCAACAAGCGCATGGGTAAGGCTTCCACTGCTATGTCCAGACTGGCCAAGAGGGTGTGGGAAAATGGCGCACTGACATGGAACACAAAAGTCCGAGTGTATCAAGTCTGTGTCCTCAGTACCTTGCTCTATGGCAGCGAGGCCTGGACAACGTATGTCAGCCAAGAGCGACGTCTCAATTCATTCCATCTTCGCTGCCTCCGGAGAATACTTGGCATCAGGTGGCAGGACCGTATCTCCAACACAGAAGTCCTCGAGGCGGCCAACATCCCCAGCTTATACACACTACTGAGTCAGCGGTGCTTGAGATGGCTTGGCCATGTGAGCCGCATAGAAGATGGCAGGATCCCCAAAGACACATTGTACAGCGAGCTCGCCACTGGTATCAGACCCATCGGCCGTCCATGTCTCCGCTTTAAAGACGTCTGCAAACGCGACATGAAATCCTGTGACATTGATCACAAGTCGTGGGAGTCAGTTGCCAGCATTCGCCAGAGCTGGCGGACAGCCATGAAGGCGGGGCTAAAGTGTGGCGAGTCGGCAGGAAAAAAGACAGAGGCGCAAGGGATGAGCCAACTGTGTAACAGCCTCGACAATCAAATTTTTCTGCAGCACCTGTGGAAAAGCCTGTCACTCTAGAATTGGCCTTTATAGCCACTCCAGGTGCTGCTCCACACACCACTGACCACCTCCAGGCGCTTACCCATTGTCTCTCGAGATAAGGAGGCCAAAGAGAAGACTGTCTTAAAGAAGGAAAGAGAGGTACAAAGGCACAGAGATTTAGGGAGGGAATTTCTGAGCTTACGGCCTTGGCACTGAAGGCACAGCTGCCAATGGTGGAGTGATTAAAATCAGGGATGCTCAAGCCATGGGAATTAGAGGAGCATATCTAAGGTGGTGCAGAGTCAGGTGAGGTTAAGCAGGTGGAAATAGGTAGCCTTAATTATGGTGCAGATATGTGGTTGAAATTTCATCTTCGGGTCAAATATGACATGGAGATTGCAAACAATCTCGTCCAGCCTCAGTTAGTTGTCAGGGAGAGGGATGGAATCGGTGGCAAGGGAACGGAATTTGTGGCGGGGACCGAAGACAATGGTTTCAGTTTTCCAAATATTTAATTGGAGGAAATTTTTGCTCATCAAGTACTGGATGTCGGATAAGCAGTCTGAAAGTTAGAGATAGTGGAGGGTTCGAGAGAGGTGGTGGTCAAGTAAAGTTGGGTGTCGTCAGCAAAAACCTGATTGGAGGGATTCAAACATGGAGTTGGATGTAATTTGGGTGGCAACAACATGACAACATTCTGCAATAGTACTGAAGACGTGCTGCAGAACTAACCGCGCCCCTAGCTAAGCTGTTCCAGTACAGCTACAACACTGGTATCTACCCGGCAATTTCCTGTACACAAAAAGCAGGACAACTCCAACCTGGCCAATTACCCCCCTATCAGTCTACTCTCAATCTTCAGCAAAGTGATGGAAGGGGTCTTTGACAGTGCTGTCAAGAGGCACTTGTTCAGCAATACCTGGCTCACTGATGCTGTTTGGGTTCCGTCAGGGATACTCAGATTCTGACCTCATTACAGCCTTTGTCCAAACATGGACAAAAGAGCTAAACTCAAGAGATGAGGTGAGAGTGACTGCCCTTGACATCAAGGCAGCATTTGACCTAATATGGCATCAAGGAGCCTTGCAAAACTGGAGTCAATGGGAATCGGGGGAAAACTCTCCGTTGGTTGGAGTCATACCTAACGCAAAGGAAGATGGTTGTGGTTGTTGGAGGTCAATCATCTCAGTCCCAGGCTATCATTGTAGGAGCTCCTCAGGGTAGTGTCCTAGGCCCAACCATACTCAGCTGCTTTATCAATAACATTCCCTCCATCACAAGGTCAGAAGTGGGGCTGTTCGCTGATGATTGCACAATGTTCAGCACCATTTGCAACTCCTCAGATAATGAAGCAGCCCGTGTCCAAAGGCAACAAGACCTGGACAACATCCAGGCTTGGGCTGGTAAGTGGCAAGTAACATTCGCACCACACAAGTGCCAGGCAAAGATTATCTCAAACAGGAGAGAATCCAACCATCTCCCCTTGATGTTCAATGGCATTACCATTGCTGAATCCCCCATTATCAACATCATGGGGTTACCACTGACCAGAAATTGAACTGGACCAGCCACATAAATGCTGTGTCTACAGAGGCTGGGAATTCTGCAGTGAGTAACTCACCTCCTTAACTGCCCATTGCCTGTCCACCATCTACAAGGTACAAGTCAGGAGTGTGATGGAATACTCTCCACTTGACTGGATGACTGCAGCTCCAACAACATGCAAGAAGCTCAACACCATCCAGGACAAAGCAGCCCGCTTGATTAGCATCCCGTCCAACACCTTCAACATTCACTCCCTCCACCACCGACGCACAGTAACAGCAGTGTGTACCATCTACAAGATGCATTACAGCAACTCACCAAGGCTCCTTCGACAGGACCTTCGAAACCCACAACCTCTACCACCTAGAAGAACAAGGGCAGCAGATGCATGGGAACACCACCACCTGCAAGTCCCCTTTCAAGCACACACCATCCTGACTTGGAACTATCTCACTGTTCCTTCTCTGTCGCTGGATCAAAATCCTGGAACTCCCTTCCGAACAGCACTGTGGGTGTACTTACACCCCAAGGACTGCAGCAGTTCAAGAAGGCAGCTCACCACCACCTTTTCAAGGGCAACTAGTGATGGGCAATAAATGTTGGCCTAGCCAGCGACACCCACATCCCATGAACAAATTAAAACAAAATGTTCAAGGACTTTGGAGAAGAAAGGGAGGTTGGAGATGGGGTAGGAATTTTCAAGGAAGGAGGGGTCAAGGGTTGGTTTTGATGATAGGGGTGATGACAGCAGATTTGAAGGAGAGGGGGACAGGACCTGAGAAGGGAGAACTGTTAACAATGTCAGCTAGCAAGAGAGCCAGGAAAGGAATGTTTTAGTGGGAATAGGGTTGAGAGAGCAGGAGATGGGTCTCCTGGGCAAGATGGGCTTGGAGAGAACATGAGAGGAGACAGGAGCAAAATTAGGGAAAGATACAAGTTCAGGGCTAGGGCAGGGAGGAGTCTGAAATAAAGTTTGACCTAGTGGATGAGGAGAAGGCAGGGAAGTGGCAGAGGCAGCTGATCGTATGATCTCAATCTTGGTGACAGAGAAATCCATGAGCCCCTTGCACTTGTTGCTGGAGGTGAAGGTGGAGGACACAGGGGAGAAGACAGTTTACAGTAGAGAAAAGAAGCCAGAGGTTACCTTTGCATTCCAGGATGACCTAGAACAGTGAGCAGTTTTCGCAGACAAGAGCAGGACCCAATAGTGCTTTATGTGGTCCAGCCAGATCTGGCGGTGAATAGCTAAACCAGCTGTTCTGCTGTATCTGTTCAAGTTGTGTCCCTGGGACTTAAGGGAGTGGAGATGACGGCTGTACCAGGAAGAATGGCCGGGGTGTTATGGCACGACTGTTCAGGACAAAGGCCCCAATCAAAATATATGACTCTGATTGCGGTGGGAGCAACGCACTGTCAATTCAGTCCCGCCGCTCCACAGATTACATAACATATATCTTTAAGCTTTCCCAAATCAAAGAAAGCCACAACCTAACTGAACAATCTAGTAACCCCCAAATGAGGCGAACCAAACCAATTATCTTTAGATAAAAGAAAAATACTGCAGATGCTGGAAATCTAGTTCTGATGAAGGGTCACTGACCTGAAACGTTAACTCTGCTTCTCTCTCCACAGATGCTGCCAGACCTGCTGAGTATTTCCAGCAATTATCTTTAGATATCAACAAATTAACTGTTAATTTAAAAAAATCTAAAATCTTAAACACTACTAAGATAAACCAATATCTAAAGACCTTACAACTTATTTTAAAAATCTAACTCCCGCATTTGCATATATATCACCAAACTAACAGTCGTTTGGTGTTTAATTAGCTGCCTGAAAAAATAGAAATAACAATAAAGTCTTTGCAGATTTCTGTTCCTGACAAAATGGAATCTTCAATGTAGAAACAGTCCAAGGTTGCTTGAAATCATCCCAGGTGTCTCTTCAATGATAGGAAATTCAGTTCAGCAGTTGAAGTGTTACTCTTTTTCCAGCAATGAGCACAGCAGATCAACAATTTGTTATTTTTTTTTAGGAATTAATCTGGCTTGACTTTTCAGAATTTTGAGAGATAAATAAATAAAATAACTTCTCTTCCTTCAATTTAAATTTGTCTGAGAGCTCTCCTTTCTCCCTTCAGATGCTAACACGCAGCTATGTCTCTCTGTCTCTGAATGAAACAGTTTTTTGCCAGCCAGTTTCAAAGTCAAACGGCAACATTGTATGTCCTGTTCTCCCTCTCTGTATGGTTGTATCCAGACAACCAAAGTGCACTTTAACTCGGTAACTTCTGAAGCTGGCTGCCTTAAAGAAGTACTGATCTTTTGCTGTCTTAAAGACACACCGCAATATTTCCTGAGGAAAAAAAAAAGAATCATGACAAGGGGGTGAGAGACTATCGGTTTTAATGAGGATTAAAGCATCAAAGGTGGAGGTGAGGGTATGGTTAAGTAGATCGGTAGCTGTGGAAATATCATGGAGAACAGAGGGCCAAAGTCTAGACAGTTGGGAATTTGAGAGTGTAGTTGTAAATGAAGCAGCAGTCTGAGCCTGCTTGGCACTAAGCTGGGCTTGCATGGCACAAGCAGAGATCTCATGACATCAGTCTGAATCTTCACAGATGTTGAGTGGCTTCTGCCGATGCTGCAATGGAAAATGTGACATTGACCATCAGACACTGCATCACGGCTGGGTCTGCAAGTCTGCTCATGGAGCTGGCCAATACTTGCATGCTGAAAAGAATGGGCTCCAAGCTCTTCTGAAGCCCTGTGCCATGTTGGAGCCAGACTTCACCATGTTCCTTGATAGAAACAACAGGCCCTTTGACTGGCCTGCCATTGCATCCACGAAGTCTTCATTTGAGTCCTCCACAGCAGATCTCATCTGCGACCTCACCCTCTGGGGAGCTGGCACATACATTATACTGTCTCCATAGTTATCTAAAGCTCACTCGTGCCCAGTGACTTATCATGTGCAGATCCCAGCTCTGTACTCCCCTCTAGGCCGCATGCAGTGCTAGTATCTGAACTGGTGGCTGTGAATGTGAAATCAAGTGACAGCGCTTCATCATCAGAGGTCTGCTCTTCCTCTGAACCTTCATCCTCAGGAACCACTGGCTGACAGGTGGCAGTTCTTGGGTACCTGAAAGCATATCTGAAGCTTTCACACCATACCAGATTGCAGGCTGACTGTGAATTGGGATTTGACAACATGCATAAGGCAAGACCATACTGTCATCCTGAATGGCTTCAATGATGCTTGTTGCCACGGCCTCACTGATGGCTGCAGCAATAATGCTATCTCCTCCAAAGGGGGATATGTATCTGTGGCTGCCCCACCTGTCCATTGTTGTTGCCCCCTGTTATGTGCCACCTTGTCTTACAAGATATAAAGAATAGTGTCAGTGAGTGTGTTGCAATGTGTATGTGTGATTTGCCTGTCATAGCTGAATACCTGGAAGTATGTGGAAACTGTGAGATGTCGATGTGAGACTTGTAGCAGCGAGTGAGGATGAGATGGAGAATTTGAATAGGGTTCTACTTGCTAGAGATTAATGATGGGTGAATGATGAGGGTGTGGTGCATTGAGCAGTGTATAAGGTTATTGCTGTGGTTGATACGACATGGCATTTGAAGATACATTCACTGATTGTGACCACTCGTGTGAGATTGAATTTCTTCCGACACTATCTACGTCCTCTGGGCCAGACTCCTATCATTGACCTCAGTGGTAATCTTATCCTGTTGCCTAGACAGGGGTCTCCCAGACCCCTGCACAAAGATAACCTCTCTCTTCCTCTCAACCTCATGCACTAAAGTTTGCAGTGCTGCAGCTGAGAACCTAGGGGACCTCTCTCTGGCATGCTGCTCCATTACTCTGGTTGCTTCCTGCTCCTAGTGTCTTGCTACCCAATTGAATGAGCTGCTGCAACTGGAATGCACCTTGTTTTTAAGAGATGCAGGCTACCTTTCATTGGTGCTAGCCTTGCACGAACTTGGGCCCCTGCTGAGTGTGCAGCCACTCAGCAGTGTGTTTAGTGCAGGACTGCATGCCTCAATCATGAAAATGAGCAGGCAGCACCAAGTTTGTGTGCTGCTTGCATCACTTTCATCAGGCATGGGGTAATAGCACACTGTGATCCCTATGCCTAATAATGGGTCTTATTGAATTTTTAGCCCATGGACTATAGAAGCTAAGAGTTAATGATGTTCCTACACAAGACCTTAATAAGATGTCCATTAGGGTACTGTGTGCAGTATTGGAGTCCATGCTATGGCAAGGACATTGACACTTTAGAGATGATACAAGGCAAATTCACTGGAATGTTTTCTGATATGAGACTGTACGAATATGAAGACTTAAAAAACTGGGACTTTTTTGGTTCGAAGAACACAGATTATGGGATGATATGATAGAAGTTTTTATATTGTGAAAGGATGCAACAGAGTAAATAGAAGGAAACTGTTCCTAGTAATTAAATGTAAGAGATTTGGAACAGGGAGCAGAAGAAACATCTTTATACAGCTAGTTGTGCAGTTTTGCAATTAATTTCAGGGATAGTGGTTGAAGTAGAAACTATGGAGGGTGGTTTCCTGCCTGACCACAACAGTATGAGGCCACACCAATTTTAGCAACTGAATTCCCACCTGGAATAAACAAGGAGTGGCAGCAGGCCCTTTGCTGTCTGTCAGTACTCAGGGAAGCACAGAGGTCTTATGGTAGGTAAGTGAGGGAGTCTGGGGCAGGGGAAGCTTCATCTTTCTTTCTGGTGCCTGGAGAAACACTCCTGCAGTCGGACCCCAATTAACATATGTGAATTCGGACCTCACTGGCTTTGGGTGAGCAGATTAGCTGCCTTTCCTGAAGTGTCTGTTAAAATTGGAAATGGTGGGTTCTGGGCAGCCAGGGCATTTAACTGTTCACCTGCCTTGCTTCTGCTAGGCTGCTAGTTTAAATTTATCCCCACCATGTCAACATTCAAGGTTAGATTGAATAGGTGGTTAAAGAAAAATGAATGAAGACTTGAACATGATTGGAACTTTTATCTCTTGGGCAGATTAAACACCAACTGGTAGGGCCAAATTGCATGAAGTCCCCAATATTTACAGGGACGCAGTGAGGGAAAAACAGTGGGAAAACAGGTTGAGGCTGGAGATGTGGAAGTCCTGTTGAATTTAATGGCAGAATCTTATTATAATTGCTTCTTTTAAGTGTCAGCTGTGGCTCGGTGGGCAGCACTCTTGCCTATGAACTACAAGGCTGTGAGTTCAAAGCCCACTCCAGGGCTTAAGCACAAAAGTCAAGGCTGACACTCCAGTGTGGTGCTGTTGGAGATGCTGTCTTTCGGATAGGACTAAGACCCCATTTTCTTGCTTGGGTGGATGTAAAAAATCCCAGAGCACTCTTTCAAAGAAGAGCAGGGGAGTTATTCTTAGTATCCTGGCCAATACTTATCCCTCAATCAACAGCACAAAAAATAGATTATCTGATCATTATCACATTGCTGTTCGTGAGAGTTTGCTATGCGCATACTGGTTGCTGCATTTCCTGCATTATAACAGTGACAACACTTCAAAAAGTACTTCATTTGCTGTAAAGTGCTATGAGACATCCAGGGTCGTGAATGGCACTATATAAATGCAAGTCTTTTTTCCGCCTCCTACCCGGCAGCAGGCCAAATTGCCAGACTCGACAGCTGCCAGGTGGGAAAATCAGCATCAGGAGGCCTGGGACGTTGTGGCGCGGAAAGGTCATGGTGCTTGTAAGTGAGGCCTGTGAATTCGGCAAGGGGGAGAGGTGAAGACAAAAGCTTCCTTGAGGAGCCTGGGGAAGCATTCCTGCTTCTCCTTGCCCACAAAATGCTATAAAAGGCACTTACCTTCTTGAGCCAGCAGCTCCTGCCTCCATTTCACTGATGGATTTCCTGAGCTTTGGGAAATCTGTGTAACAACTGTTAAACTTAGATCAGGCACCCAATTTCAGTGTAGGAGCCTGATTTAAATATGAAATGCGCCGCTGCACTCCACAAAAACTGCTTTGGTTAAAAATGGTGGGTTTGGGTCTTCATCCCCATTTTTCCATCATTAACCCCGCTCCGAACCTTTTCTATCCATAGTTGGGAGTTAGTACAAGGCCTATGTATTTCTATATCTCTTTCAACAAATTACAATAAAATTCTGCAAATACCCCTATCTAAAACATTTAAAACACAATTAAATCAATTTCTATACAGGGAAAGAAGTTGACAGTCAAAAAGAGAAAAGAGCAGATCTGACCTTGTGATAGGGTCTGAATTTTGTTTATATTATATTGTATGCTTAAACCAGAGAGGATTAATTTAAGAGGGTGAGTTAGCACACTATCTTTTCACTTCTGGGATCTGAGTTTTAATTCAGCACCAACTGAAGGAAGGGTGAGTGTCTTCTTTTTTGTCACTGTACGTATATCCCCACAGCCAATAATAAATGTTTTTCCCGTTCCTCCAACCCTCCCGCCCTGAAAATTTTATTCCTTCCCCCTCCCCACCAGGTTCTCACCTCGGAACTCCGTACGGATCGAGGTGGGCGTCTCCCCACAACAGGTGAAACATGAGATAGAAGATCTAGATATAAAAATTCATCACCTAGTGAATGTAACACCACCGAAACTGAGTCAAATTAGAGATGAGACCAACAAAGACGAGAAGTTACAGATGCTGTCTCAGCAAATGTTCCAGGGATGGCCTGATAAGATACAGCACACACAGCCAGCAATACGGCAGTTCTGGTCTATCAGAGATGACATCTCACTAGAAGATGATGTTCTGCTGACCGGAACCAGAATAATCATCCCCAAAACAATGCAGGAAGAACTTCTCCAAAAAATACATGAAGGCCACGTGGGAATGCAGAAGTGTAAGCTCAGAGCCAGATCAGCTGTGTACTGGATTGACATATACAAAGGTATTGAAAATATGGTGTCTACATGCAATGTATGTCAGAAGTACAGAAACTCCCAACAGAAAGAGGAGATGATAGCTACTGAAGTACCATTCAGACCATGGCATACTGTACAAGCCGATTTATTCACACAATCAAAAATGATACCTCAGTCGCAGACTACTACTCAAAGTTCCCTTTTATCCGGAAGGTGAAAGACTTGAGAGTCACAAGAACCATCTCTGCAGTACGAGTTCTGTTCGCTGAGCAAGGGATTCCTGAAAGGTTAATATGTGACAATGGCACCCAATTTACATCCAGAGAATTTAAGGAATTCGCTGACCAGTATGGGTTCAACACCATCACCTTATCACCACACTGCCCACAGGGACACATATTTTAGAAAGACACGTCCAGACTTGGGTGAGGGAACTAATGTAACATTTCCAAGTTTGCCGACGACACAAAGCTGGGGGTAATGTGAAGAGAAAAAGATTAGTGAAGCCAAATGTAGGTCCCTCACAGTCAGAAACGGGGGAAATTATAATGGGGAACAAAAAAAATGGCAGAACAATTAAACATATACTTTGATTCTGTCTTCACAAACGAGGACACAAATAACCTCCCAGTGTTCGGGTGGCACAGTGGCGCAGTGGTTAGCACCGCAGCCTCACAGTTCCAGGGACGCGGGTTCAATTCTGGGTCCTGCCTGTGCGGAGTTTGCAAGTTCTCCCTGTGACCGCGTGGGTTTTCGTCGTTTCCTCCCACAGCCAAAGACTTGCAGGTGATAGGTAAATTGGCAGTTGTAAATTGCCCCTAGTATAGGTAGGTGGTAGGGAATATGGGATTACTGTAGGGTTAGTATAATTGGGTGGTTGTTGGTCGGCACAGACTCAGTGGGCCGAAAGGGCCTGTTTCAGTGCTGTATCTCTAAATAAATAAAATAAAAAATGTTAGGGAACCAAGGGTCTAATGAGAGGAAGGAACTGAAGGAAATCAGTATTAGTAAAGAAAAATTCTTTTTTTTAAGAGAGATACAGCACTGAAACAGGCCCTTCGGCCCACAGAGTCTGTGCCAACCAACCATTTATACTAATCCTACATTAATCCCATATTCCCTACCACATCCCCACCACCGACCTACATTAGGGGCAATTTACAATGGCCAATTTACCTATCAACCTCCAAGTCTTTGGCTGCAGGAGGAAACCGGAGCACCCGGCGCAAACCCAAGCAGTCACAGGGAGAACTTTCAAACTCCACACAGGCAGTACCAAGAATCAAACCTGGGTCACTGGAGCTGTGAGGCTGCGGTGCTAACCACTGCACCACTGTGTTCTATAGACAGTGGAGCAGTTCCTACAGATTGGAGGGTGGCAAATGTAACACCACTATTTAAAAAAGAAGGGAGAAAAAAAAACAGGGAATTACAGACCAGTTAGCCTTACATCAGTAGTGGGGAAAATGCTATAGTCTATTATAAAGGGTGTGATAGCAGAACACCTGGAAAGCATAAACAGGATTGTACAAAGTCAGCATGGGTTTACAGAAGGGATGCTTAACAAATCTACTGGAGTGTTTTGACGATGCAACTAGTAGAATAGATAAGGGAGAATCAGTGGATGTGGTGTATTTGGATTTTCAGAAGGCTTTTGATAAGGTCCCACAAAAGAGGTTAGTGTGCAAAATTAATGGGATTGCGGGTAATACACTGGCATGGATTGAGAATTGGTTGACAGACAGGAAACAGAAAGTAGGAATAAACGGGTCTTTTTCCGGGTGGCAGGCAGTGACTAGTGGTGTACTGCAGGGATCAGTGCTTGGGCCCCAGCTATTCACAGAATCACAGAATAATGCAGTGCAGAAGAGGCCCTTCGGCCCATCGAGTCTGTACTGGTGCATTAAAGACACATGACCTGTCTTCCTAATCCCATTTGCCAGCACTTGGCCCATAGCGTGCCAAGTGCTCATCCAGGTACTTTTTAAAGGATGTGAGGCAACCCGCCTCTACCACCCTCCCAGGTAGTGCATGCCAGACCATCACCACCCTCTGGGTAAAAAGGTTCTTCCTCAAATCCCCCTTAAACCTCCTGCCCCTCACCTTAAACTTGTGTTCCCTCGCAACAGACCCTTCAACTAAGGGGAACAGCTGCTCCCTATCCACCCTGTCCATGCCCCTCATAATCTTGTACACCTCGATCAAATAACCCTTCAGTCTTCTCTGCTCCAGCGAAAGCAACCCAAGCCTATCCAACCTCTCTTCATAGCTTAAATGTTCCATCCCAGGCAACATCCTGGTGAATCGCCTCTGCACCCACCCCCCCCAGTGCAATCACATCCTTCCTATAATGTGGCGACCAGAATTGCACACACTACTTCAGCTGTGGCCTTACCAAAGTTCTATACAACTCCAACATGACCTCCCTGTTTTTGTAACCTATGCCTCAATTGATAAAGGCAAGTGTCCCATATACCTTTTTCACCACCCTATTAACCTGCCCTTCTGCCTTCAGAGATCTATGGACAAACACGCTAAGGTCCCTTTGTTCCTCGGAATTTCCCAATGTCAGGCCATTCATTGAATACTTGCGTGTCACATTACTCCTTCCAAAGTGTATCACCTCACACGTTTCAGGGTTAAATACCATCTGCCACTCTTCTGCCCATTTGACCATCCCGTCTATATCTTCCTGTAACCCAAGACACTCAACCTTACTGTTAACCACTCGGCCAATCTTTGTGTCATCCGCAAACTTGCTGATCCTACCCCCCACATAGTCATCTATGTCATTTCTCTAAATGACAAACAATAGGGGACCCAGCCCAGATCCCTGAGGTACGCCACTGGACACTGGCTTCCAGTCACTAAAACAGCCGTCTGTCATCACTCTCTGTCTCCTACAGCTAAGCCAATTTTGAATCCACCTTATCAAGTTACCCTGTATCCCATGTGCATTTGCTTTCTTGATAAGTCTCCCATGTGGGACCTTGTGGAAAAGTCTTCAACATCAAACAAGGTTTAAGAAGAATACTGAGCCCCAACGAAAAGCAAGATCAACCTACAAAAGGACTCTACAGCGTGCTCGAAGCACAGTAACAAAAAAACCCTCCTCAGAGATTGCCTCAAACTTTTCCACTTTACCTTTTCTTCTGCTCTTTTCTGTCTCTATTTGCATGTGCGTATCATGTATGCATGCTAGCGTGGGACATGGTGTGTATCCATAGGCGTTAACCGAATTAGAGTTTGTAGTTTAAGTTGAATAAAATTTCACCTTTCTTCTTTAAACCTAAGAAAGCCTATTTGTGCTAATTTATTTGCCTTATAATTGGAAAGCAGTGAATAAGGATTCACCAAAGGGGAGCTCAAAACACGGTGTGTTTAAAATCAAACCCTATTGCAGTAAGACCAGGTGAAGGCTGAGAGGGAACCCTAGACACCTTTCTCACCTGATCCTAACAACAATTATATTAGGGAAAAAAGTGTCAGGAACAATGAGGGCCCCTTGAAAACTGTAATGATGAAACTGTCAATGAAAATAAGGAAATGGTGGACATGTTGAACAATTACTTTGCATCAGTATTCAGAGTAGAGGAAAAGGTTAGCTTGCCAGAAATCCCAAGGAAACTAATATTGAAACAGGGACAGAAACTCACCAAAATTAACATAAGAAAATAACAGTAATAAAGAATATAATGGTACTGAAGAAAGGTGAGAGAGGAAAGCCAGGGAATTATAGAGCAGTTAGCCTAACATCTGTTGTCAGTAAATTTCTAGAGTCCATAATTAAGTATAGAATGACTGAAGTCTTTGAAAATTTTCAGCTGATCAGAGAGAGCAAACATGGATTTGTCAAGGGTAAATCATGCCTGACAAATCTGATTGAATTTTTGAAGAGGTGTCTAAATTAGTGGGCAGGGGAATGTTAGTTGCTGTTATTTATGTGGACTTCGAGAAGGCAATGATGGCAAATATGAGGTCATCCACTTGGATATAAAAAGTATTGAACAGGGTACTTTCTAAAGGATACTTTGAAAAGCTAGAAACAGTGGAGGCCCAAAGAGACCTGGGGTTCCAGTTACATAGATAATTAACATGTCATGAGCAGGTACAGAAAATAATCAAAAAGGCTAATGAAATGTTCACCTTTACATCTAGGAGACTAGAATACAAGGGGGTAGAAGTCATGCCTCAACTATACAAAGCCCCAGTTAGATCACACCTGGAGTACTTTGAGCAGCTCTGGGCACTACACCTTCGGAAGGATATATTGGTATTGGAAGGAGTGCAGCGTAGATTTCCCAGAATGATACCTGGATCCCAAGGGCTAAAATACAAGAAAAGATTACACAAATTAGGGTTGTATTCCTTGGAATTTCAAAAGGTAAGGGCTAATTGTAGGCTAAGGGTAGGTTTTCAAAATATTAAGGGCATCTGACCCGATAGATGCAGTGAAACTATTTTTGCTGATTGCGGAGCCTCGGACTAGAGGTATAGTCTAAAAATTAAAACCAGATGTTACAAAAGTGAAATTAGGAAACACTTCGACACATAAAGTGTGGTTGAATTTGAGAACTCTCTTCTGCAAATGTCAATTGATGCTCGCACAATTTTAAATCTGAGATTGATCATTTTTGTTGTCCAAAGGTATTAAGGGATATGGGGCAAGTTGGGTATATGGAGATAGGTCACAGAGCAGCCTGATCTCATTGAATTGTGGAACAGGCTCAAGGGGCTAAATGACCTACTGCTATTGTTAAGGAGAGCTATCAGGCATTTGTTAAAGGCAAATCGTGTCCAACTAACTTGATTGAATTCTTTGACGAGGTAACAGAGAAGGTTGAATAAGGTACAGCAGTAGATGTATATATGGTCTTTTGGTAGACATTTAACAAAATGTCACACAGGAGACTTAAGAAGGAAGCCCATGGAATTAAGAAGAAAGTGGCAGTATGGATTCAAAATTAGATCAGTGACAGAAAGCATAGGTTGGTGGATGTTTTTCAGACTGGGAGATGGTTTACAGTGGTGTTCCCCAAGAGTCAGTTTTGGGTGCATTACTATTTTCAATTTTTATGAGCAACCTAGACTTGGGTGCAGGGAATAAAAACAAAAAATACTCAGCAAGTCTGGCCAGCAACTGTGGAGAGAGAAACAGAGTTAATGTACCAAGTTGATGACCTTGGTGACCTGTGAGTGTTTCCAGAATTTTCTGTTTATATTTCAGATTTCCATCATCCTCAGTATTTTGTTTTTGCTCGGATGTAGGGAGCAGCATCATAAAGTTTGCAGATGTTACGAAGCTTGGCAAAGTAGTCGATAGTGATGAGGATAGTTACAGGCATCAGGATGACATAGACAGGATGGTGAGATGGGCAGAAACATGGCAGATGGAGTTCAATGCGGAGAAGTGTAAAGTGATGCACTTTGGGATGACTAATATGGAAGGACAGTGTAGTGTAAATAACACGATTTTGAAAAGTGTAGATGAACAGAGACCTTGGTGTCCATGTACACAAATCCTTAAAGGTGGCAGGGCAAAGTGATAAGGTAGTTAAAAAGCATATGGGTTACTTGGGTTTATAGATAGAGGAATAAAATATAAAAGAAAAGCGATCATGCCAGAATTTAGTAAATCACTGGTTGGGCTTCAGCTGGAGTATTGTGCACAATTCTGCATACCACACTTCAGGAACGATTTAAGGCCTTAGAAAAGGTAAAGAGACAAAACTCATCTAGTTCACTAATGGCCTGTAAGGATGAAAATCTGCAGTCCTTACCCAGTCTGACCTATATATGATTCCAGACCCACAGCAATGTGATTGATTCTTGTCTGTCCTCTGAAATGACTAAGCAAGCCATTCAGTTCTACCAACCTGTAATGAGAGAAAAGCATAAGAAGAATAAAACTGTACAGATACTCAGATTTGACCTAGGCATCAGATTCAGATGCAACAAAGACACTCCCAGCCCAGTCCTCCTCACTGAGAAATGGATATTTGTGCTCAACTGAGAGAACTGTCCCACAGACTTGTTAAGCAGCAGCATGACATAGTCATACTCACTGAATAATACTTTACAGTCAATGTCCAAGACTCCTCTATCACCATCCCTGGGTATGTCCAGAGGTGGCGGTACACTGATATACAGTCAGAAGAGTGTGGTCCTGAGAGTCCTCAACATTGACTTCGAACCCCACGAAGACTCATGGTATTAGGTATCATCTCAGTCCCAGGACATTACTGCAGGAGTTCCTCAGGGTAGTGTCCCAGGCCCAACCATCTTCAGCTGCTTCATCAACAACCTCCCCTCCATCATAAGGTCAGAAGTGGGGATGTTCACTGCACAATGTTCAATACCATTCATGACTCCTTGGATACTGAAGCAGTCCATGTCTATATGGAGCAAGACCTGGAAAACATCCAGCCTTGGGCTGATAAGTGGCAAGTAACATTTGCGCTGCACAAGTGCCAGGCAATGATCATCTCAAACAAGAGAGTATTTAACCATCTCCCCTTAATGTTCAATGGCATTATCATCACTAAATCCCCCACTATCAACATCCTGGGGGTTACCATTGACCAGAAGTGGAACTGGACCAGCCACATAAATGCTGTGGCTACAAAAGCAGGTCAGATGCTGGGAATTCTGCAGCAAGTAACTCACCTCCTGTCTCCCCAGTGCCTGTCCAACATATACAAGGCACAAGTCCACTTGCCTGGATGGATGCAGCTCCACCAACACTCAAGAAGCTCGACACCATTCAGGCCAAAGCAACTCGCTTGATTGTCACCCCATACACAATTTTCAAGATTCACTCCCTCCACCGATGCACCGTGGCAGCAGCGTGTACCATCTGCAAGATGCACTGCAGCAACTCACCAAGGCTCCTTTGACAGCACCTTCAAACCTGCGACCTCTACCATGTGGAAGGGCAAGGGCAGCAGACACATGGGAACACCACCACCTGCAAGTTCCAAGTTCCCCTCCAAGCCACACACCATCCTGACATGGAACTATATCGCTGTTCCTTCACCTTCACTGGGTCAAAGTCCTGGACCTCCCTTCCTAACAGCACTGTGGGTGTACCCCAAGGATTGCAATGGTTTAAGAAGGCAGCTCACCATCACCATTCCAAGGGCAGTTAGGGATGGCCAATAAATGCTGGCCTAGCCAGTGATGCCCACATCCCATGAACAAATTTTAAAAAGGTCAAACACGGCAAGGAAACTATTGATTATCACTTACCTCCCTTCCACCCCTCAGCTAATGAATCAGTGCTCCTGCATGTTGTTCAACACCTAGAAGAAGCACTAAGGGTAGCAAGGGCACCGAGTATAGTCTGGATGGGGGAATTCAATGCTCATTATCAAGAGTGGCTTGTAGCACCACACTGACCAAGCTGGCTGACTCCTGAGGTACATAGCTGTCAGACTGGCCCACTGTAGGTGGTGAGAACAAACAAGAGGGAAAAAACCTATTTGACCTCGTCCTCACCAATCTATCTGTTGCAGATGCATCTGTCGGCACATTCTTGTGCATACAAAGTCCCATTTTAACAATGAGGACATCCTCCACCGTGTTGTGCATCACTACCACCGTGTTAAATGAGGAAATGTCTGGAAACAATTACCCAGGACAAAATTAATTGAAACTTGGAAAAATATGAGTTAATAAATGAAAGCCAGCACAAGTTTGTTAAAAGCAAATTACATTTGACTAACTTGATTGCATTCTTTGATGAAGTAACAATGAGATTTGGTGAGGGTAGTGTGGTTGAGGTTGTGTATTGTGAACTTTCAAAAGATTTTTGATGAAGTATCACAAAATAGACTTTAAAGCAAAATAGAAGTCCATGGCATTAAAGGAGCTGTGCTGCATAGACATGAAATTGGCTAAGGGACAGAAAACAGGGAGAAGTGGTGAACAATTGTTTTTCTGACTGGAGGGAAGTATGCAGTGCTATTTCCCAGGGATCAGTATTGGGACCACTTCTCCTGATATACATACATGACCTGGACTTGGGTATACAGGGCATAATTACACAAACTAGGGTTGTATTTCTTGGAATCTAAAAGGTTAAGAGATGATTTGATTGAAGTTTGCATTATATTAAGGGGAACTGATAGGGTAATAGAGAGAAACTATTTCCACTGGCTGGGATGTCTAGGACTAAGAGACATGGGTGGAACCTTATGTGTGCCACGGCGTTCCCGACAGTGGGACCGGAGGTTGTCTTCCATTGTGAATCACGTTTCCCACGCGATTTTGTATTTAAATTAGCCATGCGAAGATGGGTACGGGGGACACGTGATCATGTGGCGGGGCGGCCTTTCATTGGTGGAACCTGCCATCACTGCCCCGAGTACCATGATTGCCAGATATAAAAGATTCTGTGCTTGCAGCCTCAAGGATCAGCAGCCTTCCTTTCATGTAAGTATTTTCAGACTAACTTAAATTGAAGCTTTTACTTAAATCAAAATGTTTTTCCCTTCCCTATTTTGTGAAAAACACCACCAACTTCATATTATTTATTTTGCCTACAGCCTAAGTGAATCACATGGCAGCCGGCAGGCAGTGTCCCGCCCTACAGTTCAGTGATGCCTCCCTGCAGGTTCTCCTCCAGGCGGTCAGGGAAAGGCAGGCCCTCTTCCCTGCAGATGGAGTCAGAAGACACTCCCGCCTCACCAAGGTGGCCTGGATGGAGGTAGCAGAGGAGTTCTCGAACTGTGGGATCACTTGTGGAACATGGGTGCAGTACTGTAAGCATATCAATGACTTGCTGAGATTGGCGAGGGTAAGCGGTCCTGGCGAAGCTGTTGCATTGTTTTCTTCCACGGCTCTGTGTCTTTAAGGCAGAGGGCATGTGAGGTATGCAGTGGATTGCGTGAGTAGCATCAGTGCCATTCACAAAATGATGTTGCGCCAAGATGAAGATTTGGATGTGTTGTGCGAAAGCCAATGCAGAATGAATGATGTTGATGCATGTATGCAATGGTTGCAATGCAACATTTGCCATCTCATTAATTCTGCACTGTCTGCTGCAGGATAATTGGAACCACAACCAGTGTGAGCATGCTAAGATGGGAGCACACAGGAGATACTCAATCACCATTGCTGCAGAGCCCCAGTAGGATGGAGCCATCAAGGCCCCATTCCTCCAAAGGATGCCTGCCATGGTTATCCACAGCAGCGGGTCAGCGCACTGAGCAGAAGACTCTCCCGCCTCACCAAGCCAGCCTGCATGGAGGTAACAGAGGAGTTCTCGAACTGTGATGTTTGAAATTTAAAGCAGGCAGCTTGACTCTGATTGGCCAAGGCATTGCTCTGAGGAATGAACCAGCGAATGGCTGTCACTTATTTTGTTCAGCTGAAACAGGCGCAATGTGTTTCTGTCTGCGAAGAACAGGGCCCCGTGTATTAATATATGTAGCTTCCAGTACGTGCAAATGCGCCACACTGCGAGCCCTACCGACAATCTTAAATTGATTGCCAGCGTTGCCTGGTTTAAATTTCAAACAAAGCTTCAGTTAACTGTCAGTCCCTGTAAACTACTGCATTCTCCATGGCAACGCCTCTACCAATCAGAGTTCACTTGCCAACCAATTAGCACTCTCTTCTCATGCAGTATAACTTGTTGTTTTCCCTTACATTTGTTATTCTTGTGTTTGTCCTGATGAGTGCAAGACGAAAAGCTTCAACAACATGTCTCTATTTTCAGCAATTCTCAAGTTCTGTACGACCAAACATTTTTATTTCAGGCAAAATTTGATTCACTCTCTGTAATGTTTTGCTTGGTTACAGATGGATACAAAGATATTTTTTGGAGGGCTATGGCAGGAACGCAATGATGTTTACAAAGCATGTCAGGAAATGTCCAGTGTCCATATCTCATTGGATTTTGAGCCTTCACTCTTCAATGATGGCTGTTTTCCTATTGATGAATATTAACTATTTCCAATACTGTCATGCCTTTTGTTTTCTACAGTCATGACTTAACGTTGCTTGCAGTGGTGTGTAGCCCAAACATGATTTCAAATGCCAATCACATGAAAATGAAGCAGCGCTTTGTTAAGATTACAGAGACATCAGGCAAAAGGGAATTTCTGTGGGGAATTGTTACGTTTCTCCTCCCAACGTTCCTTGATGATGTGGCTTATTGTTGGCTGAAGCGTCCATAAATGAGGTTCTCCCTGCTGTCCCTTGCATATCTCTCCATTGCCCTCACATTGATGATGGCATCGTTGTCATTGTTGCCCACCTCCTCACCCTCTTCATAGTCATCCTCATCTGAGGAGGACTGGTGTTCGTCCTGTTCCTCCGCCTGCAGAATGCTGCTATGTCATATTGCAAGGTTGTGCAAGGCACAGCAGATAATGATTATTCATGACATCCTTTGTGGCGTGTACTGAAGAGCCCTCCAGACCGGTCAAGGCAATGGAATTGCATTTTCAGCATGCCAATGGTGTGTTCAATGATGGCTCTGGTTGATGCATGTGCAGCATTGTACCTTGCTTCAGCAGTGCTTTGGGCATGATGTACTGGTGTCATCAATCATGTACAAAGCGGGTAACTCTTGTCACCCAGGATCCATCCATCCCCATTGGCTGGTTCCTTGAGAACTGCTGGCAGCTGGGAGTTCCTCAAAATGTAGGAATCATGACAGTTCCCAGGGAAATGTGCGCAAAATGCATGATTCTTCTCCTGTAGTCGCACATTTAAAGAGTGGAAGCCTTTGTGATTGACAACTGCAGCAGGCTGGTCCCAGGGAACTCTAACGGCTACATGAGTACAGTTGATCACCCCTTGCACTCTAGGGAACCCAGCAATGGCGCCAAATGCCACAGACCTTGCTGCCTGCCTATCCTCGTCTACAGGTAAGTAGGTGAAATCATTGGCATGTTGAAAAGGGGCATTGGTCACCTCTTTGATGCACTGGTGGGTCACAGACTGCGAGATGCCTCCCATGGATCCCTGGAAGGAGCTGGTGTAAAACAAATTGAGTGCATTAGTCACCTTGAGAGCAACTGGCATGGGATGCCCATCAAAGCCAAGTAGCTGCAGGTCATACCGCAGGATTCTACAAATTTATGTGACTATTTCACATGACATCCTTAGGCATCTCTGGCCTTGCCTCTCTGACATTTGTAGCCAATTTGTCCATGTCCTGAGGATGGAATGACATGCCAGTACCTGTCTTCGATAAGGCCTTTCCTGGATGTTATCCTTCGGAGCATCCTCACCTTCTGGTTCTGTCTGTTGCTGAGTCATAGAGTCATTTACGGCACAGAAGGAGGCTATTCGACTCATCGAGTCCATACTGGCTCTCCACAGAGCTATGCAGTCAGTCCCTTTCCCCGATTCAAACCCTGTAGTCCTGCAAGTCTGTTTCTCTCAGGTGGCCATCCAACTTCCTCTTGAGGTCATTGGTCATCTCCACTTCCACCACCCTTGTGGGCGGTGGGTTCCAGTCCTTGCCAACCGCTGTGTAAAAAAGTGATTCCTCATATTGCCCCTGCATTTTGGCCAAAACTTTCAATCTGCGTCCCCTCGTCTTTGTACCATTTGTTAATGGGAACAGTTTTTCCTTAGAACCATAGAAAAATTACAGCACAGAAGGAGGCCATTTAGCCCGTTGTATCCGTGCTGGTTGAAAAAATTAGCCGCCCAATCTAATTCCACTTTTCAGCATCTGGTCCATAGCCTTGCAGGTTACAGCACTTCAAGTGCATGTACCTTTTAAAAGAATTGAGGGTTTCTGCCTCCACCACCATTCCTGACAGTAAATTCCAAGATATCCACCACCCTTTGGGTGAAAAAGTTTTTCCTCATGTTCCCACTAATTCTTCTGCCAATCATCTTAAATCTGTGCCCCCTGGTAATTGACCTCTCCGCAAGGGGAAACAGGTCCTTCCTGTCGACTCTATCTAAGCCCCTCATAATTTTGTACACCTCAATTAAGTCACCCCTCATAAGATCATAAGATCATAAGAACTAGGAGCAGGAGTAGGCCGTCCGGCCCCTCGAGCCTGCTCCACCATTCAATAAGATCATGGCTGATCTTTTCGTGGACTCAGATCCACTTACCCGCGCTCTCACCGTATCCCTCAATTCCTTTATTGTTCAAAAAGATATCTACCTTAGCTTTAAAAACGTTTACTGAAGAAGCGTCAACTACTTCACTGGGCAAGGAATTCCATAGATTAACAACCCTCTGGGTGAAGAAGTTCCTTCTTATTTCAGTCCTAAATCTGCTCCCTCTAATCTTGAGGCTATGCCCTCTTGTCCTAGCTTCACCTGCCAGTGGAAACATCCTCTCTACTTGTATCTTATCTATTCCCTTCATAATTTTATATGTTTCTATAAGATCCCCCCTCATTCTTCTGAATTCCAATGAATATAATCCCAATCTACTCAATC
The DNA here is from genome assembly GCF_036365525.1 of Heterodontus francisci. Lineage (NCBI taxonomy): Eukaryota > Metazoa > Chordata > Chondrichthyes > Heterodontiformes > Heterodontidae > Heterodontus > Heterodontus francisci. The sequence goes on along the minus strand of NC_090372.1, from coordinate 50,874,844 downwards.
TCTCCTCAAAAGCCAACCCCCTCAACTCCGGAATCAACCTAGTGAACCTCCTCTGCACCCTCTCCAGTGCCAGTACATCCTTTCTCAAGTAAGGAGACCAAAACTGCACACAGTACTCCAGGTGCGGCCTCACCAGTACCTTATACAGCTGCAACATAACCTCTCTGCTTTTAAACTCAATCTCTCTAGCAATAAAGGACAAAATTCCATTTGCCTTCCTAATTACTTGCTGTACCTGCAGACCAACCTTCTGCGATTCATGCACAAGGACACCCAGGTCCCTCTGCATAGCAGCATGCTGCAACTTTTTACCATTCAATTAATAATCCTTTTTACTGTTACTCCTACCGAAATGAATGACTTCACATTTATTAACATTGTATTCCATCTGCCAGACCTTTGCCCACTCATTCAATGTATCTATGTTCCTCTGCAAAGTTTCACAGTCATCTGCACACTTTGCTCTGCCACTCATCTTAGTGTCATCTGCAAACTTTGACACCCTACACGTGGTCCCCAACTCCAAATCATCTATATAAATTGTAAATAATTGCAGTCCCAACACCGATCCCTGAGGCACACCACTAATGACTGATTGCCAACCAGAATAGCACTCATTTATCCCCACTCTCTGCTTCCTGTTAGTCAACCAATCCTCTATCCATGCTAATACTTTACCCCTGACGCCATGCATCCTTATCTTATGCAGCAGCCTCTTGTGCGGCACCTTGTCGAAGGCCTTTTGGAAATCTAGGTACACCACATCCACTGGGTCCCCATTGTCCACCTTGTTCGTAATGTCATCATAGAATTCCAAAAGATTTGTCAAGCATGACCTGCCCTTCATGAACCCATGCTGCGTCTGCCCAACGGGACAATTTCTATCGAGATGCCCTGCTATTTCTTCCTTGATAATAGACTCAAGCATCTTCCCCACTACAGAGGTTAAGCTAACCGGTCTATAATTCCCCTTTTTTTTTCTACCTCCCTTTTTAAACAGTGGCGTCACATCTGCTGTTTTCCAATCTGCTGGGACTACCCCAGAGTCCAGTGAATTTTGGAAAATTACCGTCAGTGCACCTGCTATTTCTCCCGCCATCTCTTTTAGTACCCTGGGATGCATTCCATCAGGGCCAGGAGACTTATCAATCCTTAGCTCCATTAGCTTGCCCAACACTACCTCTTCCGTAATAATGATTGTTTCCAGGTCCTCACCTATGTTCGTCTCTTTGTCAATTACTGGCATGTTATTAATGTCCTCCACTGTGAAGACCGATACAAAATACCTGTTCAATGCCTCGGCCATTTCATCATATCCCATAGCTAAATTCCCCTTCTCATCCTCTAAAGGACCAACGTTTACTTTAGCCACTCTTTTTCGTTTTATATATTTATAGAAACTTTTGCTATCAGTCTTTATATTCTGTGCTAGTTTTTTCTCATGTTCTATCTTACTTTTCTTTATAGCTCTTTTTGTGGCTTTCTGTTGACCTTTAAAGTTTTTCCAATCTTCTAGTTTCATGCTGTTTTTGGCCACTTTGTATGCCTTCTCTTTCAATTTGATAGCCTCCCTTATTCCCTTAGACACCCATGGCAGATTACCCCTTTTCTTCCAGTCCTTCCTTTTCACTGGAATATACTTTTGCTGAGCACTTTGAAAAATTGCTTTAAAAGTCCTCCACTGCTCGTCAACTGTCCCATCATAAAATCTTTGTTTCCAGTCTACTTTAGCCAAGTCCTCCCTCATTCTATTGTAGTCCCCCTTGTTCAAGCGCAGGACCCTGGTATTGGATTTTATCTTCACACTTTCTATCTGTATTTTAAATTCAACCATACTGTGATCACTCCTTCCAAGAGGATCCCTAACTATGAGGTCATTAATTATTCCTGTCTCATTACACAGGATCTAGGATAGCTTGCTCCCTCGTCGGTTCCATTACATACTGTTCAAGAAAACTATCACGGATACACTCAACGAACTCCTCCTCAAGGCTACCCTGACTGAGCTGGTTCAACCAATCTACATGTAGATTAAAATCCCCCATGATAATTGCCATACCATTTTAACAGGCATTAGTTATTTCTTTGTTTATTGCCCGCCCCAATGTGATGTTATTATTTGGTGGCCTATAGACTATGCCTATCAATGACTTTTTCTTAGAGTTTCTAATTTCCACCCAAATGGATTCAATCTCATTCTCCATAGAACCTATATCATCTCTCAGCACCGCCCTGATGTCGCCCTTGAATATCAGAGCTACACCACCTCCCTTACCTTCCTGTCTGTCCTTCCAAATAGTCTGGTACCCCTGGATATTTAACTCCCAGTCGTGACCAACCTGTAACCATGTCTCCGTAATGGCTATCAAATCATATTCATTCGCGATGATTTGTGCCGTTAACTCATCAACCTTGTTACGAATGCTACGAGCATTCAGGTAAAGTGCCTTCTAGCTTTCTTACCCTCATGATTTCCAACATCTCTAATAATAACTCCTGAGTTATCCTTCCTTTCTGCTTCTTTCATAGTCTGCCTTGAACTTAAACCCTCCTGCACAGATGTTAACCTGCTGCTTACCTTTTTATTTACCATCATACTCCCTGTCGTTTTCCCTTTCCCTTCCCCCCGAGTCACTAGTTTAAAGTCCTAGAGACCACCCTATTTTTCCGTTTCGCTAGAACACTGATTCCAGATCGGTTCAGGTGGAGACAATCCCATCGGTACAGATCCCCCCGGTTCCAAAACTGATGTCAATGCTCCATGAAATGGAACCCCTCTTTCCCACTCCACTCCCTTAGCCACGTGTTTACTTCCCTAATATTCTTATCCCTAAGCCAATTTGCACGTGGCTCGGGCAGTAATCTGGAGATTATGACGCTCGAGGACCTGTTCCTTAATTTCGTTCCTAGTGCTTTATAATCCCCAAACAGGTCCTCCATCCTAGCCTTGCCTATGTTGTTAGTCCCAATGTGGACCACAACAACTGGATCCTCCCCCTCCCGCTCCAATATCCTTTCAAGCCGGTCAGAGATGTCCTGCACCCTGGCACCGGGCAGGCAACACACCATGTGGGACTCCCAATCCGGCTTGCAAAGGATACTATCTATCCCCCTAATTATAGAATCCCCTATAACTACCACTTGTCTTTTTGCTCCCCCCTTTTGAATGGCCTTCTGTACCATGGTGCCATGGTCAGTTGGCTCATCCTCCCCGCAACCCTTTTCCTCATCCACACAGGGAGCAAGTATCTTGTACCTGTTGGATAAGGTCAAAGGCTGAGGCTCCTCCACTCCTGAACTCAGCCTCCTCAGTTCTAAAGAAAACAACCCTAACCTATCCAATCTTTCTTCATAGCTGCAACTTTCAAGCCCTGGCAACATTCTTGTAAATCTCCTCTCTACTCTCTCCAGAGCAATTATATCCTTCCTGTAATGTGGTGTCCAGAACTGTATGCAATACTCCAGCTGTGGCTTAACCAGCATTTTATACAGTTCCAGCATTACATCACTGCTTTTGTATTCTATACCCTGGCCAATAAAGGAAAGCATTCCATATGCCTTCTACAGCACTCTAACTACCTGTCCTGCCACCTTTAGGGACCTGTGGACATGCACTCCAAGGTCTCTCACTTCTTCTACCTGTCTTGATATCCTCCCGTTTATTGTGTATTCCCTTGCTTTATTTGTCCTCCCAAGTGCATTACCTCACAATTCTCTGGATTGAATTCCATTTGCCACTTTTCCACCCACTCAACCAAACCATTGATATCATTCTGCAGTCTACAGCTGACCTCTTCACTATCAACTACAAGGCCAATTTTTGTGTCATCAGCAAATTTCCCAATCATGCCTCCCACATTTAAGTCCAAATCATTAATATATACCACAATCAACAAGGGACCCAACACTGAACTTTGTGGAACACCACTGGAAATCACTTTCCATTTGCAAAAACATTCCTCAGCTACTACCCTTTGTTTCCTGTCACTGAGCCAATTTTGGATCCAACCTGCCCCATTCTCCTGTATCCCATGGGCTTTCATTTTACTGACCAGTCTGCCATGGGGGACCTTGTCAAATGCCTTACTAAAATCCATGTAGACCACATCCACTGCATTACCCTCATCAATCCTCCTTGTTACTTCCTGAAAGAATTCAATTAATTTAGTAAGACATGACCTTCCCTTAACAAATGCATGCTGACTAGCCCTGATCAATCCGTGCTGTTCTAAGTGGTAGTTTATTATGTCCCTCAGAATTGATTCTAATAATTTACCCACCACCGAAGTCAGACTGACTGGCCTATAATTATTTGGCCTATCCCTCGCACCCTTTTTAAACAATGGTATAACGTTTGCAGACCTCCAATCCTCTGGCACCTCGCCCGTATCCAGTGAGGATTTGAAGATAATCCTCAGCACATATGCTATTTCCTCCCTGGCTTCCTTTAAGAACCTGGGATGCAATCCATCTGGCTCTGGCAATTTATCCACTTTCAAGGATGTCAGACCCTCCAGTACTTCCTCTCTCGTTATGCTAATCATATCTAATATTTCAAACTCCTCTTTTACTACATTGTCTGCATCATCTTGCTCCTTTGTGAAGACAGGGGCAAAAAAACTCATTAAGAACCCTGCCCACATTTTCAGCATCCCTTGTACATTTCTGATAGGCCCTACCCTTTCCTTAGTTATCCTTTTGCTCCTAATGTACTGCTAAAACATCTTTTGGTTTTCCTTGATTTTACCTGCCAATAGTTTTTCATGTCCTCTCTTTGCTTTTCTAATTTCATTTTTTACTTCACCCCTGCACTTTCTATACTCCTCTTGGCTTTCTAAAGTATTAAGTTTTTTGTGATCATCATAAGCTTTCTTTTTCTGCTTTAACTTACCCTGTAAGCCTCTAGATAATCAGAGGGCTCTAGATTTGGCCATACCACCCCTTATCTTTGTGGGGACATTCCCAAACTGTGCCTGTAGAAACTTGCTTTTGAATGCCTTCCACTAGTTTGCCACTGATTTTCCTTCAAGTAGCTGTATCCAGTCCATTTTCGCCAGATCACCACTCAGTTTCGTAAAACTTGCCTTCAACTAATTTACATACATACGAATTAGGAGCAGGAGTAGGCCACTCGGCCCTTCAAGCCTGCTCCGCCATTCAATAAGTTCATGGCTGAACTGAGTACTCCACATTTCCCACCTACCCCCGATAACCTTCCACCCCCTTGCTTATCAAGAATCTATCTACCTCTGCCTTAAAAATATTCCAATACTCTGCTTCCACCGCCTTTTGAGGAAGAGAATTTCAAAGCCTCATGACCCTCTAAGTGACAAAATTTCTCCTCATCTCTGTCTTAAATGCGTGACCACTTATTTTTAAACAGTGACCTCTAGTTCTAGATTCTCCCACAAGAGGAAATCTTTCCGCATCCACCCTGTCAAGACCCCTTACGATCTTATATGTTTCAATCAAGTTGCCTCTTACTCTTCTAAATTCCAGCGGATACAAGCCTAGCCTGTCCAATCGTTCCTCATAAGACTGCCCGCCCATTCCAGGTATTAGTCTAGTAAACTTTCTCTGTACTGCCTTCAATGCATTTACATCCTTCCTTAAATAAGGAGACCAGTACTGTACTCCAGATGTGGTCTCACCAATGCCCTGTATAGCTGAAGCATAACCTCCCTACTGTTGTATTCAATTCCCCTCGCGATAAACGATAACATTCTATTAGCTTTCCTAATTACGTGCTGTACCTGCATACTAACCTTTTGCAATTCATGCACTGGGACACCCAGATCCCTCTGCATCTCAGAGCTCTGCAGTCTCTCACCATTTAGATAATATGCTTCTTTTTTATTCTTCCTGCCAAAGTGGACAATTACACACTTCCCCACATTATACTCCATTTGTCAGGTCTTTTCCCACTTACTTAACCTATCTATATCCCTTTGTAGCCCCTTTATGTCCTCTTCACAAGTTACTTTCCACCTCTTTTTGTGTCATCAGCAAATTTAGCAACCTTCCTTCGGTGCCTTCATCCAAGTCATTTATATAAATTGTAAAAAGTTGAGACCCCAGCACATATCCCTGTGGTACACCACTCGTTACATCTTGCCAAACAGAAAATGACTAATTTATGCCTACTGTCTGTTTCCTGTTAGCTAGCCGATCTTCTATCCATGCCAATATGTTGCCCCCGACACCATGAGCTTTTATTTTCTGCAATAAACCTTTGATGTGGCACCTTATCAAATGCCTTCTAGAAATCTAAGTACAATACATCCATCGGTTCCCCTTTATCCACAGCACATGTAACTCCCTTAGAGAACTCCAATAAATTGGTTAAACATGATTTCCCTTTCACAAAACCATGTTGACTCTGCCTGATTACCTTGAATTTTTCTAAAAGCTCTGCCATAACATTTTTAATTATAGCTTTTAACATTTTCCCTAAAACAGATGTTAAGCCAACTGGCCTGTAGTTTCCTGCTTTCTGTCTCCCTCCCTTTTTGAATAAAGGAGTTACATTCGCTATTTTCCAATCTAACGGAACCTTACCCGAATCTCGGGAATTTTGGAAAATTAAAACTAGCGCATCAACTATCTCACTAGCCACTTCTTTTAACACCCTAGGATGAAGTTCATCAGGACCCGGGGACTTGTCAGCCCGCAGCTCCGACAATTTGTTCAATACCACTTCCCTGGTGATTGTAATTTTCTTGAGTTCCTCCCTCCCTTTAGAACTTTAACTCCTGTTTTATCTTTGTCCTTTTCCATGTTTATGCTAAAACTGACTGTATTATGATCACTATCTCCAAAATGGTCACCCACTGCTACTTCATCTACTTGCCCAGCTTCATTACCGAAGACTAAATGTAGAATTGCGCCCCCTCTTGTTGGGCTTGTTACGTGCTGGCTAAAAAAGTTCTCTTGAATGCAGTTCAAGAATTTTGTGCCCTCTGTGTCCTTCACACCGTTTGTATCCCAATTGATATTGGGGTAGTTGAAATCCCCAACTATTATTGCCCTATAGTTTTTACACTCAGAAATTTGCCTACATATTTGTTCTTCTATCTCCCTCTCACTATTTGGGGGTCTATAGTACACTCCCAGTAGTATGACTGCCCCTTTTTTATTTCTGATCTCCACCGATATAGCCTCATGTGATGATTAATTTAGCATATCATCCCTGCTCACAGCTGTTATAGATTCCTTTAACAATAATACTACATCCCCTCCTTTTTTATCCTCCTCTCTATCCCACCTGAAAACTCTATATCCAGGGATGTTGAGCTGCCATTCTTGCTCCACTTTAAGCTAAGTTTCCATTATGGCAGCAATATCGTGTTGCCATGTGTCTGTCTGTGCCCTCAGCTCAACAGCTTTATTTACTATACTCCTTGCATTTAAATAAATACCGTTCAGCACTGCAAAATTCCTGTGCTGCACACTTTTTAACCTTTGCTTCTTCTGTCTTTCCAAGTCACTCACTAATTTTCTGCCTCCTGTTTCCTGCCCTGAAATTGTCCTATCTGAAGCTGCCCACAGGTTCCCATCCCCCTGCCAAACTAGTTTAAACCATCCCCAACAACTCTAGCAAACCTTCCTACAAGGATATTTGTCCCAGTCCTGTTCAGTTGTAGACTGTCCATCTTGTGCAGGTCCCACCTTCCCCAGGACTTGTCCCAATGCCCCAGAAATCTGAAGCCCTCCCTCCTGCACCATCTCTCGAGCCACACATTCATACATTCATCTGGTGTATTCTCCGATCTCTATACTCAATAGCACCTGGCCTTGGGAGTAATCCAAAGATTACTGCCTTTGAGGTCCTGCTTCCTAATCTCTTTTTTAACTCCCTAAACTCAGCCTGCAGAATTGTCTAACTTATCTAAGCCTGCCATAATCTTGTACACTTCTATCAAATCTCCCCTCAATCTCCTTTGTTCTCAGGAGAACAAACCCAGCTTTTCCAACCTAACCTTGTAACTAAAATCCTCAGTTCTGATGAAAGGTCACAGACCTGAAACGTTAACTCCACTTCTTTCTCCACAGATGCTACCTGAGCTACCGAGTATTTCCAGCACTTTGTTTTTATTTCAGATTTCCAGCATCTGCAGTATTGTGCTTTTATTTTAGAGACGAGAGTGCCTTTGCAAAAAGGACTTTTTTACCAATGAGAATTGACCGAAGACATCAGCACTGTCTTCAACCCAAAATGAACTGCAAGGAGACTGCAACAGCAGAACGAATGCCAGACAGCCAGCAAACAGGCCTGCAACTTTAAAAATTCATCTTCCAAGGAGGATCCCAGGCTTACAGAGAGAGAGAGAGAGACAGACAGAGACAGAGAGAGAGACAGAGAGAGGAGGGACAGAGTCAGAGAGAGAGAGGGTGGGACAGAGAGACAGAGAGAGAGAGAGAGGGACAGAGATAGGGACATGGACACAGAGAGACTGGACACAGAGAGGGGGGGGAAGACAGAGAGAGAGAGAGAGCGAGAGGGACACATAGAGAGGGGGAGACAGAGAGAGGGGAGGGGGACAGAGAGGGAGGGGGAACAGAAAGGCGGGAGACAGAGAGAGAAGTGGACAGAGAGGGAGGGGGGGGGGGTGACAGAGAAAAAAAACTGAAATTGATAAACCTTTGTTAACCAAAGTTATTAAGGGATATGGGGCAAAGGTGGGAATATAGAGCTAAGTTGCTGATCAGCCAAGAGCTCACTGAATGGCTGAACAGCTTTGAGGGGCTAAATGGCCTCCTCTTGTTTCTATGTTCCAGGTTGACAATGGAATATTTGATATCTGGTGTATTTATACAGATCCTACTTGTGAGTGAAGCAGGCATGTACCATCAGAGACTGTAGTTCAGTTGAAATGAAAAGTTAACACATAGGCTAGGTGTGCTTGTTACCTTTTCAAAGAGGAAGTTTTGAAACATGGCAATGCTGATCCTGTTTTCCAGGTTGATTTTGGCTTGGAATTTTGTTATCCCCAGTTTAGTCACTCCTGGGGGAAAAAAAGCAACTATACAAACAAATATTTACCGCACAACCAACAAATGAGAGGAGCTACACAACAAAAACAAGAAATGCTGGAATCACTCAGCAGGTCTGGCAGCATCTGTGGAAAGAGAAGCAGAGTTAACGTTTCGGGTCAGTGACCCTTCTTCGGAACAGTTCCCATGTTAGCTGCTATTGTTAACAGTTCTGTCTCCTCAGGTACTGTCCCCTCTCCTTCAAATTTGCCATCATCCCCCATCTCCTCAGAAAAAACTACCTTTGACCCCCATCTATCCTTGACTTTCAGATGAAACATTAAATCGAGATCTTGTCTGCCCTCTCAGGTGGATGTAAAAGATCCCATAGCACTATTTGGAAAAAGAGCAGGGGGGTTTATACCTGGTGTCCTGGCCAATATTTCACTATTCTTGTACTCAAATCCTCTTGCGATAAAGACTAAAATACCATTAGCCTTTTTAATTGCTTGCTGCACCTACATGTTAGCTTTTAGTGAGTTATTGACAAGGACACCCAGGTCCCTTTGTACATCTACACTTTCTAATCTCTTACCATTTAAGAAATACTCTTCACATCTATTCCTCCTACCAAAGTGGATAACCTCACATTTTTCCACAATATATTCCATCTGCTACATTCTTGCCCACTCACTAAGTCTTTCCAAATCTCCTTGAAGCCGCATTGCATCTTCCTAACAACACATATTCCCACCTAGTTTTCTGTCATCCGCAAACTTGGAAATATTACATTTAGTTCCCACATCCAAATCATTGATATATATTGTGAACAGCTGGAGTCCAAGCACTAATCCCTGCAGTACCCCACAGTACTGCCAACGTGAGAATGATCCGTTTATTCCTTCTCATTTTCTGCCTGTTAACCAATCCTTAATCCATGCCAGTACATTACCTGCTATCCCATGTGCTTTAATTTTGCTAACCAACCTCCTGTGTGGGACTTTATCAAAGGCCTTCTGAAAATCCAAGTATACCACATGCACAGACTCCCCTTTATCAATTCTGTTCGTAACATCTTCAAGAAACTCCAAAAGGTTTGTCAAACATGATTTCCCATTCATAAATCCATGTTGACTATGCCTAATCAGATCATTATCCAAGTGTCCATTTATCACATCCTTTAGAATAGATTCTAGCATCTCTCCCTCCCTTCTTAAATAGTGGGGTGACATTTGTAACCTTCCAATCTGCAGGAACCACTCCAGAATCTATAGAATTTTGGAAGATGATCACCAATGCATCCACTATCTCCATAACTACCTCTTTCAACACTCTAGGATGTAGAATATCAATCTTCAGCCCCATTAATTTCTGCAATACAACCTACTTACTCATACTAATTTCCTTCAATTCCTCATTCCCCCTAATCCCTTGGATCTCTAATTCTGGGAGATTTCTTGTATCTTCCTCAGTGAAGAAAGACACAAAGTAATCATTTAGCTTCTCTGCCATTTCTCTATTCCCCATTATAAATTCTCCTGACTCTGCCTATAATGGACCCACATTTGTTTTAGCCAAACATTTCCTTTTTAAGTACCTACAGAAGCGTTTACAGTCTGTTTTTATATTTTTTGCTAGCTTACATTCATATTCTATTCTCCCTTTATCCGTTTCTTCGTCCTCCTTTGCTATATTCTAAAATACTCCCAATCTTCAAGTTTACTACTATTTCTGGCAACTTTACAGGCCTTTTCTTTTAATCTTATATAATCCTTAACTTCCTTTGTTATTCACGGTTGACTGCCTTTACTTTTGGGGTTTTTGTGCCTTGATGGAATGTATGGTTTCTGTAAACTATGTAATATTTCTTTAAAGACTATCCATTGCCTATGTACAGTCATATCTTTCAATGTATTTTCCCAATCCACCTCAGCCAATTTGTCCCTCATACCTTCATAATTTCCTTTGTTCAAATTTAACACCCTGGCTTCAGACTGAACTACCTCACTTTCAACATAATGTAAAATTCTATCATATTAATAAATGGGTGGTTGATGGTCAGCATGGACTCGTTGGGCTGAAGGGCCTGTTTCGGTGCTGTATCTCTCTATGACTCTATAACTCTAGCCGAGGCACAGAATATAAGAGTAGGGAGGTTATGATGGAGCTGTATAAGATGCTAGTTAGGCCAAAGTTGGAGTACTGTGTACTGTTCTGCTTGCCACACTATAGGAAGGAGGTGATTGCACTGGAGAGGGGGCAGAGGAGATTCACCAGGATGTTGCCTGGGCTGGAGCATTTCAGCTATGAAGACAGACTGGATAGGCTAGGGTTGTTTTCCTTAGAGCAGAGAAGGCTGAGGGGTGACCTAATAGAGGTATACAAAATCATGAGGGGCATAGATAGGGTAGATAGGAAGAAACCTTTTCCCTTAGCGGAGGGGTCAATAACCGGGGGCATAAATTTAAGGAAGGGGCAGGAGATTTAGAGGGGATTTAAGGAAAAAAATTTCACCCAGAGGGTGGTTGGAATCTGGAATGCACTGCTTGAGGGGATGGTAGAGGCAGGAACCCCCACAACATTTAAGAATTATTTAGATGAGCACTTGAAATGCCATAGCATACAAGACTACAGGCCATGAGCTGGAAAATTGGGATTAGAATAGATAGGTGCTTGATGGCCAGCATGGACATGGTGGGCCGAAGGGCCTGTTCCTCTGCTGTATAACTCTATGACTCTACTATGGTCACTCATCCCTAAAGGTTATTTTACAACAAGATTATTAATTAGTCATTTCTTATTACATAATACTAGATCTAAAATAGTCTGCTCTCTAGTCAGTTCCTCAACATACTACTCCAGAAAACCATCCCCGAACACACTCCAGAAACTTGTCCTCCACAGCATTAGTGCTCATTAGGTTTACCCAGTCTATATGCGGATTGAAGTCACCCATGATTACTGCATTACCAAAGCTACATGCTTCTCTAATCTCCTGATTAATGCCACCCTCCATAAACTTCAGCTCATCCAAAACTGCTGCCCATATCCTAACTCGCACCAAATCCCATTCATCCACTATCCATGCACAAATTTTCATCCCTCATTTCAAATTCTTCGATGGCTTCGTCCCTTCCTATCTCTGTCATCTCCTCCGAGACATCTGCGCTCCTCTGGATCTTGAGCTTCCCGGATTTTAATTGCTCCATTGGCGGCTGTGTCTTCAGCTGCCAGGGCCCTAAGCTCTGAAATTCCCTGCCTCTCTACCTCACTTCACTCCTTTAAGACACTCCTTAAAATCTACCTCTTTGACCAAGATTTTGGTCATCTGACCGAATATCTCCTATGTGCTCATTGTCATATTTTGTTTTATAATGCTTCTGTTACATGCCTTGGAATGTTTTACTATGTGCAAGACACGATAGAAAAATGTTGTTATGTGACTCCTTGTCAAATTGTGTTTGGGAGCATTCTTGTTGGAGTGCCTTGGTACGTTTCACTACATTAAAAGTGCTGTATAAATGCAAGATGGTATTGTTTCACTTTTTTCTCATGTGTGGCAGACGCGAAACCGTGCACAGCAGAAGATTGGGTCTCTAACAGAAATTTCAGAATGGACCGAGTCTTCCTGTTCAGAGTGAAATCATTTGCATGCGAGAGGTGGAGTTGGGTGTTGTTGGCAGACATGCGGAAGCTCGCTCGGTGCTGGTGGATAGTGTAACTGAGGGGTAGTGCAGATCATAAATAAGAAGCAGAGTGTGTAAACCTAGGTCACGGAGGAGGTGACTGAGTTAGGAGGTAAAGAGGTTGTTGGTGATGGAATTTAGTAGTTTTTTTTCCAGGGTGCAAAGAAAGCAAGGGCAGGGGAATGTGTACTGCAAAAGAGATGAAAGAGTGATCAGACTGGCCCTCTCAGTGATTGGGACTTTACAGATGGTGAGGAAGCAGCAAGATCAAGAGGGTACCTGTAACTTGGACAGTTTAAGTAGAGAATACATTTTGGACAGATAGGGCAGGCCGCATTCTGGCTGAGTTCTGCTGAGGATATGGAAAAACTTTGCACTGAATGTGTTTTCCATGTTCTCCTGTTCTAAAGGTGCAGATCTTTGCTGTGAACATCTCCACATATGTCAAATGCCTTGTTATATTGGCCCTTAAATTACTACCAATTCATCAATTTTCAGGTTCCAACATTCACGAATGCTTTACAAAGCTGTAGTAACTTATTTATTTTGAAAATAGTATCAATCACATTAAAGAATAAACATCCACCAATGGCGTGAATGTGATAGAGACAGCATCAGTGTGCACGTTCTCACCATAATACATCATCATCGTCGTCACTTCCTTGCCAAACCACTTTCCTTTGTAACTGGGCTCTAAAAAACAAAAGCACATTGTATTTAATATCACTGTGTGCAACCCAGAGAATAGAGTACCTGTACAAATACTTGTAAGGGGTCTCCAAGAATGTATCAAAATCTGCAGGAGGTCTCCATTAACGTGCCAGTATTTGCAGAGAGGTCCCCAGGAATATATCAACAGTTGCAGAGAGGTCCTCATCCAAGAAAGTTTAAAAAAAACACAATTTTCATCTTCTACAGCTCAAAAAGTGCTTTCCAGATACAACCCAAGCTTGGATGATACCATCTGGAATTGTAATGTAGACTGTTTTTCAGAGTTCCAGAGGACACAACGACCAATAATTTTCTGTCAAAATAAAGATGGATCAGCCGACCTAAGGTGGCCATTTTGCAGCACATTGTCCACTTGTTAAAGGAAAAGTCTGTTTTTATAATCCTTTAGTTTGGTTCTGTATTTTCATCGCTGCACTTCTCGTGAGAGTGACAAAGTACTGAACTACATATAAACAGCTGATGCACTTAATACATTTTAAATGACACCTTTGTAATTCACTTTTATGGTAATGACAAATAGTTAGCAATATTTGCCTGATATAGGCACATGACCATGGTCAGTGGTGTGTTGGATGGTGGGGATTGTACTGGAGAAATCACTATTTATAACTAAATTTTTTTAATGTAGCCCTACTAGTTATGATTCAGCTAAAAGGCACATTAGTGAGGCACTTTATAACTTGGGACAAATTCTAATGCACTAACCATTAAAGGCACTACATGCATGCAAGTTGTTGTTGTTGATATGGGACTGGTTTGTGCAGTAGGCTACAAACTGGACTTTTACCTCTGGAACCAGGGTTCAAATTAATCCCGGACTGATGGGATTCAGATTGGCTGTAAGCATCTACGTGGACAATCCCAGTCTGTACCCAAATAGGAACTACATTTTCAGCAGAAAAACAACTCCAAAATTGGATGATGAGAGAGATGGAAAAACATCACTCTGATAAAGTACTAAGCCCTGGGGCTGAGGCTGCTCACACAGCAGAACATCATCTAACCTGTGCTGCCCCTGAGCTAACATGCTTGATTTCCATTCCCCAGCACGAATATTCCTTAGCTTGGACACACAAAAACAGCCAGTACAAATTCAGCATTGTCCAGGGAAACGTGCAGGGTCAGTGAATGTAGATCCAGCTCACTGCTGCTGGCCCACTCAATGAGAGCCCAAGATGGCCCATGTATTAACAGGTCCTTCCTGTCGTCATCCTCCCACCAGCTTCTCTGCATCCAGTACTCCTGCTTCAAGGTAAGTGGCTCAGAGGCTGTGAGCTTCTGTAACTCCTCTGATCTCATCCATCGGTGATACTTGTAAACATTTAAATATGAAACATCAACCAAAGGCATTGTCTGTGGTTGTAACTATGAACAAATGACAGGAGAAAAATAGTTGGTGGGGCTACATTTAGAATAAAGCACTATCCTCATAATATACAGAAAAAAAGTTTACTCAATTTTTTGTTAAAATTTCATTCATGTGATGTGGATGTCGCTGGCAAGAATTTATTGCCCATCCCCAATTACCCTTGAGAAAGTGGTGGTGAACTGCCTTCTTGTATACAATGGAGTAATTTGCTAGGCCATTTCAGAGGGTAGTTAAGAGTCTGGAGTCACATATAGACATACTGAAGTCAATGGAAATATAAATGGGGAGAGATGTAAAATGAGCTGCCAATATGTTATTGCTCATTTTACACTATCGCACAGTTAAAATTACCTCTCCATGTTTGAGGTAGTTGGGGTGATTCTGTGATCAGGCTCTCCCGGTGGCGAGCACCACGGGAAATTACAGGCATTTCAGCCCAATTCTCCAGCTCAGAGTATAAGGGGTGGTGGGAATTCCCAAGCTGCACTCACAGCAAGCACCATTCCCTATGGGAGGTTCTCCAGTTCCTTCAAGGCCTCACCACTCCCTGTCTCTGTAATCTCCTCAAACTCTACAACCCTCTGACATCTCTGTTCTCCTTCAATTCTGGCCTCTTGCACTTCCCAATTTTAATTGTTCCATATTGGCAGCCCTGCCTTCAGCTGCCAAGAGCCTAAGTTCTTGAATCCCTCCCTAAACCTCTCCACCTCGCTTTCCTCTTTTTAGAAGCTCCTTAAAACCTCCCTCTTTGACCAAATGTTTGGTCATCTGCGCTAATATCTTATCCGGTGCAGTGTGAAATTTTGTTGAACAATCACCCCTGTGAAGTATTAAAGGCGCTTTGTTGTTGCTGGTCATTCCAGCCTGGAATTTCCTCAAAAACCATTTACGACAATTACACTCATTTTTACACCAATCTTGTCAATAGGAACTTACACCCAAATATCCTACAAAGTTTGTTTACCTAAGGGTGAGCATAAAAAGATACTATACTATCCTTTGGCATGGTACCTCACTCAGAGAACCAGCTGCCGCTCTTTCAGAACAGTGCTCTGCCCATTGAGAAGGCCATTCCAGCAGCTTAGTCCTGTTGAATATCTGGGGAGGGAGGGGCAGGGGACCAAAAATGTTCAGGTCCACAGAAACTGAAAGCACTTTGATTAAGCATAGTGCAGGTCTCAGGAAGAAACCTTCAAAACAGATGCATAGAAAATCAGCATCAACATCCAGAAATCTATGATGTGGATTCGGGCCATGCTGTGACAACATTTTGGGTGCATTCAGAACTGGTATAAATGCAGGAAACTTGCGTTTCCAAGTGCTTTGCATTTGCACAACTCAGGACAGGCACAAATAACCAAAGACATTTGCACACATAGGTTCTGGTGAGTGGCTTACGTGCGCACTTCCTTGGGGGGAAAACTTGGTGCAATGTTGCACCAGAAATTGTAAATGTCAGGTCATATAATACAGGTGGCACAGTGACACAGTGGTTAGCACCGCAGCCTCACAGCTCCAGGGACCTGGGTTTGATTCTGGGTACTGCCTGTGTGGAGTTTGCAAGTTCTCCCTGTGACCATGTGGGTTTTCGCCGGGTGCTCCGGTTTCCTCCCACAGCCAAAGACTTGCAGGTTGATAGGTAAATTGCCCATTGTAAATTTCCCCTAGCGTAGGTAGGTATAAATGGGTGGTTGTTGGTCGGCTGAGAGAGAGCGGGGTGGGGGCAGAGAGAGAGTTAGGTAGGTAGAGAGCAAGGGTGTAGACAGAGAGAGAGAGACCAGGGCAGAGGGAGAGAGCGGGGTGGGGACAGAGAGAGGGAGAAGGGAGCAGGAAGGGAGAGGGGGGCAGAGAGAGAGAGGGACTGGAGAGAGAGCGGGGGGAGGGGATAAGGAGAGAGAGGGTGACGGAGAGACAGCGGCATGGCGAAAGAGAGAGAGCTGGGGAACAGAGAGAGACCGGGGGGACAACACAGTGAGTGGAACTGACATGATGGGGAAACAACATAGAGGGAGAGAAACAACACAGAGGGGGTGACAGACAGGGAGTGAGACAGACATAGAGAAAAAGGAGGGAGAACAAGCGATCAAGATCATTCCTGACAGAGGGACATTTATCCGGAATACTCCACATTGCTACAAGAAGTGTGCGGGCAGACATTGACTACTTGTGCAAGCAAAAAAATGCCACTAAATCATTGTCCAACATAGTGACGAGAAAGTATGTCAATAAATTAGTCTTCTCATTTAAAGATTTTTCACAAAAGTGCACATTTGTTTTAGTTTTGATTAATGGTAAGATAAATTTTTAATACTGTCATGCTAGGCCCCCACCTGCCAAGAATGAGGCACTTTACCTTTGTCATGAACATTGATTTTAAATGGTTGCTGGAGCGAGGAAATGACTTGTTAAACAGATCATCCGTGGTTGGAAAAAACATTTTCATATTAACAGATGGTGCTTGTGTAGACAAAGGACCATTCCCTGACACATTCAGTCCACAATGGATGTTGATCACCGGACAGTGAGGGGGTTGGAAAGTGCATTCCAGGGCCTGCTGGGGTGATGGAAGCCACAGGGGCCAGGGCTGGTTGGAACAGCTGGTCACATGACTAACTGGCTGTTCCAGGGTTTTTTTGAACTAACCACAGAGTGTTTGAGTGGAAAGACGGTTTGCTCCTGGACTGAGAAGATCTCTCTCCTCTCTGCTCCCATCTCTTTCTCACAAGCCTCTGAATCCACTGAAGACACATGAACCCCAAAAGAGAAAAGTCTCCTACAGCGAACAAGGTTTAAGAAGAATACTGGGCCCCAATGAAAAGCAAGATCTACCTACAATCAAGGACTCTACAGTGAGCTCGAAGAACCATAACAAAAACTCTTCAGATATTGCCTCAAACTTTTCCACTTTATTTTTCTTCTGCTCTTTTCTGTCTCTATTTGCATGTGTGTATCGCGTATGCATGCTAGCATGGACGCGTTAACCAAATTAGAGTTTAATAAATGTCAACTTTTCTTCTTTAAACCTAAGAAAACCTGTTTGTGTTGGTTTGGATTCACCAAGGGGGAGCTAAAAACAGTGTGTTTAAAAATAAAACCCTGTTACGGTAGGTGAAGGGTGAGAGGGACCCTGAGACACTTTTCTCTCCTGGTCGTAACAATACCTTTATCTTTCTGAAATTGTCTCACTGGCCCCCTATGTAAAGCAAAAATTGAAATGTGTCTCCCCATGTGAAAAGCTTGGACACTGTACTCCAAGCCTTTAACCTTGTTTTTTAAAATAACTTAGCAGCTAGGCTATTTTAAAACATAAGTCTAAAGGCTTGTGTTATGTAACCTCACTTTAAAATGGCAAAAGTTACTTCGGGAACGTCTCAATTTCTGCACTTTGGCATGCATTACTTTCACTTGGGACACAAACTCTGTGGCATGTTGAAAGTAGCTAGACCTTTGGTGTAGCTAGCTCTATTCTGCCAGCAAAGGTAATTCGCATTGGTATTGCATACTATTTTGCTTGTGATGCTCTCCATTGATGTTTGTATGCATAACTGTTTTATTTATAGGGAGAAATATCTTTTAAATCAAACTGTGCTTTGATGGTATTAAATTGGATATACACTTTATATACAGATTAATTGTCCCCATGTCTGTGGCTGAGTCAATTTTGTCAAATGTCTGTGTGCAACATGTCGGTGTCTGTCTCTGACTGTGGGCGCATTCTGTAATTTATGTTCACATTTTGTTTTGTTTTTATTCTTTCATGAGATGTGGGTGTCACTGGCAAGACCAGCATTTGTTGCCCATCCCAACTGAGTGGCTTGTTAGGCCATTTCAGAGGGCAGTTAAGAGGCAACCACATTGCTGTGGGTCTGGAGTCACATGTAGGCCTACCAGGTAAGGATGACAGATTTCCATCCCAAAAGAACATTAGTGAACCAGATGGGTTTTTATGACAATTGTCAGGCAGACCCCCGACCTACCAAGACTGAGGTGCACATTATTTCGCCACATGAACATTAATACTTAAAATTGCAAACCCTGACTGGAAGGACATTTGCATAGTGCTAGCAGTGTTGGAACAATGGGGACCCAGTTGTTGCTTCCCCAGTACACATACAGAAGTGGTAGTCAGTCCAGTTTTAGTCACATGATTGGCTGTTGCAGAGAATTTGAACTTCCAACAAAGGATTTGAACTCAGACAAAGCCGTGTGCTCATGGAGTAAAGATCTCTCCTGGAACTGAAACAAGAAGACTTCTCTTCTGGCTGCTTCCATCTCCTTCCCACGGAACTGAATCTTGTGAAAACACATGAAATTCAAAGAGAGAAAAATTTCCTGCATGAACAAGCTTTTTAGAAGACTACTGGGCCCCAACGAAAAGCAAGCCTACTTCCAAAGGGACTACAGTGAGCTTGAAGCACCGTAACAAGATATTGCCTCAAACCCCTCTCTACTATATTTTCCTATTTTTCCTGTACCTATCTGCATGTGTATATCACGTGTACATGCTCACATGGGCGCATCATATATTCATAGACGTGAACCGTATTAGAGTTTAAATTTAAGGTTTAATAAATTTCATCTTTCTTCTTTAAACCAAAGAAAGACTGTTTGTGCTCATTTCTTTGCCTTATAATTGGAAAGTTGTGAACAAGGATTCAGAAAGTGGGAGCTCAAAACAGTGTGTTTAAAATTAAACCCTGTTACAATAAGACTGGGTGAAGATCGTAACAGACCCCTAAGCACATTTCTCACTTGGTCGTAACACAATCTACAATGGTTTTATGGTCTCCATTACTGAGACTAGCTTTCAATTCTAGATTTATTAATTGAATTTAAATTCCAGCAGCCGTCATAGTGGGAATTGAACCTGTGTCCCAGAGTTAGCCGGGGCCTTTGGATTGCTACTCCAGTGCCATAACTACTACACCACTGCCTCTGCTCACTCATGGTGTGTAAATTGCAATGTGCTGGTGGGTGTAATGTGAATCATAGAAAGCATAGCATGTTTACAGCACAGAAGGAGGCCATTCAGCCATTTGTGTCTTTGCTGACTCTGCCAGAGCAACTCAGCTTGTCCAACTCCCCTTTCCTCGTAGCCTGCAATTTTTTTCTCTTCAGATGATTACCAATTCCCTTTTGAAATCCATGATTGAATCTGCTTCCATCACACTCTCAGGCAGTGCATTCCAAATCCTAATGACTCACTGTGCAAAAAAGGTTTTCCTCATGTCGCCTTTGACTCTTTTGCCATTCACCTTAAATTGGTGTCCTCTGGTTTTCAATCCTTCCGCCAATAGGAACAGTTTCTCTCTCGACCCCTCATGATTTTGAACAACTCTATCCAATCTCCTCTCAACCTTGTAATCTCTATGGAGAACAACCTCAGTTTCTCCAGTCTATTTATGTACCTGAAGTCCCTCATCCCTGCAACCATTCTCATAAATCTTTTCTGCACCCTCTCTAAAGCCTACATATCCTTTCTAAAGTGTGGTTCACCATAACTTCCTTGCTTTTGTACTCGATGCCTCTTATCACACTTCCGCAAGTAGAAGTTATGAACTATATAATGAACTCAAACAGACTTGAGGCATGCCAAAGCGGCCGGGATTCAAACTGACGAATCAGCACACGAGTGAAGTGGCAGCCCGCTCTGGAACAATTGAAGCAAAATGAGTGTTGGTTTTAATTCAGTTCTTCGTTTAAAAGTGAGAATTCCATTCTATTCCAGTGAAGAGGAAGGACTTTGCCTAAGATCACCATCTTTAAACTACATGTAGAGAGACTGGAGCTGGCTTTGAACTCCTTACCTGAGAAATCGAACCAGGCTTTCACCTTTGAACTATGACAGATATAACGAGAAGTCTGCAGCAACATATCAGTCCTCCTGAACCATCTGAGTTTCCTTTTTAAGCAAGTTTTACAGAGAACTCTTTAAAATGCATGTTGTCTTTTGAATATCTTTTCTTGTGTGTGTGTGTATCTGCATGCATATGAGAGTGGGTGAAATTGCATATATTTTTGGTTGTTGTACAATAAATATTTATCTTTCTTTTGTATTTATGAGAACCTGTCATTTGTCTGTCTGTTGTTATACTGAAGGACTATGCTCTGTGAGCTAAAGCAATATCCTAAAGGACTACGCTCTATGAGCTACTGCAATATTTTAAAGGATTATACATATTCAGCTACTACGATATGCTGAAAGATTGTGCTCAATCAGCTACTGCAATATACTGAAGTTCTATACTCTCCGAGCTACTGCGATATACTGAAGCACAATGCTCTCAGAGCTTCTGCGATATACTGAAGGATTATACTCTATGAGCTACTGTAATATCCTGAAGGACTATGCTCTATCAGTTACTACAATATGCTGAAGGATTTTGCGCAATGTCTTCGCCTTTCATCTGCCACCAGTCTTTAACACTATTTATACAGCCCAGGATCCTGTATGCCTTATTAACCACTTATTAACCACTTTCTCGACCTCCCCTGCTACCTTCAATGATTTGTGCACATACAACCCTTTTTAGAATTGTATCCTTTTATGCTGCCACATTGCCCTGCATTGCAACAATGATTATACTTCAAAAATGCTTCATTTACTGTGAAGTGTTTTGGGATGTCCCAAAGTCTTGAAGAGCACTATATAAATGTAAGTTCTTTCTTTACCATCTGCAGCTTCAAGATGCTCTCTTTGGTTGTGCTTGTTTGATCACATTAGGCAATTCATGATTCTGTTCTTGAGATGTTAAACCAAGGCCCCACCTGCTCTTTCAAGTGGATGTAAAAGATTCTATGGCACTATTTTGATGAAGAGCAGGGGAGTTATTCCTGCTGTCCTGGCCAACATTTATCCCTCCATCCACATCACTAAAACAAATTAACTGATCATTATCAAATTGCTGTTTGTGGGAGCTTGCTGAGTGCAAATTGATTGCCACGTTTCCTACATTACGACAGCAACTACAGTTCAAAAAGTACTTCATTGGCTGGAAAGCATTTTGGGAATCCCGTGGTCGTGAAAGGTGCTACATAAATCCAATTTTTTTTAGCTGCACTGTCAATTAGTTGTGCTACACAACTGCACTGTGCAATTTGTGAGTGCTGTGTCTGATTACATTGTGCAATTCATGGCTTTCACTGACAACCTGTTTCCTTGCCATTGTCAAGCACATTCTTCACCCAGTCATTAGGAGGATCACAAGGGCCTCCTGTGGCGATCAGTCATTGATTAGATTTACTGTGTATGTATGTGAACACACAGAGTGTGGTAAGGTTGGTGAGCTGCAGGCACAGATAGTCAAGTGGGACCATGATGTTGTAGCGATAAGAGACCTGACTCAGAAAGGGCTTCTCCTACCACCCCCCCCCCCCCCACTCTCAACCACCATTCCCCAACCTCCTCCACTGCATCATCCTCCTCCCTCCTCTCTCTTCCCTCCTGGTTCCCTCTCCTTACAGCCCTCCTTCCCCTGCACCCATGCCCTCCTCCTTCCCTCCCTTTCAGCTCCCTTCTCCCACCTATAGCCACCCCTCAGTAATTTGCTCCTTCCCTCCCTCATCTGCAATCCCTCCCATCGCTCTTTCTCTCCTCTTCTGCTCACCCCACCCCTTCCATTCCCCCTATCCTCCCTCCATTCCCCCAATCGTCTCTGCTCCCTTCACTTTGAACTCTGCCTCCTCTCCCTCCCCTCTTCCCGACCCCACCCTTCGCTTACCCCCTCCCCATCCTTCTCTGCCCCTCCGTTTCCCCTTCCCATCCCTTACCTTCCCCAGCTCCCTCACTTTCCCCCTCCTCAAGCCTCTGCCTCCCCACCCTTATTCCCTCCTGCTGCCTCTCAGTCCCTTGCTTACCATGTGCTCCGTTTCTTTGTCCCCTTACTCTTTTCACCTCCATCCCTCCATTTTGTTCTTCCTCCTGTTCCAGCTCCAGTCCTGCTGCTCCATTCTTTCCTTCCGCCACTCCCCTTTCCCCTTCTCCACTTCCCCATCTCCTCTCACACTCCCCTCCCTCCCTCTACTGACCCAACCCTTTCCAATGCTCCCTTTCCACTGTCACATCAATCACTCCCAGGGCAGGTACAGCACCGGTTAGATTCAGAGTAAAGTCCCTGCTACACAGAGGATCCCTCCGTGGATTGCCACCTTGCCGTGACGGAGAGGCTTGTGCGCTCCGATGATCCTTTGAGTGATGCCATCGGGTACTCCTTTCTCTTGGTGGGGCCACCCATGGCGACAAGGTCGGTGGAAGGTGCCAGACCAAGTGCGGTCCAAAAAGCCCTCAACGGCAGAATGGGCAAAGGAAGACTGTGCGTATCACCGGCTGTGAAGGCAGAAGAAGGCTGCAGCGACAAGGTGGTCCCAGTCATTGTGGTTCGACGCGTCATCGAAATCTGACCACCAGTCTGTCAAGATTGTGTGGAAAATGACGGCACCCGAAGGTCCCCATGTTAAAAAAAAGTCACGCACAGGCTTCCACCAGGGTCCATTTACCAAGTTCTGTGGGAATGCAGAATTGGCGACGGGGAAAGGGCTGTGAACCTGGGAGTCCCTAGTCAAGAATCTGCACACAGGTGACAGATCATAGAATCATAGAAAGTTTAAGGTACAGAAAGAGGCTACTTGGCCCATTGTGTCTGTGCCGGCCGAAAAACAATCCACCTATTCTAAGCCCATCTTCCAGCATTTGGTCCGTAGCCCTGCAGATGACAGCACTTGAGGTGCTAATGCAGACTCCTTTTGAATGAGTTGAGGGTCTCTGCCTCAATTACCCTTTCAGGCAGTGAGATCCAAACCCCCAGCACCCTCTGGATGAAAAGGTTTTTCCTTATCTCCCCACTAATTTTTCTACTAGTCACTTTAAATCTATGTCCTCTTGTCACTGACCTCTCTGCTATGGTGAATAGACCCTTTACCTCCGCTCTATCCAGGCCTCTCACAATTTTGCACATCTCAATTAAATCTTCTCTCAGCCTTCTCTGTTCTAAGGAGAAGAACCCCAGCTTATCTAGTCTTTCCTCATAGCTGCATTTTTCCAGTCCTGGCAACATCCTCGGAAATCTCCTCTGTACCTTCTCTAGTGCAATTACATCCTTTCTGTAATGAGGTGACCAGAACTGCACACAGTACTCAAGTTGTGGCTTAACCAATGAGCTATACAGTTCCAGCATAACCTCCCTGCTCTTATATTCTATAACTCGGCTAATAAAGGAAAGGATTCCATATGCCTTCTTAACCACCTTATCGACCTGTCCTGCTACATTCACTCCAAGGTCTCTCACTTCCTCTACACTTCTTAGTATTTTCCCATTTATCCTGTATTCCTTTGCCTTGTTTGACCTCCCCAAATGCATCATCTCACACTTCTCCAGGTTGAATTCCATTTGCTACTTTTCTGCCCATCTGACCAGACCATATCATCCTGCAGCCTACAGCTATCCTCCTCGCTATCTACCACACGGCCAATCTTTGTGTCGTCCGCAAATTTCTTGGTCATGCCCCCTACATTTACGTCCAAATCGTTAATATATACCATAAAAAACAGGGGACCCAGTACTGAGCCCTGCGGACACCAATGGAAACAGCCCTCCAGTCGCTAAAACAGCCATCAACAATTACCCTTTGTTTCCTGCCACTGAGCCAATTTTGTATCCACCTTGCTGCTTATCCCTGGATCCCATGGGATTTTATTTTTTTAACCGGTCTGCCATGTGGGACCTTGCTAAAATACATGTTGACCACATCAACTGCACTCCTCTCATCAGTCTTCCTTGCTACTTCTTCAAAAAATTTGATCAAGTTGGTCAAACAAGATCTTCCCTTAACAAATCCATGCTGACTATCCTTGATTAACCTGTGCTTTTCTAAGTCACAGTTTATCCTTTCTCTCAGAATAGATTCCAATAATTTGCCCAATACTGAGTTTAGACTATCTGGCCTGTCCTTTGCTCCCTTTTTAAACAGAGGTACAACGTTAACACTTCTCCAATCCTCCGGCAGCACACCTGTATCCAGTGAGGACTGAAAAATGATGGTCAGACCTTCTCCTATTTCCTCTCTCGCTTCTTTTAACAGCCTAGGATACATTTCATCTGGCCCTGGTGGTTTATCAACTTTCAAGGATGCTAGTCTCACTAATACTTCCTCTCTCTCTTTATCACATCCAATACTCCACACTCCTCCTTAACTACAATATCTGCATCGTTCTCCTCTTTTGTGAAGACAGACGCAAAGTATTCATTAAGAACCATACCAACGTCTTCCGCTCCTACACATAGGTTACCTTTTTGGTCTTTTATGGGCCCTACTCTCTCCTTAGTTATCCTTGTACTCTTAATGTATTGATGAAACATCTTTGGGTTCACCTTGATTTTGCTTGCCAATATTCTTTCATGCCCTCTCTTTGCTTTCCTAATTTCCTTCTTGATTTCACCCCTCCACTTTCTATACTCCTCTCGGCTTTCTGTAGTATTGAGTTCTCGGTGTCGGATATAAGCTTTTCTTTTCTGCCTTATCTTACCCTGTAGGCTCCTTGACATCCATGGGGCTGTAGATTTGGCTGTGTCACACTTTTTCTTTGTGGGAACATGTTTACTCTGAACCCCTTGAATCTCCCCTTTGAATGCCTCCCACTGTTCTAACACTGATTTACCTTCAAGTAGCTGTTTCCAGTCCACTTTTGCTAAATCACTCATCAGTTTCGTAAAATTGGCGTTGCCCCAATTGAGAACTCTAACTCCTGTTCTATCTCTGTCCTTTTCCACAATTATGTTAAAACTGACTGAATTATGATCACTATCACCAAAATGCTCTCCCACTGCCACTCCTTCCACCTGCCCATCTTCATTTCCTAAAACTAAGTCTAAAACTGTGCCCCTCTCTTGTTGGACATGCTAAATACTGGCCAAAAAGGTTCTCCTGAATGCACCTCAAAAATTCTGCACTCTCAATTCCATTCACACTAAAACTATCCCAGTTAATATTGGGGTAGTTAAAATCCCCTACTACTACTGCCCTATTGTTCTTGCACTTCTCAGAGATTTGCCTACATATCTGCTCTTTTATCTCCCTCTGACTGCTTGGGGGTCTATATTACACTCCCAGCAGTGTGATTGCCCTTTTTTTGTTCCTTGGCTCAATCCATATTGCCTCATTTGATGAACCTTCCAACATATCATCCCTCCTCACAGCTGCAATAGTTTTCTTGACCAAAATTGCCACTCCCCCTCCTTTCTTATCCCCCTCCCTATCACGTCTGAAAACCCTGTAACCAGGAACATTGAGCTGCCATTCCTGTCCCTCCTTAAGCATTGTTTCTGTAATAGCTATGATATCATAGATGTGTAAAGGTCGTTGGACACCTGTGTTGGGACAAAGGTGTCTTTGGACAGCAGCATCTGTGACTGAGCAGTCCTCTTCAGGAAACCCTCTGCTAACCCCAAATGGGGAGAGGGCGAGAAAAGATAAAATAGGAAAGCAGCCCGGAGACATTGTTGTTGATCATATATTGCACAGTCAAGTCAGGTCACTCTGACACACTCACTCGAGACTTCTTTGTTTAAGAGCAAATAAGATCAAATTTTGAAATGAAAGCATCGAACAACAAATATGACGATATAATTTATTAATAGTTACATTAAACAGTGCTTTATAGGAAATATTTTTCAAGTTCACACTTTCACATGAAGTATGAAATTTGAACAACAAAAGCTGTTTAAACCTCATATCATTGGGTTTGTTTATGGAGTGGGAAATACAGTGAATGTCATCATGTTTTAACATCAGGAATAGGTCAGCATCTAAACTGGGAGGAGGGAGAGAGCTTGAGGTCACAGTCCCTTTGAACTCAGTGCCCTACAGGAGTAGCCTGGATCACATGATAACCCCTCTCCCATCCCCATTGCCTCTCCACCATTGCCCCTCACCTCCGCTCTCCCTTAGTTCCCTCTCACCCAGTCCAGTCCCCTTTGACCTCACATCCTTCCTCCCGCTTCTGTCTGCACCACTCCTCTCCCCACAATACCCCATTCCGTTGTCCCCACCTGTTACCTTTCCTCATACATTCCCTCCCTTCCCACCCACTTCCCTCCACAATACCCCATTCCCTAACACCCCTTCTCACCCCTCCCATCTGACCACTTTTGCTTCCCTCACCCCTTCTCCCCTACCCCCAATGCCACTAAACTTCCCTCCCTCCCATTCCCTTCCCTCCCACCCTATCCTCTTCAACCCACCCTTTCCCCTCACCCCTCCCACCACCCTCCCTCGCCGCTCGCCCGCCCTACCTCCCTCGCCGCCCGCCTGCCCTCCTTCCCTCCCTACCTCGACGCACGACGCCCGATTCCTCGATGCCCGCCCTCTCTCCCCCTCCTTGCCGCCCGCCCGACCTCCCTCCCCTCGCCGCCCGCTCCCACCCCTAGCACGCCCTCTCTCCGTTTCCTCGCCAGCCCGCCCTCCCTCCCTCCCCCACCTCGCCGCTCTCCCTCCCCTCGCCCGCCCTCCGTCCCTCACCCCCCTCGCCGCTCTCCCTCCCCTCGCTGCCCTCCAACCCTCCCTTCCCTCGCCGTCATTCCTCCCTCCCCTCGCCGCCCACCCAATCTCCCTCCCTTGCCACCCTCCCCCCTCCCCTCCCCTCGCCTCCCGTCTGCCCTCCCTCCCCTCGCCTCCCACCCTCCCCTCTCCACCCACCCTCCCTCCCTCCCCTCGCCTCCCACCCGCCCTCCCTCCCTCCCCGTCCGCCCTCACTCCGTCCCCTCCCGCCCGCCCTCACTCCCTCCCCTCGCCTCCCGCCCCTCGCCGCCCGCCCGACCTCCCTCCCCTCGTCGCCCGCTCCCAACCCTAGCACGCCCTCTCTCCCTCTCCTCGCCTGCCCGCCCTCCCTTCCCTCTCCGCCCGCCCTCCCTCCCTCCCCTCGCTACCTGCCCACCGTCCCTCCCCTCGCAGCCCACCCTTCCTCCCTCCCCTCGCCGCCGGCCCCGCAGGTCCGCCCTCCCTCCCTACCCTCGCCGCCCACCCACCCTCCCTCCCCGACCGCCCTTCTTCCCTCCCGCCCCTCGCCGCCCTTCCTCGCTCCCTCCCCTCGCCGCCCGCCCACCCGCCCGCCTGCCCTCCCCTCGCCTCCGGCCGCCCTCCCTCCCTCCCCTCACCTCCCGCCCTCCCTCCCTCACCTCACCAACCGCCCGCCCTCCTTCCTTTCCCTCGCCACCCACCCTCCCTCCCTCCCTTCCCTCGCTGCCCGCCCACCCTCCCTCCCTCCCCTCGCCGCTCGCCCACCCTCCCCCCACTCGCCGATCTCCCTCCCCTTGCCGCCCTCCCACCCTTCCTCCCTCCCTCCCCTCGCCGCCCACCCTCCGTCCCACCCCTCGCCGCCTGCCTGCCCTCCCTCCCTCCCTCCCCTGGCCGCTCGTCCACCGTCCATCCCCTCCCCGCCCGCCCTCACTCCCTCCCATCTCCGCACGCCCTCCCTCCTTTCCCTCGCCACCCACCCTCCCTCCCCTCGCCGCTCGCCCGCCCTCACTCCCCCTTGCTGCCCTCCCTCCCCTCGCCGCCCTCCCTCCCTCACTTCTCCGCCCGCCCCCCTCCCAGCCTCGCCGCCAGCCCGCCCTCCCCTCACATCCCGCCCACCCCCCCATTCTTCCCCTCGCCTCCCGCCTGCCCTCCCTCCCTCCCCTCGCCTGCCGCCCGCCCTCCCTCCCCTCGACTCCCACCCTCCCATCTCCGCCCGCCCGCCCTCCCTCCCTTCCCTCGCCGCCTGCCCTCCTTTCCCTCGCCACCCTCCCTCCCCACCCCTCGCCACCCGCCCTCCCTCCCTCCCCTCGCCACCCACCCACCCTCCCTCCCCTCACCGCCCGCTTGCCTGCCCACCCGCCCTCTCTCCCCTCGCCGACCGCCCATCCGCCCTTGCTCCCCTTGCTGTCCGCCCGCCGCCCGCTCGCCCTCCCCTCGCCGCACGCCCACCCGCCCTCTCTCCCCTCGCCGACCGCCCACCAGCCCTTGCTCCCCTCGCCGTCCGCCCGCCGCCCGCCGCCCGCTCGCCCGCCCCTTGCGCACGCCCACCCACCCTCCCTCCCTTCGCCGCCCGCCCTCCCTCCCTCATCTTGCCACCCGCCCTTCCTCCTTTCCCTCGCTGCCCTTCCTCCCTCCCTCCCCTCTCACCCCTCGCCGCCCGCCTGCCTTCCCTCCATCCCCTCGTCTGCACACCCCTCGCCGCCCGCCCTCCCTCCCCCACCTCGCCGCTCTCCCTCCCCTCGCCGCCCGCCCCCCCTCCCTCCCTCGCCGTTTGCCCGCCCGCCCCCCCTCCATTCCTCCCCTCGCCTCCCGCCCGCCCTCCCTCCCCTCGCCGCCCGCCCTCTCTGCCTCCCCTCGCCGCCCGCCCGGCCTCCCTCCCTTCGCCCGCCCACCCTCCCTCCCTCCCCTCGCCCGCCCTCCCTCCCTCCCCTCGCCTGGTGATCAAGGTCCATTGTGGGTTGAATGTATCAGGGAATGGTCCTTTGTCCTTCCAAGCACCGTCTGTTAATATGCAAATGTCTTTTCCAGCCATGGCTGATCTGTTTAACAAGTCCTTTCTTCACTCCAGTAACAGTTTAATATCAATGTTCATGACACATTAATGTGCCTCATTCTTGGCAGGTGGGGGTCTGGCATGATAGTTGGCATGCAGGTACTGCAAGTAATTGGGCAAGCTCATAGAATGTTATCATTTATTGCGAGGAGAATTGAGTACAAAAGTAGGGAGGTTATGCTTCAGCTATACAGGGCTTTGGTGAGACCCCATTCTGGAGTAAAATTTAAAAAAGTAAAATACTGCAGATGGTGGAAATCTGAAATAAAAACAAAAAGTGCTAGAAATACTCAGCAGGTCTGGCAGTTTCTATGGAGAGAGAAGCAGAGTTTCAGGTCAGTGACCTTTCATCTCCCATTCTGGAGTACTGTGTACCGTATTGGGCTCCTTATTTAAGGAAGGATATAAGTGCATTGGAGGAAGTTCAGAGAAGGTTTCCTTGATGAATACCTGGAATGGGTAGGTTGTCTTATGAGGAAAGGTTGGAGGGGCTGGGCCTGTATCCGCTAGAGTTTAGAAGAGTAAGAGGTGACTTGATTGAAACATATAAGATCCTGAGGGGTCTTGATAGGGTGGATGTGGAAACGATGCTTCCCCTGATGGGAGAATCTCGAACTAGGGGCCACTGTTTAAAAATAAGGGGTTGCCGATTTAAGACAGAGATGAGGAGAAATCTTTTCTCTCAGAGAGTCAGGGTCTTTGGAACACTCTTCCTCAAAATGCAGTAGAAGCAGAGTCTTTAAATATTTGTAAGGCAGAGGTAGATAGATACTTGATAAACAAGGGGATTTAAGGTTATTGGGAGTAGGCAGGAATTTGGAGTCGAGATTACAATCAGATCAGCCATGATCTTATTGAATGGCGGAGCAGTCTCAAGGGGCCGTGTGGCCTACTCCTGTTTCTAATTCATCTGTTCATTACTCTGCAGTCACCAACCCTCTCAAAAAACACCCACCCTTGACCCCACCATTCTTGCAAACTACCGCCGCATCTCCAACTTCCCTTTCCTCTCCAAAGTCCTTGAACATGTTATCAGCTTCCAAATCCTTGCCCATCTTTCCCGGAACTGCATGTTTGAATCCCTATTACCAGGTTTCCACCTCACCAAAGGACCGAAACAGCTCTTATCAAAGTCACAAATGATATTCTAAGTGCCTGTGACAAAGGTAAACCTTCCCTCCTCATCATTCTTGACCTGTCTGCAGCCTTTGACACGGTTGATCACACCATCCTCCTCCAACACCTCTTCACTGTCGTCCAGCCTGGTGAGACTATTCTCACCTGGTTCCATTTTTAACCATCTAATCGTAGCCAGAGTATCACTTGCAATGTCTTCTCTTCCTGCAACATTACCTCTGGTGTGCCCCAAGGATCTATCCTTGGTCCCTCTTATTTCTCATCTACATGCTGCCCCTCAGCAACTTCATCTGAAAGCATAGCGTTAATTTTCACATGAACTGCATTGCCACCTTCGTGTGGGCCAGAAGGGCACAATCGTCAGCAAACAGAAGCTCCACAATAAACTCTTCTGTGTTTTGGTATGTGCTAGTAGTCGTTGCAGGTTGTAGAGGCCGCCACCTGTTCAGAGGTGGATGTATATTCCTGACTTTGCCTCTTGAAGCATCATACTGAAGAAAATAGAGAAAATGGTCGATGCCAGAACAGACCCTTACTTAACACCATTGGCAACAGGGAAGCTGTCTGAGAGGGCTCCATTCTGTTTGATCTGACATTTCTGGCCTTCATGAAGTTGATGGAGGATGATGAGGAACCTTGGAGGGCACCCCAATCTAGATTAGCATCTTCCAAAATCTGTCTTGGATGACTGTATTGAACTCCTTGGTGAGATCTATAGAAGTAGCATACAGGCCCATGTTTTGTTGTCTACACTTCTCCTGGATCTGATTCAGCACAAAAATCATGTTTGTAGTTCCCCTATTGGGTCTGAATCCGCAGTGACTTTCAGTGAGGCTTTTTTCAGTTATTGTCAGAACAAATCTATTTAGAAGCACACTAACAAAGATTTTGCCTGCAATGGAGGGTAAGGTGATGCCTCTATAGTTTGAACGGTCAGACTTGTTTTTGTAGAGGGAGACAATCACTGCATCTCAAAGGTTCTAAGGCACTGTCACTTTCTCCCACATTGCTCTAAATAGATCTGGAGTCCTATCAAGGATCACATCTCCTCCCTGTTTCTAAACCTCGGTTAGAATCCAACCCATTCTGGGGGCTGTGTGATTTTAATTGTACTGTAGCTGTCTTGATCTTTTCACGGATTGGTGGTTCATCCAGCTCAGACTTCATTTCCCTCTGTGAGATCTTTGCAATGGATGTCTCCGGCACCAGCTGCTGGTCACCAAATAGGCTCTCAAAGTGTTCTGACCATAGGTCCAAGATGGACTCTTTATCTATGAGCAGGCTTGTGCCATCTGAAGATTTTAGTGGTGCCTGCACCTGGTGGGAAGGTCCCTCTACAGATCTGAAGGCTACAGATGAGGATAATGTAAATTACAGAAGCTGAAGTGTCTATAGCAAGAAGACAAAAAAAGACCCCAAAATTTAACAGCCCACTGCAATCAGGGTTCAGAGTTGGGGTTTTGTTTGGTAATGAGAGATTGTGAATGGGGTCTGAGAATAACTGGCAGAGTTTTGTGTGCTCTGATGCAGCTTATGAAAATCTAATGGTTAAAATGAGATATGGCATTTTAAATTCTGTCAATTGAACGAACGGTTGTGGAACTAACACCTAAGCTATATGAATGGGTCAGAAATGGGGACGCCAGAAGAAACTGTCATTCTGGCGGCAAGAAACCTTCTCTGCATTAGGTAATGGACAGGTTGATTGGCATAACATCATCCTTCTCATTTTTGCATAATTGCAACCCCGTATTTTGGGATGACAGGAGAAGGGAGAGATTCAGGGTTCTAAGCAAGGGATTTTGAGATAAATGTAGATGGTGTATTGAAAAAGAGTGCCACAGAAATCCAGGCAAGACTTGTTTGAGCTGGGAGGTTGTGACAGTTCTGAAAGAAAGAAGAATCTCTAAGTGTAGGGATAGAAGTAAAGATTTCATAAAAGAATTCTTTGTGGGGATCCATCTTGTTTCTTGCAAATATTAATCCAAAGATCACTTGATCAGATCAGAGAATGAAAGTCCTTCAGATATTTGATATTATCCTTCCAGAATAGCAATCTTACCATCTCCCCGTTACAGCATCCAGAAGCTTCTTAAACAACTATCTTGGCTTAACCCTCTCAGGCATCCTATTTCTGTTTAAAAATAAAACTAAAAACCGATGAACTTTGACTTACTTGTCAACCATATCTGTTGGAATTATGAACTTTGACTTACTTGTCAACCATATCTGTTGGAATTATGCACTGCAACTGATGATTCACAAACAAACGGAGTTAATAAAGTGGCAACACTTTCTTCCCTTAAAGCTATGCTTATGCTTGGTGTTACAACCAGGTGAGAAAGAGGTCTAGGATTCCCTTTCAGCCTTCACCTGGTCTTACGGTAACAGGGTTTAATTTTAAACACACCGTGTTTTTAGCTCTGCCTTGGTGAATCCTTGTTGACCACTTTCCAGTTATATGAAAAAGAAACCAGTACAAACAGGCTTTCTTAGGTTTAAAGAAGAAAAGTTGACATTTATTAAACTTAAACTCTAATTCGGTTGACACCTACGGATACACGACATGCCCAAGCTAACATGCAGATAGAGACAGAAAAGAGCAGATGAAAAATAAAGTGGAAAAATTTGAGACAATATCTGAAGAGTTTTTGATACAGTTCTTCAAGCTCACTGTTGAGTCCTTGATTGTAGGTAGATCTTGCTTTTCGTTGGGGCCCAGTATTCTTCTTAAACCTTGTTCACTGTGGGAGATTTTTCTCTCTTGGGGTTCATGTGTCTTCAGTGGATTCAGAGGCTTGTGAGAAAGAGATGGGAGCAGACAGGAGAGAGATCTTCTCAGTCCAGGAGCAAACAGCTTTTTGCCCAAACTGTTTGTCCAAATTCAAAAAATTCAGGTTGCCCAGCAGGTTATCCCTGTGACTGACTGTTTTGACCGTTTATGTATTCGGCCCTCTTAGCTGTCAACCTGAATGCGAGCTCCCCCACCTTCACCGTCTGGTGATCAAAAATCCATTGTGGGTTGAATGTCAGGGAATGGCTGCTTTGTCCTTCCAAACACTGTCTGTTAATATGCAAATGTCTTTTCCAGCCACAGCTGATCCCTTCAACAAGTCCTCCCCTCACTCCAGTAACAGTTTAAAATCAATGTTCATGACAAAATTAATGTGCCTCATTCTTGGCAGGTGGGGGCCTAGCATGACATCAAATAAGGCACAAGTATGTCAATCATGACCACACAGGAGGGCAAGGGAGGCAATGTAATCGCTACGTTCCCCTCCAAGTCGCACACCATCCTGACTTAGATTAGATTAGATTAGAGATACAGCACTGAAACAGGCCCTTCGGCCCACCGAGTCTGTGCCGACCATCAACCACCCATTTATACTAATCCTACACTAATCCCATATTCCTACCAAACATCCCCACCTGTCCCTATCACCTACCTATACTAGTGACAATTTATAATGGCCAATTTACCTACCAACCTGCAAGTCTTTTGGCTTGTGGGAGGAAACCGGAGCACCCGGAGGAAACCCACGCAGACACAGGGAGAACTTGCAAACTCCACACAGGCAGTACCCAGAATCGAACCCGGGTCCCTGGAGCTGTGAGGCTGCGGTGCTAACCACTGCACCACTGTGCTGCCCTTAGGCATACATGACCATTCCTGCATCATTAGTATCCTGGAATTGTGTACAGAACATCATTGTATGAGCAGATCAAGAACTACCTTCCCAGGGCAACTAGGAATGGGGAATAAAGATAGTCTTGCCAGCAATGGCCACGTGTTGCGAACAAAAAAAGGAATACATCAGTTGATCTGAAGATATTAGGAAACCTGTTTGAAGCCAAATTAACATTTTGTCAATGCTGCAGGTTTTCTAAGGATATATTTTGTAATTTTGTTGAATAATCATTCAAACATGGTAGACTAGCTAATAATGCTAGTAAAACTTGAAATATGTCCAGATACAAGCAAGATTAGAGGGGTTTGTCAAGTCAAAACATGCATAATTTGATTCTCTAATTCGTTGAGGAATAGCAACCTCAGCTACTCGGAGTATGGGCATCATTGCCTCTTCCTCTGCTGCAGATTCAGCTGTGGCAGGTACAAACCACTCAATTTTTTTTACTGTGTTACCATAGCAATGCTGTACTGATAGGTCTGAACTCTTATATTTCTTTCCAAACAAAATCTTTTCAAAACTATATAATTTATTTTGCTGGAGATCTGTAATGTACTGTTGAAAATTGGTTTGAAAATAACTCATTTTGGAACTGATTTTGAAGGAACCGTTCCTCTTTCCCACAGTTAAGTCAAACTATTTTTCAGTGCATCAATTGCAAACCTGTCAACTTTGTGCAAATCCAGAAGTTGCTGTCAGAGATACCATGCTCCTCCAAAGGGTGCACTATAACAGTCCTTGCCAATGGAATCAGCATTGAAAGAAATGCAATGACGTGAGGTTGGGTTACTTAGAATTGTAGAATAGAATCATAGAATGGTTACAGCACAGAAGGCGGCCATTCGGCCCATCATGTCTGTGCCAACTTGCTGCAAGAGCAACTCAGCTAGTCCCACTCCCCTGCCCTTTACCCATAGACTTACAAATTTTTTCCTCTTCAGGTGCTTGTCCAAATCCCTTTTGAAAGCCATGTTTGAATCTGCCTCCATCACACTCTCAGGTAGTGCATTCCAGATACCAACCACTCGCTACAGAAACAGGTTTTTCCTCACGTCACCATTGCTTATTTTGCCATTCACTTCTTATCGGTACCCTCTAGTTCTCGATACTTCCACCAGTAGGAATGGTTTCTGTCTATCTACATTGTCTAGACCTCTCGTGATTTTGAACACCTCTACCAAATTCTCATTCAACCTTCTCTTCTCTGAGGTAAACAACCCCAGCTTCTCCAATCAATTCACTTAAGTGAAGTCCCTCATCCCTGGAACCCTTCTTGTAAATCTTTTCTGCAAGCTCTCTAAAGCCCTCACATCCTTCCTACAGCATGGTGCCCAGAATTGATCACAATATTCAAGTTGAGGCCGAGAGCAAGTGTTTTATAAAAGTTCATCATAACTTCCTTGCTTTTGTACCCTATGCCTCTATTTATAAAATCCAGGATCCATTTGCCTTTTTAACCTGTTACGACCCAGTGAGAAAGGTGTCTAGGGTTCACTCTCAGCCTTAACCTGGTCTTAGCATAACAGGGTTTTATTTTAAACACACAGTATGTGAATCTCCCTTGGTGAATCCTTGTTCACTGCTTTCCCATTGTAAGGCAAATAAACCAGCACAGGCAGATTTTCTTAAGTTTAAAGAAGAAAGTTTGAAATGTATTCAACTTAAACTCTAATTCGGTTAATGCCGACAGATGCACAACGCGCCCACGCTAGCATGCATACGCAATACACACATGCAGATAGAGTCAGAACAGAGCAGAAGAAATAAAGTGGAAAAGTTTGAGGAAATCTCTGAGGAGGGTTTTTGTTATGGATCTTCGAGCTCACTGTAAAGTCGTTGATTGTAGGTAGCTCTTGCTTTTCGTTGGGGCCCAGTATTCTTCTTAAACCTTGTTCGCTGTAGGAGACTTTTCTCTCTTGGGGTTCATGTGTCTTCAATTGATCTGGAGTTCTGTGAGAAAGACATGGGAGCAGACAGGCTTTGGTGAGCCAGCCAGGAGAGGTCTTTTCAGTCCAGGAGCAAACACGCTGAGTTCAAACTGTTTGTACAATTCTGAAAAACCCAGGTTGCCAAGCAGGCTAGTCACGTGACCAGCTAGTCTGACCACATCTGTTTGTGGATTCGCTATCCCAGCAGTCAACCTGAAATTTGAGTTCCCTCACCTTCAATGTCTGGTGCTCAAAGTCCATTGTTGGTAAAATTGCATAAGGGAAGTAATCTCTCTTGTCCTTATTGGTATGTAAATGTCTTCCAGCAAAGTGTCTGGCAGCCCTTGTAACAGGCCTTCTCTTCTTCCCAGCAACAATTTGAAATTTAATGTCCATATGGTAAAATTAATATGCCTCATTCTTGGCAGGTGGGGATCTAGCATGACACCTCCACACCCAGTGGAATGAAATGCAATTTGTGAAAAGCACATTTCATTAAAAGGGCCAAAAGAAACTATAAGATACAGAACAAAAAAACATGCATTTCTCTCATTCATTCCCATTCATTCATAAATCCTAAAACTTATTACAGCCTGTCTTAGTGGCAGTGCTGCTTTAATTGCCCCTTTTTGGCATCCCAATAAACATGTGGTTTTCTTCAGTTTGTTCATTTCCATGTCTGCCTAGGGTCTTTGAGATGGTTAAGTTAGCCCGCTGTTGGAATTTTTTTTTCCAGGAGAGTCAGTGGTGGACGGGTCTATCCTGAACTCTCCTTCAGTGCTTTGCTGAGTCAAGCAAAGGCTTTTGACTTCAGGGGATGTTCAGTTCTCTTTTTCTGACTGTGGGGGAGGATTCTTTGCTAATCTCCCCTTTGTCTTCTGGGATACTCCTGCCTGCAGGTATTTGTGCAGACTCTACTGCACTCCCCTGTGGCACTTCAACTAGGTGAGGCATCACCCTCATGGTTTCTCTGCCCCCTAGAGGTCTCTCTTTGTCTCTGCGGGTTCCTGTAAATGCTGTTAGCAACTCTGGTGGGGTGCTTCTAGTGTCTGTATTTACATAGGAGGATGTGGGGTCTAACTTTTCAAATTTTTCAGGGTTGGCTGACCGGATAGTAGGGTTTTTTTTATCCGGGATTCCTCCCGGACTTCCTTTAACCTGCCCTCTTGGTCACTTTTTCCTCTTCCTTTTCTAACATTTTGCCAGCCTTGTGCCTGCCTGTCCCTTTTTGTTCTCGGTGGAGGTCCCTTACAGTTCACCAGCCCTCTGCTGGAGTGTCCTCCTAACACTGGTACAGGACTTAGGGGTGCAGGTTTCAGTGTAGGTTGGGGTTTCCCCTCAACCTGGCACATGTGGCAACTCCTGCGGTACTCCACCACATCTTTGTGGAGCTTTGGCCAGTCAAACCGCTGTCTTATGCGGGCTTTGGTCTTTTGTATACCGACATGTACAGCCACTGTAGTCTCATGGACCCTTCTTAATATTTCTCCCCGTTATCTCTGCTGCACCACATATAGGTGAGCTATTGTCCACTCCTTGCTCTCAGGTCTGTGAGGATGACTCCAGTTCCTCATCAGTACCTCATTCTTTAAATAGTAGCACAGGGCAGCCTGTGCTAACTCTCGCAATACTGGGTCGGCTCGCTGAGCCTCATCTAGGGAAAATCCATTTAATTCATTCCCTGGGTTTCCTAACTTTCCAAAGAAAGTCATGTGACCAGCTGGTCTGACCACATCTGTTTGTGGATTTGGCTATCCCAGCAGTCATCCTGAAATTTGAGCTCCCTCACCTTCAATGCCTGGTGCTCAAAGTCCATTTGTGTGTTAAATTGGATAAGGGAAGTAACCTCTCTTGTCCCTATTGGTATGTAAATGTCCTTGTAACAGGCCTTCTTGTCTTCCTAGCAACAATTTGAAATTTAATGTCCCTATGCCTCATTCTCAGTAGGTGGGGGTCTAGCATGACAAACCACTTTCTCAACCTGTCCTGCCACCTTCAATGATTTGTCCGTCTACACTCCCAGATCTCTCTGTTCCTACATCCCCTTTAGAATTGTATCCTCTATTTTATATTTCCTCAACTTCACCTGCCATGTGTCTGTTCTTTTCACCAGCCAGCCTGTATCCTCTTCAAGTCTGCTAGTGGCTTATCCACTTTAAGTACAGCCAGTCTTTCTAATACCTCAAATAAAAGCAAAATACTGCAGATGCTGGAAATCTGAAATAAAACCAAGAAATGCTGGAAATACTCAGCAGGTCTGGCAGCATCTGTGGAGAGAGAAGCAGAGTTAACGTTTCAGGTCAGTGACCCTTCTTCAGAACTGGCAAATGTTAGAAATGTAACAGGTTATAAGTAAGTAAAGCGGGGGTGGGGCAAGAGATAACAAAGGAGAAGGTGTAGATAGGACAAGGTCACAGAATAGCTGACAGCAGGTCATGGAGCAAAGGCAAACTATGTTAATGGTGTGTTGAAAGACAAAGCATTAGTACAGATAAGGTGTTAATGGACTGAAAATTGAACAGCCGCAAGTACAAACATGAAAAAAAACAGTGGGTAAGCAAACTGAACAAACTAAGATGAAATAAAATAAAATAAACACCAAAAAAATGTAAAAAAGGAAAAAGAAAAAAAATGACTAAAAACAAAAGTAAAATGGGGGGGCCTGTCATGCTGAGAAATTATTGAACTCAATGTTCAGTCTGGCAGGCTGTAGTGTACCTAATCAGTAAATGAGATGCTGTTCCTCGAGCTTGCGTTGATGTTCACTGGAACACTGCAGCAATCCCAGGACAGAGATGTGAGCATGAGAGCAGGGGGGAGTGTTGAATACCTCCTCTTGATCAATTTTTAGTCCGTCCAGTTTCTCAACTACGTCCTTTCACACTATAACATTGGCAGCATCTTCTTCTTTGGTAAAGACAGATGCAAAGTATTCATTTATTACCTAAGCCATGCCCTCTACCTCCCCTTTGATCTTTCCATATTCTACCTGGTTCTCAGTTATCAACCTGGCATCTGTTCTCTGCACCCTTTTTCTGCTTCATCTTACTCTCTATTTCGTTCCTCATCCAGGGAGCTCTGGCTTTGCTTGCCGTAGCTTTCCCCCTCATGAAAATGTACACTGACTGTACCTGAACAACCTTCTCTTTAAACAAAAACAAGAAATGCCGGATTCACTCAGCAGGTCTGGCAGCATCTGTGGAAAGAGAAGCAGAGTTAACGTTTCGGGTCAGTGACCCTTCTTCGGAACTGACAAATATTAGAAAAGTCACAGATTATAAACAAGTGAGGTGGGGGTTGGGCAAGAGATAACAAAGGAGAAGGTGCAGATTGGACCAGGCCACATAGCTGACCAAAAGGTCACGGAGCAAAGGCAAACAATATGTTAATGGTGTGTTGAAAGACAAAGCATTAGTACAGATTAGGTGTGAATATACTGAATATTGAACATCAGCAAGTGCAAACCTGAAGAAGAACAACCTGAAAAAAACAGTGGGTAAGCAAACTGAACAAACTAAGATGAAATGAAATAAATGCAAAAAAAGATTGTAAAAAATGTAAAAAGGAATGCAAAAAAAAAGGAAGAAAAAATAACTAAAAATGACTAAAAATGAAAGTAAAGTGGGGGGCTGTCATGCTCTGAAATTATTGAACTCAATGTTCAGTCCGGCAGGCTGTAGTGTGCCTAATCGGTAGATGAGATGCTGTTCCTCGAGCTTGCGTTGATGTTCACTGGAACACTACAGCAATCCCAGGACAGAGATGTGAGCATGAGAGCAGGGGGGAGTGTTGAAATGGCAAGCAACCGGAAGCTCAGGGTCCTGCTTGCGGACTGAGCGGAGATGTTCCGCAAAGCGGTCACCCAGTCTGCGCTTGGTCTCCCCAATGTAGAGGAGACCACACTGTGAGCAGCGAATACAGTATACTACATTGAAAGAAGTACAAGTAAATCGCTGCTTCACCTGAAAGGAGTGTTTGGGGCCTGGGATAGTGAGGAGAGAGGAGGTAAATGGGCAGGTATTACACCTCCTGCGATTGCAGGGGAAGGTGCCCTGGGACGGGGACGAGGTGGTGGGGGTAATGGAGGAGTGGACCAGGGTGTCGCGGAGGGAACGATCCCTTCGGAATGCTGACAGGGGAAGGGAGGGGAAGATGCGACTGGTCGTGGCATCACGCTGGAGGTGGCGAAAATGGCGGAGGATGATCCTTTGGATATGGAGGCTGGTGGGATGAAAAGTGAGGACAAGGGGAACCCTGTCACGGTTCTGGGAGGGAGGGGAAGGGGTGAGGGTAGAGGTGCGGGGAATGGGTCGGACACGGTTGAGGGCCCTGTCAACCACAGTGGGGGGAAATCCTCGGTTGAGGAAAAAGGAGGTCATATCAGAAGCACCGTCATGGAAAGTAGCATCATCAGAGCAGATGCGTCGGAGACGGAGAAACTGGGAGAATGGAATGGAGTCCTTACAGGAGGTAGGGTGTGAAGAAGTGTAGTCTCTTTAAAGGCAGCCCAGTTTTCTGCCACAGTTTTGCTTACCAATCTTTGATTCCAATTTACCTGGGTCAGGCCTGTTCTCACCGCATTGAAGTTGGCCCTCCTCTAATTGAGAATTATTACTTTAGATTGCTCCTTGTCCTTTAAAACAAAAAGTTATCTCTTCGAAAATGTGTAAAGATTTTTCTGGAGTCTTTCAGCCTTTCCAAAATCTCCAAAGAACACAGCCTAGAAATACAGAATTGCTGGCACAATAAAGGAGGATCCAGAAAAAGGAGTCTGCCGGCTAGGAATTAAGTAGTGCAGCACACAAGCACCATGTTTGGTGATTGGCAACATGGAAGTGATGCTTTATGAGATGGGAGCAAGGAGGGATTTCCCTCTCTGCTAATCCCTAAAGGATAACAAGGCAGTGTGCTGGGCAGAAGGAGGTGGCAATGCTCATGCTGCATGCACCAGCTACAAGATGTAGGACTAAATGCAGAAAAAGATTGTATTCCATAAGGAAGCCACCGAGATAAGGCAACCAAACACTTCCGCTTGCCATCTGCATGATCTACATATGCATATCACAAAGTGCTGCTGAATAACCTGTTGTGCGTTTACTGCTGGCCCATGCCAAGCCTTTACACAACTTTGCAGCTGTTCCATTGCTGATCATGCATCTCCATGCAGCAAACATTACAGCTGTAATTTGAAGTTGATAGTTGTGGCAGACTCATATCTTCAAAGCCCTTCACGTATAAAAGGACGATAACACAAATTCACTGCATAATCCATAGTCCCTTCATGGGACCAGTTGTGGGCACCGTACATGTGCTCCATTAAGTAACAACATGCTAACACTACTTCTTGGCCTGCATGATAAGATGGTACCTAATAAAGTGAGTGAATCCACTTGTTGCTGTACTGATTATTGGCATAAATGACCCATTTATGTGCTGTACACTCTATGCGGGTTAATTTAACCCCCAGAAATGAGTGGGTTAAGGTTGGGTGCAATGGAAAAGACTGTAAAGTCTCAAACCTGACCCCAACCCACCCACTTTCAGGATTAAGTGAAGTATAAGAGGTGGCAGGCAGGTGGATTAAATATTATAATGAGACTGGCAGCCTCACATTTAACCTGTCTCACAGGTTTAACTCTGGCAGGCTGGGTGTCCCAGGCCATGAGAAACCCTGCACAAGGGAGGCAAAGACATTTTAGGGGAAAGGTTAAGTGCCTTTACAGCACTGCTTGAGGGCGACGAGGAGCAGGGTACTTTCACCTTGGCCCACAGGCTACTTTTTTCCCCTGCCAGCTGATCTCCTACCCACTGCCATCATGCCCCACCCATCCAATGGTGCTCCCCCGGATTAGGGATCACCGCACAAGATCTTAACCACCACCACCAGCACCCAACTTGCCCTACCCAAATCGGGGATCCAAGGCACCCATCCCAAGATCTGGACCGACTCCCCGCATGCTCCTCTCACCGCACATTCCCATTAATGCAGCAGCAGGTTCCTAACATGCTCCTGTGGCCTCTGCCAGAGTATTGACTGTCCAACAGGGAGCCAAGCCTGTCAATCAGGTTGGCTTCATGTGGGGAGCCTGTTGGGAAAAACAAGACGCACTGTGTGGAGTTCAAACTCCACTGCATGTGGTCCTCCCTGCTTACACATCCCGCTCCGGTCTATATCGGTGCCTATGTCTCTCTCCTTCTTTAAGTCGCTCCCTAAAACCTAGCTTTTGGGCTCCAGTCCCAATGCCTCCAACTTTGACTCGGTGTCAATTTTTCTGTCTGGTTATACTCCTGTGAAGCCCCTTGGGATGTTTTACTATGTTAAATGTGTGATAAAAATGAAAGCTGTTGCTGTTGCGTTTCCCTTAATTTTTTGCTGATTAAAATTAAAGTTGGCCTATGTGTGTTTGTTATATTGGATGGGGAGACAGAGCAGCAGAGTAGGGTCAGGAATATCTCAGGTCATAAAAGAATGGCCACCAAGACTAGATACTGCCCATATCTACCACAGATTGCAGAGTTACTCCAGTGTCACTGAGGAGCCATGCATGAGGAGGCTACTCTTACTGAAGAAGTCCTCTGGTGAATTATGTCAGCTCCTGGAGTCAGTCCTGCAACACATGACTGCAACCAACTAAACGAAGCTGCATAGTCACAGTCTGTGCCAGATGACTCAGAATCTACACAGCTTGAATGATCACTGCTGCTCTCCAGTTGAACTTCACTCATTCTGCAACTTGTCCTGTTTAAATTTAGGTTTTGTTTCATGCTGTAGTGCCATCTAGTGGCTTTCAATAGTCTTTCTTGCAAAGTGGTAAATTACAATCTCCACAATTTTAATTGAAGCGCTTACCCATTTAAATTAAATGAATTAGCGCTTCTGTTTAGGATTTGAGGTATAACTTTGAGATAATTGTGTGACGTGTATGTGATACAGTGGGCTGGATTTTATGCTTCGTTGGAAGGCAGGTTTTCTGGCGGGGGCCTGTAGAATCAGGGCAGATTCGTCCGCCACGGAACCCGGCGCTGTAATGCCGGTTTCTGATTTTCTGAGAGGCAGCAAAGTTCCTTGGCGGCGAGATTGTAGTTTAGATATGATAAATACTGTTTTGCATGCATTTGTTTCTAATTTGCCACACTGCTACCAGGCATTCACAATCTACATGATGTGTGGCACTCACGTGCCTTCACTTTCCCGTCTTTGAAAAGCTGGCGCCACTGAGCTGAGTCCTCAGTGCCTTCAAAGGTTAGGTAAGTTATGCATTGCTATCTTGTTGAATTTTTTTTTTAGGATGGGACATTGCCACTAAGCTCAATCTACAGATGTGAGGGGAGTTTGAAACTCTGCAAGTGGATATTGTTGGGGGGGAGGAAGGGGGGGAACTCTGCAAGTGGATACTGTTGCCGGGGTGGGGGAAGAGCTCTGCAAGTGGATACTGTTGGGGGACGGGCAGAACTCGGCAACTGTATAGGTTGTTTTTTTGGGGGTCCAGTGCAGGCAACTCAAATGGTATTTTTATGGTCATGATGTTATGTGGGAAATCAGGGACGCTTCCAGTGTCCCTGATGACCATGTGTGCAGAAGGGTATCTAGCTGCAGCTACTGGCTACCCGCATTATGGAGCTGGAGCTGCGGGTGGATTCACTGTGGAGCATCCGCGATGCTGAGGATGGCGTGGATAGCACGTTTAGCGAGGTGGTCACACCGCAGGTAATGATGCACAGGCAGAAAAGAGATGGGTGACCACCAGACGGAGTAGTAGGCGCAGGCAGGTAGTGCAGGAGTCCCCTGTGGCCATCCCCCTCTCAAACAGATATACAGCTTTCGATACTGTTGGGGAGGATGACCTCCCAGGGGAAAGCAGCAACAGCCAAGTGCGTGGCACCACGGAGGGCTCTGCTGCACAGCAGGGGAGGAAAAGGGTTGGAAGAGCTATAGTGATAGGGGATTCTATCGTAAGGGGTGCAGATAGGCGTTTCTGTGGCTACAAACGAGACTCCAGGATGGTATGTTGGCTCCCTGGTGCTAGGGTAAAGGATGTCTCGGAGCGGCTGCAGGACATTCTGAAAGGGGAGGGTGAGCAGTCAGAGGTTGTGGTCCATATTGGTACTAACGAAATAGGCAGGAAAAGAGATGAGGTCCTGCAAAGTGAATATAGGGAGTTAAGCAAAAGGTTAAAAAGCAGGACCTCCAGGGTTATAATCTCAGGATTACTCCCTGTGCCACGTGCTAGTGAGGGTAGGAATAGGAGGATTAGGCAAATGACTGCGTGGCTGAAGAGCTGGTGTAGGCCGGAGGGCTTCAGCTACTTGGACCATTGGGATCTCTTC
This sequence comes from Heterodontus francisci, assembly GCF_036365525.1. Classification (NCBI taxonomy): domain Eukaryota; kingdom Metazoa; phylum Chordata; class Chondrichthyes; order Heterodontiformes; family Heterodontidae; genus Heterodontus; species Heterodontus francisci. Next base: position 50,830,439 of record NC_090372.1, on the reverse strand, counting down.
TGGTGCAGAGGTGACCCGTACAAGAAGGACGGGTTGCATCTAAACTGGAGGGGGACCAATATCCTTGCGGGGAGGTTTGCTAGCACTATTCGGGAGGGTTTAAACTAGTCTTGCAGGGGGGTGGGACCCAAAGTAGTAGTCTCTCCGATGAGATAGTTGAGGCAAATGTAGAGGATAAAGCAAGCAAGTCCAGTAGGCAGGCCAGGCAGGGGCAGGACAGGGAGCGTGGAAGGTCTGGTAGGCTAAACTACATTTACTTTAATGCAAGAAGCCTTGCAGGTAAGGCAGATGAACTCAGAGCATGGATCGGTACATGGGATTGTGATATTATAGCTATTACAGAAATGTGGTTGAGGGATGGGCAGGACTGGCAGCTCAATGTTCCGGGGTACCGATCTTTCCAGCGTGACAGAGGTGGAGGTAAGAGAGGAGGGGGAGTTGCACTATTGATTAGGGAGGACATCACGGCAGTACTTAGAGAGGGGAAGGTCCAGCGAGGCCATATGGGTAGAACTTAGAAATAAGAAAGGGGTGATCACTTTGAATGGGATTATACTATAGGCCCCCCAATAGTCAGAGGGAAGTGGAGGAGCATATATGTAGGGAAATCACAGATAGGTGTAGGAATTATAGGGTTGTAATAGTCAGTGATTTTAACTTCCCTAATATTGACTGGGACTGCCTTAGTGCTAAGGGATCAGATGGGGAAGAATTTGTTAAGTGTGTCCAGGATAGTTTTCTGAAGCAGTATGTGGATGGCCCTACTAGAGAAGGGGCTACACTCGACCCCCTCTTAAGGAATGAGGATGGGCAGGTGGTTGATGTGTCAGTGGGGGAGCACTTTGGGACCAGCGACCATTACTCTATTAGCTTCAAGATAGTTATGGAAAAGGATAGGACTGGTCCTCAGGTTGAATTCCTAAATTGGGGGATTTCGATGGCATCAGACAGGAACTCTCAAAAGTTGAATGGGAGAGGCTGTTCACAGGTAAAGGGACGTCTGGCAAGTGGGAGGCTTTTAAAAGTGAGATAGGAAGAGTTCAGGGCTGACATGTTCCTGTTAGATGGAAGGGCAAGGCTTGCAAGTTTAGGGAACCTTGGTTGACGAGGGATATTGAGGGTCTGGTCAGGGCAAAGAAGGAGGCATATGTCAGGTATAGGCAGCTTGGATCGAGCGAGTCCCTCGAGGAGTATAGGGGATGTAGGACTACACTTAAGAATGAAATTATGAGGACGTAAAGGGGCCATGAGATTTCCCTGGCAGATAAGATAAAGGAGAATCCTAAAAGATTCTATAAGTATATTAAGGGTAGCTAGGGAAAGAGTAGGTCCCCTCAAGGATCAGTGTGGCAATCTATGTGTGGAGCCATGGGAAATGAGCAAGGTCTGAAATGAATATTTCTCGTCCGTATTTACCGTGAGAAGGTCATGGAAGCTAGTGAGTTGAAGGGAGGGAACAGCGATATCCTGGAGCATATCAACATTACAAAGGAGGAGGTGTTGGAGGTCTTGAAGCGCATTAAGGTGGATAAATCCCCAGGGCCTGACTAGGTGTATCCTAGGATGCTATGGGAAGCAAGGGAGGAGATTGCTGGGGCCCTGGCAGAGATTTTTGTATCATCATTAGCCATGGGTGAGGTACCGGAAGGCTGTGGAGGATAGCTAATGTTGTACCTTTATTTAAGAAGGGCAGCAGGGATAAGATATAAGATAATCAGAGGGTTAGATAGGGTGGATAGTGAGAGTCTTTTTCCTCAGATGGTGATGGCAAACACGAGGGGACATAGCTTTAAGTTGAGGGGTGATTGATATAGGACAGATGTCAGAGGTAGTTTCTTTACTCAGAGAGTAGTAGGGGCGTGGAACGCCCTGCCTACAGCAGTAGTAGACTCGCCAACTTTAAGGGCATTTAAGTGGTCATTGGATAGACATATGGATGAAAATGGAATAGTGTAGGTCAGATGGTTTCACAGGTCGGCGCAACATCGAGGGCCGAAGGGCCTGTACTGCGCTGTAATATTCTAATTCTAATTCTAATAAGCCAGGGAACTACAGGCCGGTGAGCCTTACATCAGTGGTAGGAAAGTTATTGGAAGGGATTCTGAGAGACAGGCTTTATATGCATCTGGAAAGGCATGGTCTGATTAGGATAGTCAGCACGGCTTTGTGCGTGGGAGATCATGTCTTACGAATTTGATTTGAGTTTTTAGAGGAGGTGACCAAGAGGATTGATGAGGGCAGGGCGATGGGCGTTGTCTACATGGACTTTAGCAAGGCCTTTGACAAGGACCCGCATGGTAGGCTGGTCCAGAAGGTTCGAACACATGGGATCCAGGGTGAACTAGCAAATTGGATACAAAATTGGCTTGGTGATAGGACGCAGAGGGTGGTAGTGGAGGGTTGTTTTTCAGATTGGAGGCCGGTGACCAGTGGTGTGCTGCAGGGATCGGTGCTGGGCCCTCTGTTGTTCGTCATATATATTAATGACTTAGATGTGAATGTAAGGGGCATGATTAGTAAGTTTGCAGATGACACCAAAATTGGTGGTATAGTGGACAGTGAAGAAGGTTGTCTAAGGTTACAACAGGATATAGATCAACTGGGAAAGTGGGCAAGGGAGTGGCAAATGGAATTTAATGCAGACAAGTGTGAGGTAATGCATTTTGGGAAGTTAAACCAGGGCAGGACATATACAGTGAATGGCAGGGCCCTGGGGAGTGCTGTTGAGCAGAGAGACCTTGGGGTGCAAGTACATAGTTCCCTGAAAGTGGCAACACAGGTAGACAGGGTGGTGAAGAAGCCGTATGGCATGCTTGCCTTCATCGGCCAAGGCATTGAGTACAAGAGTTGGGACAGTTGGGACAACTGTTACAGTTGTACATAATGTAAGGTTAGGTTAGGCCACAGGGCCTAACCCCCAGGGCCCTGCCATTCACTATATATGTCCTGCCCTGGTTTAACTTCCCAAAATGCATCACTTCACACTTGTCTGCATTAAATTCCATTTGCCAATTCCTTGCCCACTTTCCCAGTTTATCTATATCCTGTTGTCACCTTCGACAACCTTCTTCACTGTCCACTACACCACCAATTTTGGTGTCATCTGCAAACTTACTAATCATGCCCCCTACGTTCACATCCAAGTCATTAATATATATGACAAACAACAGAGGGCCCAGCACCGATCCCTGCGGCACACCACTGGTCACCGGCCTCCAATCTGAAAAACAACCCTCCACTACCACAACACATAATCTTCAATAAAAGCAAAATACTGCAGATGCTGGAAATCTGAAATAAAAACAAGAAATGCTGGAAATACTCAGCAGGTCTGGCAGCATCTGTGGAGAGAGAAGCAGAGTTAATGTTTCAGGTCAGTGACCCTTCATCATATCGTTTTGGTGGTCTCTCGCGCCATGGTCTTCCTGTTGTCTCAGGAACTCTGGTTACCACGTCAGGATTAGGAAATACTGTTGTCCCCTCTGGAACCGATGTTTCTCCCTCTGGATAGCATGCTATCTGCCTGCCAACAGCATCACTGGTCTCGAACCTCGTGATCAACTCTAATGTTCCTCAGCTCTGGTATCCTGGTGCGTATTTTGCGTCCAAATAACAACTCAGCTGGGCTCTTTCCCATTGTAGTGTGTGTACTTGCTCTATACATGGCCACATATGACAACAACATCTCCTTCCAGTCTTTACGCTCAGCCTGAGCAATCCTTATCCATTTCTCTAAGGATTGGTTTTGTCTTTCCACTTCCCAATTTGCCTGTGGCCATTTAGGTGTTACTCTGTGATGGTGATACCTGTGACTTGCATGTAATCTGCAAACATCTGTAAAATGAATTGTGGCCCATTGTCTGAATACAAAGTGACTGGTAGACCATGCCTTGCAAATATTTCAGTCAATGCAAACACTGTTTTCTCTGCCGTTGTAGACATCCTTACCACATACTCATACATAGGAACATACGAATTAGGAGCAGAAGTAGGCCATTCGGGCCCTCAAGCCTGCTCCGCCATTCAATAAGACCATGGCTGATCTGTTTGTGTTTCAAATTCCACACTCACATCTATCCCCTACAACCTTTGATTCCCTTGCCTAACAAGAATAGCTACATTCACCTTAAAAATATTCAATGACCCTGCCTCCGCCACCTTCTGAAGCAGAAACTTCCAAAGTTGCACAACCCCGAGAGAAAAAAATTCTCTTCATCTCTGTTGCAAAAGGGCAACTCCTAATTTTAAAACAGTGCCCCCCAGTTCTGGACTCTCCCACAAGACGAAACATCCTTTCCACATCCACCTTGTCAAGACTGTTCAGGATCTTATATACTTCAATCAAGTCTCCCCTCACTGTTCTAAACTCCAGTGAAAACAAGCCCAGTCTGTCCAACCTTTCCTCGTAAGACAACCCGCTCATTCCAGGTATCAATCTAGTAAACCTCCTCTGAACCACCTCAAACACATTTACATCCTTCCTTAAATAAGGAAACTAAAACTGCACAGTATTCGAGATGTGGTCTCACCAATGCCCTGTATAACTGAAGCATAACATCCTTACTTTTATTTTCAATTCCTCTTGTACTAAAGGATAGCATTCCATTAGCCTTCTTTATTACTTGCTGTACCTGCATACTAACTTTTTGTGACTCATGCACGAGAACACATAGATCCCTCTGCACTCCAGAATTTTGCAGTCGTTCTCCGTTTCATACTCTGCTTTTTTATTCTTCCTGCCAAAGTGAACAACATCCCACATTATACTCCATCTGCCAGATTTTTGCCCACTCATTCAACCTATCTATATCAGTCTGCAACCTCTTATGTCCTCTTCACAACATATTATCCTACCTGTCTTTGTGTCATCTGCAAATTTAGCTACCATGCCATCGCTCCCCTCATCTAAGTCATTGATATAAATTGTAAAATGTTGAGGCCCGAGCACAGACTCCTGCGGGACTACACTCATCACATACTGCCACTTAGAAAAGGACCCATTTATGCATACTGTTTTCTGCCAGCCAGACAATCTTCTATCCATGCTAATATGTTACCCCTACACCATGACCTCCTACTTTGCACCATAGCCTTTTATGTGGCACCTTGTCAAATGCCTTCTGGAAATCCAAGTACAGTACGTCAACAGGCTCCCCTTTATCCACAGCGCATGTTACTCCTTCAAAGAACTCCAATAAATAGGTTAAACATGATTTCCCTTTCACAAAACCATGCTGACTATTCTGATTACCTTGAGTTTTTCCAAGTGCCCAGCTACAACCTCCTTAATGATCGATTCTAACACCTCCCCCACAGACGTCAAGCTAACTGGCATTTAATTTCCTGTTTTCTGCCTCCCCTCTCCCCCCACCCCTCTCATCACCCCACCGCCCCCCGCCTTCTTGAATAGAGGGGTTATATTTGCTACTTTCCAGTCTGGTGGAACTTTTCCAAAATCTAGCCAATTTTGAAAAATTAACACCAATGCATCTACTACCTCATTAGCCACCTCTTTTAGGACCCTAGGATGAAGTCCGTCTGGACCTGGGGACTTACAGCCCACAGCTCCATCAGTTTGCTCAGTACCGCTTCCCTGGTGATTGTAATTTCACCAAGTTCCTCTCTTCCTTCCACCTCAGCTATTAATGGCTGTAATAGTCAATCGCCACCAGTATGAACTCTCCTGATGGAAATGCAGCTAAGAATTCAACTGTTACATCCTCCCATGGTCCAGACGGTGACAGTGTGCTGCGTACTGGTTCTGGTGGATTGGGTCTTCTGACAAGTTGTCATCCAAGACATGTTTTGAAAAACTGCTCCGCATCTTTCTCCATCCCTGGCCACCATGGTTTGTAAGTTTTGCTTCATACCAACCATTCCCAAATGACCCTCATGAGCTAGCATCACCAGTCTAGGCCTAACCTTTTGTGGCACTATAAGTCTCTTACCTCTGAGAATACACTTCCCAATTGTGTACGTCATCTCATATAACGATGTATATCTTGAATGGGAATTCTCCCAATTTCCAGCTTGGAATCTCTGTCTGATGTCATTCAATTCTGGATCTTTGACTCTCTTTCAGTCTCTCTAGTTATCATTGCTGTCGGTGTAGCATGAACTGCCACAAACTGCACGAATCTGAAATTCTGTGTGTTTGTCCTTCAGCTGACTCTATGATGTCTTGGTCAACCAGTTCCTTGATCTTTGCCTTAACTTTCCCTCAGACCAAAAGGTGTTCTACGTGCAGGCTGAGCTACTGGCTTCACGTTCTCATCAGTTGTTAATCTCACTTGGCAGTTGTGCAACTTCGCAAATCCTTGAAACCCTCGTCCAAACTCCTTTTGAAGCTCTGCATAGGAATTCACTTTCAATCCAATATATAGCAACCCCAAGGCTTGACCAATTTCTTTACTCAGAAGAGGCTCACCATCCTCCTCAATCACTATGAATTCTGCCTCCACACTCTGATCTCCAGCTCTTACACTCATGGTGAAACATGCAACAGTTTGAAGTGGGGTTTTAGATGTATAAGGATAAAGCTTTTTGACACATTTTCGAGATGTGCACTTGATTCTCTTTGTCTTCAGTTCCTCCCACAGTGCTCTGCTGATGACATTACTGTCACTGCCCGAATCTATAATAATGCTCACTTCAACACCCCCTACAATCACTGGAACTTTCTCATGGTTGCTGTCACTGACAGAAAACATGTATCCACAATTTCTATTCATGCCCTCACTCTCTGCATCTTCTTCAACTCATCTCAGTTGTACTACTTCCATCTCTCTTTCCTTTAAATGGTTTGCCAGGCTTCCCACTCTGTTCAGCTTTGCTTCTGCACTTCTTGGCAAAATGGTCTCTGCCCCCACATTTTCTACATATCTTTCCCTTGGCAGGGCAACAATTATCTCTTCTGTAATGCCCCAAGCTGCCACATCTGAAACACTCTCTCTCAGACTTTGGCTGTTTACATTTATGCATACAGGGATTCCATTGTATCACTCGATTAACCTCAGATTTTGTCATGCTGATGGGGGAAATGGGACCAAGTTTCATGCTGTGAACTTGTCCATCCACTGCTTCCAATGCAGCTGCTCTCGTCAAAGTGTCATCCAATGTTAAGTCACCAGCAGCATGCGCCTCAACTTATCCGACTTACAATGTTGGACCACCTGATCCATTATCTGGTTATTCAGATCTGTCACATCCGACCACCTGATCCATTATCTGGTTATTCAGATCTGTCACATCCGACACCGGCCTCAAATGAGTCACAAATTGGGCTACTGTTTCCCCTCTTTCAGTCTCATTTGACAGAAAACATGCCTTTGGAATGCAGCATTTGGCATCACCACATAATGGCCCTTCAAAGCTTTCACTGCACGTTCATATTCCGCCTTTTCTCCCATGTCAGGTAACATCTTGAAAGTCTCCCTCACCGACACATCTGCATTGAACAGCAATAAGGCCCATTGCTATGCTTTCTGTACCTCCGTTACCCCATCCAAAAACAAAGCGCAATTGTCAGCATATGCTTCAAACTCCTCCAGCCATGCATTCCATTTCACACGGACGGAGCTGGCATCACCTGTCAGGTCAAATGGCTCAATTCCCCGGACTGCAGACATATCAGATCCAGCAAATTCCATGATACAATCCTTAGTATCTTCAAATTTACCTCTGTATTGTTTATCTTTATAACCTCATTGCCAATGTCACATCTCAGGCTGAAATGGATCACTCTTGAAATCATAGCTTTAACTTTAACAAAGATTTAACAAGTGTTTTATTAAAGACTTCTGTCGGGTTCTTGCTTAGTGTGTTCACTACTGGAGCATATGCTTATCTGATCTTACAATAACCCCCAGGTCAGCTGTTTGCCCCAAAGCACAAATCTACTTTCAGTTTCCCTTCCAAGTACCATATATTCTCTAATACTCGAGCCCACACATACAATAATGAGACTAACCTCCTCTGCGATCTCCATCCAGGCTTGCTTGGTCAGGTGGGAGAACGTCTTTTGCCATCGCTGAGGAAGAGGATCAGCCGCCTTTTCCTCGCAACCTGGAGGAGATTAGCAGGGAGACATCTCTTAACCATGGGGCCACCCTTGCTCTTTAATCTGACATGGTCAGAATGATGCCCGGAGGGATGCTTGCTGAATTGCAAAATTATGGCAAACCACTCAAGTGTTGCTTCACTGAGCTTCAGTACAATACAGGGAGAGAGTCAATGTAGGGCTGGCAGCCTTTCAAGGTGGCGCCAGCACCTGATCCAACATCAGGTGACAACATTAACGGCATCGCCAATGCCGCCCCTGCCATGTGATTGTGGGGACAGCCACTGCCATTATGCTAAATGGCCACCCACTGCGTAATCGCGGCGGCAGGGCTGCAAATTTCACAGGCAGGACCGCCACCATTTTGTGCACCCACTGCTGCTCATGGCAGTGTGATAATAAAATCCAGCCCAATCTATCTGGGGAATCTACTGTTGTTATCTTCACAAGATAGAAGTAGATGAAGGAAGCCATTTTAGCTGATCCAATCAGAATAAAATATCTATATTCCCTGTTGCATGATTTAACAGACTCTTTAAGTCTCATGCTTGGCTCATTGGTAGCAACTGACCTCTGATCGTGGATTTGGATTCACTCCAGAGACTTGACTATATAATCCAAGCTGACACTTTAGCCACTTCTTCCAGATGAGATGTTAAACCAAGGGCCTATTTGCCACCTTAGGCAGATGTAAAAGACCCCATGGCACTATTTGAAGAAGAACAGACGGGTTTTCCCTCAACCAACTTCTAAATCAGATGATCTGATCATTTATGTCATGTTATTTATGCAAGCTTTCTGTGTGCAAATTGGCTGTGTGTTTCCTACATTATAACAGTCACTACACTCCAAAAGTGCTTCAAGTGAATCATAAAATCATAGAATAGTTGCAACACAGGAGGCCATTCAGCCCATCGTGTTTGTAAATATAAGTTCTTTTTCTTTCTTTCTCAACCAAAGACCATTCCAAGTGTTGATCCCTTATTGTCTCCCTGGCATCTATCCTAAGTATGCCCTTTATTTCTTTTCTTGTCAATTAACTCTAAAGGATGTGATAGTTGGACACTTGGATAATAATGATCTGATTGGGCATAGTCAACATGGATTTATGAATGGGAAATCATGTTTGACGAACCTGTTGGAGTTTTTTGAGGATGATAATTTGAGAATTGATAAAGGGGAGTTGGTGGACATAGTATACTTGGATTTTCAGAAGGCTTTTGATAAAGTCCCCCACAGGAGGTTAGTTAGCAAAATTAAAGGACATAGGATAGGAGATAATATACTGGCATGGATTAAGGATTGGTTAACAGCAGAGAGTAGGAATAAATGGGTCATTCTCACATTGGCAGGCTGTGACTAGTGGGGTACCATGAGGATCAGTACTTGGGCCCCAGCTGTTCACTATATATAAAAAACAATTTGGATGTGGGGACAAAATGTAATTTTCCAAGTTTGTGGATGACACAAAACTAGGGGAATGTGTGTTCTGAGGAAGATGCAAAGTAGCTTCAAGGGGATCTGGAAAGACTTAGTGAGTGGGCAAGAACATGGCAGATGGAATATAATGTGGAAAAATGCAAGGTTATCCACTTTGGTAGGAGGAACAGATGTGCAGAGTATGTCTTAAATAGTAAGAGATTAGAAAGTGTAGATGTCCAAAGGGACCTGGGTGTCTTCGACAATAAGTCACTGAAAACTAGCATGCAGGTGCAGCAAGCAATTAGGAAGGCTAATGGTATGTTAGTCTTTATCGCAAGAGGATTTGAGTACAGGAGTAGTGAAGTTTTGCTTCAATTGTATAGAACCTTGGTTAGACCGCATCTGGAGTACTGTGTGCAGTTTTGGTCCCCTTACCTTAGGAAGGATATTATTGCCATAGAGGGAGTGCAACGAAGGTTCACCAGACTTGTTCCCAGAATGGTGGGACTGTCCTATGAAGAGAGATTGGGGAAACTGGGCCTGTATTCTCTAGAGTTTTGAAGAATGAGAGGTGATCTCTTTGAAACCTACAAAATACTTAAAGGGATAGACAGGGTAGATGCAGGTAAGATGTTTCCCCAGGTTGGGAGTTTAGAACCAGGGGACATTATTTCAAATAAGGGGGAAGTCACTTAGGACAGAGATGAGGAGAGATTTCTTTACTCAGAGGGTTGTGAATCTTTGGAATTCTCTACCCCAGAGGTTGTGGAAGCTCAGTCATTGAGTATGTTTAAAGCAGAGATTGACAGATTTCTAAATACCAATGACATAAGGGGATATGGGGAAAAAGGCATTGAAGTGGATGATCAGCCATGATAGTATTGAATGGCGGAGTAGGCTCCATGGGCTGAATGGCCTGCTCCTGTTCCTATGTTCACTCAGCTATTTAAGAAAGGTGAGAGAGGAAAACCAGAGAATTTTAGACAGCCAAACATCTGTTATCAGAAAATTACTAGAGTCTATAATAAAGGATAGTGTGACAGAACACCTTGAAAATGTTCACATAATCAGAGATTTGTAAAGGGTAGGTCATGAGATGATTGACATCCAACAACCACAACGATCTTCCTTTGTGCTAAGTATGACTCCTACCAGTGGAGAATTTTCCCCCTGATTTCCATTGATGAACTTGATTGAATTTTTTGAATGATGTGACCAAAGAGGTGGACAGGGGAATGCCTATGATTTTTTTTTTTAATTTGTTCATGGGATGTGAGCATCACTGGCAAGGCCAGCATTTGTTGCCCATTCCTCATTTCCCTTGAGAAGGTGGTGATGAGTCGCCTTCTTGAACAGCTGCAGTCCATGTGGTATAGCTATACACACAGTGCTGTTTGGGAGGGAGTTCCAGGTTTTTGACCCAGCAACAATGAAGGAACGGTGATATCATTCCAAGTCAAGATGGTGTCTGACTTGGAGGGCCATTTGCAAGTCGCAGGTTTGGAAGGTGCTGTCGAAGGAGGCTTAGTGAGTTACTGCAGTGCATCTTGTAGATGGTACACGCTGCTGCCACTGTCAGTGGTGGAGGGAGTGAATGTTTAAGTTGGTGGATGAGATGCTTTGTCTTGGATGGTGTTGAGCTTCTTGAGTGTTATTGGAGCAGCACTCATCCAGGTAAGTGAAGAGTATTCCATCACTCCCCTGAATTGTGCCGTGTAGATGGTGGACAGGCTTTGGGGAGACAGGAGGTGAGTTACTCACTGCAGAATTCCCAGCCTCTGACCTGCTCTTATAGCCACAGTATTTATATGTCTGGTCAAATTAAGTTCTGGTCAGTGGTAACCCCCAGGATATTGATGGTGGGAGATTCAGCGATGGTAATGCCATTGAATGTCGAGGAGAGATTGTTCTGTTCTTTCTTGTTGGAGATGCTCATTGCCTGGCATTTGTATAGCCCAAGCCTGAAAGTTGTCCAGGTCTTGCTGCATGCGGGCACAGACTGCTTCAGTGTCTCAGGAGTTGCAAAAACTGAAAACTGTGCAGTTATCAGCAAACACCGCCACTTCTAACCTTATGGCCAGAATTTTACCTTGAGCAGTGGCCTCACCCACCGGCAAAAGAGGTAGGGGCAAGCCCGCCTCCGCTGGGCCTGGAAGCCATATTGTGATTTTGCGTGGTTCAGGCTCTTATTTGGAAGAGGTTTGGCTTTCTGGCCCTCTGAAACAGGAAGTTCCACCTCCATGAACTGTTGGCCAATAAGCGGGCTGGCAGCTATTTAATCCCAGCAGTACCACTAGGAGCGGTGGCTGCTGCTGGGACTGCCAGAACGGGCAAGATGGAAGAGGCCCCGGAATAGAGGTAAGTGTGTGGGGCATTGCAAGAGACAATTGGCTGGGCCCTGGTAAGCTGGTGGAAGTGGGTGGGGTGGTGGGGGTCGGTCGAGAGGGCGGGGGGGTGGGGGTGGGTGTTCCAGCTGGGGCTGTTTGTGTTGCGGGGTGGTACTACGTGGTGCCCGATCAGGAGCGCCCATCTCCACCCCGCAAGGACGCCGCCAGCTTTAACTGGGCAGCATCCCCAGGTGGCAAAGTGGCTGTCCGCCGCTGGTATTTTAAGGAGGCCCTTAACTGGCAATTAATTCGCCACTTAAGGCACTTAATTAACTTGGGTGGGCAGGCCGATTGCCACCACCCCTGCAGCTGGTAAAATTGTTGTAGGCAACTTGAACGGCACCCCCTGCCTCCCACTCAATTTTACCCCTGCCCCGCCACCTCCAGCTTGCTCCCGGGGAGGGATGGGGGTGCATAAAATTTCAGCCCATGCTGAAGGGAAGATCATTGATGTATCAGCTGACGATGGTTGGGCCCAGGACACTACCCTGAGGAGTTCCTGCAGTGATGTCCTAGAGCTGAGATGATTGACCTCCAACAGCCACAACACCTTGCTTTGCGTTAGGTATGACTGCAACCAGTGGAGAATTTTCCCCCTGATTCCATTGACTCCTGTTTTGCTAGGGTTCCTTGATGTCAAGGGCAGTCACTGTTGAATTCAGCTCTTTTGTCCATGTTTGAACCAAGGCTGTAATGAGATCAGGAGGTGAGTGGCCCTGGTGGAACCCAAACTGAGTGTCATTGAGCAGGTTATTGTTAAGCAAGTGCTGCTTGATAGCACCGCCGACAACACCTTCCATCACTTTACTGATGAACAAACGTAGACTGATGGAGCAGTAATTGGCCGGGTTGGATTTGTCCTGCTTTTTGTATACAGGACATATCTGGGCAATTTTCCACATTGCCGGATAGATGCCAGTATTGTAGCTGTACTGGACAGCTTGGCTAGGGGCGCGGAAAGTTCTGGAGCACAGGTCTTTAGTACTGCAGCTGGAATATTCTCAGGGCCTATATCTTTTGCTGCATCCAGTTCTTCAGCTGTTTTTTGACATCACTTGGAGAGAATCGAATTGGTGAAGACTGACACTTGTGATCTTGACTGATACTTGGGACCTCAGGAGGAGTCCGAGATGGATCATCCACTCGGCACTTCTGGCTGTTGATGATTGCAATTGCTTCAGCTTTGTCTTTGGCGCGAATGTGCTGGACTCCACCATCATTGAGGATGGGGATGTTTGTGGAGCCTCTTCCTCCAGTTAGTTGTTTAATTGCCCACCACCATTCACAGATGTGACAGGACTGAAGAGCTTTGATTTGATCCAGCGCAGGGCTTGCCATCCTTTTCTTTAGTGAGAGCTACTTCTGATAAACAAAAAATATCATGAGCCACTTAAACATATTGTTAGGACCAGCTGAGAAAGGTGTCTCGGGGTCTCTTTCAGCCTTCACCTGGTCTTGTTGTAACAGGGTTTAATTTTTAAACACACTGTGTTTTGAGCTCCCCCTTGGTGAATCCTTGTTCACCGCTTTCCAATTGTAAGGGAAAGAAATGAGCACAAACAGGCCTTCTTAGGTTTAAAGAAGAGAAATGAAATTTATTAAAACTTAAACTTAAACTCTAATTCGATAAACGCCCCACGCTAGCATGCATAAGCGATACGCACATGCAAACAGAGACAGAAAAAAGAAGAAAAAATATAAAGAGGTTTGAGGCAATATCAGAAGAGTTTCTTGTTACTGTGCTTCGAGCTCATTGTATATAAGAGCATAAGAACATAAGAAATAGGAGCAGGAGTAGGCCATTCAGCCCCTTAAGCCTGCCCCGCCATTCAATAAGATCATGGCTGATCTGTCCCAGGCCTCAACTCCTCTTTCGGGCCTGCTCCGCATACCCCTCGACTCCCCGAGATTTCAAAAATCTATCTACCTCCTCCTTAAATACATTTAGTGACCTAGCCTCCACAGTTCTCTAAGGTAGAGAATTCCAGAGATTCACCACGCTCTGAGAGAAGAAATTCCTTTGCATCTCAGTTTTAAATGTGTTCTCCCTTATTCTGTAACTATGTCCCCTAGTTCGAGATTCCTCCACCAGTGGAAACATATTCTCAACATCTACCCTGCCAAGCCCCCTTAAAATCTTATATGTTTCAATCAGATCACCTCTCATTCTTCTAAACTCCAATGATAAGACAACCCCTTCATCCCAGGAATCAGCCTAGTGAGCCTTTTCTGAACTGCCTCCAGTGCTAGTATATCCTTCCTTAAATACGGGGACCAAAATTGTACGCAGTACTCCAGGTGTGGCCTCACCAACACCCTGTACAGTTGTAACAAGACTTCCCTATTTTTAAACTCTAACCCCCTAGCAATAAAGGCCAAAATTCCATTTGCCTTCCTTAATTCTTGCTGCACGTGCATGCTAACCTTTTGTGTTTCATGTACAAGAATATCCAGATCCCTCTGTACCACAGTATTTTGTAGTCTTTCTCCATCTCAATAATAATCTGCCTTTTTATTCTTCCTACCAAAGCGGATGACCTCACATTTCCCCCACATTGAACTCCATCTGCCAAGTTTTTTCCCACCCACTTAACGTGTCTATATCCCTTTGCAGATTCTTTGTGTCCTCATCACAACATGCCTTCCCACCTATTTTTGTATCGTCAGCAAATTTGGATACACTACACTCTGTCCCTTCCTCCAAGTCATTGATATAGATAGTAAATAGTTGAGGCCCTAGGACCGATCCTTGTGGCACCCCACTAGTTACGGCTTTCCAACCTGAAAAAGACCCATTGATCCCAACTCTCTGCCTTCTGTGTGTTAGCCAATCTTCAATCCATGCCAACACATTACCCCCAATACCCTGAGCTCTTATTTTGTGCAAAAACCTTTTATGTGGTACCTTATCGAACGCCTTCTGAAAATCCAAATACGCTACATCTACCGATTTCCCTTTATCCACTCTGCTTGTTATATCCTCAAAGAACTCTAACAAATTTGTCAAACATGATTTCCCTTTCATAAAACTGTGTTGATTCTGTTTGATTGCATTATGTTTTTCTAAATGTCCTGCTATTTCTTCCTTAATAATGGATTCTAGCATTTATCCAATGACAGATGTTAAGCTATCTGGTCTATAGTTTCCTTCTTTCTGTCTCCCTCCTTTCTTGAATAGAGTCATCACATTAGCGGTTTTCCAATCCGCTGGTACCCTACCGGAATCCAGTGAGTTTTGGTATATTATGACCAATGCCTTCACTATCTCTGCAGCCACTTCTTTTAAAACCCTTGGATGCAGGCCATTAGGTCCTGGCGACTTGTCTGCCTTTAGTCCCACCAGTTTGTCCAGCACCTTTTCCCTCGTGATAGAGATTGCTACAAGTTCCTCCATCCCATTTACATCTTGTTCATCTATTATTGTCGGGATGTTTATAGTGTCCTCCACCGTGAAGACCGATGCAAAATATTGGTTTAAATTATCTGCCATTTCCCTGCTCCCTGGTATTAATTCCCCAGTCTCATCCTCTAAGGTCCCACACTTACTTTAGCTACTCTCTTCTTTTTTATATGCCCGTAGAAGCTCTTACTGTTTGTTTTTATATTTCTTGCCAATTTACTCTCATAATTAATTTTATCCCTCTTTATTAGTTTTTTAGTCATCCGCTGCTGGTTTCTAAAAAAATTCCCAATCCTCTGACCTACCACTAGCTTCTGCAGCTTTGTATGCCTTTGTTTTTGATTTGATACTCTCCTTAACTTCCTTTGTTATCCAAGGGTGGTTCATCGTTCTCATTGAGTCCTTCCTTCTGACCGGAATAAATGTTTGCTGAATGTTATGAAATATCTGCTTAAAAGTCTGCCACTGCTCCTCTACTGACTTTCCCTGTAGTCTATTTTCCCAGCCTGCTTTAGACAACTTTTTCTTCATACCTCTGTAATTGCCCTTGTTTAAGTTGAAGACGCTGTTTTGAGACCCGAGTTGCTCACCCTCAAACTGAATTTGAAATTCTACCATGTTATGATTGCTTCACCCAGAGGATCCTTAACTACGAGATCTCTTATTAATCCTACCTCATTACACATTACCAAATCTAAAATAGCCTGTTCCCGGGTAGGTTCTGCAAGGTGTTCGAAGAAACAATCCCTGATGCGCTCTACAAATTCATCTTCCATGCTACCCTTGCCAATTTGATTTGTCCAGTCTATTTGCAGATTAAAATCATCCATGATAATTGCAGTGCCCTTACATGCCTCCATTATTTCCTGATTAATATTTTGTCCTACAGAGAGGCGACTCCTCGGGGGCCTATAGACCACTCCCACCCGTGATTTCTTTCCCTTGCTATTCCTTATTTCCACCCAAACTGATTCTACATCCCGATATATTACACCTATATCATTACTCAGAACTGCATTGATCCCTTCCTTTAATAACAAAACTACCCCACCTCCTTTTCCTTTCCGCCTATTCTTTCGGAATGTCGTATATCCTTGAACACTGAGTTTCCAGTCCTGCTCATCCTGTAACCACATCTCTGTGATAGCTATCAAATCATATTCTATCTGTGCCGTCAGCTCATCTATCTTGTTACAAATGCTACGTGCATTCAGATAAAGAGCCTTAAGCTTTGACTTTTTACCATTTTTACCTACTCTGGTTCTAATTTCTGCTGTACTACATAGAACATAGAACAGTACAGCACAGTACAGGCCCTTCGGCCCACAATATTGTGCCGAACATTTAACCTACTCTAAGATCAAACTAACTACCTACCCTTCATTCTACTATCATCCATGTACCTATCCAAGAGTCGCTTAAATGCCCCTAATGTATCTGCTTCTACTACCACCGCTGGCAGCGCATTCCACGCACCCACCACTCTCTGTGTAAAGAACCTACCTCTGACATCTCCTTGAAACCTTCCTCCAATCACCTTAAAATTATGCCCCCTGGTGATAGCCCTTTCCACCCTGGGAAAAAGTCTCTGACTATCCACTCTATCTATGCCTCTCATCATCTTGTACCCCTCTATCAAGTCACCTCTCATCCTTCTTCGCTCCAATGAGAAAAGCCCTAGCTCCCTCAATCTTTCTTCGTAGGACATGCCCTCCAGTCCAGGCAACATCCTGGTAAATCTCCTCTGCACCCTCTCTAAAGCTTCCACATCCTTCCTATAATGAGGCGACCAGAACTGAACACAATATTCCAAGTGTGGTCGAACCAGGGCCTTATAGAGCTGCAGCATAACCTCGCGGCTCTTAAACTCAATCCCCCTGTTAATGAAAGCCAACACACCATACGCCTTCTTAACAACCCTATCAACTTGGGTGGCAACTTTGAGCGATCTATGGACATGGACCCCAAGATCCCTCTGTTCCTCCACACTACCAAGAATCCTGTCTTTAAGCCTGTATTCCGCATTCAAATTCGACCTTCCAAAATGAATCACTTCACACTTTTCCAGGTTGAACTCCATCTGCCACTTCTCAGCCCAGCTCTGCATCCTGTCAATGTCCCGTTGCAACCTACAACAGCCTTCCACACTATCCACAACTCCAACAACCTTTGTGTCATCGGCAAACTTGCTAACCCAGTCTTCCACATCCTCATCCAAGTCATTTATAAAAATCACAAAGAGCAGAGGTCCCAGAACAGATCCTTGTGGAACACCACTGGTCACCGAGCTCCATGCTGAATACTTTCCATCTACTACCACCCTCTGACTTCTATGGGCCAGCCAATTTTGTATCCAGACAGCCAACTTTCCCTGAATCCCATGCCTCCTTACTTTCTGAATGACCCTACCATGGGGAACCTTATCAAACGCCTTGCTAAAATCCATTTCCACCACATCCACTGCTCTTCCTTCATCAATGTGTTTTGTCACATCTTCAAAGAATTCAATAAGGCTTGTGAGGCATGACCTGCCCCTCACAAAGTCATGCTGACCGTCTCTAATCAAACCATGCTTTTCCAAATAATCATAAATCCTGTCTCTCAGAATCCTCTCCAATAATTTGCCCAGTAAGACTGACTGGTCTATAATTCCCAGGGTTATCCCTATTCCCTTTCTTGAACAAGGGAACAACATTTGCCATCCTCCAATCATCTGGTACTACTCCAGTGGACAGTGAAGACGCAAAGATCATCGCCAAAGGCGCAGCAATCTCTTCCCTCGCTTCCCGTAATATCCTTGGGTATATCCCGTCTGGCCCCGGGGACTTATCTGTCCTCATATCATTCAAAATTTCCAGCACATCCTCCCTCTTAACCTCACCCTGTTCGAGCATATCAGCTTGTTCCACACTGTCCTCACAAACGACCAGGTCCCTCTCACTAGTGAATACTGAAGCAAAGTATTCATTTAGAACCTCCCCTACCTCCTCCAACTCCAGGCACAAGTTCCCTCCACTTTCCCTGATCGGCCCTACCCTCACTCTGGCCATCCTCTTGTTCCTCACATAAGTGTAGAACGCCTTGGGATTTTCCTTAATCCTACCCGCCAAGACTTTTTCGTGTCCCCTTCTAGCTCTCCTAAGTCCATTCTTCAGTTCCTTCCTGGCTACCTTGTAACCCTCTAGAGCCCTGTCTGATCCTTGCTTCCTCAACCTTAAGTAAGCTTCCTTCTTCCTCTTGACTAGCTGTTCCACATCTCTTGTCATCCAAGGTTCCTTCACCCTACCATCCCTTCCCTGCCTCATCGGGACAAACCTATCCAGCAGTCGCAGCAAGTGCTCCTTAAACAACCTCCACATTTCTGTCGTGCATTTCCCTGAGAACATCTGTTCCCAATTTATGCTCCCCACTTCCTGCCTAATAGCATTGTAATTCCCCCTCCCCCAATTAAATATTTTCCCATCCCATCTGCTCTTGTTCCTCTCCATGACTATAGTAAAGGTCAGGGAGTTGTGATCACTATCACCGAAATGCTCTCCCACCGAGAGATCTGCCACCTGGCCTGGTTCGTTGCCAAGCACCAAGTCCAACATAGTCTCCCCTCTCGTCGGCCTATCTACATATTGAGTCAGGAAACCTTCCTGGACACACCTGACAAAAACTGCTCCATCCAAACTATTTGCACTAAGGAGGTTCCAATCAATATTAGGGAAGTTGAAGTCACCCATGACAACAACTCTGTTACTGCTGCACCTTTCCAAAATCTGTCTCCCAATCTGTTCCTCCGTGTCTCTGTTGCTATTGGGGGGTCTATAGAAAACTCCCAACAAAGTGACTGCTCCTTTCCTGTTTCGGACTTCCACCCATAATGACTCGGTAGACAAACCCTCCTCGACGATCTCCCTTTCTGCAGCTGTGATACTATCCCTGATTAACAATGCCACTCCCCCACCTCTTTTACCTCCCTCCCTATTCCTTTTGAAACATCTAGACCCCGGAACATCCAACATCCATTCCTGCCCCTGAGATATCCACGTCTCCGTAATGGCCACAACATCGTAGCTCCAAGTACTGATCCATGCTCTAAGTTCATCACCCTTATTCCTGACACTTCTTGCGTTAAAATAGACACACTTCAACCCATCATACTGGCTGCAACTTTGCCCTGTCAACTGTCTAACCTTCCTCACAGACTCTCTGCACTCTGTATCTGCCTGTTCAACAGCTACCCCATCCACTGATCCGTGGCTCCGGTTCCCATCCCCCTGCCAAACTAGTTTAAACCCTCCCGAAGAGCTCTAGCAAACCTCCCGCCCAGGATATTGGTGCCCCTCCAGTTCAGATGCAATCCGTCCTTCTTGTACAGGTCCCACCTTCCCCAGAAGGTATCCCAATGATCCACATATCTGAATCCCTCCCTCCTACACCAGTTCTGTAGCCACGTGTTCAGCTGCACTCGCTCCCTGTTTCTAGCCTCACTAGCACGTGGCACCGGTAACAATCCTGAGATTACTGCTCTGCTCGTCCTGCCTTTCAGCTTCCAACCTAACTCCCTATATTCGCTTTTCAGGTCCTCATCCCTTTTCCTCGCTATGTCATTGGTACCGATATATACCATGACCTCTGGCTGCTCCCCCTCCCCCTTAAGAATCCTATAGACTCGATCCGAGACATCCCTGACCCTGGCACCCGGGAGGCAACATACCATCTGGGAGTCTCGTTCGCAACCACAGAATCTCCTGTCTGTTCCTCTAACCATTGAATCTCCTATCACTATCGCTCTCCTATTCTCCCCCCTTCCCTTCTGAGCCACTGAGCCAGGCTCAGTGCCAGAGACCTGGCCACTGTGGCTTTCCTCTGGTAGGTCGTCCCCCTCCCCCAACCGTATCCAAAACGGTATACGTATTATACGTCTTATGCTTGTATTCTCTGTCCCTTCCTATTACACCCTGATTGATGTATACCCCTTCACTACCCTGCACTTCTGCTTTCTCATTATTTATTGACTTTTTAAACTTCCTTTCAATTCAACCCTCCCCCCCACTATTTAGTTTAAAGCCTTATCTGCAACCCTAGTTATACGATTCGCCAAGACACTGGTCCCAGCATGGTTCAAGTGAAGCCCATCCCAACGGAACAGCTCTCTCTTTCCCCAATACTGGTGCCAGTGTCCTATGAATCGGAACCCATTTCTCCCACACCAATCTTTGAGCCACGCATTTACCTCTCTAATCTTATTTACCCTATGCCAAATGCACGTGGCTCAGGTAGTAATCTGGAGATTATTACCTTTTGTGGTTCTGCTTTTTAATTTAGCCCCGAGCTGCTCATAGCCACTCAGCAGAACCTCTTTCCTAGTCCTGCCTATGTCGTTGGTACCTATGTGGACCACGACAACTGGATCCTTTCCCTCCTACTCCAAGTTCCTCTCCAGCCCAGAAGAGATGTCCTTAACCTTGGCACCAGGTAGGCAACACAGCCTTCGGGACTCTCTATCTTTGCTGCAGAGAACAGTATCTATTCCACTAACTATGCTATCCCCTATTACAACCACATTTCACTTGAATGGTGCTGTGAATCACGGTGCTGTGGTCAGTTGGCTCATTCTCCCTGCAGTCTGTGCCCTCGTCCACACTGGGAGCAAGAACCTCGTACCTATTGGATAAGGGCACTGGCTGAGGCTCCTCCAAAGCTAAATTCTGGATCCTCATACTTGCCTCACTTGCAGTCACACCCTCCTGTCCCTGACCACAGCCCAGATTGGATGGAATTAATCTAAGGGGTGTGACTGTCTCCTGAAACACAGTGTCCAGTTAACTCTCCCCCTCCCTGATGTGTCTCAGTGTCCGCAGTTCGGACTCCTTTTGTAGGTAGTTCTTGCTTGTAGGTAATTCTTGCTTTTCATTGGGGCCCAGTATTCTTCTTAAACCTTGTTCACTGTGGGAGACTTTTCTCTCTTGGGGTTCATGTATCTTCAATGGGTCTTCAGTTCCATGAGAAAGAGAGGGGAGCAGACAGGAGAGAGGTCTTTTCAGTCCAGGAGCAAAGAGCTTTCTGAGTTCAAATTCTCTGTGGCAAGTTCAAATTCAAAAAACTCCAACAACCAGTTAGTCATGTAACAAAACTGGTCTGACCACGTCTGTTTGTATATTCGGCCACCTTAGCAGTTAACCTGGAATGCTAGCCTCTCCACCTTCAACATCTGATAATAAAAAGTCCATTGTCGATTAAAGTTGTGTAGGGAGTGGCCCCTTTGTCCTTTCCAAGTACTGTCTGTTACTATGCAAAAAAAGTCTTTCTGGCAAGGGGCCTGGCAATTCCTTGTGATAGGTCCTCTTTTCTTCCCAGCAACAATTTTAAGTTTTAATGTTCATGCGGCAAAATATGTGCCTCATTCTTGGTATGACAATAAATTGAAAAAATATGGATAGATAAATGCAAACTTAATATGTAGCTATGATAATTACATTGTAATATTTAATATGAAGGAAAACTGATCTAAACTTTATTTCAATGTGATACTTGACACTGCATGCAAGCCTGGTCAGGAGATCATTGTACTTGCCAGTGTCCAGAAGTGCAGCAGTGGCCTCACTGAGTAGTTGGTGTCCGTTTAGCAATGTCATCTCCCCTGGAATCTACCTCCCTTGACAGTTTCACATTGGAAATTGTTGGGCCTGACTGGGCTCCAACGTACTCAGGGTTAAACGCAGCAGCTTTTCTACCATCTGCACTCCAGCTCAAACTGATGCAGCAAAAAAGACCTATACAGGAGGCCAGGGACCAAATGCTGCATCCAACACCCACCCCGATACAAACTGGCTGTGTTTCTCAATTCTGCTCTGTGAGCAACGTCTGCAGTAAAACAAAAGCAAAATACTGCAGATGCTGGAAATCTGAAATAAAAAGAGAAAATGTGGGAAATACCCAGCACGTTAGTGCGGCATCTGTGGAGGGAGAAACAGAGTTAAAGTTTCAGGCGCATCGAGCCGCCGGAGCCTGCAGCCTGGAACTCATGGGGGTAGAAGGAGGAAGAATGAAGAGAGGCAATATAGCCCAACACTCACAGCAACCTAAAATCCATCTACATGACCTGGATAGGGAGACAGAGTTTAAAAACGTTCACCAACACGACTCCAGTAAAACATCTCAGAGGAAAAGGGGGAGCAGTGGCTGCGTCTGCTTCCTGCCCTGTGTTGTGTCTCAAATGGTTCCTCCCTCCCCCACCCTAGGCCCCTTTATAACTGAGCTAAATTTCCTTTAAAGTTTTGGGGTTTGATGTTATAGTTTATGAATCCTTAGTTCATCCAAAAGAGCGAGAAAGCTGGCAACTGCTAACCCAGGGGTGTCACCGGCAGAAACCCTGTAGCTGCCACCCCACTTGGTGCAAAGGCGGGATCGGAAGCTTTTTATTGGGGGTGTTTGAGGCCTACATCGAGTATGTCTGAAACATCCAGCCCACCTGCCAGCTTCATTTCCCTCCTGCACTTGGCGGTTTCTCGCCCACTGCGGATCCGATACGACTGCCTCCTTCCAGCTCCAGCACTCGCACTGCTCATGCTCTAGTCATAGGCCTGCTGGACACACACGTGACCCGCAATGGACCAATAGTTTCCTCAAAGCTTTATGTAAGATGCTCAAAGACCGTCAGCGAGCTACCAGCAGCGTCTCCTGGTCTAGCGCATGCTGCTTCCACTGTTCAGCATGCACGTAGTCCTATCAGAGAGTCATAAGAGTTATACAGCAAAGAAACAGGCCCTTTGGCCCATCGTGTCTGTGCCAGCCATCAAGCACCTATCTATTCTAATCCCATTTTCCACTACTTGGCCCTTGGCTTTGTATGCTATGGCGTTTCAAATGCTCATCTAAATACTACTTAGATGTTGTGAGGGTTCCTGCCTCTACCACCCCTTAGGCAATGTGTTCCAGATTCCAACTGGGTGAAAAGATTTTCCTCAAATCTCCTCTAAACCTCCTGCCCCTTACCTTAAATCTATTTCTTTCTTTTGGGCCTCCTTATCTCGAGAGACAATGGATACGCGCCTGGAGGTGGTCAGTGGTTTGTGAAGCAGCGCCTGGAGTGGCTATAAAGGCCAATTCTGGAGTGACAGGCTCTTCCACAGGTGCTGCAGAGAAATTTGTTTGTTGGGGCTGTTGCACAGTTGGCTCTCCCCTTGCGCCTCTGTCTTTTTTCCTGCCAACTACTAAGTCTCTTCGACTCGCCACAATTTAGCCCTGTCTTTATGGCTGCCCGCCAGCTCTGGCGAATGCTGGCAACTGACTCCCACGACTTGTGATCAATGTCACACGATTTCATGTCGCGTTTGCAGACGTCTTTATAACGGAGACATGGACGGCCGGTGGGTCTGATACCAGTGGCGAGCTCGCTGTACAATGTGTCTTTGGGGATCCTGCCATCTTCCATGCGGCTCACATGGCCAAGCCATCTCAAGCGCCGCTGACTCAGTAGTGTGTATAAGCTGGGGGTGTTGGCCGCTTCAAGGACTTCTGTGTTGGAGATATAGTCCTGCCACCTGATGCCAAGTATTCTCCGAAGGCAGCGAAGATGGAATGAATTGAGACGTCGCTCTTGGCTGGCATACGTTGTCCAGGCCTCGCTGCCGTAGAGCAAGGTACTGAGGACACAGGCCTGATACACTCGGACTTTTGTGTTCCGTGTCAGTGCGCCATTTTCCCACACTCTCTTGGCCAGTCTGGACATAGCAGTGGAAGCCTTACCCATGCGCTTGTTGATTTCTGCATCTCGAGACAGGTTACTGGTGATAGTTGAGCCTAGGTAGGTGAACTCTTGAACCACTTCCAGAGCGTGGTCGCCAATATTGATGGATGGAGCATTTCTGACATCTTGCCCCATGATGTTCGTTTTCTTGAGGCTGATGGTTAGGCCAAATTCATTGCAGGCAGACGCAAACCTGTCGATGAGACTCTGCAGGCATTCTTCAGTGTGAGATGTTAAAGCAGCATCGTCAGCAAAGAGGAGTTCTCTGATGAGGACTTTCCGTACTTTGGACTTCGCTCTTAGACGGGCAAGGTTGAACAACCTGCCCCCTGATCTTGTGTGGAGGAAAATTCCTTCTTCAGAGGATTTGAACGCATGTGAAAGCAGCAGGGAGAAGAAAATCCCAAAAAGTGTGGGTGCGAGAACACAGCCCTGTTTCACACCACTCAGGATAGGAAAGGGCTCTGATGAGGAGCCACCATGTTGAATTGTGCCTTTCATATTGTCATGGAATGAGGTGATGATACTTAGTAGCTTTGGTGGACATCCGATCTTTTCTAGTAGTCTGAAGAGACCACGTCTGCTGACGAGGTCAAAGGCTTTGGTGAGATCAATGAAAGCAATGTAGAGGGGCATCTGTTGTTCACGGCATTTCTCCTGTATCTGACGAAGGGAGAACAGCATGTCAATAGTCGATCTCTCTGCACGAAAGCCACACTGTGCCTCAGGGTAGACGCGCTCGGCCAGCTTCTGGAGCCTGTTCAGAGCGACTCGAGCAAAGACTTTCCCCACTATGCTGAGCAGGGAGATTCCACGGTAGTTGTTGCAGTCACCGCGGTCACCTTTGTTTTTATAGAGGGTGATGATATTGGCATCGCGCATGTCCTGGGGTACTGCTCCCTCGTCCCAGCACAGGCATAGCAGTTCATGTAGTGCTGAGAGTATAGCAGGCTTGGCACTCTTGATTATTTCAGGGGTAATGCTGTCCTTCCCAGGGGCTTTTCCGCTGGCTAGGGAATCAATGGCATCACTCAGTTCCGATTTGGTTGGCTGTATGTCCAGCTCATCCATGACTGGTAGAGGCTGGGCTGCATTGAGGGCAGTCTCAGTGACAGCATTCTCCCTGGAGTACAGTTCTCGGTAGTGCTCAACCCAGCGGTCCATCTGTTTGCGTTGGTCAGTGATTATGTCCCCCGATTTAGATTTGAGGGGGGTGATCTTCTTGATGGTTGGCCCAAGAGCTCTCTTCATGCCATCATACATTCCTCTGATGTTTCCGGTGTCTGAGGCCAGCTGAATATGACTGCATAGGTGTTGCCAGTAGTCGTTTGCGCAACGCCTAGCTGTTCTTTGTGCAGGACTTCTGGCTGCTTTAAGTGCTGCGGATGTTAAATCGCTGGGGGCTTTCTTGTAGTTCAACAGTGCAATGCGCTTAGCGGCTATGACAGGTTCCAGCTCGTCATTATGAGATTGAAACCAGTCTGCATTTCTCTTCGCACTTTTGCCGTAGGTGGTCAAAGCTGACTCATAGATGGCGTCTCTGATGTGGGCCCACTTGGTCTCAGCATCCCCTGTGGGAGTGTTTTGAAGGGATGTTACAAGTGAATTTAGAAATTTTTGTAACAGCTGTGGATGAGAAATTCTGCTCGTGTTGATGCGCGGGTGGCCCTTCTGCTTGGAATGATGCAACTTCTTTGGTCTGAGTCTAACCTTGCTGCACACCAGGGAGTGGTCGGTGTCGCAGTCCGCACTGTGGAAGCTGCGTGTGATTTGAACACTGTTTAAGGCGGCTCGCCTTGTGACAATGAGGTCTAGCTGGTGCCAACGACGTGATCTTGGGTGCCTCCATGAAACCTGGTGACAGGGTTTAGTGTGAAAGAACGAGTTGGTGATGCAGAGGTTATGATAGGTACACAACTCAAGCAGTCTCTGCCCGTTCTCATTCATCCTTCCAACGCCATAGCGCCCAAGGCAGGAGGGCCATGAGTCATGGTCGGCCCCAACCCTGGCATTAAAGTCCCCCAGCAGGAATAGGTGTTCGGTGTTGGGGATGCTGCTAATGATGTTATGGAGTTGTTCATAGAACTGGTCTTTAGCTTCAGGTGCGGAACAGTGTGTTGGAGCATAGATGCTGAGTAGGTGTACTGGACCAGAGGTGGTGAGCAGTCGGATGGACAGTATGCGTTCCGAGCCATTTGAGGGAGGCTCTATCATGCTGAGCAAGGAGTTTCTGATGGCGAAGCCCACTCCATGCTGTCTTGGTTCTTCAGGATCCCTGCCCTGCCAGAAGAAGGTGTAGTCTTGCTCTGCTAGAGAGCCACTCGCGGGGAGGCGAGTCTCCTGAAGTGCTGCAATGTCCACATTGAGTCTACTGAGCTCGTTGTTAATGATGGCGGTCTTCCGAGAATCGTTGATTTGTGTAAGGTCTTCCGACAGGCCAGGACACATAGTTCTGACGTTCCAGCTTGCAAAGCGAAGGGCTGGTACCTTCTTTCCTTTTTTCATGTTGTTTGGTGCGGTGTATCAGTCCACCTTTCGGGCAATGACCCTGAGCTCCAAGCACCCATTGAAGCAGGCAGACTGTGGCGGGACAGAACCTTATTGACCGGGGGCTGCCCGGTTTGAGGCGGGCGGTAGCTGTCCAGTGAGGTGCAATGACCTCTCCCACCGACAAAGGCAACCCGTGGCGCCCAGTTTCTACGCCAATTTATCTGGACTTATAACCCGTAACTGCTGCCTTCCGTGTTGTTTCAGTCGCTGTGAGGCAACTATGGAGTGACCTCTCCATGGCGCATGCCTGGGCAAATTTATGGAGGTTGAGAGTTGCCCAGTCGTCAAAACCCCCCTCTCGGCCTTTCTGGTGGGGTCCAAAGGAGTGCAGGACACGACGTTTGGCACCAGTATGGCTGCAGGAACTGCCGGAAACATGCCAAAGGTGACACATGACCGCCTACGGGGTTCCGCTCCGGATTTTCTGTTAGGGTTTACTCCCTTAGCCTTGGTCTCTCCCGAGACGCCCACAAGGCAGTGGGGTTGTTGGGGCCCCTACACAGGTGTAGGATGGTGCCGGTGGGAGGAGGGGATGCAAGGGGGAGGGGTAGAGGGAGGGGGTGGGGGGGGGTGCAGGGGAAGGGGGTGCGGGGTGAAGATGGTGCGAGGGGGGGGCGGGCTGGGACGGGGTTGTGAGGGGGTGAGCTGAGAGGGTGGAGCAGGGAAGGGGACGGGGGTGGGGGGGGGGTGGAAGGGGGGTAAAGGGGGGGGGAGGGGGGGTGGAATCTGGTGCAGGTAATAAGCCATTTCCTCAGTGCCCACCATCGATGTCCGGAAAGCTCATCCACGTCCTTCGGGAGGTGAAGCATCATTTGGCAGACTTAGAGGTGATTACATTTGCTAAGGGTTTTTTTTTTTGCAGTGGTTTAAATAAAGGCATGCAGCATTGCCGACAGTGCGCTGCAGATGCTCTCCGAGCCATCTCCCGCGGGCGCTTTGAAGTTGCGGCCGGGGGGGCCGTTCGTGGATGTTTTGGGTGTTCGGGGCACCTTTTCACAGGACTTCTCTCGGGTCCCGCAGCTCCTTCTTCACCTCAATGGACTTACCGCATGCCGTGGCTGCAGACACTCTGGACTGTGAAGACAGCAGGATCGGAGATTGAAGTATCGGCAGCTGTGCTCGTCAGTTTCATCCGGATCAATTTCATTGAGAAAACAAAGAGCAGGTGTGGCTGGGGGAGGGCAGTGGGCCCAGGTAACATACACTAAACTAACTGTTAGCTTTTAGATAGGGCTAAAATGAACTGATTTAAAGAGCCAGGGGAATTTAAACAGTTTAAGAGGGCAGATTGGGGGAGAAAACGTTAGGGATGGGAGCAGATGGCCATGGATAGAGTTGAACAGCAAGGGAGCTTCCTAGGGAGCTTCCAGCCCAGGAGCCATCTTGAGAACAAATCTATGCCCCCTGGTTATTGACCCCTCTGCTAAGGAAAAACGTTTCTTCTTATCTAACCTATCAGTGCCCCTCATAATTTTGTATACCTCAATCAGGTGCTCCCTCAGCTTTCTCTGCTCTAAGGAAAACAAACCTAGCCAATCCAGTCTCTCTTCATAGCTGAAATGCTCCAGTCTCGGCAACATCCTGGTGAATCTCCTCTGCACTCTCTCCAGTGCAATCAAATCCTTCCTATAGTGTGGCAACCAGAACTGTACACAGTACTCCAGCTGTGGCCTAACTAGTGGTATATACAGCTCCATCATAACCTCCCTGCTCTTATATTCTATGCCTCGGCTAATAAATGCAAGTATCCTATATGCCTTCCTAACCATTTTATCTACCTGTGCTGCTGTCTTCAGTGATCAATGGACAAGTACACCAAGGTCCCTCTGACCCTCTGTACTTCCTAGGGTCCTACCATCCATTGTATATTCCCTTGTCTTGTTAGTCCTCCAAAAATGCATCACCTCACTTCTCAGGATTAAATTCTATTTGCCACTGCACCGCCCATCTTACCAGCCCATCTATATCGTCCTGTAATCTAAGGCTTTCCTCCTCATTATTTACGACACCACCAATTTTCGTGTTATCTGCGAACTTACAGATCATACAAACAAAGAACAGTACTACACAGGAACAGGCTATTCAGCCCTCCAAGCATGCGCCGATCTTGATGCCTGCCTAAACTAAAACCTTCTGCACTTCCGCGGTCCGTATACCTCTATTCCCATCCTATTCATGTATTTGTCAAGATGCCTCTTAAACATCTCTATGGTACCTGCTTCCACCACCTCCCCCGCAACAAGCTCCAGGCACTCACCACCCTCTGTGTAAAGAACTTGCCTCGCACATCCCCTCTAAACTTTGCCCCTCTCACCTTAAACCAATGTCCCCTGGTAACTGACTCTTCCACCCTGGGAAAAAGCTTCTGACTATCCACTCTGTCCATGCCACTCACAACTTTGTAAACCTCTATCATGTCGCCCCTCCACCTCCATCGTTCCAGTGAAAACAATCCGAGTTTATCCAACCTCTCCTCATAGATAATGCCCTCCAGACCAGGCAAAATCCTGGTAAACCTCTTCTGTACCCTCTCCAAAGCCTCCACGTCCTTCTGGTAGTGTGACGACCAGAATTGCACGCAATATTCTAAGTGTGGCCTAACTAAAGTTCTGTACAGCTGCAGCATGACTTGCCAATTTTTATACTCTATGCCCCGACCGATGAAGACAAGCATGCTGTATGCCTTCTTGACTACCTTATCTACCTGCGTTGCCGCTTTCAGTGACCTGTGGACCTGTATGCCCCGATCTCTCTGCCTGTCAATGCTCCTAAGGGTTCTGCCATTTACTGTATCCTTCCTACCTGCATTAGACCTTCCAAAATGCATTACCTCACATTTGTCCGAATTAAACGCCATCTGCCATTTCTCCGCCCAAGTCTCCAACCGATCTATATCCTGCTGTATCCTCTGACAATCCTCATCACTGTCCGCAACTCCATCAACCTTTGT
Organism: Heterodontus francisci; assembly: GCF_036365525.1. Lineage (NCBI taxonomy): Eukaryota > Metazoa > Chordata > Chondrichthyes > Heterodontiformes > Heterodontidae > Heterodontus > Heterodontus francisci. The sequence continues at coordinate 50,800,931 of NC_090372.1, read as the reverse complement.
GTCGTCCGCAAACTTACTAATCAGACCAGCTACATTTTCCTCCAAGTCATTTATATATACTACAAACAGCAAAGGTCCCAGCACTGATCCCTGCGGAACACCACTAGTCACATCCCTCCATTCAGAAAAGCACCCTTCCATTGCTACCCTCTGTCTTCTATGACCGAGCCAGTTCTGTATCCATCTTGCCAGCTCCCCTCTGATCCCATGTGACTTCACCTTTTGTATCAGTCTGCCATGAGGGACCTTGTCAAAGGCTTTACTGAAGTCCATATAGATAACATCCACTGCCCTTCCTTCATCAATCATCTTCGTCACTTCCTCAAAAAACTCAATCAAATTAGTGAGACACGACCTCCCCTTCACAAAACCATGCTGCCTCTCGCTAATAAGTCCATTTGTTTCCAAATGGGAGTAAATCCTGTCCCGAAGAATCCTCTCTAATAATTTCCCTACCACTGAAGTAAGGCTCACCGGCCTATAATTTCCTGGATTATCCTTGCTTCCCTTCTTAAACAAAGGAACAACATTGGCTATTCTCCAGTCCTCTGGGACCTCACCTGTAGCCAATGAGGATGCAAAGATTTCTGTCAAGGCCCCAGCAATTTCTTCCCTTGCCTCCCTCAGTATTCTGGGGTAGATTCCATCAGGCCCTGGGGACTTATCTACGGCACAGTGGCGCAGTGGTTAGCACTGCAGCCTCACAGCTCCAGGGACCCGGGTTCGATTCTGGGTACTGCCTGTGTGGAGTTTGCAAGTTCTCCCTGTGTCTGCGTGGGTTTTCTCCGGGTGCTCCGGTTTCCTCCCACAAGCCAAAAGACTTGCAGGTTGGTAGGTAAATTGGCCATTATAAATTGTCACTAGTATAGGTAGGTGGTAGGGAAATATAGGGACAGGTGGGGATGTTTGGTAGGAATATGGGATTAGTGTAGGATTAGTATAAATGGGTGGTTGATGGTCGGCACAGACTCGGTGGGCCGAAGGGCCTGTTTCAGTGCTGTATCTCTAATCTAATCTTAATGCTTTGCAAGACACCCAACACCTCCTCCTTTTTGATAAAGAGATGACTGAGACTATCTACACTCACCTCCCCAGGCTCATCATCCACCAAGTCCTTCTCCTTGGTGAATACTGATGCAAAGTACTCATTTAGTACCTCGCCCATTTCCTCTGGCTCCACACATAGATTCCCTTCTCTGTCCTCGAGTGGGCCAACCCTTTCCCTGGTTACCCTCTTGCTCTTTATCTATGTATAAAAAGCTTGGGATTTTCCTTAATCCTGTTTGCCAATGACTTCTCATAACCTCTTTTAGCCCTCCTGACTCCTTGCTTAAGTTTCTTCCTACTGTCTTTATATTCCTCAAGGGATTCGTCTGTTCCTAGCCTTCCAGCCCTTACGAATGCTTCCTTTTTCTTTTTGACGAGGCTCACAATATCCCGCGTTAACCAAGGTTCCCGAAACTTGCCAAACTTATCCTTCTTTCTCACAGGAACATGCTGGTCCTGGATTCTAATCAACTGACGTTTGAAAGACTCCCACATGTCAGATGTTGATTTACCCTCAAACAGCCGCCCCCAATCTAAATTCTTCAGTTCCTGTCTAATATTGTTATAATTAGCCTTCCCCCAATTTAGCACCTTCACCCGAGGACTACTCTTATCCTTATCCACAAGTACCTTAAAACTTATGGAATTATGGTCACTGTTCCCGAAATGCTCCCCTACTGAAACTTCGACCACCTGGCCGTGCTCATTCCCCAATACCAGGTCCAGTACGGCCCCATCCCTAGTTGGACTATCTACGTATTGTTTCAAGAAGCCTCCTGGATGCTCCTTACAAATTCTGCCCCATCCAAGCCCCTCGCACTGTGAGTCCCAGTCAATATAGGGGAAGTTAAAATCACCCACCACTACAACCCTGTTACCTTTACATCTTTCCAAAATCTGTCTACATATCTGCTCCTCTACCTCCTGCTGGCTGTTGGGAGGCCTGTAGTAAACCCCCAACATCGTGACTGCATCCTTCCTGTTCCTGAGCTCCAACCATATTGCCTCGCTGCATGACCCTCCGAGGTGTCCTCCCGCAGTACAGCTGTGATATTCTCCTTAACCAGTAATGCAACTCCCCCACCCCTTTTATATCCCCCTCTATCCCGCCTGAAGCTTCTAAATCCTGGAACATTTAGCTGCCAATCCTGTCCTTCCCTCAACCAAGTCTCTGTATTAGCAACAACATCATAGTTCCAAGTACGAATCCAAGCTCCAAGTTCATCTGCCTTACCTGTTATACTTCTTGCATTGAAACAAATGCACTTCAGACCACCAGTCCCGCTGTTCTCCGCAACATCTCCCTGCCTGCTCTTCCTCTTAGTCTTACTGGCCTTATTTACTAGTTCCCCTTCATTTATTTCACTTGCTGTCCTACTGCTCTGGTTCCCACCCCCCTGCCACACTAGTTTAAACCCTCCTGAGTGACTCTAGCAAACTTCGCAGCCAGTTTATTTGTGCCCCTCCAGTTTAGATGCAACCTGTCCTTCTTGTACAGGTCCCATCTGACCCTGAAGAGATCCCAATGGTCCAGATATCTGAAACCCTCCCTTCCACACCAGCTGTTCAGTCACGTGTTTAGCTGCAGTATTTTTCTATTTCTAGCCTCACTGGCACGTGGCATAGGGAGTAATCCCGAGATTACAACCCTGGAGGTCCTGTTTTTTAACTTTCTACCTAACTCCCTAAACTCCCCTGCAGGACCTCATCACTCATCCTGCCTATGTCGTTGGTACCGATGTGTACCACAACCTCTGGCTGTTCACCCTCCCCCTTCAGAATGCCCCCTGTCCGTTCAGAGACATCCTTGACCCTGGCACCAGGGAGGCAACATACCATCCTGAAGTCTCTTTCATGTCCACCGAAGCGCCTATCTGTGCCCCTGACTATAGAGTCCCCTATAACTATTGCTCTTCTGCGCTTTGTCCCTCCCTGCTGAACAACAGTGCCAGCCGTGGTGCCACTGCTCTGGCTGCTGCTGTTGTTTTCCCCTGATAGGCCATCCCCCCAACAGTATCCAAAACGGTATACTTGTTAGAGAGGGGAATAGCCACAGGGGATTCCTGCACTGACTGCCTGTCCCTTCTAGCGGTCACCCATCTATCTGCCTGCACCTTGGGTGTAACCACTTCTCTAAAACTCCTGTCTATGACACTTTCTGCCACTTGCATGCTCCTAAGTGCATCCAGTTGCCGCTCCAACTGATCCATGCGGTCTGTGAGGAGCTGCAACTGGGTACACTTCCTGCAGATGTAGTCGTCCGGAACGCTGGAAGTGTCACGGACTTCCCACATCTCACAGGTGAAGCACTTCACCCCTCTAACTGTCATTTCTAGCACTAATTAGTTAATTAATATAAAATAAATAAATACTTATTAAATCCTTACTAAATTGTTATAATTAACTATATGGTCCCTCGTGCTAGATTCTTACTATAAATATTAAATGCTAACTAAATACAGTAATCTCCTCCCTCTGGTTTAGTTACTCTACTTATTATTGATGTGTAAATCATTAATGTACACTACAAGAGGCAAGGGTCCCAGCACTGATCCCTGCAGTACACCACTGGTCACAGGCTTCCACTCACAAAAACAACCCTTGACCATCACCCTCTGCCTCCTGCCACTAAGCCAATTTTGGATCCAATTTGTTAAATTGCCCTGGATCTCATGGGCTCTTACCTTCTTAATCTCCCATGCAGGACCTTATCAAAAGCCTTACTGATGTCCATGTAGACTACATCAACTGCTTTACCCTCATCTACACACCTAGTCACCTCCTCGAAAAATTCAATCAAGTTTGTTTGATATAATCACCTCCTGACAAAGCCATGCTGACTGTCCCTGATTAATCCCTGCCTCTCCAAGTGGAGATGAATCCTGTCCCGCAGAATTTTTTCCAATAGTCTACCTACCACTGATGTTAGACTCTTCTTCTTCTTCTTCTTTGGCCTCCTTGTCTCGAGAGACAATGGGTAAGCGCCTGGAGGTGATCAGTGGTTTGTGCAGCAGCGCCTGGAATGGCTATAAAGGCCAATTCTAGAGTGACAGACTCTTCCACAGGTGCTGCAGATAAAATTGGTTGTCAGGGCTGTTACACAGTTGGCTCTCTCCTTGCACTTCTGTCTTTTTTCCTGCCAACTGCTAAGTCTCTTTGACTCGCCACGCTTTAGCCCCGCCTTTATGGTTGCCCGCCAGCTCTGGCGATCGCTGGCAACTGACTCCCACGACTTGTGATCAATGTCACAGGACTTCATGTCGCGTTTGCAGATGTCTTTAAAGCGGAGACATGGACAGCCGGTGGGTCTGGTACCAGTGACGAGCTCGCTGTACAATGTGTCCTTGGGGATCCTGCCATCTTTCATGCGGCTCACATGGCCAAGCCATCTCAGGCGCCGCTGGCTTAGTAGGGTGTATATGCTGGGGATGTTGGCCGCCTCGAGGACTTCTGTGTTGGAGATACGGTCCTGCCACCTGATGTCAAGGATTCTACGGAGGCAGCGAAGTTGGAATGCATTGAGACGTCGCGCTTGGCTGACGTCCGTTGTCCAGGCCTCGCTGCCATCGAGCAAGGTACTGAGGACACAGGCTTGATACACTTGGACTTTTGTGTTCTGTGTCAGTGTGCCATTTTCCCACACTCTCTTGGCCTGTCTGGACATAGCAGAGGAAGCCTTTCCCATGCGCTTGTTTAATTCTGCATCGAGAGACAAGTGACTGGTGATAGTTGAGCCTAGGTAGGTGAACTCTTGAACCACTTCCAGAGTGTGGTTGTCAATATTGATGGATGGAGCATTTCTGACTTCCTGTACCATGATGTTCGTTTTCTTGAGGCTGATGGTTAGGTCAAATTCCTAGCAGGCAGCCGCAAACCTGTCGATGAGTCTCTGCAGCCACTCTTCAGTGTGGGATGTTAATGCAGCATCGTCAGCAAAGAGAAGTTCCCTGATGAGGACTTTCCGTACTTTGGTCTTCGCTTTTAGATGGGCAAGGTTGAACAACCTGCCACCAGATCTTGTGTGGAGGAAAATTCCTTCTTCTGAGGACTTGAACGCATGTGAGAGCAGCAGGGAGAAGAAGATCCCAAACAGTGTAGGTGCGAGAACACAGCCCTGTTTCACGCCACTCAGGATTGGAAAGGGGTCTGATGAGGCCCCGCTATGCTGAATTGTGCTTTTCATATTGTCATGGAATGAGGTGATAATGCTTAGTAGCTTTGGTGGGCATCCAATCTTTTCTAGTAGTCTGAAGAGACCACGTCTGCTGACGAGGTCAAAGGCTTTGGTGAGATCAATGAAAGCAATGTAGAGGGGCATCTGTTGTTAGTTTAGTTTAGAGATACAGCGCTGAAACAGGCCCTTCGGCCCACCGAGTCTGTGCCGACCATCAACCACCCATTTATACTAATCCTACACTAATCCCATATTCCTACCACATCCCCACCTGTCCCTATATTTCCCTACCACCTACCTATACTAGGGGCAATTTATAATGGCCAATTTACCTACCAACCTGCAAGTCTTTTGGCTTGTGGGAGGAAACCGGAGCACCCGGAGGAAACCCACGCAGACACAGGGAGAACTTGCAAACTCCACACAGGCAGTACCCAGAATTGAACCCGGGTCGCTGGAGCTGTGAGGCTGCAGTGCTAACCACTGCGCCACTGTGCCGCCCGTTCACGGCATTTCTCCTGTAGCTGGCGAAGGGAGAACAGCATGTCAATGGTGGATCTCTTTGCTCAAAAGCCACACTGTGCCTCAGGATAGACACGCTCAGCCAGCTTCTGGAGCCTGTTTAAAGTGACACGAGCGAAGACTTTCCCCACTATGCTGATTCCACGGTAGTTGTTGCAGTCCCCGTGGTCACCCTTGTTCTTATAGAGAGTGATGATATTGGCATTGCGCACGTCCTGTGGTACTGCTCCCTCGTCGCAACACAGGCAAAGCAGTTCGTGCTGTGCTGAAAGTATAGCAGGCTTGGCATGATGATTTCAGGGGTAATGCCGTCCTTCCGAGGGGCTTTTCCGCTGGCTAGACAATCAATGGCATCACTGAGTTCTGGTTTTGTTGGCTGTACGTCCAGCTCATCCATGACTGGCAGAGACAGGGTTGCATTGAGGGCGGTCTCAGTGACAACATTTTCCCTGGAGTACAGTTCTAGGTAGTGTTCCACCCAGCGGTCCATTTGCTTGCGTTGGTCAGTGATTGTGTCCCCTGATTTAGATTTGAGGGGGGCAATCTTCTTGACGGTTGGCCCAAAAGCTCTTTTAATGCCATCATACATCCCTCTGATATTTCCTGTGTCAGAGGCCAGCTGAATATGACTGCATAGGTGTTGCCAGTAGTCATTTGTGCACCGCCTGGCTGTTCTTTGTGCAGCGCTTCTGGCAGCTTTAAGTGCTATGGATGTTAACTCGCTGGGGGCTTTCTTGTAGTTCAGCAGTGCAATGCGCTTAGCGGCTATGACAGGTTCCAGCTCTTCAATGTGAGATTGAAACCAGTCTGCATTCCGCTTCACACGATTGCCATAGGTGGTCATTGCTCAGAATTTTTTCCAATAGTCTACCTACCACTGATGTTCGACTCACAGGCCTATAATTACCTGGTTTATCCCTGCTACCCTTCTTGAATAAAGGTAGCACATTCGCTGTCCTCCAGTCCTCTGGCACTTCTCCTGTGGTCAGAGAGGATTTGAAAATTTGTGTCAGAGCCCCTGCTATCTCTTCCCTTGCCTCACATAGCAGCCTGGGATACATCTCATCTGGGCCTGGGGATTTATCCACTTTTAAGCCCACTAAAACAGCTAACACTTCCTTTCAATGCTCACAATCCCCCTCCCTGATCTCTATACCTACATCGTCCTTCTCCATTGTGAACACAGATGAAAGGTAATCATTTAAAACCTCACCTATATCCTCCGGCTTCACAGACAGATTGCCACTTTGATCACTAATGGGCCCTACTCTTTATAAAAGCAAAATACTGCAGATGCTGGAAATTGAAACAAAAACAAGAAATGCTGGAATCACTCAGGTCTGGCAGCATCTGTAGAAAGAGAAGCAGAGTCAACGTTTTGGGTCAGTGACCCTTCTTCGGAACTGACAAATATTAGAAAAGTCACAGATTCTAAGCAAGTGAGGTGGGGGTGGGGCAAGAGATAACAAAGGAGAAGGTGCAGATTGGACCAGGCCACATAGCTGACCAAAAGGTCACGGAGCAAAGGCAAACAATATGTTAATGGTGTGTTGAAAGACAAAGCATTAGTACAGATTAGGTGTGAATACACTGAATATTGGGCCCTACTCTTTCCCTGGTTATCCTTTTGCCCTTAATATACTTATAAAACACCTTGGGATTTTCCTTTATCTTGCCCGCCAGTGTTTTTTCATGCTCCTTCTTCACTCTCCTAATTACTTTTTTAAGTACCCCCACCCCCCCCTACACTTTCTATACACCTCTAGGGCCTCTGCTGTTTTCAGTCCTCAGAATCTGCCATAAGCCTCCCTTTGTTTCCTTATCCGATCCTCTATATCCCTTGACATCCAGGGTTCCCTGGACTTGTTGGTCTTACCCTTCACCTTTACGGGAACATGTTGACCCTGAACTTGCACTATTTCCTTTTTGAATGACTCCCACTGGTCTGATGTAGGCTTTCCTACAAGTAGCTGCTCCTGGTCTACTTTGGCCAGATCCTGTTTTATCATATTGAAATCGGCCTTCCTCCAATTCAGTACTTTTATTTCTATTCCCTCCTTGTCTTTTTTCATATCTACCTTAAATCTTACAGAGTTATGGTCACTATCCCCGAAATGCACCCCCACTGGCACGTCTACCACTTGTCCGGCTTCATTCCCTAGGATTAGGTCCAGTACCGCCCCTTCTCTTGTAGGACTTTCTACGTGTTGGCTCAAAAGGCTCTCCTGGATACATTTTAAGAATTCTGCCCCCTTTAAGCCTTTTGCACGATGACTATCCCAGTTGATATTGGGGAAGTTGAAATCCCCTACTATTATTACACTATTATTTTTAAACCTCTGAGATTTGTCTGCATATCTGCTCCTCTATTTCTCCCTGACTGTTTGGAAGCCTGTAGTACACTCCCAGCAAAGTGATTGCCGCCTTTTTGTTTTTAAGTTCTACCTATATGGACTCATTCAAGAAACCTTCTAAGATATCATCCCTCCTTACTGCAGTAATTGACTCTTTGATTAACAGTGCAATGTCACCTCCTCTTTTACACCCTCCCCTGTCACACCTGAAGATTCTAAACCCTGGAATATTGAGCTGTCAGTCATGGCTGTCCCTCAACCATGTCTCTGTGATAGCAATAATATCATATTCCCATGTGTTAATGCCCTCAATTCATCTGCCTTACTGGTAAGACTTCTTGCATGAAAAGAGATGCAATCCAGCCTTGCATTATTCGCTTGTGCCTTAATAGGTCTATATTTGCTCTGCCTTCCAGACCAACTCAGTTTCTCTTCTGTATTTGACAGTGCATCACCCCCTACTGTACCTCCACTCTGTATTCCATACCCCTGCCAAATTAGTATAAACCCCTTCCAACAGCATTAGCAAACCTCCCAGCAAGGATGTTGGTCCTGTTCCGGTTCAGATGCAACCTGTCTGACTTGTACAGGTCCCACCTTCGCCACAAACAGACCCAGTGATCCAGGAAACTAATGCTCTCCCTCCTGTACCAGCTGTTCAGCCACGCATTCATCTGCTCTATCCTCCTATTCCTATACTCACTAGCACGTGGCACTGGGAGTAATTCAGAGATTACAACCTTTGAGGTCCTGCTTTTTAATCTGCTACCGAGCTCCCTAAATTCTCGTTGCAGGACCTCATCCCTCTTTCTACCTACGTCGTTGGTAGCAATGTGAACCATGACCTCTGACTGTTCACCCTCCCCGTTCAAAATGTCCTGCAGCCACTCCGTGACATCCTTGACCCTAGCACCAGGGAGGCAACATACCATCCTGGAGTCACGTTTGCGGCCACATAATCGCCTATCTGTACCCCTTACGATAGAATCCCCTATTACTATAGCTCTCCCATTCTTTTTCCTTCCTCCTATGCAGCTGAGCCACCAAAGGTGCCCAGACTTTGCTTTTGCTGCATTCCTCTGAGAAGCTATCTCCCCCAACAGAATTCAAAGTGGAAAATCTGTTAGAGAGGGAGATGGACCCAGGGGACGCCTGCACTACCTGCCTAGTTCTTCTACTCTGCCTGGTGGTCACCCATTCCCTTTCTGTCTGAGCAGTCTTTACCTGCGGTGTGACCACCTCCTTGTATGTGCTATCCATGATGATCTCAGCCTCGCGGATGCTGCACAGTGTCCCCAGCTGCCGCTCCAGATCCGAAACACGGATTTCGAGCAGCTGCAGCTGGAGACACTTCCTGCACGCGTGTTCACCCTGGACACTGGAAGTGCCCCTGACTTCCCACATTGCACAGGAGGAGCACTCCATGCTGCCGAGCTGCCCTGCCATGATTTACGATTAATCTACTCCCTTAAATTACCAAAAAATTAGAGATTATTTACACTAAGGACCTTGATTCCCTAAAAAACACTACTTACTATATATATTTTTAAAAACTGTAGACCTTACCTTTCTCTTTTCTTTAGTTACTAATTCAAATTCAGTCAGAGTGCGCCAATTCCTGAATAGGTCTGACTGCTCTCCGCTCCTGAAGGTCAGTGAAGGCCCCGAGCCTGGTGCTGAATTTATCCGCTCTCAGTTCTAGGTGCTCCCACACAGGTCCGACTATTCTTCGCTGCTGAAGGTAAGTGAAGGCCCCGAGCCTGTTGCTGAATTTATCCGTTGCCGGTTCTAGGTGCTCCCACACAGGTCCAACTGCTCTCCGCTCCTGAAGGTAAGTTAGCTGATCTTTGAAAATTATCATTCAACAAAGCAAGTTGGCAAGACAAGTTGATTGGCAAAAGAAGGTGACATGAGGAAAAACCTTTTTGCACAGTAAGTGGTTAGGATCTGGAATCACTGCCTGAGAGTGCAATGGAGGCAAATTCAATCAAGGGCTTCAAAAGAGAATTGGATAGTTATCTGAGAAGAAAAAAAATTGCAGAGCTACAGGGAAAAAGCAGGGGAGTGGAACTAAATGAGCTGCTCTTCCCGAGAACTGGCACGGGCACGATGGGCTGAATGGCCTCCTTCTGTGCTGTAACCATTCTATGTAATATATAAGTATGAGCAAAATTGTGGCAAATGGATTTCAAAGTAGACAAATGTGAGGTCATCAACTTTGGACCTCAAAGGAATAGAACAGGGTACCTTCTAAATAGTGAAAAGCTAGAAACAATGGCGGTCCAAAGAGACACAGGTGTCCAAGGTATATAGATCATTAAAATGTCATACAGAAAAAAATCAAAAAGTCTGATTGCCTTTATATCTAGAGGACATGAATAAAAGAGTGTAGAAGTCATACTTCAGCTATACAAAGCCTTGGTTACGCCACGCCTGGAGTACTGCGAGCAGCTCTGGGCACCAAACCTTCAAAAGAATATATTGTCCTTGGAGGGAATGCAGTGCAGATTTACCAGAATGATACCTGGACTCCACGGGTTAAGTTCCAAGGAGAGATTACACAAACTAGGGTTGTATTTCTTGGAACTTAGAAGATTAAAGGAATATAATCAAAGTTGTCAAGATATTAAAGTGAAGAGATAGGGTAGATAGAAACTATTCCTGCTGGTTAGGGAGACTAGGGCTAGGGGGCATAGACAGAGTTTTCAAGAGTGAAATTAGGAAACCTTTCTACACACAAAGGGTGGTAGATCTTCTGAACTCTCTTCCTCAAAGGCAATGGATGCTAGAACAATTGCAAGTTTTAAATTGGAGATTGATAGATTTTTTCTATCCAAAGGATTAAGGGACATGGGGAACAGGCGGGTACATGGAGATAGTCACAGATCAGCCATGATCTAATGGAATGGCGGAACAGACTCAAGGGGCTAAATGCCTCTTTCTGTTCCTATGTTCCAGTTCTGATGAAAGGTCATCAACTTGAAACGTTAACTTTGTTTCTCATTCCACGGATGCTATCTGACCTGCTGAGTATTTCCAACAGTTCCTGTTTTAAGATTTTCAGTATCTTGCTGTTACATCCTAAACATTCCTTTGCCCAGTTGTAACCCAGTTGGTCTATAGCCAGACAGACTTTGAAGCTGTTCCCCACAATAGTGTTTAATGTGTCTCATGTAGGATTAGCCTTCCAATTAGGATTCGCTTGAAAGAAAAGTCAAAAAATATTAACAAGGATTTTAAGTGGAAAAGCACAGGTCCTACAGGTCCGAAATGCAGATATAAATACAAAAGTCCACTTCCCCAAAAAATAATGTACAGAAATGTTATACTTTTACCTGAGTTTTACCTTTGTCCCTGTCAAAGTATGATCTTGGAGGAATGAGAACCACTTACACCTGATGTGTTCTGATATTTTTTTATTAGGGTACCAACAAATGTGGAGTTGGTGGCCATGGTAACATGTGTCTCACTGCAGAACTGTCTAAAAACATTGGGTATGATCATTGCTGATCCATCGTACAGTGATAGTGAAGCTGACACTGACAGTATTGTGTCTTATATTTTACATGCAATTTATATAAGAAATACAATTAGTCATGGTGCCAGACATCAACTGGTGGATTTGGCTTTTGATAATCCAGAGAGCTTTAAATTCTAATGATTTGCAATATTCCTGCTATCATCTGGTGTACTTTAATGTTTTACAAAGGCAGATGTTTATAGTTGAACATTATTTAAAAAAACAGTACGTTCTGGAAACAGTCAGATGTTGGGCAGCATCTGTAGAGAAAGGAAGGCAGGAAGAACAAATATGTCGGCAACTTTCTGAGTGCAAAAACTATAGGGCAATAATAGTTGGGGATTTCAACTACCCCAATATCAACTGGGATACAAACTGCGTTCAAGAGAACCTTTTTAGCCAGCACGTAACAAGCCCAATGAGAGGGGGCACAATTCTAGATCTAGTCTTCAGTAATGAAGCTGGGAAAGTGGAGGAAATAACAGTGGGTGACCATTTTGGAGATAGTGACCATAATACAATTAGTTTTAGCAAAATCATGGAAAAGGACAAACATAAAACAGGAGTAAAAGTTCTAAATTGGGGGAAGGCAAATTTTATGGAACTGAGAGGTGATCTGGCGAAAGTGGACTGGATACAGCTACTTGAAAGAAAATCAGTGGCAATTCAGTGGGAGGCATTCAAAAGTGAGATACTACAGGCAGAGTGTAGGTATGTCCCCACAAAGATAAAGGGTGGTAACTGCCAAATCTAGAGCCCCCTGGTTATCTAGAAGCTTACAGGGTAAGTTAAAGTAGAAAAGGAAGCTTATGACGATCACAAAAAACATAATACTTTAGAAAGCCTAGAGGAGTATAGAAAGTGCAGGGGTGAAGTAAAAAAGTAAATTAGAAAAGCAAGGAGCGGACATGAAAAATTATTGGCAGGTAAAATCAAGGAAAACCTGAAGATGTTTTATCAGTACATTAAGAGCAAGAGGATAACTAAACAAAGGGCAGGGCCTAAAAGAGATGTACAAGGGAACTTATGCGTGGATGCAGAAGATGTCGGCAGGGTTCTTAATGAGTTTTTTGTCTCTGTCTTCACAAAGGAGAGGGTTGATGCAGACATTGTAGTTAAAGACGAGGAGTGCAAAATATTAGATACTATCAGCATAATGAGAGAGGAAGTACTGGAGGGTCTGACATCCTTGAAAGTGGATAAATCACCAGGGCTGAAGGGGTTGCATCCCAGGTTGTTAAAGGAAGCCAGGGAGGAAATAACGGATGCGCTGAGGATCATCTTCAAATCCTCACTAGATACAGGTGAGGTACCAGACGATTGGAGGTCTGTGAATGTTGTACCCTTGTTTAAAAAGGGTGCGAGGGATAGGCCAAATAATTATAGGCTGGTCAGTCTGACCTCAATGGTGGATAAATTATTAGAATCAATTCTGAAGGACAGAATAAACTGCCACTTAGAAAGGCACGGATTAATCAAGGATAGTCAGCATGGATTTGTTAAGGGAAGGTCATGTCTTACTAACTTGATTGAGCTTTTAGAGGAAGTAACAAGGAGGATTGATGAGGGTAGTGCAGTGGATGTGGTTTACATAGATTTTAGTAAGGCATTTGACAAGGCCACACATGGCAGACTGGTCAGTAAAATGCAAGCCCATGGGATACAGGGGAATGTGGCAGGTTGGATCCAAAATTGGCTCAGTGACAGGAAACAAAGGGTAGTAGTCGACGGATATTTTTGTGAATGGAAAGCTGTTTTTAGTGGGATTCCACAGGTCTCTGTTGGGTCCCTTGCTGTTTGTAGTATACATTAATGATTTGGACTTAAATGTGGGAGGCATGATTGGAAAATCTGCAGATAACACAAAAATTGGCCATGTAGTTGATAGTGAAGAGGACATCCAGAATGATATCGATGGTTTGGTTGAGTGGGCGGAAAAGTGGCAAATGGAATTCAACTTGGAAAAGTGTGAAGTAATGCATTTGGGGAGGGCAAACAAAGCAGGAAATACACAATAAACGGGAGGATATTGAGAGGGGTAGAAAAAGTGAAAGACCTTGGAGTGCATGTCCACAGGTCCCTGAAGGTGGCAGGACAGGTAGATAGAAGAAGGCATATGGAATGCTTTCCTTTATTGGCCAGGGTATAGAATACAAAAGCAGGGATGTAATGCTGGAACTGTATAAAATGCTGATTAGGCCACAACTGGAGTATCGCATACAGTTCTGGTCATCGCATTACAGGAAGGGCATAATTGGTCTGGAGAGTACAAAGGAGATTTACAAGAATATTGCCAGGGCTTGAAATTTGCAGCTATGAGGAAAGATTGGATAAGCTAGGGTTGTTTTCCTTAGAACAGAGGAGGCTGAGGGGTGACTTAATTGAGGTATACAATGTTATGAGGGCCTAGATAGAGCAGACAGGAAGGACCTGTTTCCCCTCGCGGAGAGGTCATTTACCAGGGGGCACAGATTTAAGCTGATTGGTACAAGGATTAGAGGGGACATGAGGAAAATCTTTTTCACCCAGAGGGTGGTGAGTGTCTGGAATTCATTGCCAGGAAAAGTGGTGGAGGCAGAAACCCTCAATTCTTTTAAAAGGTACCTGGACATGCACCTGAAGTGCTGTAACCTGCAAGGCTATGGACCAAGTGCTGGAAAGTGGGATTAGATTAGGCGGCTAGTTTTTTTGGCTGGCACAGACACGATGTGCCATACTTTTTCTATGGTTAACGTTTCAGGTCAATAATCTTTTGGCGGAACCCATCATTGGCCTTAAACGTTAATGCTATCTTCTCCACACAAAAAGTAGGCATGCAGGTACAGCAAGTGATTAGGAAGGCAAATGGAATGTTGGCATTTATTGCAAGGGGAATCAAGTATAAAAGTAGGGAGGTTTTACTGCAGCTGTACAGGACCTTGGTGAAACCACATCTGGAGTACTGTGTACAGTTTTGGTCTCCTAACTTGAAAAAGGATATAATTGCATTAGAAACAGTTCAGAGAAGGTCCTCTCAACTAATTCCAGGGACAAAGGGCTTATCTTAAGAAGAAAGGTTGAAAAGGTTAGGCCTATACCCATTGTAGTTTAGAAGAATGAGAGGTGATCTTATTGAAACATATAAGATCCTGAGGGGACTTGATAGTGTGGATACTGGGAGGATGTTTCCTCTTGTGGGGGAGACTAAAACTAGGAGACACACTTTAAGAATACGAGGTCTCCCTTTTAAGGCAGAGATGAAGAGAAATTTTTTCTCTCAGAGTCATTAGTCTGTGGAATTCTCTTCCCCAGAAAGCAGTGGAGGCTGGGTCATTGAATTTATTCAAGGCTGAGTTCAATAGATTTTTGACAGACAAGGGAGTCAAGGCTTATGGGGGAGGCAGACCGGAAAGTGGAGTTGAGACCACAACCAGATCAGCCATGATCTTATCGAATGGCAGACCAGGTTTGAAGAGCTGACTGACCTACTCCAGCTCCTAAGTCCTATGTTCCTCTGTTCATACACAGATGCTGCCTGACATGCTGAATGTTTTTAACATTTGCTGTTTTTATTTCAGATTTCCAGCATCTGCAATGTTTTGCTTTTTGTTTCATTTTAAAATGGTGTCTAATTGCCTCCCTGAAGGAAAGCTATAGCTGGAAATATGTTGAATTATGTATAGAACATCTTTTCATTCGAGGTTCATGGCCATCTGTCTGACTAACTGCTTGTCACTTTGTCTGGTTTGCAGTAATGTTAAGAGCCGTGTATTGGATTGTATTTCGGCAATGCCTCAGTTCATTGATAGGGTTAGTCTCAATTCAATAAATTGTACAACCCAAGTGTATTATGTACTTAATATTGTAACTTTTGGCCAATGAGGGGCAGGAATTTTGTTTTGGGGTCAAGGCCACAATGTCGGGACTATTTCCTAGTCCCAACCCCACATTATGTCGCCACCTGAGGCTCAATGCAATTTTTGAATGGGTAGTCAATCAGTAGCCAGGCTATGTGCTCGCCATCCAATTAAGGAGGTCCTCCAGCCCTGAGAGATCAGCAGCCCCACCATCAGAGGTGGGATCTGCCCACGTAGGTAAAAGAGAGAGGACACCTCAAGATTACATTTATACTGGCAACAGTTGCCAGATGACTATTTTGGAGGGGGAATCTCTCCGCAAGGCTTCCCATGGCCACAGCTGTGGTCATCTAACAGATGTGGCCACGGGGCGGGGATGGGTTATAAATGTTATTTGGAACATGACCCCCCCAGTCTGCCACCAGGAAGCCGTCTCCATGCATTGGCCAAGATTCAGTCGCCGCGGGGGCCCGACTGCTGACTGGCATCTCCCCAGTGCCCTTAATAGGCACTTTAAGGGTCGTAATTGGCTATCCGCCATTTGAGAGCAGGTAGCCGTCATCCCAACCCCAACCATCTACTTTTAAAATGCATTGGAGACGGGAACATGCCAGCAAACTGGCACGCTGCTCTCTGAGGCCAATTTTCCAGCCCTCCAGTCTCCAGCCCTGCCTCAGTTATCAATCAAAAATTCTGCCTGAGGAATTTGTAAATAGGGATAAACATCAAGCGAACACTCCAGTTGATGGTTAACTTAGGTTTTTGACAATGTTTCCTTTGTTAATGCTGTATGGACATGGCTTTAAGTGAGGACATAGTGAAAAAGCTGATTGGGTATTTAAAATTGGAACATGGCGATAGCTCCTGGTAATTAAAATGTAGCAGTTAGTTAACACTGGAGGGAGCTAAAAGCCCATGAATTTGAAAACACAGAGGTGTATCAGGAGATGGAGGAGGGGTGACAGTTTAACTTCAGTCAAATTACTGCAGTTTGTTGGGGAAATCAATCAACACTAAATTTCAAAATCAATCAGCTGTTTATACATCTACAGCCATGACTCTCTTATGAGTTCGTCAACTAGTACAATCCACATTCCTGTGTAAAGTCCACCTTACTCTGTCAGCTTTGGTTCACAGGTACAGTTTGCATTACTGCGCATAATAATGTAAGAAGAACAAACGTAGGAGCAGCAGTCGGCCACACAATCATGGCTGATCTTCAACCTCAGCTCCACTTTCCCACCCTATCCCCATATCCCTTGATTCTCTTAGTGTCTAAGAATCTATCTCTGTCTTGTATATACTCAGTGACTGAGCATCCACAACTGGGGTACAGAATTCCAAAGATTCAGAACCCTCCAAGTGAAGACATTTCTACTCATCTCAATCCTAAACTGACTGAGCCATTATCCTAATACAAACCACATTACTGTGTACAATTCACATCACAGTGTACAGTCTGCACATTACAGTGTACTGTCCACATTACACTGTCCAATCCACATCACTGCATACAGTGTACATCAATGTTTCAGAGTCACAGAATCGTTACAGTACAGAAGGAGGCCATTCGGCCCATTATGTCCACACTGGCTCTACGAAAGAGCAGTTCCTTCAGTTCCATTCCCCTGCCTTCTCCCCATAACCCTGCACATTCTTTCTTTTCAAAATTCCCTTTTGAATGCTTCAATTGAACCTGCCTCCCACGTTCTCAGGCAGCGTATTCCAGACCTTAACCACTCGCTGTGTGAAAAGATTTTTCCTCGTGTCATTTTTGCTTCTCTTACCAAATACTTTAAATCTGTGCCCTCTCATTTTCGAACCATTCATGAGTGGGAACAATTTCTCTCCATCTACTCTGTCCAGACATCTCATGATTTTCAATACCTCTATCAAATCACCTCTTAGCCTTCCCTTCTCCAAGGAAAACAGTCCTAACTTCTCCAAAAAAACCAAAAAGTGCTGAAAATACTCAACAGGTCTGGCAGCATCTGTGGGGAGAGAAGCAGAGTTAATGTTTCAGGTCAGTGACCTTTCATCAGACTTCTCTTCATAACTCTTCAGTCTTTCATAACTTCTCCAATCTATCTTCATAACTGAAATTCCTCATCCCTGGAACCATTCTTGTGAATCTTTTCTGTACTCTCTCCAATGGTCTCATGTCTTTCCTAAAGTGTGGTGCCCAGAACTGGACGCAATGCTCCAGCTGAGGCCGAGCTAGTGTCTTTTATCAGTTCAATATAACCTCCTTGCTCTCGTACTCTATGCCCCTATTAATAAAGCCCAGGATACTGTATGCTTTATTGACCGCTCTCTCAACCTGTCCTGCCACCTTCAATGACTTATGCACATATACACCCAGGTCCCTCTGCTCCTGCACCCCCTTTAGAATTGTACCCTTTATTATATATGGTCTCTCCATGTTCTTCCTACCAAAATGAATCACTTCACATTTCTCTGCATTGAACTTCATCTGCTGCCTGTCTGCCCATTCCACCAACTTGTCTATGTCCTTTTGAAGTTCTACACTACCCTCCTCAATGTTCACAATGCTTCCAAGTTTCGTATCATCTGCAGACTTTGAAATTGTGCCCGGTACACCAAGGTCTAGGTCATTAAAATATATCAGGAAAAGCAAGGGTCCCAACACTGATCCACTTTAATCCACATAGAATCATAGAAATTTATGGCGTAGAAGGGAGCATTTCACGCCATCATGCTGTGCTTGCTCTTTGAAAGAGCAGTCATGCTTAATCAAACATACCTGCTTTTTGCCCACACCCTCAAGTACCTGTTGAACTGTTTTTTAAAATTACTTATGGTATCAGCTTCCATCACCTTTCTAAGGCCTTTTCATCTTTCCCGGTGTGATGCCCACCACTAATAAATCTAATAAGGAATTCAGGATAAAATTCTCTACCCAGAGAATGGTTAGAATTTGTAACTCATTTCCACAGGGAGTAGTTGAGGTGAATACTCTTCCATTGAGAGGGAGGCCTGCTCTGTAGAACTTGAATCATGTTGCGCTAATCAGTCCCTGCGGGACTTGATGACAGCCATGCAACCTATGAATGCCAACATTTCTGCCGCCTTAGGACGATAGATATATTACTTATGGCCTTACAAGCATCACTGATCTGGTCTAAGCTGCTCTCTTGCAGAAAGGTAGAAGTGATGTGCCACTGGTGCAGGAAAGGGATGACGGCAAGAGAGAACGTAGAAGTGGGAACTCCACCCAAAGCGTTTTCTTGCATTATCCTTGTCCCCCTCCTATTTCTCATCTACATATTGCTCCTCACGACATCATCCGAAAGCACAAGGTTAGTTTTTATATGTAAGCTGACGACACCCTCATCACCACCTCTCTTGACTCCTCCACAGTTGCTAAATTATCAGACTGTAATTCCTCCAATTAGATATTGGGAAGACTGAAGCCATTGTTTTTGGTCCCCGTTCCAAACTCCGTTCCCAACTACCAATCCCATCCCTCTCCCTGGCAACAGTCTGAGATTAAACCAGTCTGTTCACAACCTTGGTGTCACACTTGACCCTGAGATGAGCTTTTGACCTCATATTTGTGCCATCACTAAGACCGCCCATTTTCACCTCCGTACATCGCCCGACTTCGCTCCTGTCTCAGCTCATTGGCTGTTGAAACCATCATTCATGCCTTCATTACTTCTAGACATGACTATTCCATCACACTGCTGGCTGGTTTCCCACATTCTACCCTCTGTAAACTTGAAGTCATCCAAAACTCTGCTGCCTGTGTCTTAATTCACACCAAGTCCTGTTCATCTATCATGCCTGTGCTCACTGACTTACATTGGCTCCTGGTCAAGTAATGTCTTGATTTTCAAATTCCCATGCTTGTTTTCAAATCCCTCCATGGCCTCGCCCTTCCCCATCTCTGTAATCTCTTCTAGCCTCACGACCCTCTAAGATATATGCACTCCTCCAATTTTGGTCTCTTGAGCATCCCCGATTTTAATTGCTGTGCCATTAATGGTCACGCCTTCAATTGCCTAAGCCAGGGGTCAGCAATCCGCAGCTCTGGAGCTGCATGCGGCTCTTTAACATCTCATTTGTAGCTCTGTTTAATGGTGTTTATATTACCAATTTGTAATGATGCGTAACATTTAGTGATCAATGTTTCTTCTCCAATCGGAGTATTTTACAACTGCATTTGAAACAGAAAATTGATCAATATTTTAGAAGACGCATTCCTTCTTACTTGTATATGAATTTCAATCCACCCTAGCAGCTGAATCAAGACTTTGTACCGGTTCATGTCATCACTGCATTAATTAATCCAAGATCTGGTTTAACTGTAATTCAGATATATATATAATATATATATAGCACCTTTCACAGACCTTATATCTTAATGAGTTTTTAAATTTTAAAATTCAACATGTTTAAATAATAGTGCTGTTAAACTCACTGCAGCAAATCATGGGAAGTGGTGATTACTGTATATTAAATGGGAAACATATGCAAAAATATATATCAACTGGGTAGATTTTGCCATCCAATTAGTGCCTTGTTGTAAACTCCAATTTTTAGCTATGTTTTAGGCTCCAGGTGCATTAAGGTATTCCTTTTGTAAAAACTTCACTTTGACATATTAGTTACTTAAGTATCAGAACTGATCCACAGTATCTTGTTTTTATTTTAGGATTGAATTGAATTTTAGTGTGCATCCAACTCCCGAGCTCACTGAACTCAAAGCTTTTTATCACAATAGTGGATTAAGAATTGATTTTTGTTGGGTCACCAGAGAAGCTACTGCTTCTGAATATAGATCATTACAAGCGCATAAAGGTTGCCAGTTAAAATATTTACATTTTGTGCCAATAATCATTTTTGAAAATGTGATAAAATGGATTCCTTATCCAAGCC
Organism: Heterodontus francisci; assembly: GCF_036365525.1. Lineage (NCBI taxonomy): Eukaryota > Metazoa > Chordata > Chondrichthyes > Heterodontiformes > Heterodontidae > Heterodontus > Heterodontus francisci. The sequence continues at coordinate 50,780,576 of NC_090372.1, read as the reverse complement.
AATGAATCTTATTATGCTATTTATAATGTGTCATGTGTTAAAATGTAATATAAAAATCTTTAAAAATACATTTACGAAAACTCTACAAAAGAAACCAGGGTTTCGGCTATAAAGTTAACAAAAAAATTGAATTCTGCCTAGCAATTGTTAGCAAAGCTCAAAACCTTTGCCGAAAAATATCCACCTTGAAGTAAAAGAAAACATGCCATTATGATTCTCCAGGAAAAAGTTGATAAAACCGAAGGTAAATTTAATATTTGGGTAACATCAAGATACAACCTGAAAAACAAAAATATGGTTTTTATCTATTCCCAGGATGGAGAAACTGGGTTTTTGCCAGACCGACATACAAGATTAAAATTACGTGAAATTCAGTAGAAACTGCGGTCATTCTTATAAGTTTCAGAGCGAAGTTATAGCAAATTACTTTGACAGCATCAAATAAGTGAATAATGATTCTCGATAAACAATTTTTTCATCTTTAATGTATGCTTATGCCTTTACTCCATTCTTTAATATTTTTCATCTTGTAGCTGCCAATAGATTTTATTTTGGGCATTTAAAAAAAAAAAAGAGTTCTTCAGGTAAAAAAGGTTGCTGACCCCTGGCATAGACCCTAAGCTCTGAAATATCTTCCCTAAACCACTCCACCTCTCACTGCATTTTCTCCTTTAAGGCACTCCTTAAATCCTACCTCTTTGATCAAGCTAATTAATATAAAAGCAAAATAATACTTATGCTGGAAATCAGAAGTAAAAACATGAAGTGCTGGAAATACTCAGCAGGTCTGGCAGCATCTGTGGAGAGAGAAACAGTTAATGTTTCAGGTCTGTGACCTTTCATCTTTGATCAAGCTTTTGGTCATCTGCTTTAACATCTCTTTATGTGGCTCGATGTCATATTTTGTTTTATAATGCTCCTGTGAAGCGCTTTGGGATGTTTTATTACATTAAAGGTGCTATATAAATACAAGTTGTTGTTGTTTCCATGTCTTCCCTGCTACTCCCCCTCAACCAGTACCCGAAATGCTGTCATGCTATGGCAGTCTAACATCCCTGACCTGTTCGTGGCTGGAACTAGCCTTAAGGAGTGGCTACTGGGCCACAAAGGAAACACCCGTCAAACATGGCTCATGACACTTCTGAGGAAGCCTACCAATGAATTCAAAGAGCGCTACAACACAAGTAATATGTCAACTAAATATCATCAAGCAAGCTTAAGATGAGCTGCTGGCTGAGTCTGCTCCTGCACAGGTGCAGGTGGAACAGTTTTTAGTTTCAACTCTCAGAGGTCGTCAGCTAAGAGCATCTCAGAAGGCAGAGCAGGGATCAGAGCACCCTGCTTCCATCTCTGCAACAGCCACAGGTTGCACCACAAGGGAGTAATAGGGGGAAAAAAGAAAAGCTTTGTAGTTCACCAAGTGTGTGCACATGAATGCTTATGAAAATGTCAAGTTGATACATTTTTTCACATAAAATTTATAAATTGCACCATTTTGCCATGTTCCTTATTCTTGCATGTTGAGCGCAAGCTTGGGTTTTCAGTTGTTTGCTGATGAATGTGAAGATATGAATTGAGAGACCAATTTCTGCACTTGTAATGGTTGATTATAGAGTTGCTTTGTGTAAGTGCAGTAGAGTGGGGGGTTGCGGGATGGGAACAGGGTAGTGCGGGAAAGTGACAGTTACTTTGGTCTAGTGTGAGTGACTAACTGCAACTTCAAGGTATTAGGCCATGCCTGGCATCCTGAGCAGCAATGTGATCAGCTGCTCGAGTGTTGGGGGCCACATCCTCATTTCCCTCTCCTTTGGAGTCATCGTCAGATGAAGAATGCTGAGTGGCTTGTTCCACTTGCACCTCTAGTCCCTGCTGCTGCACTATGTTGTGCAGAATGCAGCATACTACGATTATTCTAGAGACCCTCACCAGCAAGTACTGAAGGGCACCTCCAGACCTGCCCACACCTGAAGTGCATCTTGAGCTTTCTCGATGACACATCTGGTTGACATGAGTAGTATTCTTGGGATTCATTGGTGGGGTTCCTCAGAGGTGTCATCAGCCAGTGAGTGTCACCTAGTTGTCACGCCTTAAGGCTGGTTCCAGGTATAAACAGGTTGGGGATGTTGGACTAATGCAGTATGAAAGCATCATGACAGCTCCCAGGGAACCTGACGCAGACCTGCATAAATCTTTTCTTGTGGTTGTGCATTAGTTGGACATTAATGGAATAAAATCCCTTGTGGTTAACAAATATTCTGGTTGTTCGAGGGGTGCTTGGATTGCATCCTGCAGCTGTGGGAAGTTAGCCAGAGGTGTGAATATGTGTTCCCACTCATTCTGGCTAATGTCATCACAAGAGAAGTTTACATATTCCCCAGCCTGGCAAACAATCCACCAGTCATCTGCCTTATGCATTTATGAGCACCGACTGCAAGACCAACAAAATGTTTCCAGTAATACCCTTGAAAGAACCAGAAACAAAGAATTTGAGAGCAGTGGTGACTTTCACAGCCACTGGTAATGCATAGCGATCAGGTCCAGTCGCTCTTCTTCTGGGAGGCTGTAGGTATCTGCGACTGCCTAACATGACAACCTCAGCCTTCAGAAGCACTGCTTTTCTGAGAGGCCAAGGAAACTGAGCCTCTGTCTATAGATCCTGTTAGATGGATAGTGTCTCCTGTGAACTCAATCTCTTTGTTGCTTTCCTCTTGTTGTCCACCTACAGCTCCCGCCACAGCTTGCCCTTTCTAATGTGGATGCTGATTGTCTTCCTCATTTGAAATTCAATCAAAAGCAGCCATGATGCCACGCATCCTGATGTTCTCCAAACTATACAAATAAGTCTCTCAAAATAAGCACTCTCACTGAACCCTTTCCCACAGGAAACTGAGAAAGCAGCTGTGAGCACTGAGTCTTTATTCACACTGGTACTCCTCACTTTTAACCATCCCCAGGAACTGTCACTCAATCTTGCCTCCATTATACTGATGAGTTTCTCAATCCCCTGGAAATCCTTGCAGGAGGTATTAATTTCAAATTGATGCCAAAATCTCAGGAAAGAAGTCTTATTTAAATATTATAATTACTGACTTGCCTCTCCAGAGCAGGATACTCAGACCACCCCAAACCCGTAATGGTTAAAACTGAAACAGGCTCAGGTGTGGAGAGTTAGTGTTGGGTTTTGTGACTTTGGCCATTTAACAACACATCCCCACCACCACCACCCCTCTCCCTACCCCAATCCTCTCCCACCTGTCATAAATTCCTGCGTTGATTCAGTATCCAGAGAGTCTGGATGGAGTGGACTGATGGATCGAATGATTCAATAACCAGACATGGAATCTGGGTGATATGGGACTGATAGACTAGGTGGCCTTTTCTCACACTGAACCATCGTTACATTGTAATTTACATGTGTATATAAATATCCAGGTCACTGCTATACCACCTTCACATTAATAGAAGTATTAATAGTCACCATCCCTTCCATAGTTACACAGCAGCGGTGTCTTTTATTTGCGGTGTTAAATACAGTGCAACATTAATGCACTAATAAGTCATGTTGGAGCACTGACAATATTAAGTAAAAAATCTAAGGCAAAAAATATAAGTACTGATTTATTGAATGTTACAGGTGGGGACCTTTGCCTGCCTTGTGCACTTATCAGATAATCCCACATGGCCAGCATGTAAGGTCCCTGGTCAGTCATGCACAGTTATAAAGTCAGCCCTGTGGCCTTGGCACAGTCAATATCAGGAACAATATCTCTGATATTATACAATCACAAAATGTTGCCAGGTTCTGATCATTTACTCCCAAAGCACTCTTTGAAAGACTGTCAGACTATTGATGTTATAATCTAAAGTAATTTTTAGACAAATAATACCAAGGTTATACATGTAAAAGGAGATTAGCTTCCTTCTAATTTATTACTGATTTTGAACAACATTTCATTTTCCTTGGGGAAGGAAAAAATACAAAACATACCTCAGTGGTCAGCACCTCTAGATGGAATAACAGGAAAAGATTCTAATTAGTTAAATATGAATGAGCAGAACAGGGCAAAGTGATTTGTTGTGTTATGGGGGAAGTCAAAGGATGTTATACATTACCTTAAAGTCCTGAAAGGGCAAACCTAGAATGCTCCATGAATGGACTCTGAGCCAGAATATCCTGTGCCAAATTATAACTGTAATAAGGACTTGACTTCCTCAACCTCATACTGGTAATAGAAATAAAAAGAGGAAATAAGGAACTGAGGTGTCCGAATACTGTTACTGCACATGGACAGTAATTTCCAGTCTTGAGGCATAGGGTAGATTTTCCTCTGCCTTGCTTCTGAGGAATTTGTGTTCCTCATGTGCAGAATAGCAAAAAAAAGGACAGGAGGGCAGCCCCAGCGTGTCAGGCCCCCAGCCCCACTAAAATTTCTTGGGACTTCCCCATGGGATACATCTGGGTTTGTACCTCTCTTGTGCCCACTGGGAGCCAAGGAAAGAAAACCTACCCTGTTGGATCCACTTCATCGATAATCACCCTGACTCCCCTTCTAACCCTTATCTACCTCATCTGGAGAAACAGGCACTTCAATTTCATTGTAATGGGCCCATATAATTGGTTTGGTAGTAATTTGTCTGGAAATCCTTTGACTTATCATTGCAGTGATAACACAGCTTGTAAAAATTGTGTAAAAATACAATTGCAAGTTGCCAGTACTGGCTGTTGCAGCCAAGCAGATACTCTTTGTGAGTGCTGAGAAATTAAAAATAAAAGGAGAGGAATGTCTGAAACCAAAAGGGGTAGAGAAGATTGCTATGTAGATTTCAGCTCATCCAAAACCCTACTACCCAGATCCAATCCTACACCAAGTCCTGCTCACCCATCACCCCTGTCCTCACTGACCTACATTGGCTATTGGTCTCTGAGTGCCTCAAATTTAAAATTTCCATCCACGTGTTTAAATTTCTCCATGGTATTTCCTCTCCCTATCTGTGTAACCTCCTCCTGTCATCCAACATCCCCTAATGGTACTCTCCATTCTTCTGATTCTAGTCTCTTTTGCATCCCCCATTCCTTTGCCACAAATTTTGCAGCCATGTTTTCAGCCACCTAGTTTTGTAATTCTCCTCCTAAGCCCTTTTCCTGCAATACCTCATTCTCCTCCTTTAAGGCCCTCCTTAAAGTTCACTTCTTTGACCAACCTATTGGTCACTTCACCTAAATCATTATTCTTTCTAGTACTTCTGTGAAGAACTTTGGAATGTTTTTCTATGTTAAAGGTGCTATATAACTGCAATTTGTTGTTGGTTGTTAAACCAAATGGCTCATAATTGTTGGGAGCAAAGTAACACCCTGCAAGAGAGGCCCATAAGTAATTTCCAGATCAGAAGCTACAGAGGGAATGGGAGAGGATGAAACTGAGGGCCTCTTTAGGCTCATATCTTGTACCATTCTTTTATTATTCATTCTTCACTCACTCAGAAGCACTTTGCACTACAGCTGTGCGATGCACAATCTATTGGCATGCAATCTCTGAAGAGGCATTCTCAGGCAATGTTCTAACATAGAATCATAGAAATTACAGGACAGGATGGGGCCACTGCACCTTTGTTGGCGCTAAGATTTTGGTTCATTGTTAGTCTCGGCTCAATAATAGTACTCTTACCTCAGTGCAAAAGGTAGGCCCCACTTTAGAGACTTGAGCACATAATCTTGGCTAGCACTTCAATGCAATACTGAGAAAGTGCTGTACTGTCAGAGGTGCTGCTTTCAGAATGAAATGGTAAACTGAGAACGTGTCTGTATGCTTAATTGGTGCTTTTTGCAGATCAACAGGTGAGTTGTCTGGCCAAAACCTCTAAAACAGATTAGCTTTAGCTGTTTGTGGGATCTTGCTGGCTGAGAGGCAACAGCAAGGCACTGGTGGAGTGGCTGCAGTGGAAGCATGAAAGCGGTCATCCTGAAAGAGCAGCAGATGTTTGCTTCACGCTGCTACTGCCACTCCCATGGGATGGCACCTCACCAATCCTAGTAATCTGCTGCATGCCCCTTTGAGGACTGAGATCTGCAGCCATGACGGCAGTAGTCTGAGCCTGCATGGCAGCATGTATGGATCTCATGACCTCCACCAGAACCTTCAATGTAGCACTGAGACACTGTGCTGTAGTGGAAGCTGAGACAGGAACCACTAGACCCTGCAACATGGGTGGATCCACAAGTGCTGTCATGGAGCTGGCCACCACCCCCACGCTGGAAAGGGTGAACACCAAGCTCTATGCGATGCTCTGTGCCATGTTGGAGCCGGCCTCCTCCATGCTCCTTGACAGTGATAACAGGCTGTCCGGCAGGCCTGCCAATGCACCAAGCAACTTGGCGTGCATCTTCATCAGCATTCTCCTGTAGGCCACACCATTGAAGTCCCAATCTATGTCCCCTGTAGCAGAACTCATCTTCAATTTTGTCCCTTGACGAGCTGGGACACGAGATATCCTTTTCCCCTGCTTGGCTGTAGCACACTCATGCCCAGTGATTCAGCACCTGCTGATCCCGACTCTATACTACCCTCTAGAATTTGTGCAGTGCCAGTATCTGAGCTGGTGGCTGTGAGTGTCAGATCAAGTGACAGTGCTTCTTCATTAGTTGTGTGCTGCAACTCTCGCTTTTTCACCTCAGGTTGCTGTGGCTGAGCAGGTAGCAGTTATTGGACATCTGAAAGCAGAAAATCAGAAGTGTTGGGGTGAGGAAGGGGGGTTCTGTGGAAAGCAAGAGGACCATGGTCACAACATCTGCCGCTTGTGCATAATGCCAGATTACAGAATGAGGATGAGGTGGGAGTTGAGAAGGGGCATAAGGCAGTAATATACCATCATTCTGAATGCTCTTCATGACACTGGATACTATGGGCTTTGTCACAGCTGGCCCATCTCATCTTTCGGGCTCAGAGCATGAATGCGTGCTTGTCTCTCACCAGTTTTGTTTTGCTCCCTTCTATTGTGGGCAACCTTGCCCTACAAGAGAGAGATGGAAGAATGTCAGTGATTGTGTTTCCCTGTGTTTGGTTAACATTCCCACCGTAGCTGAACAGCTGGAAGTATGTGAAGGCAGTGAGAGATGGGTGTGAGGCTGTTATTAAAGTTGTGTGAGGATACGGTGGAATATCTGAATATTAGGTGTGAGTCCTTAGTGCTAAAGACTGATGATGGGTGAATGATAGGGGGGTGGTGCATTTAGCAATGTGAGAGGTTGATGGTGTGGTGACTAGTTGTCCTTTGAAGATGCATTCACTGACTTTGAACACCCGCACAAGGTCATTAAACTTCTTGCGTCACTGCTACCAGATCCTCAGGGCCAGACTTCTTGCATTGACCTCCCTGGCCACCTGCTCCCAGGTCCCTTCCGGGTTTTGGTGGGCGGAAAGTGATTCCTTGAGGGCTTCCAGGTCCCGTGTGAAAACATGGCCTCTCTCCTCCTGTCAACCTTCATGACTAAGGCGTCCAGTGCCGCATCGTGAATCTAGGAACTCTCTCTCCATCCTGGTGCTCCCTTTTATTTGTTTCCAATTGCAGCACTGGCAATCTGCAGCAGCCTCCTTTCATTCAGTGTGGCTCCCCTTTAAGAAGGCCAGACTGCCTTTAAGAACTGGAGACAGCATAGGTTTTAGCTTTGCACGCTGTTAGATTGAGTGTGCAGCCAGCCAGCAGCATGGATTGTGCTTGGCTACATGCGGAAATCATGGAAATGAGGAGGCAGCACAAAGTTTGCCTCAACGGAACCGGGCATGGGCAGATCACGAATTGCAAGCCCCGCACCTGAAAGATGAATTTTTAGTATGTTCTAATAAACCCTCATATGAAACATTCCTCTACATTTCTCCTTCATTATCAATCAGTGCCCCTTTGATATTCATTTACCGATTAGGCACACTACAGCCTGCCGGGCTGAACATTGAGTTCAATAATTTCAGAGCATGACGGGCCCCCCATTTTACTTTTATTTTTAGTTATTTCTTTTTCCTTTTTTTGTGTTTATTTTATTTTATTTCATCTTAGTTTGTTCAGTTTGCTTACCCACCGTTTTTTCTCATGTTTGCACTTGCAGCTGTTCAATTTTCAGTCCGTTAACACCCGATCTGGACTAATGCTTTGTCTTTCAACACACCATTAACATATGGTTTGCCTTTGCTCCATGACCTTCTGGTCAGCTATTCTGTGACCTTGTCCTATCCACACCTTCTCCTTTGTTATTTCTTGCCCCAACCCCGCTTTACTTGCTTATAACCTTTCACATTTCTAATATTTGCCAGTTCTGAAGAAGGGTCACTTACCTGAAACATTAACTCTGCTTCTCTCTCCACAGATGCTGCCAGACCTGCTGAGTATTTCCAGCATTTCTTGTTTTTATTTCAGATTTCCAGCATCCGCAGTATTTTGCTTTTATTTACCCCTTTGATATTCCTCAGTCTATGCCCTTTGTTGCTGATTTGCCAAACATTGGGAATAATGGCCAGAATTTTTCAGCAGAGGCAGCAATCGGTGGATGGCGGGAGCTGGGGCCACATTCTGCAGGTGGCAGACAATAAAGTGGGTGCTACTAGGGTTGCTGTCCCTATTAAGGAAGGAAGCTCACCACCCAAGAGCTACCAATCCAATCAGAGGGCCAGCACCTCAGCAGCTCTACCGCTAGCGGTGGCTATTGCTGGGGCTGCATAAGGAGGATGAGGGCACATCGATGACCGGCACACTTGAAGAGGGGTAAGTATGGTTGGGGGTAGCCAGGGCCTGCCAGGCAGGCCCAGCGGTTCAAGAGAGTTGTCTCAGTCGACACATGGTGCCATAAGGGCGGCCATTGCTGCCAGGGCGCCCCTCCATGGGCCAAAGAGTGCTCAAATAGGAGCTCCCCCCACCCAGAACCCACTGGACAGTCTCCCCATGTGGTGGTGGGCACCCCCCTTGCCCCCCCCACCCCCAGCCGCTGACAAAAGGTGAGATTTAATTGGCCACTTAAATGGCTGAAATGGGCTCCTGGCGTGCAGCTTGTCTGCCATCTTTCCCTCTACTGGCAAAATGGCAAGAGCAGGAAGACATCAGGCAAACCACCTGACACCTTTCCCACGCCATTTTGCCAGCCTTCCCCCTTCTCAGCTTATCCCAAAGGGCTGGTAAAATTCAGTCCAATGTTTCACTATTTACTCTCTTAAAACCTTTTACAACCCCTGCCCCCACTGCCCCTTAAATGCTCCTCAGTACCCTTTTCCCTTTTTTCATTTTTATTTTTCTCCACTATATTTATCCTTAACCATGTTTACCCTAAGGAACTTTAAAGAACTCTTAACTTCTTCAACAGATGCTCTAAGATTTGCTGTACTGGTGTAAATTCATACCTCACTTCTTCATTTACCCTCTCTGCACGGACATTGGTACTGGTTCAGTTTTTAAAAAGTCTAAACCACTGATAGAGTTTCCCCGTCTCAATATAGTAGTAATTTGAAGACTGCCCTTCTATGCTATAATTTTAGCTACATGTTGATGCATCTAAGCAGTTTCTTCCTAATTTGTTCAGCGTGTGACACCAGGACTAATCCTGAGATTAAGTACCTTTGAATTTTGCACTTCATCTAAAATCTAGCACTACAAATTCTCTCATAGTACTCTTTACTATGCCACTGGTTCCTACATGAACCATAAAATCTGACTGCTTTTCCTCTGTTTTCAGAAACCTCCTCACCAGTTCTCTCCCTTATCCTGGCACCTGGGACACAACACACCATTTAAGACTCCCAGTCATGTCTGCAAAACAAGCTGCCCATTCCCTAATTGTCAAACCTCTCTCAACTTCCATTATCTAATGGATAGTGTCTCTTTTTCCCCCCTGGGTAATCTTTACTGCATTTGATTACCATTTCCTGTGCCTATATCCTTGGCTTTGTCATAGGTGTTGTGAAATGTGTAGCTATTCAACAAGTACTCTGTTCATCTTCTACTGTGCATAATCACCTTCTCATTCTCTACCTGTGGGATAACTCCCCTTCTGGAATGTGTCTCCAGAAAGCTTTTCCCCCCATGTAATTTGCAGATTGTACTCATCTGCTCATCAAGCTCAACTTTCCTCTGTTCAAGCAATCCCCGTTGCTTCATGCATAAGCATATCCTACATCATGCTTGCTGCACAAATTATTAGTCTAGCTCTTCAGCCCATCATTTTCATGCTTCAAATTTATGTGCTTACTCCAGAATTAATTCATTAGATCTAATTCTCCCTTATTTGTCTTGTAGATTCAGGCCCATTCTATTTCAGTGCCAAATTCACTTCTTACTTTATTTCAGAAAAAGCCCACTGTGACCACTTCTTTCAGTTGGCCTCTTGCAGCTCAAGAAACGCTGTGCTAGCACAAAATTATATCCCTAAGGCTCTACCTGATAGCTCATTCAGCAATTGGTTCAGCTCTCTTAACATATGCTCCCTTTTTGTGTCGATGGAAAACCTCAAGAACTAGCCACAGCTCTTAGTATCAGAGAAGGCCAACACCTCAAAAAACATTGTGTCATGTACGCTACTTGTCACTAGTGTCAGGTGAAGTATATCTGCTCATTTTGAGGAGGGAGCACCAGGTGAAGCAGGGGTGAGGAAAAAGAAGTGGAAGTAGGAACCATCTGACTAGAAGGTTGTTTCTCAAAATGGAGACATGTGAACAGTGGTGTTCCACAGGGATCCGTGCTGGGACCACTGTTGTTTGTGATATACATAAATGATTTGGAGGAAAGTATAGGTGATCTGATTAGCAAGTTTGCAGACGACACTAAGATTGGTGGAGTAGCAGATAGTGAAGGGGACTGTCAGAGAATACAGCAGAATATAGATAGATTGGAGAGTTGGGCAGAGAAATGGCAGATGGAGTTCAATCAGGGCAAATGCGAGGTGATGCATTTAGGAAGATCCAATTCAAGAGTGAACTATACAGTAAATGGAAAAGTCCTGGGGAAAATTGATGTACAGAGAGATTTGGGTGTTCAGGTCCACTGTTCCCTGAAGGTGGCAATGCAGGTCAATAGAGTGGTCAAGAAGGCATACGGCATGCTTTCCTTCATCGGACGGGGTATTGAGTACAAGGGTTGGCGGGTCATGTTACAGTTGTATAAGACTTTGGTTCGGCCACATTTGGAATACTGCGTGCAATTCTGGTCGCCACATTACCAAAAGGATGTAGATGCTTTGGAGAGGGTGCAGAGGAGGTTCACCAGGATGTTGCCTGGTATGGAGGGCGCTAGCTATGAAGAGAGGTTGAGTAGATTAGGATTATTTTCATTAGAAAGACGGAGGTTGAGGGGGGACCTGATTGAGGTGTACACAGGGAGAGGTATAGACAGGGTGGATAGCAAGAAGCTTTTTACCAGAGTGGGGGATTCAATTACTAGGGGTCACGAGTTCAAAGTGAGAGGGGAAAAGTTTAGGGGGGATATGCGTGGAAAGTTCTTTATGCAGAGGGTGGTGGGTGCCTGGAACGCGTTGCCAGCGGAGGTGGTAGACGCAGGCACGATAGCGTCTTTTAAGATGTATCTAGACAGATACATGAATGGGCAGGAAGCAAAGAGATACAGACCCTTAGAAAATAGGCGACATGTTTAGATAGAGGATCTGGATCGGCGCAGGCTTGGAGGGCCGAAGGGCCTGTTCCTGTGCTGTAATTTTCTTTGTTCTTTGTTTATATATAAAAGCAAAATACTGCATATGCTGGAAATCTGAAATAAAAACAAGAAATGCTGGAATCACTCAGCAGGTCTGGCAGCATCTGTGAAAAGAGTAGAGTTAACGTTTCGGGTCAGTGACCCTTCTTTGGGTCACTGACCCGAAACGTTAACTCTGCTTCTCTTTTCACAGATGCTGCCAGACCTGCTGAGTGATTCCAGCATTTCTTGTTTTTATTTATGACTAGAAGGTTATCTTGATTCACTCCTCACCAGTCAAGGAATCTGTACATAAAAAGGTGTTGCTATTTAGCATCGATGATTTATCCAGTAATTTGAGATGAAACAAAAAAAGGGGTTTATGATGCATATCAGGTGAATTCTTCAAGTGAGAACCAGGCCAAATGCAATAAGTTGAGAGGAGAGGTGAAGAGGAAAATAAGACCCACACAGAGAGAATATAAGACTAGAATGGCAGTCTAGGGAGCCCATAATCTTCTACTGGCATGTAAATAGTAAGCAGGTAGTAAGAGGTGGAGTGGGGCCTATTAGAGACAAAGAGGGTGAGATATGCTTAGAAGCATAGGCATGGCTAGAATACTTAACAAGTACCTTGTATTGGTGTTTACTAAGAAAGAGGAATCTGACAAAATATCAGGTGGAAGCGGAGAGAGTAGAGGGTAGGGTAAAAATTGAGATGGAGGTGGCACTGGAAAGGCTGGCTATGCCTAGGGTAGATAAGTCACCTGGTCCAGATGGCTTGCATCCCAGCAAGTGGGAGTGGAAATAACAGAAGGGCTTGCCAGAATCTTCTAATCTTCCGTCGATACGGGGGAGGTGCCAGAGGATTGGAGAGTGGCAAATGTGACACCCTTATTCAAGAAAGGGTGTAGGACAGTCCTAGCAAGTACAGGTCGGTTAGATTAGATTAGATTAGATTAGAGATACAGCACTGAAACAGGCCCTTCGGCCCACCGAGTCTGTGCCGAACATCAACCATCCATTTATACTAATCCTACACTAATCCCATATTCCTACCAAACATCTCCACCTGTCCCTATATTTCCCTACCACCTACCTACACTAGTGACAATTTATAATGGCCAATTTACCTATCAACCTGCAAGTCTTTTGGCTTGTGGGAGGAAACAGGAGCACCCGGAGAAAACCCACGCAGACACAGGGAGAACTTGCAAACTCCACACAGGCAGTACCTGGAATCGAACCCGGGTCCCTGGAGCTGTGAGGCTGCGGTGCTAACCACTTAGTTTAATATCAGTGGTGGGTAAGGTTTTAGAAACAATAATTAGGGAAAAAATCAACAGGCACTCAGGAGAGGTTTGGATGAATAACGGAGAATCAACATGGATTTGTAAAAGGCAGATCATGCTTGACTAATCTAATTGAATTTTTTGCTGAAGTAGCAGAGAAGGTTGATGAAGGGAATATAGTGGATGTTGTCTATATGGATTTTAAGAAAGTATTTGATAAAGTACCACATAAAAGGCTGGTTACCAAAATTGAAACTCATGGAATAGGAGGGTCAGTGTCAGCTAGATAAAAAAAATTGGCTTAAGAACAGAAAACAGTAAATGGTTATTTTTCAGGTTGGAGGATGATAGTGGTATTCCCCGAGGGTCAGTGCTAGGACAACTGCTTTTTTGCTATCTATAAATTACTAGGATCTTGGAATACGGAGTAGAATTTCAAAATTTGTCAATGATACCAAACTTGGAGGAGTGGCAAACAGTGACGATGAAACAAACAACCTGCAACAGGACATAGATAGGCTAGCAGATCGGCAGACAAGTATTGGATGCAGTTTAATAGAGACAACTGTGAGGTGATGCATTTTGGCAGAAGGTATAGGGTGAGGCAATATAGATTTAATGGCACAGTTCTAAAGAGTGTACAGGAATAGAGGGCCCTGGCGATGCACTTGCATTGATGTTTGAAGGTGGCAGGACATATTGAAAGAGTGGTTAGCAAAGCATATAGGATCTTGGGCTTCTTACATAGACATATTGAGTGCAAAAGCAGGAAAATATACTGAACCTTCATAAAACACTGGTTAGGCCCCAAATAGAGTTCTGGTTACTGCACTTTAGGATGGATGTGAGGGTCCTTGAGAGGGTGCAGAAGAGAGTTACCAGAATGATTCCAGTGATGGGGGATTTTAGTTACAAGGTTAGTTTGGAAAAGCTGGGGTTGTTCTCTCTGGAACAAAGGAGATTGTGAGGAGATTTGATAGAGGTATACGAGATTATGATAGGCTTAGATAAGTTAGACAAGGAAAAGCTGTTCCCGTTAATTGATGGTACAAGGACTAGGGGACACAGATTTAAGGTTTTGGGAAAGAGATGCGGGGGAATATGAGAAAGAACTTTTTAACGCAGCGAATGGCAATGACCTGGAACTCACTGCCTACGAGGGTGGTAGAAGCAAAGACAATCAATGATTTCCAAAGGAAATTGGATGAGTATTTGAAGGAAATAAACTTGCATGGCTAGGGGATCGAGCGGGGAAGTGGGACTGACTGGATTGCTCCACGCAGATTGCTGCAGCCTCTTTCTATGTCGTAAATGATTTGCAAGATCTGGCAGTAACTGCGGAGAAGTCCACTCCTCATATGTATGTACTTATGCACTAATGCACTACTGTCCATTATGGAGCATGTGGCAACTCCAGAGTTAGATGCAGTGGAGTTTCTCTTTAACATAGGTCCAAAGCCCAGTTGCATTGAATGCTTTGCCTGCAGCTATAGACATCTTGAGCTTGATACATAGCATTCTATCTTGTTCAGCTTCAACAAGGTGAGGGGTCAGATTGAGAACCATGAGTGAAAGATTCACTGAACTCACTGCTCCTGCAGTGGTCTACCCCTATACAAACCACAAAATTGATTATGAGACTTCCTAGCAACAGGAACATGGCAGAAGTAGGCACAGATGATGGAACTCACTCCAAGGACAATATCATCACATTCAATCCACATTCAATCCGTGCCCAAATGGTGTAAGATTTGACAGAATATTGAGCAGGATCAGGCTGTCACTACAGTATCAGATGTGGTTCAACCAATAGCAAAGGGATACAGGGCCAATACAATCACAGGAAACATTGGGCAGATTAGTCACTGAGCTGAAGGTGGCCTATTAGACTTTTTTGAATGTTTCCCGTGCAAATGTAGTTCAGTAAGCACTCTCACATTTGGTCTTAATATCTGCTCTGCTAATGGCAGCGGCTGGGTCTCCTCATCCATCTATTCCACAGTATGGCAAAGTTGTGTAATGTGCCATACATTGCAATGATCTTTATTATGTTGGTGGAGCTATACTGCACTACTGAGCTTGATCTGTACAAGCATCTGAATCTCTGTCTCAACAATTCCACCATAATCCTGGTGCCACATTTCCCTCATTATTTCAACTTTTACCTCTTGTTTGTAGCTACCTCAAATGGTCATGAAATACGATAGTAAACCTGGTTACCTAGGTGCAATCTGTTCAGTCTTCTCCTTTAAAAAATGCAGGAACACTGGATTGCCATATAATAAAGGTGTCATGGCTGTTACCACAGTACCGGATATTCACTAATGTAATTTTGCATACATAATTAAAAAGTGTTGGCACATTAATGGAAGGGAACTCTCTCTATTCATAAAAACCATGGCAGTCAGATGGCCACATGTGTAGTGCCTTGTAATTTGGGGAAATCTGCCGCACAGTAAAAGTAATGTGCCCTCTTGTGTTGCTGATGGCTTTCCAAAGGGAAAATAATGGAAGAGTTTGACCCGGACAAGAGATATTTGTCACCTGCTGTGCTGTGCATATCAATGTGCAGCTGATTGAATTGGTATTTATCCCCTTAGGGAGCTTGGAATGATCTAGTGCCATAAAAGTTCAATGCTGTGGTCACTTTCAAAGTCACTGGTAGAACCATCCCTGTAATTGATCTTGCCTGAAGGCCATGCTGGATAACTCTGTGGCTGTCTCTAAGTGACAAGGAGTCAGCAGACATCTTCCCTCCTCAGCCATACCTAGGTAGCTTGTGTCTTAATCTACTGACGTGATCCTTAGGTAAGGATGGGTATGAACTGTTCTCTGGTGGTATGAGCTACCTCTCATAACTTTGCAGGATTTCCTCTACCTCTTCCAAAGCAATGAAAAAAATAGGAACAGCCAAGGCAATAGAAATTATGGTTCTCAGAAATCTAGCGATAGAAAGTGCAGGAGCACTGCCCCCATGCACAAGAAGTGCAAAAACTAATGCTGAAAAAGTAATTCAGAAAGCACAAATCCAAGAAGCAAAACTGCAACTGGCCCCGCCAACTTGATCCACGCTATTTACCCAGATACTGTTTTAGGGTACAGGATTTTCCAGGCTACAGTTATTGCTTAAACATTTTCAAGAACTAGTTGGTATTTATTTTTATTTATATTTCCTTAAGTTATCGATTGTGACCTAGATGGCCAGGTTTTTGTGAGGAAACAGCAAAGTGCCATCTAGTGAGTAAGAACTGTTGTCTTGAGGTAAGGAATGGCTGCCAGAGGAATCCACAACAAGGGACAAACTGGCAGGAGGAACTGTAGGCTTAAATTGCAATGTTACTTGGAATGCTCCCAAGATTGTTAGGACTGAAGTCCTTCTATAAGCCTTCATTTCAAGTCAACAAGTATTGGTAGAAAGTGCAGGTTTCAATTAAGTTGCCATTTGTGGGTAGAAGCATTCTAAGGTCTGTGGTCTTGAGGTCGTGTGCAAGCACCTGGTGAAAACAGCCTTAGCTTTCAGAGAGACTGCAAGCCTTTCAACTTCTGCACACATTGATAGAACACAGCAGCCTCCTGACATGTAACTGTAGGGATATATTGAGGAATGAAGCTTTCGATCTTGCTAGTTGAGTATCAGCAGGAAAGTCTAGATCTCCTGTGGTGCTGCCTTATGAATATAATTTCACAGGTTGACTTATTCTTATGCACTTTTTGCTCCAACAAATAAATGATAAGAGTGAAATCCCCATGGAGAAAAACATTTTGCAGCTTTCTCCTTCATTTTAAAGAAAGTCTGCAAATAAAAAATAGTCTTAAGTGGGGCAGACAGGAGGCACATTGTCCGGGGACCCAAACCTCACAGCCCTATCACCATTTGAGGCAGCAGTAAGTCCTATCACTTGAAATTTCTTTCATTCTCTGGCGCAAGCTTGACTTTCTGCAAATCTCGTTGATTTTTATGGAAACACTGCATCATGTTTCAATATTCATTATCTTTCATAGAGTCATTTACGGTACAGAAGGAAGCAATGGTCTCTGTATCTCTCTCTCATCACCAAAGTAATTTCATTGAATTGGCGAAACTACATCTTTAATTCAAATGGCTGTTCCATCAGTTTAGAGTGTGGGTTTATATTGCAAGAATTAAACAATAAAACTTAAGGAAATATTAACCTAACGTGCATCCTTTGTTTATTGACAGGAGGAGAGACATCGTGTTTCTGCGGGGCGGGGAGGGGTAGCGGTGGCATCAGGAGGCCATCAAGGACCATGCTCCAAAGGGAATGGGATTATGTGGTTAGCAAGGTCAGTTACCAGAGTCTGGCCTCCAGGACCTTGTAGCAGTGCCACAAGAAGTCAAATGACTTCATGCAGGTGTTTAAGGTCGGAAAATACATCTTCACATGACATCTCCTACCCACCACTCCACTAACCTTTCACACTGCTCAATGCACCACATGCTCATTAACCCATCAGCACTGCCTAGTACTCAGGGCTCAAGCCTAACATCCAGATACTCCACTTCATCCTGACATACATTCCAGTGGTGCCAGCCTCACACTCAGTTCCCGCTGCTTCCACATAGTTCCAGTTATTCAACTGTGGGAGGTACATCTCCCAAACACAATGCAACACAATCACTGAAATTCTTCCTTCTCTCTTGCAGGACAAGGTGCCACACAATAGAAGGGAACAGAGCAGAACCAGTGATGGGCAAGGGCACTTGTACACCTGTATCTCCTGAGCCTTATGGAGGAGGTAGTTCTCTGAATAATGGGGCTGACCGCAATAATGAGCCTGTAGCATCTGGCATCACTGATAACTTTGAGGATGATAATATCCTCCTGCCTTATGCCTGTTCCCACTCCCAGCTCACTCTCATCCTGCTATCTGGCATGATGAGCAAGCTGCTGATTGTGTCACCATGGACCTCTTGCTTTCCAACCCATATCCCTTCCCTCACCCCATCCCTCCCCTATCTGATTTTCTACTTTCAGACACCCAAGAATTGCCGCCTGCTCAGCCATAGCACTCCCAGGAGGATGAGAGAGAGCAATTGCACAGCACTGATGAAGATGGCCCACAACTTGGCATGACACTTGCAGCCACCAGCTCAGATACTCATACTGCACATATCTTAGAGACTAGTGTAGAGTTGATATCTGTATTGGGCATGAGTAGACTGCAGCCAGGCCGGGGGAAAGGATAGTTTGCATACCAGCTCACTGAAAGGCGAGCTCACAGACAAATTCTGCTACAGGAGACTCAGATGAGGATTGCTATAGGGTGGTGCACAGGAAAATGCTGATGTGGGTGACATTGAAATGCTGGGTGCATTGACTGGCTGCCAGACAGCCTCCTGTCACTGTCAAGGAGCGTGGAGGAATCTGGCTCCAACTTGATGGAGGGCATCGTGCAGATCGTGCAGATCGTGCAGATCGTGTTCTCTCTGCAGCCCTTGCTCCATCTCCCAGAGACACTGTGACCAGGATTTTACAGGCCCCCCCCCCAAGGTGGGATCGGAGGCAAGGGACACGTCGTATCGCGAAGGGTGGCGGGGGGGGGGGCAACGGGGTGGAGGGCCCATTGCCTCCCTTTGCCCAGCGATCTTCCTAGGGGAGGGATAGGCCGATGACAGCCTTCCCACCCAGAGGCCAATTGAGGCCCTTAAGTGGCCTCTTAACAGGCAAATTAAGGGTCTCTTCCCGCTGCCGCTGGGATCTTACCAGCGGTGAGGGGGGCCTCCGCTACGCAGGGAGGACACCTTGTAAATGAAGGTGCCCTCCCTGCGGGCTTGAGGGAGGGGTCCCTCCTCCTGAGGACCCCCATCAGGAATAACATTACCCCCCAGACCCACTTCCCCCTGGATTGAACGACCACCCGCCCCACCTCCCCTTGTCAGGGCCTTCTGGACTGGCCCCAGTGACCTTGCCTCACCTACCTCTTCTGGAGTTCCACCCCTGGGCCTGGTTCTGAGGCCTCTGCAGTACCGGCAGTGGCTACCGCTCCCAGTGGCGCTGCCAATACTGCAATGCTGCTGGCCCTCTGATTGGTCGACAGCTTAGAGGCAGGATCCCTGTCCCTTTAAATTTGCCTTTTCAGCCTGGCACCGGGAGCCCCACTTACAGCACAAAATCCAACCCTGCGACTGCAGTCCTCATGTGGACAATTCACCAAATCCCCAGACCTCCCTTTGAAGATGCAGCAACACTACCAAATCCAGATCTCACTGCAATACCTCTAGAAACACTCCACATTATTTGCAGAGAGTTAGCAGAAATTATGCTAAATTATCTTACCTGCAAGTTGGTTGCCTGGCTCTTTGCATTACAATAGTTCTGAGCCCCTCTTGCAGCTGAACTCATTGTCTTTGGTGAATGACAAGCGAATGCATTGAATGGATCTGCGTGGTCCCTCCAGCAGCACTATAGATCCAAATTTCGAGCCCAACATCTTCACAATAATACTTAGTGTAATGTTACTAAAGATCTTTTGCTTGCATTCCACATCTATATTCAACGCTTTCTATCCAGACCTCCCCATCTTATTCGAATTGTGGTATAGCTTTTCCAGAATTTCCCTCCTTTAAGGTAACCCACTCTTTACTGTTCCTGTTTTTGTGTTCTCTCTGAGATACACACCAATAAACATGAATAAAAGAGATTCTGCTGCCCCGAGGCATTTAAAACACATAAATAGAGAGAAATTAGCAGAGGAATTCCTATCTTTACAATTTTGGTTGTTAGGAGTGGAAAGTGCTTGTGCTAAAACAAACAGCTTCACTTTCCCACTGCAAACACCCATTCAATCCCAGATTAGATCTGGCACATTCAGATGCTTCAGCGGTGGCTCCAAACTCAGAAGAACATGTCATAATATACCAGTGTGAAATTTCAATCCAGTGATTTCTATGAATGAGAATACACCAAATTATAGGAGTTTTGTGCAGTGGATCCATGTTCATTGGAAAATGAGTTGAAACTGCTAGGCTGGCTTCTACCCTGACCCATACAGCCAACAGAGAAAACAATTACCCCATCAACCTGGGCTGATTTAATCCCATGGCCAAGACTTCAAAGGCCATTATCTAAACTATTATCCATCACCATCCATGAACAAAGGGGATTTTGAGTTTCTCATTTCCTCATGGTAATAAAAGATCCCAAGGCGATTACATGAAACCCACATTGGAAATGACGATACAATATTCAGTAGCATGGCACAGCACTTTGAAATGCTCAAATAAAACAAGGCAGCACCATGAAAATTAGTCTTGGTTCAGTTGGTACTGAGTTGCACTGAGGGATTGCTGCAATGTCGCAGGTGCTGTTTTTCAGATGAGATGTTAAACGATGCCCAACTGGATATAAAAAATCTCATGATACTATTTGAAAATAAGCAAGGGAGTTCTGGTGTCCTGGACAATATTTATCCATCAAGCAACATCACTAAAACTGATTTTCCAGTTATACATCTCATTCCAATCTTTGGATGCTTGCTGTCAGCAATTTGGTTGGGGTGATTCCTACATTACAACAATGACTACATTTAAAAGCACTTCAGCAGCTGTATAGCATTTTGGGATGACTTGAAGTCATGAAAGGCAGTATATAAATTATAGTTCTTTTCTTTTCCTTTCATTTTGCTCTAACACAAGACCAAACAGCTTCAGTTACAATATTTTCTGTAAGAACTGTAAACTCATAAGTCAATGAAGAAAGTGCTGTTGTCGTCTTTAACTCTTGGTCAGCACAAACTAATGTTTATGAATCAGATGCCTTTAGCTGTGTTTGTACTGGTACATTCCTTTCTGGCGCAATCAGCCACACACCTCATGCATGTGGCATTCTACGAATGAAGCTTTTGGGAATGAGCCATAGTTCAACAATGACTTGAACACACTGATTAAAAAACATAGTTAGTGATATGGCAAGCAAATCCCAATTCTAAACACAGCTGGCATAATGTAGGACATGACTTTCAAAGTCAATGAGACCCCACAGAGCTATTAAAGGAACTTGTTTTTTCCTCAACTGATTTTGTGTATAAACCCTATGGCTTCAGTGAGACAAGAGACTATGGGGTAAATTTTGCAATCTGGTGCATATTGGGAATGCAGGCATAGAGATGAGCCCACAGGCTTTTCTAGTTATTAATTGGGAAGCAACTAAATTAACATTTACCCTTAAGTAAATCAACTTAATAAAGCTGTGCACCTGTGGCATTTTCCTGATAGGAGTTTAATTCTTCATATTTCATGTTATACACATTTTTAATTAACATCTCGGTTTGATCAGAGAGAAAAACTTTTTTTAAATTCTGTTTTGGAACTAATTTCTAATCTTTTTAAAATTGATTTCATCAGAGCAGTACTGGGAGGTTGTCTGGTGACAACCATGGTGATGTAAGATGGCTTGAAAAGTTTATTTTTGTTCTGGGTGACTTTTTTTTGTACTCACCCAGGTGAGATATATGTGTGCTCTGAGCTTGCAGCATCACCCAGCTCGAGTCTTCTTCTTCTTTGGCCTCCTTGTCTTGAGAGACAATGGGTAAGCGCCTGGAGGTGGTCAGTGGTTTGTGAAGCAGCGCCTGGAGTGGCTATAAAGGCCAATTCTAGAGTGACAGACTCTTCCACAGGTGCTGCAGAAAAAATTGGTTGTCGGGGCTGTTACACACTTGGCTCTCCCCTTGTGCTTCTGTCTTTTTTCCTGCCAACTGCTAAGTCTCTTCGACTTGCCACACTTTAGCCCCGCCTTTATGGCTGCCCGCCAGCTCTGGCGATCACTGGCAACTGACTCCCACGACTTGTGATCAATGTCACAGGACTTCATGTCGCGTTTGCAGACATCTTTAAAGTAGAGACATGGACGGCCGGTGGGTCTGATACCAGTGACGAGCTCGCTGTACAATGTGGCCTTGGGGATCCTGCCATCTTCCATGCGGCTCACATGGCCAAGCCATCTCAAGCGCCGCTGGCTCAGTAGGGTGTATATGCTGGGGATGTTGGCCGCCTTGAAGACTTCTGTGTTGGAGATACGGTCCTGCCACTTGATGCCAAGGATTCTCCGGAGGCAGCGAAGATGGAATGAATCCGTATCAGTGCGCCATTTTCCCATACTCTCTTGGCCAGTCTCGAGTGCAAATTAGGAAATTGCCTGATGTTCTGTCCCTTCATTTTAAGGGACATAAAATCATGGGCTGCAAGGTGCGATTTCCTGATATGTACTTCCCATGGGTGAGGCACCATGATGGAAGCACGCAGTCAGAAATTCTACCCTGGAAAGTCCACCAATTTCAGCAACTAAGAGTGACATCAAGCACTTTCAAGTCAAGCGTCCCACAATTATTGCAGAGTAAAGCATTAACTGCAAACCTCAGAAAAAATCCCTCCACCCCCCACATCCTCCCACCCCGTCCTACTGTTGTACCAATGTGACATTTTCCATTTCCCACAGCACAAGAGCAGTGCCCTTTACAACTGAGATTGACAATGAGTGACAAAATTAGACTAATTTAGTGCTATAATACATGCAAAAGACTGTGTTGAAAACAAAATAGCAGCTCTTAATGGGAACATAGATTTAAATATTTAATATGGTCCCTGAATGAGCGTAATTGCTCAACTGATTCTTTGAATTGGCCTACAAAGATAAAAAGCTCGGAAACCATTGTCTTATACAATAATTGTCATCAGAGAAAAGTAACCCTTGATGTAATAAATCAATGTGGTACTGATCTGTCTGCTGCTATTGTATTATTTTAATCTCAGTTTTAATAAATCTTAGGGTAAAAGCAGAACACTTTTAAAATCATTGCAGCCCAGGATGTGGTGCTTACAGCAGCATTAACCCTCCCTAGCAGCGAGCACTGTTTCATGGCAGAATAATTTTCAAGACTTCCTGTTCCATGACATTCCAGGAACTGACTTTGTCCAAAAACGTCCTTAAATTGCTTGCTAAATATGTGACTAGATGCCTGTTAAAGACATTAATAGTAAGAGGTGATCTACATTCCTAGGTAAAGTCATTAATGCAGAAACCACAGGTTGAGTTGACAGAAGCTCTGTGAAGCTTTACTTTGTTTGAGTGACTGCATGTACTGTGCTGATTAATCCATATGTACTGCTAATTCTAGCATCACAGCTCCCCTGGAAAGCCCCCCTGAGAACGCCTCCTCTGTGGGTGTAGACTATTAGCTCATATGAAATGAATTCAGTTTGCAGTCACAAATGTAAATCATTTGGCCAGTAATTTAGAAAAGTAAAGATAGAAAAGCAAGGTAGAATCCTAGAATCATAGAAACTTACAACAAGGTGAAGGCCATTTGGCCCATCGTGCCTATACTGACTTTTCAAAAAAGCAGTCGTCTTCAGTCCCACATCCCTGCTTTTTGCCCGTAGTAACTTCTACACCCTCAAGTACCTGTCCAACTCCCTTTTAAAATTATTTATGGGATCAACTTTCATCACCTCCTCAGGTAGAGTCTTCCAGATCCTGACAACTCTCTGAGTGAATTTTTTTTCCGAATTTACCCTCTAGATCTTTTGCCAACGACTTTCAATCTATGACCTTGGCCAGGATTTTACATGGCCCCCTGAAGCGGAGTCAAAGGCAGGCATTGCGATGGGAAGCAGGAAGGGCGGGGGTGGGGGGAGAGCCCATCACCTCCCCATTGCCAAGCAATCTTCCTGAGGGCAGGATAGGCTGATGGCGGCCTTCCCGCCCAGAGACCAATTGAGGCGCTTAAGTGGTCTATTAACGTCCAATTAAGGGCCTGTTTCCACCGCCGCTGGGATCTTCCCAGTGGTGGGGGGTGCCTTCGTCACGTGGGGAGGATATCGTAACACAAGGTGACCTCGCTGTGGGCTTAGGGGCGTCCCTCCTCTGCGGGCAATTTGTGGCCGACGGAGGACCACCGCCGGGAACCAGTTTACTCCCCGGGACCACCCCCACCACCGGACTGCATGACCACCTCGACATCCCACCTCGCCGGGGTCTCGGGTTCCAGCGCTGGGCCAAGGCTGCACTACTGGCAGTGGCCACTGTTCCTGGTGGCGCTGCTGAGCTGCCGGCCTTCTGATTGGCTGGCAGCTCTTGGAGGCGCGACCCTGTCTTCAAAGGGACAGGGATCCTGGCGCAGGACACTTAGCCTCGAAAACACTGGCGTATCACTCCGGGAGGGCACGAAAAGGTAAAGGCAGGCATACCCCCTCCTTTTCAGCTCAGTGCAAGCAGCCTCGCCTCCAACACAAAAACCAGCCCCTTGAATGTTTTGTTGTTTCCCAAATTTGTGCCCATCTTTCCCAGAACTCCATGTTTGAATCCCTCCAATCATGTTCCCCCCACACCACTACTGAGCCACAGTACTGAAAGTCACAAATGACATTCTATGTGACTGTGACCAAAGCAAGCCATCCCTTCTCATCCTTCTAGACCTGGCTGCAGCCTTTGACACAGTTGATCACTCCATTCTCCTTCAACATCTCTCTACCATCATCCAATTGGGTCAGGTTGCACTCGCCTGGTTCCATTCTTATCTACCTAATAATAGCCAGAGAATCGCCATCAATGGCTTCTCTTCCCATTCCTGTGCAGTTACCTCTGGTGTCTGCCGAAGATCAATCCTTGGACCACTCCTATTTCTCATCTACATGATGCCCCTTGGCTACATCATCTGAAAACACGTCAATTTCCACATATATGTTGACAACACCCAACTCTACCTGCCTACCACCTCTCTTGACCCCTCCACTGTCTCTATATTGTCAGATTGCTTAATCGAATTCCAGTACTGGATAAGCAGAAATTTCCTCTAACTAAATATTAGGAATTCTGAAGTCATTGTCTTCGGTCCCCACTGCAAACTCTACTCCCTTGCTACTGATTCATCCCTCGCCCTGGCAACTGTATGGAGCTGAAACAGACTGTTCGCAACCTTGGTGTCATACGAACATAAGAACATAAGCAATAGGAGCAGGAGTAGGCCATTCTGCCCCTCAAACCTGCCCCGCCATTCAATAAGATCATGGCTGATCTGCCCCAGACCTCAACTCATCTTTCGTGTCAGCTCCTCATAGCCCACAACACCCCGATATTTCAAAAATTTATCGACCTCTTTAAATACTTTCAGTGATCTAGCCTCCACAACTCTCTGGGGTAGAGAATTCCAGACATTCACTACCATCTGAGAGAAGAAATTCCTTCGTATCTCAGTTTTAAATGAGTGTCCCCTTATTCGAGATTCCCCCACTAGTGGAAACATCTTCTCAACATCTACCCTGTCAGGCCCCCTCAGAATCTTATACGTTTCAATAAGATCACCCCTCATTCTTCTAAACTGTAATGAATAAAGGCCTAACCTGTTTAGCCGTTCTTGATAAGTCAAGCCCTTCATCCCAGGAATCAGCTTGGTGAATCTCTTTTGAACTGCCTCCAATGCCAATACATCCTTTCTTAAATACGGGGACCAAAACTGTACACAGTACTCCAGGTGCGGCCTCACCGACACCCTGTACAGTTGTAACAAGATTTCCCTATTTTTAAACTCCAACCCCCTAGCAATAAAGGCCAAAATTCCATTTGCCTTCTTAATTACTTGCTGCACCTGCATGCTAACTTTTTGTGTTTCATGCACGTGAACACCCAGATCCCTCGGTGCTGCACTTTTTTGGAGTCTCTCTCCAATTAAATAATAGTCTGCCTTTTGATTCTTCCTACCAAAGTGCATGACCTCACACTTTCCTACATTAAACTCCATCTGCCAAGTTTTTG
This sequence comes from Heterodontus francisci, assembly GCF_036365525.1. Lineage (NCBI taxonomy): Eukaryota > Metazoa > Chordata > Chondrichthyes > Heterodontiformes > Heterodontidae > Heterodontus > Heterodontus francisci. The sequence continues at coordinate 50,754,853 of NC_090372.1, read as the reverse complement.
CCCACTCACTCAACCTATCCATATCCCTTTGCAGATTCCTTACGTCCTCATCACAACATGCCCTCCCAACTATTTTTGTATCGTCAGAAAATTTGGATATTACACTCTGCCCCCTCCTCCAAGTCATTAATATAGATAGTAAATAATTGAGGCCCTAGAACTGATCCTTGTGGCTCTCCACTAGTTACGTCTTTCCAATCTGAAAAAGACTCATTAATCCCGACTCTCTGTTTTCTGTGAGTTAACCAATCTTCAATCCATGCTAATATATTACCCCAGTACCGTGAGTTCCTATCTTGTGCAATAATCTTTTATGTGGCACCTTATCGAATGCCTTCTGGAAATCCTTATATACCACATCTGCTGGTTCCCCTGTATCCACTCTGCTTGTTATATCCTCGAAGAGCTCGAACAAATTTGTCAAACACGATTTCCCTTTCACAAAACCATGTTGACTCTGTTTGATTGCGTTAAACTGTTGCATTGACCCTGTGGTGAGCTTTCACCCACATATTGTGCCATTACTAAGGCTGTCTATTTCCACCTCCATAACATCACCAGATTTCATCCTGCCTCAGCTCATCTGCTGCTGAAACCCACATCCATGAACTTGTTACCTCCAGACTTGACAATTGTAACACACTCCTGGCTGGCTTCCCACATTCTATCCTGCTTAAACTTGATGTCATCCAAAAAAAAAACAATGCTGTCCGTGACCTAACATGCACCAACTGCTGTTCACCCATCGCCCTGTGCTCGATGACCTACACTCGTTCTTGCTTAAACATTGCCTCGATTTAAAAATTCTCATCCTTGTTTACAAAAATCCTCCATAGCCTGGCCCCTCCTTAACTCTGTAATCTCCTCCAGCCCTCCAACCCTCCAAGTTATCTGCGCTCCTCTCATTCCAGCCTCTTGGGCACCCCCAATTTTAATCGCTCCATCATTGATGGCAGAGCCTTCAGTTGCCTGGGCCCTAAGTTCTGGAATTCCTCTCAAAACCTCTCTGCCTCTCAACCTCACTTTCCTCCTTTGAGACACTCCTTAAAACCGATATCTTTAACCAAGCTTTTGTTCATGTGCCCTTGGGCTACTAAGTGGCAAGTAACATTTGCACCACATAACTGCCAGGCAATGACTATTTCCAACAAGAGAGAATTTAACCATCTCTTCTTGACGTTCAATGGCATTACCATCGCTGAATCCCCCACCATCAACATTCTGAGGGTTACCATTGGCCAGAAACTGAACTGGACCAGCCATATAAATACTGTGGCTATAAGAGCAGGTCGGAGGCAATTCTGTGGTGAGTAACTCACTTCCTGACTCCTCAAAGCCTGTCCACCATCTACAAGGCACAAATCAGGAGTGTGATGGAATACTCTTCACTTGTCCAGATGAGTGCAGCTCCAATAACACTCAAGAAGCTCAACACCATCCAGGACAAGGCAGCCCATTTGATCACTTAAACATTCACACCCTACACCACCACCTCACAGTGATAGCAGGGTGTACCATCTACAAGATGCACTGCAGCAATTCGCCCAGGCTCCTTTGACAGCACCTTCCAAACCCGTAACCTCCACCACATAGAAGGTCAAGAGCAGCAGATGCATTGCATGGGAACACCACCACCTGCAAGTTCCCCTCCAAGCCACACACCATCCTGACTTGGAACTATATCGCTATTCCTTCACTGTCACTGGATCAAAATCCTGGAACTCCCTTCTTTACAGCACTGTGGGTGTACCGACACCACATGGACTGCAGTAGTTCATGAAGGCAGCTCAGCAGCTTTGTCTTCTCAAAGGCAATTAGGGATGGGCAATAAATGCTGGTCATGCTAGCAACGCTCATATCCCATGAACAAATAAAAAAATACTCCTTATGTTGCTCGATGCCATGTTTTATTCTATAATGCTTCTGTGAAGCATCTTGGGACGTTTTATGATGTTAAAGACACTATATAAATAGAAATTGTTGTTGTTATGACATCTGGTTATTGACTAACTCTCCAGAGGGAATAGTTTTTCTCTATCTACACTATCAAAACCTCTCATCATTTTGAAAACCTCCATAGGTCACCTCTGAACCTTTTCTGTTTCAGGGAGAACAGTCCTAACTTTTCCAATCTCTGCTAATCTCTTACCTTCCGGGAGCGGAGCAGGCCTGTGGGGAGAATGGCGAGAGCGGAGCCTATAAATCGAACCCGAGGATCGAGGCCCAGTCTCTTACCTTCTGGGAGCGGAGCGGAGCGGAGCGGAGCAGACCTGTGGGGAGAACGCCGAGGGCGGAGCCTATAAATCAAACCTGAGAATCGAGGCCCAGTCTCTTACCTTCCGAGAGAACAGTCCAGGTGCGCTGGAGTTTGGGAAAAAAGTCAACAGTGACATCACAGGAAAGCTGCAAGGTGATTGGTTGGTGAGTAACTGCTGTTAGGGAATAGCTCTAAAAAGCTGGCTTCGTAACAAAGGTAAGAAAGGTCTACAGTTTATTTTTATAGAGAGTAAGTAGTGTTTTTTAAGGAGTTCTGCAGTAACGAGGACCAGGGAAGAAGTGCCCTAGAGTAATTGATATTATCTGATATTAAGCATCTTCCAAAAGGTTTAATTTAAAGGGTTAAGTCATGGCAGGAGAGCTCAAAGCCGTGGTGTGCTCCTCGTGCTCTGTGTGGGAAGCCGGGAACAATTCCAGTGCCCGGGACCAGCATGTTTGCAGGAAGTGTCTCCAGCTGCAGCTCTTGGAAGCCCGGGTTTCAGAGCTGGAGCGGCGGCAGGGGACAATGTGGAGCATCCGCGAGGAAGAGAGTATCGTGGATAGCACGTATAGAGAGGTGGTCACACCGCAGGCTCAGACTCCACAGGCAGGAAGGGAATGGGTGACCACCAGGCAGAGCAAGAGGACTAGGGAGGCAGTGCAGGAATCTCCTGTGGCTATTCCCCTGCAAAACAGATATACTGCTTTGGGTACTATTGGGGGGAATGGCCTTTCAGGGGAAAGCAGCAATAGCCCAATTCGTTGCACCATGGTTGGCTCTGCTGCATATGGAAGGAATAAAAAGTGTGGGAGTGCAATAGTTACAGGGGATTCAATTGTAAGGGGAATAGATAGGCATTTCTGTGGCCGCAAACGAGACTCCAGATTGGTATGTTGCCTCCCTGGGGTCAAGGATGTCTCAGAGTGGTTACAGGACATTCTGAAGGGGGAGGGTGAACAGCCAGTGGTTGTGGTACACATTGGTACAAACAATGTAGGTAAAAAAAGGGATGAGATCCTAAAAGCAGAACACAGGGAGTTAGGAAGTAAGCTGAAAAATAAGACCTCAAAGGTAGTGATCTCAGGATTACTACCAGTGTCATGTGCTAGTCAGAGTAGAAATAGCAGGATATATTGGATGAATATGTGGCTGAAGAGATGGTGTGAGGGGGAGGGTTTTAGATTCCTGGGACATTGGGACCGATTCTGGGGGAGGTGGGACCAGTACAAACTGGACGGGTTACGCCTGGGCAGGACTGGGACTGATATCCTAGGGGGAGTATTTGCTAGACTGGTTGGGGAGGGTTTAAACTAAAATGGCAGGGGGATGGGAACCTTTGCAAGGAGTCAGAGGAGGGGGGATCAAGGACAAGAACAAAAGATAGTAAGGGGAATAAGAAAAGTGATAGGCAGAGAAATCAAGGACCAGAATCAAACAGGGCCACAGTGAAAAATAGTGGGAAGGGGACAGGTAATGTTAAAAAGACAAGCCTTAAGTCTTTGTGCCTTAATGCCAGTAGCATTCGCAATAAAGTGGATGAATTAATCGAGCAAATAGATGCAAATGGGTATGATATAGTTGGCATTACAAAGACATGGCTGCAAGGTGACCAGGGATGGGAAATGAACATCCAGGGGTATTCAGTATTTAGGAAGGACAAATAAAGTTGCATTGCTGGTTAAAGAGGAAATTCATGCAATAGTGAGGAAGGATATTAGCTCTGATGATTTGGAATCTGTATGGGTGGAGCTGAGAAACACGAAGGGGCAAAAAACATTAGTGGGGGGTTGTATATAGACCCCCAAACTGTAGTGGTGATGTAGGGAATGGCATTAAACAGGAAATTAGAGATGCATGCGATAAAGGAACATCTGTAATTATGGGTAATTTTAATCTGCATATAGATTGGGCAAATCAAATTAGTCACAATACCGTAGAGGAGGAATTCATGGAGTGTATACGGGATGGTTTTCTGGACCAATACGTTGAGGAACCAACTAGAGAACTGGCCATCCTAGACTGGGTATTGTGTAATGAGAGAGGAATAATTGACAGTTTAATTGTGCGAGATCCCTTGGGGATGAGTGACCATAATATGATAGAATTCTTCATCAAGATGGAGAGTGACGTAGTTGATTCTGAGACAAGGGTCCGGAATCTTAATAAAGGAAACTACGAGGGTATGAGGTACAAGTTGGCTATGATGGATTGGGAAACGTTACATAAAGGGATGACGGTGGATAGGCAATGGCAAACATTCAAAGAGCGCATGCATGAACTGCAACAATTGTTTATTCCTGTCTGGCGCAAAAGTAAAATGGGAAAGGTAGCCAAACCATGGCTTATAAGGGAAATTAGAGATAGCATTAGATCCAAGGAAGATGCACACAAATTCGCCAGAAAAAACAACTGACCTGAGGATTGGGAGCAGTTTAGAATTCAGCAAAGGAGGACCAAGGGATTGATTAAGAAGGGGAAAATAGAGTACAAGAGTAAGCTTGCGGGGAACATAAAAACTGACTATAAAAGTTTCTATTGGTATGTGAAGAGAACAAGATTGGTGAAGACAAATGTAGGTCCCATTATAGGCAGAAACAGGGGAATTTATTGTGGGGAACAAAGAAATGGCTGACCAACTAAATGCATACTTTGGTTCTGTCTTCACAAAGGAGGACACAAATAACATACTAGAAATGTTGGAGAACACAGGGTTTAGTGAGAGGGAGGATCTGAAGGAAATCAGTATTAGTAGAGAAATGGTGTTGGGGAAATTGATGGGATTGAAGGCCAATAAATCCCCAGGGCCTGATGATCTGCATCCCAGAGTACTTTTAGATTAGATTAGATTAGATTTTTAGATTAGAGATACAGCACTGAAACAGGCCCTTCGGCCCACCGAGTCTGTGCCGAACATCAACCACCCATTTATACTAATCCTACACTAATCCCATATTCCTACCAAACATCCCCACCTGTCCCTATATTTCCCTACCACCTACCTATACTAGTGACAATTTATAATGGCCAATTTACCTACCAACCTGCAAGTCTTTGGCATGTGGGAGGAAACCGGAGCACCCGGAGAAAACCCACGCAGACACAGGGAGAACTTGCAAACTCCACACAGGCAGTACCCGGAATCGAACCCGGGTCCCTGGAGCTGTGAGGCTGCGGTGCTAACCACTGCGCCACTGTGCCGCCCACTACTTAAGGAAGTGGCCCTAGAAATAGTGGATGCATTGGTGGTCATCTTCCAAGATTCTATAGACTCTGGAACAGTTCCTACAGATTGGAGGGTAGCTAATGTAACCCCACTATTTAAAAAGGGAGGTACAGACAAAACAGGGAATTGTAGACCAGTCAGCCTTACTTTGGTAGTGGGGAAAATTCTAGAGTCCATTATCAAAGATTTTATAGCAGAACACTTGGAGAACAGTGGTAGAATCGGACAGAGTCAGCATGGATTTACAAAACGGAAATCATGTTTGACATATCTACTAGAATGTTTCGAGGATGTAACGAGTAGAGTTGATGAGGGGGAGGCAGTGGATGTGGTTTATTTGGACTTTCAGAAGGCTTTCGGCAAATTCTCACATAAGAGGTTAGCATGTAAAATTAAAGCACATGGGATTGGGGGTAGTGTATTGCGATGGATAGAAAATTGTTTGGCAGGCAGGAAACAAACAGTAGGAATAAATGGGCCTTTTTCCGAATGGCAGGCAGTGACTAGTGGGGTACCGTAGGCATCAGTGCCAGGACCCCAGCTATTCACAATATATATTAATGATTTAGATGAGTGAACTAAATTGAATATCTCCAAATTTGCAGATGACACAAAACTGGGTGGGAGGGTGAGTTGTGAGGAGATGCTTCAGGGTGATTTGGACAAGTTGAGTGAGTGAGCAAATACATGGCAGATGCAGTATAATGTGGATAAATGTGAGATTATCCACTTTGGTAGCATGACAGGAAGGCAGATTATTATCTGAATGGCTACACACTGAGAGAGAGGAATATGCAATGAGACCTGGGTGTTCTCGTACACCATTCTCTGAAGGTAAGCATGCACGTGCAACAGGTGGTAAAAAGGGCAAATGGTATGTTGGCCTTCATAGCGAGAGGATTCGAATACAGGAGCAGGGATGTCTTGCTGCAATTATACAGGGCCTTGGTGAGGTCACACCTGGAATATTGTGTGCAGTTTTGGTCTCCTTGTATGAGGAAAGATGCTCTTGATCTAGAGGGAGTGCAGTGAAGGTTTACCAGAATGAATCCTGGGATGGCGGGACAGACGTATGAGGAGAGATTGAGTCGGTTAGGATTATATTCGCTGGAGTTCTGAAGAGTGAGGGGTGATCTCATAGAAACTTATAAAATTCTAACAGGACTTGACAGGGTAGATGCAGGAAGGATATTCCCGATGGTGGAGGAGTCCAGAACCAGGGGTCATAGTCTAAGGATACGGAGTAAACCTTTCAGGACTGAGATGGGGAGAAATTTCTTCACCCAGAGAGTGGTGAACCTGTGGAATTCTCTACCACAAAAAGCAGTTGAGGCCAAAACATTGTATGTTTTCAAGAAGGAGTTAGATATAGTTCTTGGGGTGAAAGGGATCAAAGGGTATGGGGGGAAAGCGGGAACAGGTTACTGAGTTGGATGATCAGCCATGATCATAATGAATGGCGGAGCAGGCTCGAAGGGTTGAATGGCCTATTGCTCCTATTTTCTATGTTATAGCTGAAGTCCCTCATCCCCAGTAACGTCTGAGTAAACTCCCCTGTACACTTTCAAAGGCAACGATGGGTCATTGACATGCATGAGCGTCGCAAACGTGCACTTAGTGCGATTTTGAATTATTTATTTGCTGTTTGTCAGTACACAAAACCTATTAAATTTCTCACATAGTTGTCTGTCTCAAGTCAAAGATGATGTATTCATAGAGAGATACAGCACTGAAACAGGCCCTTTGGCTCACCAAATCTGTGCCAACCAACAACCACCCATTTATACTAATCTTACATTAATCCCATATTCCCTACCACATCCCCACCATTCTCCTACCACCTACCTACACTAGGGGCAATTTATAATGGCTAATTTACCTATCAACCTGCAAGTCTCTGGCTGTGGGAGGAAACCGGAGCACCCGGTGGAAACCCACACAGTCAGAGCGAAAACTTGCAAACTCCACAAAGGCAGCACCCAGAACTGAACCTGGGTCGCTGGAGTTGTGAGGCTGCGGTGCTAACCACTGCACCACTGTGCTGCACCATTAGGTGATCTTTTCCTTGTGCATGAGATGAAGACTTGGGGGAGGTGCACCATTGGGTCATGGAGTGTTTGATGGAAAGGTGGACCATTGCAGCTGAGATTAGCCCCTGCAGGTGAGTGCTTTTGCCCTTCAAGCTGATCTGATCCTGAATTCAGGTTGACATGTCAGTCACTGGCAGACTACATGGGTCATGAACCTCTGGTCAGGAGAAATGCCTGAGTTTTAGAGACTCCCGAGCCTCCCTTGTACTCAACTCCTGCAAACCTCCAACTGCTTCCCCCGGATGTTCAGGTAGCTGTGCCCCCTTCTCCTCCTCCTCCTCAACCATTTCACCTTCCTCGTCTGAGGATGTCTTGTGCTGAACATTGTCCTCAACATTCAGGGCCTCCCCCCTCTGAAGCGCCAGGTTATGTAAGGCGCAGCAGCCAACAACAATGCGAGATACTGGCGAGTACTGAAGGGCACCACCTGAGTGATTGAGGCACCTAAATCTCATCTTCAGAAGGCCTGCTAAATGGTGACTCTGGTGGTCACATGGCTCGCCTTGTAACGTTCCTCTGCTTCATTCCGTGGGCTCCACACAGGTGTCATCAGCCATGTCTTCAGTGGATAACCTCTGTCGTCAAGTATCCCTCCTTGCAGGCACTCGGGGGGGGGGGGTGGTGGGGGGGGTGGAGGTGGTGGTGGTGGTGGTGGGGGTGCTGAATAGCCTCGTGCTTCCTGGATAGAAGGCACACACCTGCAATATACCGTTATGGTGGTCACAGACAAGTTGCACATTCATTGAGTGAAACCCCTTTCAATTAATGAAGACCTCTGATAGATCTGCAGGTGGTCTAATGGCCACATATGCACAGTCAATCATGCCTTGGACCATGGGGAACCCAGCGATGGCACTGAAGCCTCTGGCTCTCCCAGCCTGACTGGTGGAGTCTCTCTGGAACTTGATGAGCTGGCTAGCACGCCTGAATATGGCATCAGTTACCAGCTTTATGCAGTGCTGCACTGATGATTGTGAGATTGCGTGCATGTCTCCTGTGGAAGCCTGGAATGAGCCTGATGCATTGAAATTCAGAGCAACTGTGACCTTTAATGCCACCAGCATTGGATGGCCACCCACGCAGTTGGAGCTGACCTCCACTGCCAGCATCTCACACAGAGATGTCACAGTCTCTCGGGACAGATGCAGTCTTCTACAGCAATGGCGCTCTGACATCTGCAGGAAGCTCAGCCACTGCCGGTACACCTTGCCTACAGGGTAGACTCATCTCCTCACAGGTGTTTGCTCTCGGTGCACTCTGTGGCCATCTGCTCCTCCCCCATAATCAGGCTGCAGTTCGCTAGCAGGTTGCTGATTTCCCTGACCACTTGTCCTCCTGTCCTTCCTTGTGGTGTTCTCTTCCTCGCTGGAGGACTCTCCTCCAGAGTGGACAATGCCTATGGCTGCAGTGTCCCAAATATGTATTGGGGACAGCTATTTGCTGCCTGCTACAAGGACACGCGTTAGCAATCCCTCTCCGCTACCCAGGATAAATCACTGATGCTGTGGCCCTACCAGGAGTTTCACTCACTCTGGTAAACCCTGGTGAGCCAGCAATATCAGCCCCAAGCTTACAATTAACTCAGAAATAAAACAGAGTGAAATGAAAAATCAAGTACCTCCAACTCCTTCACTGACACACCGGTTGCCGCTCTTTTAAACATGCCGGGTTTGCCGCCCACATTTGACCTGTTTGCGAGACATTAAATTGTATGACTGATGTATAAGGGCTGTTAATTGCATTTTTAATTCCTTCAATTGGCCCTTAATTGCCTTAAATCGCACAGCAATTGGCGCCTCCATCTCGCCCGCCATCCGACCAGCGTAAGATGGGGATTTGGCATAATGACATCGGGGATCTGACCTGACGTCTTCGCCCGCCATTTTTAGGTTCAGTTGCCTCGGAAGACACCCGAGGTTACAAAGCGACCAAGGTTGGGAAATAAATATTCCAGGGTACAAACATTTTGAAAAGGCAGACAGAATGAAAAAGGAGGAGGAGTAGTCCTGATAATAAATGATGACATAAGGACAGTAGTGAGAAATGGCTCAGAAGATCAGGAAGTACAATCAGTATGGGTGGAGATTAGGAATAACATGGGTCATAAAATGCTGGTGGGAGTAGTTATAGGCTCCCTCATAGTAATTATATGATCGAACAAAGCATTAAGCAACAAATAATTGGAACTTGTAACAAAGACAATGTGATAATTATTGGGGGATTTTAATCTTCAGATAGACTGGACCACTCAAATTGGCAAAGGTGGTCCAGAAGGTGAGTTTGTAGAATGCTTTTGTGACAGCTTCCTGGAACAATACATTGTGGAACCAACCAGGGATAAAGCTATTTTAGATCTAATATTGTACAATGAAACAGGGTTAATAAGCAATCTCATAGTAAAAGATCCGCTGGGAAAAACTGATGATAATACAATTGAATTCCATACTAAGTTTGAAAGAGACATAGTCCAGTTGCAAACAAGAATCGTAAACTTAAAGCCAAATACACAAGTATGAGGGGAGAGCTGGCTAAGGTTGATTGGGTAAATAGATCAAAAAGGTATGGTAGTAAATAAACAATGGGGAACATTTAAAAAAACAATTCAAAATGTTCAGTAGAAATACATTCCATTAAAAAACAAAAACTCAGCAAGAAAGATCCATCTCTGACGTACCAAGGAAGTTAAAGATAGTGGTGGATTAAAATAAGAGGCTTATAATGTGGAAAAGTACAGTAGTAAGCCTGAGGATTGGGAGTGTTTTAGAAACCAGCGTAGGGCTACCAAAAAGTTAATAAAAAGGGAAAAATAGAATATGTGGTAAACTAGCCAGAAATATAGAAAAATATTGTAAGAGCTTTAACAAATATATAAAAAGGAGAGTTGCTAAAGTAAATGTTGGTCCCTCTGAGGCAGAGACAAGAGAAATGATCATGGGAAATGAGGAAATGGGAGAGACATTGAACAAATATTTTGTGTCTCTCTTCACAGTAGAAGGCATGAGTTTCATACCAGAAATAAAGGGTAACCAAGGGGCTAATAAGAGTGAGAAACTTAAGGTAATTAATATCAGCAGAGGAAAAGTACTGGAGAAATTTAAGGGACTAAAAGCTGACAAACCCCTGGGACTTGATGGCTTACATACAAGGGTTCTAAAAGAGGTAGCTGCAGAGATTGTGGATACACTGGTTATGATTTTTCAGAATTCCCGAAATTCTAGAATGGTAGAATGGCCCTAGTGGATTGGAAGGTAGCAAATGTAACACCGTTATTTAAGAAAGGAGGGAGAGAGAAAACAAAGAGCTACAGAACAGTCAGCCTGACATGAGATGTCGGAAAAATGCTGGAATCTATTATTAAGGAAGTCTTAACAGTGCACTTATAAAATCATAGTATAATCAGAAAAAGTCAACATGGTTTTATGAAAGGGAAATTATGTTTGACAAATTTATTAGAGTTTTTTAGGGTGTAACTAGTAGGGTAGATAAAGGGAAACAAGTAGATGTAGTCTACTTGGATTTCTAAAAGGCATCAATAAGATGCCACACAAAAGGTTAATACACACGATGAGGGCTCATGGAGTTAGGGGTTATATACTGGCATGGCTAGAGGATTGGTTAATGGACAGAAAACAGAAAGTAGGGATTAATGGGGCATTTTCACATTGCCAGGCTGTGACTAGTGGAATGCCGCAAGGAGCAGTGCTGGGGTGTCATCTTTTTACCATCTATATAAATGATATAGACAAAGAGATCGAGAGTAATGAAGTGATTTATGATTTTAATCCCTTATAGGGACTAAACCAAATCAGGAGTACATCCCTATGAATCTCCTTTAATTAAGTTCAAACCAGACAAATTCTTATAGACACTTATTTGGGTCCAAAGAATTGAAGTAGTTTTCCCTCAAAGAAAGAAAACTAACAGAGAATATTACCATCTTTCGGATAGCCAATTTAAAAAAATAATTATGGCTAAGTCATAAATATCCCATATTTTATAAGGGTCTGGGAAACTCTCTTCAATGCATATCTCTCCATTTAAAGAGACACAGAGAGGGAGTTCTTGTAGTTGTATACAGAATGCTACATGAGACTATTTATTAACTTTTATATATTTATTAAAGAATTTAACATGCAATGCATTTTTAAGTGGATAGGTATATCACAATATCCAATATTACTAAGATATGTAACATATAATCTTATTTCTAACATAGAATCCAAAAGTTTAACCTTGCTAATGTTACAGTAAAATATCTTAGAATATCCATCAAAATTTAAAGTAAACTTTTACCTTAAATTCCCCAAGTAAGCCATAGGGTGAGAAGTATTATTAAGAAATTCAACACTTCTAATTTTTGCTTCAGAACCTCTCATGTTTATACTGTTTCTAAGGTATCATCTGACCTTTTAGCATCTAGGTGTTGCCTTTCTGTGTGTGTTTTTCCTGCTCTTGAAATCCATATTTGGTAGTATCATTAACTAACAGCTCCACTTAATGTTTTGCTGGAATTTACCTGCTTTTGAAGTTGTGAGCATTTATCTGGTCAAAATGTTTACAATTGTGTTTACTTGACCTCTTGTTCCTGTAAGTACTATTCCATTTATTACTTTATTATCTATAATTGTGTTTTATGGTAGCTTGTAACAACCTTTTGGGCTGATCTGTCTACATCACCAACACTATCAATTAAGTTTATTGCTACCTCTTACTGATGTCACACAGGATATTTCAATGTGCCTTTATCCTCCAAGTCCCTGGCAACAGAAATGCTGAAATGGATTTCCCAACTTAAAAGGTGTTTCTGGTTCACATTCTATTGTAACAGGGACCTTGAAAAACCTTGAAATTTCAGTGAGTCTTAAAAACTGACCATTTATTCAATCTCTAATTCTAAAAGGTATAATATATTAACTATATCTAAATTCTACCTAATTAAGCCTTCTTTTTCTTTTCTTTTGGGCCTCCTTATCTCGAGAGACAATGGATACGCGCCTGGAGGTGGTCAGTGGTTTGTGAAGCAGCGCCTGGAGTGGCTATAAAGGCCAATTCTGGAGTGACAGGCTCTTCCACAGGTGCTGCAGAGAAATTTGTTTGTTGGGGCTGTTGCACAGTTGGCTCTCCCCTTGCGCCTCTGTCTTTTTTCCTGCCAACTACTAAGTCTCTTCGACTCGCCACAATTTAGCCCTGTCTTTATGGCTGCCCGCCAGCTCTGGCGAATGCTGGCAACTGACTCCCACGACTTGTGATCAATGTCACACGATTTCATGTCGCGTTTGCAGACGTCTTTATAACGGAGACATGGACGGCCGGTGGGTCTGATACCAGTGGCGAGCTCGCTGTACAATGTGTCTTTGGGGATCCTGCCATCTTCCATGCGGCTCACATGGCCAAGCCATCTCAAGAGTTCACCTACCTAGGCTCAACTATCACCAGTAACCTGTCTCTAGATGCAGAAATCAACAAGCGCATGGGTAAGGCTTCCACTGCTATGTCCAGACTGGCCAAGAGAGTGTGGGAAAATGGCGCACTGACACGGAACACAAAAGTCCGAGTGTATCAGGCCTGTGTCCTCAGTACCTTGCTCTACGGCAGCGAGGCCTGGACAACGTATGCCAGCCAAGAGCGACGTCTCAATTCATTCCATCTTCGCTGCCTTCGGAGAATACTTGGCATCAGGTGGCAGGACTATATCTCCAACACAGAAGTCCTTGAAGCGGCCAACACCCCCAGCTTATACACACTACTGAGTCAGCGGCGCTTGAGATGGCTTGGCCATGTGAGCCGCATGGAAGATGGCAGGATCCCCAAAGACACATTGTACAGCGAGCTCGCCACTGGTATCAGACCCACCGGCCGTCCATGTCTCCGTTATAATTAAGCCTATTATACCTATATTCTATCACAGTAATGTATCTAAATTTGCTGAGGATACAAAGCTAGGTGGGAATGTAAGGAGGACACTGCAAAGAGCTATACACAGGCTCAGTGAATGGACAACAAGGTGGCAGATGGAATACAATGTGGGGAAGTGTGAAGTTATTCACCTTGGTAGTAAAAATAGAAAAGCAAAATTTTTAAAAGGTGTGAGACTTCTAAATGTTGAAGTTCAGAGGGACTTGGGTGTACTTGTACAAGGAACACAGAAAGTTAGCATGCAGGTACTGCAAGCAATTAGGGAGGCAAATAGCATGTTGGCCTTTATTGCAAGGAAATTGCATTACAAGAATTAGCAAGTCTTGCTACAATTGTCCAGGGCTTTGATGAGACCAAACCCGAGCACATATTTAAGGACGGGTATACTTACCTTCAAGGCAGTAAAGGTATACTAGATTAGTTCCTGGGATGATAGCGTTGGCCTATGATGAGAGGCTGAGTAAATTGGGTCTATATTCTCTGGAGTTTGGAAGAATGAGAGGTGATCTGATTGAAACATACAAAATTCTGAAGGGATTTGACAGGGTAGACACTGAGATGTTGTTTCCCCTGGCTGTGGAATGTAGAACACGAGGGCACAGTCTCAGAATAACGGGGGGGGGGGGGGGGGGGGGGGCGACCATTTAGAACTGAGATGAGGAGAAATTTCTTCACTCAAAGGGTTGTGAATCTTTGGAATTCTCTATCCCAGAGGGTTGTGGATGCTCCATCACTGAATATATTTAAGGCTGAGAAATACAGATTTTTGCTCTCTCAGTGATTCAGGAGATATGGGGAGCAGGCAGGTAAGTGGAATTGAGGCAGTAGATCAACCATGATTGTATTGAATGGTGGAGCAGTCTCAAGGGGCCATATGGTCTACTCCAGATCCTATTTCTTATGTTATGTTCAACACTGCAGCTGAGGCCTATCCAATGATTTATAAAGTTTTAGTATGACCTCTTTGTTTTTATATTCTTGACCTCTATTTATAAACCTATGTAACCCATATGTTTTTTTAATTACCTTCCAATTTGTCATGGATTTATGTATATGGACACCAAGGTCTCTCTCCTTATCTACAATTTTCAAAACTGCAATTTATAGTATTCTGTCTTTTCACATTCCACCCAAAGTGCATCATTACACACATATCTGCATTGAACTCCATCTGCTAGCCTTCTGCCCATTTCACCATCCTGTCTATATCATCCTGAAGCCTTTAATGATCCTCATCACAATTTACTACTTTGCAAAGTTTCATACCCTCTGCAAACTTTATAATGCTGCTCCCTGCAGCCAAGTCTAGGTTGTTCAGAAAAATTGAAAAGATTAATCCACCAAAAACTGATCCTTGTGAAAGACCACTCCAACCACCTCTCAGTCTGAAAAACATCCATCCACCTCTACCCTTTGCTTCCTTTGGCTGAGCCAGATTTATATTTGTATAGCTGTTATAACCACCTGGCGTGACATGGGTGGTTCCCACTGTTCAACTTCCCACCTGACCACAGCAAGTGTATTTGTATTAGAGTTTAGCCCCTTGGTGTTGTATTTATCAAATAAACAGACAGCGACAGGTTTTCTTGTAAGTGTTAAAAAACAGAAAGTCAGTTGTTTATTGATCAATACGCCTTCTCCCGAAATTGTCAGAACCACATCCACTCATGTGTTCACTTGCGCGTGCGTGCACGCACACACACACACACAAAAGACAGAAAGAGAAGGGAAAAAGGAAGGGGACTTTTAGTGGGGCAGAAGGTTACGATAAACCTGTTGAATTCTCTTGGAAATCAAGTTCTCATTGGATGCAGGCCTGAGATGAGTGTAGCTTCTCTCTTGATTGAAGGTTCAATTGAAGACGGTGGGTTACTTCTAGCTCTCACTGCTGTATAATGTAGATGTCGGATTCTGCAACAGGGCATATGCTTTTTGGCTTGGCTGGAACACAAGCTATAGGATGTTGCTTCTTTCTCTCTCTCTCTGACTGTCTTTTTTAAGGTAAAGCTGTTATCTCTTATCTCCTGTTAGGAGAAGCCCCAGTTTCTTCTCCATGGTGATCGCACAATGGTCCAGGATGTGGCTATTTCACACCTTCTTTGTTTCAGAAGAAGTCATTTAATTCTGGAATATTTTTGGATAGGTATAGGATGGGTTCATTTGACACCTGTTAGCTTTTAAAATTTGTCCTTTGTCTTTGTCAGGCAGTTTGAATACAAAAAGGCCAATCCCTTTTTATTCAGTGGCCATTTTGGACCATTGTTCACTTTTTAAATAAAGTTTCATTTTTAAAGGGCAAATTCCATTTTTCATAACTCTTCAGAGTTAATCCATGGTTGTTGTATCATTGCACTTCCAGTGTGTGTGACACAGCTAATTTCCCCTTAACTCCATGGGCTTTCATCTTCTTAATAAGTCTCCTGTGTGGCACTTACCTGAATGCCTTTCGAAAGTCCAGATAAACAATATATACTGCACTACCTTGATCACCCCAGGTTACCTCATTAAAAAACTCAGTCAAGTTAGACATGATGTGCATTTAATAAATCCAATTTGGCTCTCTTTGATTAACTCATGCCTTTCCAAATAAAAGTTTATTTTGTCCCTGATAATGGTTTCCAATACTTTTCCCACCATCTAGGTTAGGTTGACTGACCTATAGTTTCCTGGTTTATCCCTCTCTCCTTTCTTAAATACTGATATAACAACAACTACCTGCCAGTTCCCTGGCACTACTCCTGTATCCAATGAGAACTGAAAGATGGCAACCAATTCATTTTAACCTTTGCTTCTATCAGTAATCTAGAATGCATTCCATCTAGACCAGACCAGATACATGATGAAACTAATCTATACAGGTTGTATAGAGTACTAATCAGTTATGGAAGTCACTGTGGGCTGACTATGTGCAACCTAAATAAGGTCAGGCTCAATTTTCACCAATCTATTGGAGAAGGATAATGGAATCACTAACCTCCTAACCAGTTTCTTTTTCTTAAACACCCTCGATTGATCAAAAATCAGCACCACTAATAAGAAAAGTCTTATGCTATGGCAAGGGGGTCTTAGCTGCAGTGGAGCAGGCCTTATAGTTGTGCATTGGAATGCTGTTTGGGCAAAAGATATTTCAGTGCTAATGCCATGCTTGACTCTCCTTGTTCCCAGCATCAGCCAGAACAAATGCCCACTTTAGGCAGAACTTACACATTCTAATCTGTCAGGTTCCCACAGTAATGAAAAGGGGTGATTCTGTACCTGAAACATCTCTTCCTAAACATTACCCATTGTTCTGATAGTTTTCCCTGTCGACTTTGGTTTCATTTTACCTTGGTTAGATCCCTTCTCATCCCACTGAAGTTAGCCCTCTTCCAATTTAGAAGTTTTACTTTAGATTGTTCCTTGCTCGTCTCCATTACTAACCTAACTTTACAATACGATGATCACTCCTACACCATTTGTTCCCCCCACGGACACTTGGTCTACTTGGGCCCAGCACCAGATCCAGCAATGCCTCCTTCCTGGTTGGACCGAGAACATACTGGCCAAGAAAGTTCTCCTGAACACATTTCAGAAATTCTTCCCCTTCCTTTTCCTTTACTCTAACATTATCCTGATCAATTTGAGTAATTAAAGTCCCCCAGTATCATCATTCTATAGTTCTTGCACATCTCTGTGATTTCCCCAGATTTGCTCCTCTATCTCTCTCTCTCTCTCTGTCACAATTTTGAGATTACTACCTTTGAGGTCCTACTTAAGAACCTTTGCCCTAGCTCTCGAAAGTCTGACCGTAGGACCGCAATAACTTGCCCTCTCTGTTGTTGGTACCAACATGTACTACAATTTCTGGCTCACTCCTTTCCCCCTGCAGAATATTCTGCACCCTCTCCATTGATCTCCTTTACCCAGGCAGCAGAGAGGCAACACACCATGTGAGAGTCACAATGACGGTTACAGAAACACCTGTCTGTCCCCCTAACTATGGAATATAACAACTATAATTCTGTGCTTTGCTTTATCCCCTTGTGCAGTCCCATGCTCATTTGTCCCATGATCTGAACTGCACTCCTTCAAGGTGTTGTCACTCCCAGCAGTCTCCAAAGCTGAGTACCGGTTTGAGAGTGGCACACATCCCAAAGACTCCATCATTTCCTGCCTCTTTTAACTCTTCTGGATGGCAACCATCTACAATCGTAAACTCTATGCTTGTGGAGAGGCCACCTCCTGGAATGTACGATCCAGGAAACTCTCATCCTCCCTGATGCTCTGCAGTGACTCTAGCAGCCCCTCAAGCTCAAGCAGCTGGAGACACTTCCTAAACAAATGGTCCCACAAGACACATAGGCCGGGATTTTACACCACCCCAGCGAGCCGGATGGTGGCGGGGGGGGGGGGGGTAGCATAAAATGGAGGGGATGGTGTAAAATGGAGAGGGAGATTCCGGGAGGCCTTCCTGTTCCGCTCACGCCTCCCCCCCAGGCCAATCGAGGCCCGTAAGGGGCGTCCAGTAGATGTGAAAGTCCACCCAGTGATACCTGGCGCCTTCCAGCGCACCGGGGGGTCCTGACAATCAGGCACGATTGAGGGCCACCCCCGCTTCCCCAACCACCCCCAGGACCCAAGACACCCCCTCCCCCTTTTCCCCCAAACGACCACCCTTGCCTCGCCGGGCTGCAACCAATCAGCCCGGCGAGGCAAACCAAACTTACCTCGGTCCTGGCTCCATGTCCTCGGCTAGGCTGCAGTCTCAGCAGTGGCCAGCACTCCCAGTGGCGCTGCTGGGACTAAGAGACCAATCACGGGCTGGCAGCTCAATGAGGCGGAACTTCCACCCTCAAGCAGGTGGAAGTCCCGCCTCTGAACATTTAAAGCCCGGGGACCCACAAAATGTGGGTCAGATCACCGGGCTAAAATCCAGCCCATTATGTGTCGTGAAGTTTCCACATGGAACTGGAACCGCAAGCAACAGGTCTCAGCTGCCCATCCATGATCTAAAAAAATCTCTACTCCCTTTTTCAGAATCTAGTTAGTGCCTTGTTTAGACCACCAATTTTAATTAATGCCTCTACACGGGCTCTGTGCTAATACTCTTATTAATTCACTTACTGTTACACTTACCCTGAGTGAAATTTTTAATTTCCCGGGTCCTAGTTTTGACCAATGCCCTAGTTTAGAGAGAGGAAAAAAAAATTCACTGACTAATCACTTAGCTGCTTTCTTGTCACACTTTGTTTATTTAGAATGCAGTCCCTCCACTCCCAAACTTTTATCAGCTCTAGTCTCGCTCAGTTTCTGCTTCTTCTTGTCTTTCTCTGGTCTCGCTGATTTCCCTCTACTCCTGGATCCAGGCCTGTTCTGCCGCCACACCTTCTATCTGCTCCAGTTTCACAAAGCTAGGTACATTCCAACAAGAGGGAATGGCAGGGGAAACAAAGCCAGGGCTCCTTGGATGATGAGGGAGATAGAGAATATAATGAAACAAAACAAGGGTATTTGATGCATATCAGGTGAATTATTTAAGCGAGAGCCAGGCCAAATACAATAATTGAGAGGGGAAGTGAAGAGGAAAATAAGACTGGCAAAGGGAGAAAAGGATAATAGAATGGCAATTAACATAAAAAGTAATACAAAAATCTTCTACCGACATGCAAATTGTAAGCGGATGGTAAGGGGTGGGGGGGTAGGGCCTATTAGGGACAAAGAAGGCGATATACACTCAGAAGTATGAGGCAGGTCTAGAATACTTAATAAGTATTTTGCACAGGTGTTTACTAAGGAAGAGAATACTGACAAAATATGGGTAGAAATAGAGATGGTAGAGGTAATGGTTGTGGTGAAAATCTGATGTGGAGGATAGCACCTTTTTTCCACCCATTTACATTAATTGACAGAAACTTGAGAGAGCTCCATTAGAGGGGTCTTCTCCCCTGCCCAATTTTCCATATGTGTTGGGCCCAGTTGATACTTTATACCCAAGCACAGTGACAGGAAAATCTGCCCTATTGTCTTTTGGGAAGTTTCAGGAAACTGGCTGTGTGTGTGAAACTTTGCGCAACATATACCTTCAGCCCAGATCACAACAGGTGAACATAGTATCGCAGCATTATAGCATTATAGAGGTGTGTATTCTAGGAAAATGATTTTCGTAAGTAATTATGATTAAAACTTTGTTATGCATAAGGCACAATGACATCTGTTCGATATGGTACAGAGTGCTAATGAAACACTTTGTTACTGTATCATCTGCATAGAGCCCAAGTGCACCCTTTTAAAAGTGAACATCTGCATTCCTTCTGAAATATTTCTGTAGTAACAAGACATAATTTGACCTTATGGGTTACAGACATCTAATGGGCCACAAGGCCACTTTAAAGTGCAAAAACTTCCTAGAATTCTTGGGTTAGTTAGGCCGGAGCCATCCAAATCCTGTTTTCTTCTCGTTGTTTCCTGTATGTGAGTATAAACAGTCTGCTATTGTAACTATGGTAGAATTTCAACCGCAGCTCGCATTGGCTAAACAGGGGCAAGAACGTACTGAACTACTGCATGTTCTGATAAGCAGATTTCAACTACCTGAAAACGTTCATACTTTGATTTACTAATCATTATTGCAAACAACAGATTAAAGTACGGGGTTTCAGGGGACAAGCTGTTTCATTCAGGAGTCCATGGAATAAATAACATTGCCTTTGGTTTGGACCACTACCAAAATATTTGAGCCAAATTTTCCACTGCTATTAAGGTCACAGAGCCGGCTGCATGCCCAATTATCTGACTGCTTTTGCTTGTATGCAAGTGGTTAACTACAAACGTTTTGAAACTCGGAGTATATTTGCCAAAGTTAAATGCAAAATAAGTGAATAAAAAATAAACGTGTTTTGCACTTGACTGAATGTTCGCTGTGTTATCACGCTGTGTGCCAGTTTTCTGAGGAGAATTCACTATGATGGATGCATGTCTTTGCCTAGCCTCTGATTGACACCTTGCACCTGTTTGTATTTTATGTGGCAATGCTGTATGTGTATTTTGTGCATCAATGTGTATTATGTATAGCGATTTACACCTGTACTTTGTGTGGTAACATTGTACATATGGAATTCTTGTGACAGTGTTGTAGGGGTGTATATCCAGAAACCACTTTGTGTGTTGCATGGAAAACTGCAGTGTCTTTACCAAATTGAAAAACCTGAAATGGGATTTATTTGCACTGAAGCAATATGAACAATAGCACAAAATGTAAAATGTTGACACTTTAATTATTTTCATGAGAGTTCATGGTGTTTATAAAGCTTATAAAGGTGATCTGCAACATAAGTAGACACCTCATAGAACTTAGACACCGCTCTTGTTTTATTAATGGCACTGTCAGACACTGTTTTTATAATCTATTTAGATTATTGGCAAATGCTGCATAACACAAGATTTGGAGTATCAGACTTGCACAGTTAACATGCTACAGAGAAGGTGACATTATATTTACCTTGTATGTTAGTCACACTTGCAAACTCACATTAGAGCAAGTGGCACCATCAAGAATGTCCATGGTCATTAGCTGAGAGCAACTTCTTGCTCGCCCTTAGAAGTGACAGGGAACTAAAAAGGCAATGGGATGAATTTTCTTGATGACACCAATGGATGAATGATGGTGGCGGAGTGGAAGAAGCTCTGAGGAAATACACCCCAATGTTTTCCATTGTTGCATCCTCCAGTGCTCTGGTGGCAATCAATGTACCCATCTGCCTGATATTCTTAACACGTAGATAGCACGTTGTTCCATGAACACTGTCACAAGTATTGTGCCAGTTAGCTGCATAGTACCCTCAACTCTTATGTTGGCTGATACTGCAGGAGGCAGGAGATTTAAATAATAGAATCAAGTGATTTTTGACTGGCTAGTTGGGTGGTTGGCAACTAATTGGCTACGTAGCCAACAGTTGACTCGGTGGCTGTTTGTGCGGCTGGCTAGCTGAGTGAGTGGCTGATTAGCTGAGAGGCTGGCGAGCTTTCTGGTTGGCTTTTTGGGTGAGGAAGTCAACTGAAAATAGAAGCTGTTCCTGGCTAGCAGCACATTGTAGTTTGACTATGTGATTAATAATATAAATCAATAAACAAGATATTTCTTATGTGACGTGAAGCTGCATAATGCAACAATTACATCTTTTTTTAAATGGGGGCACAGTAGAGAGGGAGGGGGATTGGTATGAGGTTGTGGAATCTTGGCGTGTCCAGTGTGGTAAAGGAAACAATGCCACTGTTCAATTCTAGATGCAGTTGTGTCTTGAAGACCTTTTCACAAATGACGGCAGGCTGGGGTGCACCACAGAATATTCTTCACTTTTAACAGTACATGGCATGATTTCTACAGTACCTCACAAACCTATTTGATTCTGCTGTCTCTTGTATCAAGCTGTTCCACCTGATAAATAGGTTTAAGACAAGGCATACTCGAGAGTTAGAAAATGGCACAGTATGTGCGTTTAATTTTGTAAGAGAAATTTTTATTCGGAATGTAAAAGCAAAACATTAAGAAATGGTAACAGAGCAGGTGAATGTTGTTCAGCAGACCCAGAATGTGCAGTAACAGATTTTAAGGAGTTGGATAGTTTGGATGCTGATGGCAAACAAAGAATGAATTCATCCATGTGCTGTCTATAGTTTTCCATCAATTTATGTATAGAAAATCATAGGCATCACACTCCCAATTTCCTGATAAGCATGACCACTGGTATATGAGCTCAGAAAATCATCCCCATTAGATTGAATTTTGGTCTAACAAATGCAGCTGCAAACTACACCAGTACATTGTGAGTTTCTACAGCTGCAGACTGTGTTTCATTCCTTAAACCTCGAACAAACAGGCTCAAAATGATTGTTGTTCACATTGGCTTAAAGTATCCTTATGACTTTCCTTTGTCGTCTATTTTATTGGATGAGGGAGTTAACTCATTTAAAATAAACCCAACACCTCTGGTAACAAAAAAAGGAATATCCTATCAATGCATTAAGTGTTTGGCCAGGAGAATAATCTATAGTAACTTTTAGCTTTATGTATCTATCTCTCTCTCTCTATTCCTCTCTCTGGATGTTTAAATAACTTACTGTTAAAACATTGTTGGCCAATAGAGGGACTCTAACTTCTATTCAAAATAAGAAGCAAGGAGATTAGCTTCATTAACATTAAACCATAAACTATAAAGCCCCACTTATAAAGAGCATTGATAATATGTTTATGCTTGGCAGAATATTCTGTAAGCTTTTTTTTTTGAGCGGATGAAATCACATTTCTTCCCCTGCAGAGGTTTCTTCAGGCTATGCACCTCCTGGAGCTAAGACAATGGATGGGTGACCTGTTGCTAGGCTTATGCCAATGTCTGCCTTCAGACCAACGTGAGGAGGTGCCTAACTGCTGACAACTAACCTTCTTGTGGGAAGTTTCTAGCTTTTGCCTGGTGCCTGCCGACAGCAGTAAATCTCAGCTTGGGAACTTAGCGGAGTGAGGAATAGAAAATGCGTCTCCCTACCCATGCCATCATACTTCAGTGTGTCGCAACATCTCTGTGCCTTAAATATTACTACATTTCATGTATAATCAGATAGAAATAAATATATTAGATGCAGGAATTTGTGAGTATATGATGGTTGGTCTTATATTTTCACACTCCTTTCTTGGAGAATAGTGTGATGTTAGATAGGCTGTGACATGAACACTCATTCCATGGCCATAACCATCTTTATACCACCTGATAGAGTGATTAGTCCTGTACAGCTGAGGACTTATAGGCACGTGCACCCACCAGGCTCAAGTATCCTGCTGGATACCAACCCAGAATTCACTTCGAAATCCAGTCTCCACATGCTGCGACTATCTGGAGTGGAGTTTGAAGCTTGAACCTTCTGATTTAGAGATGGGAATACTACCAC
The DNA here is from genome assembly GCF_036365525.1 of Heterodontus francisci. Classification (NCBI taxonomy): domain Eukaryota; kingdom Metazoa; phylum Chordata; class Chondrichthyes; order Heterodontiformes; family Heterodontidae; genus Heterodontus; species Heterodontus francisci. The sequence goes on along the minus strand of NC_090372.1, from coordinate 50,731,449 downwards.
TAAACCAAAGGCTCTATTAGGCTCAGTACATGTCAGGAACTTGAGGCTGTGTTAACAAACAATTGGTATTACAGAATTAAATAGAGAACTGGAGGTAGCCACGATTGAAGATGGTAATGTATGGGCAGAATTTAGTGGAGCCGGCGGTGCTTTGAGCACCGGGTTGAAAAGGTGGTGGGAACCCTACTTCATCCATTCGGAGCCCCTCCGGCTCTATTTAATGGCACCCGGGCAATAAGTCTGGTGCCGGGATCCCCGTCCCTTTAAAGACGGGGATCCTGCCTCCAAGCAGGAGTGATGCCTCTGCCAGTAATGCAAGAGGCCTGGGAACAGGCCTAGCACTCAAGACCCAGAACTCAGATGTGTCGGGGCCAGTCCGGCAAGTCCCGGCAATGGGCATTGAGTGCAGGGGGAGGGAGTTCAGGGAATGGGGTTGTTTGCTGTTGGGGGCCCTCCATGGGTCACAGATTGCCCATGGAGGAGGGACCTCCCTCCCCCCCCAAGCCCGCAGGGAGGTCGCCTCGCTTCCCCGTGTGGAAGAGTCCCTTATGTGGCTGATAATAGGCCACTAGGCCTCATTTGGCCTCTGGGTGGGAAGGCTGTTGATGGCCTCTCCCACCCCTGACTAAACTGCAATGCGATGAGAAGGCGATGGGCCATCTGTCCCTGCATCTCTCGTCGCAATTCTATGGGCCCCCCTGCATCCTAGTCCATCTCTGGGGGGTGGCCCATTAAATCCAGCCCGTAGTAGTGTGTATTCTCCATCAGGCATGTACTTGAAAAAATAAATTATTACTGAACCAGGATGGAACTCATAAACTCCTGCAACTGGTGTAACTTATACAGTCAATAGTCAGAGCCAACTAAGCTGAAAACTAAAGGTGAACTATGTCAATCACAGTTAAACTGTGTGCCCTATATCAATCCCTGAAGCTCCAGTCTGATGCAGGCATGATTTCCCCATGTGGCCTCATAAATGTGATTCCCTGATTTTTCTGAAGATGTGACAACCCAAGAGGATTTTGGAAAATCTATAACACAATGGGCTAAAAATTTGAAATGGATGTGCGGATCGCAATGTGCAATTAACACATGCATGTTCAAAAGTAATGCAGACAGCATGCAAACTTTCTGCTACCTGCTAATTTAAATGATAGTTAGCCCAGCGTTAAACGTGCCATTGAGTGGCTGCATGCCTCAGTTTAAAAAAAAAGCAGGGAGCTCAAGTTTGTGCAAAGCCAGCTTGCAGATCTTAAAGTGGAGGTGCATTTTGGCTGCAGTGGGTACCAAAAGCCATCATAGAAGAGCGAATAACCTGCAGGAAGAGTGAAGATGGTGCAACACGGCAAAGAGTGGGCTCCGAAATTTTCTTGTTGCAAGAGATGGACAGGAGGAGGGAGGTCCTCTTCCCACAGATAGTCACAAAGGTCAATGCGAAGAGTGTCACCCCGAGGACTTGGATTCAGTGCTGCAAGAAGTTTAATGACCTCACATGAGTGGTCAAGATTAGTTAATGCATCTTCAAATGCCATAACCTTACAACTACATCACTCACCTCACACTGCTCAATTTACCACATCCCCATCACTCACCTACTGCCATTCTATATCACGATTCATACCTCACATTCAGAGCTTCACTTCACCCTCACACACTGAGCACTGCTGCAAATCTCACACCAACGTTTCACAGCGGTAGCTATTCAAACATGACAGCCACACCACCCTAACACATTGCACCACACTCAGTGACACACTTCCCTCTCTCTTGCAGGACAAAGTGACACAGAACCTGAGTCAGCAGCAGCTAACCAACAGGGGAAGGGCTTGGTTGCATATCAGAGAGATACAGCACCGAAACTGGCCCTTCGGCCCACTGAGTCTGTGCCAACCAACAACCACCCATTTATACTAATTTTACATTAATCCCATATTCCCTACCACATCCCCACCATTCTCCTACCATCTACCTATACTAGGGGCAATTTACAATGGCCAATTTACCTATCAACCTGCAAGTCTATGGCTGTGAGAGAAAACCGGAGCACCCGGCAGAAACCCATGCGGTCACAGGGAGAACTTGCAAACTCCACACAGGCAGTACCCAGAACCGAACCCAGGTCACTGGAGCTGTGAGGCTGCTGTGCTAACCACTGTGCCACTCATGGAGGGAATGGTGATTCATATAATTGAAGCAGCCTTCGCTGAGGTTGTGGCCAGCAGCAGAGCTGAAACCATAGATGATAATGGTAATTTGCTACCTGATCCACCTTCACACATCCCACTTCATCCATTTCCCACAAACTCTTCTGATATATAAGCTGCAGATGGTGCCAGCATGTACCTCTTAGTTTCTACCCTCCCATCGCTCACAACAACACTACCCTTGTGCCTTTCTCATTTCTGATGCCCAAGAACTCCCACCTGGCCTTGAAGGCCCAGAGGATCAGGACACTGATGTTGAAGAAATACCATCACTTGATCTCACACTTGTAGCCATCCACTCAGATACTGGCACTGCATGTACTTTAGAGGGTAGCATTCAGGTGGGATTTGCATGTGTTGAGTCACTGGCACGAGTGGCCTGTAGCCACGGCAGGGGGAAAGGATAGCATGTGTGCCCGCTCCCTGGAGGGTGAGGTCGCACACAAGTTCTGCTGCACAGGACTCAGATGAGGACTTCAATGTGCCAGCATACATGATGGGCATGCACAATGAAATGCTTAGTGCATTGGAGCCCATCCTTTCCAGCATTTCTAACTCCAGGAGAACACTTCGGGATCCGACCATTTGATTAGAGATACAGCACTGAAACAGGCCCTTCGACCCACCTGTGCCGAACATCAACCACCCATTTATACTAATCCTACACTAATCCCATATTCCTACCAAACATCCCCACCTGTCCCTATATTTCCCTACCACCTACCTATACTAGTGACAATTTATAATGGCCAATTTACCTATCAACCTGCAAGTCTTTTGGCTTGTGGGAGGAAACCGGAGCACCCGGAGGAAACCCACGCAGACACAGGGAGAACTTGCAAACTCCACACAGGCAGTACCCGGAATCGAACCCGGGTCCCTGGAGCTGTGAGGCTGCGGTGCTAACCACTGCGCCACTGTGCCGCCCATGATGCAGCTTCTCAGCTTCCATTGCAGCAGGGGCAGAAGCCACACAATGCCTGAATGCTGCAGTAGAAGCTCAGACAGAGGTCATAAAATTTCAGCTTGGTGCCATGCAGGCACAGACTGCTGCCATCGTTGTTACAGATACCAGTGCTCAAAGGGGCTTTCAGGACCTCACAGCAATCCAGTAGTCTGTGCTCCAGCAGATTATTAGGATTGCTGAGGCACCGCCCTGGAGGAGTGGCAGTGGCTCCGTGGAGCATGACTTGCTGTCCTCTCTCAGGATGACAGCATCTGTGCTCTTACCATTGCCATTCCAGCAGTGCTCTTGCTGATGCCTGTCAGCCAGCTGGTTCAGACTGTTGCCACCCATGCCGAAGTAGTGCAGTCTGAAGCCGGGTATTCTAGGGCCAGAGATGCTTGAGGTCAACCTGCAAGGCCATCTTCAGTCTCCCCCACTGAAAGTCAGCAGCCTTCCACCAGCCAAGCTGCAGCCACTGGGTTAGGACTGTGTAAGAGCACTAGGCCAGGCTAAGGTACATGCAAGACAGACACTAAGCTAATGCACAATGGTGAATAGCTGAGTTATGTATGGAATATTGGATGTAATGTTGGATAAAGTTGGCATGGAATAGTTGTTTTGTTGTTGCTTTTATTTCAGTATTGCCAAAAGGATGCTGTAATGGTTATTGATGGAGGGATGGTAAGATTAGATTAGAGATACAGCACTGAAATAGGCCCTTCGGCCCACCGAGTCTGTGACGACCATCAACCACCCATCTATACTAATCCTACACCAATCCCATATTCCTACCAAACATCCCCACCTGTCCATATATTTTCCTACCACCTACCTATACTAGTGACAATTTATAATGGCCAATTTATCTATCAACCTGCAAGTCTTTTGGCTTGTGGGAGGAAACCGGGGCACCCGGAGAAAACCCACGCAGACACAGGGAGAACTTGCAAACTCCACACAGGCAGTACCCAGAATCGAACCCGGGTCCCTGGAGCTGTGAGGCTGCAGTGCTAACCACTGCGCCACTGTGCCGCCCGAAGGTGTAGGACTGTTGTACAATGGGGATTTGGAGTCATGTTCAGGGGAATCAAAGTCAAATGAAACGATCATGGACAGCAGCTGGAATATGGATGTGCCTGCTGCCTTCTCCCTTCCTCCTCCTCCTACTTTTCCACCTCCTCCTTATCCTGCTCCTCCTGAGGTGCTCATCGTATCCCTGATGGTCAGGTTATGGAGGATACAGTGGACCACCACGAATCAGAACACCTACTCCGACAAGTATTGGAGGGCTCCTCCAGAGTGATCGAAGCAGTGGAACCATTGCTTCTGTGCCCTAATGTTCTGCTTGATGATGTTCCCATGGAAGTATGGCTCTCATTGTATGCATGCTGGCCATGGGTGGTTGGGGTGTGAAGTGGGATCATGAGCCAGTAGTGGATAGTGGATAGCCCTTGACTGTCACCTCTTTGATGCAACAATGGATGGTGAACTGGGAGATGTTAGATAGGTCACCTGCTCCAGCCTGGAAGGCTCTAATGTGAAGAAATTCAGGGCCACGGTCACCTTCACAACCATTGGCTACATCATCCTAACCTGCTCTGCGGCTGTAGGTCTGGTTGCAAGAGGTGGCAGGGTTCTGTGAGCACCTCCTTTGTAAAGTGCAGACGACAAACACACTGCTCCTGGCTTCAGTGTAGGTAAGAGAAGTGCTCCTGGAAGACCCTAAATGGATATGTTTTCCTGCTGAGAGCCCTTCTTCCCCTCCTCCTCCTCCATCTCTGTGAGCAGCTTGTCTTTGTCTTTGCTGCCTCTGCTCCAGCTCCCTCTCATGCTGCAGCCCAAGGGGAACTGCAACTATGGCACTCATTATTGGGAGCAAGTGGTGTGATGGAAACCCTTGCAGTCACACCCAGGCCACGCTGGAAGTGTGCACTCATGGAATGAACGCCATTTTGGTACCAAAAAAGCCACTTTGGAGCCCAATTTTGCAGCCATTGTATCTTGATTTCCAAAAACCATTGTACAAAAAGCAGTGGGAGCTCAGGATAAAATTTCGGAAGTGTAAGAAATTGGTTTAAGGACAGTAAGTAGATGAGTATACTGGGATGGTGGTGGGAAGTACTGAGTGGAGGGTTCCAGGAAATTAGTGTTAGAGGGTCCCCACTGTTAGTAATTTATACTAACAGTTTGAATTCAGTGCAATCATGAGAAATTTGCAGGCGATGTCGAACTAGGAGAGACATCTGGTATAACAAAGCAACTCAGAAAATACAAAATGAGACAGTCCATGATAGTTGAACAAGGAGACACAGTTAGGAGCAATGTTAAAAGTTTCTTCACATACAGATTGATCCATATATGGAATGCACTTTGGATGGAGAAGTGGAAGCAAGAATCCTGAAATCATTTAAGAAATTGTTGGATGTCATGATGGGAGAGCTGGTTGAAGTAAGATGGCCTTTCCATACTTTATGATCATGTGATGGGCACCTACTTTCTCATTGATTATTTGTCAAAAAGCATAGACAAAACTGGCTGAAGTGAAATGTATTTGAAGCTTCCTCCAGTCCATATAAGCCTGAAACCTATTCAATGCAAACCAGTGAATAAAGGTACTTAAAACAGGTATATTGAAGTAATGAGCCAAATACAGGCAGACTTCCAGCATAACCTCACATGGTTGCAAGAATCAAGCAGCGTTGTTTAAGAGTTCATCAATAAAGACACAATAGCAGGGCATAGGTGTTGCCCATGCTGACGTCCGTAACTGGCAGCTTGCTCGTTTCTTGGCAGTGAACTTGGCCTTATGTGGCCTTGAAGTAAGAAGTGTGAGACGCCTTTGTCTCACTGACTTGATTTCACGCCACAGGGGAGGAATTTCTTATCAACTAATGTTCAGCCCTGTCAGCTCCAAACCCTTTTGCGTGCTTCTCATCAGTAAACAGGAGTGCAGAAGGTTCAATAAAATAGTCTACATGAAATAACTGTCCCTAAATGCTGACATAATTGGTTGAATTAAATATTCTAAGTATTACGGAAAACAGTGCAAAATATATGATGTTTAGTTCATATCTTGGAGCTAGCTCAATTTTCAAGTTCACTTTCTGATTTTTTTTTCAGTATCAGATAGCTGTGGTTACTTTCCCCTTGCTGTTGTAACTTTACAGTTTATTTACAGTCTCACAAAATTTAAGTTATCTCCTGCTTTACAAATAGTACTCAGAAAAGCAGTGAAAATCTCAAGTTGTCATTTACATTATTTTAAATAGAACTTACAGTACAGAAACAGGCCATTCGGCTCAACTTGTATATGCCAGCATTTATGCTCCACACGAACCTCCTCCCAGTCTATTTCATCTTACCCTATCAGCATATCCATCTATTCCTTTCTTCCTCATGGACTTATCTAGCCTCCCCTTAAATGCATCTATGCTATTGCCCTCAACTACTCTATGTGATGGCAAATTTCACATTTAAACCACTCTCTGGATAAAGAAATTTCTCCTGAATTCCTTATTGAATTTCTTAGTGATTTTTTTTTATATTTATGACCCCTAGTTTTGGACTCAAACACAAGTGAAAACAATTTCTCCACATCTACCAAATCAAACCTGTTCATAATTTTAAAAACTTACATTAGGTCACCCCTTAGCCTTTTTGTTTCTAAAGAGAGTCCCAGCCTATTCAATATTTCTTGATAGTTATAACCTCGTAATTCTGGTATCGTTATTGTAAATCTTTTTTTGAACCTTCTCCACTGCTTCTATATCCTTTTTGAAAAATGGACACAGGGGCTTAAATTGGCTAACCCCCAAAAAATGTGTACGGCGATTGTGATGCGTAGTTAATTGATGCCCGTTGAATGGAGTGCAGCCAGCATGCCAACTTTGTGCTATCTGCTATTTATAATGATTTCTTTGCATAGCCAGAGTTACTAATGCCGCTCATCGGCTGCACACATTATCAGGGTACCCTGTATTGCTACCAACCAAAAGTCACAAATTACATCCTATGGGACTGTGATAAAGGTAGACTATCCCTCCTCATCCTTCTCCACCTGCTTGTAGCCTTTGACATGTTTGATCACACCATCCTTGACATGGTTGACTACACCATTCTCCTCTAACATCTCTCCACCATCATCTAACTGGCTGGAACCGCTCTCACCTGGTTCCATTCTTATTTATTTAATGGTAGCCACAGAATCACCTGCTATGCCTTCTCTTCCTGCTCCTGAATACCTCTGGTATTCCCCATAGATATATCCTTCACTCACTTCTGTTTCTCATCTACATGCTGTCCCTTGGCAACATCGCCCAACAACATAGCATCAGTTTCCACATGTATGCTGCCAACACATATCCTCATTACGACCACCTCTCTCAACTCCTCCGCTGTCTCGAAAATATCAGACACTAATGCCACGTTTGCCATGTGCAATTCGCCATTGCTGAAGCCAGACAGAATGAGCAGGTACTTGGGTTTGCAGCTCTGACTGACTTCCCACAGGTGCAGGGTGTCACTGACTGCACACAAGTGACAATCAAATCACCTTCAGATCACTCAGGGTGTTCATGAACTGCAGGGGCTTCCAATCCATCAATGTGCAGCCCGGCCAGGTGTTTGAAGTTTCAGTAGGGGACTACTTTGGGAATAGTGATCACAATTCCGTAAGCTTTAAAATACTCATGGACAAAGACGAGAGTGGTCCTAAAGGAAGAGTGCTAAATTGGGGGAAGGCCAACTATACCAAAATTCGGCAGGAGCTGGGGAATGTAGATTGGGAGCAGCTGTTTGAAGGTAAATCCACATGTGATATGTGGGAGGCTTTTAAAGAGAGGTTGATTAGCGTGCAGGAGAGACATGTTCCTGTGAAAATGAGGGATAGAAATGGCAAGATTAGGGAACCATGGATGACAGGTGAAATTGTGAGACTAGCTAAGAGGAAAAAGGAAGCATACATAAGGTCTAGGCGGCTGATGAAAGACGAAGCTTTGAAAGAATATCGGGAATGTAGGACCAATCTGAAACGAGGAATTAAGAGGGCTAAAAGGGGTCATGAAATATCTTTAGCAAACAGGGTCAAAGAAAATCCCAAAGCCTTTTATTCATATATAAGGAGAAAGAGGGTAACTAGAGAAAGGATTGGCCCACTAAAGGACAAAGGAGGAATGTTATGCTTGGAGTCAGAGAAAATGGGTGAGATTCTAAACGAGTACTTTGCATCGGTATTCACCGAGGAGAGGGACATGACGGATGTTGAGGTTAGGGACAGATGTTTGATTACTCTAGGTCAAGTCGGCATAAGGAGGGAGGAAGTGTTGGGTATTCTAAAGGGCATTAAGGTGGACAAGTCCCCAGGTCCGGATGGGATCTATCCCAGGTTACTGAGGGAAGCGAGAGAGGAAATAGCTGGGGCCTTAACAGATATCTTTGCAGCATCCTTAAACACGGGTGAGGTCCCGGAGGACTGGAGAATTGCTAATGTTGTCCCCTTGTTTAAGAAGGGTAGCAGGGATAATCCAGGTAATTATAGACCGGTGAGCCTGACGTCAGTGGTAGGGAAGCTGCTGGAGAAGATACTGAGGGATAGGATCTATTCCCATTTGGAAGAAAATGGGCTTATCAGTGCTAGGCAACATGGTTTTGTGCAGGGAAGGTCATGTCTTACCAACTTAATAGAATTCTTTGAGGAAGTGACAAAGTTGATTGATGAGGGAAGGGCTGTCGATGTCATATACATGGACTTCAGTAAGGCGTTTGATAAGGTTCCCCATGGCAGGCTGATGGAGAAAGTGAAGGCGCATGGGGTCCAAGGTGTACTAGCTAGATGGATAAAGAACTGGCTGGGCAACAGGAGACAGAGAGTAGCAGTAGAAGGGAGTTTCTCAAAATGGAGACGTGTGACCAGTGGTGTTCCACAGGGATCCGTGCTGGGACCACTGTTGTTTGTGATATACATTAATGATTTGGAGGAAAGTATAGGTGGACTGATTAGCAAGTTTGCAGACGACACTAAGATTGGTGGAGTAGCAGATAGTGAAGGGGACTGTCAGAGAATACAGCAGAATATAGATAGATTGGAGAGTTGGGCAGAGAAATGGCAGATGGAGTTCAATCAGGGCAAATGCGAGGTGATGCATTTTGGAAGATCCAATTCAAGAGTGAACTATACAGTAAATGGAAAAGTCCTGGGGAAAATTGATGTCCAGAGAGATTTGGGTGTTCAGGTCCACTGTTCCCTGAAGGTGGCAACGCAGGTAAATAGAGTGGTCAAGAATGCATACGGCATGCTTTCCTTCATTGGACGGGGTATTGAGTACAAGAGTTGGCAGGTCACGTTACAGTTGTATAGGACTTTGGTTCGGCCACATTTGGAATACTGCGTGCAGTTCTGGTCGCCACATTACCAAAGGGATGTGGATGCTTTGGAGAGGGTGCAGAGGAGGTTCACCAGGATGTTGCCTGGTATGGAGGGCGCTAGCTATGAAGAGAGGTTGAGTAGATTAGGATTATTTTCATTAGAAAGACGGAGGTTGAGGGGGGACCTGATTGAGGTGTACAAAATCATGAGAGGTATAGACGGGGTGGATAGCAAGAGGCTTTTTCCCAGAGTGGGGGATTCAATTACGAGAGGACACGAGTTCAAAGTGAAAGGGGAAAAGTTTAGGGGGGATATGCGTGGAAAGTTCTTTACGCAGAGGGTGGTGGGTGCCTGGAACGCGTTGCCAGCGGAGGTGGTAGATGCGGGCACGATGGCGTCTTTTAAGATGTATCTAGACAGATACATGAATGGGCAGGAAGAAAAGAGATACAGACCCTTAGAAAATAGGCGACATGTTTAGATAGAGGATCTGGATCGGCGCAGGCTTGGAGGGCCGTAGGGCCTGTTCCTGTGCTGTAATTTTCTTTGTTCTTTGTTCTTTGTCTGCAAACAGAAAGATAATTATGCAGGTGTGTGCAAAATTCCCACGGAGCTTCCACGATGCATTCATCCTGTGCCAGTCCACCCTTCCTGAGGTGTTCATTTTTCAGAACAGACTTACCGGCTGGTTGCTTAGCGACGAGGGCTAATCACATATAACATAGCTGATGACACCCATGAGGAGCCCAAGTAATGAGACCTAAAAGTGCTACAATCAGATACTGAAGAGGCATTTCAGGTGTCTGGACAGATCTGGAGGTGCCCTTCAATACATACCAGCCAGGATCTCTAGAATGGTTGTGGAGTGCTGTGCTCTGTATGACATAACGCAGCAGCGAGGATTGGAGCTGCAGGAGAGCAAGGCGTGGAGCACAGTGCCTCTTCAGAGGAGGAGACGAAGGAACAGCAGGAGGATGAACAGGAGCAGAGAAGATGAAGGAGGAATGTGATGTGGCTAAGGTATCAGTAACAGTGCAGATTGACTCCCGGGATGCACAAGATAGCTTCATACTGGCAAGGGCTAGTTAGGTTGCACCAGTACACCCATCTGGTAGCCATATGCTGAACCACTTGGCAACCCTGCCCCCAACACAAAGTAGTCCTGCAATCACAAAGCATTCCTTTCACAAACACCCATTGCTCTATTTTAAGTCCTGTCTTACCACTCATCACAAGTGGGAAGATCACTTACCACGCAGCAGGAAAAAAATGGGCAAAATGGGAAAACAGCACAAATGAACATTTTTATGTGACTCAAAAATTAAACAAAAACTTAGTATAACATTATACGTCGTGTTACCCGTCAACAAGGGTAGAGGCAGGCTGCTCAGATCCCTGCTCCGACTACTGAGATGCTTTTGGCTGCAACTCTGGGTTTTGGAGCCAGTAAGGGCCTCGCCAAAGATTGCTCCACCTTCACCTGTGCAGGGGCTGATTCGGCCATCGGGACATGAGGCAGTATGTAGGGTACTAACTGGGAAGAGGGCAAAGAGTGAGAAGTGGAAGCACTTTGAGCAGAGTCCCCATTTTCATTTATCCTTTCTCTATATCCCCTCACATGGTCCACCTGCACTTCCCTGCTAGCAATGAACTGGAAAGCACTTTGCTTCACATTAGTGGGCACCAAAGGGCCAAGACTAGGGTTTCATCAGTCCTATTTAGGATGGCATTCAGAGTGAAAGCCATTGCTGAGGGCCTGCATGCATTAGTTTGACTGCTGCATTTCATGGTCCATGCAGTGGCCAAGCTTCCTATGGATGAAGACATCTCTGCAAAGGCTTGCAACATCATGACACTCGTGCTTTAAACAGACTTCTCCAATCTCTCTGCAAGCATGTACAGTGTTTGGAAAGCCTGCCTGTACCTTGCACATTCTTTGCAGCTGCTCCAGAAGTCTCCTTTTTTTCGATGACCCCTAAGATTCAGCATCTGCATTCAGCTGAGCAGAGCTTGGAGCATCCTTCGCTCTCCGATGCAGACTCTCCATTGCTGCCTCTGCCTCCACTACCAACTCGTACGCACTTGTGGGGCTGGATTTCATGCGCCCCCCAGGTGGGGTCTGAGGAGGGGCACATAGAATGGGCATACAGGTAGCAGGGGCATGGAGGGCTGTCACCAAGTGATATTCCCAGGGGCAGGATAGCCCAACGATAGCCTTCCTTCCTAGAGGCCAATTGAGGCCCATAAGTGGTCTATTAATGGCCACTCCCCCCGCCAGTGGAATTATACCAGCATTGGGGGGTGCATCCACCATGCGGGGAGGGCGCCTTGTAAAACGAGGTGCCCTCCCTACAGGTTTGTGGGGAAGTTCCTCCTCTGTGGGGAATCTGTGGCCAACAGAGGGCCCCAGCTGGGAAACAATGCACCTCGCAGGAGCCCCCTACCCATGGGCTTTACGACCACCCTCTCATCCCCCCTTGCCGATATGAATTATAACTGTCAAGGTAAGAAGGTGTCAAATGAACATTATGCACATAATCATATTCCATTGGCTTATGAACTATAAATATGACTTATGAATTATAAACCCGAAACGGACATTTTCCTGTAAAACAAATGGAATTAGAGGTCAGGTGACCTTTTCTTTCCTGTCAATACACATGGAACTGTAAGAACCCTGAACTCATGTCTGGACAAGGCTTGGTGAAGTCATTAAAATGTAAATGACCTTTCTGGACATATCTTTGAGAAGTTATTAAAATGCAAATGACCCTTCCTGTGTTAATGGTTGCATTTCTCCAAAAATAAAAAAAAAGGAAAGGTACACAATACTGTTGCAGAATCTTCGACTCCAAACTTGAAGTCTTGTAAATGGGTATGAAAAGCACTATTTTATCAAGATTGTATGTATATGAGTGATACCTGAACTCCATTGTCTGACAATGGCCTAACCATCAGAAGCTATTCATGAGGACAATGGAATGAGATACTTGGAATGAGAAACTAGGTTTCTGAAAAGGGTTTTGATAAGGCATATTCTGGGCAGACAGAAAAGAAAAAAAATCTATGCCAATGAAAAGAAAATACCCTGCCTAAGACCAACTGCTTTAAGTCACATGTAGGCAGAGACTTGAGTTGGCCATGAACTCTCCACCTGAGGAACTGTACTAGGGCTTCGTGATTGAACCTTGATTGGAGTATAGCAAGAGGAATCTGCTACTGCGAACATAAAACAACAGAGAATCTGTGCTCCTAAACCTCCAGAGCTTTTCTTCAGCAGGCAAAAAGGTTTACAGGCCTTCATCATTTCAAGTCTTCACCCTGGGGAAAAGCAAATGTAACAGAGAACTCTTGAAATCATAAAACCTAAATGAAATCATAAACCATAAAACATAAAACATAAAACCTACCTTTATAATCGCAAACTTTTGAGCGTATGTGTATATCTGTTTGAGTGTGAGAGTGGGTGTGGTTGTGTTTATTTGGGTGTTGAACAATAAACATTTATCTTTCTTTTAAAACTTATGAGAAAGCCTTTCATTTGTCTGTTCCTGACAATTAAAGCACTCAAAAGTTAAAACACTTTTTTTAAACATGCTGTCTTCAGTCAGTCGAGAGGTGAAAAAGGGGGAGTCAACCCTATCATCTCTCTCCTGTTCTGGACAACAGAGACCTGCAAGGTAAATTCTTGTGAGGTGTGATGTGCAAGATTAGTCATGGGGAGGCAGAGTGGGGTGATATACACAGCTGGATGTAATTGAATGCATCATTGCTCTCACCTTTGCTACCCTGAGCAGTAAATCATTCCCAGCATTGTATCCAGGAGAGTGACACCACACTCCTGCTGCTAACCTCTCAGCAATCTCCAGCCATGTCTCTTGCTCCCTGAGGCAGGCTTCTTCTGATTGATAGGAAAGAGTATCTCCTTGTGGGCCCTTACACACTGCAGCATCAAGGTTGGGGAGGCATTTGTAAACTGAGGAACAACCTTTCCATGTAAGGAATCATTAGTACAATCACTTCCTGCATTCTCCCATCTCCACAATCCTTCAACTATCATCTTCACAGTTGTAGAGAGATACAGCACTGAAACAGGCCCTTCAGCCCATCGAGTCTGTGCCAACCATCAACCACCCATTAATACTAATCCAACATTAACCCCATTTCCGTCTCACATCCCCTCAATTCTCCTACCACCTACCTACACTAGGGGCAATTTACAATGGCCAATTTATCTATCAACCTGCAAGTCTTTGGCATGTGGGAGGAAACCCATGCAGATCATAGGGAGAACTTGCAAACTCCACACAGGCAGTACCCAGAATCAAACCCAGGTCGCTAGAGCTGTGAGGCTGCAGTGCTAAGCACTGCGCCACTGTGTCACCCTTTAGGTAGTTCAACTGAAATAGAATCATGTTGAAGGCCGATAAATCCCCAAGGCCTGATAATCTACATCCCAGAGTACTTAAGGAAGTGGCCCTAGAAATAGTGGATACATTGGTGGTCATTTTCCAAGATTCTATAGACTCTGGAACAGTTCCTACAGATTGGAGGATTGCTAATGTAACCCCACTATTTAAAAAGGGAGGTACAGACAAAACAGGGAATTATAGACCAGTCAGCCTGAGGTCGGTAGTGGGGAAAATTCTAGAGTCCATTATAAAAGATTTTATAGCAGAGCACTTGGAGAACAGTGGTAGAATCGGACAGAGTCAGCATGGATTTACGAAAGGGAAATTATGCTTGACAAATCTACTCGAATTCTTCGAGGATGTAACTAGTAGAGATGATGAGGGGGAGCCAGTGAATGTGGTTTATTTGGACTTTCAGAAGGCTTTCGACAAAGTCCCACATAAGAGATTAGCATGTAAAATTAAAGCACATGTGATTGGGGGTAGTGTATTGCGATGGTTTAGAAAATTGGTCGGCAAACAGGAAACAAAGAGTAGGAATAAATGGGTCTTTTTCCGAATGGCAGACAGTGACTAGCGGGGTACCTCAGGGATCGGTGCTAGGACCCCAGCTATTCACAATATATATTAATGATTTAGATGAGGGAACTAAATGTAATATCTCCGAATTTGCAGATGACACAAAACTGGGTGGGAGGGTGAGTTGTGAGGAGGATGTAGAGAGGCTTCATGGTGATTTGGACAAGTTGAGTGAGTGGGCTATTGCATGGCAGATGCAGTATAATGTGGATAAATGTGAGGTTATCCACTTTGGTAGCAAAAACAGGAAGGCAGATTATTATCTGAACAGTGAGAAACTGAGAGAGGGAAATATGCAGCGAGACCTGGGTGTTCTTGTACACCAGTCGCTGAAGGTAAGTATGCAGGTGCAACAGGCAGTAAAAAAGGCAAATGGTATATTGGCCTTCATAGCGAGAGGATTCGAGTACAGGAGCAGGGATGTCTTGCTGCAATTATACAGGGCCTTGGTGAGGCCACACCTGGAATATTGTGTGCAGTTTTGGTCTCCTTATCTGAGGAAGGATGTTCTTGCTATAGAGGGAGTGCAGCAAAGGTTTACCAGACTGATTCCTGGGATGGCGGGATTGACATATGAGGAGAGATTGAGTCCGGTAGGATTACATTTGCTGGAGTTCTGAAGAGCGAGGGGCGATCTCATAGAAATGTATAAAATTCCAACAGGACTTGACAGGGTAGATGCAGGAAGGATGTTCCTGATGGTGGGGGAGTCCAGAACCAAGGGTCATAGTCTAAGGATACCGGGTAAACCTTTCAGGACTGAGATGAGGAGAAACTACTTCACCCAGAGAGTGGTGAGTCTGTGGAATTTGCGACCACAGAAAGCAGTTGAGGCCAAAACATTGTATGTTTTTAGGAAGGAGTTAGATGTAGCTCTTGGGGCGAAAGAGATCAAAGGATATCGGGGGAAACCAGGAACAGGTGACTGAGTTGGATGATCAGCCATGATCATAATGAATGGTGGAGCAGGCTCGAAGGGCTGAATAGCCTAATCCTGCTCCTATTTTCTATGTTTCTATGTGTGTCATAATCATGCCCACTCACATTAATTGGTCAGGAAAACTGGAAGCCAGATGCAAATACAGTGACTGCAGATCTGTTGCAAATACCTCTGAGTTCCCCATGCACTATCGGGCTCCCCAGTTCCCGGCGAGTCAAAAAGTTAAAACTCCCTCCATGGTATTCAATAATGGTTACTCACTTAACTTTCCAGTTCTGATCCACAGCCAGGAAGGATTGTGCTGCTCGGTCAGCAGAACAGCACCATATGACTGTATGAATGGTCTAGATTCTGTGCAGATGGTGGGGGTCCCAACGCCAGGCCAGAAAGGCAAGAGGAACCCTGCCTTGGTTGTCTAGGGGACCCCTCAGCTGCATTTAACAGTGCTGAGGCAATTAACTGCCTGGCGCCGGGATCCTGGTCTCTTTAAGGACAGCGATCCCACCTCCAACAGTTGCTGGCCAATCAGAGGGCCAGCAGTCCCAGCATCGCCACTATGAGCGGTGGCCACTGCTGTTACTCCAGTAGGCCCAATACCAGGAGCAGTCTTGGAGTCAGTGGGGCAGGCTCACCGGGGCCAGTCAAGTAGGTGCTGGCGAGGGGTGGGGAGGTGTGGGTTGTTGAGGACAGGGGGGAGTGTTGGTTCAGGGGTGGCCTTTGCCACCGTGCACCGACTGTGTCACAGATTGCTCAAGCAGGAGGGTCCTCCCCACCAGCTAACACGGAGGTCGCCTGGTTTTACTGGGCAGCTTCGCCACATAACGGAGGGGCCATCCCCGGCCACTAGCCAAATGCCAGTGGCAGCGGGATGAAGCCCACCTTCCCTGCCCCTGACATAATCGGGTAGTGGGGGGAGGAGTCGGGAAGGCGATGGGCACTCACCCTCCCTCCCGATCCTATGGCTCCCCAGCCTCCCAGCCCACTCCTATGGGGAATTAAATTCTGCCCAATGAGTGCAGCATATAGTAAAGCAAGATGACTTAATAATGCTTTATTTCATCATCAGTCCATCAATAACTCGATAATAGAGTTAAGTAAAAGTGAAGTTTCCATTTCTGTTCTGAATCATTCGTTATAATCTATTCATGCTGCCAATGTTTTCGGGAAGATACAGACATGTGGGCAGCACAGTGGTGCAGTGGTTAGCACCGCAGCCTCACAGATCCAGCGACCCAGGTTCAATTCTGGGTACTGCCTGTGCGGAGTTTGCAAGTTCTCCCTGTGACTGCGTGGGTTTTCGTCGGGTGCTCCGGTTTCCTCCCACAGCCAAAGACTTGCAGGTTGATAGGTAAATTGGCCATTATAAATTGCCCCTAGTATAGGTAGGTGGTGTGGGGATGTGGTAGGAATATGGGGTTAATGTAGGATTAGTATAAATGGGTGGTTGTTGGTCGGCACAGACTCGATGGGCCAAAGGGCCTGTTTCAGTGCTGTATCTCTAAATAAATAAAATAAAATAAAAAACCCCCTAGAAAGTAACAGCTAAAATTTCAATAGCTCCTGTCTTCAAGTGGGGGCATTATGATTCGTGAGCAGGCTGCACCCAGCCTACTGATGCAGGCAATATACAAACTTCACATTGTCTCCTCATTTCCAAGATTATAATGTTAAGCTGAGCGCAACCTATGCTTCTGGCCAGCTGAATACTCAACAAGGGGCCCAGCAGTGTGCATGGCTAGCATGTGTTCCATGGACACTTGGCTTGGAGCTCTTAACAGCCTACCCCTCTTAAAGGGGAATTGCAGTCATTAGAAGGAAGCTGTTGGTGATTGCCTGTAGTGCAAGTGGCTACAAATAGAAGCTAAACAAATGGAGCAACAGGGAAGATAGAGGGCACTGAGGTTCACAGATGCGGCGCTTGTGGCCTTAGTGATGGAGGTTGTCACGAGGAGAGAGGCCGTGTTTCCGCAGGGGGCCATGAGGCCCTCAAAGCACACCCTCAGAAGGGAAGGGGAGCAGATGGTCAGAGAGCTCAACCCCTGGAGTCTGGCCCCAAGGACCCACAGCTGTGTCGCAAAAGTTCAATGACCTCATGTGGGTGGTCAAGGTCAGTGAATACATCTTCAAAGGACATCTCATACCCGCCTCAGCACCAACCTCTCAGATTGAGGAATGCATCACAACCCCATCACTTACCCATCAGCCATCTCTACAGTCAGGACTAACATTCAGATGTCCCACCTCACCCTCACGCACCTTCCTATGATGCAACACTCACACCCACCTCTTGCTGCCTCCACATACCTCCAGCTATTTAGCTATTGCATGCATATCACGCAAACATAGTGCAAGACTATCATTGACATTGTGCCTCTTTCTTCCAAGACAATGTCTCACACAATCGCAGGGAGCAGAGCAGAACTGGCGGGGGACAGGACCACCTGCATCTCCTGAGCCCTATGAAGTGCTGCTCCACATCATGGGACTGGCTGGGACAGAGCCCATTGCATCTGTGTTGCTGAGAACATTGGAGATCATGGTATGTTCCTGCCTTATGCCCTTTCTCAACTCCCACTGCACCCTCATCTTGCTATCTGGCATGAAGTGTAAGGTGCTGATGGTGTGGCCATGGATCTCTTTTTATTCACCCCGCCACTTTCCTCACACCACCTTACCCCTTCTGGTTTTACTCTTTCAGACATCCAAAAACTGCTGGCTCCCTAATCATAGCAGCGTCAGGAGAAAGGCAAGAGCAACATCACACCACTGACAAAGAAGCACCACCACTCGGTCTGACACTCGCATTCACCAGCTCAGATACTGGTGCCATGTGAGCTCTAGAGTGTAGTATAGAGTCGGGATCTGCATGTAGTGAGTCACTGAGCTTAAGTGGGCTGCAGCCAGGCGAGGGAGTGAGGATAGTTTGTGTGCCAGCTCAGGAGAGGCCAAGGCTGCAGATGACTTCTGCTACAGTGGACTCAGATGAGGACTTTGATGGGGTAACCTACAGAAGAACGCTGATGAATATGTACACCGAGGTGCTTGGTGCATTGGCAGGCTACCAGATGGCCTGTTGTCACTATCAAGGAGCATGGAGCAGTCAGGCTCCAACATGGCACAGGGTTCACGTAGAACTTGGAACCCATCCTTTCCACTGTGCAAGTGGTGGCCAGACCAGATGTAGCATCTGGTGGATGCTGTCTCAGTTTCCACTGCAGCACAGGTTGAAGCCACCCTATGTTCTCAGTGCTGCAGCTAAAGCTCCTCCCAGCCCAATGGCCTTTACCACTAATAAAGACAAGAGTAATAGAATAATGGGATAGTCATTGTCTCCAAGATCCCCTCCAATTCAAACACCCTCATATCTTGTGCATATATTCTCACTCCTTCAACATTTCTGCCTGCGGCAGGTGGTGACAGAACCAACAAGAGAGGGAAACCTACTTGACCTCATCCTCCAGGTAGATGAATACCTGTCTCAGGTGCATCTGTCCATGACAGTATTGGTAGGAGTGACCACTGCAGTCCTTGTGGAGACAAAATCCCATCTTCACACAGAGGACGCACTCCAACGTATTGTGTTACCACCATGCTAAATGGGATAGATTCAGAACAGATCCAGCAGTTCAAAACTAGGCATCCATGAAGCGCTGGGAACCATCTAGCAGCTGAATTGTATTCATCCACAATCTGTAACCTCATGGCCCAGCATATCCCTCGCTGTACCATTACCATCAATCCAGGAGACCAACCCTGATTCAATGAGCAGTGTAGGAGAGCATGCCAGAAGAAGCACCAGGCATCCCGAAAAATGAGGTGCTAACCTGGTGAAGCTATAATACAGGACCACATACATGCTAAACTATGGAAGCAGCATGCTATAGACAGAGTTAAGCGATCCCACAAATAACAGATCGGATCAAAGCTCTGAAGTCCTGCCACATCCAGGCGTGAATGATGGTGAACAATTAAATAACTAAACAGAGGAGGTTGCACAAAAATTCCTATCCTCAATGATGGGGAAGCCCAGCACATTAGTGCAAAAGACAAGGCTGAAGCATTTATAACCATCCTCAGCCAGAAGTGCTGAGTGGATGATCCATCATGGCTTCCTCCTGAGGTTTTCAGCATCACAGATGCCAGTCTTCAGTTAACTTGATTCATGCTATCTGATATCAAGAAATGGCTGAAGTCTCTGGATACATGAAAAGGCTATGGGCCCTGACAACATCCCAGCAGTATTACTGAAGACGTGTGCTCCAGAACTAGATAGGCCCCAGGCCAAGCGTGTTCCAGTACAGCTACAACACTGGCATCTACCTGACAATGTGGAGAATTTTTCAGGTATGTCCTGTCCACAAAAAGCAAGACAAATCTAATCCAGACAATCACTGTTGCTTGGTAAGCAACCAATTTGTACAAACAGCAAATGGGGTGAATAATTAGTTCATCTTTTTTTGGTAGTGTTGTTTAGGTAGGTGAAACTTCAACTTAATGCCATTTGAATGATGGAACTAAATGCTACAGGCTGCACCAGATAATGGCTTGGATTTTCTGTGGATTTACTGCTTGCTTTATGGTAGTTTCTGGCAGGGAACAGGAAATTCAGTGTAGAGCCATCCTACTGGTGCTCCCCATTTTCTGCTGCCACTTCTTGTATTTTCCGTTGCAAGTGACTGATCACATATCTGAACAGGTAAAATCAAATTAAATATTAATGATAGAATATACATCAGCAATAGTGAATGAGATATTTAAAATTTAAGACTTACATAGCTTCCCTGACTTCTGTTCTTCAGGGAGCACCGCCAGCCGTGCCACACTGCAGTTGGCACTATACAAGAAACTCCCTCCACTCCCCACCCAATGCAGGCAGGATTGGAAATGGAGCCGGGACTCTGCTACAAAAATTAAATTAGGCCTGATCTCAGACAGGCTATTGGGCATATAGGTTGCACCACCATTGATCGAAATCCAAGCCATTATCTCCCTGTGTAAATGAAAGAGACCCTTGGAGCAAATTTGAAATTTGGTGAAGTTGCATGAGTCAGCAAGTCTGACTTTTTGAAATGACTTAAAAAATTGTGAACATGTAAGGAAATCAATTTAAACCGATACGAAGGAACCTTAATTCTAACAAAAACTGCTGAAAATACTCAGCAGGTCTGGCAGCACCTGTGGAGAAAGACGTAGAGTTAACCTTTCAGGTCTGTGACCTTTCATCAGAATTCACAGTCCTGAAACGTTAACTCTGCTTCTTTCTCCACAGATGCTGCCAGACCTGCTGAGTATTTCCAGCATTTACTGTTTTTAGTTCAGGTTTCCAGCAGTCACAGTATTTTGCTTTTAACCTTAGTTTTAAGTTGTTTTTGTTGAAAGTTCCCATGGCGAGGCTGTACTCATAGGGAGAATTGGGGTTTCAATGTTGTATCCCACGTGGGAGCATGGGTTAACCCTGTAGTGCCTTGAACGTGAGCACCCTATAAGACGAAATGATGATGACAGGAGAGGTGGAAAATGTAGCTGAATGCTACAAGTTCTAATCTCCTTTAACTCTTCACTTGCACTAAGTTGACTGGCACATTCTTTCTTGAATAAGTGTTTTGTATTTTTAAATGATTCGCATAATGTTATCTTTCTTTGTGCCCAATGCAATATGTTTGGAATGTTGAATACTTTTCCTTCCTGTCCTGGGATTCAGTGTATTCATTCACCACATCAGCTGTTTGTGACCTGAAGGTATTGTGCTCTGGACATAAGCCGGATACATGTTTCTATGAGGTCACTGATGTCTACATCTCCAACTGATAACTCACATTCAATGCCACAAAAGGAAGGGATTGAGCCTGGTAGTCTTAATGGCTTCCTGCACAGCAGCTTCAGAGATAGTATGACCCTCAAAAAACATATTTTTCATTAAAACTTCCTTCTTAAGAACCAGACTTGTTGGAATATTTTTTATAAATTGTTTGTGTTTTTATGAAACTCTTGTATAGATGCTATCCTCAATGCACAATACAAAGGAGGAAATTTCTGTGCTGGAATGTCAGCTGCAGACAATTACCAGGAAGTCCCAGTTATGCAGTGGTAAATTCAAGAACAAAATCCTTCTTTCAGAAAGTGAAATTAGATACTGTATTATTTGTCTAAAAACTTCTGGTTTTCCAGTTTAGCGACATCGCTGAGGAACCAGTTATATGACAGGTAATGACCTGTTGTCTGCTGCCTGCATCAGTGATATGAAGACCGCAGACTCAAGTTACAATACTCTTCCAATGTTGCTCCCTGTACAATAACAGTGAAATTCTGTTAAAGTCCATATGGTCAAATGCTGTCAACATTAGTACATGCAAGGCAGTTATATTTTAATGTTAGGAGGGAACCAATAGAAAATTGTATGTTTTGTTTGTTGTGTGCAAATTGGCTGCTGCATTTGTCTACATTACGACAGTGACTGCACTTCAAATGGAATCAATAGGTATCAAGTTCTTCAGGATATCTTAAGATGCTGTTTGAGACGGTGTTATGGCAGGGACAAAGTGATCAGTGAAATTTTAGCCCCATTGCATTTCTGACAATGCAATGGTGGCATCGAATTTCTATCCTTTCTTCTTTTGATTATTGCTGTTTTCCAGAAAAACCAATTATAGGTCATTTTCAGTGCATCCATTTTCTCCAGTATTCATTTGTCACAAGACTGAATGCAAATAACATTATTTCTGATTATCCTAAGGTGCCCCAAACTATTTTCAAGTATTTATAAATAATACTGGAAGCTTTTATCTGCATGCTTATTATTAGTTCTTTCTAAAAGTTACTGAAGTTATTTTTAACTTAGCGGTTTCTAAATTTACACAATTTTTAATTCCAGCAAGCAATGGCACTCCGCCAGTTTCAAGGAAACAATAAACAATCTCTGCACATGTCTGAGGACTGTACATATTTTGAACCTTACAAATGGTTGGGGGAGAAATTTATATAATGTTATATAAACTGGCACGAAATGTGTTCTTTGGTGGGATGGTGAGTATAATCCATCCAAACTGTATAATTAAAGAGTTAAATACACTACATTAAACAAAACCAGAACTGGTTAGATAGAATATAAGCAAAATGCTAGGTTGGAGGGAAGGGGCTTCATTCAAAACACCAGCCTGTTTGTTTCTCAGATGCTGACAAACCTGTCATGCACTTTCTCAGCATTTTATTTTGCAAATCATGGTCATGCAGGAGGCACGAGGATTAAACCCTGCACATGAATGCTGAGACCTCATTATCATTAAGATTTGGAAACCTACACCTAACAGGAGTTCCCAGGCAGCTCGCCAGCAATGGCCTACAGGTAAGTGGTTAAAGGAGACTGGGAAAGGGGGATCAGGAAGGGGAATGGGGTCAAGCGGGTAGCAGTTGGCAACAATTGGGGAAGGTAGAGACTCGGATCATGGAAAGCAGAGCTTGGGGTTGGGGGAGTATTGGTGGTGATTGGGTGGGGTGACAATGGCAATCAGGGAGGGAGAAGCAGTGGCTGGCAGTGGTCTGCATGCTTTTAATGTGGGTTTGGAGGAGTATTCCATTTAAGGGTTGCATCTGGGTTTCCTAAATGCAGCTAATGCTAATGCAACGCAATATTGCAGACCGGGGTTTGGCCTGTTATAGGCAGATGCTTGTGTTTCCCTGTCTCTAACTTCTTCCAGCCTCACCCCTCTGCCACCTTGGAGAGACAGGCATCCATCTTGGAGAGATTGATGGAGCAAATAGATTGGAGCATCACTCATTCTTTTCAGTGTACTGTCCCGCAGATCAGTGGCAGTGCCTCAGTGGCAGCAGCACAGGTTTCCCTCTCTAAGGATGTCAGCATGATGGCTTCCTCGCCACTTGCTCAACAAATACCAAACACAGTGCTAGAAAGCCAGTTGGGCCAGACTGCCTCAGCAGCATCGAACATGCTGCTGCCTGTAACCAGACCCTCAGAGGCTCAAGTTCCCAGGAGCTGTTAGCCATGAGCATCTTAAGTGTTCTCACATCAGCAACAGTAGCCTTCCTCCAGCTCTGGTGAAACCACTGGGGAGAGCACCTCGTAGAAATAGCAGAGACAGTCAAACTTATTTTAAAAGCACAATGGATTGACTACTTAGGTGCCAAAAGAATTGACTCAATATTGTGCTTAGAATTTATTGCATTTGGCACTTTGATCTACAGTTTCTCTTCATTGCAATTTGTTATCCTGCATTTGTGGAACGTAATTGATTTAGAGGTTGGATAAATGATTTCAATGTTCTTTAATACAGATTTAACGGAGTGTTGAAGGGGAAACAAAGACTGTTAATGGTGAGGGCTTTCTGTCAATTTCCAGGTAAGGCAATTGAGCATGTCACTGAAAACACTGCCCTATCAATTGCTCCCTGGCCTCTCTATAGCTGCAATGTACTGTGCTACATATCCTTCTTGTGATTCTCCCTTGCCTTCATCTAATTCTTCCTTGTTTGATGGCGCCTCTTCTTGCCGCTGTACATCCTCCAAATCCAAATTCTTTCCATTGCCAGTTGTGCAGAATACAGCAAATAATAGTGATGTGACCTGTTTTGTATCCAGCCCCTAGAATGATATCAAGGCACCTGAACATTTGCTTCAATATGGTAATGGTCTGCTCTGTGAGGATCCTGATGGTCCGATGGCTTTGATTGTGCCTAAGGTGTTCCGTCATGGTGAGGTTGCATCAACCATGTCCGTAGCAGGTATCTCTTGTCACTGCTGACATTCCTTAATGCGTGGAAAAGTGAGAGAATGTTTGAGCGCTGCAGGATTAAGAGGTCATGGCAGCTACTAGCAAAACCGACACATACTTGCATTATCGGAAAAGCTCTTGGCTCTTCTTCTGGTGCCCTAATAGCTACATGAGCGCAATCTATTATACTCTGAATACGAGGGAAGCCGGCCACTGCAAATCCCAGAGCCCTCTCATTCTGGCTGTTGATGTCCATTGAAAGGGATAGATGGTGATTTGCTTGATGCAGCTGTGCACTGCAGACTAGGAGATGGAGGTGATGATCCCTGTACTAGCTGGGAGGTGCCCAAAGAAAAAAACGTTAAGGATAATCATGATTTTGACAGCCACTGACAAAACATGGTGCCCTGTTCCTGCTGCAGGAGGCTACATAGACCAGAGGCAGCCTACCTGGTAAATCACAGCCTCCTGATGCAATGCTCCAATAAATATCCCAAAAAACTGGGCCATGTGGGCTGGGTAAGGTCTTCTATAAGCAGCTCTCCTCACCTGCAGTGGTCCAGCAGGCCCACCAGCTGCTCATCTTCATTGTTGAGGTTGAGACAGCTGCTGTTTCTATTCCTCCAGCCAAAGGAATTAAGCAAAAATAACAACCAAGATAACCAGTGAGCCTAATAAGGGTTAAGTAATGGAACAATTAGAAAGAAGCAATCTCCAAGCTCAGAGCTGATGTGGAAATCCACTTATATCAATATCACAGAAATCCTAATGATTTGAGTGCCTGCACGTGAAAGCCTTTACTTCAATTTTACCTGTGGCTTGGTTTTTGGGCAGGTGAGTGGAAGGGTGAATTAGAAGCACACACCTATTTCAGCTTCTTGATGATGGGTTCCTTCATTACATTTTCCATTTGGCCAGTTAATTTTACAAAATATTTTAAGGACAGGGTGACTGAACACCTTGAAAATTTTCAGCTAAATCTGATTTAATCTTTTGAAGAAGTGATTAAAGTAGTGGACGGGGAAATGTCTGTGGATGTTATTTATATAGACCTCCAGAAGGCATTTGATAAAGTGTTCAGAAGAGACTGGTAGCTCAAGTTGGAGTTTATGGAATTGAAGGCAAATTGTTGACCTGGTTAGGAAATTGGCTAAGCGTCAAGAGGTTAATGGGCAGATACTCTTAATTAGCAGGATGTGACTAGTGGTCGCCCAGAAGGATCTGCATTGGAGCCTCCACTAAATCGTATTTATTAACAACTTAGATTGATGGGTTAGAAAGCCATATATCTAAATTTACTGACGACAATGATAGGGGACATTGTAAGCATTGTAGGTGGAAGCATAACATTACAAAGAGATATTGATAGATGAAGTGAATCTGTGGCAAATGGACTTCAATGTCGACAAGTGTGAAAAGTTTTGGACCTAAAAAGGATAGAACAGAGTTCTTTCTAAATGGTGACAAGCTGGAAACAGTAGAGGTCCAAAGAGACTTAGGGGTCTAGATACATAGATGATTAAAATGTCATGAACAGATACAGAAAATAATCAAAAAGGATAATGGAATGCTGTTCTTTACATCTAGAGGACTCGAATACCAGGGGGTAAAAGTCAGGCTTCAGCTATACAAAGCCCTGGTTAGACCACATCTGGAGTACTGGGTCCCACATCTTAAGAAGGATTCATTGGCTTTGAAGGGAGAGCAGTGTAGGTTTACCAGAATGATACCTGGACTCTAAGGGTTAAATTACGAAGAGAGATTACAACTAGGGTCGTATTTACGGGAATTTACAAAGTTAAGGGATGATTTAATTGAAGTTTTCAAGATATTGAAGGAAACAGATGGGGTGAATAGAGAAAAACTATTTCTGCTGTTTGGTCTAGGAGACATGGTCTAAAAATTAGAATCAGATCTTTCGGGAGTGAAATTTAGAAACACTTCTAAACACAAAGGATGGTTGAAGTTTGAAACTCTCTTCCACAAATGGCAATTGGTGGTTGATAAATTGTTAATTTTAAATCTGCCAATATTACATTGAATGGCAGAACAGGCTTGAGGGGCTAAATGTTCTACTCCTGTTCCTATCTTCCTATGTTCCTACTTAACTGCTTACTCACCTCATTGCTGCTGGGCAGATTGGGTTAAAATCGGGACCATTATATATGAAACTGAGAACTGGACAACATTATATTCTAAGTACACATCAGGAGTTTGGACTGAAGTGAAATTACATTAATGGCTTAGATTGGGTCTAAATGTAACAGTGCACTGCTCTCATAGAGAACAGCTAAAGCCCTTTGATTTTATTGCTGAGAAGGGACAGTTGCAATTCTAGTCCTGATCCTTCACAGTGCCCATACCCACAACCCAACATCGCTGTCTATGTGAATCCATACACTTTATGTCACATACTTCTCATAGTGTATCAGAACTGTGGATAGGAAACATTCTTAGTTATAGTTTTCACAAACAATACAAAGCTATGTATAGATAAGGGAAGCCATTCACTCTATCTAGCTCATCTTTTATGAAAACCTATGGTCCCCATCACAGCATCTATCTGCCTCTTGAA
Organism: Heterodontus francisci; assembly: GCF_036365525.1. Classification (NCBI taxonomy): domain Eukaryota; kingdom Metazoa; phylum Chordata; class Chondrichthyes; order Heterodontiformes; family Heterodontidae; genus Heterodontus; species Heterodontus francisci. The sequence goes on along the minus strand of NC_090372.1, from coordinate 50,704,704 downwards.
TGGTTACAGATATTATTTAATCTAAGAGTGAGAAATTGTTTTTGCCAAAAGATCATGGGGAAAATTTTTAATTTGCTGTTGGAGCAAATATCTGGTGTTGTGGGTTAGACATTCATTAAAGAAGCTGCCCAATTTTCCTTTCTATTGAAATCAATGGAAATCAAAAGCAAAAGCAAAATACTACAGCTGCCGGAAATCTGAAATCGAAACAGAAAATGCTGGAAATACTCAGCGGGTCAGGCAGCATCTTTAGAGAGACAAACAGAGTTAATTTCATGAATTTTATGGCCTCCCACACGAGCAGTGATAGTGATGGGGCCATAAAATTGAGTGGGAGGTAGGGGGTGCCATTCCCAACGCCTTCCTGCCCCCGCTGCAATTTTACACTGGGCGGCTGTGGCGAGAAACGGCCCACCTACCCCGGCTAATCAAGGCTAATTAACTGCCACTTAAGGGCCTCCTCCAGCTACCACTGGTATTTTACCAGCAGCGGCCGGGAGGCACTGGCCCCCAGAATGCCACCAGGTAAAACCTGGTCTACTTGCGGGCTGGAGGAGTCCTCATAATCGAGCACCCTGTGTCCCACGGAAGGCCCCCCATGGCCCAACCGTCTCCACTGGACAACACCCCACCCCCCCCCCCCCACTCTTAAGCAACCCCCCCTTGCCTCGTTGTAGCCCAGCCAATTGTCCCTGGCATGGCCCTAAAAACTTACCTTCATTCCGGGAACATCGTCCCTCTTGCTTAGGAACATTGGACATGGGAACATAGGAGCAGGAGTAGGTCTTTCAGCCCATCGAGCCTGCCCCACCATTCAATATGATCATGGCTGATCATCCACTTCAATGCCTTTTTTATATCCCCTTATGTCATTGGTATTTAGAAATCTGTCAATCTCTGCTTTAAACATGCTTAACGACTGAGCTTCCACAGCCCTCTGGGGGTAGAGAATTCCAAAGATTTATAACCCTCTGAGTAAAGAAATTTCTCCTCATCTCTGTCCTAAGTGGCTTCCCCCTTATTTTGAAATTGTGTCTCCTGGTTCTAGACTCCCCAACCAGGGGAAACATCTTTGCTGCAACTACCCTGTCTATCCCTTTAAGTATTTTGTAGGTTTCAATGAAATCATCTCTTATTCTTCAAAACTCTAGAGACTACAGGCCCAGTTTCCCCAATCTCTCTTCATAGGACAGTCCCGCCATCCCAGGAACAAGTCTAGCGAACCTTCGTTGCAGCCCGCTGATTGGCCGGCAGCTCTATTAGGCGGGACTTCCTGCCTCAAGGAGGTGGAAGTCTCGTCCAAGGCCAATTAAGGGCCTGGGGAGCGAAAAATCCCAGCATGACTCCCCAGATCCAGCGGATGCAGCCTCGGCCCCGACTTTCCGGACGGTGGGCGGGGCCCCCCACCCATCTTAAAATTCCAGCCAATGTTTCATGTTGATAACTTTTCAATGGATATTCCCACAGGTTAGGAAAGTCAGGTGGTTTCTAGAACAAGTGCCCGACTTACAGAGTCATAGAGTTATATAGCTCAGAAACAGGCCCTTCGGCCTACAGTGTCCGGTACTGCCATCAAGCCTATCTATTCTAATCCCATTTTCCAGCGCTTGGCCCGTAGCCTTGTATGCTATGGTGTTTTAAGTGCTCATCTAAATACTTCTCAAATGTTACAGACTTGCAACAACAGCTTTACATTTCAGTCATAAACTGAAAATTACATGACTACCCCTGCCATCCATATATTTAAAATTTAAGTGGAAAATATGAGTGTTATATAAACAATGTTCATGGCTGAATTCCCATCCTTGTGTAAGTAAAACTGTGTAATTTCCTAATGACACTGTCTTGTCTGTTTACAATGCCAATGAATCAGACGTTCTTACGATAGGGAATCAGGCCAGCAAGAAAAACAATCATGCTTATTCTTTCCTGTTTTTTGTAACATGCAGATTAGAGCATAATCAACAACACGAAAAAGTGTTCAATCTTCCTGGTTAAATGTGTTGCTTATGTTTATTCCCAATTTCCTATTTTACTGTTCTTGTCAGTGGCAGTAATATAATTGTGCTGTCCATAATGTTATTTTTGATACCTTTAGCCCATTTCATTCCCTCAAAAGCACTAACAATAAAATATGTATCAATACTCAATGATAAATGTACATGAAGACTTTAGTAGAATTCCTGATGTAGTACCATTAACACTGAGGTGCTATTAACCCTCTAGTAGTATAATTAGTTATCAGGTAGTACCATTAACCCGGAGATATAAAATAAACTTGAGACAGTACTATTAACCTTGAAGTTGCATAATTAACCCTGAGGTAGTTCCATTAAAACTGAAATAGTATAATGAAACCTGATATAGTATCATTAACACCTGCAGCAGTATCATTAAAATTGAGACAGTACCATTACCAATGAGGTAGTACCATTAACCCTCAAACAATGTTATTAACACCAAGGTAGTACAATTAAAAGTTGTATTCTTTGGTAGCACCATTAGCATCTTAGGTAGTATCATTAACCTTCAGGTAGTATCATTAATCCTGATAGAGTACTACCAGCCCTGAGGTAATATGAAAGCATTAAGGCATCAATGTTAATGCCAGAGGTCATTGCATGTACTTTGAGGTTATACCATAACATGGCATGGCATATACCATGGCAAGATGGATACAGAACTGGCTCAGTCATAGAAGACAGAGGGTAGCAGTGGAAGGGTGCTTTTCTGAATGGAGGGCTGTGGCTAGTGGTGTTTGTCAGGGATCAGTGCTGGGACCTTTGCTGTTTGTAGTATATATAAATGATTTGGAGGAAAATGTAGCTGGTCTGATTAGTAAGTTTGCGGATGACACAAAGGTTGGTGGAGTTGCGGATAGTGATGAGGACTGTCAGAGGATACAGCAGGATATAGATCGGTTGGAGACTTGCGCGGAGAAATGGCAGATAGAGTTTAATCCGGACAAATGTGAGGTAATGCATTTTGGAAGATCTAATACAGGTGGGAAGTATACAGTAAATGGCAGAACCCTTAGGAGTATTGACAGGCAGAGAGATCTGGGCGTACAGGTCCACAGGTCACTGAAAGTGGCAACACATGTGGATAAGGTAGTTAAGAAGGCATACGGCATGCTTGCCTTCATTGGTCAGGGCATAGGGTATAGAAATTGGCAAGTCATGCTGCAGCTGTACAGAACTTTAGTTAGGACACACTTAGAATATTGCGTGCAATTCTGGTCGCCACACTACCAGAAGGATGTGGAGGCTTTGGAGAGTGTACAGAAGAGGTTTACCAGGATGTTGCCTGGTCTGGAGGGCATTAGCTATGAGGAGAGGTTGGATAAACTCAGATTGTTTTCACTAGAACGACGGAGGTAGAGGGGCGACATGATAGAGGTTTACAAAGTTATGAGTGGCATGGACAGAGTGGATAGTCAGAAGTTTTTTCCCAGGGTGGAAGAGTCAGTTACTAGGGGACATAGGTTTAAGGTGCTAGGGCAAAGTTTAGAGGGGATGTGCGAGGCAAGTTCTTTACACAGAGGGTGGTGAGTGCCTGGAATTTGCTGCCGGGGGAGGTGGTGGAAGCAGGTACGATAGCGACGTTTAAGAGGCATCTTGACAAATACATGAATAGGATGGGAATAGAGGGATACTGTCCCCGGAAGTGCAGAAGGTTTTAGTTTAGACAGGCATCAAGATCGGCGCAGGCTTGGAAGGCCGAATGGCCTGTTCCTGTGCTGTGCTGTTCTTTGTTTGTTCATATCTCTGAGGTTGTACCATTAACCCTCATATTGCACTACTACTCCCCAGGCAGTACCATTAACACTTAAGATAGTGCAATTAACCATTAGCTATAACATTAATGCTGAAGTAGTACCATTAACATTTGAGGTAATACAAACATTCCATTAGCCTTACAAATTTTTTGTACCTTTCCACTAGCTCTTAGTGATTTCTATAATTGGACCCCTAAATTTCTCTGCTTCTCCACAGTTCCTAGCTTCTCACCATTTAGAAAACACCATCTATTTTTCTTAGGTTCAAAGAGGATGAAGTCACACTTCCCCATATAGACCTCTATCTACCACATGTTTGCCCATTCACTTAATCTATCAATGTCCCTTCGCAACTTTCTTTGCACTATTCACTGCGTCACCTAACTTAGTGTCATCAGCAAACTTAGATATTCAACTCACTATTCCATCATCCAAGTCATTTAGAAATGTTGTTAACAAGTTGAGGCCCCAGTACAGATCACTTGGGCACAACGCGAGTCACATACTGCCAATTTCAGTCCTACTACCTCCTAATCAATTTCCTATCCAAATCAATAGGTTGCCTCCAATTCCATGCACTCTCATTTTTGTTAACAATCTCTTATGTGGCATCTTGTCAAATGCTTCTGGAAGTCCATATAAATACCATCATAGCCACTCCCTTATCTACCATGTTAAAAAATGTAACTAAGTTAGTTAGACATGATTTATCCTTTACAAATCCATGCTGGATCTCTCTGCTCAGTTCACATTTGTGGAAGTGCTCAGTCACCCTGCCTCTAATAACAGATTTTAGTAACTTTCAGACTAATTTTCCAATTTATCTCTCCTAACCTTAAATAGTGGGGTGATATTGTTAATTTTCCAACCCAAAGTGACAATTTCTGAATCGAGAGTTTTGGAAGATCATGATTAAAGCATTTTCAATTTCCTGCAGGTTTGTCTGTCTTTAGTCTTACTATTTTCTCATTATCATTTTTTTTTATTTTTTCTACTTATATTAGATCTAGTAACTTCTTTCACTTAATTTATTTTTATTTTTTTTCTCACATCTCTGGTGCCTTCTCCTCATCCTCTACGATGACGACCGATACAAAGTATTTAGCAAGTCTGCCACTCCTGGGGTTTCAATTACACTATCACCTGCATCTGTCTTTAAGAGCCCATATTACTCGTAGCCACCCTGTTTCTCCTAATATACTTGCAAAAACTTTAGTGCTGTTTGCAACTTTTTTCTAGTATTCACTTTTTGCAGTTGTTATGACTTTCTTTGTATTCTTTTGCAATTCTTTATTATTTCTCCCAGTCTGCAGGATCTCTACTGGGTCTTTCCATTCAATATAAGCTCTTTCTTTTAGTTTTATACCATTTCACACTTCTCTTGTTGACCTGGCAGAAGTGAGGTAACAAAGACTTGCTAAAGGACATTGTATTTGCTGTAACTTCCAATTACATGTTGTGGACACCCTGAGGTGGCATTAATATTTGAATTGTCAGACACTTTACAGATCTGGTTTTCTTTAAGGAAATTCCTGTACTACAGAAATCTTAGAAAGAGTGTCTACATAAACAACTTTTGTGTGATACTGAGAACATTGATTTAGCTGCTTCTCAGTCTGCAGGAACATTTCCTCCATGCTCAGAACCACACAACATTGATTTTAACCAACAGATTATATTCTGTACAAATATTATGGAGGAAAAAACCTGAAATTGCCTGTGTTGTTCCCTTCTATCTGTTTGAATTGCGATTTTAAGAATTTCCCCTATAGTATACAATTGTAATGGTAGTACTTTTGTTTAAATATCAGAAACAGCAATTGGCCAGTTCTTGGAGATAATGAGGCCTAAATTGGGATAATCCCCAGTAAAGGGTGCAGGGATTATGATGCATGATTAACCCATGCTCATTTTTTCCACTGCAGACAGGATGCCAACTTTGTACTGCCTGCCCATTTCCATGATCTCTGTGATCAACCAAAGCTCACTGCACAGTTAATTGGCTGCGTGCACAGGCAGGGGGCTGAATATTGTGAGTGCCTAGTACTACTTAAAGATTACCTGCACCTCTTAAAGGGGAGGTACATTGTGGCTGCTGGTGGTACTGAGATAATTCTGAATATTGTGCTGTGGAAGATTCAACAGTGGCTGATCATGGGTCAGAGCATGTACCAAGGTATTTGGACACTGCATTGGAGGTCTTGAAGGAAGGCGTGGAAAGAAGGAGAGATGTCCTGTATCCTCAGGGTGTTGGGGGACAGAGCACCTCCAGACACATGCTCAGAAGGCAGTGGCAAGAGATATTGGTGGAGGTCAATGCCAGGAGTGTAGCCCCAAGGTCCTGGATGGACATTGCAGGAAGAAGTTTAACGATCTTACACGAGTTGTTACGGTCAGGAACGTATCTTCAAATGCAATATTCAACCATGACAGTCACATCACCCAAACATATTGCATGACATTCACCGACATAGTGCCCTCTTTCTTGCAGAGGTTGGCACACAACAGGAGGTACAAGAAATGAACCCCCATGGAGGAGACAAAGCTGGTCATTATGAGAAGTGGCATTGTTGAGTGTGCTTCTCCTCCTCCTCTCTCTTCTAGCAACTTGCCCTGCTCTGTGTGGCCTCTGCTCATTCTCCCAGTCATGCTCAATGCCAAGAGGAAGACTTACTAAGCCACTTATACCTGTAAGTAACTAGTTTGTCCACAAACCTTTAAGTCACCAAAAAATGATTTCAGCAGCAGCCAGACCACTACCGGTAGACTACTGAAACTCTAAACAAGTACGGAAAAGCAGCCAAACTGTGTAGAATTGTAGCAAAAGCCAGAAGAAATAATCCAGCAATTAACCTCCAAGAGGTTGATGATCCCTTTAAATACCGCTGGTGGGGGCTCCTCATGGTTGAATGCGTGTTCAGCTGTGTGAGGTTAAGAGAATGCACAGGCTGCAGCACTGGGCTCCAAAATGGCAGCGCTGATGTCAAATCAGTTTATTTCTCAACCCATCTTTCTAATTGGTGAAAGAAATACACAGTTGCTTACTCTGTTTGCTCAGTTCACAAGAATCTTGGTTCCTTTGCAAATTGCCATGTAAAAAATTTAAAAAGCCAAACATGCAAAGGCAAGTCTAACTAATGCTAGAGGCCATTAGATGCCCTGCTACAGCAAAATCTAAGCTAATATAAATCTCTGAGTACACTGCACTTCCTTCATTTTCACTTACTTGACTATACTTACACACGCTTTGACATTTGGCAAGCTCCATTGAGAACATACATCTTATCAGCAGCCATCTTTAGGAGGGCAATGCAGTTTATATTTTAGGAATCTTTCTATGGAATGGGACTCAAAGGATAAAACTACTCACTTCAACATTACAGAGACCATTCTCACTAAGAACGTGTCCTCTTAGAATTCAAACCTGGGCTGTCTGATATATTCTAAGCACTTTGGTTCTGTTGTTTGTTGTAAGTTGTACCTACTCTTCATTATGAAAAAATGTCTTATTAACCATATAACTGGCTATTTATAAATTATGTCAGCCAAGAATCATGGTTACAAATCAGAAAACCGAGTATAGTGGTTAAAGACTGGCAAAGATGGGAAATGGTGTTCTACAAGGATCAGTGTTAGGACCACTGTTCACCATTTGGACTCAGGAATTGCAAATACAGTTTCAAAATATATGGATGACATCAATATGGTGGGAATAGTTAACACAGAGGAGGATGACAAAAAATACAAGAGGATATTAATAAACTTGCAGAATGGACATGTAATTGACAAATAAATAAGTTTGACATGGTACATTTTGGTAGGAAGAATAAAGAGGCCACATACTCTTGGAAAAGACTAAAGAATAAGGAGAAGGTGCGAATAAGATTTACTAGGATGATACCAGATTATATGAGAGATTATACTGATCAGAAAAGCTTGAACAGGCTGTGGGCTCTAGAAAAGAGAAGACTGAGGGGTGACCTGTTAGAGATCTTTAAGATTATGAAAGGATTTGACAGGGTAGATGTAGAGAAAATGGGCTGAATTATAATAGCTCGCCACTGTTCAAAAAGTGCGTGGCCCATGTGTGAGATGTGCGCCAGGGAGCCACCGCGATATTTCGCACGGCGGCTCATTAACATGTAGGGGGTGGTCTGCCCGCCTCCGATGACGTAGAGGGGACGGGCTCTTCATCCCCAGCAACGGCATACGGCGCCACCGTGCAGGTGCCGCCGCCATTTTTAAACAGCTTCAAGCCCTTTAGTTTAATTTACATTTTTAAAGGTCCCGTTGTTCTAAAAATTGAAATAAAATTTTAATGTCACTTTGAATCCCCTCTCCCACGGCCCCCCCCAACTGAGTACTCAATATATAATTTACCCTATCCCCCCAAAATAAACTTTTATTCTGATGCCGATCTTTCCCCCTCAACTTCGTTACCTTAGACTCTCAACCCTTTCCCACCATCCCCTCAGCCAATAGTAGGAGGTTTCCCCGCTCCCCCCACCCTGAAAATTTCACTCCTTCCCACTCCCCACAATGTCTCGCTTTGGATCTCCGAATGGAGATCGAAAGGCGCGGGAGTTCCGGCCACCGGCCGGAATAGCAGCGTGGGACAGCCATCGGGACAAGGTAGGTGTTTATGCCTGCATTAACATTTATTTAAATATTTAAATCAAGATTCTGCAGCCGAGCGGCGGGGGAACATCCCCGAGGCCTCGCCACCGCCGGTAAAATGGGGCCGAGCCTTCCTGGCGTCGAGGCCCGTGGCGGGCCTCTCCCAGAAGTATTTTCCAGGCCCCCTTGCCACAACCCCCAACGACGGGGGGTTGGTGCAATTCCGCCCAATGTTTCCACTTGTGGGAGAGACGAGAACTAGGGTTCATAAATATAAAGTAGTCACTAATAAATCCAATAAAGAATTCAGGAGAAACTTCTTTACTCAGAGAATGGTTAGAATGTGGAACTCGCTGCCACAAGAAATAGTTGAGGTGAATAGCATTGATGCATTTAAGGGAAAGCTAAATAAACACATGAAGGAGAAAGAAATAGAAGGATTTGTTGATGGGGGCGAGTTGAAGAAGGGTGGGAAGAGGCTCATGTGGAGCATAGACATGGGATGGGTCTGTTGGACTGAATGGCCTGTTTCTGTGCTGTAAAATCTTTGTAAAACTATACAATAAATTTGGTGCAGGAATATTGGAAAGAACAATTCCTCGTAAAACGATTCATTGCTTTTTTGAACTTTTTTATCTATTCATGCATAAGTTTTCAAAATTATTATAATGCTTAAAATGTGGAATTATAAAGTTAAAAGCTGCTGAATTTTTGATTTGTTGAGAACCAAATCTGAAATTCAGAATAGGTTGCCTGCTCTCACTACAGAGCTGTAATAATCAATACAGAAAGAATTGTATCACGTTCATTAGCCAGTCTTTGCTCCAGGAAGTGTCATTCTCTGAGTGTACTGATGAACTTTATGGGCCTATGGTATTGTAGTCAATGTTCCTGCAGTGGCAGCGATAAGAGCTCCTTCCACTTGATATGACAAAAAACCAATTCACTTTCCTTATCACCATCTTGAGAAAATAGTTCTTTAGGTGAATACAAACAGGAGGGACATGCTTTTGCTGTTTGATTTAGCTTTGTTGCTTGATTCAGTTCTAGTTGCTATCAGTTGTTAATAAATTATGGTGTATGTGTCTTAATGCAGTTTATGATTCTACATTTCCAGCACCTTTTCTTTTGAATTGACCCAAGCTTTCTGCAGGATGAATAACAGTTGCATTGTTCCAGCTCTGAAGTTAACGCAAATCATTAACTCCATGAGACTTTAGATTCCTTAAACATGGCTTATTTTTCTTCACATTGTTATTTTTGTTTTTTTTTCTTTTCAGACTTTGACATTTTGACATTCGTTTACATATCAGGGCATCTATATATTCTGTTTGCAGGGTATTTACATCTATGTAATGAGTCCTTTAGAAGAGTTATATAAATTCATATTGCAGTGTTACACATTTAGGGCTGAATTTTTGCAGCTCGGCAGCGAGCTTCAAAAACTGCGGGGCGCACGCGCTAAGTTTATTTCACGGAGCTGCCCCAATACTTAGTGCAGCAGCTCTTTTAAATGGATGGGGCAGACCGTTCCCCCCACTGATGACGTAGAGGTGGCGGGCACTCTGTTCCCGGCAACGACATCCGGCGCCGCTGTGAAGGCGCAGGTGCCGTTTTTAAAGGGCTTCAAGTCCTTCAACTTCATTCAAATTTTCTGAAGTGGTATACATTTTAAAATTAAAGTTAAAAACTTACTAAAAGATGCAAATCCCTCTCCCATCCCCCTATGACTAAGCAATTTATTAATTGCCCTCTCCCCCGCAAACAATCGTACCTTGCGATCCTGACGTTTCCCCCCCGAAGTTTATTAACCTTCACCTTCTACCCTTTCTCACCATCCCCTCCACCATCTCCACCAATCACAATAGTTTTTCCCGCTACCCGCAACCCCACCCTGAATACTTACCTGCTCCCCACTCCCAACCAATATGCCACCTCAGATCTCCAAAATGGAGATCCGAAGGTGCAGGAGTCCCGGAAACTGGCAGGAATATGGCAGCGGGACGGCCGGCACAACGAGGTAAGTATTAATTCGTCAATTTACATGCATTAACATATTTTAATTATGTTCCCGTCGCCGAGTGGCGGAGGGGCCGCCACGAGGCCTCATCACCGCAGGTAATATGGGGTGGGGCCTTTCCAGCGTCAAGGCCCGTGGCGGGCCACTCCCAAAGGTATTTTCCAGGCTCCCCCGCCATGACCCCCGACATTGGGGGCCCATTGGGGACTCCTCAGAGTCATGGAGGCAGATTTTTCGATTTACCAACCGGGTGATAAGCATCGCCTGGGTACAGCTCAGATATGAAAATCCAGCAGCAAGGATCTCACACCCCTATTAGAGCCTAACTGGCATTTTCCTTCTAATCATCTCAGTAGTTTAGTTGAAGGAATGGGTTCTGTTGCTGACGTATGAATTTCCCTTCTCGATTAACAGGTATGATTGTTTAACTATTATGTTTCTGGACTAATAATCCAGAGAATGTGAATTCAAATCCCACCGTAGCAATTTAAGAACTTGAATTCAGTCAATAAAAATGGAAATAGAAATCTGGGGCTGAATTTTAAGGTAATTGCGCGGGTCTCAGAGGTGGCACCAGAAGAGGGTGCTGTCGCTACACGACAGCCGGCCAATTGAGGAAGGAGAAGAGTGGGGCCCATGCAATCATTGATCAGAGGCAGAGAATGAGGCGCGGATGGCACCATTGTCTGACACAACAGCAGGTGCTGCCAGCTCTGCATTCACTGCTGCCTGGTTTATAAAGGTATGCCTTCCTGACTGCTCTCTACTGCTCCAGGACACCTTCTACTACCTTTGCTGCCCAGGACCCCTTCTGCTGGCTCTGCTCCATGTTAGGCAGGAAGCTGAATGTAAGCCTGCAGCGATCTTGGCTGAAGGAAGACACAGGGTAGTCCCATGGTTTAGTGATTCCATCACTGCAGGTTCTCCTCCAGGCTGCAAGGCCGTTACATTAAAATTCAGCCCCAGATTTCTATTACCAATTTTTTTGGCGGGGGGAGGTCCGCTTTCCCAGGGATGGGAGGAGGAGACCTATTTGTCTGACCAAGCAAGCCTGGATGGAGATTGCAGAGGGGGTCAGCAGCCGTGGGGTCACCCCGAGGACATGAATCCAGTGCAGGAAGTGGGTCAATGACCTGATCTGGGCTGCTAAGCTGAGAACTCCAAACATTTTGGACCCTTTGGGAATTACATATGACAGGGCGAGAGGGCGAGTATTGGTGGAAAAGGAGTGACCACCCAGTCATGTGCAAAGGGAAAGGGCAGAAGGACATGCTGCCTGAGGGCTCGGCTGCATCTTGGTGGGAGGTGCATGTCAGTCATTGTTTAATCCCACACAATTCCTCGAGAGGGGCCACATGCAGGAGGCATATGTGTTCCCCCATCATGGACCTCTGAACTATCACCATCAGTGGCTTGTCCCCACTGGGAGACTAACTTTGTTCATCATTTTGTCCACAGAAGAAGACAGTGCACAATCGGAAATAGTGTGCCAAGACCAGCAGTGGAGTGCCTTATCTCCATGTCTTAAGCCAGATGGAAGAGGAGGCCATGGAATTAGCAGGGCAGCAACACGACCACTCCATAGCTGATGACAAAACTGAGGCATCTACCCAAGAGACTGAGTGAGTATATCCTGGGGCACAAGGGTGCATCTGCTACCAATGAGCCACGCTGCTTAACTTTTCACCACTACACAAATGGAGCTGCACAGTAGTTTAGTTTAGAGATACAGCACTGAAACAGGCCCTTCGGCCCACCAAGTCTGTGCCGATCATCAACCACCCATTTATACTAATCCTACACTAATCCCATATTCCTACCACATCCCCACCTGTCCCTATATTTCCCTACCACCTACCTATACTAGGGGCAATTTATAATGGCCAATTAACCTATCAACCTGCAAGTCTTTGTCTGTGGGAGGAAACCGGAGCACCCGGAGGAAACCCACGCAGACACAGGGAGAACTTGCAAACTCCACACAGGCAGTACCCAGAATTGAACCCGGGTCGCTGGAGCTGTGAGGCTGCGGTGTGAGGCTGTGAGGCTGTGAGGTTGAGTGAGGGGGCAGAAATCTGGCAAATGGAGTATAATGTGGGAAAATGTGAAGTTGTTCACTTTAGCAGGAAGAATAAAAAAGCAAAGTACTACTTAAACGGGGAACGACTGCAGAATTCCGAGGTGCAGAGGGATCTAGGTGTTCTAGTGCATGAGTCACAAAATTTTGGTTTGCAGGTACAGCAGGTAATAAAGGAGGCTAATGGAATGCTATCCTTTATTACGAAAGGAATTGAAAATAAAAGTAACGATGTTATGCTTCAGTTATACAGGGCATTGGTGAGTCCACATCTCAAATACTATGCAGTTTTGGTTTCTTTATTTAAGGAAGGATGTAAATGCTAACCACTGCGCCACTGTGCCGCCACGATTGGCTGGAATCTCACGATGGACAGAACTTAATCTTTCTATGTCTCTGTTTTCTCATGCAGGTCAAGATGAATGACAAGAGCAAAGAGCTGGAGAGACTGGGGGACAGCTTGAGGAGAGGGGAGCCTCAGAGGATCCACCGTTACATCATTCCCCCACACCCGCAACCAGAATAGAAACCCACACGTCGATGGGCATCTGTTTTCAGGTAGATTCAGGCACACAACCTGGTGAGCACATCACAAATGCACCCGGGCAGCTGACAGAGACTGTGACAGCCAAGGTCACTGGCGGAGGGAGGACTATGGCAAGCCAGGCCCATGGTGAGCCCCTGGCTGATGATGTACACTCTGGTGTTGCCAGCAACATGGGAAATGTTGGAGTTGCAGAGAGAGGTAAGGCAACATCTGACAAAGATGCCAAAGGCTATGGGTACCCAAGTGCGGACGATGGAGGAGTCCATCCAGGCCTTGGGTGCTGCATTGTCTTTGGCAGGTGCATGACTGGCTTCCTACATTGAGAGATTGGCGACACTCATGGACATCCAGATTCAGCAGACCAATCAGTGGCTGTTGCAGCTGCACTCAGACCTGTACATCATTGGATTGTCCATGAACTCTATGCAACGATGGCAAGGTGAGAAGGGGATGTCCCTCTCAGGTCAGCAGGGAGGTACAAGTGTGCCTCATAAGGGGGGAGGAGCGGCCGGCTGCCGCACCTGGGGGCTCTTTTCAGAGTGCTCCTGGTGTGGACAGTAGCTCCAAAACCCCTCTGTCAGTAATGCCAACACATCCATCATCCCTGACAACAGATGGGGTCCCTCCACCTGTGCAGGAGGCCCTCAGTATGCCAGCACCGTCCAGGCCTCAGGCAGCCAGAGGACGACTGCCAAGGACATCCCAAGCCACAAGGCAGCAAGGTCAGTAGCATGCCTCCACCTCAACTGACAGTGCAGGGGGAGCACCATGTAGGAGCACCCGGAAAAGATTTAAGAAGAGCACCAAGATGCACTTAAGGGTTTATGGGTGAATGTACATTCCAAATGGATAGGGTTGCGTTTAGTATCATGTGGAATAAAGAAATGATGTCATCTCACTATATCTCCTTCCTACTGTTGATGCCCTTTGGGACTTCATTTGAATCCTTCCTCCCAAGAAGCAAGGGATTGAGCACTTAATGCTTCAGTCTTGCCACTGTGTGAGGTGCACCTGGCTGCTGCAGGGCAGAAGGGAGTAGGTAACAACAGGGCTGCTTAAAGGTAAGTTATTGTTGCAGTTCCAAAAGGTCGTAAGGCTCAAAGGTAACATGAATGTTTAAGGGGTCTCATGCATCCCTTGCACGTCTCTCAAGGCACCTTTCCTTCTGTGTCTGGGGCCCTTCATCTGGCACTGCCTGGGCAGCTTCCTCCTCTGTATCCATATCATTGGAGGAGACTTCGTGCTCCATGATATCCTTATGGTCAACACCTCCCTCCTCTGTAGTGCCAGGTTGTGCAGTGCACAGCAAACCATCATGATGCGCGAGACCCTCACCGGGGCATACTGAAAAGTCTCCACTGGATCGAAATAGGTACCTGAATCTCATCTTGAGTAGACCAATGGCCTGTTCGATGGTTGTTTGGATTGACCCATGGCAGGTGTTGTAGCTCTCCTCTGCAGCCACGTGTGGGTTCCTCACAGGTGTGAGTAGCCATGTCCTCAGTGTCTCAGCCCTTTTCTCCAAGGATCCATCCCTGAAGGCGTGCACAGGCCGGAAATCTCTGGCACCTTAAACTGCTTTAAAATGTAGGCATCGTGCCTGCTTCCCAGGAATCATGCATACATTTGCAGGATCCATTTGCAGTGGTTGCAGACTAGTTGCATATTCAGCGAGTGGAAGCCCTTCCTGCTGATGAAGGCCATTGGCTGGTCTGCGGGAGCCTTGATAGCCACATGTGTGCAGTCGATGACACCCCGCACCTAGGGGAATCCAAAAATGGCCCCAAATCCTATAGCCCTCTCAGCTTGACTGTTCGGATTGGTGCGGAAGCCCAGTCGCTGGCCCTCCTGAACAAGGCATTGGTGACCTCCTTGATGCAGTGATGCACCGTAGACTGGAAGATTCAGCACATATCTCCAGTGGATCCCCGGAATGATCCGGTAGCACAGAAGTTCAGTGCCACGGCGTCCTTCAGCAACACTGGCATCGGGTGTCGAAATCCCATGGGACTCAGCTCATCCTGGCACACAGATTAGTGATGGCCTCCCTGGAGAGGCGGAGTCTTCAGAGACACTGTCGCTCAGACATCTGCAAGTAGTTGAGCCTCAGCTGGTGGACCCTCTCTGGAGGGTAGCTTTTCCTGTGTGCAGGAGGGTTGTGGATACTCCATCGTTAAGGCTGGGATAGACAATGTGAAGTTATTCATTTTGGTTGGAAGAACAGAAAAGCAGATTTATTTTTAAAAGGTGTGAAACTTGTAAGTGTTGATGTTCAAAGAGACATGGGTGTGCTTGTACAAGGAATGCAGAAAGTTAGCTTGCAGGTACAGCAAGCAATTAGGAAGGAAAATGGCATGTTGACCTTTATTGCAAGGGGATTGGAGTACAGGAATAAAGAAGTCTTGCTATAATTGTACAGGGTTTTGGTGAGACCATATCTGGAGCTCTGTATGCAGTTTTGATCTCCACATTTGAGAAAGGATATACTTGGATTGGAGGCAGTACAGCGAAGGTTCACTAAATTGGTCCCTGGGATGAGGGGTTGTTGTAGGATGAGAGGCTGAGTAAATCGGACCTATATTGTCTGGAGTTCTCTGACAAGTGCACCACCTCGACTACAGCGACTCTTAGTGAAGGTACAGGGGTACGACTTCGACGTCTGCTACAAACCAGGTACTAAAATGGTCACTTGGGATATGCTGAGCAGATTGCCAAACACAACCAAGAATGAAGAAGTTCCACTGGATCTGCAAGTGAACGGCATGGATATTGAGGTGGAAGATGTGCTCAACATCAACTTATTGCATTTTGGTCAGCACGTATGTGACCAACTACAATCAGAAACAGCCAATGACCCACAACTGAAGGCATTGTGGAGAGTCATCATTGAAGGTTGGCCTGACACGGTAAAAGAGGTGCCAGAAACCCTCAGATGCTTCTGGCCTTACAGAGATGAACGCGGTATCTGGAGAGGCGTCACCTTCAAGGGAAAACAAGTGATTGTGCCCATAGCTCTCTGACAGGACATATTGTCACAACTTCACCAAGGCCATATGGGCATAGAGCGAACAAGACAACTGGCACGAGACACTGTTTATTGACCAGGGATCAATAATGACAATGAAAGGTTAGTGAGGATGTATGAGGCATGTCAGAGCTACCAGCCACAACAACGCAAAGAACCTCTACACCCTCACGAGATTCCATCAGTCCTTTGGTCCAAAATCGCCACTGACCTATTCTCCATTAATGGAGACGACTTTATTCTAGTCACTGACTGCTTCTCCAAATTTCCAGTGCAGACGACTCTGCCAAGCTACCATCTGTCCAAATTCTCTGAGGTGCAGGAGACACTGCTAGAAAAACAGGGTAGAATGAAGATGGTACAAGCAGGGGTGGAACACCCTCAGCTACATGTAGGACAAAAGGTCAGGGTCATACACCCCACAATAAAAACATGGTTGCCTGCAGAGGTGTCCGGAGTGTGCGGTGAACCTAGGTCCTATGAGATTATAACATCTAGCAGTGCAATGTTGAGAAGGAACTGAAGCCAACTGAGAGAGGTGTGCTGTACTCCAATGGCACACGGCGGACGCAAGGGAGCAGGCTCTGACGATGGGGGTGTGACAGATCAACAGGATGGAAGCCAATGCATTGACAGCATGTCTATAAACCCAGGACAGCAAAGGGTGAAATCCATATCCCCAGAAGGTTATACCAGAACCAGATATGTAAGTGTTGTCAAACCACAGAAATGATAAATGGACTCCCAAGCCTCTATATTTGTAAAGTTCACAATCTCTATCCATGTGTAAATAATTTTGATGTTATCTAATGTTATGTGTTTTTTATTTTTAGGATACCAGACTTAACTTTGCAAGGAAGCGGGATGTTGTGTGATTGCCTTTAAGAGTAATGTACCTTTAAGATCTTAGTATGCTAATGAGCTGAATACCAGGATGCAGTCACGTGACTACATGCCAGTCTCACTCTGCTCCTGTAACACCAAGAGGCAAGTCTGTAAATAGTTAGCTCTGCACTGTATATATTAATTAACTGTTTAATAAACCTGTCTGGGATCTTCAACAGCTGGACTCCACACATCTAATTTTATGTTGCATCAGTCAACATAAAAAAGCTTCTCATTGCAAGTCACTGCTCAACTTTAAGTACAGTTAGCCTACCTAATACCTCTTTATCAATTCTTTGCCCATCCAGTGTCTCAACTCCCACCTCTCTCACTATGATGTCAGCAGCATCTTCTTCCTTGGTAAAGACTGATGCAAAGTACTCAAAGTAACCATAAATCACAAAGCTGCTCATTATGACTGGCATCAACATAGGTGAAGTTGACATAAGTTAACAAGTCATCAGTCACATATCTTATGCATTTGTGGGCCACCGACTGGAAGATCTTGCGTATGTCTCCAGAAGAGCTCTGGAAGGATCCAAGGGCAAAATGTTGAGGACGGTGGTGGTTTTGGTAAGGCATGGCCACCAGGTCCAGCTGGGAGCAGGTCTTCTAGGAGGCTGCGGTATCTGCCACCACTTAACATGACAATCTGAGGTTCCTGAAACAATGCTGTTCCAACATGTCCAGGAAACTCAGCCTCTGCCTGTAGACTCTGTTTTGTGGGCAGTGCCAGCTACAAACTACATTGTCTGTGCTGCCCTCTCTGCTTTTCTTTATTCTTTCATGGGATGTGGGCATTGCTGGCAAAGTCAGCATTTGTTGCCCATCCCTAATTGCCCTTGAGAAGGTGGTGGTGAGCTGCCTTCTTGAACCGTTGCACTCCATCTGGTGTGAGTACACCCAAAGTACTCTTAGCGAGGGACTCCAAGGATTTTGATCCAACGACAATGAAGGAATGGCGATATATTTCCAAGTCAGGATGGTGTGTGATTTGGAGGGGAAGTTGCAGGTGGTGGTGTTCCCATGTATCTGCTGCCCTTGTCCTTCTTAGTGGAAGAGGTCGTGGGTTTGGAAGGTGCTATCGAAGGAGGAGTGGTGAATTGCTGCAGTCCATCTTTTATGTGGATTACACTGCTGCCACTGTGCATCGGTAGTGGAGGGAGTGAATGTTTAAGGTTTATGGGGATCCGATCAAGCGAGCCGCTTTGTCCTAATGATGTCGAGCTTCCTCAGTGTTGTTGGAGCCGCACTCATCCAGGCAAGTGGAGAGTATTCCATCACCCTCCTGACTTGTGCCTTATAGATGGTAGACTGGCTTTGGGAAGTAAGGAGGTGAGTTACTTGGCACAGAATTCCCAGTCTCTGACCTGCTCTTGTAGCCACAGTATTTATGTGGCTGCTCCAGTTCAGTTTCTGGTCAATGGTAACCCTCCAGGATATTGATAGTGGGGGATTCATCTATGGTAAAGCCATTGAATACCAAGGGGAGATGGTTCAATTCTCTCTTATTGGAGATTGTTATTGCCTGGCATTTGTGTGGCATGAATGTGACTTGCCATTTATCAACTCAAGCCTGAATGTTCTCCAGGTCTTGCCGCATATGGACATAGACGGCTTCAGATCTGAGGAGTTGCAAATGGTGCTGAACATTGTACAATTATCAGCGAACATCCCCACTTCTGACCTTATGATGGAGGGAAGATCATTGATGAAGGAGCTGAAGATGTTTGAGCCTAGGACACTACCCTGAGGAATTCCTGCAGCAAAATCCTGAAGCTGAGATGATTGGCCTCCAACAACCACAAACATCTTCCTTTGTGCCAACCAGTGGAAAGTTTTCCCCTTGATTTTCATTGACTTCAGTTTGGCTAGGGCTCCTTGATGTTGGGTCAAATTCTGTGTTGATACACAGGGCAATCATTCACTGCTGCTCCAATCACATGTTGCTCCCCTGTCTCCTATGCAACTACAGGTCTGTGACCAGCAGTTTGCTGCTATTTTTGCTACTGCTCGTCATGTTGCTCCTCACCAGATGTCCAATCCAAGGCAGCAAATGCATCACCCATCCTGATCTGATAGAACAAATCTCCAAAGTGTAGAAAGTAAACTCTCAGCAAAAGTATTGTTGGCTACCCTTTCCAACTCATCAGTAAGAAAGCAGCTGTGAGTAAAGCCTATATTGGCATAGTCCTCTGAGATTGATTCACCTCCTCAATTGTTGTTGTGCTCTCACCTTTCTTTCACTTATTTCAGGAAGTTACAGGAAGCCCTGGAAACCCATGGACCCAACGGTTAAAATTGAAAGCATGTGTAAATATCGCTCTAAATTTTTTTTATTCAGTCGTGGGATGTAAGCATTGCTGGCAAGGCCAGCATTTATTCCCATCCCTAATTGCCCTGAAGAAGAAGGTGGTGAGCTACTTTCTTGAACCACTGCAGTCCATGCGGTGTTGGTGCACCCACAGTTCTGTTAGGAAGGGAGTTCCAAGTTTTTGACCCAGTGACTGTGAACGAACAGCGATATAGTTCCAAGTCAGGATGATGTGTGACATGGAGGGGAACTTGCAGGTGGTGGTGTTCCCATGCATCCGCTGCCTTGTTCTTCTAGATGATAGAGATCGCGAATTTAGAAGGTGCTGTCAAAGGACCGAGTTGCTGACATGCATCTTGTAGATGGTACACATTGCTGTCATTGTGCACCAGTGGTGGAGGGAGTGAATGTTTAAGGTGGTGGTTGGTGTCAACCAGGCAGGCTGCTTTGTCCTGGATGGTGTTGACATTCTTGAGCATTGTTGGAGCTGCACTCATCCAGGCAAATGGAGAATATTGCATCGCAGTCTGACCTTTGCCTGAGAGATGGTGGACAGGCTTTGGGGAGTCAGGAGATGAGTTACTCGCTAGAGAACTCCCAATCTCTGACCTGCTCTGTGGTGACAGTATTTATATGACTGGTCCAGTTATGTTTCTGGTCAATGGTGACCCCAAGGCATTCAGTGATGGTAACGCCGTTGAATGTAAATGGGAGATTGTTAGATTCTCTTTTGCTGGAGATTGTGCATGACTGTTACTTGCCACATCAACCCAAGCCTAAATCTTATCCAGGTCTTGTAGCATGCAGGCTTGGATTGTTTCAGTATCTGAGTAGTTGAGAAGGGTACTGAATACTGTGCCATCATCAGAAAACATCCCCACTTCTGACCCTATTTTAAAGGGAAGGTCATTAATGAAGCAGTTGAAGATGGTGGGGTCTAGCACACTAGTCTGCGGAACTCCTGCAGTGATGTCCAGGTGCTGAGGTTATTGGCCTCCAACCACCACAAACATCTTCCCTTGTGTTAGGTATGACTCCAACCAGTGGAGAGTTTTCCACCTAATTCACATTAACTTCAATTTTGTTCAGGCTCCTTGATGCCACATGCAGTCAAATGCTGCCTTGATGTCAAGGACAGTGATTTTCACCTCACCTCTGGAATATAGCTCTATTGTCCATGTTTGTACTAAGGCTGTAATGAGGTCTGGAGTTGAGTGGCCCTGGCAGGACTGTCACACTCACGCAAGGATAAATTATGAACTATAAAATGAACTGATGAATTGAACTCAAAATGGACACATTTAGCTGCAAAGCGAGATGAAGTAAGAGGTCAGGTGACCATACTGCAAATACACATGTAACTGCTGGAACCGTGAACCAATTGTCGGGCTGAATTTTACTGGCCCCTCAACACCGCGAGTTGCAGCGTGGTGGACGGTAAAATGCTGCAGGGAGAGGCCCGCCTCGACCTGTGACATTGAGAAGGGCCCATCGCATATTACCAGCGGTGGCGGGACCTCGGTTTTTCGGCCCCCCACCACCCCCCCCCACCACCCCCCCGCAGCCTGGCGGCGGACCCTTCATCAGCATATTTAAATGAACATGCATAAGATGTAAATAAACTTACCTGCAGGCGGCGGCCGTCCCACGCCGATTTTATGGCCTCCGTTTGGCTTTCACATGCCTTCGGAACTCTGCACAGAGTTCCGGGCAAGAACCTGGTGACAAGGGGGAGTCATAAAATTTTCAGGGCAGGAGGGGTGGGGGAGCACGGAAATCAATGTTTATTGGATATCGGGATGGTGGGAAGGGGTTAGAGGCCAAAAGTTAGAAGGTTCAGGGGGAAATTTCAGGAATAGAATAAATGCCACTTAAATGACCATTGTGGGGGTTGGGGAAGGGCCTCAACATCTTTTGAATTGTGAATAAAACATATCTATAACTGTACCTTTAAAAATTAAAACTAAATTGTAAGGGCTTAAAGTCCTTTAAAAATGGCACCAGCATCTGTGTGGTGGCGCCGGTCGGCATTGCTGGGGACGTGGCGGCCGCCCCCTTATGTCATGGGGGGGCGGCCGCTCCACCCCATTTATTTAGATGAGCCCGCACGTGAAATATCGCAAGGCCAGCCGCTGAATTTGGGCGCTGCGCTGAGTTTAAAAGGCGCCACCACGGAGTGCAATGTCCAAATAAAATTCAGCCCATCATGTTTGATCAAGTGTTGAAGAAAGCATTAGACATGTCAATGTAACATTCAGTTTTAATGGTTAACTCTCTTCAACAATTTGGACTAACAATGGCTTTGCAGACATGGAGACTCCAGACTCAAATTCAGAGTAAAGGGTGTGAAAAAACACCACTTTATCAAGATGGCATAGAGAGGAGCAATATTCAAATCTGTTGTCTAACAATGGCCACACCAGCAAACACCATTTATGAAAACACAATGTGAGAGAAATGTTGGTCACCTGACAGAAACCAAGTCTCTGTTAAGGAGTTTTAATAAGAGACATTTTCTGTGCAGAAAGCCAGAAATCCAGAATCCAGAAGGAAGAGAGACCCCCCCTGCCCCCGCAGCAAGAAGAATGACCCTGTCAGAATACTATCTTTAAACAACCTAGAGGCAGAAACGAAAGGTAACCTTGAAACTCCCTACCTGAGAAATTGTGACAGGCTTTTTCCACTTGAACTGTGTCTGAGATTTAACCAAAGAAGTCTGTAACAAGGCATCCATCCACCTGGAATTTTCCAATGTATGACATCAGTGAACCAGGAAAAAAGAAAAACAAATTGCACCGTTTTTAAATCTTCCTCCCGGGGAAACAAACACAGTTTCACAACGAACATTTTTTTTAAAGCCATTAAATTTAAATGCATAATATGAAAGCGAAATACTGCAGATGCTCTAAATAAAAACAAAAAATGCCAGAAATACTCAGCAGGTCTGGCAGCATCTGTGGAGAGAGAAGCAGAGTTAATGTTTCAGATCAGTGACCTTTCATCAGAACTGGCAAAGGTTAGAAATGTAATAGGTTTTAAGCAAATAAAGCGGGGATGGAACAAAAGATAACAAAAGGGAAGGTGTTGATAGGACAGAGGGTCAGAGAGATTAACTGACAAGAAGGTCATGGAGCAAAGGCAAAGGGTGTGTTAATGGACTGAAAGACAAAAAACCTCAATGCATGCTATTGTTTAATCTCTATTTATTCTTTTCTATGTGCATGCGTGTGTGTGAGTGGGTGAAGTTGTGAATATTTTTGGCTTTTGTTTAATAAACTTTTAACCTTCTTTAAACTTCCGAGAAAACCTGTCATTTGTCTGTTTATTGACCATTAAAACGCTCAAGGGTTAAAACACATTTCTAATAAAAATGCTGTCTTCAGTCAGTTGAGAGGTAAAAAAGGGAAACCATCCCTTTCATTTCCCACCTGTCCATAACAAAACCCAACAGTGAGCAGGTTGTTGATGAGCAAGTGCCGCTTGACAGCACTGTCAATGACACCTTCTACCACTTTGCTGATGATTGGGGAGAGACTGATGGGTCAGTAATTGGCCGGATTGTATTTGTCTAGCTCTTTGTGGACAGGACATACGTGGGCAATTTTATATATCGTCCCCTAGATGCCAGTGTTGTAGCTGTACTGTCTACTCATGAATCATTCTCTCATCCTGCAGGAAAAGAGAGCCCACAGCATACAGGAAATGCCTCGAATGGGTGGTGTGGCCAACCTCCATACACTGATCACGATGGAGCAGGTGGTGCTGGAGATTGCGAGGGTGCCAACGAGTCAGTCTGTGAGGGATGGTGACACAGGAAGCCGTGAACAGCAGAGTCATTTGATTGTTCTATATTGAGGTGAAGGGCATGGAGGAGACTCCTGCTCAATGTGTGCTGTGGACCTTCAAATATTGTCATCTAAGGGATGGTTGTGTTGGGGGCAATTGTTGAGTAGAACGAGTTCTCACTTCCCCTTTCTTGTGTTTCCCATAGGGCCAGGTGCAGAGGGAGAGGAGTGTGCCCAAGCACAATCAGTGCCACCGTCCTCGGCGGGGGGAGACTCACCGGAACCAGCACTGTCACATCATACCTCAACACCTTCCACCAGCGCAAACACACTCACCTTGGTTGGGCTCCAGAGTAGCATAGAAAGGGGAACACTGGAGGCACCTCACATCACGCGTGAGCAGGAGGAGGAGGGTGAGGCAGAGTCATTTGTGGGCAGTCCCTCTTGGAGGATGGAGGGCTGACACAGCGATGCTCCGCTGGGCGAAGATGCTGGGCATTGGATGTCATAAACAAGGAAGGTCCTCCCTGAGAACCAGAGACACATAAGTTCCTGTTTGAGGAGCCAATGACAGGCAATGGAGGAGTCCATGCAGCACATGTACTCTGTCATGACTCAGGGATTCGATTGCATGAGTTCCTCCATTGAGAGATTGCGCAATCTGTTGGAGAGCCATACGCAGCACCACTCTGAATGGGTGCAGGAGCAGCGCGCTGATATGCACAGAAAAAGTGAGACACACTGTATCACAGACTGTTCAGTGTTGCTGATGGCGCAGAGATGCTCGGCGTGGATGCCAGCTGCGTCCCAATCGGTGGCCTCATCCATCATCTAAAGATGCCAGGAAAGATCTGAGATGGTGGAAGCAGCAGATGAAGGGGCAACCCCTCAGGGGGTGCCGACATCAAGCTTCAGCCCCTCATGGCCTCTGAGTCAGAAACCATCAACGTGCCAAGACCCTGTGACAGAGGCAGCCCCTGCAATGATGCAGGCGCGGCAGCCAGTGGAAGATTCCCCCATGGGCAGCTCTAAGATGCAGATGGAAGCTACGGGCAACTCAGCCAGAAGCAGGGAATAGGGAGCAGGGTGCCTCCACCTCATCCTCTGCCACAAGGAGAGCATCCCATAGAAGTGGTAGGGAAACAAAGGCACCATGCCTTTGATTTAACTTAATGAGTCACCTGGATACTGTTTTTCATATTTGTCTGCTCTTTTTTTTCATTACATATCACTTGTTTCTGTTATCAATCGGATATGTGCGTTATTGAGGTTTCATAGCAAAAGGAGGATGGAGTTTCTTTGGGTGGGTGGGGGGTTGTAGGGCCCTGGGTTTGCTGTATTTCCATGTTTTGTGATGTTGGAGAGTGTTGATGGTGGAAACATCATTCTCCATGGTCATGGCTGGCAATGAGACTTCACCGATGTGGGTCTTCAGGGAGTGATAGCTCTCCATGCTGGAAGATGCGTTCTGCGATCATCGGTCATAAGGGCTCAGAGGCGTTAAAAAGACATATGGGATCCTGGACTTTATGAATAGCGGCATAGAGTACAAAAGCAAGGACATTTTGATGAACATTTATATAACACTGGATCGGCCTCAACTGTAGTATTGTGTCCAATTCTGGCACTGCACTTCAGGAAGTGTTACGACCAGGTAAGGAAGGGGTCTCAGGCTCCCTTTTTGCCCCTTCTCTGGTTTGACCACAACAAGGCTTATCTTTTTAACACAGTGATTTGACTTACCACCTCAGTGAGCACTTTCTCCTGTTACTCAATATACTTGCAAATGAACCAGACAGGTTTTCTTGAGTTTAAACAGGAAAGATGTAAGTTTATTAACCTTATTACTCTAAACCAATTAAAATTACTAAAATACGCAACACATCCATGCTGACATTCATAAGAGAGGCACACACACACACACACCATTAGATTACAGAGGGGAAAAAAAGCAGAGGTTGGAGTAGAGTCCTGAATAACAATGGAATTTTAATACTGAAGTTTAGTCCCAGAGTCCTTAGTTGGAGCTGTAGGCCTGAAGTCCTTACTGGGCCACACATGGTTTGGGCTTGATTCTCAGGTTCCGGAAGGCAGAAGAGGATCTTTATCCATGTCCTTTGATTGCTGGCTGTGCTGGGCTATAGATTTGCAGCTGAGGCTTCGCTGGAACTTTACTGGAGTGAGGGAGAGAGAGAGAGATTGCAGCTCTCTTCCTGGTTTACAGTTACAGTCTCCTTCTCAGGCACAATTCACAAACTCCCAGAGTTACACAAGCAGTTCTGTGATGTGACCACCTCTTTGTTTGAAACAGCATCCTCTGAAATGATCTTTAAAATTCAAGGCTGTTCAGACATACTTGGTAGTGGGGGTTTGGCTCTTTGACAGTCAATGGATGTAGATGGCTTTTGACGACCGTGTTGACAAAACCATTTTAGGTAATTTAATCAGAGAGCACCCCATTGCACTGGCTAGACTGGGTAATCACCTCTGTCTCCAGACGGCCTTTGGCTTCTCATGTGAAAATTGTATGTGGCCATCTTGGATGCTCACTGTTCTGGTTTTTAGAGTCATAGAGAGATACAGCACTGAAACAGGCCCTTCGGCCCACCGAGTCCATGCCGACCATCAACCACCCGTTTATACTAATCCTACATTAATCCCATATTCCCTACCACATCCCCACCTTCCCTCAATTCTCCTACCACCTACCTACACTAGGGGCAATTTACAATGGCCAATTTACCTATCAACCTGCAAGTCTTTGGTTGTGGGAGAAAACCAGAGCACCCGGCAGAAACCCACGCGGTCACAGGGAAAACTTGCAAACTCCACACAGGCAGTACCCAGAACCGAACCTGGGTCGCTGGAGCTGTGAGGCTGCAGTGCTAACCACTGTACCACTGTGCCGCCCATATAAATAACTTTTAGAAGTTATTTGTAGCAATCTCAGTAAAAGTCTCAGGCAAAGTTCCACACGATGAAATTAATATTTCCATTTGGCATGTAGGGTTTCTGTCACAGAAGGATGTGAAGGCTTTGGAGAGGATGCGGAAAAGATTTATGCAAATTGTTCCAGGGATGAGGGACTTCAGTAATGTGAATAGATTGGAGAAGCTGGCGCTGTCCTCCTTCGAGAAGAGAAGGTTGAGAGCAGATTTGATAGACGTGTTCAAGGTCATGAAGGGTCTAGACAGAGTAGATAGAGAGAAACTGTTCGCATTGGTGAAAGGTTTGAGAACTAGAGGACTCCGATTTAAGGTTAATAGCAAAACAACCAAAGGCGACATGAGGAAAAACATTTTTGCACAGTGAGTGATTAGGATCTGGAATGTGCTTCCTGAGAGTGTAATGGAGGCAGATTCAATCGTGGCTTTCAAAAGGGAATTGGAGAAGCACTTGAAGAGAAAAAATTTGCAGGGTTATGGGAAATAGGGCTGAATTGCTCTTGCAGAGAGCTGGCATCTACACAATGGGCCAAATGGCCTCCTTCTGTGCTGTAACTGTTCTATGATTCTATGGCATGGGCGGCAAAAGTCTATGCTGGCTGGTTGACAGCCAACAGCAATAGCACTAGTGGAATGACGGGGTGAGAGCATGAATGCTGTCATTGTAAGAGAGGAAAGTATGTTTGTGCTCTACAGAGCCACTGACACACCTTCCGGGGCAGTACCTCAGCAATCCTCATATCCTATTAGAGAACAGATTGCTGGACTACTGTGACACCCTTAAAGCCCTTGAGCACTTGTATCCATAGTCATGATGGCTGCAGTCTGAGCCCGCATGACTTCAGTCTGAGCTTCCATGTGGTACACAGACACTGGGTGGATTCTGCATGTTCTGTAATGGAAGCTGTGACATTAGCTGCATCATGGTTGGATCCACAGGTGCGCAAATAGAGTTGCCCACCACTTCTATGCTGGAAAGTGTGGGCTCTATGCACTGTGCAAAGCCCTGTGAAATGTTGGTGTCAAACCCCTTCATGCTCCTTGACATTGCATGCAGGCTTTCTGGCAGACCTGCCAACACACTAAGCATTTCAGTGTGCTTACCCATCAGTCTTCTTTTGTCACCTGCCCCAGTGAAGTGCTCATGTGTATCCTCTGCAGTAGAACTCATATGAACTCATATGTGACTGCGCCCTCCAGCAAGCTGGCACCTGCACCATCCTTGCCCCCTATCCTGGCTGCAGGCCACTCATGTCCAGTGTCTCACCACATGAAGATTCTGCCTCTATGCTATCCTCCAAATTCCACTTACACCATCTGCAGCTTGTAAATCAGAAGTGATTGTGGAATGAGGGGGATGTGAGATGGGAGAAGGATTAGGTTTGTTTTCAGCCCTGCCATTGGCCATGGCCTCAGCATGGCCATTCCAATGTTGACAAGCACTGCCTCCTCCATTGCGCAGAGGCAATGCAGCCACATGTGTCTCCCTCCAGTTATATGCTGCTGCCTCTGGTTATACAATACTCTGCTAGAGAGAGGGAAGTGTGGTAATGAGTGTGGTGGGATGTGTTTGGGTGATGTGATTGAATAGTTGGCAGTGTGTGCAAACTGTGAGATGTAGGTATGAAGCTTGCAGCAGTGTTAAGTATGTGAGGGTGAGGGGAAGCTATGAATGCCAGGTAATAGTCATGATTAGTAGAGATTGTTGGAAGTGAGTGTTGGGGGTGTGCTGCATTGAGCAGTGTGTGAGTCTAGTGGTGCCAGTATGTGGTATATGGTATTTGAAGATGCATTCATTGACCTTGACCACTCTGTTGATGTCATTGAACTTTTTGTGGCACTGCATCCATGACCTCAGGGCTTGACTCCTGGCATTAGCTGCCATGACTATCTCATCCCACTGCCTTCACAAAGTTTAACTGGAGCACCTCCTGGCCCCCTGTGAATAGGTCACATCACTTCTCCTCTGCAGCTCCTCCATCAAGGTGTCCAGTGCATCATTAGAAAACCTTGAAGCATGCTCTGCCCTGTTAGGCCATAATGCACTCTTCTTCCTGCTCAGACTCTCTTCTACAAGCAATTCCAGCACCTGTGTCAGCTAGACTGCACCTCCCTCTAAGAGGTGCAGGTTAGCTTTAAGTGATGATAGCCCCGTACAAACTTGAGCCACCTGCTGAGTCCTGCAGCCATTCAGCAGGGGATTGCCTGCATTGGAAGCAACAGAGAATGATTAATCACAAATCATAGAAACATTGGACTTAGGAGCAGGAGTAGGTCATTCGACCCCTCAAGCCTTCTTTGCCATTTGATAAGATCATGGCTGATCTGGTTATGGACTCAACTCTACTTTACGCTCTTCCACCCATAACCCTCGACTCCCTTGTCTATCAAATCATGATCCTGGTACCTGTTTTGGAGGGATATCAAATTTTTCCCCCATTCTCTTCTCAAACCCTTCCTGTTCATAATGGCAGGTTCAGTCTTTATCAGTTCATCCCGATATTCTCCTCTATTCACAGCCCAGCTAAGTGGGCACTCTTTTTTTATTCTCTCCCTTTTGAAACTAGTACTCCTTTCTCCCTCCCTCCAGATGCCATGCTGGCAGTCTCCTTCCCCAATCCCAAAGCATCACTGTCAGCACCCACCTCCTAACTCTTCCCATTGTAAGAATCGATTTCTCATCTATTGAGGTGAGAAGTAACACTGAGAGAAGGAGCAGGACCTCACCTGTGCAATCTCGTCTGAATTTAATGCTCACCCCCATGGCGCCATTGAAGGTGGGAGGAGCATTTAATTGGGTGGGATGGTGGTGGGTGGAGACCCTGCCACCTTCCCCCCTCCACCACAATTAAGCCCATGATGGGAAGGCCCGTGGATGACCTTCCTGTCCTTCTGCCAATTGAAGCCCTTAAGTGGACAATTAATGCTTAATTAAGGGCCTCTTCCTGCTGCCGCCAGTATCAGCCAGTGGTAGTTTGGCCTGCCGCCACACTGGGAACGTGACAAGTAAACCTGTGCAGGTTGCTTGCCAGCTCCTGGGGATGGTGTGGTTGGGGGGTGTCCTTATTCACAGGCACTCAGTGCCTGGTCAAGGGACCCAGCATCAAGAAGGGGGGGCCCATGACAGCCACCCCCCTGTGCTTGCTGCTGACCCCCTACACCTCCCTCCCCTTTGACCCCCACCCCTCATGCCATCAGTCACCTGTGGCCTGGTCTATCGATGATCCTAGGCCTCGGGTGAATGCATTACCAGAAGCAGCCACTGCCTCCGTGGTGGCGCTGCTGGGTAAAAGAGCTGCCAGCCTCTGATTGGCCGGCAGCACTCAGCAGGCGGGACTTCTGTCCCTGAGGTTGTTAATCCTGGGGAAGGCCCACTGCTGCCCAGTTAACTATCTGATTGGCACATAATGTGGTGGGCCTTCCTGAAAAGAGGCGATGCGGGGCTTTCACCTGCATACTGGGCTCAAGTAGGCCGGGGAAGGGGGCTGATCGTCAGTGTGAAATGGTTAGAACCTATGACTATCTCTAATGTAGATATGTGGATTTATATTTGTGGGACATAGATCAGACACAGCAAGTGATGTATGACCTCTACTTAAAGCGAAGACAATACTAAGGAGGCCTAAGCAACTGAATACACTTTGTGAACTTCACAACAGAACTTGCAGAGGTGGGAGGGGTAAGGCTGGTACTGGAGTGAAGATGGGAATGGCCCTTCACCAACCCAGTGAACATTAAAAATGAATTCAACCAAACAACATAAGCAATTATCCCCATGCATCCCTGCCAGATACCCTGTCACAGGCAACAAAACACTCTGGAGTAGAATTTTGTCTTAATTACTTAGGGATTAAACATTGCCTGGGCAGAGTGCCAAAAGGATTTTTTTTCCCTATTTATTCCTGGGCTGACAAGGTTGGCATTTATTGCCTACCCCTCGTTATCCTTGGAAGGTAGTCTTAGACTTTCTTCATGAACAGAGGAACATAGGAAGATAGGAACAGGAGTAGGCCATTCAGCCCATCGAGTCTGCTCCGCCATCAAAACAATCATGGCTGATCATCCACTTCAATGCCTTTTACCCACACTATCCCCATATCCCTTTATGTCATTGATAGATTTCTAAATACCAATCTCTGCTTTAAACATACTCAATGACTGGGCTTCCACAGCCCTCTGGGGTAGAGAATTCCAAAGATTCATAACCCTTTGAGTAAAGAAATTTCTCCTCATCTTGGTCCTAAGTGGCTTCACCCTTATTTTGAAATTGTGTCCCCTGGTTCTCGACTCCCTAACCAGGGGAAATATCTTACCTGCATCTACCCTGTGTATCCCTTTAAGTATTTTATAGGTTTCAATTGGATCACCTCTGATTTCTCGAAACTCTAGACAATACAGGCCCAGTTTCTCCAATCTTTCTTCATAGGACAGTCCCGCCATCATAGAAGCATAGAATCATAGAAAGTTTAAAGCACAGAAAGAGGCCACTTGGCCCATCGTGTCTGTGCCGGCCGAAAAACAATCCACCTATTCTAATCCCAGCTTCCAGCATTTGGTCCGTAGCCCTGCAAATAACGGCACTTGAGGTGCATATCCAGATTCCTTTTGAACGAGTTTAGGGATTCTGCCTCAACTACCCTTTCAGGCAGTGAGTTCCAGACCCCCAACACCCTCTGGGTGAAAAAGATTTGATTCATTTCCCTCCAATTTTTCTAATAATCACTTTAAATCTATGTCCCCTAGTCACTGACTCGCCTGAGGCGAATTTCAATCAGATCACCCCTCAGCCTTCTCTGTTCCAAGGAGAACAACCCCAGCCTATCCAATCTTTCCTCATAGCTGCATTTTTCCAGTCCTGGCAACATCCTCGTAAGTCTCCTCTCTACCCTCTCTAGTGCAATTACATCCTTTCTGTAATGAGGTAACCAGAACTCTACACAGTACTCAAATTGTGGTCTAACCAATGAGCTATACAGTTTCAGCATAACCTCCCTACTCCTACATTCTATACCTCGGCTAATAAAGAAAAGGATTCCTTATGTCTTCTTAACCACCTTATCGACCTGTCCTGCTACCTTCTGGGATCTGTGGACATTCACTCCAAGGTCCCTCACTTCCTCTACACTTCTCAGTATTTTCCCATTTATCGTGTATTCCTTTGCCTTGTTTGACCTCCCCAAATGCATCACCTCACACTTCTCCAGGTTGAATTCCATTTCTGCCCATCTGATCAGACCATCAATATGTTCCTGCAGCCTACAGCTATCCTCATTACTATCAACCACACGTCCAATCTTTGTGTCATCTGCAAACCTCTTGACTGTGCCCCCTACATTTATGTCCAAATCGTTAATGTATACTACAAAAAGCAGGGGACCCAGTACTGAGCCCTGCGGAACCCACCTTGCTGCATTTCCCTGGATCCCAAGTGATTTTATTTTTTTAACCACTCTGCCATGTGCGACCTTGTCAAAAGCCTTGCTAAAATCCATGTAGACCACATCAAATGCACTACCCTCATCTAATTTCCTTGTTATGTCTTCAAAAAATTCGATCAAGTTGGTCAAACAAGATCTTCCCTTAACAAATCCATGCTGACTATCCTTGATTAACCTGTGCCTTTCTAAGTGACAGTTTATCTTGTCTCTCAGAATAGATTCCAATAATTTGCCCACTACTGAGGTTAGACTGACTGGCCTGTAATTATTCAGTCTATCCTTTGCTCCCTGTTTAAACAGAGGTACAACGTTAGCAGTTCTCCAATCCTCCAGCACCACGCCTGTATCCAGTGAGGACTGGAAAATGATGGTCAGACCTTCTGCTATTTCCGCTCTTGCTTCTTTTAACAGCCTGGGGTACATTTCATCCAGCCCTGCTGATTTATCAACTTTCAAAGATGCTAATCTCATTAATACTTCCTCTCTCCCTATGTTTATCACATCCAATACTTCACAATCCTCCTCCTTAACTAAAATATCTGCATGGTCCCCCTCTTTTGTGAAGACAGACGCAGAGTATTCAGTAAGAACCTACACATAGGTTACCTTTTTGGTCTTTTATGGGCCCTACCCTCTCCTTAGGTATTCTCTTACTTTTAATGTATTGATAAAACATCTTTGGGTTCACCTTGATTTTGCTTGCCAACGTTTTCTCATGCCCTCTCTTTGCTCTCCTAATTTCCTTTTTGATTTCACCCCTCCACTTTCTATAGTCCTCTCGGCTTTCTTTAGTATTGAGTTCTCAGTGCCGGACATAAGCTTTCCTTTTCTGCCTTATCTTACCCTGTAAGCCTCTTGACATCCATGGGGCTCTAAATTTGGCCATCTCACCTTTTTTCTTTGTGGGAACATGTTTACTCTGAACCCCTTGAATCTCCCGGGAACAAGTCTGGCAAACCTTTGTTGCACTCCCTCTATGGCAATGATATCCTTCCTAAGGTAAGGGGACCGAAGAGGTTTGCTAAACTGAATGGCGGGCTAGGCCATTCCAACGCGCAGTTAACTATCAACCACTTTGGTGTAGGACTGGAATCGAATATAGGCCAGACCAAGTAAGGAGGGCAGATTTCCCTTCCTGAAGGCAATTAGTGTATCAGTTGAGTAACCAACAGCTTTATGGTCACTTTTACTGAATTCAGGGCTAGAATTTTCAGGGACCATTGGAGATGGAAAAGGAGGTGGTGGGATGGGGGGTGGGGCATAAAATAGGGACACAAGTACACATGAAGTCAAGATACTGCAGTCCAAAGGGAACTGCAACTATAGCCCCATGACTGACAGCAATTGGTGCAGAGGTCTTTCAAAAGCAGACAGTTCCACTTCCTTCTGACTTAAAGAACTTTTGTCAACTCCTCCAAAAACACAATACTTCCACTAACGCTGCAGCAGCAAGTGGGTAGTCAAAAGTACCTCATCTGCAAATTGGATGGTGATGCATTTAGATAGTATTGGTGGGTGAGGGTGGGGATCCCCTGTGCAGCTGAATGACCTACACAACATGGCGATCGGCATGGGCTGCACCAGAAGTGATCTGGAGCGGGCCTCCTGTCATTTTTCTCCTCAGCCGTCTCCTGTTTTGTAGCCATTGCATTCTCACTAGTGGCAGATTGCGCTGGTGGTTTGATGAAAATATTAATTACTAAACTGGAAACTGTCACCTGATATCTGGAGGGATTACCACTGTCTGTAAGTCAACAGCAATGGATGTTACCATTGACATTTTATTAAAGGCTCTAAATTGTGGCAGGGAAGTTTCAATTGA
Source organism: Heterodontus francisci (assembly GCF_036365525.1). Lineage (NCBI taxonomy): Eukaryota > Metazoa > Chordata > Chondrichthyes > Heterodontiformes > Heterodontidae > Heterodontus > Heterodontus francisci. The sequence continues at coordinate 50,671,451 of NC_090372.1, read as the reverse complement.
AGTGGTGGTGGAAACTACTAAGGTATTTAAAAAAATATATACCAACAAATCTCCCACAGCTTTGTTCATGGTGGGTAAGGAGATACAATGTTTGATGCAAACAAAAGAACATTTCTGCGGTCCCTGCTGTATCTTCAGTGGAAGATTGTCGGAAACCCTAGCGTAACTGAACATTTTGAGATATTTATGCTATTTCTTCAGGATTCTCATCAAATTATGGTGGGAGATTGAGAGAAATAGAGGTGACCATGTAAAATTCGCTGCTAAGTGCAGCTATGTGCAGCTAGTTTGTCCTTTTGAGACTACAAGGCTTAATTGCAAATCATTAGGTTAATTAGAGTGTCATTGTCCCCAAAAATTGATAGGGACTGTATCCTGGCAAAAGGACCAAGACATGCCCTTCTCCAGTCTCCACCATTGACTGATGAAGCTCACTTGGCCTTTCGAGCCCAGAAGTCACATCTAGGTGCATTCCAGCAAAAGAGACCACATACTGCTTTGCAAGGGGACTACTATTAAATATTTGAAAAGAATATTGGTCATCCTCATTGGAGCTCCAGACCTCAACCCCAGCTTGAACCTCCAGATGTGCCACACACGCCCGTCTCCCCTGGTTTTCCATTGCGACTAGTCTCATGATCTACCTTCACTGACATTTGCAGGGTCCCAACTAAAGGACAGAGCTCAGGAATTTCAGGCCTTGCAGTGTCCCCATTCCATCCTCTGTGCCACTGGCTACATAAGGGGCAAATAGTAAGGCTAGGAATTTCATAGCAGCTGGGAGTCATGGTTGAGTTTGTGGCCATTCTGCTGGCAGTCTGTCAGAATGACTGGATCATTTGGCTACAATTTTTCTGTTGATTGGCTACAGCAGGACATATTATTTTTCTTTATTTGTCTAAGATCACTAAGCATCTACGTAAACAGGCAAAGGAAAAGGCAGTTGCTGTAACTTTTAGAATAAATTGAAAAATGCACAAATCCCACTTTGATATACTCAAAAGTTCAATTGTCACATACATAAATTAAACAACCCTGTGAAAATAGTGATTTTTTTCAGGAGAATTGCCCAAGAGAAAGTCAATGCCATCCTTTACCTTGTGTTTGATGTCTTGGTCAAAAATATTCTGGTTATGTCATTTGATCTCAGTTATTTTCCACTGAAAGGAGAAGAGTTTAAAAACAGCAAATCCTAACCTGCTGTGTCCTCCTGCCAATAATGAAAACTTCTAGAAGCTGTATGGACCAGCTCATGTTGGGAACTCATCCTGCTCGCTCAATTCTCTTCAGCTAACAGTGGTAGGTCTTGGGAAACCTCATGAACTCAAGATTCAAAATGTCTGGCAGAAGCACAGGATTGCAATCGAAAATATTGTTCCAGGCATTTCAAATTCAGAAATTGAGTATGTTTAAATCATTTTCTTGTAATTTTTTTTTTACTATCTTTATGATGACAACGATCATGGAGGCAAATTTAGGCCTCATTTCACCAATTTTTCAGGCACGAAATAGGTGCTAAATTTACCAATATTGGGTTGCAATCGTGCGAACACAGTGTAAGTGGAAATGAGTCGTGTGCAATATGGATTTGGGCATCCCATAGTCGTCAAAGCACCTGCTTAAAATAAGCATTTAAGGCTACTAAAATATTTAGATCAGGGCCCTTTGACTATTTTGGGATGTTTTTGTGAAACTGGTCTGTGCCAGTGCCCGATTCAATGAGGCTGATATTTAAAGGGATGCACCAGGGCAGAGGGCTGCTGTTTTGAAGTTGGGAAACCCAAATTTAATGGCAGGACATATTTACCATTTTTGGAAATGGTTAGTCGGCCGCAGTCAGCCAGATTGATTAACATCCGGCAGGTGGGAAAGACGACCAATGGCTGGCAGGAGGAAGTTCCGGCATGTCAAAGGAAGGCGTCATATTTAAAGGCCTTCTGAAGCCTTCATACAGGCTGCACACAGAGGGCATTGGAAGGGGTGATGAACAAGGGAGACTGTGCAGGATTGGCTGGAGACAGGGGACGGGTTGCTCCATGGTTCCTGCAGGCAATGGGGGAACAGATAAAGGTGCTTTTCCCTGTGTATGGGTAGAGGAGGCCAGCTAACCTCATGAAGAAGGCATGGCTGGAGGTGGCCAAGGAAGTCAGCAGCTGCGGGGTGGTCGCACAAATGTGGGTGCAGTGCTGGAAGTGTTTCAATGACCTGGTACAGTCTGGCAAGGTAGCATTTATAATAGCAAGCTTGCAATCCTGCATGTCCTAAATGGGATGTGAGGTGAGGTGGCCAATCCGTGCATCAGGCATATCCAGAGACCAGTGTCCACAGTGAGACACAGAGTTGCCTCACACCAGAGGTCCATGGTCAGTCAGAGTTGATGGCTGCAATGCCAAGACTGGATGGTGGCTTGCAGCCCAGCAGCATGATGATGGCAATGGAAAGTGGCACAGGCTGCCGAGCACAACAGGGTTATGGGATGAGTGAAAGTATATGTATGTGTTTGCAGGAGAAGCGCACTCACAATGCTAGGGAGTGGGGAAGAACTCATAGATGTAGTGACTCCGAAGGAAGAGGAGGCAATGGAAATAGTTTGTGTTGCAGCAGAGCAGGCTGTCGCTGAGGGAGAGAATTAGAATTAGAACATTACAGCGCAGTACAGGCCCTTCGGCCCTCGATGTTGCGCCGACCTGTGAAACCATCTGACCTACACTATTCCATTTTCATCCATATGTCTATCCAATGACCACTTAAATGCCCTTAAAGTTGGCGAGTCTACTACTGTTGCAGGCAGGGCGTTCCACGCCCCTACTACTCTCTGAGTAAAGAAACTACCTCTAACATCTGTCCTATATCTATCACCCCTCAACTTAAAGCTATGTCCCCTCGTGTTTGCCATCACCATCCGAGGAAAAAGACTCTCACTATCCACCCTATCTAATCCTCCGATTATCTTATATGTCTCTATTAAGTCACCTCTCCTCCTCCTTCTCTCCAACAAAAACAACCTCAAGTCCCTCAGCCTTTCCTCGTAAGACCTTCCCTCCATACCAGGCAACATTCTAGTAAATCTCCTCTGCACCCTTTCCAAACCTTCCACATCCTTCCTTCCTATAATGCGGTGACCAGAACTGCACGCAATACTCCAGGTGCGGTCTCACCAGAGATTTGTACAGCTGCAGCATGACCTCGTGGCTCCGAAACTCGATCCCCTACTAATAAAAGCTAACACACCATATGCCTTCTTAACAGCCCTATTAACCTGGGTGGCAACTTTCAGGGATTTATGTACCTGGACATCAAGATCTCTCTGCTCATCTACACTACCAAGAATCTTCCCATTAGCCCAGTACTCTGCATTCCTGTTACTCCTTCCAAAGCGAATCACCTCACACTTTTCCGCATTAAACTCCATTTGCCATCTGTCAGCCCAGCTCTGCAGCCTATCTATGTCCCTCTGTAACCTACAACATCCTTCGGCACTATCCACAACTCCACCGACCTTCGTGTCATCTGCAAATTTACTAACCCACCCTTCTACACCCTCTTCCAGGTCATTTATAAAAATGACAAACAGCAGTGGCCCCAAAACAGATCCTTGCAGTACACCACTAGTAACTAAACTCCAGGATGAACATTTGCCATCAACCACACCCTCTGTCTTCTTTCAGCTAGCCAATTTCTGATACAAAGCTCTAAATCACCTTCAACCCCATACTTCCGTATTTTCTGCAATAGCCTACCGTGGGGAACCTTATCAAACGCCTTACTGAAATCCATATACACCACATCCACTGCTTTACCCTCATCCACCTGTTTGGTCACCTTCTCGAAAAACTCAATAAGTTTTGTGAGGCACGACCTACCCTTCACAAGACCGTGCTGACTATCGCTAATGAACTTATTCTTTTCAAGATGATTATAAATCCTGTCTCTTATAACCTTTTCCAACATTTTACCCACAACTGAAGTAAGGCTCACAGGTCTATAATTACCAGGGCTGTCTCTACTCCCCTTCTTGAACAAGGGGACAACATTTGCTATCCTCCAGTCTTCCGGCACTATTCCTGTCGACAATGACGACATAAAGATCAAGGACAAAGGCTCTGCAATCTCCTCCCTAGCTTCCCAGAGAATCCTCGGATAAATCCCATCTGGCCCAGGGGACTTATCTATTTTCACACTTTCCAAAATTGCTAACACCTCCTCCTTGTGAACCTCAATCCCATCTAGCCTAGTAGTCTGAATCTCAGTATTCTCCTCGACAACATTTTCTTTCTCTACTGTAAATACTGATGAAAAATATTCATTTAACGCTTCCCCTATCTCCTCTGATTCCACAGACAACTTCCCACTACTACTCCACTACTACAACTTCCCACTGGGGCGGCACAGTGGCGCAGTGGTTAGCACTACAGCTGCAGGGACCCGGGTTCGATTCTGGGTACTGCCTGTGTGGAGTTTGCAAGTTCTCCCTGTGTCTGTGTGGGTTTTCTCCGGGTGCTCAGGTTTCCTCCCACAAGCCAAAAGACTTGCAGTTTGGTAGGTAAATTGGCCATTATAAATTGTCACTAGTATAGGTAGGTGGTAGGGAAATATAGGGACAGGTGGGGGTGTTTGGTAGGAATATGGGATTAGTGTAGGATTAGTATAAATGGGTGGTTGATGGTTGGCACAGACTCGGTGGGCCGAAGGGCCTGTTTCAGTGCTGTATCTCTAATCTAATCTAGTATCCTTGATTGGCCCTAATCTAACTCTAGTCATTCTTTTATTCCTGATATACCTATAGAAAGCCTTAGGGTTTTCCTTGATCCTATCCGCCAATGACTTCTCGTGTCCTCTCCTTGCTCTTCTTAGCTCTCCCTTTAGATCCTTCCTGGCTAGCTTGTAACTCTCAAGCGCGTTTGGGCGTATAGCCCATAAAGAGCGAGTAACACAATGGATGCAGGCATCAAACCTTCTGATACTGGGACATCACTGCAGGAGTTTCTCAGAGTAATGTCCTTGGCCCAACCATCTTCAGCTGCTTCATCAATGACCTTCTTTCAATCATAAGGTCAGAAGTGGGTATGTTGACTGATGATTGCACAATGTTCAGCACCATTTGCAACTCCTCAGACACTGAAGCAGTCTGCATCCAAATGCAGCAAGACCTGAACAGCATTCAGGTTTGGGCTGATAAGTGGCAAGTAACATTCGTGGCACACAATTGCCAGTCAATGACCATCTCCAACAAGAGAGAATCCAACCATCGGCAGTTGACATTCAGTGGCATTACCATCGCTGAATCCCCCACTATCGACATCCTGGGGGTTACAATTGACCAGAAACTGAACTGGAGTAGCCATATAAATACCATGGCTACAAAAGCAGGTTCGAGGCTCGGAATCCTGTGGCAAGTAAGTCACCTCCTGACTCCCCAAAGCCTGTTCACCATCTACAAGGCACAAGTCAGGAGTGTGATGGAATACTCTCCACTTGCTTAGATGAGTGCAGCTCCAACAAAACACAGGAAGCTCGACACCATCCAGGACAAAGCAGCCCGATTGATTGGCACTCCATCCACAAACATTCACTCCCTCCACCACCGACATACAGTGGCAGCAGTCTGTACCATCTACAAGATACAGGGTAGCAACTCACCAAGGCTCCTTCGACAGCACCTTCCAAACCTGCAACCTCTATCAACCAGAAGGACAAGGACAACAAATGCATGGGAACACCACCACCTGCAAGTTCCCCTCCAAGTCACACACCATCCTGACTTGGAATTATATCACCGTTCCTTCAGTGTTGCTGGGTCAAAATCCTAGAATTCCCTTCCTAACAGGTGTACCTCCCCCACATGGACTGCAGCGGTTCAAGAAGGCATCTCACCACCACTTTCTCAAGGGCAATTAGGGATGTGCATCAAATGCTGGTCCAGCCAGCAACATCCACAATTCATGAACGAATAAAAAAAAGCTACGGCGCCAGGCCCCAAAAGGATGTCTGCCACAGCCACCTCATGCACCAGAGTAGAAAAGGCAGCCTGACTCTACATCAACTGCAGGTATTGGGAGAGCACAATGTAGGATCATAGAGTCATAGAATTGTTACAGCACACAGGAGGACATTTGGCCCATCATGTACATGCTGGCCCTCTTGAACAGCAACTCACCTAGACCCACACCTCCATCTTTTCCCCATCAGGAGAAATGTGTCTATATGAGTGATTTACGTGCCACCCTGGCACGGAGGCCAATGCCCGTTGACAACGAACCCATGGGTGCATTTCCATTGGCCGCCTGGTCTTGAACCTCCTCCAACTCATCCTCCTTGGAGGAGGTGGAGTGCTCAATGTGGTCATCATTCTCCAATGCTATTCCCCTCTCGGAATACCACCATGATACGTTGTCCCCTGATGGGATGTATTGCAGGGCTCCAGATCAATCCAGGCATCTGAACCTCATTATCTGAAGGCTTAATGGTGACCCTTGTAGTCACAGCAGTTGTAGGGGCAATAATGGGGCTTGGGCCTCATTTTCATCGACTCAGCCGGTTTTGAAGACCAACAGGCAACTTGATGGTGAAACGCGATGGAATATCGGGCCACTCCTGCCCTAACAGCTGCACCCAGGTAAGTGAAGATGGGAAGCAACTGGGAAGAGGAGGTGACTGTGGGGTGGACGACAAGGAAAGTGGGGGCAATGGGGTCAGGAGATAGTAGTGACCGGGGAAAGGTAGCAGCAATTGATGGGGAATCAACAGGATTGGGTGGGTGGGTGGTGGGGGGGAATCAGTGGCAATTGCGGGAGAGAGCAGTAGTGGCTGGCATTCATGTTCTTCCTGGCTCCCCACTCAGTTAAGTATATTTGAAAATGTACCTTGTTGGTTGTGGCCTAACAAGCGGGTCTCTATAAGACCCGCTTGTTAGGCCACAACCAACAAGGTCTCTATAAGACCCGCTTGTTCGGCCACACTGGGGATCTCAATCATGAAGTTCTTGTTTGCTTATGCAAAGGGTCTAGCGCCTGTTTCATGTGCGGGCTCCGCATACTGATATTTTAGCCTTTTACCAATATAGCGGGTGGTATATTTCCATCTTGTAATAAATGTGTGTTTCCTGACCGCCATATTGGATGCTTGAAGAAGGTGAAAATCTGGAGGACACAGGATGCCCTAAACCATGCATGTATTCAGGAAACAGACTTTGTAGCTGAATCTGACTGAGAAGCAGTTTGCGAGGTGCCCCGTTTCACAAAGTAAGTAACCACTGAGCGGTCTCATGTATTGCAACATCCACTGGAGCCCCACAGTGGGATAAGAACAGCAATGCCTGTGGCTGTCCGTATGACAGTAGTCCATCATTTCTGTGGCACAGGTTTATTCCTGAGTGACGGGTGACATATACTACATTACATAGTTTGCACTCCACTGCTGCATCAGGGATATGAGGGAAGCACTTTACTTTTATTTGCTTCTCCCAGGAGATTACATGGCTGCGGGGGTGTGGGGGAGATAGGAAATGTCTAGTTCTGATGCTCCAGCTAACATGCGGGTTGGCTTGATGGACCAGTTGGCCTTTTTCTGATCGTCATTTTTGTATGTTTCATATGCACTGCAAGAGGAATCAATTCATCTTGTTCCCCATCAAGGCAATGAAGAAAAGGAAGGAGGTGAGGGCTTTGCCAACATAGTAGTCTTCCCATAGTTGTAAAGCATCATTGGCTGCATGGACATTGCTTTCCATATTCCATGTGAAGACCCAGGGATATGCATGAATAGGAATGGAATTTACTCCCTGAATGTGCAGTCCGTGTGCAATGATAGGGAGCATATTATATTAGTCCATGCCTGGTATCCTGGCAGTAGCCAATATGCCTTTATCCTGCACCATTCCTCACTGCACCCTCTGTTCCCCCAGACCATTGGGTCAGAGGCTGGCTGATTGGAGACAAGATATCCACTGACTCATAACTCCTATCAGGAACCTATAGATTCTGAAAAGCACTACAGTCTGCGTAATACCTTCACCAGATTGCTCATAGAAGAAACCACCGGCTTTCTGATTTAGAGGTTCAGCTGCCTGGATAGGTCTGGATACATCCTGCACTGCAGCCACAATTTAGTCTCTAAGTTCATCGTTGCCTGCTACATTCTTCATAAGTTTTCCCATCAAATGCACTTAGAAATTTGTGTTGCAAACCATCAGTTTTCTTGTGCAAACTGAGCCCTTGAAGTCTTAATCTGTGTCTGCTGTAGCAATATTAGGATACAAGCTCTCCTGCTGGGCTGTCCTATTCCCCAGTTCTTACTCCTGTGCGTGTGTACAGGATGAACCCCAAGTGCAAATCTCTCTTGCTGACCCTGTAGCCGACCCTCTAAAGTACACAGGGTGCCAATCTCTGAAATGATGCATGTTATGTGATGCTTCACCTTCTGAAGGGCTGTCCTCCTCTTCCTCTGCTCACCCTGGGCCCTTTTCAGCTGTTTAACATGGGTGAGGAAGTACAGCAGAGACAGGTGAGTGGCTGCTCAAATTAGAAGCACTTTGTCATACATAGTTTGTGAGGGTCATATTTCATAAAGGAAAGAGGGTAAGATGTGGTGGAGGCAGATTCAATTGAGGCCTTCAAAAGAAAAGTGGATAATTATCTGAGGAGAAAATATTTGCAGGGCTATGGGGAAAAGACAGGGGAGTGGGACTAGGTGAGTTGCTCTTGCAGAAAGCTGGCAAAGACACGTCTGGCTGAATGGCCTCCTTCTGTGCTGTAACCATTCTATGATTCTAAGATGTCAAAAACCATGCAGGACACTGTCAGAATTTCAAGGGATTCAAACTTGATACCAATTGGTTACAGCAAACCTTTCATTAGCACACAGCGGAAATCAACACATTACAGTGGTTAGGCTGTAATTTGCAATTTCAAACAGATCCTGTATCACCTGTTAGGCTACTGGACGGAGTAGTGTGCATTGTCTACTTCCTCACATTCAGCTTCTTTATCCAGGTAGGTGTTAAGTTCCTGCCAGCATTACATCCATCCTTACAAGCCAAGATGTCCTCTCCTTCTTCTAACTCTCTGACTGTTCACAATTCCTCCTTTTTGTACCCTAAAGTGCTGGTCATCTGATTCAGTAAGTCCAATCATTTTTGTCCACAGCAGCTTAAACTCTGGTTTTCCTGGTTAACCAGCAAGTTTACACATTTTGAGTTCAATTGTACATAAGCACTTCCTGCTCCTTTCCAACATTTTGTAGACGCATCCTGTTTTCCTGCCCCTCGTTGGACTAAACCAACAGCCAGCCATTGTTACATTTAATTCATCGATCTTTTACAGACAATAGCAATTGCTGATGTGGCTCACAAGTTGCAGTTATTAATCACAAGCACTTCCCTGAGACCACCATCCTGTTTTGACAGAAGGTCTGTTCAACCATGCAGCCTACATTTTAGAACGATTGCATTTCGAAAACTACTTGAGTTACTACACCCTTAATATTTACTCAGATTACTGCATTATGAAAGACGGGTCCTATCAGCAAATGAATCATAGTCATAACAGCACAGAAGAAAGTCATTCAGCCCATCAAGTCCATACCAGCTCTCTGTAGAGCAATCCAGTCAGTCCCATTCCCCTGCTCTATCCCCATAGCCCCTCCAAATTTTATTTCTCTCAAATGCCCATCCAATTTCCTTTTGAAGTCATTCATTGTTTCCGCTTCCACCACCCTCATAGGCAGAGAGTTCCCAGTCATTACCATTTGCTGCATAAAAAAAGTTCTTCCTCACAATGTCCCTGCAGCTGTTGCCTGAAATCTTAAATTTGTGTCCCCTAGTCCTTGTACCATCAGCTAATGGGAACTACTTTTCTTTATCTACCTTTTCTAAACCTATCATAATGTTGTACCCTCCATCAAATCCCCCCCAATCCCCTTTGCTTCAAGGAGAACAACCCTAAGCTTTTCCACCCTAACCATGTAGCTAAAATCACCAATCCCTGGATCCATTCTGGTAAATCTCCTTTGCACCCCCTCAAGGACCCTCACATCCTAAAGTGTGGTGACTAGAACTGGATGCAATACTCTAATTGTGACCTAACCAGAGCTTTATACAGGTTCAGCATAACTTCCCTGTTTTTGTACTCAATACCTCTATTGATAAAGACATAGATCCCAGATGCTTTGCTAACTATTCTCTCAATATGTCCTGCCACCCATAAAGATCTACGCATATAAACTCCCAGGTCCCTCAGTCCCTGTACATTCTTTGGAACTGTGCCATGAAGTCTATGCTGTTAAAATCACCTCACACTTCTCTTATTATATTCTTTCTGCCACTTGTCTATCCATTCTGCTAGACTATCTATATCCTGTTGTAGTGGATTGACATCATCCTCAACTATTTGGGACTCCTCCAAATTTGGTATCATCGGCAAATTTTGAAATTTTACTCTGTGTTCCAATACCCAAGCCATTTATATCTCAAAAAAGCAATGGTCCTAGCAATGACCCTGGAGGAACACTGCTATTTACCATCCTCCAGTCTGAAAAACAACCATATACTCTGACTCATTATTTTGTCTCTAAGCCATTTTTTTTTATCCAAGCAAACATTAACTCCCCTATTCCATGAGCCTCAATTTTGTTAACCAGCCTTTTATGTGGTACTTTGTCAAACGCTTTCTTAAAATCCACAGATAACATCCATTGCATTCCCTTCATCAACCTTCTCTGTTACTTCACAGAAACTAAAAAACAACTATTAGCAAATTAATCCATGACAATCTTATCCAGCATCTGAAGCAGACAGAAGTTCTCACATCGCATGACATTCATTTTGCTCAAATTCCTTCTGTCCTCAGCTCTGTATTTTGTAGTCATCCACAGTTTAGCTTCGGGAAGCTTGGATAACACGGGATATTGTGAGCCTAGTCAAAAAGAAACAGGAAGCATTTGTAAGGGCTGGAAGGCTAGGAACAGACGAAGCACTTGAGGAATATAAAGACAGTAGGAAGGAACTTAAGCAAGGAGTTAGGAGGTCTAAAAGGGGTCATGAAAAGTCATTGGCAAACAGGATTAAGGAAAATCCCAAGGCTTTTTATACATATATAAAGAGCAAGAGGGTAACCAGGGAAAGGGTTGGCCCACTCAAGGACAGAGATGGGAATCTATGTGTGGAGCCAGAGGAAATGGGCGAGGTGCTAAATGAGTACTTTGCATCAGTATTCACCAAAGAGAAGGACTTGGTGGATGATGAGCATAGGGAAGGGAGTGCAGATAGTCTCAGTCTTCTCATTATCAAAAAGGAGGAGGTGTTGGGTGTCTTGCAAAGCATTAAGGTAGATAAGTCCCCAGGGCCTGATGAGATCTACCCTAGGATACTGAGGGAGGTAAGGGAAGAAATTGCTGGGGCCTTGACAGAAATCTTTGCATCCTCTGGCTACAGGTGAGGTCCCAGAGGACTGGAGAATAGCCAATGTTGTTCCTTTGTTTAAGAAGGGTGGCAAGGATAATACAGGAAATTATAGGCCGGTGAGCCTTACGTCAGTGGTAGGGAAACTATTAGAGAGGATTATTCGGGACAGGATTTACTCCCATTTGGAAACAAATGAACTTATTAGCGAGAGACAGCATGGTTTTGTGAAGGGGAGGTCGTGTCTTACTAATTTGATTGAGTTTTTTGAGGAAGTGACGAAGATGATTGATGAAGGAAGGGCAGTGGATGTTATCTATATGGACTTTAGTAAAGCCTTTGACAAGGTCCCGCATGGCAGACTCGTACAAAAGGTGAAGTCACATGGGATCAGAGGTGAGCTGGCAAGATGGCTACAGAACTGGCTCGGTCATAGAAGACAGAGGGTATCAGTGGATGGGTGTTTTTCTGAATGGAGGGATGTGACTAGTGGTGTTCCGCAGGGATCAGTGCTGGGACCTTTGCTGTTTGTAGTATATATAAATGATTTGGAGGAAAATGTAGCTGGTCTGATCAGTAAGTTTGCGGACGACACAAAGGTTGGTGGAGTTGCGGATAATGATGAGGATTGTCAGAGGATACAGCAGGATATAGATCGGTTGGAGACTTGGGCGGAGAAATGGCAGATGGAGTTTAATCCGGACAAATGTTAGGTAATGCATTTTGGAAAGTCTAATGCAGGTGGGAGTTTTACAGTAAATGGCAGAACCCTTAGGAGTATTGACAGGCAGAGAGATCTGGGCGTACAGGTCCACAGGTCACTGAAAGTGGCAACGCAGGTGGATAAGGTAGTCAAGAAGGCATACGGCATGCTTGCCTTCATCGGTCGGGGCATAGAGTATAAAAATTGGCAAGTCATGTTGCAGCTGTACAGAACCTTAGTTAGGCCACACTTAGAATATTGCGTGCAATTCTGGTCGCCACACTACCAGAAGGATGTGGAGGCTTTGGAGAGGGTCCAGAGGAGGTTTACCAGGATGTTGCCTGGTCTGGAGGGCATTAGCTATGAGGAGAGGTTGGAAAAACTCGGATTGTTTTCACTGGAACGACGGAGGTGGAGGGCGACATGATAGAGGTTTACAAAGTTATGAGCGGCATGGACAGAGTGGATAGTCAGAAGCTTTTTCCCAGGATGGAAGAGTCAGTTACTAGGGGACATAGGTTTAAGGTGCGAGGGGCAAAGTTTAGAGGGGATGTGCGAGGCAAGTCTTTTACACAGAGGGTGGTGAGTGCCTGGAACTTGCTGCCAGGGGAGGTGGTGGAAGCAGATACGTTAGCGACGTTTAAGAGACATCTTGACAAATACATGACTAGGAAGGGAATAGAGGGATATGGGCCCCGGAAGTGCAGAAGGTGTTAGTTTAGGCAGGCATCAAGATCGACACAGGCTTGGAGGGCCGAATGGCCTGTTCCTGTGCTGTACTGTTCTTTGTACATTTCATCTCACATTTTACATAACAATTTGCAAACTACAATTTATTTTTACACATATTATTGCTAAATACTTAGTAAAAATAGAGAAGAGTAAGCTTATTCCATCCCCTTACAACACGTCCTCAAGGCTCATTAGTCATTACGCTTATGATGCGCCCCTGCTTACAATATCCAAGACGTTGCCTTCAAGTGGGCACAGTATGTGGATGGACACTTGTTTTCCTCATGCCAATTTATCCTGCAAGAAAGAAGGAAGTGTATTAGTGGTAGCCTAATGAGATGTTTTGATGATATGCATGTCAATAGTGTGAGAAGTGTGTGAAAGATGGTACAGATGTGAGGAGAATAGGGACATAATAGTGAGGATAGTAGCAGGTATGGAATGTTGCTAAAGCAGGTGGAGTGAAATGTGCTGCAGCAATTAAGGAGATTGATGGAAAGCAAGGGAGTGAAGGATTGTGAGTGTTCGGTAGTTTAGGTAGTTTGGGGCACTAAGAGGAAGTCTATTTTCTTAACCAACCAAATAAATAGTGTCATAATTGTCCTGAAAACAAAACACCTGCCCTTTAATGCCCACCTGGAGATCATATTACCACATTTGTATAGAGTCAGGTGGGTGTAGCCCACTATAATGCTTCATTACGAACAACCTCTGCACCAAACCCAACTCTACTTAATACTGCCATTTTATTAGTGGTGGTGTGAGGAGCGCAATGATATCCCTGAGACATTGAGAAGGATAATTTATTTGCTGGAGCTGAATGTTGTGTTGCTTTGTGTGCACATTGATTTCAGTGGTTTGGTGCTCTGGAAATCAAGACTTTTCCTCTGCATTTAATTAGCTCTACAAAAAGTGCAGCTTTGAATCAGAGACATGAATTTTATAATGGAAATCCTTGTCCTCCTATGTTTTTTTGAAGCGGAAGAGAACGTGGATATAGAAATAGCTGGATTGTAGGCAATTAGATTGAGCCATCACAGAAGATGTTTATTTCCTACATGTAGATATGCATTCTATAGGATTAATGGATCAAGAAGGTGTTATTTAGATTTCTCTGCATGTCACTGCTTCAGAAAGCTGTGCTTCCCTTCAGGAAATTGAGAAGAAATGTGAACTTCTGTCTGAAGACCTACGTCCCACTTCCATCAGGAGAACAGAATTACCTCTACCAGTCAAAGTCGTCACTGCCCTGAATTTCTTTCCAACTCCATTCTTCCAGACAACATCTGGTGACCTTTGCCACAATAATCTGGCAGTTACTCACCTTTGCATAAAGCAGTGTGCTGATGCTATCTACACACATGTACTCCATTTCCTTTCCAATGGAACCTAATAAATAGACAGAGAGAGAGAACTTTTCAGTTTCACAGATTGTTGGGTTTTCCATAGGTGTAAGAAACAATTGACAATGTGTGTGGCGTTCAAATCTCAATATGAGCAGTCCCTCAATTTCATGAACAGAAAAGTCTCTAAATCTAGCAATCATCTTACCCTTCACACTAACGCTTGCTACCCAGGAAGCAATCATGACAATTTCATCATGTGCTAATCCAACAGATAAGCCCTCAAAGCCATGTGACAGGATGGTTGAATGGCCATCAGAGCTATCCCTTGCAGTATTGGTTTATAATTCCAGTAAGGCTTTTATGGACAGAAAGAAAAAGCACATATAATAAGATCCATTGCATTACAAGAAATGTGATAGATCAGACTATAGCTATTCTAAACTTTTGTTTTAGGTGTCTGTAAATATGATGAAGGCCTGCAATAAAGTCCAGAAACCTTCTTTATAATCATTGTAGCTCTTCATAGTGTGTAATATAATGAAGAAAGGCTTGCTGTAATTGGAGGGGATAATGAAGATGAGGGAGGTGAATGGGGGAAATCACCTTCATCCCCAAAGCATAAAGAGGGAATACTGAAAGGAGAGGATGTGAAACAGGACAACCTGCAGCCAGAGAAAGGAGATAACTTATAGACAACTGCTTTTAATGAATAAAAGATGATATCAAATAAATTCACTTCATTTCAGCCGGTTTTACATTATACTCCTTCACAAAGTTCTTAATTGTGAAAGAGTTCTGCCTATTTCCTCATTAGGTAGAAGTCTATATTTACCCTGCCATCATCGAATTCCAAAAAGTTGCAAGCAAACACAGAAAGGAACTCAGAACTTAAAGTGGTCAAGTCATGTTAACTTTCCATAACAAAATTCACAAAAAGGTGCAAAGAAGTCTATTTACCCTATCACTTCTTGACACCATATTGTTACTGCCACGTGGTGAGGGGTGTGCGAGGTTCCCACTATTCAACTCCCACCTGACTGCTGCAAGTGTTTTTTGTTACTAGGGCTCAACCCTTTTCATAGAATCATAGAAAGTTTAGGCACCGAAAGAGGCTACTTTGCCCAGGGTGTCGGTGCCGGACCAAAAACTATACACCTCTTCTAATCCCACCTTCCAGCATTTGGTCCATAGCCCTGCAGATTACAATACTTGAGGTGCATATCCGGACTCCTTTTGAATGAGTTGAGGGTCTCTGCCTGAACTACCCTTTCAGGCAATGAGTTCCAGACCCCCACCACCCACTGAGTGGAAAGGTTTTTCCTCATCTCCCCTCTAAATTTTCTACCAATCACTTGAAATCTATGCCCCCTCATCACTGACCTCTCTGCTAAGGTGAATACACCCTTCACCTCCTCTCTATCCAGGCCCCTCACAATTTCATACATCTCAATTAAATCTTCTCTCAGCCTTCTCTGTTCTAAGGAGAAGAACCCCAGCTTACCTAGTCTTTCCTCATAGCTGCATTTTTCCAGTCCTGGCAACATCCTCGGAAATCTCCTCTGTACCTTCTCTAGTTCAATTACATCTTTTCTGTAAAGAGGTGACCAGAACTGCACACGGTACTCAAGTTGTGGCCAAACCAATTAGTTATAGGGCGGCACAGTGGCGCAGTGGTTAGCACCGCAGCCTCACAGCTCCAGTGACCTGGGTTCAATTCTGGATACTGCCTGTGTGGAGTTTGCAAGTTCTCCCTGTGTCTACGTGGGTTTCCTCCGGGTGCTCCGGTTTCCTCCCACATGCCAAAGACTTGCAGGTTGATAGGTAAATTGTCCATTATAAATTGCCCCTAGTATAGGTAGGTGGTAGGGAAATATAGGGACAGGTGGGGATGTGGTAGGAATATGGAATTAGTGTAGGATTAGTATAAAATGGGTGGTTGATGGTCGGCACAGACTCGGTGGGCCGAAGGGCCTGTTTCAGTGCTGTATCTCTAAACTAAAACTAAACTAACAGTTCCAGCATAACCTCCCTGCTCTTGTATTCTCTACCTCGGCTAATAAAGGAAAGGATTCCATATGCCTTCTTAACCACCTTATTGACCTGGCCTGCTACTTTCAGGGATCTGTGGACATTCACTCCAAGGTCCCTCACTTCCTGTACACTCCTCAGTATTTTCCCATTTATCATGTATTCCTTTGCCTTCTTTGACCTCCCCAAATGAATCACCTCACCCTTCTCCAGGTTGAATCCCATTTGCCACTTTTCTGCACATCTGACCAGACCATCAATATCTTCCTGCAGTCTACAGCTATCCTCCTCGCTATCTACCACACGACCAATCTTGTGTCGTCTGCAAATCTCTTGATTATGCCCCCTACATTTACTTCCAAATCATTAATATATACCACAAAAAGCAGGCGACCCAGTACTGAGCCCTGCGGAACACCACTGGAAACAGCTTTCCAGTTGCTAAAACACCTGTCAACAATTACCCTTTGTTTCCTGCCACTGAGCCAACTTTGTATCCACCTTGCTGCATTTCCCTGGATCCCAAGGGATTTTTATTTTTTTAACCAGTCTGCCATGTGGGATCTTGTCAAAAGCCTTGCTAAAATCCATGTCGACTACATCAACTGCACTACCCTCATCTAACTTCCTTGTTACTTCTTCAAAAAAATCGATCAAGTTGGTCAAACAAGATCTTCCCTTCACAAATCCATGCTGACTATCCTTGATTAACCTGTGCCTTTCTAAGTAATAGTTCATCCTGTCTCTCAGAATAGATTCCAATAATTTGCCCACTACTGAGGTTAGACTGACTGGCCTGTAATTATTCGGTCTATCCTTTGCTCCCTTTTTAAACAGAGATACAACGTTAGCAATTTTCCAATCCTCCAGCACCACACCTGTATCCAGTGAGGACTGGAAAATGATGGTCAGACCTTCTGCTATTTCCTCTCTTGCTTCTTTTAACAGCCTAGGGTACATTTCATCCAGCCCTGCTGGTTTATCAACTTTCAAGGATGCTAATCTCATTAATACTTCCTCTCTCCCTATGTTTATCCCATCCAATACTTCACAATCCTCCTCCTTAACTACATTATCTGCATCGTCCCCCTCTTTTGTGAAGCCAGATGCAAAGTATTCATTACGAACCATACCAACATCTTCCGCTCCTACACATAGGCTACTTTTTTGGTATTTTATGGGCCCTACTCTTCTCCTTAGTTATCCTCTTACTCTTAATGATTTGATAAAACATCTTTGGGTTCACCTTGATTTTGCTCGCCAATATTCTTTCCTGACCTCTCTTTGCTTTCCTAATTTCCTTTTTGATTTCACCCCTCCACTTTCCATACTCCTCTCGGCTTTCTGTCGTATTGCGTTCTCAGTGTCGGACATAAGCTTTCCTTTTCTGCCTTATCTTACCCCGTAAGCTCCTTGACATCCATGGGGCTCTAGATTTGGCCCTCTCACCCTTTTTCTTTGTGGGAGCTTGTTTACTCTGAACCCCTTGAATCTCCCTGTTACGACCAGGTGAGAAGGGTCTAGGGGCTCCCGCTCAGCCATTGCCTGGTTTAACCATAACAGTGGTTAATTTTTAAAACCCAGTGTTTTTAGCTCCCCCTCAGTGAATCCTTGTTCACCGCTTTCCAATTGTAAGGCAAATAAATCAATTCAGACAGGTTTTCTTAGATTTTAAACCAGAAAGGTAGAAGTTTATAAAACTTAAACTCTAATCAGGTTAACAATTACGAATATGCACGTGACCACGCTAGCATGCATACGCGATAAACACACACACGGATAGAGACAGAAAAATTAGAAAAAAATAAAGGGGAAACGTTTGAGGCAATAGATGGGTTTCTATTTTACAGTCCTTTGAGTTTGCTGTGAATTCTTTGGTTGTCAGTCATACTTACAATTTGTTGGGGCCCAGTGCATGCTTCAACTTGTTTCGAGGTCGGAGTCTTTTCTCTTTTGTGGTTTACGTGTCTTCCGTGGGTCTGGTGGCTTGGGAGAAAATGAGAGAGAGAGAGGCTTCCTTGTTCCAGGTTCCAGTTCAAAACTACCTTCTGCCTCTTTCTCTGTGACACAATTCAAACAATCCCAGGTTGCCCAGCAGTTTAGTCATGTGACTAGCTGGTTTGACCACTTCTGTTTGTGGATTCTGCCATCTTAGCAGTCATCCTGGAATATGAGCTTCCTCACCTTCAATCTGGTGATCTAAGTCCATTTTGGGTTAAGTGGACTAGGGAATAGTCCTTTATCTCTCCAAGCACTGTCTGTTAGTATGCAAAAGTTTTTCCTGCCAAGCGTCTCGTGATTTTTTTTTTTAACAAGTCCTTTCTTCACTCCAGCAACAATTTAAAATCAATGTTCATATGACAAAATTAATATGCCTCATTTTTGGCAGGTGGGGGTCTGCATGACACTCCCCTCTGAATGCCTCCCACTGTTCTGACACTGATTTACCTTCAAGTAGCTGTTTCTAGTCCACTTTCGCTAAATCACTCCTCAGTTTGGTAAAATTGGCCTTGCCGCAATTGAGAACTCTAACTCCTGTTCTATCTGTCCTTTTCCATAATTATGTTAAAACTGACTGAATTATGATCACTACCATCAAAATACTCTCCCACTGCCACGCCTTCCACCTGTCCATCTTCATTTCCTAAAACTAAGTCTAAAACTGCGCCCTCTCTCGTTGGACTTGCTACATACTGGGCAAAAAAGTTCTCCTGAATGCACCTCAAGAATTCTATTCCCTCAATTCCCTCAATTCCTTTCACACTAAAACTATCCCAGTTAATAGTGGGGTAGTTAAAATCCCCTACTATTACTGCCCAATTGTTCTTGCACTTCTCAGAGATTTGCCTACATATCTTCTCTTCTATCTCCCTCTGACTGTTTGGGGGTCCATAGTACACTCCCAGCAGTGTGATTGCCCTTTTTTGTTCCTTAGCTCAATCCATATGGCCTCATTTGATGAACTTTCCAACATGTCATCCCTCCTCACAGCTGTTTCCTTGACCAAAATTGTTACTCCACCTCCTTTGTTATCCCCCTCCCTATCGCGTCTGAAAACCCTATAACCAGGAACGTTGAGCTGTCATTCCTGTCCCTCCTTAATCCATGTTTCTGTAATAGCTATATCATACTGCCACGTTTCTATCTGTGCCCTCAGCTCATCTGCTTTATTTGCTATACTCCTTGCATTGAAATAAATACCCTTGAGCACTGCCAAACTCTTTTGTATTTTCTAACCTTTGTTTCCTCTGTCTTCCAGACTCATCCACTAATTTGCTGCCTTCCATTCTCATTTCTGATTTTGTCCCAACTGAGTCTACCCTCAGGTCCCCATCCCCCTGCCAAACTAGTTTAAACCCTCCCCAACAGCACTAGCAAAACGTGCCGCAAGGAACTCTGTCCTGGCTCTGTTCAGGTGCAACCCGTCCAGCCTGTACAGGTCCCATCTCCCCCAGAACTGGTCCCAATGTCCCAGGAATCTAAAGCCCTCCCTTCTGCACCCTCTTTCCAGCCACGTATTCATCTGTCTTATCCTTCTATTTCTATACTGGGTGTAACCCGGAGTTAACTACTTTTGAGGTCCTGCTTGCTAATTTCTTACCTAGCTCCCTAAATACTGACTGCAGGACCACATCCCTCTTTCTACCATGTCATTGGTTCCGATGTGGATCACGACTGCTGGCTGTTCACCCTCCCCCTTCAGGATGCTCTGCAGCCGCTCAGTGACACCCTTGACCCTGGCACCAGGGAGGCAACACACCATCCTGGATTCACATCTGCAGCTACAGAAATGCCTGTTTGTTCCCCTGACTATTGAATCACCTATCACTATGGCTCTTCCAGTCTTACTGTACCCCACTGCGCAGCTGAGCCACCTATGGTGCCATAGACTTGGCTCTGGCTGCACTCCCCAGGTGAAGCATCACTTTCCTCAGTATTCAGAACTGAATACTTGTTGGAGAGGGGGATGAACTCAGGGGTCTCCTGCACAACCTGCCTGATTCTTTTTGACTGCCTGGTGGTCACTCATTCCCTCTCTCCCTGCATACTCTTAAGCTGTGGGGTGACCACATCTATAAATATGCTATCCACATAGCTCTCATCCTCGTGAATGCACTGCAGTGTCACCAGCTGCCGCTCAAGTTCCAAAACCCGGAGCTCAAGTTGCCGCAATTGACAACACTTGCTGCACAAATAGTTCTCCAGGATGCGGGAAGTATCCTGGAGCTCCCACATGGCACAGGAGGTGTGCTCTCGAGGTTGAAGCACCCCTGCCATTCCTTTATTTATTAGTTAACCCTTTGTTACTGCTAAAGAAAACCTTACCAATACTACAACACCTTAGAATTATTAATAAAACCTTACTGGTACTGATAAATCCTACTGAAAGTCAATACAGTTCACTAGTTAAAATAAACCTTACTCAAAAAAATACTCACTTCTTCAAAATACTCACCAGCTACTTACTTGTTCTAAAGTTATACTTTTCTTGATTACACAGATATGTAAACCTTCCTACTGGTAATAGACCTTACCAATGCTAATAAAGCTTACCAATTCTAATAAACCTTACTACTATTAGTAAACCTTACAAATACTGATAAACCCTAATAATACTTAATACAGCTTATTTATTTATTTTTTTATTTAGAGATACAGCACTGAAACAGGCCCTTTGAGTCTGTGCCGACCAACAACCACCCATTTATACTAACCCTACAGTAATCCCACATTCCCTACCACCTACCTACACTAGGAGCAATTTACAATGGCCAATTTACCTATCACCTGCAAGTCTTTGGCGGTGGGAGGAAACCGGAGCACCCGGCGAAAACCCACGCGGTCACAGGGCAAACTTGCAAACTCCGCACAGGCAGTACCCAGAATTGAACCTGGGTCCCTGGAGCTGTGAGGCTGCGGTGCTAACCACTGCGCCACTGTGCCGCCCATTAGCTTATGTATTAAGTTGTCTGAATTTGAGCGAATACACTCCCTGCTGGTCTCTCTCTTTCACTTTATTCTAAATTATAAAATCTGCTTTAGTTTTTAGGTTGAATGATACAGAATCGATCAAGTCTTATTTTATATTTGATTGATTGAGTTGAAGATAAATTAAAAGTATACTCACCCCAGCTGCTTTCTGTTCCCCTGTTCTCTCTGTCGACTGTGATGTCACTCTGATGTCACTTTTTGATTTTTCCCCGGCTCTGCCCCCGCTGCTCGCTCTCTCTCTCTCTCTGGTCTCCGACTGTCCTTTTGGCGCACTTTTTAAAGCTCTGCTCCCGCCGTGCTCTCTCTCTCTCTCTGTCTCTCTCTCTCTGGTCTCCGACTGTCCTTTTGGCATGCTTTTGTGTTTTATTTGTCAAATAAACAGACAGCGACAGGTTTTCTTGAAGGTTTAAAATAGAAGATTAATTATTTATTGAGCAATATGCCTAATCCCGAAATTGTTGCAAATTCAACACATTCACTTTTGTGTGCGCACACACACACACACGCAAGAGGCAATTAGAGAGGAAAAGTGGTAAGTGGTTTTCAAGTGAAGTAGGGTTTCACGGTTCATGAATTCTCTTGGAAGTCAAGTTCTCGTTGGTTGCAGGCCTGAGGTGTTTGTAGGTTTCTCTCTTGGTTGAAAGTTCAGTTTCAAGACAGAGGATCACTTCCAATTCACTGCTGCTTAAGTTTAAAATGTAAAATTTACCACAGGGTGCCTTCCTTTCTGGCTTGCTAGATTTTCTCCCAGCTCTTAGCTGGACAATCTTTTTGGTGATGTTTCTTTCTGGGAGTCTCTCTCTCTCTCTTTCTCTCTGTTTCAAGGGCTTCCTTTTGAAGGTAAAGGTTTGTCACATCAGATTCTGGTAGATCTCTTTGGTCTCTCCCCCATGGTGATCACACAAAGGCCTAGGATGAGAATAATCTGGTTATGATGTTTCCACTTCATACCTTTTTGTTTCAGTAGAATCTATTAAATTCAGGACTGTTTCAGGATGGGTGTAATTGACACTTCTCAAGCTGTTTAGGTATCCTTTGTTCTAAACAGACAGTGTTGCAATGTTCAAATACACATGTGTCCATCTTTTGCAGCATTGTCTATTTAAAAAAAAAAGTAAAGTCAATTTTTATAACTCTTCAGTTTGAATCTGTATTTTTTCATCTTCACACTTCTCGTAAGAGTGACACCTCCCCCAAAATGGAAAAGATGAAATTCCTCGGATTTCATTTTTTAATTCATTTTTTTTGAAAGAAGGAAGATATTGGGTCACACCACAGTACACATTCATTTACACCTCAATCTTACAGCTGCTACACCTGGCATTGCTTGTAACAGCTATTTCTTGTTCAAGTTTGGAGTTTTTTCATCAACCTTCCTTTAAATGAGGTACCATTAAAAAATTGTATTCCTTTTGGTTACATTGTTGTCCAATGGGGTTGGAGTTTCTCTATCATCAATTTGTAGTACTTTGGGAATGTTAATCTCAATAAGCATGTGGTTGTTGGTGAAGTTTGTCATGCAAATTTCCATTACTGCATTGTTCCAGGCTGGTGGCAAGTTTCCTTGTCTGTACAAGCTTTAACTCCTTAACTGCTGTTTCCTCAACATATGGCGTTAACAATTCAAGTTCTGGCACATTGATAGTTCTTATCTCTGGGGTAATAGTGGGTGATAAATTGCTTTTTTAACCCCTCTAAGGCGTCTGCGATTTCTTCCTTTCCTTTGTTCTTGCTGAGTTCTGAATTGAAATTATCTTTGGATTTGGGAACCTGATCATTTGATTCTTCAGTGGGTAGATCCACACTGATCTCACTTAGTTTTCTTGTGATTTTCACAAGTGCTGTTTACTTTAGGGCATTTTACTTTTCCTTTTCCTTTTACTTCAGGGATAGGTCTTTCCCTAATCTGCCCCATGACCTCTGGGACCCTACTGCTTCTGCTACACTCCCCTGTGGCACTTCAACTATGTGAGGCATCTCCGTCATGCTTGGCTTGCCTGTTTCAGAACTTTCCTTGTCCCTATTTAAATCTTTAAAGAAGGTTTCAGCTAACTATATCTCTGGTGATTTTCCTTCAACCTTTGCTGCTTTTATCTTAGCTCCCTTAAATCTTTCTGACTCTATCTTGGCCCTTTTAAATTTCACTGGATCTGTCTTGGCCTTTTAAAATTCTACTGGCTTTCCTTTAGCCTTTTTAATCTTTACTGGCCCTAATGCCCCCTGTGGGATATTTGGGACTTTGCCAGCCCTCTGCAGCTGTGCAGAGTTTTCTTTGCTCACTTCAATTCACTGCTGTATATGTTGAAAATGTAGAATTTACTGCAGGGCGTCCCTTTTGGATTTTTTTCCAGCTCTTAGTTGGACAATCTTTTTGGTGATGCTTCTTTCTGGGTGTCTCTCTCTCTCTGCCACGAGGGCTGCCTTTTTAAGGTAAAAGTTTGTCACATCAGATTCTTGTAGGAAGCTTTTTGGACTCTTGCCCATGGTGATCACACAATGGCCCAGGATGAGAATAATCCAGTTATGATGTTTCCGCTTCATACCTTTTTTGTTTCAGTAGAACCCATTCAATTCAGGAATGTTTCCGGATGGGTGTAATTGACACTTCTCAACCTGGTTAGGAATCCTTTGTTCGAAACAGACAGTGTGGCAATGTTCGAATACACATGTATATACACATCTTTTGCAGCCTTATCCATTTTTAAAAAAAATGGTAGAGTCAGTTTTTATAACACTGCAGTTTGGGTCTGTATTTCTTTCATCATCGCACATCTCATAAAAGTGATAATATCTACCTTCTGTGCTAGTTAACTTACTTGTTCGAGCTCCTCATCTGCTACTTCTATGAGATGCTTCCTGTGGTGATGTTAAGCTGCAGGTGGCTGGGATGGTTCTCCTGGAACTTTAGAAGTCTGAGGTAGCTCTTGTCCAAATGAACTGCTGTCCCAGAGTGGTGAGCTTCTGGCAGCTTTTCTCTTGCAATGCCGAGGAGTGTTAGGCCTATATCTGAAGATTCCTCATGTGTTGGCATTAAAGAAAGAAGAAAAAACTTGCATTGATAAAGCACCTTTCATGATCTCAGGCCCTCTCAAAGGGCTTTACAGTCCTTCTACTCATGAATACATGTCATTTTTGTTTAAGGAAACCATTATAGTACTTGGAGAAAGCACATAAATCTGGCACTATGGAAGGTATTTTAACCGTCCCCACACCTTGTAACTCGATAGGAACAGTAGGGTAAGGGCTAAGATGGCAGGGAGGTTTGCTGCCCCACAATTTTAACTAGTCTGAAATCAGGCATGGGAAGTTTAGCCACCCCAGAAGAGCAAGGACCTAAGTTAACTAGCCAAGTTACATCCCCATGATAACATTGGGACATTCACGCCATTTTAACCATGAGCCTGATTAAGGGCTGCATGATCTCAAACCTGCTACCAAAAATTGGTACAGTGCTTTTTATTTACTTTTGAATGCCTTTTTGTGGGCCAGTAGGTGCAGCAATGCAGATCCTGGCCCCAAAAGGAAACCTTGGGTCTCCTCTGCCAGGTGTTTTCCACCCCTCGGATTGTAGATTGCCCTGATTTTCTGCCTCAACGTCCCCCCACATTCCTGGCTTATCTTACCAAGCATTGTTTCTATAGGTCACTGGCTGCAGCATGAGCTGAGGCCAAATTTGACTCTTGCCTGCCAGTGGTGGCACCATTCCTGCCATCTTTGAGTGGGTATCAGTGTCCAAGTTATATTTTGTTAGGCCTCCCGCTCCAGGGGTCCCTGCTTCAATCCCTGCACCCCTGAGTACTAGGAGCTTTGCCCAGCCATTACCAACCTTCTGCTCCAGTCTTGCTATCTACCACAGCTGTCTTGTCAGTTATTATTGCTTACCAGCAAAGTTCTTGTTCTGTGTGGGAATTCAGGGTTTTTGGTTATGTTCAGTTGCATTACTTCTGCCTGTCCCATTTATGGTTCTCTGGAATTGATTTTGTGCATCTTTTTCCTTTGCAGGTAGAGAACACAGGGTTAAAGAAACATCAGTAGTATAGACATTTGTTTTCCCTATGGCTTGCATCCCATGATGATGATATCTGCAGGTGCAATTGTCTCTTTAAATCAACTGCCCCATCAGGCCATGTGAGTCCATAGATTGGTTGTGAGTTAACATGCTTCTTCGCTGTTACCGAAGGTTCCTCTTTACGGATATCAGTTTGCGGTATCCACAGATTAATGACACAGAAAGAGAATGAAAGGTAAGGAGGTAAATGAAGCCTCTGTCATTAGTATTGAACATGTTTTGGGAACAGTGCCTTGACTTACCTTAAGCACCCTTCTGAGATAATTGAATCCTCTTCCCACACTGTGTGGAAATTCTTAAGGTGATAGAGCTTACAGGGACTGCTTCAGCAATCTCTCTTTATAGAGCCTGAACCATACTCTATTGGGACTTCCTGCTCCCAATTCTCAACCATCTTGCCCTTTTAACCCTTAGCTTGTTGTCTTATTGTTTTCTTCAGCAATAAGGTGCCAAACAATTTTGAGCTGAATGACAGTTAAATACTGGGCTCTTCATTGTGAAAAAACAAGTTGACAAGAGATCTCTATCATACATGTGTGACTAGGTGTCTAAGATGACTCCAACTGCTCCATCACATGTTGGTTGACATCACTTCCTGTGATGACGTATGAAGTACACAAACTGTTGAAGTGATATCACAACATAGTCAACCTGTAAAACATCAATGGGTGTATTTGAGAATCTGGGAGCCCCTTCTAATGCTGGCTTCTCCCTTCAAGAGGGTGCTGCTCTTTCACTCATTGTTTCTCTAGCTGTCCAATAAGTCACAGCCCCCTTTAATTATTTGCAAAATATAAAGTGCTGCAAGAACACTCGATTTCTCTCTCTCCAATGGCAATAGCCCACTGAGGAGGAACATTACTGCTCCTGTCCCTCCTTGCATATATAATCCTGGCCTCTCTAAAGGAGAAAGCAATCAGTTAATGTCGGGAGTCATCTGGGGCAGCAAAAGTCCCACTCTACCATTAACCCACCCTCAACAGGAGAATCGTGTCCATAGTTTTTTTATGCTTAGTATTAGTAGCTTCATGGTTCTTGCTATTGCAAACTTATACATCTCCTACCTGTTCAGCTGTGAGTTTTGTCTGCTTTAAGGATTTAAAATGAGACACTCAAGTGTGTATTTGTATATTGATTGATGCTAGATATATCACTTACAAAAATAGATTAGTCATAGAATGGTTACAGGACAGAAGGAGACCATTCAGCCTGTTGTCTCTGCAAGAGCAACTCAGCTAGTCCCACTCCTCCATCTTTTCCCCGTAGCCCTGCAATTTTTTTCTCATCTGATAATTATCCAATTCCCTTTTGAAAGCCATGATTGAATCTGCCTCCACCACACTCTCAGGCAGTGCATTCCAGATCCTAACCACTCGCTGTGTAAAGATTTTCCTCATGTCACTGTTGGTTCATTTGCTATTCAACTAAATTAGTTTTCTCTGGTTCTCGACCCTTCTGCAATAGGAATAGGTTTTCCCTATCTACTCTGTCCAGACCCCTCATAATTTTGAACACCCCTATCAAATCTCCTCTCAACCTTCTCTACTCCAAGGAGAACAACCCCAGCTTCTCCAATCTACCCATGTAACTGAATCCCTTATCCCTGGAACCATTCTCATAAATTTTTTCTACACCATCTCTAAAGCCTTTACATCCTTCCTCGTGTGGTGCCCAGGATTGAATACAAGACTCTAATTGAGGCTAAACCAGTTCTTTATAAAGGTTCATCATAACGTCCCTGCTTTTGTATTCTATTCCTCGATTTATAAAGCCCAGGATCCTGTATGCTTAGTTAACTCTTTCCAGGTTCCTCTGTTCCTGTATCCCCTTTAGAATTGTATCCTTTATTTGATATTGCCTGTCCTCATTCTTCCTACCAAAATGCATCACTTCACACTTCTCTGAATTAAATTTCATCTGCCACATGTCCGCCAATTCCACCAGCCTGTCTATATCCTCTTGAAGTCGAACACTCTCAAAAAACAAAGAACAAAGAACAGTACAGCACAGGAACAGGCCATTGGGCCCTCCAAACCTGCGCCGATCATGATGCCTGTCTAAACTAAAACCTTCTGCACTTCTGGGGTCCGTATCCCTCTATTCCCATCCTATTCATGTATTTGTCAAGATGCCTCTTAAACGTCGCTATCGTACCTGCTTCCACCACCTCCCCCGGCAGCAAGTTCCAGGCACTCATCACCCTCTGTGTAAAAAACTTGCCTCAGACATCCCCTCTAAACTTTGCCCCTCGCACCTTAAACCTATGTCCCCTAGTAACTGACTCTTCCACTCTGGGAAAAAGCTTCTGACTATCCACTCTGTCCATGCCACTCATAACTTTGTAAACCTCTATCATGTCGCCCCTCCATCTCCGTCGTTCCAGTGAAAACAATCCGAGTTTATCCAACCTCTCCTCATAGCTAATACCCTCCAGACCAGGCAACATCCTGGTAAACCTCTTCTGTACCCTCTCCAAAGCCTCCACATCCTTCTAGTAGTGTGGCGACCAGAATTGTACACAATATTCCACGTGTGGCCTAACTAAGGTTCTGTACATTTCACACTACTGCCACTATTCAGGTAGGAGTACATAAATCCTAAATCTCCCTAGAAACTGTTAGCAGTTGATTTTTTGTATACCAAATAATCATCTAATCAGAGCACACACAGAAAAATTGGGCAGGGTGGCTCACATACACATAATGGGCCTGGCTGTTTTTTCCATCTATTTAAATTGATGGATGGACATCAGGTGGGCTTCATTATAGGCATGTGATCCTTCTCTTCTGATTTTCTTGTGCACTCTACCCAAGTAATTATTTCACCTCTAAGTGCAAAGGGTGAAAATCACGATCAACCTGCCTCACAGTTTCTCTTGTTTACTTCAATACTCCCTTGATTTGCAGGCTGCTTCCTTCTGGTTATTTCTAAGGCTGTCAGACTGGTTTTCGTGCAAGTTACTGTGTCATCTGGGTGACAGCCAAATTCTCCTCCTAACTTTGACCCCCAAACTGGCTGAGATTTAACTGCCACCCAGGACCCTGTGGGCTGATGTGCTGTTGTGCTACTCTGCGATTGACCCCCCCCCCCACCCCACCCTCCCCTCTCCAGCTGGAGTCACTCTGCTACTGTGTTGCTGACCCTGCTGGCTGGAGTCTTTGTGTAGCTGACCACCTCCACCCACCCCACCCCACCCCAGCTGGTGTCACTCTGCTACTGTGCTGCTGAATCCCCTGGCTTGAGTCTCTGTGCTGCTGACTCCCGACCCCTTGTCCCCTACCCCACCTGGAGTCTCTGTGCTGTGACTATGCCCTCATAAGGCCAGGAGCTGACTGGAAACCAAGAGCGACCATGCCAGGCGGAAGACAGCGGGTGGTCCCACGGTTCAGCGATGACTTTCTGCAGATTTTCCTCCAGGCTGTAAGGGAAAGGCGGGAGCTCCTCATCCCAAGGGACAGCAGGAAGAGACCCACCTGCCTGACCAAGCAAGCCTGGATGGAGATGGCAGAGGTCAGCAGCCATGAGATCACCTTCCGAAACAGGTTCCAGTACCGCACAAGGGTAACTGACCTCCTTCACTCTGCAAGGTGAATCCTCCATACCCATCCCAACTTTGGTTACTTGGGAGGGAGCGTGACATGGTCAGGTAGTGGCTGCAAAGGGGTGATGAGGGGCTGAAGCAACAGCAGACCATGTCAGCTGCTTGGCTGCATCTCTAAGACAGCTGGCCTTCTGTCCTAGCTTGCCACCTGCATGTTGCTTGCGAGCGGATGTGAGGAGGAGGCATTCAGGAGCCGTCATCAGGGTCTGCCACCAGACCACGTGTCCTGTTGGCCTCTGCTCATACGAGAAAATGACCCACAACAGTAGGGAAAGGACGAAGGCAGGAGGTGGGATCTTGGACATCAATAATTGATGCCCGCAGAGGAGGAGGCCCTGGAACTAGCAGGCTCCCAGGGTGGCTAATCCATAGCAGGCAGAGAGACTGGAGTGATAAGAGCAAAATACTGCAGATGCTGGACCTCTGAAATGAGAACAAAAAGTGCCGGAAATAGTCAACGGGTCTGGCAGCATCTGTGTAGACAGAAACAGAGTTAACGTTTCAAGTCTGTGACCTTTCATCAGAATGGAGAGACTGGAGTGTCCAGCCAAGAAAGTGAGGAGGCATTGTGGTCATGTGGTGACTGCTGACCTTCTCGAGAACCACATCACGCATAGTTGGCATGGAAACATCCATGCAGCAGAACCCCTAGAATTTTGTGTTTACTCATGCAGGTCATGGCACCTCGGAGGGAAGATCATCTGCTGGTGCCTCTGTAATCCCTTCACCCTCTGAGGATGAGAAGGAAGAACCCTCAGAGAGTGCACTCTCACACCATTTCCCTGCACCCTCCACCAGCGCAGAAACTCTCACCTCGAGGGTATGCACTCGGACTTAGATGCATGGTCACAAACGGGTGAGAGCACCACACATGCATCTGAGCAGCTGACAGAGGCTGTGACTTGGCGAGGCCACTGATAGTCAGAGGACTGTGGGAGACCTCGTCCATGCTGAGCACCTGGCTGATGTCAAGCCTCTCGTGCTGCCAGCACAGAACATACTGGGAGAGGTAAGGGAACATCTGGCAGAGCTGCCAGAGGCAATGTGCAGTCATGTGTGGATGATGGAGGAGTCCATCCATGCCATGAGTGCTGTCATGTCTCAGGCATGCAAGTTGGCGAACCTCCTGGAGAGCCAGATCCCAGAAATGTGCGCAGATCTGCATACATTTGCCTTTGCCATGAGTTCGTGGCAGGGCAAGAGGGGGACGAGGTGTTCAGTGCCTTCTCCAGGTCCTCGTCCATCTATGATCAGCTGGAGGTTCAAGTGAGCCTTGAAAGGGAGGAGGAGAGGCTGACCTCCACATCTGGCGACAGCGGCTCCTCATCCCCTCCGCCAGTGACCCCAGCTCCAGTAGCTGTGATGACACAGGAGGCCACTGCACCTGTGCAGCAACCCCTCAGCCAGCCATGGCCCTCCAAGCCTCAGGCAACCAGAGGACGCTTGTCAAAGTCATCCCAGGCCACAGGGCATTACAGTCAACAACTTGTCTCCACTTCAGCTGCCAATGCAGGGGGAGCACCTTGTAGACGCTCACAGAAGCACGTGAAGAAGGGCACCTGGATGCACTTGGGGTTTCAAAGGTGTGTGAAACTTGGTCTTGTTATTGGGTATTGTGAATATTTAAATAAATGGAGGTCATTATCATTGTTGGGAATCTCTCATGCTTTCCCTGCTGCCCTGTCAGATGCCACCTTCACGCTTACTCCCTCAATGGGCTGCCAATGCAGGGGCAGGCTGCATATGGTCACCTTCTCAGCTTTGTACATGTGCCTGGTGAGCCCGGGCACAATGTGCGGGAGTGCGATAGAAAAGAGACAACACACAGAATACAGTGAAGTGAGTATTTATTGAGTCAACTTGGAAGGGGCGTCATGGTGGCAGAAACCAGTTATTTGTGAAATTGTCCCGAGCCTCCGTCGTGTGTCTCTCAATGACCCTCACCTCTGGTACAAAGGCTTTGTTATCCCCTGGTGGCTGCTCTGCCTCCTCCTCCACATTCTCATCAGATCAATAATGTCCTCTTGAAGCAAGGCTTCTCCCCTCTGCTTGATTGTGCAGAGCACAGCAGACCACTTTGATACATGAGACCCTCGCTGGGGCATACTGCAGGGTTCCACTGGATCGATCCAGGCACGGGAATATCATCTTCAGCAGCCCAATAGCCTGTTCGATGTTTGCTCGGGTGGACCCGTGGCAGGTGTTGTACCTCTCCTCTGTTGCAGTGCAAGGCTTCCTCACAGATATCAGTATCCATGTCTTTAATGGGTAGCCCTTGTCCTCGAGATACCATCCCTGAAGGTGAGCGGGGGAATTGAAAAGTTGCTGCATCTGGGGCTGCTGAAGTAGGTGTCGTTGCTGCCTCCCGGAAAGCGGACACACATCTACAGGAAACACATTCCGTGGTCACAGGCCAGTTGAACATTGATTGAATGGGAGCCCTTCCTGTTGATGAAGGCCGTAGCAGCCTTGTTGGCCACATGTATGCAATCGATGACACCTTGCACCTGGGTGAATCCAGCAATGGCTTCGAAGCCAATGGCCTCTCTGCCTGACTGTTAGGGTCAGTCCAGTACCGCACATATTCGCTGGTCCTCGTGAACACAGCAATGGACACCTCCTTGATGCAGCGGTGCGCTGCTGCGTGGGACACCCCACACATGTCCCCAGTGGATTCCTGGAAAGAGCTGGAGGTGTAAAAGTTAAGTGCCATGGTGAGCTTCACAGCCACGGGCATAGGATGTCCACCAAAACCCATGGGTCGCAGCTCAACCTGCAGCATGATGCATAAGTCACTGATAGCCTCCCTGGAGAGCCACAGTCTTCGCTGACACTGCTGCTCGGACAGCTGGAGGTAACTGAGGCAAGTCCAGTACACTTTCTGCCGCGGAAAAGCCCTCCTTGGGGCGGCCAGCTGCTGTGGCTCCCTCGTCGATCTTCACCAGCTTTCCCAGCCACTGCCAGGCCCTGCCTCCTTCTGAGTCTCTGCTGCACAGCATAGAGATCTAGAACGACTGGGTGTATGAGACCCATGCCAGCTGGTCTCTCCCATTCCTGTGCAAGGAAAGATGACCTGGCCTTTGGAGCCTTCCCCTTGCTAGCCCCTCTGATCATGGGCTAATGCCCCTCTGCGCCCACCCTTGTCTCAAGAGTTGCACCCCCTCTGCATCCACCCTTGCCATGAGGGCTGCACTGCTGTCGGGCAATGGACACCACACCACCCCCTGTTCTGTTTCCTGAATTTATCCAACATTCTCCATGGATGCCTTCCTGTGGCCACACCGAGTCCTCGCCTTGGTGCTGCCACCTTTAAAAGGCTGGTGATCTGAAGGCACACGATCCTCATGCGCCATTCAATAAATAGGAAAATTCCCATTAAATCCGAGTCAGGCCAATGCAAATATATGGTATAAACCTTTTCAGCAATTATAATTACACTCCCGCTGTATTGTAGCAGCAGAGCCTCCTTGGACCTTTCCCATCGCTGTCAAAATCTAGAACTGCGTCACGACATTGATATTTTGGGCGAGTGCCTCCCCTCGCTATTTTTCAGCCCCACATGCTTCCGCTGCCGCTCCTGCTGGCCGTATAAAATCCAGTCCAACATTTCAGGTGATCAGCTCTCCACAGATGCTGCCAAACATGCTGAGTATTTCTGGCATTTTTAGTTACTGTCAGGTAAATGAGTTGACAATATCAAATTTACTTGCTGCCTACCTCTACCAGAACTGGCATGGGCAGGTCACAAATTGTGACCCCCGTGCTTGAAAAAGGAGCAAACCAACATTTAATCCAACAGAAAATGCCCACAATTCTTTCTTTTCTTTTCTTTCTTTTGGGCCTCCTTATCTCGAGAGACAATGGATACGCGCCTGGAGGTGGTCAGTGGTTTGTGAAGCAGCGCCTGGAGTGGCTATAAAGGCCAATTCTGGAGTGACAGGCTCTTCCACAGGTGCTGCAGAGAAATTTGTTTGTTGGGGCTGTTGCACAGTTGGCTCTCCCCTTGCGCCTCTGTCTTTTTTCCTGCCAACTACTAAGTCTCTTCGACTCGCCACAATTTAGCCCTGTCTTTATGGCTGCCCGCCAGCTCTGGCGAATGCTGGCAACTGACTCCCACGACTTGTGATCAATGTCACACGATTTCATGTCGCGTTTGCAGACGTCTTTATAACGGAGACATGGACGGCCGGTGGGTCTGATACCAGTGGCGAGCTCGCTGTACAATGTGTCTTTGGGGATCCTGCCATCTTCCATGCGGCTCACATGGCCAAGCCATCTCATGCGCCGCTGACTCAGTAGTGTGTATAAGCTGGGGATGTTGGCCGCTTCAAGGACTTCTGTGTTGGAGATATAGTCCTGCCACCTGATGCCAAGTATTCTCCGAAGGCAGCGAAGATGGAATGAATTGAGACGTCGCTCTTGGCTGGCATACGTTGTCCAGGCCTCGCTGCCGTAGAGCAAGGTACTGAGGACACAGGCCTGATACACTCGGACTTTTGTGTTCCGTGTCAGTGCGCCATTTTCCCACACTCTCTTGGCCAGTCTGAACATAGCAGTGGAAGCCTTACCCATGCGCTTGTTGATTTCTGCATCTAGAGACAGGTTACTGGTGATAGTTGAGCCTAGGTAGGTGAACTCTTGAACCACTTCCAGAGCGTGGTCGCCAATATTGATGGATGGAGCATTTCTGACATCCTGCCCCATGATGTTCGTTTTCTTGAGGCTGATGGTTAGGCCAAATTCATTGCAGGCAGACGCAAACCTGTCGATGAGACTCTGCAGGCATTCTTCAGTGTGAGATGTTAAAGCAGCATCGTCAGCAAAGAGGAGTTCTCTGATGAGGACTTTCCGTACTTTGGACTTCGCTCTTAGACGGGCAAGGTTGAACAACCTGCCCCCTGATCTTGTGTGGAGGAAAATTCCTTCTTCAGAGGATTTGAACGCATGTGAAAGCAGCAGGGAGAAGAAAATCCCAAAAAGTGTGGGTGCGAGAACACAGCCCTGTTTCACACCACTCAGGATAGGAAAGGGCTCTGATGAGGAGCCACCATGTTGAATTGTGCCTTTCATATTGTCATGGAATGAGGTGATGATACTTAGTAGCTTTGGTGGACATCCGATCTTTTCTAGTAGTCTGAAGAGACCACGTCTGCTGACGAGGTCAAAGGCTTTGGTGAGATCAATGAAAGCAATGTAGAGGGGCATCTGTTGTTCACGGCATTTCTCCTGTATCTGACGAAGGGAGAACAGCATGTCAATAGTCGATCTCTCTGCACGAAAGCCACACTGTGCCTCAGGGTAGACGCGCTCGGCCAGCTTCTGGAGCCTGTTCAGAGCGACTCGAGCAAAGACTTTCCCCACTATGCTGAGCAGGGAGATTCCACGGTAGTTGTTGCAGTCACCGCGGTCACCTTTGTTTTTATAGAGGGTGATGATGTTGGCATCGCGCATGTCCTGGGGTACTGCTCCCTCGTCCCAGCACAGGCATAGCAGTTCATGTAGTGCTGAGAGTATAGCAGGCTTGGCACTCTTGATTATTTCAGGGGTAATGCTGTCCTTCCCAGGGGCTTTTCCGCTGGCTAGGGAATCAATGGCATCACTGAGTTCCGATTTGGTTGGCTGTATGTCCAGCTCATCCATGACTGGTAGAGGCTGGGCTGCATTGAGGGCAGTCTCAGTGACAGCATTCTCCCTGGAGTACAGTTCTAGGTAGTGCTCAACCCAGCGGTCCATCTGTTTGCGTTGGTCAGTGATTATGTCCCCCGATTTAGATTTGAGGGGGGTGATCTTCTTGATGGTTGGCCCAAGAGCTCTCTTCATGCCATCATACATTCCTCTGATGTTTCCGGTGTCTGAGGCCAGCTGAATATGACTGCATAGGTGTTGCCAGTAGTCGTTTGCGCAACGCCTAGCTGTTCTTTGTGCAGTACTTCTGGCTGCTTTAAGTGCTGCGGATGTTAAATCGCTGGGGGCTTTCTTGTAGTTCAAAAGTGCAATGCGCTTAGCGGCTATGACAGGTTCCAGCTCTTCATTATGAGATTGAAACCAGTCTGCATTTCTCTTCGCACTTTTGCCGTAGGTGGTCAAAGCTGACTCATAGATGGCGTCTCTGATGTGGGCCCACTTGGTCTCAGCATCCCCTGTGGGAGTGTTTTGAAGGGCTGTTACAAGTGAATTTAGAAATTTTTGTAACAGCTGTGGGTGAGAAATTCTGCTCGTGTTGATGCGCGGGTGGCCCTTCTGCTTGGAATGATGCAACTTCTTTGGTCTGAGTCTAATTAGTTAATAGCTTTTCATAGAAACTGTTCCTGAAGAGCTACAACATCTGTTTTTAAATACAATGGTGGGGGTGAGGGGTAATTTTCTAACTGTGCACTGTCGGAGAACGTCAGTCACTGTCTATGTATATCAGAAACAACTCTCTACTTTCAGACATGCACTGGATGCAGTTTACCACTGTCACTGCATGCTTGGAAATTGCCTCTAAAGCTCTTGTAACTGGGAAAACAAATACAGCCATTTTACCTTCTCTTACCACTTATGGTAATGCTGCAACATAATTTAATATGTCTCCCTCAAACAGAGGACTAAAAATGAGTCTGTTTAATATGGCCACCAGGGATGTCTGAAATATCACTCAACCCAATATGGTGTTGGACATCCAGCACTGGGCTCCAGAAATTGGTATTTTTTGCACCTGTTTTCCCTCAGAAATAGAATGTACTAAGAAAACAATTTCTGGTCCAGACAATCTGAACCTGTGTGTCTTAAATGACATGGGGAATGAAGTTAATGAAACTTTAGCTAACATTTTTGCATACTTGGTAAATTTGGGAGAGAGTTTGTGGATTGGAAAGTAGCTAAAGTAACCTCATTAATTGCAAAAAAGTCAAATATCTAACCTAGGAACTAGGGACCAATAAGTTTAATATTTGTTGTAGAGAAAGTCTTTGAAATGATCTTGAAAAATGTAATGAATGAACACTTGGAAAACATATTTTGTTAAAGGAGTTATGGTATAGATTCAGGAAAGGGAGGTCATGTTTAACTAACCCATTGGAGTCTTTGAAGATATACAGACATGATGAGCCAGGTGGCAGGAGTAGGGTGGGTGTGGAAGGTGGATACAGTAATACATAACTCTATTTTCAGAAAGCTTTTGATGTGGTTTTACATTGGCAATTAATTGCCTGGTTAAGAATGGCAGGTTTACATTTCATATCCTTATCGCATCTTGCAGAAACATTTCAAAACACGGCACAGTTTTGAACCTAGTCACTACTTGTAGGCAAACTGGGAAGCTCTTTTTCACATAGCTAGATCCGAGAAATTTTAATGAGATGTTTTTGGTAGCATTGGTAAAGGAAAGAATATTGGCTAGGATATCAAGAGAACTCTGCTCTTCTTCAAATAATATTATAGGATCTCTAACACCCATTTCAGACACCAGAACAGATGTGATCCGGTCTGAAGAAGGGGAATTCTGACAATGCAGCAGTCCCTCAGTATTGGTGGTATCAATTATTAGTCTACATTATCTGATCATGTCTGGAAGTGGGGCTTCTGACCCAGAGCTGAAACACACGATAACCCAAGCCTCTGGTCTCAGCAAACATTTTTTCTTAATTTTGTTATTGACTTGGCTAAGGGATTATAAGCAAAATCTCCCAATTTGCACATGATACCAAAATAGATAGCATGCACAAAATAGATAATAGAAAAGAAAAAAATTGCATTTATATAGAACTTTTGGGGGTCAGTTTTGACTCTTGGAGCACACTGGACATCCACCCATTCTGCTAGATTGAGGTGTCACAGTCAGGTTAGCCCCCAGCAAAGTAGTTGCAGAAGGTCTGGTCACAATGGTAGAGGGTACGAGTCCTGGGTGGAAATGTCTCAGATTA
Organism: Heterodontus francisci; assembly: GCF_036365525.1. Lineage (NCBI taxonomy): Eukaryota > Metazoa > Chordata > Chondrichthyes > Heterodontiformes > Heterodontidae > Heterodontus > Heterodontus francisci. The sequence goes on along the minus strand of NC_090372.1, from coordinate 50,634,681 downwards.
TTTTTATGGGTCCTGGAGGAGCAAGAACGATTAAAAATAAGTCGACAATTATCTTCGGCAGGCCTCTCTTGTTCCTTCACCTATAAACTGCTGCACACAGCAAGCTCTAACAAGTTATGATTAAAGGTGGCATTTGGGGTCCTATTTCAGACATAGGATCCCAATTTCCATGTTAAAACGGCCTATTGCCTAAAGCAAGCCGGTGCATTGGACATCCAATGGCAGGCCCTTTTCAAATGGAGCCAGCCGCTTTGCCAATGTAATAGTGTTATGGCTACTAACCCTATTTGGAAGTTGTTGATGCCAATCAAAGGCAGTGAAAATCAACCTCTCAGTACATCCTAAGACAATTTACAGTGAATTAATTATTTTAAAAGTCAAGGGCGGCACAGTGGCGCAGTTGTTAGCACCGCAGCCTCACAGCTCCAGGGACCTGGGTTCAATTCTGGGTACTGCCTGTGCGGAGCTTGCAAGTTCTCCCTGTGACCGCGTGGGTTTTCGCTGGGTGCTCCGGTTTCCTCTCACCACCAAAGACTTGCAGGTGATAGGTAAATTGGCCTTTGTAAATTGCCCCTAGTGTAGGTAGGTGGTAGGGAATATGGGATTACTGTAGGGTTAGTATAAATGGGTGGTTCTTGGTCGGCACAGACTTGGTGGGCCGAAGGGCCTGTTTCAGTGCTGTATCTCTAAATAAATAAATATAAGCAAAGATAGCTGATCATTTATGCACTGTAAGATCCTATAAACAACAAATGAAATAAATTATCATTTAATTTGATTTTTTGATATTGGTTGAGGGAAAAAGATTGTCCAGGAGAGAATACCCTGCTCTTCCTTAAATAATGTTACGAGACATTTTAAGCCTCTGAACAAGGTAGTTTAACAGCTCTTCTGACAGACAACACTTTTGGTAATGTAGCATTCCCTCAGTACTGTTCTGAAATGGCACTGGCACACCATCTGCAAGGCACAAGTCAGGAGTGTGATGGAATACTCTCCACTTGCCTGGATAGGTACAGCTCCAACAGCACTCAAGAAGCTCGATACCATCCAGGTCAAAGCAGTCCTCTTGATTGGCACCCCAACCACAAAAATTCACTCCCTCTACCACCGACGTACAGTGGCAGCAGTATGTACAATCTACAAGATGCACTGCAGCAATGCACCAAGGCTCCTTAGAAAGTACTTCCAAACCCATGACCTCTAACAACTAGAAGGACAAGGGCAGCAAATGCATGGGACACCACCAACTGCAAGTTCCCCTCCAAGTCACACACCATCCTGACTTGGAACCAGATCACCATTCCTTCACTGTCGCTAGGTCAATATCCTGGAACTCCCTTCCTAACAGCACTGTGGGCGTACCTACCTCACATGGACTGCAGCAGTTCAAGAAGGCAGCTCATCACCACCTTCTCAAGGGCAATTAGGAATGGTCAATAAATGCTGGCCTAGCCAGCGACACCTACATCCCATGAATGAATAAAAAAAAACACAAATTAGAGCTATACAGCACAGAAAAGGTCATTCGGCCTATCATGCCTATGCTGGCTCTTTGAAAGATCCATTTAGTCAGACTCACCTGCTCTTTGTCCATAGCCCTGCAATTTTTGCCTTTTCAATTATATATCCAATCCCTTTTTGAAGTCCCTATTGAATCTGGGTGGAAGGTTATCGGGGGTAGGTGGAAATGTGGAGTAATCAATTCAGCCATGAACTTATTGAATAGCGGAGCAGGTTCGAAGGGCCGAGTGGCCTACTCCTGCTCCTAATTCGTATGTTTGTATGAATCTGCTCCCCATAGTTCTTTCCAGATCATAACAACTCACTGTGTAAAAATATTTCTCATGTCCCCTCTGGTTCTTTTGTCAATTATCCTAATTCTGTTTCCTCTGGCTCCTACTCTTGGAAACAGTTTCTTCCTAAGTTATCAAAACATCTCAAAATTTTGAAAACCTTTTTTACATCTCCCCATTAACCTTCTCTGTTCTAAGGAGAACAAATCCACTTTCTCTAGTCTCTCCACATAACTGAAGTCCCTCTTTGCTGGTTGGATTCTAATACTTCTCCAAGGCTTTGATTTCCTTCCTAAAGTGTGATGTCCAGAATTGAACACAATACTCCAACTTATTTATTCATTCTTAAGATGTGAGTGTCGCTGACAAGTCCAACATTTATTGCCCATCCCTAATTGCCCTTGAGAAGGTGGTGGTGAACTACCTTCTTGAACTGCTGGACTTCATGTGGTGTAGGTATATCCACAGTGCTGTTAGGGAGGGAGTTTCAGGGTTTTGACCCAGCAACAGTGAAGGAGCAACAATATAATTCCAAGTCAGGGTGGTGTATGACTTGGAGGGGAACTTTTTTTGGTCTTTATATACCAGGCCCTTTTTATTTTATCGAGGGGGCCTTTATTCCCTAGGCCCCCTTTTATGTGTATTTTAAATAAATAACTTTATTAAAACAGGGAAATAAAACAAAACTTAAATTAAAACTTGATTTTCTACATCGATGACGCACTCTAGCCCCTGCAGTATCAACTGGCTGCAGAAGGCCTTGAGCTAACCGGCAGACACCACATGCTCCCTCTCCAAGGACATCCAGGGATGAACATAACCTTGGAAGAAGGGCAGGCAATCAGGGCAGACAGACCGTCCAACAGCCCACTGCCTAGACCTGTGAATCGCCACCTTGGCCAGGCCCAGGAGCAGACTGACGAAGTGGTCCCTAGACCGGCCTGGCCCCCTCCGCACCGGGTGATCAAAGATCAGGGGTATGGGGCTGAAGTGCAGCCAAAACCTGAGCAACCCCGTTCAAAGAGGGGCTGTAACCTCGCAACCTAAATATAAATATGAAACACAGACTTGTCCAGGCCGCAGAAATTATGGGAGTCCATGAATTGACTTAGAAGACTATTGCATGGGACTGCCCTGTGCGGCACTCTCCAACCCAGGTCCCTGATGTAAAGGGGAAGGATTCCTGCATAGAAAGACCTCCACTGGGGACTGCCCTCACCACTAAATGCCAACACGGACTGCCACAGCATGTCCAGGCAACAGATGAGGGCAAGGAAATGGAGAGTGTGCAGGAGAAGCCCATACAGAAAACCCCTCCGTGCAGTATGAAATGGCACGGAGGGCATTTTCAAGAGATAGCTCAAGTTGTGTGGGACCGGCTCCTGCACAGCACATTTAAATGTCACACAGTGCTCTCGGTAAAAAGGTATCCTTGCAGTTAAAAGTCCCAAACTCTGCCCAGTTGCAACGGATTGGATCTCCCACTGTCCTTCTCAAAGCCATTGTCCTCTTCACTTACTTCTTTCCAACACATTCGATTGGACTTCCATTAATAAGACAATCTCTGGTGACCCCATTGGCCTTTTCTCCTCCGCAAACTTCGAGCCTTCGAACCGGGTTCAAATCTTAACAGCCTTTTGCTGCATCGGTGATCTGAGAGCAGCTGTTTCCCCAAAAACAGCCCACTTGTCTCTCTCTGTCCCTTTTTAGGCTGCACATTTCTTTCTTTAGCCTCCAGACCTAGGGAAGCCTCTCGAATTGATCTAGATCAAAGTTCAATGGCCGTTTGCCTTTGACTATTCTTAGAAAGCACCTTGGCTTTCCTTTGTTGCCAGGTGTTAAAAATTGCAACTCAAATCTGCATTTTAGGCCCCTGGCTCCCTGTTTACAATCTGTGAGTCTGGGAGAGCGAAACCCATTGTCCTTTAGGTGTTACAATCTTGGATCCTGCTTTCAAAAGGGTCTTTGATCTGGGTTCCTTGTTCTCATGGTAACCAGGATCCCTGGCTTGTCTCTGGGCAGATCTGGTATGAGGTCACATGTTTCCTCCAAATGTCCATTTTACACTGCATTAAAGATCACAGTTTTTAAAAACATAACCATATTACAAAGTCCAACGTTCATAACATAGACCAATGCCAGAAGCACATGCAGTGGTCACTCTTCCCACCCCCCAATTCGCCCACACCCCACAATGCCACTGACACTAAGCAGTTCTTCAAACAAGCCTTTGCACACCACTCCATTTGATCTTTGATCTTTACAATTCATGTCTTCCCATTCATCATCAAACAAGTTAAAAGTTAATTTTCCATCCAGCAACCAAGAATAAGCAATGTGGGAAATTGGTGCAAAAGAATAAAATTTATGAACTTTAACTAAACTGATACTTAACAGCATTACATCTTATCATACGCATTCATGCATACCCTTGTACAACGACGACTTCCTTTTCCTTCCACTCCTATGTCGTACGATCTCTGTGGCTTGAGCAGAGGTAGAGGCAGGCTGCTCAGATCCCTGCTCTGACTGCTGAGATGCTCTTGGCTGATGACCTCTTGGTTTTGGAGTCTGAGGACCCTGTTAAATACTGCTCCATTTACACCTGTGCAGTGGCAAACTCAGTCATCAGGGGATGAGGCAGCATGTCTGCTACTGACTGAGGGGAGGGCATCTTTCTAATGGCTCAGCTGCATTACACTGATGTCACTGGACAGCACAGTGCTGCAGATCACAGCACGCTGTAAGGACAAGTCTGAAGTGTCACGCTCACGAGAAGTGCAGCAACGAAAATACAGAACCAAATTGAAGAGTTATAAAAAATTGGAACAATTCAAAGGAGCTTGGTATATGTGCTGTCAACAAAATGGAGGACAAGACACAAAGTCCTCAGCATCTCTTGCACTCAACTCCAGAACCATGTCTACGATGACTGAAAACCAATTAAGCGCCGTCTGCATGGAAATGTGACATATAATCACACCTGACTGTGAACTACACTCAAATACAATAAGACAAGACCTTTCTCAGACTTATCATTTCTGAATAATCTCCATTGCAATGGAGTGTGAACTGCCTTCATCTCCTCAGAATGGGGCCATCATCAAGGCCATTATACAGCCCAGTTAGGACTAAAACCTGAAGTCACATGGGCGAAGCCAATCCTTGTAAAAATTCACTTTAAAAGATTATTGTCTTGAGGGCCAAGAAGGGAGTCTTTTCAGGACAGGACTAGAGACAACAAAATCAGTCTGGTCTGTCTCAGCTCTCACAGTACAACAAAAAAGCCATTTTGAATTCCAGCAAGGCTAAGGGAGACAGAGAGAGAGATCGATTCCAGCCAATTCAGTTAAATCCTGCTGAGACAAGTTGGAAGCTAGCTACAGCAGAGACAAGAGAGTGCATTTTCAAAAATGACAGTGGCGCAGTGGTTAGCACCACAGCTCCAGCAACCCAGGTTCAGTTCTGGGTACTGCCTGTGTGTAGTTTGCAAGTTCTCCCTGTGACCGCGTGGGTTTCCGCCGGGTGCTCCAGTTTCCTCCCACAGCCAAAAACTTACAGGTTGATAGGTAAATTGGGCATTGTAAATTGCCCCTAGTGTAGGTAGTGGTAGGAGAATTGAGGGAAGTGGGGATGTGGTAGGCAATATGGGATTAATATAGGATTAGTATAAACGGGTGGCCGATGGTCAGCACAGACTCGGTGAGCCGAAGGGCCTGTTTCAGTGCTGTATCACTCTATGACTCTACCAGTGAGAATTGACCTAAGACATCAGCACCATCTTCAATCCAAAATGAACTACCAGGGGATTGCAACAGCCCAAAGAATGCCAGACCACCTGCAAACAGGCCTACAACTTTAAAGATTCACCGTCTGAGGGGGATCCCACAGGTTGTTCCTGAAATAACAGACTTTTGCAACCTGAACTTTGAACACCTCTTACCCTGTACTTTTCTATCTATCTTCTTTTGAGAGTGAATGCGTGAATGAGTGGGATTTGTTATAGTTTTTTTACCTACAAGAAAACCTATCATAGAATTTGGAATTAGAATTTTAGAGTCATAGAGAGATACAGCACTGAAACAGGCCCTACAGCCCACTGAGTCTGTGCTGGCCATCAGCCACCCATTTATACTAATCCTACATTAATCCCATATTCCCTACCACATCCCCAACTTCCCTCAATTCTCCTACCACCTACCTACACTAGGGGCAATTTACAATGGACAATTTACCTATCAACCTGCAAGTCTTTGGCTGTGGGAGGAAACCAGAGCACCCAGCAGAAACCCATGCGGTCACAGGGAGAACTTGCAAACTCCGCACAGGCAGGACCCAGAACCGAACCTGGGTCGCTGGTGATGTGAAGCTACGGTGCTAACCACTGCGCCCACTGTGCCTATCGCTGCCTGTTTATTTGGCAAATAAAACACAAGAGGTTAAAATACTCGGAACAGGCCACACTATCACCCACCTGGCCATAGCAAAAGTATCTGTCATCCTATTTAAGGTGGCAGACACGTTGTCACCCAGAGTCTGCATGGCCATGGTCAAGGTGTGCATAGCCTCATTTGATTGGAGCATTTGATTGTCCCTGCAGATGGCCACTCTACCCATGGAAGGAAACATTATAGCAGTGCTCTGACACAGCAGTCCATTCATGCTTGTGGCCATCTGCTCCATTCTCTCTGCAATCATGGTCAATATACTTGGAAGGACTTTCAGTGCAACACACATTCTCTGCTGCTGTTCAATGACTCTCTTTTTTATTGATGGCCCATGGGATACAGCATCTGTGTGAACAGAGCTTGAAGAGGGCTGTGTCCTCTGATGTGGACTCTGTACTGCTGTCCTTGCCACCACAGTCTGCTCTTTTTCACTGTGAGTCACCAGGTGAAAACCTAACTAGCTGTCCAGCTAGTTCCACGAAAGTGTGAGTATTCAATCTGATGCATGGTCTGCATGATTTGTGTGATGCTGCACCCTCAGAAGGATTCGGCTCCTTTGAGGAATTGCTGTCTCCAACCTCCACCAACGTCTGCTGCATGCATTTCAGCCTTTCAGTAATAAAAGATATGAGCATTAGTTCTGGCAAATTATCATTATGCAGTTGATCGTATTTCAATTGCTGTTGAAATCAAGTCAACATGACTGAGTGCTGTATGGCATGTTGGTCACTGATGGTTAATGGTTTCACCAGGTAGCTGGAAGATCCCTGTCTCCCCATCTCTGACAGCCAGAGATATCAAAACTCCGCTTATCTGCAGTGCCTTCTCCTCTGCACTTGTGAGCTGGGAAATGTGTGGAGGTTCAACTCAGTTCTCTCTCTTTCCCTCATGTTCTGTGCTCTTTTCTGTATTATGTAAAGAACAGACTAAGAAGTGCCTGTATTGGCATGTGTTTACCAAATGGATTCGTGCATTTGGTGAGGGTGACAATGAGGAAGAGGCCTGACATTGCATAAGGATGAGGGTGAGTGTGATTGATCGATGGATATATGTGGATGTGAGGAAATGCATTGTAAGAGAAGAATGAGAGGGCCTGCAATTGGGTGTGAGGAGTGAGAAGGCATAGTAAAGGGTTGGGTTGTTACACACAGCAGGATGTGTGTAAATGTGCAACCGTACTCACTTTTCTTGACCTGGTTTTGTCACTAAAATGCTTAATGCATTGAATCCGTAAACATGGCACTATGTTCCTGATGCTCACCTCCTGGGCCACCTCCAGCCAAACCTTCTTGGTGTCATAGAGAGATACAGCACTGAAACAGGCCCTTCGGCCCACCGAGTCTATGCCGACCAACAATCACCCATTTATACTAATCCTACATTAATCCCATATTTCCAACCACATCCCCACCATTCTCCTACCACCTACCTACGTTAGGGGCAATTTATTTATTTATTTTTATTTAGAGATACAGCACTGAAACAGGCCCTTCGGCCCACCGAGTCTGTGCCAACCAACAACCACCCATTTATACTAACCCTACAGTAATCCCATATTCCCTACCACCTACCTACACTAGGGGCAATTTACAATGGCCAATTTACCTATCACCTGCAAGTCTTTGGCTGTGGGAGGAAACCGGAGCACCCGGCGGAAACCCACGCGGTCACAGGGAGAACTTGCAAACTCCACACAGGCAGTACCCAGAATCGAACCCGGGTCCCTGGAGCTGTGAGGCTGCGATGCTAACCACTGCGCCACTGTGCCGCCCACTGGAGCGGAGCACCCGGCGGAAACCCACGCGGTGTCAGCAACAGGTCTCTTCCTTGCGTTGCTAGGCTCTCTCTTTGTGGCTCCTCACAGCTCCCAGAAGCACTATAAGGGAGGCTATTCTCGCTGCAGCAATGCAGCATTGAAGTGCCTGATTAGAATCCATTTTTACACATCCTCTTCTACTGTTTCAAATGCCAACTCCTCCAAATTCCATCTTTGGCTTGGACCTTTATATATTAGAGTGGTGATTGTATTACGCAAGTCCTCACCACACCCAGTGCAGCACATCAGATGGTGAATCTGGAAGTAAAATGATAATGAGCTGAGTTGAAAAGCCAGTGACAGACACACTGAACTTTCTTCTGGGTTTCCCATGCGATGTTGGACCCACTCCCCATTCTGCAACCCTCAAAGGTATGTAAGCATACTCCAGGTCTCTCTGTTCCTGCATCCTCTTTAAAGTTGTATCTATTAGTTTATATTGCCTCTCCTCGTTCTTCCTGGTACAATGCATCACTTACACTCATCTGCCATTTGTCTGGTCATTTCATTGGACTGCTTATGTCCTCTGGAGAGCTGCTACTATCCTCTTCACTGTTTATTGCATTTTTCAGTTTTATGTCATCTGCAAACTTTGAAATAATGCCTTTTATACCCAAGTCTAGGTCATTGATATATATCAAAAAGAACAGTGGTCCTCATGCCAATTCCTGGTGTACACCACTGGATTCTTCCCTCCAGTCTGAAAAACAGACATTCACCATTACTCTCTGCTTTCTACCTTTTAGCCAATTTTGTCTCCACACTGCCACTGCCCCTTTAATTCTATTGTGGGCTCAAACACTGGGGCTTAAACACATCACCTTCTGAGGAAAGTGCTATCATTGACCCAAGCTGACACCAAGACAGAATATGACCTTAAGTTTCTGTTCCTCTCTCTCTCAGATGCTGCCAGACGTTTAGTTTAGTTTCGAGATACAGCACTTAAACAGGCCCTTCGGCCCACCGAGTCTGTGCCGACCATCAACCACCCATTTATACTAATCCTACACTAATCCCGTATTCCTATCTCATTCCCACCTGTCCCTATATTTTTCCCTACCACCTACCTATACTAGGGGCAATTTATAATGGCCAATTAACCTATCAACCTGCAAGTCTTTGGCATGTGGGAGGAAACCGGAGCACCCGGAGGAAACCCACGCAGACACAGGGAGAACTTGCAAACTCCGCAGAGGCAGTACCCAGAATCGAACCCGGGTCCCTGGAGCTGTGAGGCTGCAGTGCTAACCACTGCGCCACTGTGCCGCCCTCAGTATTTCCAGCATTCTCTGTTTATATTTCAGATTACCATCATCTGCATTATTTTGCTCTTGTAACAATATCACCTCTTTTGATTTGTACACTATTTCTTGATTTATGCAGCTCTGTATCTTATCTGCATTTATTACAACTGCTCATGGTTTCATGGATTTACTCATTATAACTTTTAGATCTCTTTCACTATTAAAGGATATTGAAAGATGTAAAACGGGCACTGTTTCGAAATCAGTCATATTACACGATCATCCAAAGTTACAGTTAGCCTTATTTTGTTCCCTGCATCTACATTAATTATTTTTATTTGCACTGAACTATAATAGGATGAATTTTAATTCCCTCAATTGGTGGGAAAGGAGCAGTCGTTAAAATGAAGCAAATCCATTTCCCATTCCATTCTTGGCAATTCTCCCTTTGAAGCTCCTGTGTACTTCATCAGGAACTTTATTAATGAATGAAAATTGGGGACTCATGCCATACATGAAACTCCAACGGTATTTTAACCTGCTCCAGTGTGGGGTAAGGCTGTTCAGCAAGGTAAAGCTGTCTGGCAGCCAGTAATGCTGTCCAAGGTAAATTTAAAGGGTCACTGACCCGAAACGTTAACTGTGCTTCTCTTTCCACAGATGCTGCCAGACCTGCTGAGTGGTTCCAGCATTTCTTGTTTTTATTTCAGATTTCCAGCATCCGCAGTATTTTGCTTTTATTAAAAAAAAGCTTTCCCTAGTATGGCCAGGAAGGGCAGGAATGCTCCTCTGGTCCCCACAAGAAAAGTCCAGGTCTCCGTTGCATGGAACACCCTGCCCCCTCAGCTACAAGACATCCCCTGACCCCCAACATTCCACTCCCTGAAGCATCATTGTTGCTGTCAGCTTGTACTTGATGCTATTAAGCAGCCATTATGTTGCCCAATCTTTGCCCCATTCCACTGCAGGAAGCCCTGCAGTCCCGAGGACATTGGAGGCCCCGCAAGAGGAGATTGGGGTTGGGGTTGCTGGGGCTATTCAGGTAGGCCCCGGCGACAGGGTGGGGGAGGGGTGGGGTATGGTAAGGGTGGGGGTGTTCTTCCCAGGGTGGGCGGCGGCAATCGCCCCTTGTGGGGCCCTCCAGGGGCTCTGGATTGCCCGCAAAGGAGGGACCCTCCCAACCCTGCTAGGAAGCCGCCAGGTTTTACCTGGCTGCATCTCCTCCCCCACCCCGGTGGCGGGCCCCTCCGCCTTCCATTAAATTGAGGTGGACGTGGGAAGTGGCCATTAATTGGCCACTTAAGGGCCTCAATCGGCTTGGGGCAGGAAGGTCATTCTCAGCCTTCCTCCGGAATAAATTGGAAGGCGAGGGAAGGCGATGGGCGCTCCATCCCCTGCCTTCTTACGCAATTTTATGGGCCCCCTGCCTCTGTTCCCATCCCTAAGGGGCCCATAAAATTCAGCCCTAAGTCTCCCATTTGTGATTGCTGCCCATTCTGGCCAGCTTCCCATGGGGTATTAAAATCAGGCACTGATGCTAAATAGGATATCCCCTGAAAATGGGCAGGGGAATAACTATGCACAATTAACCTGAATCCGTTGGATGTAATGCAGGCAGCACACCATCTTTGTGTTGCCTGCTCATTCACATGATTTCAGCGAGCAGCCAGTGCTCAATGCGCTGTTGATCCTCAAAAGACAAGGTGAAAGAATTTACTACTAGCTTCAGCCAGAAGTGCCCAGTGGATGATCCATCCTGGGATCCTGCTGAGATCCCCACCTTCACAGAAGCCAGTCCAGCCAATTCGATTCACTCATGTGCTACCACCAAGCCCATTATAGCCTTGGTCCAAACATGGACAGAGGAGAGAGATTCCAGAGGTGAGGTCCGAATGATTGGCCTTGACATCAAGGCAGCATTTGACTGAGAATAGCATCAAGGAGACCTAGCAAAATTGAAGTCAATGGGAATGAGTGGGAAATTATTCCATTGGCTGGAGTCATGCCTAGCACAAAGGAAGATGGTTGTGATTGTTGGAGGTCAATCATTTCAGCCCCAGAACTACCCAGAAGTCCCTCAGGGTAGTGCCCTCGGCCCAACCATCTTCAGCTGCTTCATCAATGATCTTCCCTCTGTCATTAGGTCAGAAGTGCAGATGTTGGCTGATGATTGCACAGTGTTCAGTAACATTCGCAACTCCTCAGATGCTGAAGAAGTCCATGACTACATGTAGCAAGACCTGGACAACATTCAGGCTTGGGCTGAAAAGTAGCAAGCAATATTATCACCACATAAGTGCCAGGCAATGACCATCCCCACCAAGAGTGAATCTAACCATCTGCCGTTGATGTTCAATGGCCTTACCATCGCTGAATCACCCAACATCCATATCCTGGGGGCTTATCATTGTCCAGAAACTTAGCTGGACCAGCCACATATATACTGTGGTTACAAGAACAGATCAAAACTGGGAATGCTTTGGCAAGTAACTCACCACCTAACTCCCCAAAGCCTGTTCACCATCTATAAGACACAAGTCAGGAATGTGATGGAATATTCTCCACTTGCCTATATGGGTGTAGCTCCAACAACACTCAAGAAGCTCAACACCATCCAGAACCTAGCAGTTTGTTTGATCAACACTTCATTCACCACCTTCAACATTCACTCTCTCCACCACTGGTGCACAGTGGCAGCAGTGTGTATCATCTACAAGATACAATGCAGCAACTCACCAAGGCTAAGGTTTTAGTTAGTGTAATTTATGCACTGCAGCAACTCACCAAGGCTCCTTCGATAGCACCTCTAACACCTAGGACAAGAGCAGCAGATGCATGGGAACACCACCAGCAGCAAGTTCCCCTCCAAGCCACACACCATCCTGGCTTTGAACTATATTGCCGTTCCTTCACTGTAACTGGTTCAAAATCCTGGAACTCCCTTCCGAACAGCACTGTGGGTGTACCTATCCCAAATGAATGTTGCCATGGCTTGAAAGTTGCAGCTATGAGGAAAGATTGAATAGGCTAGAGTTGTTTTCCTTAGAACAGAGGAGACTGAGGGGTGACTTAATTGAGGTGTACAAAATTATGAGGGGCCTAGATAGAGTAGACAGGAAGGACCTGTTTCTCCTAGGGGAGAGGTCAATTACCAGGGGGCACAGATTTAAGGTGATTGGTAGAAGGATTAGAGGGGACATGAGGAGAAACTTTTTCACCCAGAGGCTGATGGGTGTCTGGAATTCACTGCCAGGAATGGTGGTGGAGGTGAGACCCTCAATTTTTTTAAAAGGTACCTGGACATGCGCCTGAAGTGCTGTGGCCAGCAAGGCTAGGTGGAGGAAGTTGGAATTAGATTGGGCGGCTATTTTTTTCAGCAGGCACAGACACGATGGGCTGAATGGCATCCTTCTGTGCTGTAATTTCTCTATAGTTCTATGGACTGCAGTGGTTCAAGAACACAGCTCACCACCACCTTCTCAAGAGAAATTAAGGATGGGCAATAATGCTGACCTCGCCAGCGATGCCCACATTCCATGCATGAATAAAAAAAAAACTTTCCTTTTTAAGGTTCTTCTGACCCTGGCCCTGGCATCTCTTCCACAATGGTTTTCCTGTGCAAGCATCCAGTTAAAATGGCAGTCTGGCCTTGATGATGTGATTCCAGTCCTATTTGCATATTTAAAGAAGTCCAGGTTAAGGATGGAACCCATGTGAAAGCAGCAGGGTCAGTCTAGGTAAGACCTACGCTTTCCAACAGGGATGAAATTTCAGAGGGATGCTATTGAGGAAGGGCAGACATGAGCAGAATTATTTCAGCTGCTGGTTGCATTCATCTGCAGGTAATAATCAATCAATCATCAATCAAGTGGTATGTTAGCAATAACTGGAAAATCCAGCCGTGGGTCAGTTTCACTCGGCACTATTATGGGCATTTTACAGCCTTGTGTTGTTGCAATCAAGCAGTCTTTCACAGAATAGTCATAAGCTTACCAATGACGTAGAAAATTGCCTTTCATTTGTTTATCAGTTAGTTACAGAATTATGAATTAAAGTAGAAAATGTACCAAAGAAACACAATTACATGTCCACACAATGTGCCAGAGCACAGAATAAGCACTGACGCACAACAGAAATAGAAGCTGAACCACGTAGAAAACAATAGTGCATGTCACAACGAAACACAACTGAGTAAATTTAACCCATAAATTTTATAGGTCAGGGAATATTATTGTACAAGGTAGAATTAAAACATTTCCATGATTAGAAAAGGCTCATTTCACCGTGCTCACTCGCAAATGATGTAATTTCAATTAGAATCTGGCTGCTGGTGTGTTTGTTAAATGCCAGCATATCAACAGTCAGATCTCTGTGGCAGTCAAGTATTCCAAGTATGTAATTTATTGCTTGCAGGTAGGAGCAATTTCTCATGTTGTGGCAGGTTGAGTAACTTTATAGCCCTCCTTAACTGAATATGAAGACTTAGGTAGTTACAATACCATTCACTGTGTGAGATTGTTTCTTCCTTATTCATAACTCAGTAAAATAACACTCCACTGAGCTGACATCCTATCCTCATGCTAAAAATGTTGGGAATATTATGATTTAAGCCTCTGGCATGTTGGTGATGACAGGCAGTTACATTGTTCTATCATTTCATTCCCATATTCATTTGTTTCTTAAATCACCTCTTTTTGTTTGTCCTGTTTGTAAGGTTTTCTACAGCTGTTTAAAAGCACCCCTGGTTTCATGAGATTTGTTGCTCCCCACACCCATCATTGTTACTTGCGCTTGTGCATTTTCACAAGACAAAGCATTAGGAGTTTCTGTTGAGCTGTTTAATAATGATGTACTCAGAGGAATATAAGTTGGTCAAGGAGGTCTAATGTGGTAGAAGAACAAAATCCCAAATTTGGTATTCCACCAAACATTGGGGGATTGATATCGTACTCATTGTGACCAATTTAAAAATAATGATTTGTTTATTTTTATATTATGCAACAGAATTCAATTTATTTTAAGGGCCTGGCACGGGTTCCCTGGCAGGCGGTGCCGGAGAGTCGGAACGGCAGTGGCCACCATGGAACTTGTTGCCGGGCCCGATCATCCCGAGGGTGGGGAAGCTCCGTGGTGGTACCTCCACTGCTCTGCGATGGGACCCTAGTTTAAATATTTAAAATAACTCTCTGCATAAACTTCAATGTCATCCACCGTGATCTTCCCATCCGTTCCCAGTCTTGAGCTCAACGTGTGCCACTCACGCGCCTTCGTTTTCCCATCCATGACAAGCTGGCACCACCAAGGAGGGGAAGGGGCCAACACTGCATCTGTCTATAGATGGGGGAGGGAGGGGTTCAATTCTGCATTCTGTGTGTAGATGGGGGGGGTGGTGGTGATATGGGGATCAACTCTGCATTCTGTGTATAGATGAGGGGGGAAGGTGTCAACTCTGCATTATTTTATGGATAGGGGAGTGGGGACAACTCTGCATTTTGCTTGAAGAGCTGGCAGCCTTTTAAAAATGTTGCCAGCACCTGCTCCTGCATCAGGTGACGCCGTTCACGGCATCGCTGATGCTGCCCCCACCACGTGATTGGGTGGGGCGGCTGCCATTAGTATGTTGAGCCAGATCTTGTTGTTCCACCACTGGGAGCGGCGGTAGGTACACTTAACATACTGAGGGTGGCTGCATCCACCCACTACCCCCACCCCCCAATCACATGGCAGGAGCGCCATCAGTGAGGTGGTGAACGGCGTCACCTGATGCAGGAGCAGGTGCTGGCAAACAAAATGCAGAGTTGACCCCTTCCCTTCCCATCTATACACAGAATGGAGAGTTGACCCCTTCCCCTCCTCGGTGGTGCCAGCTTCTCATGGACGGGAAAGTGAAGGTGCGTGAGTGCCACGTGCCGAGCTCAAGATTGGTAATGGATGGGAAGATCGCGGTGGATGACATTAAAATTTATGCAGAAAGGTATTTAAACTGGGGTTCCATCGCAGAGTGGCGGAGGGGCCATTACGGTGCTTCCCCACCGCTAGGAAGATCGGGCCTGGCAATCCTGGCATCGGGTTCTGTGGCGGCTGCCCCCGCCACGGAACCCGATGTTGGGCCAAGCACAAGTTCCGGCCCGTTAAGTGGCTGCCCACCACAGAATCGCGGCAGTATGGCGGTGCGGATTCAATGTGGGGCTGCCGCCATTTTCTGCACCCACCGCCGCTCTTGGTGGCAGTCCACAAAATCCGGCTTTAAATATCTTTGTAATTATGTTAATTGTCATTGTTTGATATTACTAATATAACAATATGCTAGTGACTTAAAAGCATTTCTCCCATTATTCACCAGATCACAAGATAGTTACGGATGAGAAAGGACATTCAGCCCAACTAAATTTATCCATCCAGAAAGATCTTAAGTTCCCCTCATTGCATCATTTAATCGGGGTAGATTATTGTTTTTATCACCTCGGCTTTAAGTGTTACTTGGGCAGGGAGACGCACATACCAGTTACAGAACTCACTGGATTTTTCTTCCATGGCAATAAGACTGATGAATCTGCAGATATTTTTACTACCCTGATAGGGATCATGGCAAACTTTAGTGACCAGGACGTTCCCTGAGAAAGATGAACAGCGCGGAGAAATGGGTGATTCCTTGATCCAGTTTTCCCAATGGGGAACTTTCAGGCAGTGCATATTAGGAAACTGTGGGCCTGCAGCTAATGAATTTTAATGCATCATTTCAAATCGATGGAAAATCTTGGACTATGTGCCCATAATTTATCAACCTACAGATATGGTTCTCCAGTGGGAAACCAAACAATGGAATTACTTACGATATGCATATACAATGTTTGAAGGTGAATACCTGTAACTTTTAATTCATTGCAGCTCCAGTTTGCCCCATGTAGTATGTAATCTACATATAAACATGTTGGAGAAGCAAATTATGTTGCATAATACATACTGCCAATATATTAGTCTGCTACTTGGTAATCATTGCAGTTTAAAATCCAGTGCATTCCAGTCATCATATTGTGCTGAATTTTCCCAGCTCATTGACGATGGACCAGGAGACAGGAGGGCTGGCATCTGGAGGGGAGCCTGACATCTTCCTGCCGCCATGGCCTATTGCCAGCAGAGGGAGGCTCAGTGGCACAGCCGCCAAATGGACAGCCAATTGAACCATTTAAGTGGACAATTAAGGGCTACATCCGGCCCCCGTGGACATTTTGCCCATGTCAGGAGAGCCCGCCACGGCCCGAGGAGACCACCAGGTATCTCTGGCAGCCTCAAAGTGGGTCCATGGGGGGGGTCCCACTCGGTACTCGCACCACAACCCACGGAAGGGCCTCCCAGAGACAATGGCTGCCCCGCAGCAAAAATACCACCGGTGCACCATAACACCACTCCCCAAACACCCGGCCTGCCTGGCCCCGGCTTCCCCTAACCTAACTCAACTCTCTTCAAGGGCATGCCGCCATTGTTGCCTGAGCACTGGCCACTGCCAGAGGCTACCAAGCTTCTGGCACTCTGATTGGACTGGCATCTCTTGATGGTGGCCCTGGCGGCAGCCTCTTAATTGCTCATCACGGCAATATGCCGCCCCAGCGGCCTGCCACCCCCCCGAAGCAAGGTCGGGTGCCGCTTTTGGGCCTGGCGGTGGACTTTACCATCACCCAGAAATTTAAGCTCATTGCAATTTTGATTGTCTAGTGCAGACATCATTGCAGGTTGAACTCAGAGATCTTCCTGGACACTGATGTTTGAGCTGATACCTGTTAGTGAGAAGTAAAACTTCTGTCTGCCCCAACTCCAAAGTATATGTTACTGAAAAAAATTGGTGCAAGGTTAAAAACAAAAGCTGTTAATGTCAAAACTCTGAAGTTAAAATAAAAGGTCTGTCAACATCTGAAAAGGACTGTTTCATGTGGAGACCCTTTGTGAAAATTGATAAATAGAGTGGGTTTTGTTCTCATGATGTACAAGGTCAAATAAATCCAGAATGAGATTACTGCCTAAATATTACTCTGAAATTTCCATTATTCTCCAGGCAACCTACTGGGGGAAGTATTGTTCCAAGTTTCTTGCACCATGTAAAATCATGAAAATTCGGTTCCACATCCCAATTGGGGCTCAAACCTGTCTATAATTTGCATTGACATCAAAGATACAAACTCATTCAAAGGAGACATAAAGCTATCTTATACGAGTGATGTGGGAGCAGAGGGTGTCTTTATAGGAATGAATTTTATCTGGCCAGCAGGAGTGATGGAAGGTCACTGACCTGAAACATTAGTTCTGCTTCTCTCTCCTCAGATTCTGCCAGACCTGCCGAGTATTTCCAGCAATTTTTGTTTTTATTCCATGAGCCCTTATCTTGCCTATTAACGTTTTGTGTGGCACCTTATCAAATGTCTTTTGGAAATCCAGGTATACTACATCTACTGGTTCCCTTTATCTACCCAACTAGTTACATCCTCAAAAAGCTTGTAATAAATTTGTCAAACAAGATTTTCCTTTCTTAAAACCATGCTGATTTTGCCTGTTCATACTATGATTTTTTAAGTGCATTGTTAAGACTTCCTTCATAATAGATTCTAGCACTTGCCTGATAACTGGCCCATGGTTCCCTGTTTCCCCTCTCCCTCCTTTTTCATGTGCTTCTACACAGTGCAACCTCTGTGCTGCAGCTGAGGTGGAGGCAGGCTGCTGATCAGGCTCTCCCTTGGTCTGTGATGACTTTGGCAGTTGTCCTCTGGCTGCCTGAAGCTTAGATGTCACCGGCTGGCTGAGGGGTTCCTGCGAAGGTGCAGGAGCCTCCTCAATTGTCACGGCTTCTGGAGCTGAGCTCACTGGTGGAGGGGCGGAGGAGCCACTGACCACACTCGGAACACCCTGACGGGTGCCCCTAGATATGGAGGTCAGCCTCGCCTCTTCCCTTTCAAGGGTCACCTGCACCTCCCTGATAACATGAGATGGATGATGGCCTGGCAAAGACTGCAGGTAACTCATCCCTCTCTCGCCTTGTCACTGCTGCGTTAAGCTCTTGGCCAAGGCGATGGTGTGCAGGTCTGCACGCATCTGTGGGATCTGACTTCATGAGGGTCGCCAACCTCTCGATGGAGGAAGCTGAGCGTTTGCACACCTGAGGTGTGGCAGCATCATGGCAGGGATGGACTCCTCCATTGTCCGCTTATGGCTGTGCATTGCCTCTGTCACCTCTGCCAGATGTTCCCTCCCTCTGCAACTCCAGCATGTTCTGTGCTGCTGACACCAGAAGGTCGTATTCAACCTGGGGCTCAGCATAGACCAGGCCTCCAACAGTCCTCCGACTGTCAATGACCTCAGCTGTCACAGCCTCCGTCAGCTACTCAGGCACATGTGTAGCGCTCTCCCCCTCTTGTGTCCCTGAATCTAAGGCCGAGTGCATACCTACTGATGTGGAAGTATCTGTGCTGGTGGGGGGGTGCAGGGGAATGATGTGATGGTGCATACTCTGACTGTTCCTCCTCCTCCTCCTCAGAGGTTGACTGCAGACCCCATGTCCCAGAGGCTGAGCTTACCTCCGAAGTGCCATGACCTATATGAGAGCACAAACATTTATGGGTTAGGTTGTTCAGATCTCCTCATGCCAACCATGAGTGTTGTGAATCTCCAAAATGTGGTGGAGGACACATGACCACCATGTCTCCTCACACTCAGCAATCCAGTCTTACCGTCCGCAATTGCACAGCCACTCTCAGCCCCTGCTAGCTCCAGAGCCTCCTTCTCTGATGATGTCAGAGGATGCACATCAGGGATCCCATTGCCAGTCCTTGATATCTCCCTGGTGTTATGAGCCCATTTCTCTTGAACGCGGAAAGACACAGTTGGACCTCACACAAAGAATAACAGGACAGTAATGCCAGTGGCAGTCCCTCGTTCCCTGATGGGGTCTCCCAAAAGGCTCCTCCCCACATCTGCTCTCAGGGGACGTAATGGGGTGAGCTCTGAGAGAAGGCGGCCTATTGCCGAGATACATTCAAGCATCTGACAGGATGTGGTGATACCTCATCCCTTGCCACTGCCTTTGTGACCACCCCATGTAGCGCTCCCTCACGCGTGGCTACATGCGAGCCCCAAAGAGGAGATGGGTATGGAGGACTCAACTTGGCACAGCGAAGGAGGTCATTGATGCTCCTGCGGCACTGGACCCAGTTCCAGGGAGGTAACCCCATGGCTGTTGACCTGAAGGGTAGATAGTTATACTCTCATATTCAAACTGTGTGTTAATAAGCTTTGTATCTTTATTGAATAAGTCTTGTTTCATAATAAATCAATAATTTTGTTGTTTATTAAAGAAACCTGGTTGGCAGATTTTTATTCTGAAACCAATATAAAGTATAATAATTGGCCCTATCGGTAACTGGGTAAAACATTGAAATAAATGTTATGACCAGTGGGGTAGTGAAACTAGAGAAGGACAGTGTATTTCTCCAACCTTGGTCGTAACACTTGCAACCTGGAGGAGAATCTCCAGGGAGGCATTGCTAAACTGTGGAGCCACCCAGTGTCTTGCCTTGGACATGGTCCCAGTTGGCTCCTGCTCCATCTGTTCGGTCCACAGTCCTGGTGCAGGGGCACATGGAAATCCAGCAGTAGCAGTAGAGGAGGGGTCCAGCATCAGCAGCAGCAGCAGCAGCAGCAGAGGGGGGGATCCAGGAGTCACAACAGTAGTGGGGTGTCCAGGAGTTACAAAAACAGTAGTGGGCGGTCCAGGAGTTAAAGCAGCAGCAGAGGGAGATCCAACAGCAGCAGCAGGGGTGGGCGGGGTGGGGCAGGTCCACCAGCAGCAGCAGTAGTCAGAGGGGTCCAGGAAATACAGCAGCAATAGAGAGGTTCAGCAGCACTCCAGATTCACTGCATCAGTGACAGGCAGCAGAACAAACATGGGTGGCAGTGCTTTAAAGGTGACGTCAGTACCTGCGCTTTGGTCAGCTGACACTGCCATCAATGCCTTGTAGCCCGCTCCCATCCTGCTATAGGATGGACACCATGACTCGGTTATGTTAATTGGCCAGCTGCCACATGATTGTGGTTGGCTGGCTGTACACGTGACATGCGGCAACGGCACCCAATTCCGGTGCCGCTGCCGGGACCCGTGATGGGCTGACAAAATTCAGCCCATAAGGTTGATAGGGTACATTGTAAAGACACCATACAGAGAGTTTCAATCTGTACTTTGTCAGGCCATACTTGGGTTGGTGGTCATTAATGCTGACATTGGTTGCAAACCTTTTAAAACTGCTTTATTCATACATAGCTCACCCTACTGAGAATAACACTCACCTATGTGCACACTTAGATTTCCAGTGGTGTTGTTTATGGTAACTCAGAAGTTATAATTGGGTAGATATTCAACCAATGTGAAAATGCTGGCTTTCTGAAATGAGGATTGGGTGTTTGCTATAATGGATGGTGTTATGACCAGGTGAGAAAGGTGTCTAGGGGTCTCTGTCAGCCTTCACCTGGTCATACTGTAACAGGGTTTGATTTTAAACACACTGTGTTTTGAGCTCCCCCTTGGTGAATCTTTGTTCACCCTTTCCAATTATAAGGCAAAGAAATAAGCACAAACAGGCTTTCTTAGGTTTAAAGAAGAAAAGTGAAATTTATTAAAACTTAAACTCTAATTCGGTTAACGCCTACGGATACACGCTGTGCCCACGCTAGCGTGCATACATGATACACACATGCAAATGGGGACAGAAAAGAGCAGAAGAAAAAATAACTTGGAAAGGTTTGAAGCAATATCGGAAGAGTTGTTACGGTTCTTTGAGCTCACTCTGGAGTCCTTGCTTGTAGGTAATGCTTGCTTTTTGTTGGGGCCCAGTATTCTTCTTAAACCTTGTTCACTGCAGGAGACTTTTCTCTCTTGGGGTTCATGTGTCTTCAATGGGACTTCAGTTCCATGAGAACGAGATGGGAGCAGGCAGAAGAGAGGTCATCTCAGCCCAGGAGCAAACAGCTTTCTGAGTTCAAATGCTCTGTGGCAAGTTCAAAAAAACCTGCAACAACCAGTTAGTCATGTGACCAGCTGGCCTAATCAGTCCTGGCCCTTGTGGGTTGTCTTGTCCTAGCAGACCTTGGAATGTCTCCTTTATACACAATACCTGGTGATCAAAGGTCCATTGTGGGTTAAACTGGAGCAGGGAATAGCCCCTTTGTCCTTTCAAGTACTGTCTCTCAATATGCAAAAATATCTTTCCAGCCAATCTGGCAGCCCTTGTAACAGGCCTTCTCTTGTTCCTAGCAACAATTTGAAATTTAATGTCCATGTGGCAAAATTAATATGCCTCCTTCTTGATAGGTGGGGGCCTGCATGACAGTGGCCAATTCACGCTGCCAGTTTTATGGCTGGGCAGTAAGTAGAAAATCTGTTTCTAAGGACAGGTTTACACCATGCAATGCACAATGCATCATTTTGATGCTCAGGTGGATCTGTGTTTAAGGTTACTTGTCTCTTTCTGGCCACAAGGTCGAATTCCTGTAAATCATAACAGTCACTCTACTTCAAAGCAATTGATTGTCTGTGAAATGCTTTGAGGTATTTTTGAGATGTGATAAGGTGCTAACTAGAATAAATCTTGCCTATCTGAGAGGAATGACAGACTGATTGCTGTTTGAACAAGCAACGGTCATTCAACAGTTAATAACTGGCCTCACTTCTCTTCTTGTATATTTTTTTAACGTTCCATTGTGATATATTTATGCATCTGAAATGTGGCAGAGCCACTCAAAACTTTTATATTCAAATACACCCTCCCTGCCACATCCACTGGGAGTATGTATTGGCTAATTATGGGCCCACTCCCCACAATTTTTTGTGCCTTAATTTGAAAATCACAAGGAACATGATCACCTTTATTTCATGTGGACCATAGGGAAGGCTCTGTATGGAAGTGTGTATGTTATCACTTAACCAAGAATTCTATCCCAATATGCGGAACTAATGGGATTTTTCAATAAATTATAGGGATCATATTAAGAGTAAGATTTTTGAAATTAAAATATAAAATGTTTTATTATTTGTTTATTTTAGATTTTATTCACTGTTATCAGTATAAATGGTCAGTTATACCCCACTGACCAAAATCACAGCTTTTCAGACATAAATTATTTCATCACAGCTGTACTAACATGTCTGAAAACTGGAGTAGAGTCCCAAATTAGGTCAAGATATTCATAAAATCTGAATGTCTTATTTGGATAATTTCAAAGCGGATGATGTCTATTAAAACAAGATAGTCCAAAGTGGTGGAATAGCCTACACAGAGAGGCAGCAAAAGTGGAGGAAGAAGGAACCAGAGGACATCAATTTAAGATACTTGGCAAAAAGTCCAGTTGGGGTGCGGCGTGAAAATAAGGAGAATTTTTTTTATACAGTGCATTGTTACAACCTGGAATGCATTGCCTGAAGGGGTAGTGGAAGTAAATTCAGTAGTAACTTTCAAAACGGAACTGGATAAATACTTAAAAAAGACAAATTTACAGGTCTGTGAGGAAAGAGCAGGGATGGGACTAATTGGATAGCTTTTCAAAGAACCAGCACAGGCACGATGGGCTGAATAGTCTCCCTCTGGGCTGTATGATCCTAGGTGTGAGTAAACTTCTGATAGACTAGTTAAGGATTAAGAGGTAAAATGTGGTAAAGATTCTTTGGTCTTTGAGCCTGGCCCAATGGATAGAGATGATCATTTCCAACTCCATGCAGTTCTATGTTTCTAAAGGAAATGACAAATGGTGATAGGTGTGGGGTTAGTTTAAGTGCATGTAGTGATATGTCATGGGTAACCATGATCTCCTGGAGCTTGTTTGATAGTCATATGGAGTCAGGAAAGAATTTCCTGGATTTTTTCATGAAATTAGTCAGAGGTGTTGTTTTGCTCACGTCAGGACTAATATTCCTAGCAGTGGCGAGGGTGGTGTATGAGGTTGCACCGTCTAATGGACTGAGCACTAATGGAGCTTATGATTTTTCTTTGGCTATATTTTCAAAGCACAAAATGGGCAATTTTGCTTGTAGCCGCCCTTTAAACACATATGCAATTCCACAACTCTGTGCCCAGATTTCCGTTATGTACTCCAGGCATGTGCAGCTGTGTGCTAAGATTATAAGTTTGTAAAATGTACCCTATGGACTCCCTGGTGTTGCATTAAAGATAGTGCGAGTCTGCCGTGGGTTACTTGTCAGTTGGGTATATCTGCGGCTCATCAACCTAGCTGTTCGATGGGGATGTGGTTTGAGAGTCCACTGGGCTAGATGTGCAACTGATTGTTCCATTCCAGAAAGACACTTAGTGAAAGGTAGAAATCCAGCTAATCTTTACACATTCTTATATTTATTTACAGAGTTACACATTACAAGCATATACCTCCGAACCCCACTACCACGGTTTCAGTCTATCTCTATTTACGGGGGCATAAGCGAATCCCCAGTTAATGCCCACCACCTGCATAAAATTAAACACAATTAATATACAATTAATGGATTCCCTTCTCTCTCTTTAAATAAAAATTAGAATTAATATGCACAACAAAAATTTCTAAAGAAATTAAAACAAAAATCTCCATATTCTGTACAAAGCATTACCAAGATACCCTGCCTCTAGATCCTCCAACAATTTCCTTATACATGCATTTCTCTTTGTAAAACAATCAAGCATTTGATGACTTGCATCCACCCATTTAATTTTAGAGATTTTCTTTCTCTCCAATATTTGTTTAATGTCAGCAAGGTCAATCCATAAATCTTACTCACACTTTTCACAGAGTATACATTATTCCACAATAACCCATTATATAGATAGCACTCAGTGGGTATACTATCTTCAGTATGCCCATTGCAAACGGCGTGCAGACTGCAAGCAGAGTGTGGAGATACAAGTTTGGTGAGTGGGGATTTTTAAGTGTCAATATCTTGCTAAAAATCTGGTCTGCAGTGAGAATTTAACTGGGATTTAGCCTCTAAATAGAGTAAGTTAAGAAAGTAAAGTACATTTATTCCAGCCTTAGGCGGGATTAAAAAGCTCTACTGCAGAGTAGATGACTTGTTAAGTTGCTAACTAGTCCAATCCGGTTGCTGCAGTTTCAGCATCAAAAAGTATAAATACAGAGGTCTGGGTGCAGACTGCAAACAGAGTGCAGATTGCAAGCAGAATGTGGAGAAACGAGTTTGGTGAGTGGGGAATTCAGTGAAGGGGAACTAGGTGCTCCTTGTTTCTACTTTTTTCATCCTCCAGTATTTGGTTCTTACTTTGGTACAGTGGAAGGAGCTGGTTGGTGTGTAACTGGTAAGCTATTCTACTTATAATAATTAGTTAAGGTATGCCTGGGTAGCGTGGCCGAGTGGAATGTACAGCCTGTGGCATGTGTGAAGTCATGGACGCACCACGTGTCCTAGACAAACACATCTGCAGGAAGTGTTACTGGCTGCACAAGCTTGAGTTCTTGTTTCAGAACTCGAGCGGCAGCTGGAGTTACTGTGGTGCACCCATGAGGGAGAGACCTACGTGGATAGCACACTTAGGAAGGTGGTCACAGTGCAGGTGAGGAGCATGCAGGCTGATAGGGAATGGGTGACAGTCAGACAGTCTAAAGAGAACTAGGCAGGTAGTGCAGGAATCCCCTGAGACGATCTCGCTCACTAATTGGTTTTCCATTTTGGATACTGGTGAGGGCGATGATTCCTTAGAGGAGTGCAGTCAGAGCCAAGTTTGTGGCACCACAGGTGGCTCAGCTGCACAGGAGGGGAGGAAGAAGAGTGGAAGAGCAGTAGTGATAGGGTATTCATTAGTTAGAGGAGCAGACGGGCATTTCTGTGGCCATAGACGTGACTCCAGGATGGTGTGTTGCTTCCCTGGTGCCCAGGTCAGGGATGTCACGGAGCGGCTACAGGACATTCTTCTGGAGGAGGGTGAACAGCCAGAGGTCATGGTCCATGTTGGCACCAATGATATAGATAAGAAGGGGGATGACGGCCTGAAAGCAGATTTTAGGGAGCTAGGAAGGAGATTAAAAAGCAGGACCTCAGGAGCAGTAATCTCAGGATTACTCCCAGTCCCACATGTGAGTGAACATAGGAATAGGAAAATTAAGCAATTGAACATGTGACTGGAGAACTGGTGTACAAGGGAGGGCATCAGATTTCTGAGGCATTGGGACCAATTCTGGGGCAGGTGGGACCTGTACAAGATGGATGGATTGCATCATAGCAGGACTGGGACTAATATCCTCGCAGGGAGATTTGCTAGTGCTGTTGAGGAGGGTTTAAACTAGATTGGCAGGTGGATGGGCACCTGAGAGGGAGCTTAGATTGGAGGGAAGCAAAACTGGTAACTTGTCAGAGGTGTGGAAACCAGGAGCAAATATCAGAGAGGAATACCAAGGTGCACAGAATACTGGGGGAGATAGATAGCACTAGAGTAAGGAATAGTAAGCTATTAGGTGGGGTCAGAGTAATAAAGGGACAAAGTAATAAAGTCTAAATCATGGTTAATATGCATATATGTGAATGCACGGAGTGTGGTTAATAAGATTGTGGATATAACAGAGACCTGGCTCACAGAAGGGCAGGACTGGGTGTTAAATACTCGTGGATACAAGCTGTTCAGGAAAGATAGGAAAGGGAAAAAAGGGGAGGGGTGGTGGCATTCATTAGGAGAGCATTGCAGTGATGAGAAAAAGGACGTCCCAGAGGGGTCAAGAACAGAATCAATTTGGCTAGAGCTAAGGAACAAAAAGGTGCAGTTACATTATTCGATGTTGTTTATAGGACACCAGCTAGTGGGAAGGACATGGAGGAACAAATTTGCAAGGATATTACAGAGGTGCAAAAATTATAGAGTAGTTATAATGGGGGACATTAATTATGGGATAGTAGTAGTGTAAAAGGCAGTGAAGGGCAAGAGTTCCTAGCGTGTGTTCAGGAAAATTTGCTACAGCAGTATGTTGCTAGTCCAGCGAGAAAGGAGGCTCTGCATTCTTGGGAATGAGGTGGGCCAAGTGGATCAAGAATCAGTAGGAGAGAATTTAGGGGACAGTGATCATTGTATTATAAGGTTTAGGCTGGCTATGACAAAGAACAATCCAGAGTAAGAATAATTAACTGGAAGAAAGCCAACTTCAATGGGGTAAGAATGCAGCTGGGATGAATAAATTAGAGTCAGAAGTCGGCAGGAGTAACAGTAGCTGAATCAATGGGATACCTTCAAAGAAGAGATAGTTCGGGCACAGTCAGGTATGTTCCCTCAAAGGGGAAAGGTAGGGCAAACAATTCCAGAGTTCCCTGGATGACAAAAGAGGTAGAGATTAAGATAAAGAAGAAAAAGTGTGCTTATGACAGATGCCAGGTAGAAAATACTATTAAGAACCAGGCTGAATATAGAATATAGAGGGTTTGGAAAGAGACAAGCAACTAACCTTAAAGGGAATTCCCAAGTTTTCTATAGACATATAGGCCGGAATTTTACCGTAATCGCTGGCTCCGGCACGGGTGGAACTCAAACGGATGCGGCCTCCGTTCCCGCTCTGCGTCTCCTATCCACCGGCTTCATGCGCGGGGCAGCCAATTAGCGGCCCCGCGGCATAACTGAGACCTGAATCGGCTGGTGCGGGCGGGAAGATATACATCATTGGGGGCGGAGCCACATCCGGGAATGTCTGATGTAAACCCTTGAAAAATGTTTACCTCAATGAAATTGACCAGGTACTCATTCATTGTTTAAAAATCAGCAGTAGTAGTTGTGGTTCACTGAGAGGCTACAGTTCTGTTAGTGCAGAAGGAGTTAGAGATTTAAACACAGGTGGAGGAAGTCATTCGATTAGATTAGAGATACAGCACTGAAACAGGCCCTTCGGCCCACCGAGTCTGTGCCGAACATCAACCACCCATTTATACTAATCCCATATTCCTACCAAACATCCCCACCTATCCCTATATTTCCCTACCACCTACCTATACTAGTGACAATCTATAACGGCCAATTTACCTATCAACCTGCAAGTCTTTTGGCTTGTGGGAGGAAACCGGAGCACCCGGAGAAAACCCACGCAGACACAGGGAGAACTTGCAAACTCCACACAGGCAGTACCCGGAATCGAACCCAGGTCCCTGGAGCTGTGAGGCTGCGGTGCTAACCACTGCGCCACTGTGCCGCCCCTGTGCCGAAGCAGTCGCTCAGCCCCCCACTTTTCAGATGATTCACTACAGGTCCTCCTTCAGACGGTTGAGGAGAGGCGTGATATCCTCTTCAACCCAGATGGTAGAAGGCGACTGTCGACAGTGACAAAGAGGGCCTGGCTGGAGTTTGCGGAGGAGGTCAGCAGCCGTGGCGTCATTCGGCGCACATGGATACAATGCCGCAAGCGCCTCAATGACCTGCTTCGCTCTGCCCTGGTAAGGGGCATTCCTCATTCATCTAATGGTTATTTTGTCAAGGGAGGGTGTATTTGTATTCATGATGCAATGTGGAACCCCCGCATGATCATTGCCTGGCTGCCTCCTTGCATTGGGATGAAAGACGGGCAAATGTGAGATGAACGTTAAGGAGGGATTGATGAGGGCACGCTCAGCAATGGCACAGCAGTTAAAAGCCACATCAACCCATTTGGGTGATTGCGTGAAATGCGCACACAAATGTTTGACCTAATTTTTTTCTTTCATTAGGAAAAGAGGGCACACAACGCCCAAGAGAGGTCCCGGACAGGTGGTGGCGTGGCCTGTCCAGCATTCCTCAGTAGAATGGAGGAGGACGCATTGATGATAGCAGGGGAGGAAGGAGGACAAGCCGTAGCAGATGGTGAGGCCGGTGGACATGGCCATGATCATGAGTGATCCAGAAAGTGGTGTATTAGTGCATTTCGGGAGGGAGGGGGCAGGGTGGGGGAGGTTGATGGGCCAATGTTGTTATGAGTTACTAATGAACATAATTAAGCCCTCAAAAGTCCCATCACACTGATGTGACCATAATGGACTCAAATACATGTTCTCCACTCTGGCTTTCTGACCAAACTGATCAATATGATTTTCCCAGCAGGTGACCGACTGCATGGAACAGGAAGCATCTCAGTTGTACCACCATCCACCTCTGAGGTTGAGGAGGGCGCCTCAGAGGGCGCACCGTCACATCCTCGCGACGCACCAAGCACCAGTGCAGATACAGAGACCTCGGTTGGGATTTGCGTGTCCGTGGATTCGATTTCACATCCAGGTGTCAGCACAGCACAGGTGCCAGGCCAGCCACCGGAGGCAGAATCGGCCGATGCCTCACACAATCGGAGGACTGTGGGAGGCCAGGCCAGTGCAGAGCAGCAAGCTGATGATGTGCCTTTGAGAACATCCATTCGGCGGGAGATGTTGCAGGTGCAGCAAGCGGTCCTTGAAAATCTGGCGCAGCTGCCTTGGACAATGCGCAGAATTAATCAAACTCTGGCTACATCCATCCAGAGTATGATTTCTGCTCACTCTCAGGCAATCGAACATCTGGCTTCCCCCATTGACAGATTGGCGGCTGCAGTGGAAGGGCCAGTTCTGGATGCACTTCGTGACGCAAGATCGATCGTGGCCTCCCTGGGCCAGAGCATCAGAGAGCAGAATCTGATGCGCTGGTGCCAGGTCGAGGCCGCTCATTCCTCTGATGTCACCACTGAGGATCGTCAGAGCCTCACGAGGGCACAGGGGCAGCAGATCGCATATGGGAGCTCCTCTCAGGGCGCCTCTGATGCATCCTCCAGCTCCTTGCTCCCTCTGCCAGGGACATGTGATCAGCGAAATCCCAGGGTGTTACAGGGTACTCATGAGATTTCTCAGGAGAACCCTGAGATGCCGGGGCCCTCACAGCCGCGAGCAAGCAGAGGACGTCCGCCAAAGTCATCACAAGCAGGGCAGCAAACAGTTCAGCTACCTGCCTCTGGTGTGTCTGGTGGCGAGGGATCATGCATCCGAAAGAGCACTCGGAAAAGAATTAAGAAATCACTTTAACATCACGAATGGTTCACAGGGTGAATTGAAAGGTTTTTTTATTGGAAAGTGTTATAAAATATTGTAATAAAATCGGGTTCTCTGAGATTTTGTCATGGCTTTCCTGAAGTCAATTCCAACATCGTTGCTCAACAAAAGTAGTTCATCATGTGGGGTCTCACACCTGGGTGGCGTTCCTCATGATGTGAAGGATTGCATCGTTGCATTCTCTCTCCCCGTGAAGGTGAGTGAATTTGCCCTTGCAGAGCCTCACACTTAGTCTTGTCATACGGTAATCAGAATTTCTCACCCACAGCTGTTACAAAAATTTCTAAATTCACTTGTAACAGCCCTTCAAAACACTCCCACAGGGGATGCTGAGACCAAGTGGGCCCACATCAGAGACGTCATCTATGAGTCAGCTTTGACCACCTACGGCAAAAGTGTGAAGAGAAATGCAGACTGGTTTCAATCTCATACTGAAGAGCTGGAACCTGTCATAGCCGCTAAGCGCATTGCACTGTTGAACTACAAGAAAGCCCCCAGCGATTTAACATCCGCAGCATTTAAAGCAGCCAGAAGCATTGCACAAAGAACAGCCAGGCGCTGCACAAACGACTACTGGCAACACCTATGCAGTCATATTCAGCTGGCCTCAGGCACCGGAAACATCAGAGGAATGTTTGATGGCATGAAAGAGAGCTCTTGGGCCAACCATCAAGAAGATCGCCCCCCTCAAATCTAAATCAGGGGACATAATCACTGACCAACACAAACAAATGGACCGCTGGGTTGAACACTACCTAGAACTGTACTCCAGGGAGAATGCTGTCACTGAGACTGCCCTCAATGCAGCCCAGCCTCTACCAGTCATGGATGAGCTGGACATACAGCCAACCAAATCAGAACTCAGTGATGCCATTGATTCTCTAGCCAGTGGAAAAGCCCCTGGGAAGGACAGCATTACCCCTGAAATAATCAAGAGTGCCAAGCCTGCTCTCTTCTCAGCACTGCATGAACTGCTATGCCTGTGCTGGGACGAGGGAGCAGTACCCCAGGACATGCGCGATGCCAATATCATCACCCTCTATAAAAACAAAGGTGACCGCGGTGACTGCAACAACTACCGTGGAATCTCCCTGCTCAGCATAGTGGGGAAAGTCTTTGCTCGAGTCGCTCTGAACAGGCTCCAGAAGCTGGCCGAGCGCGTCTACCCTGAGGCACAGTGTGGCTTTCGTGCAGAGAGATCGACCGTTGACATGCTGTTCTCCCTTCGTCAGATACAGGAGAAATGCCGTGAACAACAGATTGCTTTCATTGATCTCACCAAAGCCTTTGACCTCGTCAGCAGACGTGGTCTCTTCAGACTACTAGAAAAGATTGGATGCCCATCAAAGCTACTAAGTATCATTACCTCTTTCCATGACAATATGAAAGGCACAATTCAACATGGTGGCTCCTCCTCAGAGCCTTTTCCTATCCTGAGTGGCGTGAAACAGGGCTGTGTTCTCGCACCCACACTTTATGGGATTTTCTTCTCCCTGCTGCTTTCACATGCGTTCAAGTCCTCTGAAGAAGGAATTTTCCTCCACACAAGATCAGGGGGCAGGTTGTTCAACCTTGCCCGTCGAAGAGCGAAGTCCAAAGTACGGAAAGTCCTCATCAGGGAACTCCTCTTTGCTGACGATGCTGCTTTAACATCTCACACTGAAGAGTGCCTGCAGAGTCTCATCGACAGGTTTGCGGCTGCCTGCAATGAATTTGGCCTAACCATCAGCCTCAAGAAAAAAAGCATCATGGGGCAGGATGTCAGAAATGCTCCATCCATCAATATTGGCGACCACGCTCTGGAAGTGGTTCAAGAGTTCGCCTTCCTAGGCTCAACTATCACCAGTAACCTGTCTCTAGATGCAGAAATCAACAAGCGCATGGGAAAGGCTTCCACTGCTATGTCCAGACTGGCCAAGAGAGTGTGGGAAAATGGCGCACTGACACAGGACACAAAAGTCCGAGTGTATCAGGCCTGTGTCCTCAGTACCTTGCTGTATGGCAGCGAGGCCTGGACAACGTACGTCAGCCAAGAGCGACGTCTCAATTCATTCCATCTTCGCTGCCTCCGGAGAATACTTGGCATCAGGTGGCAGGACCGTATCTCCAACACAGAAGTCCTCGAGGTGGCCAACATCCCCAGCTTGTACACACTACTGAGTCAGCGGCGCTTGAGATGGCTTGGCCATGTGAGCTGCATGGAAGATGGCAGGATCCCCAAAGACACATTGTACAGCGAGCTCGCCAATGGTATCAGACCCACCGGCCGTCCATGTCTCCGCTATAAAGACGTCTGCAAACGCGACATGAAATCCTGTGACATTGATCACAAGTCGTGGGAGTCAGTTGCCAGCGTTCGCCAGAGCTGGCGGGCAGCCATAAAGACGGGGCTAAAATGTGGCGAGTTGAAGAGATTTAGTAGTTGGCAGGAAAAAAGACAGAGGCGCAAGGGGAGAGCCAACTGTGTAAAAGCCCCGACAAACAAATTTCTCTGCAGCACCTGTGGAAAAGCCTGTCACTCTAGAATTGGCCTTTATAGCCACTCCAGGCGCTGCTTCACAAACCACTGACCACCTCCAGGCGCGTATCCATTGTCTCTCGAGATAAGGAGGCCCAAAAGACGGTAATCCCAATTGTGCGAAAATTTAGACTCTCAATGGAAACGTCTGCCTCTTAAAGATCTACACTTGTCTATCGAGCACTTAGATCCAAATTAAATTCAGCTTCCTCTCCATGACCAGCAAGTCAGTGGTGTCCAGCTTCATCATCAGAAACATCATCGTCATCTGATGACACATCGCGATGACACTGATCCTTCTCCAGTGCTTCTCCATTTTCAGTCGCCAGGTTATGCAAGGCACAGCAGACGACAATTATTCTTGCAACCCTTGAAGGTGCATACTGCAGTGCTGCACCTGAGCAGTCAAGACACCTGAACCTCATCTTAAGCAGGCCTATAGTTTGTTCAATGGTCACTGTGGTGGCCGCATGGCTCTCATTGTATCGTTCCTCCGCATGACCCCTTGGATTCCTCACTGGTGTCATGAGCCACGTCCTCAGAGGATAACCCCGTCGCCAAGTATCCATCCCTCCATTCTGTCTGGAGTCCTGAAAAGTGCAGGTACGTGGGAGTTTCAGAGAATGAAGGCATCATGACAAATCCGAGGGTAACGTGCACACACCTGCATGATTCTCTGACGATGATCACAGACGAGCTTAATGTTCATTGAATGGTATCTCTTGCGGTTAATCAATGCCCCCAACTGACCTGCTGGGGCTCTGAAGGCCACATGAGTACAGTCAATCACGCCCTGTTCCATTGGAAACCCAGATATAGTGCTGAAGCCTCTGGCTCTCTCAGCCTCACAAGTGTTGTCCGCCTTGAACGTGATGAATTGGTTACCATATTGGAACAATGCATCAGTCACAACCTTGATGAGACTCCGCACAAGTCTGCTGCTGAGGCTTGGAATGAGCCAGACGCATAGAAGTTAAGAGATATTGTAACCTTTGGAGCGACCGGCATTGGATGGCCTCCGATACAGTTTGAGGAAACATCCACTGCCAACTTCTCACAAAGAGATGTGACAGTCTCCCG
Organism: Heterodontus francisci; assembly: GCF_036365525.1. Classification (NCBI taxonomy): domain Eukaryota; kingdom Metazoa; phylum Chordata; class Chondrichthyes; order Heterodontiformes; family Heterodontidae; genus Heterodontus; species Heterodontus francisci. The sequence goes on along the minus strand of NC_090372.1, from coordinate 50,601,732 downwards.
TGACAGCCGCAGTCTTCTTCTGCACTGGCGATCTGACGGCTGCAGGTAGCTCAGACGCAGCCGGTATGCCCCTCCTGGTGGGTAGGCACGTATCCTGACATGTGTTCGCTAACGGGCGACTCTGCCACCTGCTCTCCCTCCCACATCACAATGGTGCACTGGGTCAGCTTTTTGCACGTTCCCCTGCACATTTGTCCTTCTGTCCCTCATAGGGGCAAGGTCCTCCTCATATGATGATCCACCTCCAACCTGAACAATTCCCATTGCTGTACTACTCACCAGATGCTCTGACCACAGGTATTAGCTTCCAGCAGTTAGGACTGGCTCACAAGATCCCCTTCCTTTCACCACATAAATCAAAGTTGATGGGTCCCCATCAGCAGTGCAGAACACTCAGATGAATCCTTTAGCACTAGTTGCAAGTCACACACCTTTTCAGGATATACAAATAGCATTAGAATTACTTCAGAGTAAAACTGAAAATTGTACTTCCAACTCCCTCCTGAATCAATGCCTGCCGCTCTTATGTAGCTGCCGGCTGGCCGACACGCCCCACGAGCCGATTTACGGACGTTAAATCAGACCTCATACGTAAAATTGTAGTCAATTGCTTCGTAAACTACCTCAATTACCTTTCAATTACTTGTATACGGGCGGAGAGCGCAGACTCGCTCACGCCTGACTTCCGACATTGGTAAAATGACGTCTGCGTGTAATGACGCCGGGGACACGGCCCGACGTCATCGCGTTTCATTTTACCATCCGGACGCCTCCGAAGAGACACGTTTAATGCCGGTAAAATTCCGGCCATAAATAGTAAAAGTGTGATAAAAGGAGGAGTGGGGCTGATTAGGGACAATAAAGGGGATTTATGCATGGAGACAGAGGGCATAGCTGAGGTATTAAATGAATACTTTGCATCTGTCTTTACCAAGGAAGAAGATGTAACCCAGTCAATTGTGAAAGAGGAGGTAATTCAGACACTAGAAGGGTTTAAAATTGATAAACAGGACGTATTAGATAGGCTGTCTGTACCTAAAGTGCACCAGGACCGGATGAGATGCATCCAAGGATACTGAGGAAAGTGAGGGTGGAAATCGCGAAGGTGCTGGCCATAATTTTTCAGTCTTCCTTAGACATGGGGATGGTGCCAGAGGACTGGAGAATTTCAAACATTACATCCTTCTTCAAAAAAGGGTGTAAAGCTAAGCCCAACAACTACAGACCAGTCAGTTTAACTTCGGTGGTGGGGAAACTTCTAGAAAAAATAATGCGGGAAAAAATTAATAGTCACATGGACAAATGTGGGTTAATTAAGGAAAGCCAGCATGGATTTCTTAAGGGAAAATCATGTTTAACTAACTTTCTGGAGTTTTTTGAGGAGGTAACAGATGAGGGAATGCTGTTGATGTGCACATGGACTTTCAAAAGGCATTTGATACATTGCCACACAACAGACTTGTGAGCAAGGTTAGAGCTCATGGAATAAAAGGGATGATAGCAGCATGGATACGAAATTGGCTGAGTGACAGGAAACAAAGAATAGTGGTTCAAAAACAAGAAATGCTGGAATCACTCAGCAGGTCTGGCAGCATCTGTGGAAAGAGAAGCAGAGTTAACGTTTCGGGTCAGTGACCCTTCTTCAGTTCCGAAGAAGGGTCACTGACCCGAAACGTTAACTCTGCTTCTCTTTCCACAGATGCTGCCAGACCTGCTGAGTGATTCCAGCATTTCTTGTTTTTGTTTCAGATTTCCAGCATCCGCAGTATTTTGCTTTTATTAAAGAATAGTGGTTAATGGATGTTTTTTGGGCTGGAGGAAAGTTTGTAGTGTAGTTCCCCAGGGGTCAGTGTTGGGACCCTTGCTTTTCCTGATATCTATTAATGACCTAGACCTTGGTGTACAGGGCACAATTTCAATATTTGTGGATGATACGAAACTTGGAAGCATTGTGAACTGTGAGGAGGATAGTGTAGAACTCCAGAGAATGCAGGCCCAGTTTCCCGAATCTCTCTTCATAGAATAGTCCTGCCATCCCGGGAACAAGTCTGGTGAACCTTCGTTGCACTCCCTCTATGGCAATAATATCCTTCCTAAGGCAAGGGGACCAAAACTGCACACAGTACTCCAGGTGCAGTCTAATTAAGGTTCTATACAATTGAAGCAAGACTTCACTACTCCTGTGCTCAAATGGACAAGTTGGTGGAATGGGCAGACTCATGGCAGATGAAGTTCAATGCAGAGAAATGTGAAGTGATTCATTTTGGCAGGAAGAACATGGAGAGACAATATAAACACAGGAACATAGGAACAGGAGCAGGCCATTCAGCCCATCAAGCCTGCCCCACCATTCAATATGATCATGGCTGATTATCCACTTCAATGTCTTTTTCCCACACTATCCTCATATCCCTTTATGTTATTGGTATTTAGAAATCTGTCAATCTTTGCTTTAAACATACTCAATGACTGAGCTTCCACAGCCCTCTGAGGTAGAGAATTCTAAAGATTCACAACCCTCTGAGTAAAGAAATTTCTCCTCATCTTTGTCCTAAGTGGCTTCCCCCTTATTTTGAAATTGTGTCCCTTGGTTCTAGATTCCCCAGCCAAGGGAAACATCTTACCTGCAGATACCCTGGCTATCCCTTTAAGTATTTTGCAGGTTTCAATGAGATCACCTCTCATTCTTCGAAACTCCAGAAAATACCGAAGAAGGGTCACTGACCCGAAACGTTAACTCTGCTTCTCTTTCCACAGATGCTGCCAGACCTGCTGAGTGGTTCCAGCATTTCTTGTTTTTATTCCAGAAAATACAGGTCCAGTTTCCCCAATCTCTCTTCATTGAATAATACTGCCATCCCAGGAACAGGTCTGGTGAATCTTCGTTGCACTCCCTCTGTGGCAATAATATGCTTCCTAAGGGGACCAAAACGGCACACAGTACTCCAGGTGCAGTCTACCCAAGGTTCTATACAATTGAAGCAAGACTTCACTACTCCTGCACTGAAATCTTCTTGCGATAAAGGTTAACATAAAGCCTTCCTAATTGCTTGCTGCACCTGCATGTTAGCTTTCAGCGACTTATTGACAAGGACACCCAAGTCCCTTTGTACATCTACACTTCCTAATCTCTTACCATTTAAGAAATACCCTGCACATCTATTCCTCTTACCAAAGTGGATAACCTCACATTTTTCTACATTATATTCCATTACATTCTTGCCCACTCACTAAGTCTGTCCAAATCCTCTTGAAGCTGCTTTGCATCTTCCTCACAACACACATTCTCACTTAGTTTTGTGTCATCTGTGAACTTGGAAATATTACATTTGGTCCCCACATCCAAATCATTGTTATATAACTTTCCCACCTAATTGTGTGTCATCCACAAACTTGGAAATATTACATTTGGTCCCCACATCCAAATCATTGTTATATAACTTTCCCACCTAATTGTGTGTCATCCACAAACTTGGAAATATTACATTTGGTCCCCACATCCAAATCATTGTTATATAACTTTCCCACCTAACTGTGTGTCATCCACAAACTTGGAAATATTACATTTGGTCTCCACATCCAAATCATTGTTATATATTGTGAACAGCTGGGGCCCATGCACTGATCCCTGTGGTACCCCATTAGTCACAGCCTGCCAATGCGAGAATGACCCGTTTATTCCTATTCTCTGTTTTCTGCCTGTTAACCAATCCTTAATCTATGCCAGTATATTAACTCTTATCCCATGTGCTTTAATTTTTCTAACCAACCTCCTGTGGGGACTTTATCAAAAGCCTTCTGAAAATCCAAGTATACCACGTTCACCAACTCTCCTTTATCAATTCTGTTAGTAACATCCTCAAAAAACTCCAACAGCATCATCAAACATGATTTCCCATTCATAAATCCATGTTGACTCTGCCCAATCAGATCATTATTATCCAAGTGTTCGTTTATCACATCCTTTAGAATAGATTCTCGCGTTTTCCCAATGACTGATGTAAGGCTAACAGGTCTTTAGTTCCCTGTTTTCTCTCTCCTTCCCTTCTTAAATAGTGGGGTGACATTTGCTATCTTCCAATCTGCAGGAACCGCTCCAGAATCTATAGAATTTTGGAAGATGATCACAATGCTTCCACTATCTCCATAGCTACTTCTTTCAACACTCTGGGATGTAGAATATCAGGTCCTGGGGACTTATCAACCTTCATCCCCATTACTTTCTCCAATACAACCTTCTTATTAATATTAATTTCCTTCAATTCCTCATTCTCCCTAGTCCCTTGGATCTCTAATTCTGGGAGATTGCTTATATTTTCCTCAGTGAAGACACACACAAAGTAATCATTTAGCTTCTCTGCCATTTCTCTATTCCCCATTATGAATTCTCCTGACTCTGCCTGTAATGGACCCACATTTGTCTGAGACAAACGTTTCCTTTTTACATATCTGTAGAAGCTTTTACAGTCCATTTCTATATTTTTTGCTAGCTTACATTCAGATTTTATTCTCCCTTCCTTTATCAGTTTCTTCGTCCTCCTTTGTTGTATTCTAAAATCCTCCCAATCCTCAGGTTTACTACTATTTCTGGTAACTTTATAGGTCTTTTCTTTTAATCTTATACTATCCTTAAGTTCCTTTGTTATCCACGGTTGATTTCTTTACTTTTGGCATTTTTGTGCCTTGAAGGAATGTATGGTTTCTGTAAGCAATGTAATATTTCTTTAAAGACTATCCATTGCCTATGTACCGTCATAACTTTTAATGTATTTTCCCACTCCACCTCAGCCAATTTGCTCCTCATACCTTCATAATTTCCTTTGTTCCAATTTAACACCCTGGCTTCAGATTGAACTATCTCACTTTCACACATAATATAAAATTCTATCATAAGAATCTAAAGGTTCTTTTATAATAAGATTATTAATTAGTCCTTTCTCATTACATAATACTGGATCTAAAATAGCCTGTTCTCTAGTCGGTTCCTCAATATACTGCTCTAGAAAACCATCCCTAACACACTCCAGAAATTCGTCCTCCACAGCATTAGTGCTCATTCGGTTTACCCAGTCTATATGCAGATTGAAGTCACCCATGATTACTGTATTATCCATGCTATATGCTTCTCTAATCTCCTGATTAATACCAGGCCCCACACTACAACTACTATTTGGTGGCCTATAAACAACTCCTCCCAATGTTTGCTGTCCCTTGCTGTTTCTCAGCTCCACCCAAACAGATTCCACATTTTGATCTTCCAATCTAAGATCCTCCCTTGCTAACGCACTGATCCTATCCGTTATTATCAGCGTAACACCACCTTCTTTTCCTTTTTGCCTGTCCTTCCTAAATGTTGAACATCCTTGAATATTCAGTTCCCAGTCTTGGTCACCCTGTAGCCACGTGTTCGTTATGGCAATTAGATCATACCCATTTACCTCTATTTGAGCCTTTAAATCATCTATCTTGTTGCAAATGCTGCGTGCATTGAGGTAGAGTTCCCTTAACCCAGTCTTCTTGACAGTTTTCTGCATTCTAAGCCTAGTTGATGCATGCCTTTGTTACACCTGCTTTTAATCTCACTTTCCACTTTTCTATCTCTTGTTACCAGCTTTACTTCCTTCTAATTTGAGCTACCCCTCAAGTTCCCCTCCCCCTGACAAGCTAGTTTAAACCCTTCCTAACAGCACTAGCAAATCTAATAAAATAAGGGGTACAATCCTAAAGGGGGTGCAGGAGCAGAGGGACCTGGGTGTATATGTGCATAAGTCATTGAAGGTGGCAGGACAGGTTGAGAGAGCGGTTAATAAAGCATACAGTATCCTGGTCTTTATTAATAGGGGCATTGAGTAAAAGAGCAAGGAGGTTATGTTGAACTTGTATAAGACACTAGTTCGGCCTCAGTTGGAGTATTGCGCCCCGTTCTGGGCGCCGCACTTTAGGAAAGATATGAGGGCATTGGAGAGAGAACAGGAAAGATTCATAAGAATGGTTCCATGGATGAGGAACTTCAGTTATGAAGATAAATTGGAGAAGTTAGGACTGTTTTCCTTGGAGAAGAGAAGGCTGAGAGGTTATTTGATAGAGTTGTTCAAAATCATGAGGGGTCTGGACAGACTGGATAGAGAGAGACTATTCCCACTCATGAAAGGATCAAGAATCTCAGACTTTCAGATCGTAAACATGCAGTCAGTGATGCTGAGAATGCAAATGTACCAGGCAGCTGCTAATACCTGGAAACAATGGAAGGCCCAGGTGGCGCTGCTGAAACCATACTTGTGGACTTTGCATATTGGAAAAGGTCACTGAAACATTGACTTTTGGTTCCAGAGAAATTTAACAGATTTTTTGAAGGCAGACAGACTGTAAGAAAGGAAGCTAGCATTTGCAGCCTCAGGAGAGGCTCTAAGAAAGGAAGACAACCAGCGGTGGCAGCCTCAAGGGAGAGAGAGGGTACACCTGTTCTCAGAAAAAATGGATACAGCGAAAGGCTGCAAAGACTTGAAACTGTTTTGAAAGTTGGAGTTTGTGGAGAAGTAGATCAGTAGGATCACCAGGAATCAACTTATTCTTAGATATTCAGGTCGAAAGGGCTCGGGGAAGTGAGAGAAGAGGATATTGACTTTGAGAAAGGTCTGGGAGATCTAACCCATTGCAACTGGGAGGAGTTTGGAACTTTTAACTGCAAATATTTTGCCATCAAAGAAGACTGTGTAACACAGAAGTGTGATGTGAGATTTTCAAGTGTTTTAATAAGTAAATAAAATACCTTTCTTTGTGACTTGGGGTACCCGCTACCTGAAAAGCACTATTTGTGAATGAGATTTCTTTTAGTTTAGTTGCTTAAAACATGAAATCTTGTTGTGTAATTCTTTCAATTGGTTTGGGGGTTATCAGACAATCCCCCCACCTGCCAAGAATGAGGAAAATTAATTTCGCCACATGAACATTGATTTTAAACTGTTGATGGTGAAGAAAGAACTTGCTTTAAAAAACAATTGGAGACTTTGGCTGGACAGAGACATTAGCATGTCCACAGACAGTACTTCAAAGAACAAAGGGGCTATTCCCTGCTCCAATTTAATCCACAAAGGACTTTTGATTACCAGACTTTGAAGGTGGAAAGGCTCGCATTCCAGGTTAACTGTTAAGATGGCCGAATACACAAACAGACGTGGTCGGACTGGTTTGGTCACATGGCTGTCTGGCTGTTGGGATTTTTGAATTTGAACCTCTAACAGGGAATTGAAAATCAGAAGGCTGTTTTCTCTCTCTTGTCTGCTCTCATTCTCGCTCTCACCAGCTTTGGAAACCATTGAAGACATATGAACCCCAAGAGAGAAAAGTCTCCTACAGTGAACAAGGTTTAAGAAGAATACTGGGCCCCAATGAAAAGTAAGAGCTGTCTACAATCAAGGACTCTACAGCGAGCTGGAAACACAGAAACAGTAACAAGAAACCCCCTTTTAGAGACTGCCTCAAACCTCTCTATTTTATTTTTCTTCTGCTCTTTTCTGTCCCTGTTTGCATGTGTGTATCACGTGTGCATCCTCGCATGGGCGTGCCGTATATCCGTAGGTGTTAACCGTATTTGAGTTTAAATTTAAGCTTTAATAAATTTCACTTTCATTCTTTAAACCTAAAGAAAACCTGGTGTGCTCATTTCTTTGCTTTCTAATTGTAAAGCTATGAACAAGGATTCACAAAGGGGGAGCTCAAAACATAGTGTGTTTAAAATTAAACCTTGCTACAATAAGACCAGGTGAAGACAGTGAAAGACTCCTAAACACCTTTCTCACCTGGTCGTAATAAGGTTCATATCTCATATTTTAATGTTAATGGTTTCACTGAGGTCATAACAGCACTGAGATCCACATTCATGGCGACAGGAGTCTGAGCCTGTATGGCAGCAAGCATGGATCTCTGGACCTCTGTCTGAGCTTTCACTGCCGTACTGAGATGTTGGGTGGCTTCCTCCTGTGCTGCAATGGAAGGTGAGCTATCAGGCACCAGGTGCTGCATCATGGGTGGGTCCGCAAGTGCCGTCACGGAGTTGGCCACCACTTCCTGCCGGAAAGTATAAACTCCAAGCTCTGCACAAAGCCCTGTGCCAAATTGGATTCAGTCTCCTCCATGCTCCTTAACAGTGACAACAGTGCCTGGGAGGCCTGCCAATATACCAACATCTGGGTGTGCATGCTCATCAGCATTCTCCAATATGCCGCTTCATCAAAGTCTTCACCTGAGTCCTGTGCAGTAGAACATGTCTGCAACTTCAACATCCGGTGATCTGGCACAGAAACTATCATTTCCCCAAGCTTGGTTGCAGCTTACGCTTGCCCAGAGATTCACAACTGCAGATTCTGCCTCGAGACTACCCTCTAAAGTTCGCCATGTGCCAATATCTGAGCTGGTGGCTGTGATTTGTCAGATCAAGTGATGGTACTTCTTCATCACAAGCCAGGTGTCGCTGTTGCCCTTCCTCACAAGGCTGCAATGGCTGGGCAGGCAGCAATTCTTGGGTATCTGAAAGCATAATATCAGAAGGGAAAGGTTGGGTGTGGGAAAGGGGTGGGGTGGAAAACAAGACGTCATAGTCACATCATCTGCAGCTTTCACTTCATACCAGATATCAGGATGATGTCGAGATGAGACTTGGGTAGGGGAATAAAGCAGGAAAGTAACGTCATCCTGAATGTACTTGGTGATACTGAATGCAATGGCCTCAGCCGCAGCCGGCCCCATGATGCAGAGAACCGTCTCCTCCAGAGGGCTCAGGTGATGCAGGTGTCCTTTGCCAGTTCTGCACTTTTCGTGTTGCAATGTATTTGGGTGATGTGCCTGCATTGCTGAATAACTGGCGGTTGTGGAAGCTGTAAGAGGTGGATGTAAGGTTGGCTGCAATAGTATGTGTGAGGATGAGGTGGAGTATCTGAATGCTAGGCATGAGGCCTGATTGCTAGAAATTGCTAACGGGTGAGTGATGTGGCTAATGTGCATTGATCAGTGTGAGCAGTTGGTGGTGTGGTGGGAAGGAGATGTCATGTGAAGATGCATTCACTGACCTTGACCACCCGTGTGAGGACATTAGACTTTTTCTGGCACTGCAGCCAGATCCTCAGGCCAGACTCTGGGAATTGGTCTGCCTGGCCATCTGCTCACATTCCCTTCTCAGGATGTGCCTTGAGGACCTCCTTTCCACCGCTGGACTAATGCCTCCAGCACAGCATCAGAAAACCTGGATGCCCTCTCTCTTGCCTGTTGCTCCATTTTTTGTGCTTTTGCTTCTATCCAAGTCTTTCACAGACAGTCTGCAGCAGCTTCTGCATAATGAGTGCAGCTATGCCGTTAGAGAAACAGGCTGCCTTTAAAAGGTGCAAACCATGTGTTGCACTAGCCAGGCAAGCTGCTGGGCCCTCTGTTGAGCATGCAGCCAGTCAGTAGCACATTCCACTCTGGGCTGCATGTTGAAAATCATTTAGATGAGGAGGCAGCACAAAGTTTGCTGACTGCTTGTCTCAATGGGACTGGGCGTGGGATGATCGCACATCACGATCCCTGCACTCAAAAATGGTGCTTGACAAATTTTTCCCCCTACTATTTTTGAGGTCCTATTCTTTAGTTTCTTCCTGAGCTCCTGAAACCCTGACTGAGGGACCTCAAGCATTTCCCTTGCTATGACATTGGTTCTCCCATGTACTGCGACTTCAGGCAGTTCCCCTTCCCCCCTCAAAATTTTCTGCCCCTTCTCAGTGATGTCTTTTACCCTGGCACAAGGGAGGCAACACAACATGTAGCACTCACATCATTGGTGGCAGAAATGCCTGTCTGTCCTCCTGACTATCAAATCCTCTATGACCACTGCATTTCTACATAGTGCCACGGATGTGCTCCAGACTGCACTCCCCCAAGGTGCAGTCACCCTCACTAGTATTCAGTGCTGAGAACTGGTGTGCAAGTGCCACACCTCTGGAAGATTCCTGTACTGTCTACTTCTTCCTACCCTGCTGGATTGCCACCCACTTACTGCTCTCTGTAGCTGCAGGATGACCACCTCCTGGAATGCCGTTCCAGGAAATTCTTAGTCTCCTGTATGCTATGCAGCGACATCAGCCACTCGAAAAGCTCAGTAAACCCTGAGCTCAAGATCAAGCAGCTGGAGACACTTCCTGTACATGTGGTTTTCCTGGATATATGAAGCATCCAGGAGTTTACACATGGCACAGGAATTGCGGGTAATGTCTCTCAGCGGTTTCATCATTGTGCTTAAAATAATTCCTTTAGATCCACTTAATTACTCAGATTATTTTTGTATTTACTATTGCCCCATCACCTTAAATTACCAAGCACATACTTTACCCTCTCCACTGAATTCCCACTCTCACAAAATTCCCTCTGCTTTGCAAGCTACTACATTTATCAGATTCTCATGCCCCCTCCGCCCCCCCCCCCCCCCACCGCCCCTTTCCCCCTCCAGAGGTTCAGCAGACAGCAGGTCCTGTTGCAGGAGGATGCTGAGGTCTGCAATAGGCTTCCTGGGGAAGTGCAGAATCCTGAGGCTCTTGCCCAAATGATTTATTTAAAAATACTAGTTGATCTTCAGTGGTAATGCACACAAGGGGAGTAATTTTGACTTTGGTTGATGTGTAAAATGTGTGATCTCAAATCAGCCCAAATGCTACTGGTCGCTGAAGCTGCTGCTCCTCTTTTTCAAGTCCTCTTCGATTCAGAAGAAACTAGTAACAATAATACTCACGATAAGTATAGAAGACTTCCTGAAGATGATAAGGACAAAATGTGGAAAAGAAGCAATTTGGAAACTGGAATCTCGCCTGGCAAACCTGACAGCCAAAAAGCCCTCAGTTGCAGCTGAGTGTCCCTTTCAAAGTAATTTCAGTGGCTGAAACAGCAATCCTGCTAGGTTTTACATTGGGTTAGACTGCTGCGATTGTGAGTTTAAATTTTCTTGGTGTCCTAATTGCATCATAGGACATACTAACCTTTTGCGATTCATGCACTAGAACACCCAGATCCCTCTGCAATTCAGAGCTCTGCAATCTCTCACCATTTAGATAATATGTTTCTTTTTTATTCTTCCTGCCAAAATGGACAATTTTACATTTTCCCACATTATATTCCATTTGCCAGGTCTTTGCTCATTTACTTTGTAGCCACCTTATGTCCTCTTCACAACTTACTTTCCTATCTGTCTTTGTGTTATCAGCAAATTTAGCAACCATACCTTTGGTCCCGTCATCCAAGTCATTTATATAAATTGTAACAGGTTGAGGGCCCAACACTGAACCCTATGGCACACCACTCGTTATATCTTGCCAACCAGAAAATGGCCCATCTATGCCGACTCTCCGTTTCCTATTAGCTAGCCAATCTTCTATTCATGCCAATATATTACCCCCTACACGGCACCATGGGTTGCCTTTGTCGGTGGGAGAGGTCATCGCACCTCAGTGGACAGCTACCGCCCGCCTCAAACCGGGCAGCCCCCGGTCAATAAGATTCTGTCCCGCCACAGTCCACCTGCTTCAATGGGTGCTTGGAGCTCAGGGTCATTGCCCGAAAAGTGGACTGCAACACCACACCAAACAACATGAAAAAAGGAAAGAAGGTACCAGCCCTTCGCTTTGCAAGCTGGAACTTCAGAACTGTGTGTCCTGGCCTGTTGGAAGACCTTACACAAATCAACGATTCTCGGAAGACCGCCATCATTAACAACGAGCTCAGTAGACTCAATGTAGACATTGCAGCACTTCAGGAGACACGCCTCCCCGCAAGTGGATCTCTAGCAGAGCAAGACTACACCTTCTTCTGGCAGGGCAGGGATCCTGAAGAACCAAGACAGCATGGAGTGGGCTTCGCCATCAGAAACTCCTTGCTCAGCATGATAGAGCCTCCCTCAAATGGCTCGGAACGCATACTGTCCATCCGACTGCTCACCGCCTCTGGTCCAGTACACCTACTCAGCATCGAATGTCCAACACTCTGCTCCCCACATGAAGCTAAAGACCAGTTCTACGAGGAACTCCATAATATCATTAGTAGCATCCCCAACACCGAACACCTGTTCCTGCTGGGGGACTTTAATGCCAGGGTTGGGGCTGACCATGACTCATGGCCCTCCTGCCTTGGGCGCTATGGCGTTGGAAGAATGAATGAGAATGGACAGAGACTGCTTGAGTTGTGTACCTATCATAACCTCTGCATCACCAACTCGTTCTTTCACACTAAACCCTGTCACCAGGTTTCATGGAGGCACGCAAGATCGCGTCGTTGGCACCAGCTGGACCTCATTGTCACAAGGCAAGCCTCCTTAAACAGTGTTCAAATCACACGCAGCTTCCACAGTGCGGACTGCGACACCGACTACAACCCTGGTGTGCAGCAAGGTTAGACTCAAACCAAAGAAGCTGCATCACTCCAAGAAGAAGGGCTACCCGCGCATCAACACGAGCAGAATTTCTCATCCACAGCTGTTACAAAAATTTCTAAATTCACTTGTAAAAGCCCTTCAAAACACTCCCACAGGGGATGCTGAGACCAAGTGGGCCCACATCAGAGACGCCATCTATGAGTCAGCTTTGACCACCAGTGGCAAACGTGCGAAGAGGAATGCAGACTGGTTTCAATCTCATTTTGAAGAGCTGGAACCTGTCATAGCTGCAACGCGCATTGCACTGCTGAACTACAAGAAAGCCCTCAGCAAGTTAACATCCGTAGCACTTAAAGCAGCCAGAAGCACTGCACAACGAACAGCCAGGCGCTGCGCAAATGACTACTGGCAACACCTACGCAGTCATATTCAGCTGGCCTCAGATACCGGAAACATCAGAGGAATGTATGATGGCATTAAGCGAGCTTTTGGGCCCACCATCAAGAAGATTGCCCCCCTCAAATCTAAATCAGGGGACACAATCACTGACCAATGCAAGCAAATGGACCGCTGGGTGGAGCACTACCTCGAACTGTACTCCAGGGAAAATGTTGTCACTGAGACCGCCCTCAATGCAACCCAGTCTCTGCCAGTCATGGATGAGCTGGACGTACAGCCAACAAAATCGGAACTCAGTGATGCCATTGATTCTCTAGCCAGCGGAAAAGCCCCTGGGAAGGACGGTATTACCCCTGAAATAATCAAGAGTGCCAAACCTGCTATACTCTCAGCACTCCATGAACTGCTTTGCCTGTGCTGGGACGAGGGAGCAGTACCTCGTGCAGAGAGATCGACCACTAACATGCTGTTCTCCCTTCGTCAGATACAGGAGAAATGCTGCGAACAACAGATGCCCCTCTAAATTGCTTTCATTGATCTCACCAAAGCCTTTGACCTCGTCAGCAGACGTGGCCTCTTCAGACTACTAGAAAAGATCGGATGTCCACCAAAGCTACTAAGTATCATCACCTCATTCCATGACAATATGAAAGGCTCAGTTCAGCATAGTGGCACCTCATCAGACCCCTTTCCTATTCTGAGTGGCGTGAAACAGGGCTGTGTTCTCGCACCCACACTGTTTGGGATTTTCTTCTCCCTGCTGCTCTCACATGCGTTCAAGTCTTCAGAAGAAGGAATTTTCCTCCACACAAGATCAGGAGGCAGGTTGTTCAACCTTGCCCGTCTAAGAGCGAAGACCAAAGTACGGAAAGTCCTCATCAGGGAACTCCTCTTTGCTGACGATGCTGCTTTAACATCTCACACTGAAGAGTGTCTGCGGGGTCTCATCGACAGGTTTGCGGCTGCCTGCAACGAATTTGGCCTAACCATCAGCCTCAAGAAAACGAACATCATGGAACATCATATATAATGAGCAAGAGGGTAACTGGAGAAAGGATTGGCCCACTCAAGAACAAAGGAGGAAAGTTATGCGTGGAGTCAGAGAAAATGGGTAAGATTCTAAACGAGTACTTTGCATCGGTATTCACCTAGGAGAGGGACACGACGGATGTTGAGGTTAGGGACAGATGTTTGATTACTCTAGGTCAAGTCGGCATAAGGAGGGAGGAAGTGTTGGGTATTCTAAAAGGCATTAAGGTGGACAAGTCCCCAGGTCCGGATGGGATCTATCCCAGGTTACTGAGGGAAGCGAGAGAGGAAATAGCTGGGGCCTTAACAGATATCTTTGCAACATCCTTAAACACGGGTGAGGTCCCGGAGGACTGGAGAATTGCTAATGTTGTCCCCTTGTTTAAGAAGGGTAGCAGGGATAATCCAGGTAATTATAGTTCTGGTCGCCACATTACCAAAAGGATGTGGATGCTTTGGAGAGGGTGCAGAGGAGGTTCACCAGGATGTTGCCTGGTATGGAGGGCGCTAGCAATGAAGAGAGTTTGAGTAGATTAGAATTATTTTCATTAGAAAGACGGAGGTTGAGGGGGGACCTGATTGAGGTGTACAAAATCATGAGAGATATAGACAGGTTGGATAGCAAGAAGCTTTTTCCCAGAGTGGGGGATTCAATTACATGGGGACATGAGTTCAAAGTGAAAGGGGAAAAGTTTAGGGGGGATATGCGTGGAAAGTTCTTTACGCAGAGGGTGGTGGGTGCCTGAAACACATTGCCAGTGGAGGTGGTAGACGCGGGCACAATAGCGTCTTTTAAGATGTATCTAGACAGATACATGAATGGGCAGGAAGTAAAGAGATACAGACCCTTAGAAAACAGGCGACAGGTTTAGATAGAGGATTTGGATCGGCGTAGGCTTGGAGGACCGAAGGGCCTGTTCCTGTGCTGTAATTTTCTTTGTTCAATTTTCTTTGTTCTTTGGACAGGACGTCAGAAATGCTCCATCCATCAATATCGGCAACCACGCTCTGGAAGTGGTTCAAGAGTTCACCTACCTTGGCTCAACTATCACCAGTAACTTGTCTCTCGATGCAGAAATCAACAAGCGCATGGGAAAGGCTTCCACTGCTATGTCCAGACTGGCCAAGAGAGTGTGGGAAAATGGCGCACTGACACGGAACACAAAAGTCTGAGTGTATCAAGGCTGTGTCCTCAGTACCTTGCTCTATGGCAGCAAGGCCTGGACAACGTATGTCAGCCAAGAGTGATGTCTCAATTCATTCCATCTTCGCTGCCTCCGGAGAATCCTTGGCATCAGGTGGCAGGACCGTATCTCCAACACAGAAGTCCTCGAGGCGGCCAACATCCCCAGCTTATACACACTACTGAGTCAGCGGCGCTTGAGATGGCTTGGCCATGTGAGCCGCATGGAAGATGGCAGGATCCCCAAAGACACATTGTACACCGAGCTCGCCACTGGTATCACACCCACCGGCCGTCCATGTCTCCGCTTTAAAGACGTCTGCAAACGCGACATGAAGTCCTGTGACATTGATCACAAGTCGTGGGAGTCAGTTGCCAGCGATCGGCAGAGCTGGCGGGCAGCCACAAAGGCGGGGCTAAAGTGTGGCGAGTAGAAGAGACTTAGCAGTTGGCAGGAAAAAAGACAGAAGCGCAAGGGGAGAGCCAACTGTGTAACAGCCCCGACAAACAATTTTTTCTGCAGCACCTGTGGAAGAGTCTGTCACTCTAGAATTGGCCTTTATAGCCACTCCAGGCATTGATCCACAAACCACTGACCACCTCCAAGCGCTTACCCATTGTCTCTCGAGACAGAGGCCAACGAGAGAGACACCATGAGCTTTTATCTTCCAAAATAACCTTTGATGTGGCACCTTATGAAATACTTTCTGGAAATCTAAGTGCAATACATCCACCTTTATCCATAGTACATATTATTTCTTCAAAGAACTCCAATAAATTGGTCAAACATGATTTTCTTTTCACAAAACCATGTTGACTCTGCCTGATTATATCTCCTTACATCTCTCGAAGATTTTTAAAAAATCTTATATTGCCCATTTTACACTTACACCCACGAACAAGTTGGGACCCTGTGCTATCAAATTCCTGGGGTCAGAAGCATTTACATAAACTATGTGAAAATAGTGGAGGCTCAGGCCACAATCTTTCAATCTTCCTTGCTTATGTGAGTGCTGCCAAAAGACTGGAGGGCTGCAAATGTAACAACGCTGTTAGAAGCATGGAAGAGGGATAAATTGGTAACTGCAAACCAATTAGACTAATGTTGGTGGTGAGGAATCTTCTTGAGACCATAATCTGGGACAAAATTAATTGTCACCTGGAAAAACATGGGTTAACGAAAGACAGCTAACAATGATTTGTTAAAGTGAAATCATGTCTGACAAACCTGACTCAGTTCTTCCATAAATAACAAAGAGGACTGAAGGTAATGCAGCAGACTTCCAAAAGGTGTTTGATAAACTGCCACATCATTGCCATGTTAAGTGAAATTGAAGCCCATGGGATTATATCCCATGGATATAAAATTGGCTGCAAGACAGAAAGCAGCAAATAGTGGTGAATAGTTGTTTTTCAGACTGGATGAAAGTATACAGTGCTGTACCCCAGGCATCTGTCAGTAGCATTTTAATACAGCCAGCTCATTATGATTTTACTTCCGTGTTTGGCATCAATTGCACAGCAGTGTGCATGATAAAGATCCACATAATGTAATCTCAAGTCCAGTATTTAAAGGGCCAATCCAAAGATGGAATTTGGAAGAGTTTGGAGCTGGAAGCAAGAGAAAGGACTTTGACAATGGATTCAGGATGTTCTAAAACTGTGCCCTGCGTCAACGTATTGCAGGAGGCTATGAGGAGTTGGAGAGACATACTACTGCCCAGCAATGGGAGGAAAAAAATTGGCAACTGCACAAAGATAGTGTGGTTGGAGATGGCCCAGGAGGCCAGCAACAGGGGCATTGATCAGTGCTGTCATGGCCTCCCTGGCCATCGAAGATGGGGAGGTAGGGACCTTCCAGCTACCTGGCGATGCAATTAAAATCTGTGACCCACATGAAAATTCATGGCACAGAGGGAAGCCATTCAGCCCATCGTGTCCATGCAGGCTGAGAAAGAGCTAACTAGACTAATCCTACTTTCCAGCTCTTGGTCTGTAGCCCTGTAAGTTACAGTATTTCAAGTGCATATCCGAGTATTTTCAAATGTGATGAGGATCGCTACATCTACCATCATTTCCGACAGTGAGTTCCAGACCCCCACCACCCTCTGGGTGAGAAAATTTCTCCTCAACTCTTTCTATTTCCCTCCTGGTGTTTGGTAAAGTGCCTACCAAAACTCGTTTTCACAGCCACATCTCCTTCCTCAGTGACTGTCTCCGGCTCTGACTTATTCCATGTGGATTCCAACTGCAGTTTCACCCATCATGTTTTGAATCCACCCAGGATTACAGATATCTCCGAGAAATACGTTCCTCGGACTGCTATTCTCGACGTTTCCTGAGATCCACACTCAGTGCTATGCGCCACCACATGCACACACTGAACCTCTCACTCCAGCAGCACCACCTCAACTTATCTCAAAGCTGTTCTACTCCGCAGTTTCATTTCATCCTTCGTCTCATCCGAAGCATTAACAAAAAACTTTTTTTCTTCCTTTCAGGTGTCAAGGAACGCAAGCTCCAGCAGCTGATGGGGACTAATGCCCCTCCAGATCCTTCTTCCCCTTCACTTCCCTCTGACCCCACCCTTTCTAATCTGACCCCTTGCCATGTATTCACTATACCCTCTGACCTCCCCCTCTCTGATGCTGAATGTTCTGTACGCGGCAAAGGTCTCAGTTTTATCCCCTTATGCCCCCACCTCAATGAATTTCGCGCTCGGCATGACGTTGAGCTCTTCTTCCGTCGCCTCCAGGCTCACTTCTTTGACCAGGAGTCCTCCCCCCCGATCAGTAGACCCATTCATCCGCCTCCAGCATTCTCCCTCAACCTGGACCCCTGCCCCTGGCCTCTTACCCGCTCTTGATCTTTTCATTGAAAACTATCGGCGAGGCATTGGTCATCTCAATTTCTCTGCCCCCCTCACTCACTCTAACCTGTCCGCCTCTGAACTTGAGGCAATCCGTTCTCTCAGGTCTAACCCCGACATTGTCATAAAACCTGCAGACAAGGGTGGTGCTCTTGTTGTATGGCGTACCGACCTCTACCTTGCAGACGCTCAGCGCCAACTCTCAGACACGTCTTCCTACCTCCCTCTGGACCATGACCCCACTACCGAACATCAAGCTACTGCCCACAGGACTGTCACTGACTCAATCTCCTCTGGAGATCTTCCCTCCACAGCTTCCAACCTGATAGTCCCGCAACCCCGGACAGCACGCATTCTACCTCCTTCCCAAAATCCACAAATAGGACTGTCTCGGCAGATCCATTATGTCAGCCTGCTCCTGCCCCACTGAACTTATTTCTTCCTATCTTGACTCTATCTTTTCTCCGCTGGTCCAGTCTCTTCCCACCTACAGCCGTGACTCTTCTGACGCCCTACGTCATTTTGACAATTTCCAGTTTCCTGGCCCCAACCGCCTCCTCTTCACTATGGATGTCCAATCTCTCTACACCTCCATCCCCCACCAGGACGGTTTGAGGGTTTTCAGCTTCTTCCTTGAACAGAGGCCCAACTAGTCCCCATCCACGACCATCCTCCTCCGCCTGGCTGAACTTGTTCTCACATTGAACAACTTCTCCTTCAACTCCACTCACTTCCTTCAAGTAAAAGGTGTTACTATGGATACCCACATGGGTCCTAGTTATGCCTGTCTTTTTGTGGGATATGTCGAACATTCCTTGGTCCAGTCCTACTTAGGCCCCCTCCCCCAACTCTTTTTCCAGAACATTGATGACTGTATTGCTGCCGTTTCCTGCTCCCGCCCTGAACTGGAAAACTTTATCAACTTTGCTTCTAATTTCCACCCTTCTGGACCATCTCTGACACTTCCCTTCCCTTCCTCGACTTCTCTGTCACCATCTCTGGGGATAGGCTGTCTACTAATATCCATTATAAACCCAACGGCTCCCACAGCTATCTCGACTACACTTCTTCACACCCTGCCTCCTGTAAGGACTCCATTCCATTCTCCCAGTTTCTCCGTTTCCGACGCATCTGCTCTGATGATGCTACCTTCCATGACAGCGCTTCTGATATGTCTTCCTTTTTCCTCAACCGAGGATTCCCTCTCACTGTGGTTGGCAGGGCCCTCAACCGTGTTCGGCCCACTTCCCGCACCTCTACCCTCACCCCTTCCCCTCCCTCCCAGAACCGTGACAGGGTGCCCCTTGTCCTCACTTTCCGCCCCATCAGCCTCCATATCCAAAGGATCATCCTCCACCATTTCCGCCACCTCCAGCATGCTGCCACTACCAAACGCATCTTCCCCTCCCTTCCCCTGTCAGCATTCCGAAAGGATCGTTCCCTCCGTGACATCCTGGTCCACTCCTCCATTACCCCCACCACCTCATCCCCTTCCCATGGCACCTTCCCCTGCAATCGCAGGAGGTGTAATACCTGCCCATTTACCTCCTCTCTCCTCACTATCCCAGGCCCCAAACACTCCTTTCAGGTGAAGCAGCGATTTACTTGTACTTCTTTCAATGTAGTATACTGTATTCGCTGCTCACAGTGTGGTCTCATCTACATTGGGGAGACCAAGCGCAGACTGGGTGACCGCTTTGCGGAACACCTCCTCTCAGTCCGCCAGCAGGACCCCGAGCTTCCAGATGCTTGCCATTTCAACACTCCCCCCTGCTCTCATGCTCACATCTCTGTCCTGGGATTGCTGCAGTGTTCCAGTGAACATCAACGCAAGCTCGAGGAACAGCATCTCATTTACCGATTAGGCACACTACAGCCTGCCGGACTGAACAATGAGTTCAATTATTTCAGAGCATGACGGGCCCCCCATTTTACTTTTATTTTTAGTTATTTTTTTCTTTTTCCTTTAAAAAAAATTTTTTTTGTGTTTATTTTATTTTATTTCATCTTAGTTTGTTCAGTTTGCTTAGCCACTGTTTTTTTCATGTTTGTACTTGCGGCTGTTCAATTTTCAGTCCGTTAACACCCTTTCTGCACTAATGCTTTGTCTTTCAACACACCATTAACATATCTTTGCTCCATGACCTTCTGGTCAGCTATTCTGTGACCTTGGCCTATCTACACCTTCTCCTTTGTTATCTCTTGCCCCACACTCCACTTTACTTGCTTATAACCTTTTACATTTCTAATATTTGCCAGTTCTGAAGAAGGGTCACTGTCCTGAAACGTTAACTCTGCTTCTCTCTCCACAGATGCTGCCAGACCTGCTGAGTGTTTCCAGCATTTCTTGTTTTTATTTCAGAAATACCTCCCTCTCCTTTCCCTTTACTCTAACCTTATCCCAATTGATATTTGGATGATTAAAGTCCCCCAGTATCACCACTCTATAGTTCTTGCACATCTCTGTGATTTCCCTGCATGTTTGCTCCTCTATCTCTCACTCACTATTTGGAGGCCTGTAAAATATCCCCAGTAGTTTGATCAAGGTCTCTTTGCTTCTCAACTCTAACCATATGGTTTCTGGCCTTGCCTCCTCAAAGACATCTTTCCTTTCCAAGCATTGGTAGTACTCTTGCCTTTGAGTCAGAAGGTTGTGGGTTCAGGTTCTGCTCCAGAACTTGAGCACAATCATTGAGGCTGATACTCCAGTGCAGTAATGAGGGAGTGCAGCACTGTCAGAGATTCTGTCTTTCAGATGAAATGTTAAACTGAGGTCCTGTCTGCTCTCTGAAGTGGGCATAAAAGATCACATGGCACTATTTCAAAGAACAATAGGGGCGTTGGTCCTCGTATCCTGGACAGATCCTTGAATCAACATTACAAAAATAGATTATCTGGTCATTACCATATTGCTGCTTGTGGGAGTTAGCTGTGCACAAATTGGCTGCCCCCTCTCCTGCATTGCAACAGTGACTACACTTCAAAAAAACTTCATTGGCTGCAAAGCACTTCGGAACATCCTGAGGTCATGCAAGGTGCTGCATAAATCCAAGTCTTTCTTTCTTTCACCACAATATCTTCCCTAATCAGTGCGAATATAACCCGCTGAACATGCCCAGAGGCAATATAGCTTATTGTTGTAGGTACTTTATTTTGGTAGGGTTGAAAGCAAGTTCTGTAATGAATTCTGCCAATGCAAAATAGTTAGCAACTTGAAGAAGCAGTTCTATAATACTTTTACTACATAATTTCTACCTACACATGCACGGATACACACAAACATCATCTCTTTCTGCTCGACATGCAAGTTTGAACCTTCATTTCTCTCCCACACATACACCCAAGCTCACATTCTACCCTCAGTTCACTTTTTCTTACACACCCATTTGTACATTTTGACTGCAAGTTTTCCTCGAGGCCCATGAAAAGGTCAGAACATCAGGAGGAAGGGACGTCCACCTTCTGGTGATGGCTGCTGTTGAGCCTGTTGAAATTCACATGGTCAACTGATTTACAAACTCAGTGGAGAAGGCACTGCAGCTTTCCTGCCACCCTGACAAAGATCGGGTCATGAAAATACCCTGAAAAGCAACATGTTCGCTTTTATTTTATGGGGCCAGGAGAAGTGGATGTGCTACTCCAAGCCCCACAAGAAAAGTTTAGGCCTCTCCTTAAAAAAACATGTTATCATATTTTCCTTCATTGTGAACATTAGGAGAATTTCCCAGTATTCTGCATAATTTCTCAATGGACATTAGAAATTCATTAGAAAATCTTCTCAATAATATTTTTTCAGTTTGTAACGCTGCGCCGTCGAGCATGGCTATGCGACCCAAACCCGACAGAACTCAACGACATGTGTCGGGTTCGGGTCGGGTCGGGTCGCTCTTCTGGGTCCAGCATTCGGGGTCGGGCCGGGTTGGACACAGTGACAGCCAGGACGGCAAGGCGGGAAACACTTCGCACTAGTCTGCAGTGAGCGATTCCATCCAAGGCAGAGCACAACCTCTTCAATAAAGTTGATTAGATTCCTGTGGTCGGGTTGGGTCGGGCACAGGAAAGAATTAAAGGACTTGGGCTGGGTCGGGCTTGGGTTGGATGTGGTTCTGTCGGGCTCGGGTCGGGTTTCATTTGCAGACCCGAGCAGGCCTTTACTCTGGTGGCTTCTACTGACGATATGGTACACCCCCTATACTCACTCAACCTCATTGTACACTTGTTGATTTGTTGGTAGTTAACAATCCAACTGCAGATGAAATCTGGTAGTCTTAACATTTAGAACTAAATTTCAGCTAGTTATTGGATTAATATGCTTCTATCAATGTCATCTAAATGCCTTTCAGAATGATTTAATACTGTCAATCGATCAAAGTTCAACACACAAACAATGTTAGGAGAAAGGCAATATAACAAGAAATAATTTCTTGTTAAAATAATCTTGACAGCTTGTAATAGCTTAATAATTGTATTCTGATGGTGACGTGCAGCACAGAGGTACAATGGGTGAAGTAAATGCTTTGCATTAGTTAATTATTAACAGATAAGCCATTATATGAACTGGAGTAACCACTAAATATACTTACCTTTTCAAAGACTGGACAGATACAACCAAATGGTTTTAATAGAAATATTTAAAAACCTTTCTGACTTAAAATATATCCACAAATAATGATGGCAAATTCATAGCACATGATTCATCAACCAAAGCTGTTGAACAAGCAGACAAAAAAGTGTTGTACCATTAACAAAGATTACCATTCTACTCTGAAAACCAGAGCTCTGGAATGTGTACTAAACACAATTTATATGCCTAGGTGAGTAAGATTGAGCAATTTTAGATTAATTTTGCTTTAGATGAATTAACTTGGCTCTGGTTTTGCCCATCCCTTTGAATGTTGTGGAGAGGGACCAAATTCATATACAATATATCTGGCAAGATTTTCCTCTGCATTTATGTTGGTTTTCTGATGGTACTGGGGCAAGTGGGTGAGGAAAATAGGTCACTCTTTGGTCAGATGACAGAGATGCTTGTCTAAATACAGCTGGGCACATTCAAACAAAATAATAATGATGAAGTGATGTCAGAGGGCAGATTTTCTACAATTATCATTCTAGCAATAATGGACTCTGGGAATGCCAGAACTTAACAGGTGTTCAATGTTGCTTGATGAGGTTCAATGTTTGTCATGTTTAAGTAGCCACAACAGTGAGTGCAAACAATTCAGAGCCCATTGCTGCACTCGTCCATTGCAACAAATATGATCAGTACAGGGGTCATTGTTGTAATTGCCCACAGCATTAAGTGCGATCAATGCAGGGCGTCATTGTTATGTTCATTTCCAACAGTGAGTAAAGGTGTTCGAGTGCCTTCACTGCACTCACCTATTATATTGAGTGTGATCAATGCAGAAATCATCGTTGGGCTCACCTATCACAGTGAACATAAGAACATAAGAATAGGATCAGGAGTAGACCATATGGGCCCCTTGGGCCTGCTCTGCCATTTAATATGACCTTGGCTGATCTTCTGCCTCAGCTCCATTGTCCTGCCCACTCCCCATAACCCTAGATTCTCTGAGAGACCAAAAATTTGTCTATCTCAGCCTTAGATATATTCAATGATGGAGCATCCTTAGCCCTCTGGGTCGACAATTCCAAAGATTCACAAGCCTCTGAGAGAAGAAATTTCACCTTATCTCATTTCAAAGTGATTGACCCCTTATCCTGAGTCTGTGCAGCCATGTTCTACATTCCCCAGCCAGGAAAACAACCTCTCAGTGTCTCCCCTGTCAAGCCCCTTCAGAATCTTGTATGTTTCAATCAGAACACCCCTCATTCTTCCAAACTCCAGAGAATATAGATCCAATTTAATCAGCCACTCATTATAGGCCCAATCTAGTGAACATTTGCTGTACTGCCTCCAAAGCAAGTATAACAGTCCTGAAATATGGGGACCAAAACTGCACACAGTACTGCAGGTGTGGCCTCACCAAAGCCCTAGACAATTGTAGGAAGAATTCTTTATTCTTGTATTCTAATTCCTTGAAATAAAGGCCAACACGCCATTTGCCTTCCTAATTGCTTGGCGTACATACATGCTAACTTTCTGTGTCCCTTGTATGAGTACACCCAAGCCTCTGAACATTAACATGTAGGAGTTTCACGCCTTCTAAAAAATATTCCGCTTTTCTATTCTTACTGCCAAAGAGAATAACTTCACTCTTCCCCACACTGTATTGCATCTGCCACCTTGTTGCCCACTCACTTAACCTGTCTATATCTCTTTGCAACCTCTTTGTGTCCTCCTCAGAGCTTACATTCCCATTTGGCTTTGAATCAGCAGTAAACTTGGATACATTACTCGGTCTCTTTGTCCAAGTCTGCCATGAATGTAGATTGTAAGCAGCTGAAGCCCCAGCACTGATCTTAGCAGTATTTGATACTTGTGCAATCAAATTTTTGGCGACCCTTTTGCTGGTTTCTAAAACACTCCCAATCCTCAAGCTCACAACTATTATTTCCAACATTATAAGCCTCTTATTTTAATATAATACTTCCTTAACTTCCTAGTAAGCATGGATGGATCTTACTTGATGACATTTTGTTTTTGAATGGATTGTATTTTTGTTGGACATTTTGAATTGTTTCATTAAATGATTTCCACTGTTTATTTACTGCCATACTTTTCAATCTATTTACAGAATCAACCTTAGCCAGCTCTCCCTGCATACCTATGTAATTCGCTTTGTTTAAGATTCTTGTTTGAACAATTTCTGGCATTCCCTCACCCCAGCCTAGTGATTGGCTCCAAACTGCAGGCAGATACATCACCAGCAGTTCGCTTAAAACTTTCAATGAGGTTGACCTTCAGAAGTTTACCAAGATTAGCGCCAGGTTACTCAGATGGGTAGAGGTTCTAATCTACCACACTGCTGGCAAACATATCACCAGATCGGTATGTCCTGGCAGTTGTGTGAATCTTACAATTCATTTGTAAGAAGTCACAAAAGCGTAGAATGAGTCTTTGCCATGTGTGAGGTGATAGTAAATCTATATTGAAATGCAAGGAATGGATAAAGATTATTGAGCTGGTACCTGGGAATGATGGAATGCATAGCAGTGCCGCCTCAGGACAATCATTCTCCTCTGAAGTTTCTTCTTCTGATACCAGCTTGCTGCCGAGAAGGCTTGAAGAGAAAAGGAGCAAGAGTTAGGATGGGAGATGGAAGCTGCACATTTACAGGTGCCAGTCTTGAGAAAACAGTTTGATGTTGTGTAGCTCGCTGCATATTTGCCGAGATGAATGAAACCTTACAACTAATATACGTACACCCTGTTGAGGTAAACTGCCAGTCTTCTCTTTCCAGTGTTAATGGCTCTGCTTGGGCCAATTATCTCCAGGGTGTCCTGCTCAGCTTGGGTAAGGGCAATGATGACGATGACTCCTCCCCGCATCTTGTTTTTCCCAGCCACATTATGCGCTGTCTCCTGCAGAAAGAGATGGTTAGAGTTAGTGAGTGGCTGTCAAAAAAGTAAGTGAAGATGTGGAGGGCTTGTGCATGCCTGGACATATAGAGAACAAGCAAGATGGGATGGGTGGTGATGAATGGAAAGGCAAGTGCATGTAATGTGAAGTGAGGAAGGAGTGGTAGGAGGAGTTGGAGGTAGTATGTGGGGTGAAGAGAGGAAAGGAAGAGGTGAATGTGCTTGGAATGGGAAAGAGAGGTAATGCAATGTGCCCTTGTGATTGTATGCTGAAGGATATGATGGATGGGAGGGAATTATTGAGAGTGGTGGGGACAGGGTGAAAGGAGTGTTGATGGGTGCTGTTAAGGTAGAGAGCAGCGAAGGGATGTAGGCACCCGTGTGGCTCTTGTGAGATCACTGAAGCAACTCACCATGCCTCCTTCGACAGCACCTTCCAAACCCACAACTGAACAAATTGTTGGAGCTGCAGGCTGACAAGTCCCCGGGTCCTGATAGGCATCATCCTGGGGTGTTAAAAGAAGTGGCTAGTGAGATAGTTGATGTGTTAGTTTTAATTTTCCAAAATTTCCTAGATTCAAGTAAGGTTCTGTTAGATTGGAAAATAGCGAATGTAACTCCTTTATTCAAAAAGGGAGATAGAAAGCAGGAAATTACAGGCCAGTTAGCTTAACATCTGTCTTAGGGAAAATGTTAGAAGCTATTATTAAAGACGTTACAGCAGGGCATTTAGAAAAATTCAAGGTAATTAGGAAGAGTCAACATGGTTTTGTGAAAGGGAAATCATGTTTAACCAATTTATTGGAGTTCTTTGAGGGAGTTACATGTGCTGTGGATGAAGGGGAACTGGTGGATGTATTGCACTTAGATTTCCAGAAGGCATTTGATAAAGTGCCACATCAAAGGTTATTGCAAAAAATAAAAGCTCATGGTGTAGGGGGTAACATATTAGCATGGATAGAAGATTAGCTAGTTAACAGGAAACAGAGAGGAGGCATAAATGGGTCATTTTCTGGTTGGCGAGATGTAATGAGTGATGTGCCACAGGGATCTGTGCTGGGGCCTCAACTTTTTACAATTTATATAAATGGCTTAGATGAAGGGACTGAAGGTATGGTTGCTAAATTTGCTGATGACACAAAGATAGCTAGAAAGTAAGTTGTGAAAGGACATAAGGAAGCTACTATGGGATACAGATAGCTTAAGTGAGTGGGCAAAGACCTAGCAAATGGAGTATAATGTGGAAAAATGTGAAATTGCCCATTTTGGCAGGAAGAATAAAAAAGTATATTATCTAAATGGTGAGAGATTGCAGAGCTCTGAGATGCAGAGGGACCTGAGTGTCCTAGTGCATGAATCGCAAAAGGTTAGTATGCCGGTACAGCAAGTAATTAGGAAAGCTAACAGAATGTTATCGTTTATCACGAGGGGAATTGAATTCAAAAGTAGGAAGGTTATGCTTCAGCTATACAGAGCGTTGGTGAGACCACATCTGCAATACTGTGTACAGTATTGGTCTCCTAATTTAAGGAAGGATGTAAATGCATTGTAGGCAGTTCAGAGAAGGTTTACTTGACTAATACCTGGAATGGGCAGGCTGTATTATGAGGAAAGATTGGACAGACTTGGCTTGTATCTGCTGGAATTTAGAAGAATAAGAGGCAACTTGATTGAAACATATAAGATCCTGAGGGGTCTTGACAGGGTGGATGTGGAAAGTATGTTTCCCCTTGTGGGAGAATCTAGAACTAGGGGTCACTGTTTAAAAATAAGGGGTCGCCCATTTAAGACAGAGATGAGGAGAAATTTTTTATCTCAGAGTCTTTGGAATTCTCTTCCTCAAAAGGTGGTGGAAGCAGAGTCTTTGAAAATTTTTAAGGCAGAGGTAGATAGATTCTAGATTGGCAAGGGGGTAAGAGGTTATTGGGGGTAGGTGGGAATGTGGAGTAATCAGTTCAGCCATAAATCTACTGAATGGCAGAGCAGGCTTGAGGGGCCAAGTGGCCTACTCCTGCTCCTAATTCATATATTCGTATGTTTCTCTATTCCTTACACTCTCTCCTAGGAGCTTCCCAAAGAGATATAATAACTGGCAGGCTTTTTAAAGAGATGGGAAAGGATGAGTTGGAGTTTTGTCCTTCAGGTTGATTTTCAAAGCTCCAACTGACCGTCCAAATTGAAACCGAAAACAATCTCAAGAGTCAAGCCTCCTGACCCCTATAAACCCTGACCTGTCACTTCTCTGTAAACATCTTCTCCAAGGCAAACAGCCCCTATTGGGTATTTATCTGAAGACAGGTGACTTCCAGTACTTGTAGTTTACAAATAAGTCCAAAAGTCCCTATGATGACCTTTTTAAAAAAATAAACTAATTCCAGCATCTATGGAATCCTTTTTCAGTTTTCCCAACTAAAACACAAGTCCTCAAAATTTAACAAAAAAGAAATGGAAGCACTCGTAACACCTCCACCCTTGGAGGAATAAAATGCCATTTTTAAATGTGTTTCATTACAAAGTGTGGAAAAAAAAGATGAAAAATCTCAAAACACATTTACACATTCATGCTCATTCACTCTTTACCTGTAGTTAATACAGTTCTGCTTTGTACCATCTTTGCACTCAGATAACTCAAAGCAAACTCAAATTCAGATAAAGTATCTGCAATTACATTATGTTTTCCAGCAATGTTGCTCATCTTTAAGTGATAAGGTTGCAATCGTAAACTCCATCAGAATAGTCTGGCATTCTGGTTTTTGAATTTTACACAAAGGCTAAGGGGTTATGATCAGTATATACCAGTGTCTCTCTGTAATCGTGGTGGACATCGACCTCAAAATGCTTAACAGCTAGTAATAAGTCTAAGGTTTCTTTTTTCAATGTTGAATATCTTTTTTGGTGTCAATTTAGCTTTTTGGAAAAGTATCCCACTGGCCTTTCTATGCATGATTCAGCAACTTCTACTAGGACTGCACTGACCTCAGGTCACTAGCATTAACTAGCACCTTGAAGGGCTGAGTGAAATTTTGAGCAGCCAGCACTGGTTCATTAATCAAAATGGCTTTCAACCTCTCAAAAGATGCTTGGTACTCCCCTGACCACACTGCCTTGGTTTTGTTTTTTTGTAGCAAATTTGCCAGTGGAGGACCTTTAGTACTAAATATTTGGTACAAACTTGCGGTAGAAACCACATATCCCCAAAAACCTCATGATTTCTCGCTTAGTCCTAGGGGTAGGGAACTCCACCAATGTTTGTACCTTTGCTGTTCTTGGTAACACTTGCCCTTGCCCTACCATATGCCCGAGGCAGGTTACTCTGGCTTTTGCAAATTAACTTTTGGCAAGGTTTATCACAAAATCAGCTGATTGTAATTTTCTAAACAGAGATTCTAATTGTTCCAAGTGGTCCTTCCAAATGACACTGTATGCCAGCACATCGTCAAGGTAAACCACACAG
Source organism: Heterodontus francisci (assembly GCF_036365525.1). Classification (NCBI taxonomy): domain Eukaryota; kingdom Metazoa; phylum Chordata; class Chondrichthyes; order Heterodontiformes; family Heterodontidae; genus Heterodontus; species Heterodontus francisci. The sequence continues at coordinate 50,572,925 of NC_090372.1, read as the reverse complement.
TTAGAAATACTGGCTACCACTTGGTCCATTTGTCTCTGAAAAGTGGTTGGGGCATTTTTTAGCCCAAATGGCATCACTTGTCATTGGAAAAGACCTTCTGGTATGACAAAGGCCGATATTTCTTTAGCTCAGGGTGTTAAAGGAACCTGCCAGTATCCCTTTAACAAATCTATTTTTGTAAGAAACGTGGCACTGTCCAATATCTGTCAATACAGTCTTCCAAGCGAGGAATTGAGTAGGAGTCTGCCTTTGTTACTACATTAACCTTTCTGTAGTCTGTGCAGAATCTAGTTGAACCATCAGGTTTAGGCTCTAACATGACTAGGGAACTCCAGCTGCTTTGATTGGGTTCAATTAGGTGGTTTTCCAACATATATTGGATTTCTGCTTTTACCTGGGCCTGTTTCTCTGGATTTAAGCGATAAGGATGTTGTTTTATAGGAAAGCGTTCCCCTACATCCACACCATGCGCAGCTTAGGCTGTACATCCTGGCTTGTCCCTACAGACTCTTTTAAATGCTGTGAGTAGCCTTGTTAGGTCTTCTCATTGGTCTGCATCTAAGTAGGAAAGCATTGTGTCCAATCTCCCTAGCAATTCATTAGCTAACTGGATAGTAGGAGATTCAATTTGAGAATGGTCTAGGCCTCCTTCTGCCTCATCCTCACTAGCCCTTTCATCCTTCACTGTCCTTGCTACCTGACATACCTGCTTGCTTGCTTGCCCTCCTCCCGGTGATGATATTGTTTCAATATATTGATATGACACAGCCGATTCCTTTTCTGGCAATCGGGGGTGTCAGTCAAGTAATTTACTTTACCAACTCTCTTGACCACTTTATATGGACCACTGAAACATGCCTTCAGCAGTTCACCCTGTAAAGACAGTAATACTAACACCTCATCCCCTGGTTGAAATGTTCGAATCTCAGCATGCTTGTCTGCCCATTTCTTCCTGGTTGTTTGTGAAGATTTAAGGTGTTCCTGAGCCACTTTACAGGCTCTTGCGAGCCATTCCTGGAACACGGATACACAATCTAACACAGAAGATTTGTCACTATGTTCTAAAAACCTTTCTTTAATTAGTTTTAAAGGACCTCTTCTCTCCTGTCCATAAACTAATTCAAAAGGACTAAAACCAGTAGACTCATCAGGCAAATCCTTAGAGGCAAACAAAAGAAATTCTAGCCCTTTATCCTAATCATGGGGATATTCATGACAGTACGCCCTGATCATCGTTTTGAGGGTCTGATGATACCTTTCTAAAACTCCTTGTGTCTGTGGGTGGTATGCGGAAGACTATAACTATGTTACACCCAAATTATCCATAACTTCCTGCAAATCTTTAGACAGAAAGTTGGAACCTTGATCCAACTGAATCTCAATCGGTAATCCATATCTAGTGAAGAACTGGGTTAACCTCTCTATCACTACCTTAGCAGAATTTGTTCTCAAGGGAATGGCCTCTGGGAACCGAGTAGCCATATCCATGATAGTGAGTATATATTGGTGTCCTGCTTTTGTTTTCAGTAAAGGTCCTAGACAGTCTAACAATACCCTACTAAATGGTTCCCCAAAAATTGGTAAGGGATCAGAGGTGCCGGTTTTATAGCAGGTTACGGTTTTCTCACAATCTAGCACGTATGGCACATTTTACAAAACTGGCCAGTAATAATGTCGACCTAAACATGATTCGGTCTTCCAGATCCCCACATGTCCCGCTATAGGAATTTCATGCGCTATCCTTAATATTTCCCGGTGATACTTGGACAGTACCACTATTTGGTGAACAACTGTCCATTTTTCATCCGCAGGTCTGTCAGGAGTTCTCCACTTCCTCAACAGAATCCCATTTTTAATATAATAGCCTTCTGGAACTCCTTTTGCCTCAACTTCAGTTAGAGCTGATTGTGCCACTTTACTTAACTCTGGACCGGTTTGCTGAGCCTTCATCAGAGAAGACTTATTTAACATGTCCCTCGGATTAACCAAATCCCCAAAGAAAGTTTCAGATATTCGACTATCTGACTGTGGTGCCAATTTTACCTCCAACAATGAAACATGTTTAGCCATTGCTTGGGTCACTACACACGAAGAAAAAATTCCTGGAAACTTTTCCTGCAACTGTTCAATCTCTTTAACTTCATTTGTTTTTTCCGTGACTACTGGAGAGGCTACTACCTTTGCTCCAGCCAAATCATTCCTATCTACAGGCCACTCCTACTGTTTCCATTCCAGACGCTAGGTGCACCCGATACAAAGATACAGGTATATACTCCCCACCAATATCATTCACGAAAACCTTGGCATTCGGTGCACCCTCTGGTGGAAGGGTTATGCCTTTTTCCAGCAAAAATGTTTGGGTGGCTCCTGTATCCCGAAGTAAAACTATAGGTTTACCTGCCTCACTTGGGGAATAAGGAGTTACTTTTCCTTTTGACAAGAATTCCCTATAATGCTCATGTATGTTATGACCCCTGCACGCACCACAGTCTTTGTACTTGGCCTTACAATTGCAGTCAGAGCTAAAGCCTGATCCATCGTACTCTCAGTCAGGGCCCCTTGCTTTGTGTACCCTAATATGTCAGAGTCATAGAGTTATACAGAACAGAAACAGGCCCTTTGGCCCATCATGTTTGTGCCGGCCATCTCGCACCCAACTATTCGAATCCCATATTCCTGCACTTGGTCCGTAGCCTTATATGCTACGGTGTTTCAAGTGCTCATCTAAATACTTCTTAAATGTTGTGAGGCTTCCTGCCTCCACCACCTCTTCAGGCAGTGCGTTCCAGAATCCAACCACCCTCTGGGTGAAAATATTTTTCCTCAAATCCCCCCTAAACCTCCTGTCCCTTAATCAAAATCTATGCCCCCTGGTTCTTGACCCCTCTGCTAAGGGAAAGCGTTTCTTCCTATCGAACCTATCAATGTCCCTCATAATCTTGTACACCTCAATCTTGTTCACCTCAATCATGTCCCCCCTCAGCCTTCTCTGCTCTAAGGAAAACAACCCTAGCCTTTTCAGTCTCTCTTCATAGCTGAAATGATCCAGCCCAGGCAACATCCTGGTGAATCTCCTCTGCACCCTCTCCAGTGCAATCACATCCTTCCTATAGTGTGATGACCAGAACTGTACACAGTACTCCAGCAGTGGCCTAACTAGCGTTTACATAGCTCCGTCATAACCTCCCTACTCTTATATTCTATGCCTCGGCTAATCAAGGCAAGTATCCCATATGCCTTCCTAACCACCTTATCTACCTGTGCTGCTGCCTTCAGTGATTTATGGACAAGTACACCAAGGTCCTTCTGACCTTCTGTACTTCCTAGGGACCTACCAAAGTCCTCCTTACGAACATCTGGGGGCTTGTGCCAAAGTTGGGAGAGCTGTCCCACAGACTAGTCAAGCAACAGCCTGACATAATCATACTCACGGAATCATACCTTACAGACAATGTCCCAGACACTGCCATCACCTGTCCCACGGGCAGGACAGACCCACCAGAGGTGGTGGCACAGTGGTATACAGTAGGGAGGGAGTTGCCCTGGGAGTCCTCAACATCGACTCCGGATCCCATGAAGTCTCATGGCATCAGGTCAAACATGGGCAAGGTAACCCCCTACTGATTACCACACACCGCCCTCCCTCAGCTGATGACTCGGTACTCCTCCATGTTGAACACCACTTGGAGGAAACAGTGAGGGTGGCAAGGGAACAATATGTACCCTGGGTGGGGGACTCCAATGTCCATCACCAAGAGTGGCTCGGTAGCACCCACTACTGACCGAGCTGGCCGAGTACTAAAGGACATAGCTGCTCGACTGGGTCTGCGGCAGGTGGTGAGGGAACCAACACGAGGGAAAAACATACTTGACCTTGTCCTTGCCAATCTACCTGACGCAGATGCATATGTCCATGACTGTATTGGTAGGAGTGACCACCGCACAGTCCTTGTGGAGACATGGTCCCGCCTTCACATTGAGGATACCGTCCATCGTGTTGTGTGGCACTACCACCGTGCTAAATGGGATAGATTTCGAACAGATCTAGCAATGCAAAACTGGGCATCCATGAGGCATTGTGGGCCACCAGCAGTAGCAGAATTGTACTCAACCACAATCTGTAACCTCATGGCCCGGCATATCCCCCACTCTACAATTACCATCAAGCCAGGAGACCAACCTTGGCTCAATGACGAGTGTAGGAGGTCATGCCAGGAGCAGTACCAGGCATACCTCAAAATGAGGTGTCAACCTGGTGAAGCTACAACACAGGACTATCTGCATGCCAAACTGCGTAAGCGGCATGCAATAGACAGAGCTAAGCGACCCATAACCAATGGATCAGATCTAAGCTCTGCAGTCCTGCCACATCCAGCCGTCAATGGTGGTGGACAATTAAACAACTAACTGGAGGAGTTGGCTCCACAAATATCCCCATCCTCAATGATGGAGGAGCCCAGCACATCAGTGCGAAAGATAAGGCTGAAGTATTTGCAACAATCTTCAGCCAGAAGTGCCGGGTTGATGATCCATCTCGGCCTCCTCCTGAAGTCCCCAGCATCACAGATGCCAGACTTCAGCCAATTCGATTCACTCCGCGTGATATCAAGAAATGACTGAAGGCACTGGATACTGCAAAAGCTATGGGCCCTGACAATATTCCGGCAATAGTACTGAAGACCTGTGCTCCAAAACTTGCCGTGCCCCTAGCCAAGCTGTTCCAGTAAAGCTACAACACTGGCATCTACCCTGCAATGTGGAAAATTGCCCAGGTATGTCCTGTGCACAAAAAGCTGGAAAGTCCAACCCGGCCAATTACCGCCCCATCAGTCTACTCTCAATCATCAGTAAAGTGATGGAAGGTGTCATCAACAGTGCCATCAAGCAGCACTTGCTTAGCAATAACCTGCTCAGTGACACTCAGTTTGGGTTCCGCCAGGGCCACTCAGCTCCTGACCTCATTACAGCCTTGGTTCAAACATGGACAAAAGAGCTGAACTCAAGAGGTGAGGTGAGAGTGACTGCCCTTGACATCAAGGCAGCATTTGATCGAGTATGGCATCAAGGAGCCCTAGCAAAACTGAGGTCAATGGGAATCAGGGGGAAAATCGTCCGCTGGCTGGAGTCATACCTAGCTCAAAGGAAGATGGTTGTGGTTGTTGGAGGTCAATCATCTGAGCTCCAGGACATCACTGCAAGGGTTCCTCAGGGTAGTGTCCTAGGCCCAACCATCTTCAGTTGCTTCATCAATGACCTTCCTTCAATCATAAGGTCAGAAGTGGGGATGTTCGCTGACGATTGTACAATGTTCAGCACCATTCGTGACTCCTCAGATACTGAAGCAGTCCGTGTAGAAATGCAGCAAGACTTGGACAATATCCAGGCTTGGGCTGATAAGTGGCAAGTAACATTCATGCCACACAAGTGCCAGGCAATGACCATCTTCAACAAGAGAGAATCTAACCATCTCCCCTTGACATTCAACGGCATTACCATCCCTGAATTCCCCACTATCAACATCCAAGGGGCTACCATTTACCAGTAACTGAACTGGAGTAGCCATATAAATACAGTGGCTACAAGAGCAGGTCAGAGGCTAGGAATCCTGAGACGAGTAACTCACCTCCTGACTCCCCAAAGCATGTCCACCATCTACAAGGCACAAGTCAGGAGTGTGATGGAATACTCTCCACTTGCCTGGATGGGTGCAGCTCCAACAACACTCAAGAAGCTCAACACCATCCACTCCATCGACAAACATTCACTCCCTCCACCACCGACGCACAGTGGCAGCAGTGTGTACCATCTACAAGATGCACTGCAGCAATGCAACAAGGTTCCTTGGGCAGCACCTTCCAAACCTGCGACCTCTACCACTTCGAAGGATAAGGGCAGCAAATGCATGGGAACACCACCACCTGCAAGTTCTCCTCCAAGTCACACACCATCCTGACTTGGAACAATATCGCCGTTCCTTCACTGTCACTGGGTCAAAATCCTGGAACTCCCTTCCTAACAGCACTGTGGGTATACCTACCCCAAATGGACTGCAGCGGTTCAAGAAGGCAGCTCACCACCACCTTCTCAAAGGCAATTAAGGATGGGCAATAAATGCTGGCCTAGCCAGCGACGCCCACATCCCTGAATGAATAAAAAAAAATCCATTGTATATTCCCTTGCCTTGTTAGTCCTCCCAAAATACATTACCTCACACTTTTCAGGATTAAATTCCATTTGCCACTGCTCCGCCCATCTTACAGCCCATTTATATCTCCCTGTAATCTAAGGCTTTCCTCCTCACTATTTACAACACCACCAATTTTCGTGTCATCTGCGAACTTACTGATCATACCTCCTATATTCACGTCTAAATCATTAATGTATATTACAAACAGCAAAGGTCCCAGCACCGATCCCAGTGGTACACCACAGCTTCCAATTGCAAAAACAGCCCTCGACCATTACCCTCTGCCTCCTGCCACTAAGCCAAATTTGGATCCAATTTGCCAAATTGCCTTGGATCCCATGGACTCTTACCTTCTTAACCAACCTCCCATGTGTAACCTGATCAAAAGCCTTACTGAAATCCATGTATACTCCATCTACTGCTTTACCCTCATTGACACATCTAGTCACCTCCTCGAAAAATTCAATCAAGTTAGTTAGACACGATCTCCCCCTGATAAATCCATACTGACTATCCCTGATTAATCCCTGCCTCTCCAAATAGAGATTAATCCTGTCCCTCAGAATTTTTTTCCAATATTTTCCCAACCACTGATGTTAGACTCACCGGCCTGTAATTACCTGGTTTATCCATGCTACCCTTTTTGAATAATGGTACCACATTCACTGTCCTCCAGTCCTCTGGTACCTCTCCTGTGGTTAGAGAGGATTTGAAAATTTGTGTCAAAGCCCATGCTATCTTCTCCCTTGCCTCACATAACAGCCTGGGATACATCTCATCTGATGTATCCACTTTTAAGCCTGCTAAAACAGCTAATATTGCCTCCCTTTCAATGCTAATATGTTGAAGTATATCACAATCCTCCTCCCTGATCTCTGTACCTACATTGTCCTTCTCCATTGTGAACACCGATGAAAAGTAATCATTTAAAACCTCACCTATCTCCTCCGGCTCCACACAAAGATTGCCACGTTGGTCCCTAATGGGCCCTACTCTTATCCTGGTTATCCTCTTACCCTTAATATACTTATAAAATGCCTTGGGATTTTCCTTTATCTTGCCTGCCAGTGTTTTTTCATGTCCCCTCTTCGCTCTCCTAATTACTTTTTTAAGTGCCACCCTACACTTTCTATAGTCCTCTAGTGCCTCCACTGTTTTCAGCACTTGGGATCTGCCATAAGGCTCCTTTTTTTTCCTGATCCAATCCTCTATATCCCTTGACATCCAGGGTTCCCTGGGCCTGTTAGTCCTCCCCTTCACCTTAACAGGCACATGTTGGCTCTGAACTCTCACAATTTCCTCTTTGAATGACTCCCACTGATGTAATGTAGACTTTCCTACAAGTAGCCTCTCCCAGTCCACTTTGGCCAGATTCTGTTTTATCTTATTGGAATCGGCCTTCCCCCAATTCAGTACCTTTATTTCTGGCCTGTCTTTGTCCTTTTCTATAACTACCTTAAATCTTACAGAGTTATGGTCACTATCCCCGAAATGCTCCCCCACTGACACTTCTACCACTTGACCGGCTTCATTCCCGAGTATTAGGTCCAGTACTGCCCCTTCTCTTGTAGGACTTTCTACATACTGGCTCAAAAAGCTCTCCTGTATGCATTTTAAGAATTCTGCCCCTTTTAAGCCTTTTGCACTAAGACTATCTCAGTTAATATTGGGGAAGTTGAAATCCCCTACTATTATTACCCTATTATTTTTACACCTTTCAGAGATTTGCCTACATGTCTGCTCCTCTATCTCTCCCTGACTGTTTGGAGGCCTGTAGTACACGCCCAGCCAAGTGATTGTCCCCTTTTGTTTTTAAGTTCTACCCAAATGGCCTCATTTGAGGAACCTTCTAAGATGTCATCCCTCCTTACTGCAGTAATTGGCTCCTTAATCAACAGTGCAATGCCACCTCCTCTTTTATCCCCTCCCCTGTCATGCCTGAAGATTCTATACCCTGGAATATTGAGCTGCCAGTCCTGTCCCTCCCTCAACCATGTCTCTGTGATAGCAATATCACAATCCCATGTGATAATCAATGCCCTCAATTCATCTGCCTTACTAGTAAGACTCCTTGCATTGAAATAGATGCAATCCAAACATGCATTTTTCACTTGTACCTTACCAGGTCTATATTTGCTCTGCCTTCCAGACAGACTCACTTTCTGTTCTATATTACCCGCTAATGTATCTCCACTCTGTATCCCATTCCCCTGTCAAATTAGTTTAAACCCTCCCCCCACCCCCAACAGCACTCGCAAACCTCCCTGCAAGGATGCTTGTCCCATTCTGGTTCTGGTGCAACCCGTCCAACTTGTACAGGTCCCACCTTTGCCAGAAACAGACCCAGTTATCCAGGAAACTAAAGCCCTCCCTCCTGCACCATCTCCTCAGCCATGCATTCATCTGCTCTATCCTCCTATTGCTAAACTCACTAAAACGTGGCACTGGGAGTAATCCAGAGATTACAACCTTAGAGGTCCTGCTTTTTAGTCTGCTACCTAGCTCCCTAAATTCTTGTTGCAGGACCTCATCCCTTTTTCAACCTATGTCGTTGGTACGAATGTGTATCACAACCTCAGGCTGCTCACCCTCCCCCTTCAGAATATCCTGCAGCCGCTCCGTGACATCCTTGATCCTAGCACCAGGGAGGCAACATACCATCCTGGAGTCACGTTTGCAGCCACAGAAACGCCTAGCTGTACCCCTTACGATAGCTCATTTCCCGGCGGAGAAGCAGGAGAAGGTAGCGACTCTTCGGTGGGTAAGTGAAGGCAACAGGAGCTGTGTTTTAAAAGTTGTTTTAAAAGTTGTACTTACTGTTTTCCTTGTGTTCAAGTTACTTTTGGCGCGGGAGGAACCGGAAGCTGGACGGCAGCAAGGACTCCTGGGTAGGTATTTTCTTTAAAGGTGCGGAGCAGAGTTAACCCGAGAAACTACACATGTAGTGTCTCCCGCCCATCCTCCTCCTCTAACCTAATAATAAGACCCTTTTTACCCTCCTCCTCTAGCCAAAAAGGACTGAACAGGTAAGCTATTTCACTGTTTTTGTTAATATCTATATTTGTACTTAATTAAGGGGTAATTGAGTAAAAGAAATGGCAGCCAGGGGAGTGCAGTGCTCCTCCTGCAGTATGTTCGAGGTGAGGGGAACCTCCGGTGACCCTGCCGACTTCACCTGCTGGAAGTGCATCCGTCTCCAGCTCCTATCAGACCGTGTTAGGGAACTGGAGCTGGAGCTGGATGAACTGAGGATCATTCGGGAAGCTGAGGGGGTGATAGATAGAAGCTACAGGGATGTCGTTACTCCACAAAACAAAGGCAGCTGGGTAACAGTTAGAGGTGGGAAGAGGTCAGTGCAGGGATCTCCTGTGGTCGTTCCCCTCAGCAACAAGTATACAGTTTTAGATACTGTTGGGGGGGACGGCCTATCGGGGGCAGGCTGCAGTGAACGGGCCTCTGGCACGGGGTCCTGCACTGTGGCTCAGAAGGGAAGGAGGGAGAATGGGAGAGCACTAGTCATCGGGGACTCGATGGTGAGGAGTACCGACAGGCGGTTCTGTGGGCGCAAGCGAGACGCACGGATGGTTTGTTGCCTACCTGGTGCCAGGGTCCGTGATGTTTGTGATCGCGTCTTCAGGATCCTTAAAGGGGAGGGGGAGCAGCCAGAGGTCGTGGTGCACATTGGCACCAACGACGTAGGAAGGAAGGGTGGCACAGATGTTAGAAGTGAGTTTAGGGAGTTAGGCTGGAAGCTGAAAGCTCGGACGGACAGAGTTGTTATCTCTGGTTTGTTGCCGGCGCCACGTGATAGTGAGGCTAGGAATAGGGAGAGAGCACAGCTGAACACGTGGCTGCAGGAATGGTGTAGAAGAGAGGGCTTCCAGTTCTTGGATAATTGGACTGCATTCTGGGGAAGATGGGACCTGTTCAAACAGGACGGGCTGCATCTGAACCAGAGGGGCACCAATATCCTGGGAGGGAGGTTTGCTAGTACTGTTCGGGAGGGTTTAAACTAGTTTGGGAGGGGGATGGGAACCGGACTTGTAGTCCAGGGACCAGTGGGTCCACTCAGAAAGACAAAGAGTGTAGTGAGGTATTGGGGAAGGTAGCACTGTCGCAGAGGACAGATGGGCACGGAGAAGGGTTAAAGTGCGTATACTTCAACGCAAGAAGCATCAGGAATAAGGTGAGTGAATTGAAGGCGTGGATGGGCACTTGGGACTACGATGTTGTGGCCATCACTGAAACGTGGATAGGTGAGGGGGAGGAATGGTTCTTGGAGGTACCTGGTTATAGATGTTTTCATAAGATTAGGAATGGTGGTAAAAGAGGTGGGGGGGTGGCATTGTTAGTTAGAAATAGTGTAACAACTGCTGAAAGAATTTTCGAGGAGGATCTGCCGACTGAGGCACTGTGGGTTGAGGTCAGGAACAGGAAAGGAGCAGTCACCTTGATGGGAGTTTTCTATCGGCCCCCCAATAGCAGCAGGGAGGTGGAAGAGCAGATTGGGAAACAGATTTTGGAAAGGAGCAGAAGTCACAGGGTAGTAATTATGGGGGATTTCAACTTCCCAAATATTGATTGGCAACTCTTTAGATCGAATAGTTTGGATGGGGTAGTGTTTGTGCAGTATGTCCAGGAAGCTTTTCTGACTCAGTATGTAGACTGCCCGACCAGAGGGGAGGCAATATTGGATTTGGTACTAGGTAATGAACCAGGGCAAGTGATAGAGCTGTTGGTGGGCGAGCACTTTGGAGATAGTGATCACAATTCTGTAGCATTCACTGTGGTAATGGAGAGGGATAGGTATGTGCAACAGGGCAAGGTTTACAATTGGGGGAAGGGTAGATATGATGCTGTCAGGCAGGAACTGAGGAGCATAAGTTGGGAGCATATGCTGGCAGGGAAGGGCACGGTCGAAATGTGGAACTTTTTCAAGGAGCAGATAGTAGGGGCCATTGATAAGCATGTCCCTGTCAGACAGGGAAGGGATGGTCATGTGAGGGAACCGTGGTTGACAAGAGAGGTTGAGAGTCTTGTTAGGAAGAAGAAGGATGCGTATATAAGGTTGAGGAAAAAGGGCACAGGCATAGCTCTGGAGGGATACAAGATGGCCAGGAAGGATCTGAAGAAAGGGATTAGGAGAGCTAAGAGAGGGCATGAAAAATGCTTGGCGGGTAGGATAAAAGAAAACCCCAAGGCCTTTTACGCGTATGTCAGAAATATGAGGATGACTAGGGGGACCGTAGGTCCGGTCAAGGACAATAGCGGGAGACTGTGTGTTGAGCCGGAAGAGATAAGTGAGGTTTTGAATGAGTACTTCTCTTCGGTATTTACGAATGAGAAGGGGTGTATTACTGAAGAGGACGGTGTGAAACAGACTGGTAAGCTCGAGGAAGTGCTCGTTAGGAGGGAAGATGTGTTGGGGTTTTTGAATAACTTGAAGATAGACAAGTCTCCCGGGCCTGACGGGGTATATCCAAGGATGTTATGGGAAGCAAGGGATGAAATTGCAGAGCCGCTGGCAATGATCTTTTCATCTTCTCTGTTGACGGGGGTGGTACCAGGTGATTGGAGGGTGGCAAATGTTGTGCCCCTGTTCAAGAAAGGGAATAGGAACAACCCTGGGAATTACAGGCCAGTTAGTCTTACTTCGGTGGTAGGCAAGTTGATGGAAAAGGTGCTGAGGGATAGGATTTCTGAGCATCTGGAAAGACACTGCTTGATTCGGGACAGTCAGCACGGTTTTGTGAGGGGTAGGTCTTGCCTCACAAGCCTGATTGAATTCTTTGAGCAGGTGACCAAGCAAGTGGATGAGGGTAAACCAGTGGATGTGGTGTACATGGATTTTAGTAAGGCATTTGATAAGGTCCCCCATGGTAGACTTATGGAGAAAGTCAGGAGGCATGGGATAGTGGGGAATGTGGCCAGTTGGATTAAGAATTGGCTAACTGATAGAAGGCAGAGAGTGGTCTTAGATGGTAAATACTCAGCCTGGAGCCCAGTTACCAGTGGCGTGCCACAGGGATCAGTTCTGGGTCCTCTCCTGTTAGTGATTTTTATTAACGACTTGGATGAGGAAGTCGAAGGGTGGGTCAGTAAATTTGCAGATGATACAAAGGTTGGTGGAGTTGTGGATACCAAGGAGGGCTATTGTCGTCTGCAAAGGGACTTGGATAGGTTGCAGTGCTGGGCTGAAAAGTGGCAGATGGAGTTTAACCCTGAAAAGTGTGAGGTCGTCCATTTTGGAAGGACAAACACGAATGCAAAATACTGGGTTAACGGTAGGGTTCTTGGGCATGTGGAGGAGCAGAGAGACCTTGGGGTCTATGTGCACAGATCGTTGAAAGTTGCAACTCAAGTGGATAGGGCTGTGAAGAAGGCATATGGGGTGTTAGCGTTCATTAGCAGAGGGATTGAATTTAAGAGCCGTGAGGTGATGATGCAGCTGTACAGGACCTTGGTAAGGCCTCATTTGGAGTACTGTGTGCAGTTCTGGTCGCCTCATTTTAGGAAGGATGTGGAAGCCTTGGAGAGGGTGCAGAGGAGATTTACCAGGATGTTGCCTGGAATGGAGAATAAGTCTTACGAGGAAAGGCTGAACATTCTAGGCCTCTTCTCATTAGAACGGAGAAGGATGAGGGGTGACATGATAGAGGTTTATAAGATGATCAGGGGAATAGATAGGGTAGACAGTCAGAAACTTTTTCCCCGGGTGGAGCAAAGCGTTACAAGGGGTCATAAATTTAAAGTGAAGGGTGGGAGATATAAGGGGGATGTCAGGGGAAGGTTCTTTACCCAGAGAGTGGTCGGGGCATGGAATGCCTTGCCTGGGGAAGTTGTTGAGTCAGAAACTTTAGGGACTTTCAAACGGCTTTTAGATAGGTATATGGATAAAGGAGAATGATGGGGTATAGATTAAATTGTCCTTGACAGAGGACAAAGGATCGGCACAACATCGTGGGCCGAAGGGCCTGTTCTGTGCTGTATTTTTCTATGTTCTATGTTCTATGAATCCCCTATCACTATAGCTCTTCGACTCCTTTTTCTCCCCTGCTGTACAGCAGAGCCATCCTTGGCGCCATGGACCTGGCTGTTGCTGCTTTCCCCTGGGAGGCCATCCCCCCCCAACAGTATCCAAAGCGGTATATCTGTTTGAGAGGGGAATGGCCACAGGGGACTCCCGACTACCTGCCTGCGTCTACTACTCCACCTGGTGGTCACCCATCCCTTTTCTGCCTGTGTGACCACCTCGCTAAACGTGCTATCCACGACATCCTCAGCATCGCAGATGCTCCACAGTGAATCCACCCACAGCTCCAGCTGCGTAATGCGGGTAGCCAGTAGCTGCAGCTGGATACACTTCCTGCACACATGGTCGTCAGGGACACTAGAAGCGTCCCTGATTTCAGACATAGTGCAGGAGGAGCATATCAAGGGGCTGAGCTCTCCTGCCATGACTTACCTTTAAATTAATTAGTTACTCCCTTTAAAAAATACTATGTTCCATGGGTTTACCCCGCAAATTCCAGCATTCTGCACGAAGGCGTCCCACCTTGTGACAATGGTAACACTTAGGCTTGCAGGCCTCACTTCCATCATCAGCATCTTCCTTTCTGGCCTGAGGAGGAGATCCTGGGGTGTTCCAAGCTGTCCCTTCTTGTCCCCGGCTACTTACCTTCCTTTCACCCTCCCACCTTCTATCCTTCTTGGCTTTAGGAGGAGACAGACTTATAAACAAGCTTGTAATCATCAGCAATTTCCACTGCCTGTCTGGCTGTTGAAACTTTCTGGTTCTCTACATCGGTTCTTACGAACAGAGGGAGTGAATTTTTAAATTCTTCCAGGAGAATTAGTTCCCTAATGTTCTCATACGTGGCTTCTACTTTTAGTGCCCACATCCAACAGTCAAAGTTAATTGGCTTTACCCTCTCAAATTCTATATACGTCTGCCCAGACTGTCTCTGGAGGTTGTGTAAGCTTCAGGGACCAACTCACTAGCAGCGAGAATAGCCTTTTTTGCTATCTCATAATCTGAAGAAGCCTCCTCAGAAAGCATGGCATAAACTTCATGAGCTCTGCCCATCAACCTGCTTTGCATAAGCACTGTCCAGTTTCCTTTGGCGACTTCATCTGTCTGCCTATCTTTTCAAAATAAATTTAAAATGCCTCTACATCCCTTTCCTCAAATTTCGGGAGGGCTTGCACAAAGTTAAACAGCTCTCCACTGGGTCCTGGGCTGGAGTCAGATCTTTTCTCACCAGAATTTTCCTTGGTGCCAAGGCCACTCTTTTGGCTTAGTTCCAGCTTTTTAACTTTGAATTCCCTTCCTTCTCTTTCTCATTGAAATGTTCTCTCTCTTTTGCCCTTTCCTGTCTGTCAATTTCAAGTTTTTTCATGGTTAATTCTCTTTCCTGTTCAAGCTTAAGTTTTTCCAGTTTATGTTCCTGTTCAACCACAAGTTGTTTTCATTTCCATTGCATTTTTCTTTTTTCTTTGTCAAGTTCAAGCTGCCACATCTGCAACTGAATTTTAGCTAATTCAACTGCACTACCCTCTGGTTGCCTTCTTCTTCTTCTAACTGCAAACGCTGTGCTATTACTTCAATTATGTCTGCTTTCTTAGCCCCTGGTTTTAAATCTAATGCCAAACATGTCTGCCCATATCCTTTAGTCTAACTTTGGTTAAGTTTCTCAAATCACTCAGGGATAGATCCTTCTTCCCCAGAAAGGTCACAGCAACGAACAAAGACATTCTGGTAGGGTAAACTTTAATGTACAAGAAACCTGATTTTAATACTTTTCCTCTTTTCAATTATTATTACCCCACTTACAATTGCACGTCATCGACGTTGGGCTATCTCACAGAGAGCCCCCAATTATATGTTATGACCGAGGCAGGAGGAGTGCACTGTATTTCTAGTTCCACATCTCCACATGTCACAACATATATTTAAATTTTTATCCAGTTACCGATACGGTCAATCACAAACTCTATTTTTATCCCAGAATAAAATCACCGACCAGGCTTCTTTAATAAACAACAAAATTATCAGTTTATTATAAAACAAGCCATAACCAGTAACAAAGCAAAACATTAACACACATATTGAAATATGAAAGTTCCCTTTTTACCTTAGCCACACACACACACACACACACACACACACACACACACACACACACACACACACACACACACACACACACAAACTGAAAAAGAGAGATTTTCTCTTTCGGTTTCTGTTACAAAAAAAAAACAAAAAAAGAATATTTTGGCCAAATATTTGCTAATTCTTGAAGAGAAAAGATATGGAAAGATGTCAGTTGTCCTTTTTTTGGTTTGGCGTCCCAAATTCACAAAGACAGTTGTCACTTGGATCTTTCTCTGAAGTAATTCGGTCAGGCGGTGTCAAGGATTTATTCTGCAGGTTTATCCAGCGTCTCAGGAGAAATGTGGCAACCAGGGTTTCAGGTAGGTCTTTCAGGAGGAATGCATTATTAATTCCTCTATTTCTTACATTCGCTTCTAGGAGCTTCTCAAAGAGATGGTAAAACAGGCATGCTTTTCAAAGAATTGGGGTTTTGTCCTTTGGATTGATTTTCGAAACTCCAACTGACTGTCCAAAGCACAACCATAATAATCTCAAGTCAGTCCTCCTGACCCCTATAAATCTTGACCTGTCACTTCTCTGTAAACATCTTCTCCAAGGCAAAAAGCCCCTGTCGGGTATTTATCTGAACACAGGTAACTTCCAGGACTTGTTGTTTGCAAACAAATTCAAAAGACCTTTTTTTAAAAACACCCACTAATTCCAGCATCTATGGAATTCTTTTTCAGTTTTCCTAAATAAAACACAAGTCTTCAAATTTAACAAAAAAAAGGAAGCACTCATAACATCTTTTGGGAATGAATCCACGCACTAATCTGTCTCATAATGCACGGTCTTAGAATATCCCAAAGTTGCAATGTAATGATGAGTTCATTGTGGCTGAAGAATTTAACAACTGTTTCACTACTTCACTGGTTTCTGGTTCCAAATTTGTAGCTTCCTGCTATCTCTAGTGGCTTTGGATTAAAATATTCCTCCAACTAGGTGATAATTACTTTGAATGGCATATCTTCTGCCTTGTTGTGAAAAATAAGGTTGTGTTTGATTGCTCTGTAATTGATTGCTCTGTGCTGTGTTTGTAAGACTGCTCACTATGCTGTCAGTCAAATCTAAGGGGGTGTGGTTCCAAAAGTGAAACTCTTGAATAAAGCCTACACACACCGAAATCATGAGTCTAGTTTCTTCAGGCTTGGTGTATGAAACATAACATCTGCCAACGAAGATGGCAAGTAATTTAAATTGACCGGCCCTATAACCTTTCCTGTCATCGGCAGGAGATCCTCCCATTCTGCGGAATAGATGGATTTCTGGGTTTGAAACCTACTTGCTCACTATGGATATGGACAGTAAGGATGTAGCAGTGACCCGCAAGAAGGAGATACTCGTACATTGCCTCAGAGCAGAGGGCCAGCGTATATTCGAGCAGCTAATGCATAATACGTCTAGGTTTAATGAGGCAGTATGTCCTCTTCAGATTACTAGAAAAGATCGGATGTCCACCAAAGCTACTAAGTATCATCACCTCATTCCATGACAATATGAAAGGCACAATTCAACATGGTGGCTCCTCATCAGAGCCCTTTCCTATCCTGAGTGGTGTGAAACGGGGCTGTGTTCACGCACCCACACTTTTTGGGATTTTCTTCTCCCTGCTGCTTTCACATGCGTTCAAATCCTCTGAAGAAAGAATTTTCCTCCACACAAGATCAGGGGGCAGGTTGTTCAACCTTGCCCGTCTAAGAGCGAAGTCCAAAGTACGGAAAGTCCTCATCAGGGAACTCCTCTTTGCTGACTATGCTGCTTTAACATCTCACACTGAAGAGTGCCTGCAGAGTCTCATCGACAGGTTTGCGTCTGCCTGCAATGAATTTGGCCTAACCATCAGCCTCAAGAAAACGAACATCATGGGGCAGGACGTCAGAAATGCTCCATCCATCAATATTGGCAACCACGCTCTGGAAGTGGTTCAAGAGTTCACCTACCTAGGCTCAACTATCACCAGTAACCTGTCTCTAGATGCAGAAATCAACAAGCGCATGGGTAAGGCTTCCACTGCTATGTCCAGACTGGCCAAGAGAGTGTGGGAAAATGGCGCACTGACACGGAACACAAAAGTCCGAGTGTATCAGGCCTGTGTCCTCAGTACCTTGCTCTACGGCAGCGAGGCCTGGACAACGTATGCCAGCCAAGAGCGACGTCTCAATTCATTCCATCTTTGCTGCCTTCGGAGAATACTTGGCATCAGGTGGCAGGACTATATCTCCAACACAGAAGTCCTTGAAGCGGCCAACACCCCCAGCTTATACACACTACTGAGTCAGCGGCGCTTGAGATGGCTTGGCCATGTGAGCCGCATGGAAGATGGCAGGATCCCCAAAGACACATTGTACAGCGAGCTCGCCACTGGTATCAGACCCACCGGCCGTCCATGTCTCCGCTATAAAGACGTCTGCAAACGCGACATGAAATCGTGTGACATTGATCACAAGTCGTGGGAGTCAGTTGCCAGCATCCGCCAGAGCTGGCGGGCAGCCATAAAGACAGGGCTAAATTGTGGCGAGTCGAAGAGACTTAGTAGTTGGCAGGAAAAAAGACAGAGGCGCAAGGGGAGAGCCAACTGTGCAACAGCCCCGACAAACAAATTTCTCTGCAGCACCTGTGGAAGAGCCTGTCACTCCAGAATTGGCCTTTATAGCCACTCCAGGCGCTGCTTCACAAACCACTGACCACTGACCACTGACCACCTCCAGGCGCATATCCATTGTCTCTCGAGATAAGGAGGCCCAAAGAAGAAGAAGAAGATGTCCTCTTAATAAATAATTTGGCTTGAACAAAAATGTGATGATTGAATGATGCATGTTCCAACAGAGATGCCAGGGAAATGGTGAGCACCTAAAACAATATGTGGCAGCATTGTGTCAATTGGCTTCTACATGCAAATTTGGCATGCTAACTAATGATCTAATTCGTGACCAACTAATTGAAAAAACTTCAATCCCATGAATTCGGGTCTGCCTATTCAAGGAGGATGATGGTTTGACTTTGGAAAAGGCCATGATCTTGGCTGACCAACTCAAATCCGCCATGTGAGATTTGAAGATGTTACACAAAAATACGCCCTCAGGCTCAGAGATGTAGACACAGCTTGCCCAATCAGCTCAAGTGCAAGGCTTACGGACAAAGAGACCTCAGCAGGCTCACTTGCCCTATCACAGTAAGGCATCCTTAAAAATGTGCCCAGAGTGCAGGGATACCCATGGATTCAAAACACCATGTCTGGCACGAGAGAAAAAGTGCAACACATTGTCATGCAGACCCCCACTTGCCAAGAATGAGGCATATTAATTTTGTCATATGAACATTGATTTTAAACTGTTGCTGGAGTGAAGAAATGATTTGTTTGAAAATCACCAGACACTGGGCTGGAAGGACATTCGCATACTAAGAGACGCTGCTTGTGGAGACAAAGGACTATTCCCTGCTCCAATTAATTCCAAATGGATTTTGATCATCAGACATTGAAGGTGTAAGGAAGCACATTCCAGGCCCTGCTAAGATGATACAATCCACAAAACCAGGACTGGTTAAACCAGCTGGTCACATGACTAACTGGCTGGTCCAGGTTTTTTGAACTAGCCACAGGATAGTTTGAATTCAGAAGGCAGTTTGCAACTGAAGCTGAAACAAGCAAGTCTCTCACCTGGCTGTCTCTCTCTCTCACTTTCTCCTCAAGCCCCCGGACCCACAGAAGACACGTAAACCTCAAGAGAGAAAAGACTCCGACATCGGAACAAGTTGAAGCATGAACTGGGCCCCAACGAATTGCAAGACTTAATGGCAACCAAACCCTCTACATTGAACTTACACGACTGTAACTACCAGATATTGCCTCAAACTTTTCCCCTTTATTCTTTCTACTTTTTCTGTCTCTAACTGCGTGTGTGTGTTTATTGCGTATGCATGCTAGCGTGGTCGCATCGCATATTCGTAGTCGTTAACCGGATTTGAGTTTAAGATTAATAAACTTCTACTTTTCTTGTTCAAATCTAAGGAAACCTGTATGATTTCTTTGCCTTCCAATTGGAGCAGTTAACAAGGATTCACTAAGGGGGAGCTAAAAACACGGTGTTTTAAAATTAAACCTTGTTATGGTTAACATAGCAAAATAGGAGCAGGAGAAGGCCATTTGGCCCTTCGAGCCTGCACCGTCATTCAATATGATCATGGCTGATCATCCAAACTCAGTACCCTATAGAAACATAGTTAAACCAGGCAAAGGCTGAGAGGGAACCCCTAGACCCTTTCCAACCTGGTCGTAACTACATGCTCAAAGACGAATCACTTTGCAAAGGTATGTAGGTTGTCAAAGAAGAAGACTTCGTCAGTTCAACACAGTTCCAGTGCATAGGAACATAGGAATGGCTACAAAAATGCCAACCTAGACAAGTTCACATTCTGTGCGGCCAAAGGAAGGAGCCTTAAGGAAGTAGACCTGTTTGATAAGCTTGGCTTCAAATTTGCCTACTCCACTGGAGCACATGTTAATGTGATTGATGATAAAGACTATGTGCAACAGCAGCCTTGCTTATTCATCAGATTTGGGGAGATTAGGCGGTACTCTCATGGATCTTGCACTGACACGTCAATTCTGCCTGTTTCACAAAATTGGAGATGGTTGCCATTCGCAATCCATGCCAAAGTATCACATGAGCTGAAACAACTGGAAGATGGTATAATTGAGTGAATCAACTCATCACCATGGATATCGAGCCTACTGATTACGCAACACAAAAATGGAGAAGTTAGACAATGTGTTGACTGTAAGTCGACAGAGCAATTATTCCTGACAAATACCCGCTCCCTATGACCCAAGAATGAACAGCATCATTTCATGAACCCAAAGTCTTCACGAAGCACGATATGTGACAGAGTTATCTTCAGATACCACTAGCAGAGCGAAGCCAACATCTTACAGCCTTTGTTACACATGGTGGTATGTTTCAGTACCGCAGCATCCCCTATGGACGAAGCTCAGCACCTAGCGTGTTTCAGAAGATCGTCTCTTCAGTCTTGTCAGACATTGAGAGGATGATCAGCCTTTCTGATGACGTCGTCATCTATGGAAGGGACAAAGCAGAACATGATCAGCAGCTATCCGTTGTGCTCACTCGACGCCTACAACATAAACTGACACTCAACAAGGACAATTGCACATTCACAGCATCTGAGATTGACTTTCTTGGGTACAAAGTGTCAGAAGCTGGAGTAAAGCCTACCTATGACAACATCAAAGCTATTCATGCACTTCCGATCCCATCTGATGTGAAAAAGTTGGCATCGTTTCTCAGCACTACCAACTTTTATCACAAATTTGCGCCCCATTATGTGGAGATCATGGAGCCTCTTTGAAAGCGACTGCACAACGATACACAATGGGAATGGACAACTGCACAGCAAACAGCTTTTGACATATTAAACGTGAGGACAGCATCTCCAACAGTCCTTGCACATTTCAATCCATTGGCGGAAACGTACTTCACAACAGACGCATCAGGAAATGCGACAGAAGCTGTACACTCACAGTTCAGTAATGTCCTTTAGGGAAGGAAATCTGCTGTTCTTACCTGGTCTCGCCTACATGTGACTCCAGACCCACAGCAATGTGGTTAACTCTTACATGCCCTCTGAAATGGCCCAACAAGCCACTCAGTTGTACCTAACCACTACGAAGTCAATAAAAAAAAGGAATGAAACCGGACGGACCACCCGACATCGACCTAGGCACCGGAAATGACAACGGCAAACCCAGCCCTGACGACCCTGCAAAGTCCTCCTTACTAACATCTGGGGGCTTGTGCCAAAGTTGGGAGAGCTGTCCCACAGACTAGTCAAGCAACAGCCTGACGTAGTCATACTCACGGAATCATGCCTTACAGACAATGTCCCAGACACTGCCATCACCATCCCTGGGTATGTCCTGTCCCAATGGCAGGACAGACCCAGCAGAGCTGGCGGCACAGTGGTCTACAGTAGGGAGGGAGTTGCCCTGAGAGTCCTCAACATCAACTCCGCACTCCATGATGTCTCATGGCATCATGGTCAAGGTAACCTCCTACTGATTACCACCTACCGCCCTCCCTCAGCTGATGAGTCAGTACTCCTCCATGTTGAACAACACTTGGAGGAAGCACTGAGGGTGGCAAGAGCACAATATGTACTCTGGGTGGGGGACTTAAATGTCCATCACCTAGAGTGGCTCGGTAGCACCACTACTGATCAAGCTGGCCGAGTACTAAAGGACATAGCTGCTAGACTGGGTCTGCGGCAGGTGGTGGGGGAACCAACACGAGGGAAAAACATACTTGACCTTGTCCTCACCAATCTGCCTGCCGCAGATGCATCTGTCCATGACTGTATTGGTAGGAGTCCTTGTGGAGATGAAGTCCCGCCTTTACATTGAGGTTACCGTCCATCGTGTTGTGTGGCACTATCACCGTGCTAAATGGGATAGATTTCGAACAGATCTAGCAATGCAAAACTGGGCGTCCATGAAGCACTGGGGGCCATCAGCAGCAGCAGAACTGCACTCAACCACAATCTGTAGCCTCATGGCCTGGCATATCCCCCACTCTACCATTACCATCAAGCCAGGACACCAACCCTGGTTCAATGAAGAATGCAGGAGGGCATGCCAGGAGCAGCACCAGGCATACCTCAAAATGAGGTGTCAACCTGGTGAAGCTACAACACAGGACTACTTGCATGCCAAACTGCATAAGCAGCATGCAATAGATGGAGCTAAGCGATCCCATAACCAACGGACCAGATCTAAGCTCTGCAGTCCTGCGACATCCAGCCGTCAATGGTGGTGGACAATTAAACAACTAACTGGAGGAGGTGGCTCCACAAATATCCCCATCCTCAACGATGGGGGAGCCCAGCACATCAGTGCGAAAGATAAGGCTGAAGCATTTGCAACAATTTTCAGCCAGAAGTGCCGAGTTGATGATCCATCTCGGCCCCCTCCTGAAGTCCCCAGCATCACAGATGCCAGACTTCAGCCAATTCGATTCACTCCGCATGATATCAAGAAACGACTGAAGGCACTGGATACTGCAAAGGCTATGGGTCCTGACAATATTCCGGCAATAGTACTGAAGACCTGTGCTCCAGAACTTGCCGCGCCCCTAGCCAAGCTGTTCCAGTATAGCTACAACACTGGCATCTACCTGTCAATGTGGAAAATTGCCCAGGTATGTCCTGTACACATAAAGCAGGACAAGTCCAATCCGGTCAATTACCGCCCCATCAGTCTACTCGCAATCATCAGTAAAGTGATGGAAGGTGTCATCAACAGTGCCATCAAGCAGCACTTGCTTAGCAATAACCTGCTCAGTGACACCCAGTTTGGGTTCTGACAGGGCCACTCAGCTCCTGACCTCATTACAGCCTTGGTTCAAACATGGACAAAAGAGCTGAACTCAAGAGGTGAGGTGAGAGTGACTGCCCTTGACATCAAGGCAGCATTTGACCGAGTATGGCATCAAGGAGCCCTAGCAAAACTGGAGTCAATGGGAATCGGGGGAAAACTCTCTGCTGGTTAGAGTCATACCTAGCGCAAAGGAAGATGGTTGTGGTTGTTGGAGGCCAGTCATCTGAGCTCCAGGACATCACTGCAGGAGTTCCTCAGGGTAGTGTCCTGGGCCCAACCATCTTCAGCTGCTTCATCAATGACCTTCCTTCATTCATAAGGTCAGAAGTGTGGATGTTCGCTGATGATTGCACAATCTTCAGCACCATTCGTGACTCCTCAAATACTGAAACAGTCCGTGTAGAAATGCAGCAAGACTTGGACAATATCCAGGCTTGGGCTGATAAGTGGCAAGTAAAATTTGCGCCACACAAGTGCCAGGCAATGACCACCTCGAACAAGAGAGAAACTAACCATCTCCCCTTGACATTCAATGGCATTACCATCCCTGAATCGCTACAATAAATTCCATAACCACCACTTCAGTCATTGACATTCTAGACAATTTATTTACAAAGTGGGGTTTGCTGGAGACTATCACTACAGACAACAGATTGCAATTTGTTTCCAGTCAGTTCACGGAGTTCATAGCAAGCTATGGAATTCACCACCATCTGACATCGTGATACAACCTGCATTGAATGTTTCAACAGTGTGATCAAGGTCAGTTTGAGAGCTAGCATGTTGGAGGAGAAAACGTTTGAACAATCATTTCATATCCTACTTCATACATATTGATCCACCCCACACACTCTGACTGGAAAGAACATATGATGGGTTGCAACATTCACACACCACTGAACAATCTTCAGCCATCACCACCATCCAATGCGAATGTCAGAGCAAAAGCAGAAGAAATCGTGAAGTGACAAGGCAAAGTAAAAGCATACTCTGATAAGTGAACACATGCAAGGAAACCATGATTCACAGTCAGAGATTAGGTTTGCATCAAACATCCAAATTGCAACCACACACTTGCGTCGTCTCTATCGTGACCTAACAGATCAAGTGGATGCTTGGTACCAATGCTTACCTGTTGGATGACAACACCAAGTGGAACACTTGCTTGTGAGCAGACCTGGAGATTTTGACAATCGTGACTACATTCCCTTTTCTGATTAGCAATCGTGATGTTGATCATCTACCTTATCAAGATTATCACGCAGAACTACTACCACGTCTTTGTCAATCTCTGCGCCATTATCGAAGGCCTCCATATCTTGAAGATTATTTGGCTTCTTAGAGGAACAAACAGACTCTAAGAAATTACTCAATATATACCTGTTTGATGCTTATGAAAGTTTAATTCAAAATAAGCTCCTTAGTCTACAAGAGGGAAAATATTTGTTCTCTCCCCCCCCCCCCACCCCCCCCCCCCCCCACCCCCACCCTCCCCTTCACTTGCTTAAAACTTAATTCTTTTCTAACCTTTGCCAGTTCTGATGAAAGGTCACAGACCTCAAACATTAACTTTGCTTCTCTCTCCACAGATGCTGCCAGACCTGCTGAGTATTTCCAGCATTTTTTGTTTTTGTGTCAGATTTCCAGCATCTGCAGTATTTTGCTTTTATATTAGTGGAAAATATGTTGTGTTTGATTGCTCAAGTGATTGATTGCTCTCTGCTGCGTTTGTAAGACTTCTCACTACGTTGTCAGTCAACCCTAAGGGGGTGTGGTTCCAAAAGTGAAACTAAGACAGATCTGAGCAGCCTTCTTAAATAAAACCTACACACACAGAAATCGTGAGCTTAGTTTCTTCATGCTTGGGGTACGAAACATAACACTATACACTTCCAGGCCAATCTCCTTTAGCAAAATTGCTTTCTTACACTCATGAATTGCCTTATTCTGAGTCTGAACCTCTTCATTTTCACCTTCAAGTTCAAAAATGTTATTAGATCTGAAGAACATGTCCATTCTTTCAATGTATGAACTGAATGGTTCTCGAGCTCTAACAAACATTCCTAGCCTTCTGATATATCCCATGGGTGCAGCCATTTTGTCTCATTTTCAAATGTAACAGTGACCCAGTAAACACTTTACTGTGGCTGTCAGTAACAGTGATACAGAAGCTAAGTCAGCCTCATCAGAACAAACTCACCTTGACCAGTGCAGTCCGTAGTCGAATCAGAGGGGCACTAGGACCCTGCAGAATCCATTCAACTGACTGCAGCCTCAACGTAAAAACAATGAGGCTCAACACAAGATAGTCAAAAATCTTCACCATCCTCACAGGAGGGTCAATGGGAGCTAACTTATTTTACTCATCACAGTCTCTACTGCCATTTTTTGGAAAAGATTTTGCACTTTAACCTAATTTTGTCACCAAAATTTGTTATATAGTGGGAGAAACTTGTAAAGAAAAACAGACACCAAGATTGCAGATCACATGTTTAAAGGTGTCATCACACATTGGGCATGCTCATAACATAGTAATACATTACAATTGGGAAGCAAGAAAAACCTGGACAATTAGCTAAAAGAAATAATCCAGCAACTAACCTGTAAGTGGTTCATGATCCCTTTAAGTATCGTTGGTAGTGCAGGGAGTCCTTCATGCCACTTAACATCGTGCTTACCTGTGTAAGGTTGGATGAGGGCACAGGCTAGGGTGTTGCATTCAACCATGACAGCACTGGCAAAAAATAAGTGTTGCACACTGAGTGATGCCATAATCTGCCTGCTTTGCATGCCAGTGGCAGTCATTGGTGCATATGCGTAAACCCATTTTCCAATGTGTGCATATCTCAGTCACCATTTTATTGTGTTAGGAGGCTACAGAGTGGGTCATGGGGGTCCAGTTGCACCCATCTGGAGGCCGACACACCTGAACTCACTCAGCCAACCAGTGTCCACCAATGGGTGCTACACCACCCAATTTCTCATCTAAATTATTCGAGAAATTTTCTGTATTGCATTTATTGGGCTGGAGTGCAGAATTTTCCAATATGCAGTCCCAACATTCACCAAAAGTGTCCAAGCAGAATATCTCCCAGCATATTTTTTCACTTCAACAAGTACATAAAAATTAACAAAAAATTAAATTAGGTTTCAATTTTTGCCTTTATATAGTACTTCATTATTGCCTCTCAGAACATTCCAAAGCACAAAGTACAATGAACTGCCTTGAAGCAATAATTGTTATTTTATAGTCAAATGTGACCGTACTTTCCATTCAGGAAGTTTCCAAACATCAATCAGATCAATAATCACTTAACTTTTTGGTGGTGTTATTTGAAGAAGGAATGTTGACCAAGAAACTGGAGACCTGAAAATCATCAGGGTATTATCCCAGTGGTGATGCCTATTCTCACCAGCGCCCTCCATGCTGACCTTACCAAAGTTCACGGAGTCAGGAGAAAGGCACCTAGTTTGCATGGGGCATGTTGGCACAAGCACCACTATAGTTGCCAGCCTCTGCCTTGTGACTGCAAATTGCAGCATCTACCCACCATGGGGATTGGAGGTTGCCTCCTTCTCCCAACCTCGGCCAATTAACCTTGGCCTCCTGCATACAGAAGCGAACCAGCAAAACGTTCTTTTAAAAAACTCTATTTCTTTGGGAGCCCATGCCACTTTCTGGGGGTCCAGTTGCACCCATCTGGAGGCCAACACATCTGAACTCACTCAGCCAACCAATGTCCAGCAATATGCCAGGTCCTAATTTAGCCACTGTAGGTTATCTCTACCCCTGGCTCCACCTCTGATGACATTCATCTCATGAGATTCTGTCTCGTATAAAGCAAACCAGAAACTCCTGTAAATGACAGAAACCCGTCACAACTGCCATTTTTCTAGAGGTTCCACCTGTTTCCTTCTGGAGTTATAACAAGAGACCAGCAAACCTCAGGTCTTGGTCTTGTACTGAGGTTCCTGTGGGCCTTGTTGGGAACAAAGGCTCTTCGCCACCCCAACAAAGTAAGTAACATAAGAAGGAGCAAGGCCTGTGGCAGAGACTTCCTATGTTGGGAGCTCCTATGTCTTTCGCACTTAGAAGGATCTTGTATGGAGATAGTGGCAATACCATGCCAATGAAGTGGAGTTCACTTGGGATATGGTGGTCTGGATCCTTGAAGAAAAAAATCAATTATTTTTTAATTATTTTAAAGGAACTCCTTCGAAAGTTGGCAATTGGGGGCATGCCAAACACCTTTCTTGGGGACTGAATTGCTTCCATCATGATATGCAGCTCCTTTGATATTTATAATGGAACTATAAATACATTAAAAAATACTTATAAATGAATCTGAAGTACAAACCATAGCAGACATTAACAATGTCATTACACAAAGACCAGGGCAATTCTTACTCACCTTATGGGAACAGGCCTCCAGTGTGTTATGTACCATAAATGTCTAAGTTAAAGCAGGGAAAATTGCAACTATGCTAAGAAAAACATTCCTTACCTTCTGCTATCTGTTGTCTGTTGGCATTAGTGTGCAAGCTCTGAACTTTAGTCAAAATGTTATTGAAAAGCTTTTGGAATGTGTAGATACAGAGCTGTTGATTTAGAAAGAAGGACCAGCTACAGTAACTTGTAATAATGAACCATGATAAGATTGTGTTACTTGGCTGCTACTTTCTTGGCTAACCTTTGTTGCTGTTATGTCTTTATTATAAGGCCTTTTATAGTATAGACCAGGTCTTGGGAGAACAAGACTCAACTGAAAGACTCGAATTTGGAGGTATTGCTGCTGATTTTTAGTAACAAGATAGATCAAGTAGATGGATTAACTGTGGGTCACCACCTTTAGAGAATTTACAACAATAAAAGGTCTAGCTGGAAAGAGAAAAAGTCTGTACAGATACCAGAACAGTAGATTGGATTAGGGCAGATTTTAGAAAGATGAGTGAGCTAGCTGGGGTAAAGTAAAATTGGTAAACAGGACTGCAGAGCTGCACAGTCGTTTTTAAAAATGTGATTGTAAGATAAGTTTACTCCATTAAAAAACGACTGATCGGTTTATTGGACGTTAACACCAGTTATAATTTAAGTCAATAGAAAAGCAAATTGGGCACAGTGTAAAACAGGCCGCTGATTTGTAGTCAGCAATTATGTGCTTACACTGAAGACCAACTTCACCCCCTTTGAGAAAATATTAAGTTGTATGGAATTAGGAGGAGGATACCAAACTTGATTTAACTTTGGTTAGAAGAGAGACGTGTGAGTGGGAAATAACAGCAGTTTTTCAGCACATTTAGAAGTGGGAAGTGTGTCTTACAAGGTTCAGTTCTGGGGCCACTCCTGTTCACTCTGTATGTCAATGATTTTGATGATATCAAAATAAGAGATATGGTTATTTCTTCAAAACACCAAGGGAAGCTGTAAAGGGATATTGATAAGATGGAGGAATGGGATAAAAAGTGGTAGATGGAATTCAATGTTCGTAAGTGTAAGGAGATACATTTTGGCAAAAAAATAGCAGCAGCAATAATTATTCTGAATGGAAGTAGTTTTAGTGCTGTGGAAGAGCATTGGGATTTGGTGGTACAGGTTGAACAACAGCAACAACAGAAACTTGCATTTATATAATGCATTTAAATGTAGAATAAACACCCAAGGGGACTTCGCAGAATTGCAATCAGACATAAATGAACACTGAATCAAAGAAGGTATTAGGAGGGTTGACTAAAAACATGATTGAAAAGATATGTTTTAAAGTGGGTCTTCAAGGAGCAGAAGGAATTGGATAACTGGAGAAGTGTAGAGTGGGACATTAAATGAGGCACCTTGGATTGATGAAGCATTTAAAATAAGTTAATGAAAATGTGTTAATCACAAGAGATATCGAATATAAAAGTCAAGCATACGTAAAACCCTGGTTAGAGTATTGTATGCAGTACTGGGTTCTACACTACAGGAAGGATGTTGAGGTTTTAGAGACATTACAGATTTGTTAAGATGCTGCCTGGTATGTGGAACTACAGATGCAAAGAAAAATTTGGAAACATAGACGGGGCTAACATGGGCTATGTAGTGCCAGTTTTTGGGCTCTGCTCAACCACCTAATGCTTGAAATGCAGTCTGAAAGGACATCTCCGCCAAGGGTTTTAGGGAGCAATTCTCTTACCTCAGCGTCAGTGAAGACCAATGCTTAACACGTCTTTACTTCAAAAAGAGATCATAACTGAAATCTGTCAAGAATTGAAACCAATACTGCAACCTTAAGGTGGGGAAAGGAAAGCATTGCCTCTGGCCTTCAGGTGACGTCAGCTCTTAACTTTTATGCATCTGCATCTTTCCAGGCTGTTGCTGGAGTTTGCAGTACATTGCTGCATAAGGGAGACATTGAGGTTCTCTATACACTAAGAAACAGCCTCATCTTATTGCCTCTTGTCAGAGACAAGTATGTGGAGCAAGCATGAGCATTTGCAGATTGCAGGCTTCCCCATGGTACAGGATGGCATTGACTGAATGCACATTTCCTTCTCTGCACCTCACATGAACTCTGCTATTTTCAAGAACTGAAAGGGATTTCACTCCCTAATGTGTAGCTGGTATGCAATCATTAGGGAGTGCATCACACAGGTGAATGCCAGTTTTCCGAGCAGCAATTATGATTCCTTCATTCTGCAGCAGTCCTCTGTGTTACCTGTACTTCACCCACCATGGCAAGTGAAAGGCTGGCTGCTGGGCACCAAGGCTCATGACTACCCACACACACGTAAACAAGCAGGCCTACAATGAAAACCATGCTGCCACAAGGAACATTATAGAGGACATTGTCATGCTCATGGGAAGTGCAGCGATGGAAATACAAAAATAAACTGGAGAGTTATAAAAAAAAAATTAAAAGACTGGTACACTTGCCTTCAACAAGATGGAGGACAGTCACATGACATCCACCTTCTCCTGCACTGAAATACATAAACTATACCTCGTTAACCCTGTCAGCATTGAAATTATGGACAGTTCATCAAAAATGGATGTATCTTCTTCTTTGGCCTCCTTATTTCGAGAGACTATGGGTAAGCGCCTGGAGGTGGTCAGTGGTGTGTGGAGCAGCGCCTGGAGTGGCTATAAAGGCCAATTCTAGATTGACAGGCTCTTCCACAGGTACTGCAGAAAAATGTGGTTGTCGGGGCTGTTACACAGTTGGCTCTCCCCTTGCACTTTTGTCTTTTTTCCTGCCAACTGCTAAGTCTCTTTGACTCGCCACACTTTAGCCCCGCCTTTATGGCTGCCCGCCAGCTCTGGCGAACGCTGGCAATTGTCTCCCACGACTTGTGATCAATGTCACAGGATTTCATGTCGCATTTGCAGACGTCTTTAAAGCGAAGACATGGACTGCCAGTGGGTCTGATACCAGTGGCGAGCTCGCTGTACAATGTGTCTTTGGGGATCCTGCCATCTTCCATGCGGCTCACATGGCCAAGCCATCTCAAGCGCCGCTGACTCAGTAGTGTGTATAAGCTGGGGATGTTGGCCGCCTCGAGGACTTCTGTGTTGGAGATATGGTCCTGCCACCTGATGCCAAGTATTCTCCGGAGGCAGCGAAGATGGAATGAATTGAGACGTCGCTCTTGGCTGACATACGTTGTCCAGGCCTCGCTGCCATAGAGCAAGGTACTGAGGACACAGGCTTGATACACTCGGACTTTTGTGTTCCGTGTCAGTGCGCCATTTTCCCACGCTGTCTTGGCCAGTCTGGACATAGCAGTGGAAGCCTTTCCCATGTGCTTGTTGATTTCTGCATCTAGAGACAGGTTACTGGTGATAGTTGAGCCTAGGTAGGTGAACTCTTGAACCACTTCCAGAGCGTGGTCGCCAATATTGATGGATGGAGCATTTCTGACGTCCTGCCCCATGATGTTCGTTTTCTTGAGGCTGATGTTTAGGCCAAATTCATTGCAGGCAGCCACAAACCTGTCGATGAGACTCTGCAGGCACTCTTCAGTGTGAGATGTTAAGGCAGCATCGTCAGCAAAGAGGAGTTCCCTGATGAGGACTTTCCGTACTTTGGTCTTCGCTCTTAGACGGGCAAGGTTGAACAACCTGCCCCCTGATCTTGTGTGGAGGAAAATTCCTTCTTCAGAAGACTTGAATGCATGTGAGAGCAGCAGGGAGAAGAAAATCCCAAACAGTGTGGGTGCGAGAACACAGCTCTGTTTCACGCCACTCAGGATAGGAAAGGGGTCTGATGAGGTGCCACTATGCTGAATTGAGCCTTTCATATTGTCATGGAATGAGGTGATGATACTTAGTAGCTTTGGTGGACATCCAATCTTTTCTAGTAGTCTGAAGAGACCACGTCTGCTGACGAGGTCAAAGGCTTTGGTGAGATCAATGAAAGCAATGTAGAGGGGCATCTGTTGTTCGCGGCATTTCTCCTGTATCTGACGAAGGGAGAACAGCATGTCAACGGTCGATCTCTCTGCACGAAAGCCACACTGTGCCTCAGGGTAGACACGCTCGGCCAGCTTCTGGAGCCTGTTTAGAGCGACTCGAGCAAAGACTTTCCCCACTATGCTGAGCAGGGGGATTCCATGGTAGTTGTTGCAGTCACCGCGGTCACCTTTGTTTTGATAGAGGGTGATGATATTGGCATTGCGCATGTCCTGAGGTACTGCTCCCTCGTCCCAGCACAGGCAAAGCAGTTCATGTAGTGCTGAGAGTATAGCAGGCTTGGCACTCTTGATTATTTCAGGGGCAATGCTGTCCTTCCCAGGGGCTTTTCCGCTGGCTAGAGAATCAATGACATCACTGAGTTCTGATTTGGTTGGCTGTATGTCCAGCTCATCCATGACTGGTAGAGGCTGGGCTGCATTGAGGGCAGTCTCAGTGACAGCATTCTCCCTGGAGTACAGTTCTAGGTAGTGCTCCACCCAGTGGTCCATTTGTTTGCGTTGGTCAGTGATTATGTCCCCTGATTTAGATTTGAGGGGGGCGATCTTCTTGATGGTTGGCCCAAACGCTCTCTTAATGCCATCATACATTCCTCTGATGTTTCCGGTGTCTGAGGCCAGCTGAATATGACTGCATAGGTGTTGCCAGTAGTCATTTGTGCAGCGCCTGGCTGTTCTTTGTGCAGTGCTTCTGGCTGCTTTAAGTGCTACGGATGTTAACTCGCTGGGGGCTTTTTTGTAGTTCAACAGTGCAATGCGCTTAGCGGCTATGACAGGTTCCAGCTCTTCATTATGAGATTGAAACCAGTCTGCATTTCTCTTCGCACGTTTGCCGTAGGTGGTCAAAGCTGACTCATCGATGGTGTCTCTGATGTGGGCCCACTTGGTCTCAGCATCCCCTGTGGGAGTGTTTTGAAGGGCTGTTACAAGTGAATTTAGAAATTTTTGTAACAACTGTGGGTGTAAGCTATCCAAAAAACAAGCTAAAACAAAGGCACACGTAGATGCCTCATCTCCACAATAAAGTGTGAAAATACCTCATCTTTTCAAAATAGACTGCCATCAGAAGCTATTGTATAGCCCTTCAGGAACTGAAACCGAAAGTCAAATGGGAGAGACTAGCACTGAATGAATCTACCTTTCAAGATAACCTTTTTGGATAACAAAGGAGAATATCAGACATCAAGTTGTCAGCCAGAGATCCCCAGCCACAATGAGAACATTGAAAGCCATTTTCAATCCCAGCACAAGGCTGAGAGAGAGAGAGAGGGATCAATTCCAGCTAAGACAGTTGAACCCTGCTAAGATGAGATTGCAACCAACTGCAGCAGAGAAATGAGAGTAACTTTTAAACAACTCCTCCGTATGTGAAAATTGAACGAAAAAATACCAGCACCATCTTCAAACTGAAGTGTTGACTGCTAGAAGACTTCAACATCCCAGCAAATGTAAGACAATCAGCAAACAGCTTGCAACTTTAAAAACCTACCTTCCAAAAGGATCCCACAGTTTTTTTCCTGACAACAGCACACTTTTACACCTTGAACTCTTAATGCCTTGTACCCGTTACCTTCTATCTTTTCTTGAGTGTGCATGTGAGAGTGAAGGTGCGCATGGGTGGTGTTGTGATCATTTTGGGTGATTATTGTTCAATAAATATTTAATCTTCTGTTTCAAACTTACGAGAAAACCTGTCTGTTTATTTGGCAAATTAAGAACAGGGCTGAAACACGAGTTTAACAAAAACACCATCTGTGGTCAGTTCCGAGGTAACTAGTGGAAACCAGCCACTCCATTTCCCACCTGCCCATAACAATATCATCAGCATCCTCAAGCATCATTTCTGTTGCCTGGACCACTTTGGAGAAGCCCTACAGCACTCAGCTCAACGGGTATCAAGATTTGTAGTAGTAAGCTGCATATTGCAGAAACTGATCATATGAGGTAAGAGACCTTGCTACCACCTATCAGGCGAGAAGCTTAAGGAACAGGAGCATGAGGAGGAGGAGGAAGTGTAGGAGGAGGAAGTGCAACAGGAAGTGGAGGAACAGGATGAAGAAGGGAAGTTACAACATCGACAGCCCATTTTTGCCTGGGCTCTGCATGATCAAATAATTTGTGTGCAATACCCGGAACCGG
The DNA here is from genome assembly GCF_036365525.1 of Heterodontus francisci. Classification (NCBI taxonomy): domain Eukaryota; kingdom Metazoa; phylum Chordata; class Chondrichthyes; order Heterodontiformes; family Heterodontidae; genus Heterodontus; species Heterodontus francisci. The sequence continues at coordinate 50,539,610 of NC_090372.1, read as the reverse complement.
AACCGTACTTCCTCATTCACCAAAAGTCCAATACTCCTTTTGCTTCCTCTATCCCTGCCCATCATGTTGTCCTCTTTCCAATAACACAAAAATAAATAACACCAGAAAATGGTATCCAAAGCCATGATGGAAGCAGTCTAAGCTTCTACTGCAGCACTCAGACCTTTCATGGAAGCTATTTGTGCTGCAGTGTGATATCATCCATCTGATGCTGGATCATGGTGGATTCCACAGATATACTAATAGAGGGGCCCACCCATTCCATGTTGTAAAGGATGGACTCCAATCTTTGCACAATGCCCTGGGCCAAGTTAGTGCTGCACTCCTGCACGCTCCTTGACATTGACCGCAGGCTTTCTGGCAGGCTTTTTAATGTACCAAGCATTTGGATATGCATACACATTGATATTATTCTGTAGGCTTCTCCATGGAAGTTCTCATCTGAATCCTCTGCAGTGGCCCCATGTGTGATCTTGCCCTTCGGTGGGCTGGCGTCTGTGCTAACGTTGACTCCTGCCATGTCTGCAGCCCACTCATACCCAGTGTCTCATGAGATGTAGATTCCACCTCGAATTTATCCTCTAAGATATGGGCAGTGTCAGTAACTGGTGGCTGAGAGGGTGAAATCAAGTGACGGTGCTGTGTCTTCATCATCACTGTCTTCTTGGTATTCCTCCACTGCCTGATCAGGTTGCACCTCTTGGGTATCTATAAGGCAAGAGACAAACAGTTCAAGCTGTGGCGCAGAAAGTGGGGGAAAGTAAGATATCATGCTGCCACACTGTCTGGACCAGTCTGGAGAAGGCCTGCAGTACTCAGAAGAGCATGTGCCAAGATTCGTGATGATCTGCTGTATGGTGCACAACCTTGCCACCATGAGGACACTGCGCTTGTCACCAGCCATATGGCGAGCTGCTGAGGAGGTGGAGGAGGAGGCGGAGGAAAAAGGGAAACATAAACACATAGAAAATAGGAGCAGAAATAGGCCATTCGGCCCTTCGAGTCTGCACCGCCATTCATTATGATCATGGCTGATCATCCAACTCAGTAGCCTGTTCCAGCTTTCACCCCATACACTTTGATCCCTTTCGACCCAAGAGCTATATCTAACTCCTTCTTGAAAACATACAATGTTTTGGCCTCAACTGCTTTCTGTGGTAGCGAATTCCACAGACTCACCACTCTCTGGGTGAAAAAATTTCTCTTCATCTCAGTCCTGAAAGGTTTACCCCGTATCCTTAGACTTTGACCCCTGGTTCTGGACACCCCACCATCGGGAACATCCTGCATCTATCCTGTCAAGTCCTGTTAGAATTTTATAGGTTTCTATGAGATCCCCCCTCATTCTTCTGAACTCCAGCGAATATAATCCTAACCGACTCAATCTCTCCTCATACGCCAGTCCCACCATCCCAGGAATCAATCTGGTAAACCTTTGCTACACTCCCTCTATAGCAAGAACATCCTTCCTCAGATAAGGAGACCAAAATTGCACACAATATTCCAGGTGTGGCCTCACCAAGGCCCTGTATATTTGCAGCAAGACATCCCTGCTCCTGTACTTGAATCCTCCCGCTATGAAGGCCAACATCCCATTTGCCTTTTTTACCGCCTGTTGCACCTGCATGCTTACCTTCAGCGACTGATGTACGAGAACACCCAGGTGTCGCTGTATATTCCCCTCTCTCAGTTTATAGCTGTTCAGATAATAATCTGCTTTCCTGTTTTTGCTACCAAAGTGGATAACCTCACATTTATCCACATTCTACTGCATCTGCCATGCATTAGCTCACTCACTCAACTTGTCCAAATCACCCTGAAGCCTCTCCGCATCCTCCTCACAACTCACCCTCCCACCCAGTTTTGTGGCATCTGCTAATTTGGAGATATTACATTTAGTTCCCTCATCTAAATCATTAATGCATATTGTGGATAGCTGGAGTCCTAGCACCGTTCCCTGTGGTACCCCAATAGTCACTGTCTGCCATTCGGAAAATGACCCATTTATCCCTACTCTTTGTTTCCTGTCCGCCAACCAATTTTCTATCCATCGCAATACACTACCCCCAATCCCATGTGCTTTAATTTTACATGCTAATCTCCTATGTGGGACTTTGTCGAAAGCCTTCTGAAAGTCCAAATAAAATACACTGGCTCCCCCTCATCAACTCTACTAGTTACATCCTCGAAGAAGTCTGGTAGATTTGTCAAGCATGATTTCCCTTTCGTAAATCCATGCTGACTCTGCCCGATTCTACCACTGTTCTCTAAGAGCTCTGCTATAAAATCTTTGATAATGGAAGAGGGAAGAGGAGGAGGAGGAGGAAGAAGGGAGGCGGCAAACCAACAGAGCTCCTTTCTGGCTGGGCTGGCCATGTTCGACTCATCCAACTCTGATTCCAGTAAATGCAAACCCAATTTCCCATTCACCAACAGTCCCACACCTTACCTTCCCTCTGTTACTGACCATCACGGTGTCCTCTTGGCCACATTGCAAAAATAAAAGCCACCACAGGATAAATATTCCCAACCAAGTTTATAAATTAAATTATGCAATATTGCATACAAGCATTAACAATCCGCTTTGTGCTTTCCCATAGTGCCTGACTACCTTGTACCTTTGCCTCTGTTAGTGCTGCTACACAGTGCTCCTCCAGTGGTTGCAGCATGGGTGATTTAAGGATGCTGACTTTCAATGGGGGAAACTGCAGAAGGCCTTGCAGATGACCTCGACTAGCTCTGGGCCTGGAAAACCCGGCTTCGGACTACATCATCTCAGTATTGGCTGCAGCATTCAGGACAGGGGCAGCACAGTGCTGCAGTGGTTAGCACTGCAGCCTCACAGCTCCAGCGACCCAGGTTCGGTTCTGGCACTGCCTGTGCAGAGTTTGCAAGTTCTCCCTGTGTCCGCGTGGGTTTTCGCCGGGTGCTCCGGTTTCCTCCCACAGCCAAAGACTTGCAGGTTGATAGGTAAATTGGATTGTAAATTGTCCCTAGTGTAGGTAGGTGGCAGAAGAATGGTGGGGATGTGGTAGGGAATATGGGATTAATGTAGGATTAGGATAAATGGGTGGTTATTGGTCGGCACAGACTCGGTGGGCCGAAGGGCCTGTTTCAGTGTTGTATCACTCTATGACTATGACAGGCTGGCAAACAGGCAACAGCAAGAGCACTGGCCCAGTGGCAGTCATGGGAGGATGAATGCTGTCATCCTGAGAGCCACTGTCTCAAGGCAGCAATCCTAGTAATCTGTTGGAGAACAGGTTGTTGGATTGCTGTAACACCCTGCAAGTCCTTTTGAACAATGGTATCTGCAAATATGGTGGTAACAGTGCCAACCTGCGTGGCAGTAAGCCAAGTTTGCATGAGAGTAGTCTGAACTTCCATGGAAGCAAGCTGAGCTTACGTGACTTCAATCTGAGCTTCCACTGCAACACCCAGATGTCAGGTGGCTTCTGTCTATGCTGCAATGGAAGCAGAGACATTGGACATCAGACATTGCATCATGATTCTGTCTGAAAGTGTGCTACTGGAGTTGGCCATTGTTATATCTCAGGCTGAAATGAATCAAACTTGAAATCACAGCTTTAACTTTAACAAAGATTTAACAAATGTTTTATTAGAGACTTCTGTAGAGTTCTTGCTAAGTGTGCTCACTACACCAGCATACACTTATCTAACCTTCCAACAACTCCCAGGTCAGGTGTTTTCCCCAAAGCACTAAACTACTTTCAGTTTCCCTTCCAAGTACCGTATATTCTCTAATACTCAAGACAACACATACAATCATGACATTCCTCCCTTATCAGACCAAAACATGTCCATGATTTTTGAACATAATCACAACACATAATCTTCATATCGTTTTGGTGATCTCCTCTCGCGCCTTGGTCTCCCTGTTGTCTCAGGAAGTCTGGTCACCGCGTCAGGATTAGGAAATGTCATCGGCCCCTCTGGAACTGATGTTTTTCCCTCTGGATAGCAAGCTGTCTGCCTGCCAACAGCAGCACTGGCTTGGACTTCTGCTATTCTGCCTTTGTCACCATGATACTTTTTAATGCATGAAGAATTTCTGTCATACAGTACTCCTTCTGGCGACTGCACAGTCACACTGTTTCCCTTCTTGGCAACAGCAGTGTACAGCTTGGGATAATATGGTGTATCCATCTTACTCGGACTTTCCCGTCTCAGCAGTATTACATCAACTGGCATCACATCAGACTGTCTAGCTCTCCTCCTATGGTCTGCATAAAGTTTTGCAGCACTCTTTTTCTCAGCATTATGATCTCGAACCTCCTGATCAACTCTAATGTCCCTCAGCTCTGGTAACTTGGTGCGTATTTTGTGCCAAATAACCACTCAGCTGGGCTCTTTCCCGTGTGCATAGTTGCTCTATACATGGCCACATATGACAACAACACCTCTTTCCAGTCTTTACCCTCAGCCTGAGCGATCCTCATCCGTTTCTCTAAGGACTGGATTTGTCTTTCCGCTTCCCCATTTGCCTGTGGCCATTTAGGTGTTACTCTGTGATGGTGAATACCTGTGACTTGCAGTTAATCTGCAAATGTCTGTGAAATGAATTGTGGTCCACTGTCTGCATACAATGTGACGAGTCGACCATGCCTTGCAAATATTGCAGTCAATGCAAACACCGTTTTCTCTGCCGTTGTAGACTTCATTACCACATTCTCATAATAATGGCTGAAATAGTCAATCACCACTAGTATGGACTCTCCTGATGGAACTTGGACCTAAGAAGTCAACTGCTACATCCTTCCAAAGTCCAGCCGGTAATAGTGTACTGTGTATTGGTTCTGGTGGATTGGGTCTACTGACAAATTGACATCCATGACATGTTTTGACAAACTGCTCCATATCTTTCTCCATCCCTGGCCACCATACTTTGGTTCGTAAGTTTTGCTTAGTACCAACCACTCCCAAGTGAGACTCATGAGCTAGCATCACCAGTCTAGGCCTTATCTTTTGTGGCACTGTAAGTCTGTTACCTCTGAAAATACACTTCCCAATTGTGCACAGTTCATCTTATATAATAATATATGCCTTGAATGGGCAATTCTCCCAATTTCCACTTTGGATTCTCTGTCTGATTTCATTCAATTCTGGATCTTTGTCTGACTCACTTTCAATCTCTCGAGTTGTGATTGCTCTTTGTGTGGTATGAACTGCCACAAACCGCACAAATGATTCAGCTTCCTTCTCTAGTGAAGATCTGTGTGTTTGATCCTCCCTCAGTGGTCGTGACAGCGAGTCAGCAATGTTCATCTTTCCAGCAATATGAACCACCTTGTACTTGTCTTGCTGGAGTCTCAAACCCCATCTTTTGATTCTGGCACATGGTTTGGATCAGCAAGAATAAATCATCCGTAACGGCTTGTGATCCGTCAGTAATTCAAACTTGATGCCAAACAAGTATGCATGGAGTCTTTCACATGCCCACACCAATCCTCAGGCCTCTTTCTCCATCTGAGAATATCTCCTCTCCACATCTGTCGGAGATCTGCTCGCATAGGCAATGATTCTCGGGCCCTTAGCATGTATTTACACCAGCACTGCTCCTAATCCTACTGGACTAGCATCTGCAATGACTTTCGTTGGTGCCTTTGGATCATAGTATGCCAGCATTCGAGCACCTGTCAATCAAAGCTTTAAATGTTGTTTTCTGTTCTTCATCAAATCTGAACCGTTCATTCTTTCTGGTTAACTTACTCAATGGATCAGCCAGGGTAGCAAAGTTACGGATATACATCGCACAATAGCTTACAAGTCCCAGAAAACTTCGCACTTCGCTAGCATTTTGTCATTCAAGTGCCTCTGCTATTGCTTCTATCTTGTCTTTGGCAGGATTGATTCCACTGCTTATTTATTTTATTTTTATTTAGAGATACAACACTGAAACAGGCCCTTCAGCCCACCAAGTCTATGCCGACCATCAACCACCATTTATACTAATCCTACATTAATCCCATATTCCTACCACATCCCCACCTTCCCTCAATTCCCCTACCTACACTAGGGGCAATGTATAACGGCCAATTTACCTATCAACCTGCAAGTCTTTGGCTGTGGGAGGAAACCACAGCACCCGGCGAAAACCCACGCAGTTACAGGGAGAACTTGCAAACTTCGCACAGGCAGTACCCAGAATTGAACCCGGGTCGCTAGAGCTGTGAGGCTGTGGTGCTAACCACTGCGCCACTGTGCTGCCCCGTGGGTTTGTGAGTTTATGGCCCATGAACTTTAACTCTGTCACACCAGCAAGCACTTGGCTGCATTTACTGGACTGCAATCTAACCAATACTAATCTCAGCCTCTTGTCATGTTCCTCTCTTTCGGCTCCATGAATAATGACATTATCTGAGATATTGGCTGTTCCTGGGATCCCTTGTATCATCTTATGAATTTAATATTGGTAAATCTCTGGTGCCGCATTGATGCCAAATAGCAATCTCTTGTATCGGTAAAGTCCACAATGAGTGTCAAAAGTAGTCACCTTCTTTGAATCAGGATGAAGCTCCAGCTGGTGGTATCCCCATTTTAAGTCTAATTTGGAGAATTCCTTGCTTGTTGACAACTCTTGAAAGATTTCATCCACAGTGGGAATTTGGTGATGTTCTCTCACTACCGCTTCATTTACCTGTCACATATCAACACACAGTCTGATGTCACCATTTTCTTTAGGCACTACCACAACAGGGCTCACCCACAGTGTTGGTCCTTCAACTGACTCTCTGATGTCCTGGTTAACCAGTTCCTTGATCTTTGCCTCAACTTTCCCTCTCAGACCAAAAGGTGTTCTACGTACAGGCTGAGCTACAGGCTTCACGTTCTCATCAATTGTTAATCTCACCTGGCGGTTGTGCAAGTTCCCAATTCCTTGAAACACTCATCCAAACTCCTCAGGAAGCTCCTCAAAGGATTTCACAGAATTCACTTTCAATCCAATGAATAGCAACCCCAAGGCTTGGCCAATTTCTCCACTCAGAAAAGGCTCACCATCCTCCTCAATCACTATGAATTCTGCCTCCACACTCTGATCTCCAGCTCTTACACTCACAGTGATGAGGCCAAGTGGCCTCTTTCTGTGCCTTAAACTTTCTATGATTCTGTGAAACATCCAACAGTTTGAAGTGGGGTTTTAGATGTGTAAGGATAAAGCTTTTTGACACATTTTCATGATGTGCACTTGATTCTCTTTGCCTTCAGTTCCTCCCACAGTGTTCTGCTGATGACCTCACTTTCACTAAAATAAAAGCAAAATACTGCGGATGCTGGAAATCTGAAACAAAAACAAGAAATGCTGGATTCACTCAGCAGGTCTGGCAGCATCTGTGGAAAGAGAAGCAGAGTTAACGTTTCGGGTCAGTGACCCTTCTTCGGAACTGACAAATATTAGAAAAGTCACAGATTATAAACAAGTGAGGTGGGGGTTGGGCAAGAGATAACAAAGGAGAAGGTGCAAATGGGCGGCACAGTGGCGCAGTGGTTAGCACCGCAGCCTCACAGCTCCAGCGACCCGGGTTCAATTCTGGGTACTGCCTGTGTGGAGTTTGCAAGTTCTCCCTGTGTCTGCGTGGGTTTCCTCCGGGTGCTCCGGTTTCCTCCCACATGCCAAAAGACTTGCAGGTTGGTAGGTAAATTGGCCATTATAAATTGCCCCTAGTATAGGTAGGTGGTAGGGAAATATAGCAACAGGTGGGGATGTGGTAGGAATACGGGATTAGTGTAGGATTAGTATAATATGGGTGGTTGATGGTCGGCACAGACTCGGTGGGCCGAAGGGCCTGTTTCAGTGCTGTATCTCTAAAACTAAAAAAAACTAAAACTAAGATTGGACCAAAAGGTCACAGAGCAAAGGCAAACAATATGTTAATGGTGTTTTGAAAGACAAAGCATTAGTACAGATTAGGTGTGAATATACTGAATATAGAACATCAGCAAGTGCAAACCTGAAGAAAAACAACCTGAAAAAAACAGTGGGTAAGCAAACTGAACAAACTAAGATGAAATGAAATAAATGCAAAAAATGTAAAAAGGAATGCAAAAAAAAGGAAGAACAAAATAACTAAAAATGACTAAAAATGAAAGTAAAGTGGGGGGCTGTCATGCTCTGAAATTATTGAACTCAATGTTCAGTCCGGCAGGCTGTAGTGTGCCTAATCGGTAGATGAGATGCTGTTCCTCGAGCTTGCGTTGATGTTCACTGGAACACTGCAGCAATCCCAGGACAGAGATGTGAGCATGAGAGCAGGGGGGAGTGTTGAAATGGCAAGCAACCGGAAGCTCAGGGTCCTGCTTGCGGACTGAGCGGAGATGTTCCGCAAAGCGGTCACCCAGTCTGCGCTTGGTCTCCCCAATGTAGAGGAGACCACACTGTGAGCAGCGAATACAGTATACTACATTGAAAGAAGTACAAGTAAATCGCTGCTTCACCTGAAAGGAGTGTTTGGGGCCTGGGATAGTGAGGAGAGAGGAGGTAAATGGGCAGGTATTACACCTCCTGCGATTGCAAGGGAAGGTGCCCTGGGACGGGGACGAGGTGGTGGGGGTAATGGAGGAGTGGACCAGGGTGTCGCGGAGGGAACGATCCCTTCGGAATGCTGACAGGGGAAGGGAGGGGAAGATGCGACTGGTAGTGGCATCACGCTGGAGGTGGCGAAAATGGCGGAGGATGATCCTTTGGATATGGAGGCTGGTGGGATGAAAAGTGAGGACAAGGGGAACCCTGTCACGGTTCTGGGAGGGAGGGGAAGGGGTGAGGGTGGAGGTGCGGGGAATGGGTCGGACACGGTTGAGGGCCCTGTCAACCACAGTGGGGGGAAATCCTCGGTTGAGGAAAAAGGAGGTCATATCAGAAGCACCGTCATGGGAGGTAGCATCATCAGAGCAGATGCGTCGGAGACGGAGAAACTGGGAGAATGGAATGGAGTCCTTACAGGAGGTAGGGTGTGAAGAAGTGTAGTCGAGGTAGCTGTGGGAGTCAGTGGGCTTATAATGGATATTGGTAGACAACCTATCCCCAGAGATGGAGACAGAGAAGTCGAGGAAGGGAAGGGAAGTGTCAGAGATGGACCATGTAAAGGTGAGAGAAGGGTGGAAATTGGAAGCAAAGTTGATAAAGTTTTCGAGTTCGGGGCGGGAGCAGGAAACGGCACCGATACAGTCATCAATGTACCGGAAAAAGAGTTGGGGGAGGGGGCCTGAGTAGGACTGGAACAAAGAATGCTCGACATATCCCACAAAAAGACAGGCATAACTAGGACCCATGCGGGTACCCATAGCGACACCTTTTACTTGAAGGAAGTGCGTGGAGTTGAAGGAGAAGTTGTTCAATGTGAGAACAAGTTCAGCCAGGCGGAGGAGGGTGGTGGTGGATGGGGACTGGTTGGGCCTCTGTTCCAGGAAGAAGCGGAGAGCCCTCAAACCATCCTGGTGGGGGATGGAGGTGTAGAGCGATTGGACGTCCATAGTGAAGAGGAGGCGGTTGGGACCAGGAAACTGGAAATTGTCAAAATGACGTAGGGCGTCAGAAGAGTCACGGATGTAGGTGGGAAGAGACTGCACCAGCGGAGAAAAGATAGAGTCTAGATAGGAAGAAATAAGTTCAGTTGGGCAGGAGCAGGCTGACACAATGGGTCTGCCGGGACAGTCCCGTTTGTGGATTTTGGGAAGGAGATAGAAGCGGGCTGTCCGGGGTTGCGGGACTATGAGGTTGGAAGCTGTAGAGGGAAGATCTCCAGAGGAGATGAGGTCAGTGACAGTCCTTTGGACGGTGGCTTGATGTTCGGTGGTGGGGTCATGGTCCAGAGGGAGGTAGGAAGAGGTGTCTGTGAGTTGGCGTTGAGCTTCTGCAAGGTAGAGGTCGGTACGCCATACAACAACAGCACCACCCTTGTCTGCAGGTTTGATGACCATGTCGGGGTTAGACCTGAGAGAACGGAGTGCCTCAAGTTCAGAGGGGGACAGGTTAGAGTGAGTGAGGGGGGCAGAGAAATTGAGACGACCAATGTCTCGCCGACAGTTTTCAATGAAGAGATCAAGAGCGGGTAAGAGGCCAGGGTGAGGGGTCCAGGTAGAGGGAGAATACTGGAGGCGGGTGAATGGGTCTGCTGGTCGGGGGGAGGACTCCTGGTCCTGGTCTTCCGCTTCTATCTCCTTCCCAAAATCCACAAACGGGACTGTCCCGGCAGACCCATTGTGTCAGCCTGCTCCTGCCCAACTGAACTTATTTCTTCCTATCTAGACTCTATCTTTTCTCCGCTGGTGCAGTCTCTTCCCACCTACATCCGTGACTCTTCTGACGCCCTACGTCATTTTGACAATTTCCAGTTTCCTGGTCCCAACCGCCTCCTCTTCACTATGGACGTCCAATCGCTCTACACCTCCATCCCCCACCAGGATGGTTTGAGGGCTCTCCGCTTCTTCCTGGAACACAGGCCCAACCAGTCCCCATCCACCACCACCTTCCTCCGCCTGGCTGAACTTGTTCTCACATTGAACAACTTCTCCTTCAACTCCACGCACTTCCTTCAAGTAAAAGGTGTCGCTATGGGTACCCGCATGGGTCCTAGTTATGCCTGTCTTTTTGTGGGATATGTCGAGCATTCTTTGTTCCAGTCCTACTCAGGCCCCCTCCCCCAACTCTTTTTCCGGTACATTGATGACTGTATCGGTGCCGTTTCCTGCTCCCGCCCCGAACTCGAAAACTTTATCAACTTTGCTTCCAATTTCCACCCTTCTCTCACCTTTACATGGTCCATCTCTGACACTTCCCTTCCCTTCCTCGACTTCTCTGTCTCCATCTCTGGGGATAGGTTGTCTACCAATATCCATTATAAGCCCACTGACTCCCACAGCTACCTCGACTACACTTCTTCACACCCTACCTCCTGTAAGGACTCCATTCCATTCTCCCAGTTTCTCCGTCTCCGACGCATCTGCTCTGATGATGCTACCTTCCATGACGGTGCTTCTGATATGACCTCCTTTTTCCTCAACCGAGGATTTCCCCCCACTGTGGTTGACAGGGCCCTCAACCGTGTCCGACCCATTCCCCGCACCTCTACCCTCACCCCTTCCCCTCCCTCCCAGAACTGTGACAGGGTTCCCCTTGTCCTCACTTTTCATCCCACCAGCCTCCATATCCAAAGGATCATCCTCCGCCATTTTCGCCACCTCCAGCGTGATGCCACTACCAGTCGCATCTGCCCTCCCTTCCCCTGTCAGCATTCCGAAGGGATCGTTCCCTCCGCGACACCCTGGTCCACTCCTCCATTACCCCCACCACCTCGTCCCCGTCCCAGGGCACCTTCCCTTGCAATCGCAGGAGGTGTAATACCTGCCCATTTACCTCCTCTCTCCTCACTATCCCAGGCCCCAAACACTCCTTTCAGGTGAAGCAGCGATTTACTTGTACTTCTTTCAATGTCGTATACTGTATTCGCTGCTCACAGTGTGGTCTCCTCTACATTGGGGAGACCAAGCGCAGACTGGGTGACCGCTTTGCAGAACATCTCCGCTCAGTCCGCAAGCAGGACCCTGAGCTTCCGGTTGCTTGCCATTTCAACACTCCCCCCTGCTCTCATGCTCACATCTCTGTCCTGGGATTGCTGCAGTGTTCCAGTGAACATCAACGCAAGCTCGAGGAACAGCATCTCATCTACCGATTAGGCACACTACAGCCTGCCGGACTGAACATTGAGTTCAATAATTTCAGAGCATGACAGCCCCCCACTTTACTTTCATTTTTAGTCATTTTTAGTTATTTTGTTCTTCCTTTTTTTTGCATTCCTTTTTACATTTTTTGCATTTATTTCATTTCATCTTAGTTTGTTCAGTTTGCTTACCCACTGTTTTTTTCAGGTTGTTTTTCTTCAGGTTTGCACTTGCTGATGTTCTATATTCAGTATATTCACACCTAATCTGTACTAATGCTTTGTCTTTCAAAACACCATTAACATATTGTTTGCCTTTGCTCTGTGACCTTTTGGTCAGCTATGTGGCCTGGTCCAATCTGCACCTTCTCCTTTGTTATCTCTTGCCCAACCCCCACCTCACTTGTTTATAATCTGTGACTTTTCTAATATTTGTCAGTTCCGAAGAAGGGTCACTGACCCGAAACGTTAACTCTGCTTCTCTTTCCACAGATGCTGCCAGACCTGCTGAGTGAATCCAGCATTTCTTGTTTTTACCTCACTTTCACTGCCTGAATCTACAATAATGCTCACTTCAACACCCCCCCAACTGGAACTTTCTCATGGTTGCTTCCATTGACAGAAACCACGATTGCTATTCGTGTCCTCGCTTTCTGCATCTTCTTCAACTTGTCTCACAGTTGTACTACTTCCATCTTTCTTTTACGTGGTTTGCCAGGCTTGCCACTCTGTTCAGCTTTGCTTCTGCACTTCTTGGTAAAATGGTCTCTGCCCCTATATTTTCTGCATAACTTTCCGTTGGCAGGGCAGCAATCATCTCTTCCATTGTGCCCCACTTGTTGCCACATCTGAAACACTCTCTCTCAGACTTTGGCTGTTTACATTTACGCATACCTGGATTCCATTGTGTCACTCAATTAACCTCAGATTTTGTCGTGCCAATGGCAGAAATGGACCAATTTTCATGATGTGAACTTGTCCATCCGCTGCTTCCAATGCAGCTTCTATCTTCAAAGTGTCATCTAACTTTAAGTCACCTCCTCTTTCCAGCAGTCTACGCCTCAACTCATCCGACTTGCAATATTGGATCACCTGATCCATTATCTGGTTATTCAGATCCGTCACAACATAATTGCATCCAACTGATGCCTGCCTCAAAAGAGTCACAAATTGGGCTCCCCCTCTTTCTGTCTCATTTGACGAAAAACATGCCTTTGGAATGTAACATTTGGCGTCACCACATAATGGTCCTTCAAAGCTTTCTCTGCACGTTCATAATCCGCCTTTTCTCCCATGTCAGGCAAAGTCTTGAAAGTCTCCCTCACCGACGCATCCACATTGAACAGTAATACGGCCCAACACTGTGGTTTCTGCACCGCCGTCGTCCCGTCCAAAAACAAAGCGCAACTGTCAGCATACGCTTCAAACTCCTCCAGCCACGCTTTCCATTTCACACTGATGGAACTGGCATTACCTATCGGATCAAATGGCTCAATTCTCTGGACTGCAGATATATCAGCTCCATCAAATGCCATTATACAATCCTAAATATCTCCGAATTTACCTCACTGCCAATGTCCCATCTCAGACTGAAATGAATCACACTTGAATTCACAGCAATTTTAATAAAGATTTAACAAGTGTTTTATTAAAGACTTCTGTAGAGTTCTGTTCACTGTTCTCACTACAGCAGCATAAGCTTATCTGACCTTACAACAACCCCCAGGTCAAGTGTTTTCCCCAAAGCACAAAGCTACTTTCAGTTTCCCTTCCATGTACCATATATTCTCTAGATTAGATTAGATTAGAGATACAGCACTGAAACAGGCCCTTCGGCCCACCGAGTCTGTGCCGAACATCAACCACCCATTTATACTAATCCTACACTAATCCCATATTCCTACCAAACATCCCCACCTGTCCCTATATTTCCCTACCACCTACCTATACTAGTGACAATTTATAATGGCCAATTTACCTATCAACCTGCAAGTCTTTTGGCTTGTGGGAGGAAACCGGAGCACCCGGAGAAAACCCACGCAGACACAGGGAGAACTTGCAAACTCCACACAGGCAGTACCCGGAATCGAACCCGGGTCCCTGGAGCTGTGAGGCTGCAGTGCTAGCCACTGTGCCGCCCACTAATACTCAAGCTCACACATACAATCATGACAGCCATCACTTCCACATTGGAATAAATGGGCTCCAAACTCTGTGCAAAGCCCTGTGCCAAGTTGGTGCCAGTCTCCTCCATGCTCCTTGACATCGGTCGTAGGCTTTCAGGCAGGCTTCCCAATGCACCCTCCTTGTGCATATTCATCAGCCTTGTTCTGTAAGGACCCCTCCACCCCCACCCCCCACCAATGAAAATCCTCATCTGAGTCCTCTGTAGCATAATTCACCCTCCAATGAGCTGCCACCTATGCTGCCCTGGCTGCAGCCCGCTTGTCCCCAATGTCTCACCACATACCAATCCTATCTCTAAGCTACCCTCAAAATCAGGTACAGTGTCAGTATCTGAACTGGTGGCTGTGAGTGTGAGAGCAATTGACAGTGTTTCTTCTTCATCACTGTCTTCCTGCTTTTCCACCTCTTGTTCTTCCACCGCTGCTTGGCTAGGTTGCGGTTCTTGAGTATATTTAAGGAGAAAGGCACAAGGCTATGTTATGGTGGAGGGAGCGGGGAGAATCTAGAACTGCATGCCTACACCATCTGCGGTTTGTAAATCAGAAGAGATTTTGGGATGAGGGAAGTGGGAATAAGAAGGAGGGTTAGGTATGATGATACCATCATTTGTACTGGTTTTAGCCCCCTCGCTGGCCTTGGTCTCAGTCATGGCCACTGTAATGTCGAGCACGGTCTCCTACTGTTCTTTGCTACTTCCTCTACTGATGCACCACCTTGTTCTGCAAGAGAGAGGGAAGTGTGTCACTTAATCTGGTACAATGTGTTTAGGTGATGTGGCTGTCATAGTTGAATAGCTGGCAGTGCGTGCAAACTGTTATATGTGTGTGTGAGTTAAGGAGCAATGCTAAGTGTTATAGAGTTATAGGGCCGAATTTTTAGACGGCTGCAGAGGCGGGACCGGAGGCAGATGGGCCCACAATTTCCTAACACCAGCTGGCATGCCGCTGTCCTGCCATGGTCCTGCTTCTGGGCCATTTGTTCCAGAAGGAACGGGGGTAACGAACAGAGTATCACTCACTGAATGCCCAGATCTTGTATGTTGAAGTTGTAAAGAATCTTTCATATGCATTACCTTGGTCTGCAGGCTTGGTTCAGTGATAACATTCTTGCTTCTGAGCCCACTCCAGGAATTTAAAAATAATCTAGGCTGATAGTTCAGTGCAGTAGGGAGTGAGTGCTACACTCAGTGATGCTGTCTTTTAGTTGAGATTCTGAGAGCCTATCTTCTCTCCCAGGTGGATGTAAAAGATACTATGGCACTACTAGAAGAGCTGCGAGTTCACCTGGTGTTGTAACTGAACTCCATGCATCTCATTTATGTTGCAGCAGGCAACATAAAAATAACTCTACATAGTGGCAGCTGTGGTGAGAAGACAGAATCCAAAATTGAAGACCACAGGAATACAGCTTTGAAAACTACTTTCCGACAGCCACTGGAGAGAAAGTTAACAAAATACTGGCTCCCAAACAGTAAAAATAAAGGAACTTACCCCAAGCTATAGAAGATAGAACTCAGAACGACAGGCTGCAAATTAATCACTGTGGTCAGATGAGTCATTGTGCCATTGGTAGAGGAATACCAGTTAAAAAAAGAAGCCTTGAAGTGCTTAAAAATTGTTTTTTTTTCTCTCAAAGGCTCTCTGGGAGACTAAAATACGGGGAAGACCCAATCCCTTTCTTAGGCTGATTGAGGTCCGCGTCATTACAGGAGGTGCCTGACAACAAAAAGCGCGGGAATCCCCCATTCACGCAGCTCACAGCTATAGTTTTTAAAAAATCAAACCACTCAAGCATGAAGAGTTTTCATTCACTCAGCTAGAGTTAAAAGAACTCATAAAACCATTCAAATGTGAAGAATTGCCTAGTGAACGTCTGTATAAACAAACGCTAGCAGAGGAAAACACACTTGAAATGCCTATTGCACAACTGTGTAAACAGACAGACTGGAGTACTGGAAGCTAGATAAACAGACAAGCACTGCTAAATACCTGCTCCTGTCTATCAAAGCAGCCAAGAGAGTTTTTTTTAAAGGGGAAACACTACAAAGTCACAGAACCAAGTCTCAAAGCAAGTTTTAAAGCAGAAGAACAGGAAGACAGATACCAAATTTCCCAGCATGAACTGGAAGACCATGGACATCCTATCCAAGTTCCAACTGTTCAAACAGAGAATGCAGTTATGCTTCACAGACCAAGTGATGGCAGGAACAGAGAGCAAGCTCTAAAAATACTAAGAGCAATTGGAAATGAGGGATTATACAGAATCTCTACCTCAGGCTTATCTGAAGAGGACCAGAAAGATCCCGCAAAGATATGGAAAGTGTTGGAAGATCAACTCCGATTAACAGTGAATTTTTGAAGTCACCACCTGGAATTGATGTCCTACAGGCAACAGTCACAGGAATCAATAGACCAGTTCGTCAGTAGATGCTTTAGTAAAGGCAATGAAAGCGATATTTCAGAAACTGAGCTGTCAAACCAAATAATGGTGTTGGTGATTGTATCGACACCCATTGAAGCATTTCAGAAAGACCTCGGGGAAAAAGAAAGGCCACAGCATTGATGCACTGCTGGAAGATGGAAGGAAATACAAAGCCATTGTAGCTGGACAACAGCACCTACAAGCACTAACCCAACAGTACTGGCACCGTAATGGAAACATAACCAGGTCAAAAAGAGCAAGCAAGCTGTGTAGTAAGTGTGGTCTGTCCCACTCACGGTGAAATTGTCCTGCATTTCGTGAGCAGGTATGTATGAAGAGCCTTGAATTTCAAAGATCATTCCAGAAGATGCTGTTTCAAATAAAGAGGTGGTCACATCACATGACTGCTGTATAACTCTGGGAGTTTGTGAATTGTGCCTGAGAAGGAGACTGTAACTATAAACCAGGAAGAGAGCTGCAACCTCTGTCTCTCTCCCTCACTCCAATAAAGTTCCAGAAAAGCCTCAGCTGCAAACCTATAGCCCAGCACAGCCAGCAACCAGGGGACACGGATAAAGCCCCTCTTCTGCCTTCCAGAACCTGAGAAGCAAGCCCAAACCTTGTGTGGCCCAGTGAGGATTTCAGGACTACAGCTCCAACTAAGAACTCTGGGACTAAACTTCAGTATTTAAATTCCATTTTTATTAAGGACTCTACTCCAAACTCCCAACTCTGTTTTTTATCCCTCTGTAATGTGTATGTGTATGTGTGCCTCTCGTGTGAACGTGAGCGTGGATGCATCGCGTATTTTAGTCATTTAACTGGTTTAGAATGAGGAGGTAAATAAACTTATATCTTTCTTATTTAAACTCAAGAAGACCAGTCTGATTGGTTCATTTGCACATATATTGGTCAGTATACCTGGCTAAGGAATCTCAAGAAGTCACCACATTCAGGACACCATTTGGAAGATATTGCTTCCAAAGATTACTCTTTGGCTTATCTGTCAGTCAAAATCTGTTTCAGCAGCATATGGATAGAATTAAAGAAAACGTGCCTGGCTGTATACGCATAGTCAATGAGATTGCAGTAAAGGACAAAACCAAAGAAGAACATGATCTAAATCTCCATTCCCTGATGACAGTAGCTCATCACGAAGGGCTTGTTTGTAACAGCAAGAAGTGCCAGGTGAATGTAACTCAGATCAATTTCTTTGGCTCCATCTATTCCAGTTGCAGAATCCATTCTGATCCAGGCAAAATCAAGGAGGTAAGGGAGATGCACACCCCACAAGACAAGGAAGAGATGTCTTGGATTTTTCAACTTTTTGGCATCATACATTCCAAATTTTTCTGACAAAGCATCATTTGAGAGAGCTCTTAAAGAAAGACATACCATTTCTATGCCAGGAGGACCATCAGCATATGTTTGAGTCTCTCAAATAAGCATTGTGAGCAGAAACTTGTATCCTGCAGTACTACGGCCCAAGGAAAAAGACCATCCTGGAAGTCGACACCTCACAGAAAGGGCTAGGAGCGTGCATCCTGCAGGATGACAAACCAATTGCATTTGGGTCCAAATGTTTATCTCAGCACAGTCCAATTACTCAGACATAGAGCGTTAAACACTTGCTCTGGCATTTGGGTTCACAAGGTTCCACACCTACCTGTTCAGCAAGCAATTCACAGTGGGAGCTGACCACAAACCACTGGAGATCATCTGACACAAAACACTGACAAGCACACCACCTCGACTACAGCAACTCTTAGTGAAATTACAGGGGTACGACTTCAATGTCTGCTGCAAACCGGGTACTAAAATGGTCACTTTGGATATGCTGAGCAGATTGCCAAACACAAGCAAGAATGAAGAGGTTCCACTCGATCTACAAGTGGACGGCATGGACATTGAGGTGGAAGATGTGCTCAACATCGATTTATTGCATTTTGGTCAGCACGTATGTGACCAACTACAATCAGAAACAGCCAATGACCCACAACTGAAGGCACTGTGGAGAGTCATCATTGAAGTTTGGCCTGACACTGTAAAAGAGGTGCCAGAAACCCTCAGATGCTTCTGGCCTTACAGAGATGAAAGCGGTATCTCGAGAGGCATCACCTTCAAGGGAAAACAAGTGACTGTGCCCATAGCTCTCTGAGAGGACATATTGTCACAACTTCACCAAGGCCATATGGGCATGCAGCGAACACGACGACTGGCACGAGACACTGTTTATTGACCAGGGATCAATAATGACATCGAAAGGTTAGTGAGGATGTGTGAGGCATGTCAGAGCCACCAGCCACAACAACGCAAAGAACCTCTACACCCTCACGAGTTTCCGTCAGTCCTTTGGTCCAAAATTGCCACTGACCTACTTTCCGTTAATGCAGACGACTTTATTCTAGTCACTGACTGCTTCTCCAAATTTCCAAGAGCTCATTTCTGACAATGGGTCACAGTATACGGGCAAACCTTTCAGGGATATGTGCGCCAAATGGGGCATAAACCATGTGACGTCCTCTTCACATTACCCTAGATCTAATGGTCTTGCTGAGTGAATGGTCCGCACAGTCAAAGCATTTATCCTAAAGTGTTGGGCAACGAAACAAGATCTTCACCATGCTCCACCTCAGAGCTACGCATATGGATATGGGCTTTCCATCACCAGCAGAGATCATGCTTGGCAGACAATGCAGACGACTCTGCCACGCTACCATATGTCCAAATTCTATGAGGTGCAGGAGACACCGCTAGAAAAACAGGGGAGAATGAAGATGGTGCATGACTGACAAGCAGGGGTGGAACAACCTCAGCTACATGTAGCACAAAAGGTCAGGGTCATACACCCCACAATAAAAACATGGTTGCCTGCAGAGGTGTCCGGAGTGTGCGGTGAACCTAGGTCCTATAACATTATAGATTATAACATCGAGCAGAGCAGTGTTGAGAAGGAACTGAAGCCAACTGAGAGGTGTGCTGTACTCCAATTGCACACGGCGGACGCAAGGGAGCAGGCTCCGACGGTGGGGGTGTGACAGATCAACAGGATGGCAGCCAATGCATTGACAACATGTTTGCAAACCCAGGACAGCAAAGGGTGAAATCCATATCCCCAGAAGATTATATCATAACCAGATCTGTAAGTGTTGTCAAACCACAGATACGATAAATGGACTCCCAAGCCTCCATATTTGTAAAGTTCACAATCTCTATCCATGTGTAAATAATTTTGATGTTATCTAATGTTATGTGTTTTTTATTTTTAGCATACCAGACTTAACTTTGGAAGGAAGGGGGATGTTGTATGATTGCCTTTAAGAGTAATGTACCTTTAAGAGCTTAGTATGCAAATGATCTGAGTACCAGGATGCAGCCATGTGACTACATGCCAGTCTCACTCTGCTCCTGTAACACCAAGAGGCAAGTCTGTAAATAGTTAACTCTGCACTGTATATATTAATTAGCTGTTTAATAAACCTGTCTGAGATCTTCAACAGCTGGACTCCACACATCTCATTTTATGTTGCATCAGACAACATAAAAAATGTTTCTCAGTGCAAGTCACTGCTCAACTTTTACCGAATACCTCTTTATCAATTCTTTGCCCATCCAGTGTCTCAACTCCCTCCTCTCTCACTCTGACATCAGCAGCATCTTCTTCCTTGGTAAAGACAGATGCAAAGTACTCAAAATAACCACAAATCACAAAGCTGCTCATTATGACTGGCATCAACATAGGTGAAGTTGACATAAGTTAACAAGTCATCAGTCACATATCTTATGCATTTGTGGGCCACCGACTGGAAGATCTTGCGTATGTCTCCAGAAGAGCTCTGGAAGGATCCAAGGGCAAAATGTTGAGGGCGGTGGTGGTTTTGGAAGACACTGGTAAAGCATGGCTGCTAGGTCCAACTGGGAGCAGGTCTTCTCGGAGGCTGCGGTATCTGCCACCACATGACATGACAATCTGAGGTTCCTGAAACACTGCTGTTCCAACATGTCCAGGAAACTCAGCCTCTGCCTGTAGACTCTGTTTTGTGGGCAAAGCCAGCTACAAGCTACATTGTCTGTGCTGCCCTCTCTGCTACTTCCTTCTCTGTTTTTCTTTATTCTTTCATGGGATGTGGGCATCGCTGGCAAGGTCAGCATTTGTTGCCCATCCCTAATTGCCCTTGAGAAGGTTGTTGTGAACTGCCTTCTTGAACCGTTGCACTCCATCTGGTGCGAGTACACCCAAAGTGCTCTTAGCGAGGGACTCCAAGGATTTTGATCCAACGACAGTGAAGGAACGGCGATATATTTCCAAGTCAGGATGGTGTGTGATTTGGAGGGGAAGTTGCAGATGGTTGTGTTCCCATGTATCTGCTGCCCTTGTCCTTCTTAGTGGAAGAGGTCGGGGGTTTGGAAGGTGCTGTTGAAGGAGGCGTAATGAGTTGCTGCAGTCCATCTTTTATATAGTATACACTGCTGCCACTGTGCGTCGGTAGTGGAGGGAGTGAATGTTTAAGGTGGTGGATCGGGATCTGATCAAACAAGCCGCTTTGTCCTGGATGATGTTGAGCTTCCTCAGTGTTGTTGGAGCGGCACTCATCCAGGCAAGTGTAGAGTATTCCATCACACTCCTGACTTGTGCCTTACAGATGGTGGACTGGCTTTGGGAAGTCAGGAGATGAGTTACTTGGCACAGAATTCCCAGTCTCTGACCTGCTCTTGTAGCCACAGTATTTATGTGGCTGCTCCAGTTCAGTTTCTGGTCAATGGTAACCCTCCAGGATATTGATAGTGGGGGATTCATCTATGGTAAAGCCATTGAATACCAAGGGGAGATGGTTCAATTCTCTCTTATTGGAGATTGTTATTGCCTGGCATTTGTGTGGCATGAATGTGACTTGCCATTTATCAATTCAAGCCTGAATGTTCTCCAGGTCTTGCCGCATATGGACATAGACGGCTTCAGATCTGAGGAGTTGCAAATGGTGCTGAACATTGTACAATTATCAGCGAACATCCCCACTTCTGACCTTATGATGGAGGGAAGATCATTGATGAAGGAGCTGAAGATGTTTGAGCCTAGGACACTACCCTGAGGAATTCCTGCAGCAAAATCCTGAAGCTGAGATGATTGGCCTCCAACAACCACAAACATCTTCCTTTGTGCCAACCAGTGGAAAGTTTTCCCCTTGATTTTCATTGACTTCAGTTTGGCTAGGGCTCCTTGATGTTGGGTCAAATTCTGTGTTGATACACAGGGCAATCACTCACTGCTGCTCCAATCACATGCTGCTCCCCTGTCTCCTATGCAACTACAGGTCTGTGACCAGCAGTTTTCTGCTATTTTTGCTACTGCTCGTCATGTTGCTCCTCACCAGATATCCAATCCAAGGCAGCCAATGCATCACCCATCCTGATCTGATAGAACAAATCTCCAAAGTGTAGAAAGTAAACTCTCAGCAAAAGTATTGTTGGCTACCCTTTCCAACTCATCAGTAAGAAAGCAGCTGTGAGTAAAGCCTATATTGGCATAGTACCCTGAGATTGATTCACCTCCTCTATTGTTGTTGTGCTCTCACCTTTCTTTCACTTATTTCAGGAAGTTACAGGAAGCCTGGGAAGCCCATGGACCCAATGGTTAAAATTGAAAGCGTGTGTAAATATCGCTCTAATTTTTTTTATTCATTCGTGGGATGTAAGCATTGCTGGCAAGGCCAGCATTTATTCCCATCCCTAATTGCCCTGAAGAAGAAGGTGGTGAGCTACTTTCTTGAACCACTGCAGACCATGTGGTGTAGGTGCACCCACAGTGCTGTTAGGAGGGGAGTTCCAAGTTTTTGACCCAGTGACAATGAAGGAACAGCGATATAGTTCCAAGTCAGGATGATGTGTGACATGGAGGGGAACTTGCAGGTGGTGGTGTTTCCATGCATCCGCTGCCTTGTTCTTCTAGATGATAGAGGTCGTGAATTTAGAAGGTGCTGTCAAAGGACCGAGTTGCTGATGTGCATCTTGTAGATGGTACACACTGCTGCCACTGTGCACCAGTGGGGGTGAGAGTTAATGTTTAAGGTGCCAATCAGGCAGGCTGCTTTGTCCTGGATAGTGTTGACATTCCTGAGCATTGTTGGAGCTGCACTCATCCAGGCAAATGGAGAATATTGCATCACAGTCTGACCTTTGCCTGAGAGATGGTGGACAGGCTTTGGGGAGTCAGATGAGTTACTCGCTAGAGAACTCCCAATCTCTGACCTGCTCTGTGGTCACAGTATTTATATGACTGGTCCAGTTAAGTTTCTGGTCAATGGTGACCCCAAGGGATTCAGTGATGGTAACGGCGTTGAATGTAAATGGGAGATTGTTAGATTCTCTTTTGCTGGAGATTGTGGCGCGAATGTTACTTGCCACTTATCAACCCAAGCCTGAATGTTATCCAGGTCTTGTAGCATGCAGGCTTGGATTGCTTCAGTAACTGAGGAGTTGAGAAGGGTACTGAATACTGTGCCATCATCAGAAAACATCCCCACTTCTGACCCTATTTTAGACGGAAGGCCATTAATGAAGCAGTTGAAGATGGTGGGGTCTAGCACATTAGTCTGCGGAACTCCTGCAGTGATGTCCAGGTGCTGAGGTTATTGGCCTCCAACAACCACAAACATCTTCCCTTGTGTTAGGTATGACTCCAACCAGTGGAGAGTTTTCCACCTAATTCACATTAACTTCAATTTTGTTCAGGCTCCTTGATGCCACATGCAGTCAAATGCTGCCTTGATGTCAAGGACAGTGATTTTCACCTCACCTCTGGAATTCAGCTCTTTTGTCTATGTTTGTACCAAGGCTGTAAAGAGGTCTGGAGTTGAGTGGCCCTGGCAGGACTGTCACACTCACGCAAGGATAAATTACGAACTATAAAACGAACTGATGAATTGAACTCAAAATGGACACTTTTAGCTGCAAAACAAGATGAAGTAAGAAGTCAGGTGACTGTATTGCAAATACACATGTAACTGCTGAAACCCTGAATCAATTGTCGGGCTGAATTTTACTGGCCCCTCAACACCGCGAGTCACAGCGCGGGGGATGGTAAAATGCTGCAGGGAGAGGCCCGCCTCAACCTGTGACATCGAGAAGGGCCCACCGCATATTACCAGCTGTGGCGGGACCTTGGATTTTTGGCTCCTCCCACAGCCTGGCGACGGACCCTTCATTAGCATATTTTAATGAACATGCATAAGATGTAAATAAACTTTCCTGCAGGCGGCGGCCGTCCCACGCCGATTTTACGTTCGGCTTTCGCGTGCCTTCGGAACTCTGCACAGAGTTCCAGGCGAGAACCAGGTGAGGAGGGGGGAGTAATAAAATTTTCAGGGCAGGAGGGGTGGAGGAGCATGGAAATGGGGATATTGGGAATGGTGGGAAGGGATTAGAGGCCAAAAGTTAGAAGGTTCAGGGGGAAATTTCAGGAATGGAATAAATGCCATTATATGACCATTGTGGGGGTTGGGGAAGGGCCTCAACATCTTTTGAATTGTGAATAAAACATATTGATAACTGCACCTTTAAAAATTAAAACTAAATTGTAAGGGCTTAAAGTCCTTTAAAAATGGCGCCGGCGTCTGCATGGTGGCGCTGGACGCAGTTGCTGGGTATGCGCCGGCCGCCCCCTTATGTCATGGGGGCGGCCGCTCCACCCCATTTATTTAAATGAGACCCCGCATGAAATATCGCGGGGCTTCTCGGCGGCCGCTGAATGTGGCGGCGCCACGGAGTGTGACACCCGAATAAAATTCAGCCCATCATGTCTGGTCATGTGTTGAAAAAAGCATTAGAAATGTAAGTGTAACATTCAATGTTAATGGCTAACTCTCTTTAACAATTTGGGCTAACCATGGTTTTGCAGACATGGAGACTCCAGACTCAAATTCAGAATAAAGGGTGTGAAAAAACACCACTTTATCAAGATGGCATAGAGAGGACAATATCCAAATCCCTTGTTTACAATGGCCACACCAGCAAACACCATTTATGAAAACACAATGGAAGAGAAACATTGGTCACCTGATAGAAACCAATTCTCTGTTAAGGATCCAGAAGGAAGAGAGACCCCCCACGCTCCCCCCCCCCCCACCCCGCAGCAAGAAGAATGACCCTGCCGGAATACCATCTTTAAACAACCTAGAGGCAGAACGAAAGGTAACCTTGAAAGTCCCTACCTGAGAAATTGTGACAGGCTTTTTGCACTTGAACTATGACTGAGATTTAACCAAAGAAGTCTGTAACAAAGCATCCATCCACCTGAAATGTTCCAATGTTTGACGTCAGTGAACCAGGAAAAAGGAAAAAACAAATTGCACCATTTTTAAATCTTCTTCCCGGGGAAACAAACAAAGTTTCACAACAAACTTTTTTTTTTAAAGCCTTCAAATCTAAATGCATAATATGAAAGCAAACTACTGCAGATGCTGGAAATCTGAAATAAAAACAAAAAATGCCGGAAATACTTAGCAGGTCGGGCAGCATCTGTGGAGAGAGAAGCAGAATTAACGTCAAAGGTTAGAAATGTAATAGGTTTTAAGCAAATAAAGCAGGGATGGAGCAAAAGATAACAAAAGGGAAGGTGTTAATAGGACAGAGGGTCAGAGAGATTAACTGACAAGAAAATCATGGAACAAAGGCATGTGTTAATGGTGTACTGAAAGACAAAAAACCTCAACACATGCTATCTTTTAATCTCTATTTTTTCTTGTCTATGTGTATGTGTGTGTATGCTTCTGTGTGAGTGGGTGAAGTTGTGAATATTTTTGGCTATTGTTTAATACATTTTTAACCTTCTTTAAACTTACGAGAAAACCTGTCATTTGTCTGTTTATTGACCCTTAAAACGCTCAAGGGTTAAAACACGTTTCTAATAAAAATGCTGTCTACAGTCAGTTGAGAGGTAAAAAAGGGAAACCATCCCTATCATTTCCCACCTGTCCATAACAAAACCCAAACAGTGAGCAGGTTGCTGATGAGAAAGTGCCACTTGACAGCACTGTCAATGACACCTTCCACCACTTTGCTGATGATTGGGAAGAGACTGACGGGTCAGTAATTGGCCGGATTGTATTTGTCTTGTTCTTTGTGGACAGGACATATGTGGGCAATTTTCTATATCGCCGCGTAGATGCCAGTATTGTAGCTGTACTGGAACAGCTTGGCTAGGGATGCGGGTAGATCTGGAACACAAGTCTTCAGCACTATAGCTGGGATGTTGTCATGGCGCATAATCTTTGCTATACCCAGTGCCTTTATCTGTTTCTTGATATCAGGTGGAGTGAATTGAATGGTCTGAAGATGAGCATCAGTGATGCTGGGGACCTCAGGAGGAGGCCATGATGAATCATCTATTTGGTACTTCTGGCTGAAGGTGGCTGCAAATGCTTCAGCCTTGTCTTTTGCATGGATGTGCTGGGCTTCCCCATCATTGAGGATGGGGATGTTTCTGGAGGCTCTTCATTCCAGTTAGTTGTTTAATTGTCCACCTACCATTCACGACTGGATCTCGCAGAACTGCAGAGCTCTGATCTGTCAATTGTGGGATTGCTTATCTCTGTCTATAGCATACTGCTTCTGCTGTTTAGCATGCACGTAGTCCTGTATTGAAGTTTCACCAGGTTAGCATCTAATTTTTAGATATGTCTGGATGCCTGGTGTGCTACTGGCATGCTCTTCTACACTCCTCATTGAACTAGGATTGGTCCCTGTGCTTGATAGTAATGGTAGAGTGTGGGATATGATGGGCCATGAGGTTACAAATTGAGGCTGAATACAATATGGCTGTTTCTCCTCATGGATGCCCAGTTTTGAGCTGCTAGATCTGTTCTGAATCTATCCCATTCACCACAGTGGTAGTGCCACACATCACAATGGAGGGTGTCCTCAGTGTGAAGATGGGGCTTCGTCTCCACAAGTACTGTGCAGTGGCCATTCCTACCAATACAGTCATGGACTGATGCATCTGCGACAGGTAGATTGATGAGGATGAAGTGAAGCAGGTTTTTTCCTCTTGTTAGTTTTCTCATCACCTGCTCGAGGCCTAGTCGGGCAGATATGTCCTTCAGGACTTGGTTAGCTCGGTCAGTAGTGGTTCCACCAAGCCATTCTTGGAGATGGACACTGAAGCCCCACCCAGAATACATTATATGCCCTTGCTACCCTCAGTGCTTCCTCCAAGTGGTGCTAAACATGGAGAAGCACTGATTCATCAGCTGAGGGAGGCGGTAGGTGGTCCATGTTGACCTGATACCATGAGACTTCATGAGGTCTGGAGACAATGTTGACAACTCCCTCCCAACTGTATACAACTGTGCAGCTACCTCTTGTGGGTCTGTCGTATCAGTGGGACAAGACATATCCAGGGATGGTGATGGAGGATTCTTGGACATTTGCTGTAAGGTACTATTCTGTGAGTATGACTGTGTCAGGCTGTTGCTTGACTCGTGTGAGGGACAGCCTGCTCAATTTTGGCAAAAGTCCTCAGATGTTACTGAGGAGGACTTTGCAGGGTCGACTGGGCAAGGTGTGCCTTTGTCATTTCTGGTGCCTAGGTCGATACTGGGTGGTTTGTCTGGTTTTATTCTTTTTTAACTTTTCTGTCACAGTTTGATACAACTGAATGGTTTGCTAGGCCATTTCAGAGGGAAGATAAGAGTCAAAAGAAATTAGGGATAGTATTAGATCCAAGGAGGAGAAATATAAAATGGCCAGAACAAGCAGCAAACCTGAGGATTGGGAGCAGTTTAGAATTCAGCAAAGGAAGACAAAGGGATTGATTAAGAAGGGGAAAATAGAGTATGAGAGTAAGCTTGCAGAGAACATAAAAACTGACTGTAAAAGCTTCTATAGATATGTGAAGAGAAAAAGATTATTGAAGACAAATGTAGGTCCCTTACAGTCAGAAACGGGAGAATTTATAATGGGGAACAAAGAAATGGCAGACCAATTAAATACATGCTTTGGTTCTGTCTTCACAAAGGAGGACACAAATCACCTCCCAGAAATGTTGGGGAACATAGGGTCAAGTGAGAAGGAGGAACTGTATGAAATCAGTATTAGTAGGGAACTGATGGTGTTAGGGAAATTGACAAGATTGAAGGCCGATAAATCTCCAGGGCCTGATAATCTACATCCCAGAGTACTTAAGGAAGTTGCCCTAGAAATAGTAGATGCATTGCTGGTCATTTTTCAAAATTCTATAGACTCTGGAACAGTTCCAACGGATTGGAGGGTAGCTAATGAAATCCCACTATTTAAAAAAGGAGGTAGAGAGAAAACAGAATTATAGACCGGTTAGCCTGGCCTCAGTAGTAGGAAAAGTGCTAGAGTCCATTATAAAAGATGTAATAGCAGAGCACTTCGAAAACAGTGACAGGATCAGAGAAAGTCAACATGGATTTACGAAAGGGAAATCATGCATGACACATCTACTGGAATTTTTTGAGGATGTAACTAGTAGAATAGATAAGGAAGAACCAGTGGATGTGGTGTATTTGGACTTTCAGAAGGCTTTCGATTAGGTCCCACATAAGAGATTAGTGTGCAAAATTAAGGCACATGGGATTGGGGATAAGGTACTGACATGGATACAGAACTGGCTGGCAGACAGGAAACAAAGAGTAAGAATAAACAGATCTTTTTCCGAGTGGCAGGCAGTGACTAGTGGGGTACCACAGGGATCAGTGCTAGGACTCCAGCTATTCACAATATATATTAATGATATAGATGAGGGAATTAGATGTAATATATCCAAGTCTGCAGATGACACAAAGCTGGGTGGGAGTGTGAGCTGTGAGGAGGATGCAGAGAAGCTCCAGTGTGATTTGGACAGGTTGAATGAGTGTGTAAATACATGGCAAGTGCAGTATAATGTGGATAAATGTGAGGTTATCCACTCTGGAGGCAAAAACAGGAAGGCAGATTATCTGAACGGCGACAGATTGGGAAAGGGGAAGGTGCAGCGAGACCTGGGTATTCTTGTGCACCAGTCGCTGAAAGTAAGCATGCAGATGCAGCAGGCAGTTCAGAAGGCAAATGGTATGTTGGCCTTCATAGCGAGAGGATTCGAGTACAGGAGCAGGGATGTCTTGCTGCAGTTGTACAAGGCCTTGGTGAGACCACTCCTTGATTATTGTGCGCAGTTTTGGTCTCCTTATCTGAGGAAAGATGTTCTTGCTAAGGAGGGAGTGCAGCAAAGGTTCACCTGACTGATTCCTGGGATGGCAGGACTGACATATGAAGAGAGATTGGGTCGATTAGGCTTGTATTCTCTCGAGTTTAGAAGAATGAGAGGGGATCTCATAGAAACCTACAAAATTCTAACAGGACTGGACAGACTAGATGCAGGAAGGATGTTCCCGATGGCGGGGGAGTCCAGGACCAGGGGTCACAGTCTAAGGATAAGGGGTAAGCCATTTAGGATTGAGATGAGGAGAGATTTCTTCACCTAGAGAGTGGTGAACCTGTGGAATTCTCTACCTCGGAAAGCAGTTGATGCCAAATCATTAAATATATTCAAGAAAGAGTTAGATATAGTTCTTAGGGCTAAAGGGATATGGGGAGAAAGTAGGAACAGGGTACTGCGTTTGCATGATCAGCCATGGTCGTATTGAATGGCAGAGCAGGCTGAAAGGGCCGAATGGCCTACTCCTGCTCCTATTTTTCTAAGTTTCTATGTTTAAGAGTCAACCACATTGCTGTGGGTTTGTAGTCACATGTAGGCTAGACTGGGTCAGGATGGCAGATTTCCTTCCCTGGGTTTAGATGGGCAATTAATAACAATCCAGTAGTTTCAT
The DNA here is from genome assembly GCF_036365525.1 of Heterodontus francisci. Lineage (NCBI taxonomy): Eukaryota > Metazoa > Chordata > Chondrichthyes > Heterodontiformes > Heterodontidae > Heterodontus > Heterodontus francisci. Next base: position 50,510,500 of record NC_090372.1, on the reverse strand, counting down.
GATCATCATTACTGAAACAAGCTTTTCATTCCACGTTTATTAATTAATTGAATTTAAATTCCTCCAGCTGCCGTGGTGGGATTTGAATTCATGTTGCCGAAGCATTAGTCCAGGTCGCTGGATGACTAGTTGAGTAACATTACCACTCTGCTACCATCCCCTAATTGAGCAATTAACATGCGTTGTCAACCCGCCTCTCCTAAAGGGGTTGCTGCACGCAGCCTAACACACTGAAGTGAAAGTCAGAAGTTGGCAGGTTGGAGCCCACATTTTCCCGAGTTTTAACTGCTCTTTTTTTAATTCTTTCATGGGATGTGGGCATCGCTGGCAAGGCCAGCATTTGTTGCCCATCCCTAATTACCCTTGACAACTGAGTGGCTTGCTAGGTCATTTAAGAGTCAACCACATTGCTGTGGGACTGGAGTCACACATGGGCCAGACCAGGTAAAGATGGCAGATTTCCTTCCCTAAAGGACATTAGTGAACCAGATGGTTTTTTTTTTTACGACAATCGATGATAGTTTCATGGCACTATTACTGAGACTAGCTTTCAATTCCAGATTTTTTAAATTAATTAATTGAACTTATTAATTAATTGAATTTAGATTCCACCAGCTGCCATGGTTGGATTTGAACCCGTGTCCCCAGGGCATTGGCCTGGTCCTCTGGATTACTAGTTCAGTGATATTACCACTACACCACCATCTCCCCAGTACCCAAATCCATGCGTCCACCATGTTAGCATTCCCCTCTAATACTCTCCTGGCTGGCCCACCACCATGCGCCCTTCATACATTTGAGCTCATCCAAATCTCTGCTGCCATATCCTAGCTTACACCATCAGATTCACCCATTATCCCTGTGTACGGAGGTTTTAGAGGAATTTAGGGCTAGAGGAAGTTACAGAGATAGGGAGGGGTGATGTCATGGAGGAATTTGAAAATAAGGATGAACTGTGAGCCCATGGGTTTTTGGACCATGTGGCACATTATTTCACACTCAAAGATTAGATCCAAATGCTAAGCAGCCTGGAAAATCTTTGATTTCTAAATATATATCTCTACTCAACATTGGCTGATAAATCTGCTGAATACTTTGCATCTATATAGTGTCCTTAACATTATAAATTATAAAGGCATGAGTTGGACCTGGTTGAGGAACAGGCTTGAGCAAGAATATCTATTAAAATATTTGGAACAGAAACAAAGTAATCAAAACTGCAAATCAGGGCAGAGGCTGCTTAGCATTTGGATCTAATCACTAAGTGTGAAATAAGGGCATTATCCCTGCCCTACATTGGCTCACAGTTCATAATGCCTCTACTTAAAAATCCTCATCCATGTTTTAAAATCCTTCTATAGCCTCGATTCTGCTATCTCCGGACCTCCTCCAGCATTACAACCCTCCAAGATCTCTGCATTTCTCCACCTCTAGCCTTTTGCACATCCTTGATTTCCATAGCTCCACCATTGGTGGTTGTTCTTTCAGCTGTCAAAGCCCTAAGCTTGGGAATTCTTTCCCTAAACCTCTCTGCCTTGTTAACTCCCTCTCCTCCTTTGAGATGCTCCTTAAAACCTAACTCTTTGACCAAGCTATCGCCTTTCGTGACTCAGTTTGGGATGATGCTCATCCCAAGCGTCTTGAAATATTTTATAATGTTAAAGACACTATATAGATGCAAAGTATTATTGTAATAAGTTATTGTACAGGAATATTGTCAGCAGATTTATCAGACAATGTTGAACAGAGATATATATTTAGAAATCAAAGATTTTCCAGGCATGAGTTGGACCTGGATGAGATAGAGGCTTGAGCAAGAATAGCTATTAAAATATTTGGAACAGAAGCAAAGTAATCAAAACTGCAAACCAGGGCAGAGGCTGCTTAGCATTTGGATCTAATCTCTGAGTGTGAAATAAACTGCCACATGGTCCAAAAACCCATCATTGACATCAAGGAAACCACCAAGAATAGTTTGCATTCAATTGACAAGTCAGGATAGCAACTGCAGGAGGATTGTTGGTCTTGACAACAGCTATATAGAGGGTTGCCATTTGGAATGTTTCTACGGGGCTCTGGATCTGATATGGAAGCTGCACTGCTGATTCTGTCAAAGCTCTACTGGTGTATGTATCTCTTTGTACAACAAAATCCCAAAGTATGGACCTGTCAGTAGGAAATTAAAACAGTTCAATCATATCAGTCATTGCTTATTTGATATAGCAGGTACATCTTGAAAAAAGCATCTTGATGGATGATGTACAGTGGTATACTTCTAGTATGATACTCTAGCCCTCATCAAAGACAAACCTCAATTTACATGGTTAAGAATAGAACTACAGCAATAACAACAATTTGCATTTATACAGGACCTTTAACACAATAGAACATCCCAAGGCACCTCACAGAAGTGTTATCAAACAAAATTTGACACAGAAACGCATATTCGTATCGGTGACCAAAATTGGTCAAAGGGGTCAGTTTTAAGGAGACTCGCAATGTAGGAGAAAGAGGCAGAGGGGTTTCGGGAAGGCATTTCAGAGCTTAATGCCTTAACAGCCGAAGACACAACCATCAATGTTGGAACATTTAAAAACAGGGATACACAAAAGGCCAGATTTGGAGGAGCAGGGAGGTTTTAGAGGGATTTAGGGCTGGAGGAAGTTACAGAGATAGGGAGGAGTGAGGTCATGGAGGGATTTGAAATAAGGATGAGAATTATAAAATCGAGGGTAAAGATAGGCGATGTTGTGGAGATGGACGTAGGCAGCCTTTGTGATAGAGCAGAAATGAGACTGAGTGCTCATCTCAAGGTCAATATGACACCAAGGTTGTGAACGGTCTGATTCTGACTCAGACAGTGGCCAGGGACGAATGGAGTTTATTGCGGGAACTGAAAACAGTGGCTTCAGTCATCCCAATATTTAGTTGGATAAAATTTCTGCTCATTCAATACTGAATATTGTACAAGCATTGTGTCACGCTCACGCAATACGCACTTAGGAACAATAAATATGAATTTATGAAGTATAAACCTGAAACAGACACTTTCCTGTGAAACAAAATGAAGTTGAGAGATCAGGTGACCTTTTCTTTCCTGCCAATACACTTGGAATTGCAAGAACCCCAAGTTAATTTTCATGTCTGGACAAATCTGGTACAACACTTGCCATGGCTCCTCCCGAACAATCATCAAGCAGGTCATTGGGCTGCTGAAGATGAGATTCCAGTGCCTGGATCAGTCCAGTGGAGCCCTGCAGTATGCCCCAGCGAGGGTCTCCCGTTTCGTAGTGGTCTGCTGTACTCTGCACAATGTAGCACTGCACAGGGGGAGAGGCCCTGCATGGAGAGGACATGATTGATCGTCAGTTCTCAACTGACGAGGACGACGTGGAGGAGTCTAATGAGCAGGCAGCACTGGATCTTGAACCCCTTGCATCGGAGCCCAGGCACATTGAGAGACAGGCAAAGGAGGCAAGAGACAATCTCATACTTACCTGCTTCTAACCGCCATGATGGCCTCTCAGAGTGAACTCAATAAAGACTCACCTCACTGTATGCAGTCTGTCACCTCCTTTCTTGATTCCATGCCTAGTGCCCAGCTTCACCACGCACTCTGGCACATCTGAGACCCTTACCAAACGCAGCCTATGGCCACGATGGTAGCCCAAAGAGGCAACAAGGGTAAAGACAGCAGCTCACGATTCAGGCATGAAAGAATAAGTATTTCATAACAATTAATGTCAACTGTATGAATGACAAAGGTTTATTAAACAATATGAATAGCAAATGAAAAAGAGCCGTGAATCCCCAAATGTGGCTAGGTGCTTTTCTTAATACATTTACGAGTGCTTCTATGAGGTGTGACTTCTGCGCTAGCAGCTGGGCTGGAGGCAGGCTGCTGATCAGGCTCCCCCTTAGCCTGGAATGAGAAGCAGAGTTAACGTTTCGGGTCAGTGACCCTTCTTCGGAACTGACAAATATTAGAAAAGTAACAGGTTATAAGCAAGTGAGGTGGGGGTGGGGCAAGAGATAACAAAGGAGGTCTAGATTGGACCAGGCCACATAGCTGACCAAAAGGTCATGGAGCAAAGGCAAACAATATGTTAATGGTATGTTGAAAGACAAAGCATGTGGCCTGGTCCAATCTGGACCTCCTTTGTTATCTCTTGCCCCACCCCCACCTCACTTGCTTATAACCTGTGACTTTTCTAATATTTGTCAGTTCCGAAGAAGGGTCACTGACCCGAAACGTTAACTCTGCTTCTCATTCCACAGATGCTGCCAGACCTGCTGAGTGGTTCCAGCATTTCTTGTTTTTATTTCAGATTTCCAGCATCCGCAGTATTTTGCTTTTATCCCCCTTAGCCTGGGATGACTTTGATGGCTGTATTCTGGCTGCCTGAGGCCTGGAAGGGTCCCGCTGGCTGAGGGGTTGCTGCACAGGTGCAGGAGCCTCCTCAGTTGTCGTGGCTACTGGAGCTGAGCTCACTGGCGGGACCAGCCGAGGATCTGCTGTCCATACTCAGAGCGGCCTGAGGGGAGCCCCAAGATGTGGAGGTCAGCCTCTCCTCCTCCCTTTCAAGGCTCACTGGAACCTCCCTCCTGACCAGAGAAGGACAAGGACCTCAAGACGATTCCAACGACTTGTCCTTCTCTCGCCTTGCCACTGCTGCGTTGAGCTCATGGCCAAAGTGATAATGTGCAGGACTGTGTGCATCTGTGGGATCTGGCTCTCCAGGAGCATTGTTTCTCAATGGAGGAAGCCATGCGCTCACACGCCTGAGCCATGGCAACACTCATGGCAGGAATGGACTCCTCCATCGTTGTTCATAACTGCGCATTGCCTCTGGCAGCTCCGCCAGATGTTGCTTTACCTTCCAGTGCAACTCCAGCATGCCCTGTGCTGTTGATATCAGAGGGTCATTATCAGCCTGGAACTCAGCAGGTGCCTCGGCTCTCACAGCTTCTACCAGCTGCTCAGGAACGTGTGTGGCATCTCTCCAGCTTTTGATCCTGATTCTAAAACTGAGCATAAACCCACTGAGGTGAAAGTATCTGCGCTGGTGGAAGGTGCAGGAGAGAAATGGGACGGCGCATCCTCTGACTGCTGCTTCTCAGAGGTTGCCGACTGTCTCCCTTTAACTGGAGCCTCCTGTGGACGGTGACCTGCATGAGAGAACACAAACATCTGTAGGTTAGGCTGTGCAAACCTCCTCATGCTGGATGTCGAATGAAGACAATCCTTACTCTCTTGTGCAGAGACTCCTGTCACACCATCTGCTATTGAGCAGACACCCTGGGTCCCTGTTAGTTCCAGTGCCTCCTCCTCAGCCGTGGAAAGAGGCTGGATATCTGCTATGCCTCTGCCAGTCTGTGAGGTCTCCCTGTTATTAAGGGCCTATTTGTTCTGCAAGTGGAAAGAGGGAGATAGTAAGACTTTGCAAAAACAACAAGAGAACAGTTATGCTCGTGGCAGTCCCTCGTCCCCTGCTGGGGTTTCCTACATGGCTTCTCCCCACGTTCGCTGTCAGGGAACATAATGGGGGTGAGCTGTGAAAGAAGGTGACCTGTCGCCGAGATGCAGCCATGCAGCTGCCAGGATGTGGTGATGCCTGACCCCTTGCCAGCGCCTTTGTTGTCACTCCTTCCCCATGTCACTCTGCCTCCTGCGTAGCCAAATGCAAGTCCCAAAGAGGAGAGAGATATGGAGCACTCACCCTGGCAGAACAAAGGCTCACTTCCTGCAATGGACCCAGACAGCTGCTGACCTCATCTGCGATCTCCATCCAGGCTTGCTTGGTCAAGCAGGAGGATCTCTTCTTGCCATTCCTTGGAAAGAGGGTCTCCTGCCTTTCCCTTGCACCCTGGCGGAGAATCTCCAGGGAGACATCGCTACACCATGGGGCCACCATGGACACCATGTCTCGTGTCGGACATAGTCCCAGTTCGATCAAGCTCTGTTCGGACAGTCAGCAGTCCTGGTGCAGGCACGTCCAGCAGTTGCAGTTCCAGGAACCAACAGCTGCAGCAATGTTGCAGGGGGGTCCAGTAGTCACAGGAACCAACAGCTACAGTAATGCTGCAGCGGGGACCGGTGGTCAAGCAGTTAAAAGTGCCAAAGTACCATCAGAAAACTCCCCAGCACTCTAGGTTCACTGCCTCAATGAAAGACAGCAATACAAGCAGGGCTGGCAGCACTTTCAATATGATGCCAGCGTTAGAGTCATCTGATGCCATAATCACCACCTCGGAGCCCGCCCCGTCATGTAATTAGATGGGTCCCGCACCCTCGTTATGAAAAGAGGCCGCCCGCCGCAGAATTGCGGTTGGCCAGCTACATGTTTGACAGGCAGTGATGTCACCTGCTTCCGGGTCCACTGCCGGGACCTGTGACAGGATCACTAAATTCAGCCTAGTGAGCAGGTACGCTCCGCCCACCACTTTGGATGCTTAGGCTCTCCTTTCGAAAAACGGGTACAATGCCGTTGAATTTTAAGCCTATGCATTTGATTCCCAGGTCTCGCTGTTCATCCACACCCAAAGGGCAGGATTTTATGGGCCACCCCTGAGGTGGGGGGCCGATAGAATTGCAAGGGTGGTGGGTGGGAGTTGGAGGGCCGGTCGTTGTCATGTCACTAAATGATTTTCCCGGGGGTGGGATAGACCGATGACAGCCTTCCCGCCCAGAGGCCAGTTGAGGCCCTTAAGAAGTGGCCTGTTAAAGGCCACTTAAGGGCCTCTTCCCCCCGCCCCTGGGATTTAACCAGCGGCAGGGTTGGGGGGCCTATGCCACACGGGGAAGGTGACAGGAAACAATACACCTCCTAGGACCCCTCTCTCGCTGGACGTTATAACCAGCCCCCCATCCCCCCCTCACCAGGGCCCTCTGGCCTGGCCCCGGCGACCCTGCCTTACTTACCTGAGGTCCGGGGTTCCAGTGCTGGGCCTGGGTCCAAGACCTCTGCAGTACCAGCAGTGGCCACCACTCCCAGTGGTACTGCCGATACGGCTGAGCTGCCAGCCCTGTGATTGGCCGACTGCTCTTGGAGACAGAATACCCATCTTTAAAGGGATGGATATCCTGGCACCGGAAACTTCACCTCCGGAACAACGTAGGATCGCGGGTGCGGGGAGGGCACGAAAAGGCTGAGGCGGGGTTCCTCCTGCCGTTTTGGCCTGGCGCCGGAAGCCCGCCTCCTCTTCGAAATCCAGCCCACAGTGTCTTTCCATTAAGTGTATGCTTCTATTTCATTTTTTTCTCCCAATATATATTAGCTCAACTTTTCCACATTAAATTACATTTGATACCTGTCTATGCATTCCATTAGCCTGTCTAGGCCTTCTTGAAGTCTTTGTCAGTTCTCCTCAGTGATTGCCAACCTTCCTACTTTTGTGCCATCATTTGCGATTGTGTTATCTATGTCCAATTCCAAATCAGCTATACACTGAGAACAAAAATAGATCCAGCACTGAACCCAGGATGCACCACTTCCAGTCCTTATCCAATTCAGGTAACATCCATTTACTCATCAAACACTCCTGAACTTTCTTCCCCTTCTCCTTCCCTTGACCCCATCCCTCATTCCAATCTAATTCTTTGTAATGAGTGCTGCCCTCCATCCTATCACAGAGATTTCCTTTGGGTCTTTTGTCCCCTGCAGCTGCCCTGACTCCCAATCCCAGCTTCTTTTGCTACCTCTGTACTTACTAATAAACTGTCAAATCTCTAACTTCTTCCAGTTCTGATGAAAGATCATCAACCTCAAATGTTACCTCCGTTGCTCTCCCCACAGATGCTGCCTGACCTGCTGAGTATTTCCAGCATTTTCCGCTTTTATTTCAGATTTCCAGCATCTGTCATAACTTGCTTTTATTTATCTGAGCTCTTTATTTCTTGTCCATTAACTAACTTGCTATCCGTGCTGTTATATATCTTCTTATATCATTATACAGTAATTTTTATGTCAAGCCTTCCGAAAATCCTTATACACTACATCCAGTGCATTTTCCTCATCCAATTAATTGGTCACTTCATTACAAACCTATGTTTTCAATTTATGGGAGTGAGATCACAACCGACTCTAAGAAAATATCTAAGGCCAGCTCGTACTTTGTAAAAATGTTGTATAAGTGCAAGATTATAGAGTCACAGAATAATAGTCATTTACAGCACAGAAGTAGGTCATTCAGCCCATCAAGTCCATGCTGGCTCTCCGCGGAGCAATCCAGTCAGTCCCACTCTCCTGCTCGATCCACATAGCCCTGCAAGTTTATTTCCTTCAGGTGCCCATCCTATTTCCTTCTGAAGTCATTGATTGTCTGCACATCCACCACCCTCGTGGGCGGTGAATTCCAGGTCATTACCACTCACTGCGTAAAAAAATTCCTCCTTATGTTCCCCCTGCATCTCTTGCTCAAAACTTCAATCTGTGTCCCCTAGTCCTTGTACCATCAGTTAATGGGAACAGTTTTTCCTCGTCTACCTTATCTAAGCCTGTCATAATCATGTACATCTCTATTAAATCTCCCCTCAATCTCCTTTGCTCCAAGGAGAATAACCCCAGCTTTTCCAACTTAACTTTGAAACTAAAATCCCCCATCCCTGGAACTATTCTGATAAATTTCCTATGCACCCTCTCAAGGATCCTCACATCCTTCCTAAAGTGTGGTGACCAGAACTAGACGCAATACTCTAATTGGGGACGAACCAGAGCTTTTTAAATGTTCAGCATAACTGTCTTCTTTTTTACTCTATACATCTATTAATGAAGCCCAAGTCCCATATGCTTTGCTAACCACTCTCTCAATATGTCCTGCCACCTTCAAAGATCGATGCACATGAACCCCCAGGTCCCTCTGTTCCTGCACAATCTGTAGAACTGCACTATTAAGTCTACATTGCCTCACCCTATCCCTTCTGCCAAAATGCATCACCTCACACTTGTCTGTATTAAATTCCATCTGTCACTTGTTTGCCTATTCTGCTAGCCTATCTATATCCTATTGCAGGTGATCAGTATCATCCCCCTGTTTGCCACTCCTCCAAGTTTGGTATTATCATCAAATTTTGAAATTCTTCTCTGTATTCCAAGATCCAAGTCATTTATATATAGCAAAAAGAAGCAGTGGTCCTAGCACTGACCCTGGGGAACATCACTGTCTGCCATCCTCTAATCTGAAAAATAATCATTTAGCACAACTTGCTGTTTTCTGTCCTGAAGCCAATTTCTTATCCAACTGGACACTGACCCTCCTATTCCATGAGCCTCAATTTTGGTAACCAGCTTTTATGTGGTACTTTATCAAATTCTTTCTTAAAAATTGGTATAGACTACATTCAACACATTTGCTCCATCAACCGTCTCTGTTACTTCATCAGAAAATTTAATTAGATTAGTCAAATTTATGCTTGCTCTCCTTAGCAGCTAGTCTAAATAACAGAGAATTTCTTAAAGGGGAAACAGTGCAGAGTGAATAGAACAAGCTTTAAAACCAATTTCAAACCAAAAATAGAAAACAAATACAATGCTGCAGGCACACGCATGGAGCTGAACAAACTTAAATATAGAGCAGAAAGGAAAGAACAGCAGAAAATTGGATACAGTGGCGCACAGTGGCGCAGTGGTTAGCACCGCAGCCTCACAGCTCCAGAGACTCGGGTTCAATTCTGGGTACTGCCTGTGCGGAGTTTGCAAGTTCTCCCTGTGACCGCGTGGGTTTTCGTCAGGTGCTCCAGTTTCCTCCCACAGCCAAAGAATTGCAGATATATAAATTGGCCATTGTAAATTGCCCCTAGTGTAGGTAGGTGGTAGGGAATATGGGATTACTGTAGGGTTAGTATAAATGGGTGGTTGTTGGTCGGCACAGACTCGGTGGGCCGAAGGGCCTGTCTCAGTGCTGTATCTCTAAATAAATAAATAAATAAACATTTCCCAGCATGAACTGGGGATATCCTTCTTGGGGATAAAAGAAAAGTCACAGCATTGACGCACTGCTAGAAGATGGCAGGAAATATGAAGCCATAGTAGCTGGACAACAGCATCTGCAAGCACTAGATGAAGCCAACAGTATTGGCACAATAACCAGGTCGAAAAAGCAAGCAAGCTGTGTGGTAAGTGTGGTTTGTCCCACTCACCGCAAAGTTGTCCTGCATTTCAAGACCTGTGCAAGGCGTACTGGGCTCACCTATGCAAGAAATCTGGCTCCACAAACATACAAATTAGGAGCAGAAGTAGGCCATTTGGCCCCTCGAGCCTGCTCCACCACTCAATAAGATCATGGCTGATTCAAGTGTGTCTCGAACTTCACACTCCCATCTACCCCCAACAAACTTTGATTCCCTTGCCTAACAAGAATCTATCTACCTCCTGCCTTAAAAATATTTACTGACCCCGCCTCCACCACCTTCTGAGGCAGAGAGTTCCAAAGTTGCACAACCCTCTGACAGAAAAAATTTCTCCTCATCTCTGTCCTAAAAGGACGACCCCTAATTTTAAAACAGTGACCCCTAGTTCTGGACTCACCCACAAGAGGAAACATCCTCTCAACATCCACTCCATCAAGACCGTTCAGGATCTTATAAACTTCAATCAAGTCTCACATCACTCTTCTCAACTCCTGTAAAAACAAGCCCAGTCTGTCCAACCTTTCCTCATAAGACAACCCGTTCATACCAGTTCTTAATCTAGTAAACCTTCTCTGAACCGCCTCCAATGCATTTACATCCTTTCTTAAATAAGGAGACAAAAACTGCACACAATATTCGAGATGTGGTCTCAATAATGCCCTGTATAACTGAAGCATAACATCCTTACTTTTATTTCCAATTCCTCTCGTAATAAAGGATAGCATTCCATTAGCTTTCTTTATTACTTGCTGTACCTGCACACTAACTTTTTGTGACTCATTCACTAGAACACCTAGATCCCTCTGCATCTTGGAATTCTGCAGTCATTCTCCATTTAAGTAATATTCTGCTTTTTTATTCTTCCTCCCAAAGTGAACAATTTCCCACTTTCCCACATTATACTCCATCTGCCAGATTTTTGCCCACTCACTCAACCTACCTATATCGGTCTGAAATCTCCTTATATCCTTATGACACAGCCAGAAGTCACAGCAGGACACAAACAAACATACGACAGGCACAGCAACAGGGGAACAGCAATAAGGAATGCACCAGAGACCTGCGTAAATGTAAGCCAATACACAAAATCCACAGCAAAACAGATTCGAGACAGGACTCAGAGTAAAGTAATTCTCAGCCAGAAGCCAAGCAGGCATTTTACATTGTGAATCTGACACATCATGTGCACAAAAAAAGTTGGCAAACACACACTCAGAGTTAAGATTCACACCGAGATAGTGCAAATATCCTACCTGTCTGAATCCTGAAGGATATGTACTGGAGTCTTTGGAAATCAATGATAAAACCAACAAATGCAAGGTTATCTGCATAAAATAGGTCACCCATCCCTTGCAGTGGCACTCTGACAATACAATGCAGCTATGGCAAGTTGGCATGGAAACCGCAAATATTTTGCCTGGTAGACATGAGCGGACCAGCAGTGGCAGGACTACCAGCGTGTAAGGACCTCAACATCATAACTATCCATGAGGTCATCAAAGTACCCATTACAGCAGAAGAGACCAAGGATACCCGCATTGAGTCAGTCCGCGACCTACAACAAATGTACCCAGACAGGTTCAAAGGAGATTTCAAAGGTGATGCCACACTGCACCTCAAAGAGGATGCAATTCCATCAATCGACCCTCCCAGAAAGTGCAGTGTGCACACACAAGAAAAGTTTAAGCGCGAGTTAGATGGCACGGAATGCAATGGCATCATCCGTTATGTGCAACATCACACAGACTGGTGCAATTCAATTACGTGCGTACCGAAGAAGGATGGAGCAATCATGGTATGTCTAGATCTGAGGTGTCTAAACCTCTCCCTAAAGAGATGCCCCAACAAGATTCTGATATTAGAGGAATTGAATCTCAAGGCGTCAAATTCTTCTCCAAGTTGGATGCTAAACATGGATATTGATTGGTACGCCTCGTTAAGGAATCTCAAGAAGTCACCATCATTTGGAAGACACTGCTTCCAGAGACTACCCCTCGGCTTATCTGTCAGTCAATATCTGTTTCAGCAACATATGGACAGAATTATAGAAAACATGCCTGGATGTATATGCATTGCTGATGATATTGCAATAATGGGCAAAACCAAAGAAGAGCATGATCGAAACCTTCATTCATTGATGGCAGTAGTTCGTCATGAAGGACTCGTTTTTAACAGCAAGAAGTGCCAGGTGAATGCAAGTCAGATCAATTTCTTTAGCTCCAGCTATTCCAAGAGTGGAATCCATCCTGATCCAAGCAAGGTCGAAGATGTTAGGCACATGCGCACTCCACAAAGCAAGGAAGCTCTCCAGAGATGTCTTGGATTTTTCAACGTTTTGGCACCATACATTCTAAATTTCTCCGACAAAGCATCATCACTGAGCGAGCTCTTAAAGACGTACCATACATATGTCAGGAGGACCATCAGCATATGCTTGAGTCTCTCAAACAAGCATTGTCAGCAGAAACCTGTTCCCTGCAGTACTATGATCCAAGGAAGAAGACAATCCTGGAAGTCGACGCCTCACAGAAAGGGCTGGGAGCATGCATCTTATCATGCAGGATGGCAGTTGGGTCCAAATGTTTATCCTCAGTACAATCCAATTACTCAAACATAGAGCGTGAAACACTTGCTCTGATGTTTGGGATCACAAGGTTCCACACCTGCCTGTTCAGTAAGCAGTTCACTGTGGAAACCGACCACAAACCACTGGAGATGATCTGGCGCAAACCATTGACAAGCCCACCACCTCGACTCGACTACAGTGCCTCTGAGTGAAAGTACAGGGGTACGTATTCACGTCTGCTACAGACCGGGTACCATAATGCTCACCTCGGATACGCTGAGCAAATTGTCAAACCCGATCAAAATGAAGAAGTTCCACTGGATCGACAAGTCGACAGCATGGACATCAAGGTGAAAGATGTGCTCAAAATCGAATTATTGGATTTTGGTCAGCACATATGTGACCAACTACAATCAGAAACAGCCAATGACCCACAACCGAAGGCACTGTGGAGAGTCATCATTGAAGGCTGGCCTGATATGGTAAAAGAGATGCCAGAAACCCTCAGGTGCTTTTGACCTTATAGAGATAAACTCAGTATCTCAAGAGGCATCACCTTCAAGGGGGAAAAAAGTGATTATGCCCAAAGCTCGTCGACAGGACATCTTGTCACAACCTCACCAAGACTATATGGGCATAGAGCGAACAAGACGACTGGCACGAGACACTGTTTATTGGCCAGGGACCAACAGTGACATAGAAAGGTTAGTGAGGATGTGCGAAGCATGCCAGAGCCACCAGCTATAACAAAGCAAAGAACCTCTACACCCTCATGAGGTCCTCCAGCCTGACCAAGCAAACCTGGACGGAGATTGCAGAGGAGGTTAGTAGCCGTGGGGTCACCCGACAAAACTGGGTCCAGTGTAGGAAGAGGGTCAATGACGTCCTGCGTTCAGAAATGTAAGTGGCACGTTCTAAAAGTGCTTGATCTAATCTGGTTGTCACTACACAGTATGCCACATGGGTATCACTGCCATTTCAAAGACGGGGAGGTCATAGCAGATTGATGGCAGATGACTGGCTGCATAAATGAAGCAAGTCTCCCTTGTTAGTACCTCAGAGCAAGATAGACCCATGACAGGTTGTGTCTGTATGCCAGACAAAGCATCTCCCAGGTGTTGATGAAACGCCCATGTAGAACTGTGATGTTGACATTTGCAGTGTTCAGTATATGCATCCTTGCTCTTTAAGGCGAAGAGGGCCTATGTGGTTAGCACCGCAGCCTCACAGCTCCAGCGACCCGGGTTCAGTTCTGGGTACTGCCTGTGCAGAGTTTGCAAGTTCTCCCTGTGACTGCGAGGGTTTCGCCAGGTGCTCCGGTTTCCTCCCACAGCCAAAGACTTGCAGGTTGATAGGTAAATTGCCCCTAGTGTAGGTAGGTGGTAGGAGAATGGTGGGGATGTGGTACGGAATATGGGATTAATGTAGGATTAGCATAAATGGGTGTTTGTTGGTCAGCACAGATTCGGTGGGCCGAAGGACCTGTTTCAGTGCTGTATCTCTAAATAAGATAAATAAAACAGGAGGGAGACGGCCAGGACCAATGGCGGAGTGCCCGACCTGCATCCTTTAAGTCAAGCTGAAGAGGAAGCTCTGGAACTAGCCCACAGTCAAAGAGGATATGCCATCTCAGACATGGAGCTCGGGGTCCCAGCACAAGGGGATGATTATTGCCGATCAGAGAAAAATGCAATAGTCATGGTGAATTAGCTCTGGCATGCTGTCCTTAATGGGATAGGTGCAGCCCAACCCACACATATGTTACTTTCATTGTATCTTGCAGGTCGCTGTTCGCAGGAGACCACAGACCCCGATAGACTGACGACAACCTTTGAGGACAAGGAGCACTCAGAAGATCCATGACTCACCTGCACCTTCCATCAACGCAGATATTTTCACCTCCGCGGGAATCCGCTCAGCTTTACAATCAGGGTCACAATCTGGTGAGAGCACAACACACACGCCTGAGCAGCTGGCTGAGGCTGAGACAGCTGGGACCTCTGACAGTTGGAGAACTGTGGGTGGCCAGGCCCAAGCTGAGCCTCAGGCTGATGATAAGCCTCTGGTTTCGGCAGGACAGGACATGCTGGAGTTGCAGGGAGAGGTAAGCCAACATCTGGCGGAGACGCCAGAGGCCACACGTAGCCTTGAGTGGATGGTGGGGGAGTCCATCCATGCCATGACTGCCGCCATGTCCCAGGCATATGAGTGCATGGCTTCATCCATCAAGAGGTTGGCGACCCTCTTGGACAACCATATTCCACAGATGCGCAATGACCTTCAAACTCTTGCCTTAGCCATGAGCTCTACTCGATAGTGTCATGGCGAGAGAAGGACCAGGAGGCCAGAGAATGTTCCAGCTCCTAGTCCTTCTCCAGTGAGCAGGGAGGTTCCAAGAGACCTTGAGAGGGAGCAGGAGAGGATGTGCTCCACATCTTGCATCTCCCCTCAGGGGAATTTGAGTGTAAGCACTGGCTCCTCATCCCTTTAAACAGTGAGCCAAGCTCCAGCAGCAGTGATGCCTGAGTGCACTCCTGCACCAGTGCAGGAATCCTTCAGGCAGCTGGGGCCCTCCAGTCCTCAGGCACCAGGAGGATGCCCGCCGAAGTCATCCCAAACCAAGGGGCATCATGATCAGCAGGTCGCAGGGAATGTACCACACAGGAGCACATGCAAACATATAAAAAAGACACCTTGACATACATGGGTATTCATGGATGAAATATATATCTCATGTTTAATTGGTGCAAATCCTCAGCCTTAATTGATGGATAACTGCATTCCACCATGGCCTAATTGTGACTCCTGCAATCCCTTCAAATGCCTTACTACATTGGCAAAGTGACCACTGACATCATTCACATGCATGATTGTTACATTACTTGAATGATGTCACATGGGCACTGAATAAATTAGATGTTGCCATTCATACTGGAGGGCAAGATAGTACAGAGGCAGAAATGTTGATACTACATGCATGAAGGTGAGCTTTTGTCAGAAGCATATTAACTGCAAGTCATGGATTTTGGAAACACTCCATTATAAGGCTCTGACTTGCCTCCCTTGCATGCTGCTCAAGATGTCTGCCCTCCATCAGTTTGCTAGGATCTTCCATGGCTGCTTGGCCTTGTCTGCCCTCTGTGTCCTCTTCTTCAGAGGATGTCTCATACTCCTACATGCCTTCCACTTGTAAGACCTCCTCCCTCTGTACTGCTGTGTTATGTAGAACACAGCAGACTACAATGATGCACCCAACCCTGTCTGGTGCATACTGAAGGGCTCCACCAGATCTACTGAGGCAGCGGAACCGCATCTTCAGCATACCAATGGCCTGCTCGATGGTCGCTCTGTTGGAGCCGTGGCAGGCATTGTAATGCTCTTCCGCATCATTGGTGGTGTTCCTTACAGGCGTCAGAAGCCACATCATCAAGGGGTATCCCTTATCCCGAGAATCCACCCTTGAAGGCAAGTGGGGGAGTGAAAATATGTGGCACCTGGCACTGCCGAATCATGAATGAGTCTTGGCACTTTCCCAGGAAGTGCGCACACACTTGTAGGAAGCACGTTCTGTGGCCGCATACAAGTTGCAAATTAATGGAATGAAAACTCTTCCTATTGTTGAAGAGGGCTGGTTGGTCCATGGGGGCCTTGATGGCCCCATGCGTGCAGTCGATCACACCTTGCACACCGCCCCAAATCCAATGGCACTTTTGACCTGACTCTCAGGGTCTGTCCTAAAGTGCACATAGCTGCCAGCCCTCTAGAACAGAGCATTGGTCACCTCCTTGATGCGGCAGTGCGCTGCAGGTTGAGAGTCCCCACACATGTCCCCGGTAGATCCCTGGAATGATCCAGAGGCAGTTACAGTAATTTTCAAGGCCACAGGCATAGGGTGACAACCAAAACCCATTGGTCGCAAATCATCATTGAGCGGTGTGCAGATCTCTGTGACTTCCTCTCTGAATTTCTCTCGCAGTTCCACTGAGACACCTGCAGGTATGTCAGGTGAGGTGCGTTCCATATACTCGCTGCTGTTTCTGTGATCTTCGTTGCATTCTCGGCTGCTACTGCTCATGTCTGGGAGGCTCCTCTTGCGCCGCAGCTGCCTCTTGAGCCCGCCTCTGGTGGATTCACCTCAGCATAGCACGGGGATCCAAGAAAACAGGGTGAATCCTAACCATCTCTATCCTCCTTGGACCTTCGGCTTCCTTCAAAGGTTAAGTTTACCTATCTGGGCAAAGAGATGTTTGAAATTTGGTTACAGGAAGCCTACATTAGCTCCATTGTATGGATTGATGTTGGACCTGCAACATTTCCAAAAGTGCGAGCCAACATGAGCAAACCAACAACATTTCAGTGCCCTGCACTGGCCTTCCAAAAGAAAACCAACTCTACACTTGCCGAGTTCTTCCAACCACCCCCACTTCACAGACACACCAGAAGCACAGTTCTCCCAACACCCCCTTGCAGACAATGCAGTTGCTGAGTTCACCCAACACTCCCCTCACAGACAATGCAATTGCCAAGTTTGCCCAACCAACCACTTCCCCTAGATAACAGCAGTAAAGTAAATTACCCTTCCGAGTCACCAATGACTCTTGCCTTGGTGCCGCCAGCTTTTTAAAGATGCGAAACAGAAGGCGTGAGTGCAGCACACCCATCACAAGATTGCAAATGCCGAGTAAGATCGCTATTAATTACATTCAGATGTATGCTAAGGAGTGTTTAACATATGTAAATGCCAATGCCATTGCGGCAGTGCAGAAGTGCCGCCACAGCACTTCACTGCCTCCGACAGAATTGGAACGCAGTATTATGGTGAGTTCCATGGCAGACAACACCACACTGATTCTCTGCCCCCCGCCCCCAACTAAAAACCCACCTTCCAGAGGAGCATAAAATTCAGCCCAGTGAGTTTCTTTGCTTGTGCAATTGGGTCATCATCAGCATGCTTATGACTCTAATGGTGTAAGTTTTCTTCTCAAGGCTGAGGGATATTTCTAACAGACTTTATGTGGGGAGTACCTTGCGTTGAATATATTTCTCATTCCTTTTCCTTTTATTTTTTCGAGGAAGGACAATTTAAAACTACCATTATACTGGTGTTTGTTTAAACTTATTTTTAGGACACTCACAAAAACTAGCTCTGGGACTCCTTCACTGGGATAAAGGAGCAGGATTCAGAAACCAGTTCACAGATACCAGTCTTCCAGAATCTGAGCCATATATGCACACATTATAATGCGGTTTACAGTACTTTTATGTATTCGCTCCTTGTATTGTTTTATGCTGTGGTTACACTGCCTCCTATATCCTACACAGCAACACCACTTAAAAGAAACATGTCTTCTCAGCCTTAGTAGACCAGACAAGATCACCCTGGTGTTGTTGTTGACTGCTCGAGGCCTGCGTTTCAGGAATGGGCAGCACTAACACAGTACTAGAACAAAACAAAACCACTTAGTATAGAGCATTCGCAGGAAGATCCCTCTCAAATGCAACTTCCATCACTGCATTTTTTAATTTACTTTTTTCTGTCACTTTTGAAAGTGGGGGCCCCCAGTGCTATCAGATTATGAGGGTTGCGTTTTTTTTTATTAAAGTGTGCCTCTGGAAGTGAAACTACAACTTAGCTCCTATTTGGGACACACCATTAATATGAAACCACTATTATATTTCCTCACAATACTCACGCCCTTTTTCCCAGGTTATACAGCTGCCCACCCAGGGCAGTGCAGGGAGGCAGGCTTTTACCCCCTGCAGTGATGTCCATTAATTCACAATGCTGTATTATCTTAGTGATCTCAAACATTTCCTCAAAACTCCTTTATGAATATTCACAAACTTCAGCAATTTAAAGGCATTCTTGTTCTTCAAAGAGCACGCATTTCCAAGCTATTATTTAAGGTCCACTGAGTGCAGACCACTTTGAATGAAAGCAGTTTTATATGTTTGTTCACAGTGGTCTGGAATGTGCCCTACTGTGGGGCAGATTGCAAAATATAACTCAGCTAAAGTGGTCAATTGCTTAAAAGTTCAGATTGCAACTTTCCCTTTCCATCTGCGGATTTTCCCATGTAACACAAAGGTAAGTAGTAGAAGAGAAATGCAAAAGCTGCATTGCTGATAGTGAACTGAGTGCTTCTTTCTGCTTGATACTTTACACAAAGGAAGATGGTTTTGTTTGTCAGAGGCCAATCAGCATTAATTTACAGGGCTATGGGGAAAGAGCAGGCTAGTGGGACTAATTAGATGGCTTTACCAAAGAGCTGGAACAGCCATCATGGGCTGAATGGCCTACTTCTGTGCTGCGTCATTCTACGGTTCTATGATAAAGACACTGCTGAAGAATTTCCCTAGGGTAATAACGCTTGGGACCAACTATCTTGAATGAAGTTCCCTCCGTCAGGAGTAGGGAGAATTTACAACATTCACAATTCCTCTGATAATGCAGCAGCCATGCTCACCATCAGCTGAACGTAGACAATATCAGACACGAGTTGACAAGTGGTAGTAACTACTTAACTACCAGGCAATAACCATCTCTAACATAAAGGGGAGTTTGGTCAAATTAGGTGAGTTTTAAGGAGGGTACTGAAGGAAGAGATGGAGGTGGAGAGTTGGAGAAGAGTTTTGGAGAATTGGAACTAGATGGCTGAAGGCACTGCTGCCAATGTTGGGGCAAAGGGAGAAAAAGACACTGGAATAAGAGCAATGGAATGTTCAGAGAAGGGGTTGTCAACTGGAGGAGGTTACTGGGGAAAGTCATGGAGGGACTCAATTATAAAAAAACGAATTTTAAATTTGAGGCACCTGGGGACCAATAGTCGTGATAGGTCACCAAAGATGGTAGGGTGATGATGAGCAGAACTTGGTGCAGGATATTATGCAGGCAGCAGGATTTTTGGGTGAGCAGAAGTTTATGGAGGATGGGTTTGGGAGACTTACAGCAAGAGCAATGCGCTAATCAAGGCTTGAGATGAAAAACGCATGCATAAGGGTCCGAGTGGTAGATGCTTTTTTTTCATTCATTCATGGGATATGAGTGTCACTGGCAAGTCTAGCATTTATTCCACATCCCTAATTGCCCTTGGTGGTGGTGTTTATTGCATTCTTGAGCCACTGCAATCCATGTGGTGTAGATGCACCATAGTGCTATCAGGTGGGGAGTTCCAGGATATTGACACATCAACAATGAAGGAATGGAGATATATTTCCGAGTCAGAATGATGTGTAACTTGGAGGGAAAATTGCAGGCGGTGGTCTTCCAGCTTCTGCTTGTTCTTCTTCACGGTAGAGGTCATGAGTTTGGAAGGTGCTATCAAAGCAACCTTAAGCAGCAGAAGCATTGCTTGAATATCCCGATGGCCTGCTCAATGATGTTTCATGTGGCAGCATGGCTCTAATTATATGCATGCTGCCCTTGTGTGGTTAGGTTGCACAGTGAAGTCATGTGCCAGGTGGTTAGTGGATAGCTATGTTGCCCAGCAGCCACCCTCTGGCTTGATGTGGAGGCTCAAATACTGAAGGAGTAACAGGCTGGTGCAGAACAAGGGCATCATGACTGCAGCCAGGATACTGAGCATTCACCTGCACAAAGAGCAGAGCATGGTCGCATACCATCTTCACATTCAGGAAGTGAAACCCTTTGTGGTCAAGATACATCTCTGCATTCAGATGCAGTGCCTGGAAAGCCACGTGTGTGCATTTAATGGCACCATGCAACACAGGGAAGCCTGATATCCTGGAAAAGCCCAGTGCTTGCTCCACCTGCTTTTCTCTGGTGTTACGATCACGTGAGAAAGAGGTCTAGGGGTCCCTTTCAACCTTCACCTGGTCTTACTGTAACAGGGTTTTATTTTTAAACGCACTGGGCTGAATTTTCTGAGTGCGTCGCAGTTTGCGGTGGCACACTAAGAATGGTGCGCATCCTGTGCAGATGCACCGTACCTGAGCCCCCGCAATATTATGTGCGGGGGCTCATTTAAATAGAGGGGGTGGAGCTGCCGCCCCCGATGACGTAGAGGGGGCAGCCTCCGCATCCTTGGCAACGATGCCACAGTGCAGGCGCCGGTGCCATTTTTAAAGGGCTTTAAGCCCTTCCACATATGTATAAGTTTTAAAGGGACACTGTAAAGGATTCTAATGACATATAAAAATATGTGATGGAGGTCATTCCCCACCACCCCCAATGGTAATTTCCGGCGAATACCCGAACTTTCCCCCCCAGTCTCCAATCTTATGTCCTTTAACCCCTTCCCAACATCCCACATCCAATAAAAATTGATTTCCCTGCTCCTCCACCCCTCCCACCCTGAAAATTTTATTCCTCTCCCCTCCCCACCAGGTTCTCGCCTGGAACTCCGTATGGGGTTCCGAAGGCATGCGGAGCACAAACGGCGGTCGTAGTATTGGAGTGGGACGGTCACCGCCTGTAGGTAAGTTTATTTAAATAATTTAAATCTACATATGCTGATGAAGGGCCCGCTGCCAGGTGGTGGGGGGGGGGGTGGCAGTGGGCCGCACCGAAGTCTCGCCAGCGGGAATATGCGGCAGGTCCTTCTCAATGTTGCAGGTCAAGGTGGGCCTCTCCACGCAGCACTGTACCGGCCCCCGGGCCACGTCCCGTGGCGTCAAGGCACCGATAAAATTCAGCCCATTGTGTTTTTAGCTCCCCCTTGGTGAATCCCTGTTCACTGCTTTCCAATTATAAGGCAAAGAAACCAGCACAAACAGGTTTTCTTAGGCTTTAAAGAGGAAAAGTGAAATTTTATTAAACTTAAACTCTAATTTGGTTAACGCCTATGGATACACGACGCGCCCACGCTAGCATGCATACACAATATACACATGCAGATAGGGACAGAAAAGAGCAGAAGAAATAAAGTGCAAAAGTTTGAGGCAATATCTGAAAAGTTTTTGTTACGGGTCTTCGAGCTCATTGTAGAGTCCTTGCTTGTAGGTAGATCTGTTGGGGTCCAGTATTCTTCTTAAACCTTGTTCACTGTAACAGACTTTTCTCTATTGGGGTTCATATGTCTTCAGTGGGTTTTGGAGTTCTGTGAGAAACAGATAGGAGCAGACAGGAAAGGCTGTGGCGAGCCAGCCAGTCTGTCCAATTCTGGAGCAAACAGCGTTCTGCCAGTTCAAACATTGTCTCTATAATTTAAAACTCGCCAAGTGGCCAGCAGAGTCGTCACATGACTGACTGGTATAACCACTTCTGGCTTTGTGGATTGTCTTGACCTTTCAAGCACTGTCTGTTAATATGCAAATGCCTTTTCTTCCAGCCAAGGTCTGGCAGTCCTTGTAACAGGCTTTCTCTTCTTCCCAGCGACAATTTGAAATTTAATGTCCATGTGGCAAAATTAATATACCTTATTCTTGGCAGGTGGGGGCCTGCATGACTCCTCCACACCCAGGGGAATGCAATGCGATTTGAGAAAAGGCACATTTCATTAAAAGGATAAAGAGAAAAATATATAAGATACAGGAAAAAACCATGCATTTCTCATTCACTTCCATTCATTCATAAATCCTAAAGCTTATAAAAATTGCCGGTCTTCTCTTGGTGCCAGTGCTGGTTTAATTGCCCCCTTTTTGGCATCCCAATACACATTTTTTTTGTGGGAAATTTCTCTTCTGTTTGCCTATTTCCAGGGTTGCCTAGGGTCTCTGTTCCCGCTGAGGTAATTTTTTTTTAAAGTGTCAGTAGTGGGCGGGTCTCTCCTGAGCACTCTTCCAGTGTGTTGCTGAGTCATGCAAAGGCTTTTGACTTCAGGAGATGGGTGGTTCCCTTCTTCTCTGACTTTGGGGGAGGATTCTTTGTTAATCTTCCCTTTTTTCTCTGGGACACTCCTGCCTGCAGGTATGGGTGCAGATTCTTACTGCACTTCCCCTGTGGCACTTCGATTAGGTGAGGCATCACCCTCAAGGTTTCTCTGCCCCGTAGAGGTCTTTCTATGTCTCTGTAAATGCTGTTAGCAACCCTGGAGGGATGCTTCTGGAGTCCACATTTACGTAGGAGGATGTGGGGTCGAACCTTCCACATTTTTCAGGGTTGGCTGGCCAGACAGTAGGGGTTTCCATCTGGGATTCCTTGGAAACTTCCTTTAACCTGCCCTCTTAGTCACTTTTTCCCTTTCCCTTTCCCCTAACCTTTTGCCAGCCGTGTGCGTGCCTGTCCCCTTTTGTTTTCGGCGGGGGTCCCTTACAGTTCATCAGTCCTCTGCTTGAAGGTCCTCCTAACACCGGTACAGGACTTAGGGGTGCAGGTTTCACTGTAGGTTGGAGGGGAAAGGTTTAGAGGGGATGTGTGAGGCAAGTTTTTTTACTCAGAGTGTGGTGAGTGCCTGAAACTTGCTGCCAGGGGAGGTGGTGGAAGCAGGTACGATAGCGACGTTTAAGAGGCATCTTGACAAATACATGAATAAGATGGGAATAGAGGGATACATACCCCTGAAGTGCAGAAGGTTTTAGTTTAGACAGGCATCATGATCGGCGCAAGCTTGGAGGGCCGAATGGCCTGTTCCTGTGCTTTGTTCTTATGTGGCAACTCTTGCAGTACTCCACCACATCTTTGTGGAGCTTTGTGGAGCAACAGTCAAACTGCTGTCGTATGCCGGCTTTGGTCCTTCATATACTGGCATGTACAGTCACTGTAGTCTCACGGGCCCTTCTTAATATTTCTCTCCGGTTCCTCTGCAGCACCACGAACTGGTGAACTATTGTCTGTTCCTTGCTCTCAGGTCTGTGAGGAGAACTCCATTTCCTCATCAGTACCTCATTCTTTAAATAGTAGCGATCAGGGATTTCCTCTGTTTCACTTTCCGACTGGCCAGCCTGTGCTAACTCTCGCAATACTGGGTCGCTCGCTGAGCCTCAGCTAGGGAAAATCTATTTAATTCATTCCCTGGGTCTCCTAACATTCCAAAGAAAGTCTCGGACAGGCAGACCTCATGGTCACCTGCATGCAGTGCCAATGCAGTCTCCTCTGGGGGAGCTGGTTTGATCATGGCCTGATCCACCCCACATTCAGGGAAACTGCAGGGGTCCGTCTCCCGCCATTTCCCTGTCACTCTGACCTCCTGCGGTCTTTCTTTCACTACTCGGGGGGCTAACACCTTCACCCCCACCAGATCATTAACTAGGAACAGGTCAACCCCGTTCACAGGCAAACTAGGGACAATCCCTATGGTCACCAGTCCCGAAACTAGGTCGCATTCCAGGTGCACCCAGTGTACAGGTACAGGCATACACTGCCCTCCAATACCATTCACCATCATTTTGGTGTTCACTGCACTCTCTGGAGGAAAGGTCAGGCCATTTCCCAGTAAAAGGGATCTAGTGGCCTGTGTCCCTGAGAATCACTCGGGGCTTGCTTGCCCCACTCGAGGGGTATGGGGTTACTCTCCCTTCAGACACAAAACCATGATAACCTTCAGGAATCCTATTAAATTTTCCTGCACTTGCAGCTGTAAGCTTCCTGGGTCTCACTCTTATTGCAGTTAAAGCCACAGCTTGTTCTGCTGTGCTTTCCCTCAGGGTCCCTGCTTCACTGAGCGGGTGTGCCCTGATTAACCCCACCCGTTTTCCCTTTAGTTTCCAGCAGTCAGCTTGTAAATGCCCTGCTTTATTACAATGGAATCACAGAGGTCTCCGGGTCTCACGCTCACAGCACCTTCCTTTTTGGCTGGAGGAGGGCCACCTGTGTCTCCTGCTTCCCTTTCTCTCCAAGGACTGCCTGGGCTCCTATCCTCTTCCCACCCTTTGTCCTTTTTGGAGTTGTGGTGGTGATTAGGAAAGGTTCTCCCCTGTGAAACTGACTTATAAATTAAAGTAAACTCATCGGCCAGAACGGCCGCTTGCCGGGCTCCCTGGACCCGCTGCTCCTCTACATGGGTCTTTATGGAGAGTGACAGAGAGTTGTTAAATTCCTCTAACAGAATTACTTCCCTGAGATTCTCATAGCTGAGCTGTACTTGAAGAGCACTCAGACACTGGTCAAAAGCCAGCTGCTTACTTCTTTCAAACTCCACATAAGTTTGATTAGCTTGCTTCTTGAGGGTTCTAAACATGTGGTGATAGGCTTCGGATACTAATTCATATGCCCCGAGGATAGGATTCTTGGTCAGTTCATAATTTAATGAACTCTCATCTGGCAACACGGTATAAACCTCATGGGCTTTTCCAGTCAGCTTGCTTTGCAGTAAAAGAGACCAGGTTCAGCTGGCCATTTTAGTTGCCTTGCCTGTTTCTCAAAGGGCACAAAAATACCTCCACATCTTCCTCATTGAATTTTGGGATTAGATAAGCTAGTTTTAACAGTTCTGTACCCCGCCCTGAATTCTGATCCTCCATACTGGCTATGCTTTCACTGGGATTACTCTGTCGCCCCCTAGTTAACTCAAGCTGCCTTAGCTCTCTTTCTTCACATTCTTTCTGGAATATTCTTTCCATCTCTCATTCCTTCTCCTGTCTTTCTTTCTCTCTCTCTTTCTCCTCTTTCTTTTTCTTCACATTCCATCTGGAAGGCTCATTCTTTCTCCCTCTCCTCTAATTCAAGTTTAATTTGTTCCAATTGTATCTTTGCTAATAATATCCTGTCTGCGTCTGCTTCTTCAGATTCAAGGAAAAAATGGTTGGCACTAGTCTCAGGAGTGCAGATTTCCCAGCCTTGCCACGTACAGTGATCCCATACTGCTCAGCCATTTTCCTCAACTCCTCCATAGACAGTGCTTTTAATTTATCCCAAGTTACTTCACCCTGGCTTGGAGAGCTGCTTGCTACAGTTGCAGACACATTAGTATTCAAGCACACACAACCATAAGAAAACCTGTGTTGAAAACTTGCCCTCTTTTTGATGCGAAGCCAAATTGTTACCAATTTCCAATTTTGCTCGTTTGTCTGTGTGTCAATTCTGGACACTAGCACCTGAATTTCTGTTATGACCAGGTGAGAAAGGTGTCTAGGGGTCCCTTTCACCCTTCATCTGGTCTTACTGTAACACGGTTTTATTTTTAAACACATTGTTTTTAGCTCCCCCTTGGTGAATCCTTGTTTACCACTTTCCAATTATAAGGCAAATAAACCAGCACAAACAGGCTTTCTTAGGTTTAAAGAAAAGTGAAATTTTTTAAAACTTAAACTCTAATTTGGTTAATGCCTACGGATACACGACGTGCCCACGCTAGCATGCATATGCGATACACACATGCAGATAGGGACAGAAAGCAGCAGAAGAAATAAAGTGGAAAAGTTTGAGGCAATATCTGAAGAGTTTTTGTTACGGGTCTTCGAGCTCACTGTAGAGTTCTTGCTTGTAGGTAGATCTGTTGGGGCCCAGTATTCTTCTTAAACCTTATTCATTGTAGGAGACTTTTCTCTCATGGGGTTCATATATCTTCAGTGGGTTTTGGAGTTCTGTGAGAAAGAGATGGGAGCAGACAGGAAAGACTGTGGCGAGCCAGCCAGGAGAGGGCTGTTCAATCCTGGAGCAAACAGCTTTCTGCCAGTTCAAACACTGTCTCTATAATTTAAAACTCCAAGTTGACCAGCAGGGTTGTCACGCGACCGACTGGTATAACGCTTCTGGCTTTGTGGATAGTCTTGACCTTTCAAGCACTGTCTGTTATTAAGAAAATACCTCTTTTTCCAGCCAAAGTCTGGCAGACCTTGTAACAGGCCTTCTCTTCTTCCCAGCAACAATTTGAAATCTAATTTCCATGTGGCGAAATTAATATACCTCATTCTTGGCAGGTGGGGACCTGCATGACACTGGTCAGAGAGAAAGCAACGTACTCCCCCAGTCATCTCCCTTAGGCAGCAGTGGACAGCAAACTGGGAGAGATTAGATATGTCGCCTGATCCAGCCTGGAAGGATCCCAGCGTGAATAAATTCATGGCCATGAACACCTTCACAGCCACTGGCAGCGCCACCCTCACCCTGCTGAGGTTGCGAGTCTGCCTGCAACAGGTGGCAGATTTCAGTAAGCACCTCCTTCATAAAGTAGAGATTGTTTCACATGCACTCTGGTTTGGGTTTAGCTAAGAAAAATGCTCCTTGAATAGATTAGGTGGATAAGGCCGCCTGCTGAGAGTCCTTCTTCCCATCCTCCTCTCCCTCTGTGAGAAGCTTGTCCTTTTTTGTGTTGTCTCTGCCCAATCTGCATTTCATGCTACATGCCAAGTGGGATGGTAACTAAAGCATCTGAACAGAGCCCTTGAAGTCATAACCAAGGCCTTCACCACATGCAACCCAACTCCCTGTCAATTTCACCAAATTTACATAGCTGTAGAAAATTCACATCACCTCTACAAACTCAGGCAGAGCCAGTAGAAATCAATCAGCAACTAACCTGAAAGTAGTTGATGATCCCTCTAAATAGAGCTTGTTGGGGGTTCTTCCTGTTGCTGAACACATGTTCAGCTGTGCGTGTTTAAGAGACCGTGTTAGCTAGATCATTGAGGTTAAAAGTTGCAGGGCTGGCGTAAAATCAGTGTTGCATACTGACTGACATCACGATTTAATACTTTGCATACTGATGATGCACACTGCTATTGCCCACACTTAAGGCCTCAAAAAAAACTGCATCCATGTGGGCCATGCTGGAAAAGTGAACATGCCGCATGGACTTCATTTTTGGTATCAAACGACACCTATAGGACCAAGCCTATGGGTCCCCCAATCAGCTGAATTTTGCAGCCAGTGATTCACCTGCTGCCATATTTCCTACACATTGTGGCACATAAGGAGGGTTCTCCTCAGCTGAAACATGGTCAGCATCCCCTGCTGCACCTCTTCAAATAGAACAACCAAGATGACTTTCTTAAAGGGTAGTTATGCCCACATTCCTTTGTTGACCTTTTATTGTATCCTTGGAAAATTGCTGTAACCAAAAAATGGTCAGTTTACAATTGGAGCAACAGCCTTTTTGAAGTTGCTCCTTTCTGGACATCCCAATTCATTGTCAGAGAGAGGTTTACAGATTACAGAAGGAGGCTGATGGGCATACATAACCATAATGCTCAATGCACTACAAAGCCTGCCAGAAAGCTTGCAGTCAATTTCAAAGAGCATGGAGGAATCCAGCACCAACTTGGCATAGAGCTTTGCGCAAAGCTTGGAGCCCAACATGGAATGGGTGGTCAACTCCATCGCACACCTGTGGAACCCACCATAATACAGCATCTAATGGCCCATGTCATAGCTTCCATTGCAGCAAATGTCTGAGAGCTGCAGTGAAAGCTCAGAATGCTACCATCATGGCTCTGGATACCACTGTTCAAAGAGGCTTCCAGGACATAGAGCAATCCATCAGTCTTTTCTCCAACAGATTAGTAGAATTGCTGAAGTGTCACTCTAGGAGTGGCAGTGGTTCCATGGAGCAATAACCTGCTGTTGTTCCTCAGGATGAAAACATTCCTGTTCCGACCCCTGCCAATCCACCGGTACTCTTGCTGTTGCCTATAAGTTAGCCAGCCCAGACTGCTGCAGCCCAAGCCAAAATATAGTTGAAATTGGGCTTTCTAAGCCCAGAGCTCCTCAAGGTCATCCTCCAAGGCCATCTGCAGTCTTTTCAAATGAAGGTCCACCACCCACTGGGGAAGCACATTGGAGGAACATTGGAGTAGGCAAAGGCGCAAGGGAGACTGGCACTAAGGGAATGCACAAGGGTGGTTAGATTATTTTTGTTTGAATTATGTAATGATTCAATTTATAAATTTGGATTGGAATGTGCATTTTTGTATGTGTGTTATTGGAAAGAGGGCAATATGATGGTTAGTGATAGATGAAAAGTAAGGAGCATGGGACAGTTGGTGAAGGAGGTGTGGTTGAAATTACACTTATCACTCATGAATTATTTGATCATGTCGAGCCTGTACAGCAAGTGGTTGCCTATGTTGTAGCTTCTCTTCCTGTTCCTCCACTTTCTGATGGACTTTCTCCTCCTGCTTCTGCTCCTCAGCTTTACACCAGATAGGTGATGGCAAAGGCTGTTCCCTTATAATAGCAAAGTTGTGCATCATGCAGAATACTACCATGAATCTTGATACCCACTCAGTTAAGTGCAGGGCTCCTCCAGAGCAGTCCAGGCAGCAGAAACCAAAGGTGTGCCCAATAATACTCCTTATTGCAGAAAGGCACGAGCTGTAAGCCTGCGCATGCGCATGGGTTTTGGAATGGAGTCATGACCTATGTCATGAGTGGATAAACATTTTCACTCAGTGGCCAGCCCTTGACTGGGTCAAATACCAGTGACAGAGGACTGACATAAAATGAAGGTATCATGACTGCTGCTAGATGCCAGGCATTAATCTGCATGATACTCTGTCTGTGTGGGAGTGGAACCCCTTTCAGTTCAGGAAAATGGCAGAGTTCACATGAGACGCACACAGGGCAATGTGCATGCAGGCAAAGGCACCCTGTACCATAGGGAAGCCTGCAATTCAAGCTCACTCCACCTGCTTGTCTCTGGCAAGAGGAAATTAGATGGATCTGCATCTCTGTATACAGACAGCCTCAGTGAACTCCCTTATGTAGCAGTGTACAGCAAACTGCAAATTTTGCTTACATCTCCAGCACCCAGGAAGGAGCCAGACAGACAAAAGTTAAGAGCAATGGTCACCTTGACAACCACAGGTAATATTGTCCTTGCCCTGATAGAGGTTGCAGTTATGAGTGCAGCAGTTGGCAGGTTTCACTCAGAACATCTTTTGTGAAGCAGAGGCATCTTAAGCATTGGTCGTTGCTGAAGTTATGGTTAGAAATTCTCGAACCTGCCTATGAAGACCCCAGTGGATGTGGCCTCCTGTTGAGTTTCGTTCTCTCCCTCCTCCTCCCTGTTAGAGCAGGACAAGCTGCTAGGTCAGGCCTTTCTTCATTCACCCAGTCATGCTCAATTCCAAGAGGAAAGCTTACCAGGCCAAATACGTCTAGAAGCAACTTGTTTCAGCACAGGCTTTTAAATGAACAGCACTAGCCAGACCATTCTCTACAGACTATTCAAACTTTAATCAAGTATAGGAGAGCTCCAAAAATGTGTACAATTGCACAGTTAGAAGAAATAATCCAGCAACTAACCTGTAAATCATTCATTATCCTTTAAATAACATTGGTGGGGGTGGGGGGGGGCCCTTAATGCCATTTAATGTTCAACTGTTCTAGGTTAAGACACAGCATATGCTGGAGTATGGCATTCAAGAAATGGCAGCTTTGGCATCAAATCAATATCACACAGATTATCACAATTTGCCTCCTCTGCATACTGCTGGTAGTCATTAGGTTTGTGTACGCAAAGTCCTTTACCAGGAAAGCATCCGGTGCACTTCTCGGCTGAAGCAGGGGTGCATCGCGGACACTGCTTTCAGGCAATAGAAGGCCACGTAGCGCCTATAAAACCACATAGCAGAGACTTGACTATTCCTATGTTCTCCTGGTCATCCTCACACTTTGCACCCTCCATAAACTTGAACTCATTCAAAAATCTGCTGTCTTTTTTCTATCTCGCACCAAGTCCCATTCATTCATTATTCCTGTGCTGACTGACCTACATTGGTTTCCAATCCAGCAACATCTTGATTTTAAAATTTTCAACCTTGCATTTAAATCCTTCCATGGCCTCGCCCCTCTCTCTCTCTAATTTCCTCCAGCCCGACAATCCTCTGAAATCACTGTGCTCCCCTAATTCTGACCTCTTGTGCATCCGCAATTTTTATTTCTCCACTGCCCAGCTGTGCTTTCAACTGCGTAGGCCCTAAGCTCTGGAATTCCCTCCATAAACCTTTCTGCATCTCGAGATCTCCTTCTCTCTCTTTAAGACATTCCTTACCATGTTTTTGGTAACCTGTTCTACTATCTGGTATCTGGTTTGGTATCAAATTTTGTTCAATAACACTACTGTAAAGCACCTTAGGATATTTTACTACATTAATGGCACTATAAAAATGCAAATTGTTATCAAACACAGCAGCCCATGCAATCATGAAACATGTACAATGAGCATATTCTAATTATATGCAATTGTTGAGTTGGGTGAGGTTGCTGACCACTTTATTAGCTCAAAAATCCCATTTTATTTGCAGATTGGATTTTGTTCACTATAAGAAAACTTTCATCTACTCAAGCAAAAGAAATCTTGGATAAGAAAGACCCTGCGTTCCTTTTTCCCCATTCCTTATCTCCCCAAAATGCTGCGGATCATGCATCATTTGAAATGTAGAGAGTGAGATCGATAGATGTTAGGTAAAGGTACCAAGGGATATGGATCAAAGGCAGATAAATATAGTTGAGGTACAGATCAGTCATGATCTAATAGAATGGTGGAACAGGCTTGAAGGGCTGAAATGCCTACCTTTGTTCTTATGTCTGATCCTGGCACCATTTCAACAGAGAGCGCTAATTGGAGCTGAGCATTCCCAAAATTGAACTTATCTCTTAATCATTTGATGAAATAACATTAACAGGAGGGTTTATTTTAGATTTATCTCTGGAACTATAAAGATGTCCTTTGTTTGATTTATTGTTTTTCATTTTACTGTAAAATGTATCCTACAAGTGATGACTGATCAAGGAGTAAATCTACAGCCTGCTGTCCCCTCCAATCCTTCCTTTGTGTACATGATCATTTATAATCCCTGGGATGGCAGGATTGTCTTATGAGGAGAGATTGCAGAAACTGGGGCTGTATTCGCTGGAGTTTTGAAGAATGAGAGATGATCTCATCGAAACTTACAAAATTCTTTCCGGGTGTGACTGGGTAGATGTGGATAGGATGTTTCCTCCGGTTGGTGAGTCTAGAACCATGGACACAGTCTTAGAATAAGGTGCAGGCCATCTAAGACTGAGATGAGGAAGAATTTCTTTACTCAGAGGGTGGTGAATCTGTTGAATTCTCTACCCCAGAGAGCTGTGGAAGCTCAATCATTGAGCATGTTCAAGACAGAAATTGATAGATTTCTGGATACTAATCACATCAAGGGATATGAGGATAGTGGGGAAAAATGGCATAGAAGTAGATCATCCATGATCTGTTTGAATGGCAGAGCAGGCTTGGCAGGCCAAATGGCCTACTCCTGCTCCTATTTCCTATGTTCCTATATACTGGCAGGTAACAAAAGTAACCTGATTGGTAGATTATACCCATGTTCTATTGTTATGGAAGTGGAATATTAGACAGGAATACACTGATCTGGATTGGGCATTGCCTTGTAAAAAGGGAAATCCAAATGTACTGTGTGCTAAAGATTTGCTGGAATCACACCAAAATCAGAGTACGTGATAAGAATGTTAAATTAACAATCCTTTACTAAAAACTGCTCAGCAGAGTAACTGCAGGGTTGATTTGAAAGGAGGCTTCAGTCTGGAAAGCAAACATGTCCTGTCACATAACTCCGTTTCAGCAACTTATGCAGGCATTGTTGTCCTGGACTTGGCACTGTCATACATCTAATCACTGTAGTACAAAGCAAACAGAAATTCGGGCACAAGGAAAGAAAATGCAGGCAAAAGATCAGACAGATCGGAGTTGCTAGGATTAGCCAGAGCTTTATTTTGCCTTCAGTAGGTTTTGCACCTATAACAGAAATAGTTATTGTTCTGAATCAACAAAATACCAGAAAATCAGATGGTTCAGAATGTGCACCAATAAAAGAACCTGCCTGATATCCCCTGTGAATGGAGGGAAAATTAGGTGGGTTCCTTTTACAGGCATGCTCTTCAACCTACCCAGTATTCCAATATACGCAGTACCCAGGTATTCAGCGCACCTTGCTGCAAGAGAATTTCCTCTACTGGTGCATGCTGAAAAATATTACCATTGTTTAGACTGAAGCATATAGGTACAGAGAAATAGCTCGAGGAAAAAAACAGGATTTTGTGGTTGTAATGACATTGAAACTGTCATTACTCTGTGAAACCGGCAACTTCTGACATTCACACATACGCAGTTAGATCCAGCAGTTGCTGTCACTGATTCCCTTCTCCTCTACAGGGTGCGCTGTTGAAGTCCTCAGATGGAAATGTAAGAAATCACTTGATTTTACATGAACTTTCACTCTGTATGCTGTTAGTCTTGTTGCAAAAACCCTCGAAAAAAAGTTATGCCTTGTTAAATGAGCTGGAACTGGTTTTTAAATGGCATACTAAGTCATTATTACTGCTAAAGAAACTCTCCAGCCTTGAAAAACTAATTTCATATTTGTGGAATGTCAAATTGCTCCATTATGATAAAAATCTATAGATTAAAATAATTTTTTTTAAAGTTTGTTCAAGATATTTCAGCTTTTAACTTAATCCCATTTGAATGTCCCAAACTTTAATTTTGCTGTCTGCAAAATGATTAAAATGTGAAGGATTATCACTGCTTTTTACATGCTGATTTGCTGGTTGTGAGAATTCTTCAATATGATTGGCTGCTTAGCCTGCTTGATAACATCACTGTTGCTGGATGCCAGAGACCCCTTCTAGTTGAAACCAGAATGACATTAATGGCTCACCGCCACCTGCTCAAGGGCAGTTAGGGATGGGCAACTGCAAATGCTCACATCCCAAGAATGAGTGTAAAAAAAAACTGCAGGCCCAGGTTAAGTCCTCCAAGTAAAAACTGTATTGAAGATACTAAAGATAGAAAAAACATAAGGGTAGAATTTCCAAGGGTGCTCTGCCAATCCTTCACTGAAGATTGGCAGAAATCCCAGGAAAAGGCAGTACACTGGGACCCCACAGTAACGGGGCCTGCTAGTACGTGGAGCGTGGTACAAAGTGGGTCCAACATGGACCCCAAAATTTTCATGTAAATTTATCATTTCAGAATGTATTTCAGATCATTATTGAAGTATAAATGCTCCACAAATGATTTAGAAACAGCGAATGAGATAACAGCCTCACTAATTAAGGCGCCAGTTTTTTCAGTATAATTACTGGTCAACCCTGTACTGATACAATGATCTATGCGAAAACATGTGAGCTGAATCACAAGAGAAAATCTTACCCCATCACCAAGAAACTGAAAATCATCATCCAGATCAAGGAAGGTCTGCTGATGAGCCAACCGCAACATCATTTCCAGCTGAATTAAAGATGATTTTACACGAAGGAGGATACACCGAAGAACAAGTCTGCAAATGCAAAGAGATGGCTCTGCATTACAAAATGTTACCAGAGAAGACGCAAGTGACAAGAAAAGACACCAACAAAATGTCTGGATTTAAACAGATAAAGAAAATGTTGACAGTCTTCCTTTGCTACAACAAAACTGTTCGACACAAGCTGATCTAAAGCTAAAACCATTATGATGCCAATAACCAAGTAGTGCCAAAGCCTGAATGACTTCATCAATTTTCAAAGACTGGTTCCACCGTGAATTCAGTCTAATCATTAGAAAACATATCAGACAGAACAAACTACTGAAGAAGGCTATCTTGCTGCTTGACAACTGCCCTGCACACCCACCCCCAGAGAACCTGGTAACATGACATGGGAACATCAAATGCACCTATTTACCAAAAAACACTGTCAAAAATTCAAACCCTTGACCAAGGCATCATATTGACTTTTAAGTGTAACTACAGAACCGAACTGAACAAGAGAATGGTGAACAATAAGGACAACGTGACAACTTGCCTGAAGAAACTCAACTTGAAAGAGGGAACCTACATATGAAGCTGTGCCTGACAAGAAGTGATAATTAACTGTAGTGAAAACTCCTGGAGATAGGCTCTGGGTGCTGCATTCAAGACAGAAACCAACAGCAATGACATGGAGGATTTCAAAGGCTTCACTAAAGAACAGATACTTGAAAGTGAGAAGAGAGTTGTGGACTTTGATGGATTCAATGCCCATGATCTAAACACTGCCAGGTCTGCACTTGGAGCCAAATTAGATGCTGACGACGTTAATGCATAGTTGAATATCAACACCCAAGAAGCGAACAACGAAAGAATGACAGATGCTGAAATATTGGCCAATATAATAGATCCAAACCCTCAAGACGTTCAGCAAGCTGAAGAAAATGATAACAATGACACTGAGACTGCACTGTCATCATCTCATTCAGTCATCTATTACCTAGAAGAATCATTGAGATGGTTGGAAGCCAATGAAAAATGCAAGTTTGACACAACCTCAGGATTCCAACATCTAGCAAAAGCATGGAGTAAATGTGAACAGTTAAAAATTACTGATTTCGTCAACACGCATTCATCTGTTCAATAATGACCAACATTACATGTATATTCACATTTCTGTTACCAGAAGAAATAAAATTGAATTTATTTGAATTGATTGTCCTCATTTTGTTTGTTTTATTATTCTGGCTACTGGCTCGGTGATTTTGAAGGACCTTGTTACACTACAGTCTCATCTATAGCATGGTCTCATGATATGGACCCTGTGGACCATTTTATAGTGGGATCCCAGTGTAAATGTCCATTCACAGAAAGATGCAGCATAGATGAAAGCAGTTTGGCCCATCATGCCTGTTTCAACTCTTTGAAAGAGCAATCCAATTAGTCCTACAACACTGCCCTTTCCCTACAGCCTTGAAAAATTTTCTCCTTCAAGTATTTATCGAGTTACCTTTTGAAAGTTACTACTGAATCTATTTACTCTGCCCTTTCAGGCATTGCATTACAGATCATAACTCACTGTGTAAAAGACAAAGTTCTCATCTCACCTCTGGTTCCGTTGCCAATTATCTTAAATCCGTGTCCTCTGGTCACTGATCCTTTTATCACTGGTAACAGTTTCTCCTTATTTACTCTACCAAAACCATTCATGATCTTGAACGCCTCTATGAAATCTCCTCTTACCTTCTCTGTTCTAATCAGAACAACCCAAACTTCTCCAGGCTTCCACTTAACTGAAGTCCCACATCCCTGGTTCCATGCTAATAAATCTCTGCACCCTCTCTAAGGCCTTGACATCCTTCCTAAAGTGTGGTGTCCAGATTTGGACATTGTACTCCAGTTGGGACCTAACCAGTGATTTATAAACGTTTAGCATAACTTCTTTGCATTTGTACTCGATGCCTCTATTTATAAATCCAAGAATCCCACATGCTTTAAGTCTTCTCAATTTGTCTTGTCACCTTCAAAGATTTGTGTACATACACCTACTGGTACGTCTGTGTCCGCACATCCTTTAAAATTGTACTATTTAGTTCATATTGCCTCTACTCATTCTTTTGACCAAAAAAGAGGTCATACTTCTCTCCATTAAATTTCATCTGCCATGTATCTGGACATTTCACGACTCTGTCCATGTCCTCCTGAATCTGTAATTATCTTCCTCACTGTTTACTGGAGGTAAGCAGGCAGGTGCAACAGGCAGTAAAAAAAGGCAAATGGTATGTTAGCCTTGATAGCGAAAGGATTAGAGTACAGGAGCAGGGATGTCTTGCTGCAATTATACAGGGCCTTGGTGAGGACACACCCGGAATATTGTGTGCACTTTTGGTCTCCTTATCTGAGGAAGGATTTTCTTGCTATAGAGGGAGTGCAGCAAAGGTTTACCAGACTGATTCCTGGGATGGTGGGACTGACGTATGAGGAGAGATTGAGTCAGTTAGGATTATACTTGCTGGAGTTCAGAAGAGTGAGGGGGGATCTCATAGAAACCTATAAAATTCTAACAGGACTTGACAGGGTAGATGCAGGAAGGATGTTCCCGATGGTGGGGGAGTCCAGAACCGGGGGTCATAGTCCAAGGATACGGGGTAAACCTTTCAGGACTGAGAGGAGAAGAAATTACTTCACCCAGAGAGTGGTGATCCTGTGGAATTCGCTACCACAGAAAACAGTTGAGGCCAAAACATTTTATGTTTTCAAGAAGGAGTTAGATATAGATCTTGGGGCGAAAGGGATCAAAGGATATGGGGAGAAAACGGGAACAGGTTACTGAGTTGGAAGATCATCCATGATCATAGTGAATGGCAGAGCAGCCTCAAAGGGCCCAGTGGCCTACTCCTGCTCCTATTTTCTATGTTTATGTTTCTATGTTACTAGATTTCCAAATTTTGTATTTGCAAATTTTACGAACATACGAATTAGGAGCAGGAGTAGGCCACTCGGCCCTTTGAGCCTGCTCTGCCATTCAATAAGTTCATGGCTCCACATTTCCACCTACCCTTGATAACCTTCTACCCACTTGCTCATCAAGAATCTATCTACCTCTGCCTTAAAAATATTCAAAGACTCTGCTTCCACCGCCATTTGAGGAAGAGAATTCCAAAGACTCATCACCCTCAGAGAAAAGATTTCTCCTCATCTCTGTCTTAAATGGGCGACCCCTTATTTTTAAACAATGACCCCTAGTTTAGATTCTTCCACAAGGGGAAACGTCCTTTCCACATCCAACCTGTCAAAACCCCGCAGGATCTTATGCGTTTCAATCAAGTCGCCTCTTACTCTTCTAAATTCCAGCAGATACAAGCCTAGCCTGTCCAATCGTTCCTCATAATACAGCCCGCCCGTTCTAGGTATCAGTCTAGTAAATCTTCTCTGTACTGCCTCCAATGCATTTACATCCTTCCTTAAATTAGGAGACCAGTACTGTACACAGTAGACCAGATATGGTCTCACTAAAGCCCTCTATAGCTGAAGCATAACCTCCCTATTTTTGTATTCAATTCCCCTCACGATAAATGATAACACTCTATTAGCTTTCCTAATTACACGCTATACCTGCATACTGACCTTTTGCGATTCATGCTCTAGGACACCCAGATCCCTCTGCATTTCAGAGCTCTGCAACCTCTCACCATTTCGATAAAATGCTTCTTTATTCTTCCTGCCAAAGTGGAGAATTTCCCACTTTCCCACATTATACTCCATTTGCCAGGTCTTTGCCCACTCTCTTAATCTATCTATATCCCTTTGTAGCCTCCTTATGTCCTCTTCACAAGTTACTTTCTTACCTATTTTCGTGCCATCAGCAAATTTAGCAACCATACCTTCGGTCCATTTATCTAAGACATTTATATAAATTGTAAAAGGTTGAGGCCCCAGCACAGATCCCTGTGGCACACCATTCGTTACATCTTGCCAACCAGTAAATTACCCATTTATGCTTACTCTGTTTCCAGTTAGCTAGCCAATCTTCTATCCATGCCAATATGTTACCCACTATACCATGAGCTTTTATTTTCTGCAATAACCTTTGATGTGGCACCTTATCAAATGCCTCTGGAAATCCAAGTACAATACAGCCACTGGTTCCCCTTCATCCACAGCACATGTAACTCCCTCAAAGAACTCCAATAAATTGGTTAAACAGGATTTCCCTTTCACAAAACCATGCTGACTCTGCCTGATTACCTTGAATTTTTCTAAATGCCTTGCTATAACGTCTTTAATAACAGCTTCTAACATTTTCCCTAAGTCAGATGTTAAACAAACTGGCCTGTAGTTTCCTGCTTTGTCTCCCTCCCTTTTTGAATAAAGGAGTTATATTCGCTATTTTCCAATCTAACGGAACCTTCCCCGAATCTAGGGAATTTTGGAAAATTAAAACTAATGCATCAACTATCTTACTAGCCACTTCTTTTAACATGCTAGATGAAGTCCATCAGGACCCGGGGACATGTCAGCCTGCAGCTCCAACAATTTGTTTAGTACCACTTCCCTGGTGATTGTAATTTTCTTGAGTTCCTCCCTCTCTTCCAATTCCTCACTTACAGCTAATACTGGGATGGTACTTGTATCCTCAATAGTGAAGACCGATGCAAAATATCTGTTCAATTCATCTGCCATCTCATTATCCATTATTTCCCAGACTCACTTTCTATCGGACCAACGGTCACTTTGTTAACTCTTTTTTTAAAGATCTATAGAAACTCTTACTATCTGTCTTTATATTTCTAGCTAGCCTTCTCCATTCTCTAATTCTACCTTCATCAATCTTAGTCATTCTTTTCTGTTTGTTATATTCTGTCCAATCTTCTGACCTGCCTCCATCTTTACGCAATTATAGGCTTTTTCTTTAAATTCGATATTATTTTTAATGATTTTAGTTAACCACAGATGGCACGTCTCACCCTTGAAATTTTTCTTCCTCGTTGACATTATGCGCTGTATACCTAGGCCCAGATCATTAATAAATATCAAAAGACACTGGCCGTGATTTTATGTCGGGGTGGATGCCCCGCCCAATGGCCTAAAAGTCAGGGGTAAGCCCGCTTCCACTGGGCCTGGGAGCCATGCAGAGATTTTATGTAGCCCAGGCCCTTAATTGGCCTCGGATGGGACTTCCACCCCTCTGAGGCAGGAAATCCCACCTCCAGGAGCTGCTGGGTAATCAGGGAGCCCAATCAAGAGAGCCTCCCGAGGCCCGCAAGGAGGCCACCTGGTATTGCTGGCAGCCTCCACAGCTGACAAAGTGCCCACCGTCGCTGGTAATATACCAGTGGCCGTGGGAGGCGGCCTTTAAGTAGCAACTAATTTGCCAGTTATGGGCCTCAATTCGCCTGGGGTGGGTGGGCCATTTGTCACCTCTCCCGCCGCTTGTAAAATTGCAGCTGACGTGGGAAGGCGATGGGAACAGCACCCCCACCTCCCACTCTATTTTATGCCCCCCCCCCAACCACCTCCAGCCCGCTCCCGCGGGAAGGCGTAACATTCTGGCCACCATTTCTCCTGTGTTTCCATCAGAGAGATTGTGAGAACCACTGTAGTAATTTTATTCCATTATATCAGTAATTTTCATTGTGTTATTAAGGAATATGTAATTTTTTTATGCTTTTATTTTGTTAGACACCTTATTTTGAGCAGTCAGCAGGCTTAAGGGGAAACAAGGCAGAGAAGAAAACTTTTTAATGTATTTCAAGGGCATTGATTGGCTGAGTTTTAGGTTTGTTCAATTTTGTGAGTTCATCGATGAGGCTGCATCATCACAAAGTTGTGATTCAGTTTTTTTTATTTTAGTCAATCAAATTGTTTTGACAGTGTGTGATCGTAGAGCATGATGCCAGACAGGAACAATACATTATCAAACTATTTTAAATAAATTAACTGAAATAGAGGGATAAGGACAGGATAGAGTAAGAAAGAGAAGAGAGGGAGGGAAGGAGGGATGGAGAATTGGGTTAAAATTTCTTGGCTCGGTCAGTAGAAGTGGTGGCCTCTGTTCCTGGCACTTTTGGAGCATCTGGGATTAGATTCATTTCATTAGAATGCTTTTGGTGGTCAGCTGTGCCAGAATGGATACGGAAGGCATGGGAAAAGCAGCACTGGCAAATGCAACATTACTGATACAGCAGCAGTTTTATAGAGGGGCAAGCCAGGCAAGGACCCAACA
The DNA here is from genome assembly GCF_036365525.1 of Heterodontus francisci. Classification (NCBI taxonomy): domain Eukaryota; kingdom Metazoa; phylum Chordata; class Chondrichthyes; order Heterodontiformes; family Heterodontidae; genus Heterodontus; species Heterodontus francisci. Next base: position 50,470,513 of record NC_090372.1, on the reverse strand, counting down.
CGGAGTATGACTGTACACCAGTTTTATCCTGGCATACAACTCTTTTGGCTATAGGGAGGCAGGGGATGAAAAAAAATCAGGGCATTAAAATTCCCTTTCCCTAGTTCTGCTGTTCTGATGTCAGTGTCTATGTTTTGGGCTCAGTGAAAGGCCCAGGTACATATTTCCCAGCCTGGACTGGGACCAGGTGTATCTGGGTCCTGGCCAATTGCCCTGTGGCTACACTACATTCCCAGTTGACAGAAGTGCACCTCTGGCCTTGTGGAAATGAAAAGCCATTATTGGTACTGGTAAAGTACAGAAAATAGTTTGAAACCTGTCCCCGATTCAAATGGATCTAATTTGACAGCATAATGTTACTGCGCCATGTTTGCAAAACACTCTTGTCAGGCAAAGCAGAAATTCATGCATGCGTGTCCACAAATGCAAGGTTCCATTCACTAGTGTTAAAATGACAGCTACATCTGTAATGTTAGAACATTAGAACATTACAGCGCAGTACAGGCCCTTCGGCCCTCGATGTTGCGCCGACCTGTGAAACCATCTGACCTACACTATTCCATTTTCAAATGTTATTGAGTTGCTGCTGGAATATTTAACTCAATAATTAATTCATGCAAAATGGACCAGAGGAAAAAATGGTGTCTCTAATTTTGAACTTTAATTTCTTGATTTTTTTTTGTTGGCTGTGGTACTGAATGCCTGGAACAAAAACTGGGAGATGCAAACACGACTACAGGTATGTAACATCACAAGTATTGCAGACAAGGCTGGGATTTTGTTTGGGCAACAGGCGACGTGATGTCCGGAAAAAGCGGCGCAGAGAACCCCACATTGCCTCCTCTGTGGGAGGCCCGCCAAATCAAGTGCCAATTAGGCACTTAACTGGACAGCAGCAGGCCTTCAAGGACCTTGGTGACAGAAGGCCCGCCCTCAGAGCTGCCGGACAATCAGAGCAGCTCTTTCACTGAGCAGCACCACCCCGGAAGTGGTGGCTGCTACCAGTGGAACACCCAGGAGCAGTGCCGGATCCAGGCCACAGGTAGGAGGGTATAAGGGTTCTTGCGGGGTGGGGGTGACTCTCAGCAGAGAGTGCTTTTTAACGAGGGACCCCCAGAGCCAGCAAGCAGCCTGCATGGTTTTTCCTGCTGTGCTTCCCATGCGGCAACAGGGCCGCCCATGGCAAAGCTAATTACAGCGGCGGCAGGATGAGGACCTTAATTGGGCATTAATTGCCCCGTTAAGGGCCTCAATTGGCAGTGGGGCAGGAAGGCCGTTCACATGCCTTCCTGCCCCAGACTTAATTGCGGCAGAAGCGGGAAGGTGGCAGGGTCACCCCACCCGCCGCCATCATCCCACCCAATTATATGCTCTCTCCACCTCCAAACCCGTTGCAGGAGAAAGCATAAAATTTCCTCCCTGATGTCCATTGGAGGTAAAGTTAGATACATAGACCAGAAAAGCATGACTTTAAGGTATGGGTGCTGGGCAGCTGATTTCACTTTGTTATGGATAAGAGGTGGCTCACTATGGAAGGTGCAATATATACAGTGCAAGTCAATAGAATGGTTACACTGAAGTATGCCATGCAGGGAGTCAGCTAATAAAGCAGCTATTATATATTTGAATCTTTCTGATTCAGTGATGTTCAATTTAGGGGCACTCTAGTGCACATTGTATCATTGTTCCAGAAACCTGTAAAATTCTGGGTTAATAAGCAGGCTGACTAACACTCAAAGTTTAAGCAATGCTCAACTGACCCTTGAAGACGGTTCAAGTAATTATTGCTGGGCTTTTGAAATTTGAGATTCTGTACCATGCAGTGGCCAAGATTCTCCAAGCATTGATCAAAAATTGCAGTCAGTGACCCCAAAAAATTTCCACTAAGCTGCCCATTGCATGCAAGGCCCAGTCACTTGGTTTTGGAAAATGTATCCCATAGTCTCTACTTATGATACGGACATAAACAGGATACATCTGAATCATCAGACAGCAACGTAGTCATAGTACATGTCACAGAGGTAAAGATCAACCAAGAACTTCACAAACACCTTGTAGTTTAATTGTTACTAATTCAAATTAAGTGGGGTTTTTCCTTCCATGTTAATTGTTTTTTTCCATAATGCTGAAAGTGGACTTGAATTTACTGGAATGTATTTCACACATTGTAACATTCCTTATTCTGTGACAATAACCTTGCATGTTTTGCACAACTAAACACTATTGTTTAGTTGATTGTGATTGTTTTGTTAAGAAAATATTTTTCCAAGCTCCGGAATAAGAGCAGCCAAAGAACTAAACAGAGCTTACGATAGAGAAAATGCCAGCCGTTTGATTAGAGTGACAGGAAATTAAGTAACATTCCTGCAGGACTGTTGATAAGAGTTGATGCAAGGTTAATAGGCTATAGATTGAAAACAGTATATCCTTTGCTCAGGCTTTATAGAGAAAACAACAATTCATTGATGTCCAAGAAAAAATAACTTCTATGTTTGTAATTCTCCATTTTCTGACAATTCATCAGTATGAATAGCTAAAGAGAGCAAAAATTCAATGCGAATAAAACACTGATTAACCCTGTGAACGCTGTGTTGGGTTTCCTTTGTGGCTTTCGTGTTATTCTGTAAAATGGATTCACTGTCTCTCCTAAAAGAATCTTAAATAAGTACGATATAATAAATGTAAGGACTTGTCCAGGGCTTCTTCCTTCCAAACGTATGAAGTTGGGAACAGTTATTGTAGGAGCCCCACCACGGTTTCCAATAACATTTAGCAGTGTACTGGGCAGTCAGTTTGATCCCCTGTTATAGGAATATTAAAATGAGAGCTATTTAAAATATTTTGTCGACCATTACACACTTAAAAACACTAACATAGGAACGGGAGAAGACCATTCATCTTCCTGAACCTCTTGTAATGAGATCATGGCTGATCCGTGCCTCTACGCGGTTTATCACACTTTGATCCATGTCCTGTCATACCCTTGCCTAATAAAAATCTGTGGCTCTCAGTCTTGAAAGCTTCAATTGACCCAGCATCCAAAGCCTTTTGAGGAAAGAGAATTCCAGATTTCTACTGCCCTTTGTTATCAAAAATTAATTCCTGAGTTCACTCCTGAATGGCCTATTTCTAATTTTATGATTCTGTCCCATTGTTCTGGATACTCCCACCAGAAGAAATCATTTCTCAATATCTACCCAATCCCTTTATTATTTTAAGCACCTCAATTAGATCACCACTCAGCCTTCTAAACGCAAGGAATACAATCCATGCAATAAAGGAACATCTGTAATTATGGGTAACTTTAATCTGCATATAGATTGGGCAAATCAAATTAGTCACAATACCATAGAGGAGAAATTCATGGAGTGTATACGGGATGGTTTTCTGGACCAATACATTGAGGAACCAACTAGAGAACCGGCCATCCTAGAATGGGTATTGTGTAATGAGAGAGGAATAATTGACAATGTACTGGTGCTAGACCCCTTGGGGACGAGCGACCATAATATGATAGAATTATTCATCAAGATGGAAAGTGATGTAGTTGATTCTGAGACTAGGGTCCTGAATCTTAGTAAAGGAAACTACTAAGGTATGAGGCGCGAGTTGGCCATGATGGATTGGGAAACGTTACTTAAAGGGATGACTGTGGATAGGCAATGGCAAACATTTAAAAAGAGCACATGGATGAACTGCAACAATTGTTTATCCCTGTCTGGCACAAAAGTAAAAGGGAAAGGTAGCCAAACCATGGCTTACAAGGGAAATTAGAGATAGCATTAGATCCTAGGAAGAGGCATATAAATTTGCCAGGAAAAATAACAGACCTGAGGATTAGGATCAGTTTAGAATTCAGCAAAGAAGGACCAAGGGATTGATTAAGAAGGGGAAAACAGAGTAAGAGAGCAAGCTTGCGGGGAACATAAAAACTGACTGTAAAAGTTTCTATAGGTATTTGAAGAAAAGATTGGTGAAGACAAATGTAGGTCCCTTACAGTCAGAAGCAGGGGAATTTATTATGGGGAATAAAGAAATGGCTGACCAACTAAATGCATACTTTGGTTCTGTCTTCACAAAGGAGGACACAAATATCATACCAGAAATGTTGGGGAACACAGGGCTTAGTGAGAGAGAGGAACTGAAAGAAATCAGTATTAGTAGAGAAATGGTTTTGGGGAAATTGATGGGATTGAAGGCCGATAAATCCCCAGGGCCTGATGGTATGCATCCCAGAGTACATAAGGAAGTGGCCCTAGAAATAGTGGATGCATTGGTGGTCATCTTCCAAGATTCTATAGACTCTGGAACAGTTCCTACACAGATTGGAGGGTAGCTAATGTAACCCCACTATTTAAAAAGGGAGGTAGAGAGAAAGAAGGGAATTATAGACCAGTCAGCCTGACGTCGATAGTGGGGAAAATTCTAGAATCCATTATCAAAGATTTTATAGCAGTACACTTGGAGAACAGTGGTAGTATCGGGCAGAGTCAGCATGGATTTATGAAAGGGAAATCATGCTTGACAAACCTACCAGAATTCTTCGAGGATGTAACCAGTAGAGTTGATGAGGGGGAGCCGTGGATGTGGTTTATTTGGACTTTCAGAAGGCTTTTGACAAAATCCCACTTAAGGGATTAGCATGTAAAATTAAAGCGAATGGGATTGGGGGTAGTGTATTGCGATGGATAGAAAATTGGTTGGTGGACAGGAAACAAAGAGTAAGGATAAATGAGTCTTTTTCCGAATGGCAGGCAGTGACTAGTGGGGTACCGCAGGGATCGGTGCTCGGACCCCAGCTATTCACAATATACATTAATGACTTAGATGAGGGAACTAAATCTAATATCTCCAAATTCACAGAAGACACAAAACTGGGTGGGAGGATGAGTTGTGAAGAGGATGCAGAGAGGCTTCAGGGTGATTTAGACAAGAGAGTGAGTGGGCTAATGCATGACAGATGCAGTATAATGTGGATAAATGTGAGGTTATCCACTTTGGTAGCAAAAACAGGAAGGCAGACTATTATCTGAATGGCTATAAACTGAGAGAGGGGAATATGCTGTGAGACCTGGGTGTTCTCGTACACCAGTCGCTGAAGGTAAGCGTGCAGGTGCAACAGGCGGTAAAAAAGGCAAATGGTATGTTGGCCTTCATAGCGAGAGGATTGAGTACAGAAGCAGGGATATCTTACTGCAATTATACAGGGCCTTAGTGAGGCCACACCTGGAATATTGTGTGCAGTTTTGGTCTCCTTATCTGAGGAAGGATTTTCTTGCTATACAGGGATTGCAGCGAAGGTTTGCCAGACTGATTCCTGGGATGGCGGGACTGACGTAAGAGGAGGGATTGAGTCGGTTAGGATTATATTTGCTGGAGTTCAGAAGAGTGATGGGGGTTCTCATAGAAACCTATGAAATTCTAACAGGACTTGACAGGGTAGATGCAGGAATGATGTTCCCAATGGTGGGGGAGTCCAGAACCAGGGGCCATAGTCCTGAAAGGTTTACCCCATATCCTCAGACGGAGATGAGAAATTTCTTCACCCAGAGAGTGGTGAGCCTGTGGAATTCACTACCACAGAAAGCAGTTGAGGCCAAAACATTGTATGTTTTCAAGAAGGAGTTAGATATAGCTCTTGGGTCTGAAGGGAATCAAAGGGTATGGGGCAAAAGTGGGAACAGGTTACTGAGTTGGATGATCAGCCATGATCATAATGAATGGCGAAGCAGGCTTGAAAGGCTGAATGGCCTACTCATGCTCCTATTTTCCATGTTTCTATGTTACTCAAGATGGGATCTAGCCAAAGCCCTGCCAAACTGAAGCATTACTCCCACCCTTTTGTATTCCAGCTCCCTAAGGATAAAGGCTGACGTTCCATTCGCCTTTTTTAAATTACTTCTTGCAACTGTGAACTAGCTTTCAGTGAATCGTGTACATGAACAACTATAGGGCAATTGACCAAGATCCAGATACACTGGTCGCAGTCCAGCTGGAAAATGTGTACATAGGCCCTTCACGGAGGAACTTCAGTCTACCAAAAATATAAACCCTGACAGAGTGGCAGAGCTTTTCCACAGTTCCTAGTTTCTCGCCATTAAGAAAACAATGGCCCGGACTTTGCAATGGCAATGACAGTGGAACTATCAGTGTTCGCCATCATTATTCCAGTGAAATTGACAGCAGCTTTGGGATTCTGTGTATGCACAGAATAAAGCAGAAATCCAAAAGTTGCTGTTAGTGATTCTAAGCCTCTCCACTGTTGAGGTCCCCCCAGACTGCAGCTATTGGAAATCTTTGAACGGACAAGAACTTCCACTCTTCCTCTGTTAGTCTCGCTGTAAAAACCCTTGGAAAAGTTACACCTTGTTGAATGGGGTGCAACTGAGTTTTTAATGTACTAAATTCCTAATCACTGTGAACACCCTCCCACTTTGAAAAGCTAATTTTATATTTGTGGAATGCCAAGTTTCTCCATGATAAGAATAATCCACATTTTTAATGGAATATTTTTTTAAATTTGTTTATTTTATTTTAGCTTCCATCTTAATCCAGGCATATTTATTCTACTGTTTGAAATTTTAAATTTAAAGTAAAGGGATTCAGTGCTTTTAACTTCCTGGTTTGCTGTTTGTGAGAGTAATTCAATATGATTGGCTGTTTACCCTGCTTGCTGACATCACTACTGTTGCATGCCTGGAGGTCCCCTTGACTTGGCACAAGATTTCAAGTGCTATCAGGAATGGAGAAGTCCATACCACAGAGATTGTTAGATCTTTGTGGGCAACGTTCTACAAGGTCAGTGGCAAGTACCTCTTACCCCAAAATCTGGACCAATATCTTTCTTGGATCCAAAGTGGATGACCACACACTTCCCCACATGGAATTGTCCACTGCAGTTTTGTTCATTAACATAATCTAAGTGTCTTTATAACTTCCTGCTCCCATTTACACAACATACTGTGCTTCCTAACAGCGTCATCAGCAAAGTTGATCTACACTCTTTGTGCCTTCATCCAAGTCATTTATATGGTGATAAGCTGAGGTTCAAGTATAGTTCCCTGGGGAACACCACTTGTCACATCCAGCTAATCAAAGTACATTCCCTTGAACCAATTAGCAACCCATGTTGTCACAACATTACCACAAATTCCATGCACTTTTATTTTTGCTAATATTCTCTTGTGTGAACCTGATAAAATGCCTTCTGGAAGTCTATACAGATAAAATCAAGATAGTCCCCTCTCCACCTTGTTAGTGATCTCCTCAAAAAATTCAAAATATTAGTCAGACATAACCTACACTTCACAAATTCATGCCGACTCTTTGCTTAGTTCATACTTGTGCAAGTTACTCTCTCCCCAAAGACAGAATACAGTAATTTCCCAATAACAACTGACAAAAGCTGACAGCTCTCTCGTTTCCTGTTTCTTCACTCCCTCTTTTCTTAAATGGATTGACATGTATAATTTTCAAATCCAAAGGCTCAATTCCCAAATCCAACAAAGGACATGATTCTGCAATTCCCCTGTTTTTTTCTTTTAATACTCTATGGTGGAAACCATCATATCCTCGAGATTTGTTTATCATTTAGTCCCATTATTTTCTCCATTACCAGTTTTGAGTTATATTAAATTCAATTTACTCGTATGTTCCCTTGCACTGCTGGTATTTGGTGGTCCTCTTGTGAAAACAACAGTCATTTAACAAGACTGCTATTTGCTTATTAAATTACAGTTTCAGATGCATCTGTCTTCAATGGCCAACAATGCCCCGGACCACACTTTGGCTGTAAAATTTGATTCCATAGCACTACTGGTTTCGGTGCTGCAGGAGCCAATTGAGAGAAAAAAAATGGCTGTTCCCATCCACTTCTGGTGCGGTCCATGCTGATCACCATACTGTGAAGGGTGATGGTGCACACACAGGATGCTGACACTATAAGCATGCAGAGTGGGCAGATCATGACATCTATCAGCATCCAACAATGATTTGGTGCCTGACCTGCCTTTTTGGACCTCACCGTCCCTCATAAAGCCCCCTCTCAAACATGCAAAGCTGAATATTTATTTAGCTGTACAAGGGACCATTTCCCTGCCCTGCCCCTCACACCAGCGCTATTTAATGGCAGCATCGCCATCCAACCATCACCAAGTGAGGCGCCCTTGACTGAGTAATTGTTGCAGCAGACTTAGTGAAAGTACTTGTTGTTGGAGGAATTGTGAAAAGCAGGGATCAATACAATGGAAGAATTAAAGACAGGCAGAATGGGGAGGAAAGCATCTTTAGCAGATCTGGCTATTACTGCAGGAGACAAAATTGGACCAAAAATAATGGGCAAATGAATCCCAGGAATGCACAAGGAACAGTTAATAGGTGTTTCAGGTGTGATTCAAAGTATCATTATGCTGTGAACTGACCATAGCGAAGAAGCAAGGTCCTCCAGATGACACACGACAAAGAGAATTCTGAGGAAGATGAAGATAATAATGATGAATCCAAACAAATTATACCGGTCAAAGCAGTTTTAGTCCTGTGATGAAAGTGGACCTCTTTAACTGTGCAGTACTAGATAGTGTTTATTCTTCAACAGTATGTAGAACAGATTGGTTAAATTGTTATCTTGATTCACTAAGTAGTAAGGATCGAGGCAAAGGTTAAGGAATATAAAAGTACTATTTGCTTTAAGTTTGGCGATGAGCAAACCTATGAAAAAGGCACAAATGAAATACAATTTATTATTGTATTCCTTTAACAAAACTGATGTTTCTCAGAGTGCTGGACAAGTATTAATGGCATCAGGTGATAAGAATACGAGAGAAAAAAGAAACAAAGTTGTCTTAAGGTTACATAGACAATTTGCTCACCCTACTTGTCAAAGGTTAAAAGTCCTGCTAAACAATGCAGTTGTAGTTGAAGAGATTAATGAGAAGTGTGAAATCTGTAAGAAGTATGAGATATGACCATGTCCTGTTGTAAGCCTTCATTGGCGCGTGACTTTTAACAAGGTAGTTGCCATGGATCTAAAGGTATGGACTAAAGACAGAAATATGTTCATCCTGCACTTTATAGATCTGGAAACCAGATTTATTCTTTCTACAGTAATACAAAGTAAGGTCAAAAGGGTTATTATGAACAAAATCATGGAGAAATGGATAGAGATTGGACCTGGGACACCAGTGAAGTTTCTGACTGATAACGGAGGGGAATTTGCCAATGACAAGTTCAGAGACATGTGTGAAAACATGAACATCATGGTCATAAATACTACAGTTAGGTTCCATCTGCCACCTGTCTGCCCACTTCGCTAACCTATCAATGTCCTGTTGCATGCAGTTCCTATCATCCTCATTCTTTGCCACACCTCCCAATTTGGTGTCAGCAAATTTTGAGATTCTGCTCTGTATTCCAAGATCCAAGTCATTTATATATAGCGAAAAAAGCAGTGGTCCCAGCATTGACCCTGGAGGAACACCACTAAACAAATGCATCTATGACCTGAATAATGCTTCCAGGGTGTGACATTTTTCAGTGAGATCGGTTTTGCTGAAAATAGGTTGTGTTCAATCTTTATTTGTGTCAACTTTCAGGCATCTTCATGATGCATGTTGAGGATTTCTTATAGGTCGGTATTGTGGAATTTGAGAAACGTATTATTAATAAGATTAAATAATAATTTAAAATTGGGAGTCAGGCTTGTGTGGCTTTTAAATATATTAAGCAAAGTAGGTCTGGAATAACTTTAAATCAACAATCCTATTTAAAGAGTGTTACTTTGATCCTGGTTAATCATAATAAGCCATCACAGAGAGATGATGTAATATCTAAAGAAGAGGCAGAGTGATTGCAAAGCTGGACTAGTCAGTTGAACTCATTAGATACTCAAACTAGACCAGATGGTAGTCTTGATATGTTGGAGTTAAGTACTACACTGAAACACTCCAAAGTAGAGAATGTTTAAAAGGCAAATAAAACAGTAAAAAATGAAATCTGCAGAAATGCATACTTAAGTTCCCATCCTTGGGTGACCCAAAGAACCTGAAGCTAGTCATTTTCAGTGGTGCTTCGCATCCTAATCTTCCTGAGGGTATTCTAGTGCAGCTGGTTTCATAATATTTCTCATGGGTGAAAATGGGAACTGTTCTCCTCTAGCTTGGGAAGCTAAGAAAATAAAAAGGCTTGTTAAAAGTACTCTGGCTGCCGAAACACGGCTCTTGTGGAGACAGTGGATGTGGGATTCTATTTGTCAAAAATGTTAAGTGAGATTCTGTACGATAGGCATACTGAAGGTAGTATACCCATTGAATGTTATTTACATAATTGTTCATTGTGGGATAATATATGCTGTACAAAAGGTATGAGTGAGAAAAGTTACAAATTGATCTTGCTGGCTTGAAACAAATGCTGGAAAGAAAGGAAATCTCTAAATTTAAATGTGTTGATGCAAGTCATCAACTGACAGATTATTTCTTTTTGTAAAACACTCATGCAAATAAATTTTTAGGAGTCCTAGAGGAGGGGCATCTCGCAATGCAATACTTTGTACAGAATATGGAGCTCTTTGATTTAATTTGTTTTGAAATTTTGGTTGTGCATATAAACTCGAATTTTTATTTGAAGAGAGAGAAGGGAAATCTGTTAATTGTATATTAATTGTGTTTAATTGCGTACTGGTGGTGGACATTAACAGGGAACTCACTTGTGTTCCTACAAATAGGAACAGACTGAAACTTTCATTGTTGGGTTAGAAGGTACATGTTTGTAATGTGCATCTCTGCAAATAAAAGCTTACAAAAGTGTGTAACGATTGGCTTCAGTTCTATCCTTCACCATCTGGACTTCTGGATTAAAGCATCCTGATGCAATTATTACGTTGCCTGGACAGCTCAGGGGAGACCTGCAGCACTCGCTGGAGCTTTTCTCCTGATTCACAGTGGTCTGCTGCATCCTCCACAACCTGGCCATCATGAGAACACAGCCCTTGCCACCAGGGGTTCTGTGACTATTGCAGTCGAAAGAGGAGGAAGCTGGAAGGCAGCCGCACGCTCATGGTTCGGACGGGCTGTCCATGGAGGTATCGTCATGAATGAATCCCTAGATCCCTATTCTCAACACTTCCCCACCTTACCACCCTCTGATACCACAGTGTCCTCTTGGCTACAATCATGAAACAAAAGACACCACAAAACACATTCAATGCTCCATACAATAGTCAACTAATCACCCTTGTGAATTTCCTTAGTGCCTGAGGAATGAATGCTATCATCCTGAGAGAGGACAGCAAGTTTGTGCACCATGGGACCACTGTCACTCCCCTGGAGCATTGCTTCAGCAATCCGAGTAATCTACTAGAATATAGATTGTTGGACTGCTTTGAGACGTTGCAAGCCCCTTTGAGCACTGGTACGTGCAGCCATAATGGCAGCAATCTGAGCCAGCATGGCAACAAGCAAAGATCTCATGACCTCAGTCTGAGATTCCACTGCAGCACTCAGAAATTGACGAGCTTCTGCCTGTGTTGCAATGGAAGCTGAAATATTGGCCATCAGACACTGCATCATAGCTGGGTCCGCAAGTGTTCTCATGGAGTTGGCCACCATTCCCACACTTGAAAGGATAGGCTCTAAGCTCTGTGCAAAGCCCTGTGACAAGCTGGAGATGGACCCCTCCATGCTCCTTACCAGTGACAACAGGCTCTTTGGCAGTCCTGCCAATCTGCCAAGCATTTCTGTGTGCTTGCCCAACAGTCTTTTCCTATATGCCGCCTTAAAGTCCTCATTTTAGTTCTCTACAGCAGAACTCATCTGCAACCTTGCCCGCACGCTATTCTTTCCCATTGGCTTGGCTACAACCCACTTGTGTCCGTGACTCACCATGTGCAGATCCTACCTTTTTGCTACCCTCTAAAGTTCGTGCAGTCCCAGTATCGAAGTTGGTGGCTGCGAGTGAGAGAGAGAGAGATCGAGTGACGCTGCTGCTTCTTCCTTACAGTCTTATTCCTCTTCTGGCTCTTGCTGTTCCAGCATTGGCTGTCCAGGCAGAAGTTCTTAGGTATCTGAAAGGAGAAATGCACAAGGGTAGGGTTGCAGGTAGGAAGGGGGAAAGCAAGAGTTGCCTGCTGACAACATCTGCAGCGTGTACATCAGTAGAGATTGTGGGATTGGTAGTAATTAGGATATGAGAAGGTGGAATAGGTAGGGGCTTACTGTCATTCCCAATGGTACCAGCTGTGGCACTGGCCACTGGCTGGCTCTGTCGTCGCTGTGCCAACAATGACAAGCATTGTCTGCTCCAAGGAAGTGAGATCATGCAGCCGTGCATGTTCCCCTTTGGTTCATTGTTGCTGTCTCCTACTATATGTCACCTTGTCCTGCAAGAGAAAGGGAAGAATGTTAGTGAGTATAGTGCTGTGTGTTTGGGTAATGTGCGTGTCAAAGCTGAATAGCTGTCAATGAGTGCAATCTGTGAGCTGTGGGTGTGAGGCTTGCAGGCAGTGGTAAGTATGTGAGGGTGCACGTCCTGTTTGCTAGAGATTGCTGATGGGTAGGTGATGGGGGTACGGTGCACTGTGTAGTGTGAGAGGTTTGTGGTCCAGGTACTGGGATATGGTGTTTGAGGATACAAACAGTGACCTTGATCACTTGTGAGATCTCATTGAACTTCTTCTGGCATGGTATCCAGGTCCTCGAAGCTAGACCTCTGGCATTGACATCCTCGGTTATCTGCTCTCATTAACTTTGCAGTGTCTGTCTGGAGGGCCTTCTAACCTTTCAACCTTCTGCACTAAGGCCTCCAGTGCTGCATCTGAGAACCTAGGAGCCCTCTCTCTCTCCTGCTGTGTCATTGCTTAGGTTTCCTCCTGCTTCTAATGTGCTTCTCAGCAAGTTGAATGAACTGCTGCAGCCAGAATGCATTTCTCCTTAATTCTGGTTTACTACTCATGCTAGGTTTAGCATGAACTTATTCTTTATATAAATAAAAGCAAAATACTGTGAATGCTGGAAATCTGAAATAAAAACAAGGAATACTGGAAATACTCAGCAGGTCTGGCAGCATCTGTGGAGAGAGAAGCAGAGTTAACGTTTCAGGTCAGTGACCCATCTTCAGAACTGGCAAATATTAGAAATGTGAAAGGTTTTAAGCAAGTAAAGAGGGGGTGGAGCAAGAGATAACAAAGGAGGTGTAGATAGGACAAGGTCACAGAGAATAACCTACCAGAAGGTCATGGAGTAAAGGCAAACAATATGTTAATGGTGTGTTGAAAGACATAGGGTGTTAACAGACTGAAAACTGAACAGCCGCAAGTACAAACATGAAAAAAAACAGTGGGTAGGCAAACTGAACAAACTAATGACATCTGAAGCAGGCACAAAAGTTTCTCTCTACCTCCCGGTCACCTCTAAAAGCCCAGCAATGAATTTTCTGGCCCCTTAGCTCCAGTTTGGAGCTGAAGGACAACCCCAATTTCCATGTCTAGCAGCAGTTATTGCTGGTAACTCAATTTTCCCTGTTCGCTGCTGGGTCTAACATTAGCAACATTGTGCATGAATTTGAGAATCAGAGAATAGAATTCAGCCCAGATAAGTGATTTAGGAAATGAAATACTTTCATATTTCAGGGACCTATTTGCTTCAATTTCTGCCATTCTGTATCATTTATAGATGTTACACCAGGTGGCAAAATAATTTTCCTGCAGTCACGGAAGGGCCTTTTACAACTGACTTTTATAATCTGAAACCAGGGCTAAAAGTATTAATTTAGGAGAACAGGTTACATAGACTAGGCTTGTATTCCCTTGAGTATAGAATATTAAGGAGTGATCTAATTGAGGAGTTGAAGATGATTAAAGGATTTGATAGACTGGATAGAGAGAAACTATTTTCTCCATTGAGGCAGACCAGAAACAGAACCCAAGGGCTGGATTTTCTGGCAGGTATTGCAACCTGACGTAGGGCCCATATCGGGGGGAGGGGTGGCGGGGGGGGGCGGTTCCAAGCCCGTCCACTTTGTCAGTGCACCCGCTGGCGCAACCTGCCAGGTGGCTGCCTAATTGCCCACCCCTGTGCTCAAGTCCTATTAAAGACATGCAGTGGGCTCCCAAGGGTGGAGGCCAGGAGAGGTGGGTAATACCAAGGCAGCAAAGCAAGCGCGAGGGTGCCTCAATGTGGAGGCGCACTTGGATGTCTGCATTGAGTCATCAAATAAAGAGGCCTGAAGCCAGCAGAGCTATCAGAGTGGAAGGAAAACACCTCCACAGGAGAAGTGACGGACGAGGTTGCGGACCTTTCATCCCCACTGCACCGTCATTGGGTCATGGTGCCTTTGGTTCTGATGGCCACCAGCCTGCTGCCAAATGGCCATTCTTTTGAGCTGGCAACCTCTGCACATGGTGGTGTTGGGGGGGAAGAGATGGCACTCGGATGGCAGGAAAATACTGGCGTCATCACAAAATGGAGCAGACAGCCGACCTGTTTCCCAGTCCGCCCCTGGGAAAATCCCCAAGGCGGAAATGCATCGGGGAGCTGTTCTGATGCGGCTTCCCCCTATTTCCCCACCTGCCCCATCTCAAAGCCCATTTCCATAGGGCTGGGAAAATTCATCCCTTAATATTAGAACTAGGTCATTCAAGGAGATGTCAAGAAGCACTTCTTCATATAAAGGGTATTGTAAATCTGCCAGTCTCTCCCCCAAAAGGAGTTTGAGATTAGATCAATTGAAAATATCAAAACTGAGATAGATATTTATTAGGTAAGGGTATTAAGGGATGTGGAGCAAGGGTGGGAAGATGGGGGCAACATACAGATCGCACATGATCTAATTGACTGACGGAACAGGCTCAAGGAGCTAAATAGCCTATTCCTGTTACTGTAATCCTAGATTGTGGTGCCTGCCCAAATATCCAACTTCTGCTGCCAGTTGGCAAAGCTTCCCACCAGCAGGTTTGGACAATTCACTACCATGCTGCAATACACATCAGCTGCTACAATGACATGTAAATGAAGGCAAAGCTAAGATAGTCACCTGATAACAAATGATAAATGAAGTTCTTCATCTGTTGCACCTCAGCAAGTTGGAGTTCAAGTGAAACTTCTGTAGGTTATGATTAAAAAACTCCATCATTATCAAGAAAAAGATTGAAGATAAAGAAGTGGGCAAAAGAGTTTTATGAATAACAACTTCCCTACTGGTGTTGATTATACGAACAGCAATTTGTAATCTCACCTGGCTGCTGCTCTGAATTCATCATGTTCAATTTTCCAGCAGGCCATTTAGGATGATGTACAATGTACAAAACCTTGATAATGTTTACATAATATAGGCAAATAAGTTCATTGATATTTAACACAATTTTGCAATCTTCAAACAGCCATCCTGCCCAGTACTTATTTCACCCAGAAGAGCTACTGAAGATAAACTGATTAGGGTATTAGAGCTCTTAAATGCATGGAGGCAATTCTTGTCAAGTCAATTTGTGACTAATGAGAGTTTGCTTCAAAAATATCCCATGGAATTTGACACTTGAAGAGTTAGATGATGAAAGAGGTCACGCAACAAAAATCTGCTAGCACCTAAACTGCACTGTTTGTAGGTGCAGGTATGCCACCAACCATATCAGGGACTCTGGAATACTTACCTGGCAATAATTAAGGGGAGCTCCACCACAATTTTTGACTGAGCATGGTGAGCTGTGCTATCTGCTGTAAGGACACTTGCAGACCAATGTTCCCTCTAAATTTTCATTGTTCTGGGTGGACTACAAACTCCTCTGAACTCTATTTTTGTGTCCATGGACAGTTTTCATTTTAAACATCATGACTTAAAGTTGGCTGCAAATTTCTCCCGCTGAACTGAAAGTTGTGGTTGACCGTTTATTTCAATACACAGTACATGCCAGATTGCTGCGAGGCCACTACATGTGCAACAATGAAGGAACATTGTTGCAGACAGCCTTTACCACAGTAATGGCACTGTCAGTCACAGTTAAGGACACCAATGGCATCTGTTGGTAGATTTACACATCCTTTCGGATTAGAGTAATACTCATCTTTGATAAAAGCTAAATATCTGCCTATAAGGATATCAAACAGGCGACCACTTAATGTGGGAACAGGAGTAAAACATTAGCCAACAACTTGCATTTATATAACATCCCAAGATCACTGGAGTGATTAAACAATTTGACCACGAGCCACGCAAGGAGATATTAAGACAGGACACAAAAATCTTGCTCAAAGGTGTAGGTTTTAAAAAGTGGTTGAGAGAGGTGAGAAAGGTAGAGAGATATAGGGAGACAAATCCAGGGCTTTGGACCTAGGTAGCTGAAGGCATGGCTGGCTAACAGTGGAGCAATTAAAATTGGATTGCACCAGAGGTCAGAATTTAAGGAGCGCAGAGATCTCAGCTTGTAGGAGATTACAAAGATAGGGCAGGGTAAGGAGAAATTTGAAACCAAGGATGAGAATTTTAATACAAAAGCAAAATACTGCAGATGCTGGAAATCTGAAATAAAAACAGAAAATGCAGGAAATACTCAGCAGGTCTGGCAGCATCTATGGAGTTAATATTTCAGGTCAATGACCTTTCATTAGAACTGGGAAAAGTTAGAAATGTAATAGGCTTTAAGTAGGTCAAATGGGGGAAATGGCAGAGGATGATCCATTGAATCTGGAGGCTGGTAGGGTGGAAGGTGAGGACAACGGGAGCCTTGTCATGGTCCCAAGAGGGAGGGGATGGGGGTGAGAGTAGAAGTGTAGGAAATGGGTCAGACACAGTCAAGAGCCCTGTCAAGCAAGGTGGGGGAAGTGGCCTTATTTAATGTCTCCTGTCTTCCACCCTATCACAGATCTTTCCTTGCATTCTTTTTCCATCCTCCCCCATTGGTGAGCTTTGTAATAGGTGAGTCTAGAGGTAACAAAGGTATGGATGAGGGGTTCAGCAGCAGATTGAGTTTGAGGCAGGGGTGGAGGCAGGTAGGTTATGGAGGTGGAAGTAGGTGATTTTGGTAATGGAGATGATGATATGTGGTTGGAAGTTCAGTACATGGACAAATAGGATGCAAAGTTTGCAAACAAACAGTCTCATTCAGTTTCAGACGTGGACAGGGATAGGAACGGAATCAGTGGCTAAGGAACAGAGTTTGTGGTGGTGACTGAAGATAGATGCTTCAGTCTTCCCAAGGATATTCTACCATTCTGTTAGATCATAGCTGATCTGCATCTCAGTGTCATTTACCCACTTTTGCTCCACATCCTTTGATACCCTTAGCTAACAAAAATCTATCAATCTCAGATGTGAACATTTAAATTTACCCAGCACCCACTGCCTTTGGGGGGACAGAGTTCTAGATTTCCACCTGCATCTCCTTTGCCACATTATAGCAAAACAGAAATTATATGATAGCCTAACTTTTCCACATTTGCCCAAAGTTCAGAGGTTTCTTGATGATACGTATATGGCTATGCAGGTCAATAGATACATGGCGTAAGTGAAAAAGAAAGGACATCTATGGCATTAGTGCCCAGTTGGTCAGTGAGGAGGAGCATTACATTAGGCTGGAAAATGTCTACTTTCCAGTTAGTAGTCCAATACTTTCATTCAAAGGGCATCATCTGTGCCAGGTTTATTTGAAGTAAAAGATCCTTGAAAGGTGGACCTACAGAGCCCAAGGCCCTAGCTAATGGCAACCTTGTTCAAGCTCTGGGCAGAAACTGAGCATAAGTATAGATAATTATATATCTGGAAATAAGAATGAGAGATGATCATTTTGAAACATATAAAATTCTTTAGATGCTGGGATGATGTTTCTCTTGGCTGTAGAGTCTAGAACTAGGGGTCACAGTCTCAGAATAAGGGGTTAGCCATTTAGGACTGAGATGAGAAGTCTCTTCACTCAAAGAGTGTGAATCTTTGGAATTCTCTACCCCAGCTGTGGATGCTTAGTCATTGAATATATTCAAGACAGAGACTGATAGATTTTTGGATACTAAGGGAATTAATGGATATGGAAATAGTGGGGGAAGGTGAAGTTGAGTTAGAAGATCAGCCATGATCTTGTGATCTTATTGAATGGCGGAGCAGGCTTGATGGGCCAAATGACTTACTCTCACTCCTATTTCTTATATTATTTTATGCTGGATCCTATAAAGTCCAAGCAGCTACCGGGATGCCGTGTAGTGCTGCACAACTTTGTGTTACAGAGAGGTCAAATCAAGGAGGAAGAGGATGAAGCTATCCTGAATTACAAACAGAGCAGGATGTAGATTCTGAACAAGAGGATGTAACTGCAGAAACACCTGTGCAGCCAGGAAGACTAGAACCCCAAAAACTGATTCAAGTGACCTTCAGCTGAAGCTGTTCTTTTAACTAATTTTCCTGTCCACACATACACAAGTTAATGGCTCAAAACACCATCACTCTGCACTGTCCACTAACTAACATCCTTTGTCAGACTGCGACATTATTATGCTCCATCAGAATGACACTCTGTGCATAAAATTGAAACAAATTGAAACGTAAATCAATGTTTGAGGGACTAGGTTTCTTGGCTGCACAGTTGTTTCTACAGTGACATCCTCTAGATCAGAATCTAGATGGCTGCAGAAAAATCTGGTCTGGGAATTAAATATTGCAGGGTATAATATATGTAGGAAAGATAGAAAAGGAAAAGGGGAGGTGGAGCAGTTGTACTTATTAGCGATAACATTAGGCAGTATAAAAAGTGACAAAGCCATCAGTAAAACAGAAATAAAATCCATGTGGTCAGAGGTAAAAGATAATAAAGGATCAATCACAATAATAGGGGTAGTCTAGAGGCCACCTAATAGTTGAAGGGAGTTGAAGAAATAGACAAACAAATTAGGGAAATGAGTAAAAAACAGAATAATAATCATGGGGGATTTCAACTACCCGAAATTACTTGACCAGAAGGGTTAGGTAAAGTGGATAAGACAATGGAGTTCGTACAATAGTTATGGGACTCCTTTCCAACCAGTACATAAGCCCAAAAGGGAGGATTCACCCTTTGATTTAGTAATAGAGAAAGAACCAGAGCAGCTAAGAGAAGTAAAAGTAGAGAGATTCCAGACAGTAGTGACCATAATATAATTTGCTTTAAGATAATAATTGAGAAGGACATAAGCACAATACATACCAGGGTAACATAGAAAAATACCTATTTGAGGGGCTGGGAATAGAACTTGAGAAAGTAGGGGTGGCACAGTGGCGCAGTGGTTAGCACTGCAGCCTCACAGCTCCAGCGACCCAACGACTCCAGGTTCGGTTCTGGGTACTGACTGTGCGGAGTTTGCAAGTTCTTCCCGTGACCGCGTGTGTTTCCGCTGGGTGCTCTGGTTTCCTCCCACAGCCAAAGACTTGCAAGTTGATAGGTAAATTGGCATTGTAAATTGCCCCTAGTGTAGGTAGGAGAATGGTGGGGATTTGGTAGGGAATATGGGATTAATGTAGGATTAGTATAAGTGAGTGGTTGTTGGTCGGCACAGACTCGGTGGGCCGAAGGGCCTGTTTCAGTGCTGTATCACTCTATGACTCTACAATATTGGCAAAAATTGATGTAGAACAGCAATAGGAAACATTTAAAATGGTGTCCAAGAAAAAAAAAGGAATATTAATGAGACACCATGGATGTATAAAAACATAGGAAAAAATGAAGGGTAAGGAAAGAGTCATGCACTAAGCACATGGACAGCAGGGCACATAAGGAAGAATGTGAAGAGACTAGAAGAGAAGCTGAAAAGCAATTAGGAAGGCCAAAAGGAACTATGAAATAAATTATCAAGGAACATAAAACCACAAAATATTCTACAGACACAAATTAGAAGAGGAAAGTCAGGATGGGAATAGGGCCACTAAGTAGTAGACAAGATAAAATCACAGGCAACAATAGTAAAATGGCAGCAATATTAAATGATTACTTTGCTTCAGTATTTACCAGGGAGACAGATCAGGTGGACATGACATTGGAAGATGAGATCAGAATGATATAACTGAATTGAAAATAAAGAGGAGAAATATTAAACAAACTAATCAAACTAAAAGATAAAATCCTTAGTCTGGATGGATTGCATCTGCACATTTTAAAGAAACTAGAGAAGATGTAGCAAGATACTACCACACATATTTAATAATTTGTTAGAAAAGGTATAGTACCAGAGAACTGGTGGATAGCTCATGTTATACATACATTTAAAGGAGGGAGATGTCCAGGAAAGTATAGACCAGTCAACTTAACATTGGTTGTGGGAAAAAACAGAAAATAGAAAAACCAAAAGTATAATTAATAGTCAGCATGGACTGCTAAAGGAAAATTGTTTTACCAATCTCTGAATTCTTTGATGAGGTAACAAAGAGAATAGACAAGGGTAATGTGGTAGATGCAATTTATCTTTCCAAAAGCTTTTCAATAAAGGGCCACATAATAAACTAAAGAATAAGGTCAGAGCATCTGGAGTCGGGGCAAGTAGCAGAATAGATAATAGCTGCCTGCAAGACAGAAGGGATAAAAGTTAGCTATTTGGAGCAACAGAAGGTGGGAAGTGGGGTCCCACAAGAATCAGTGCTGGGACTACTGCTGTTCACAAATCATATTAATAGATTTTGGAATCAAAAACACAATTTCGAAATTTGCAGATGACACCAAATGGGGGATGGGGGTGGGAATAGTCAATACTGTGGAGGACTGCAACATGCACGACGACATAACTAAAATTGCAAAATGGGCATATAATTGGAAAACGAATTTCAACACCTAAGTATGAGGACTTACAGTTTGGTTTGAAAAATATCAAGGTCATCAAGCCTTTGACAAGGTCCTGCATGGCAGAGTGGTACAAAAGGTGAAGTCACACAGGATCAGAGGTGAGCTGACAAGATGGATACAGAATTGGCTCGGTCATAGAAGACAGAGGGTAGCAGTGGATGGGTGTTTTTCTGAATGGAGGGATGTGACTAGTGGTGTTCCGCAGGGATCAGTGCTGGGACCTTTGCTGTTTGTAGTATATATAAATGATTTGGAGGAAAATGTAGCTGGTCTGATTAGTAAGTTTGCGGACGACACAAAGGTTGGTGGAGTTGCGGATAATGATGAGGATTGTCAGAGGATATAGTAGCCTCGCCAACTTTAAGGGCATTTAAGTGGTCATTGGATAGACATATGGATGAAAATGGAATAGTGTAGGTCAGATGGTTTCACAGGTCGGCGCAACATCGAGGGCCGAAGGGCCTGTACTGCGCTGTAATGTTCTAAAGTTCTAAAGATATAGATCGGTTGGAGACTTGGGCGGAGAAATGGCAGATGGAGTTTAATCCGGACAAATGTGAGGTAATGCATTTTGGAAGGTCTAATGCAGGTGGGAGGTATATAGTAAATGGCAGA
Organism: Heterodontus francisci; assembly: GCF_036365525.1. Classification (NCBI taxonomy): domain Eukaryota; kingdom Metazoa; phylum Chordata; class Chondrichthyes; order Heterodontiformes; family Heterodontidae; genus Heterodontus; species Heterodontus francisci. The sequence continues at coordinate 50,449,122 of NC_090372.1, read as the reverse complement.
ACCCTTAGGAGTATTGACAGGCAGAGAGATCTGGGCATACAGGTCCACAGCTCACTGAAAGTGGCAACGCAGGTGGATAAGGTAGTCAAGAAGGCATATGGCATGCTTGCCTTCATCGGTCGGGGCATAGAGTATAAAAATTGGCAAGTCATGTTGCAGCTGTACAGAACCTTAGTTAGGCCACACTTAGAATATTGCGTGCAATTCTGGTCGCCACACTACCAGAAGAACGTGGAGGCTTTGGAGAGGGTACAGAGGAGGTTTACCAGGATGTTGCCTGGTCTGGAGGGCATTAGCTATGAGGAGAGGTTGGAAAAACTCGGATTGTTTTCACTGGAATGACGGAGGTGGAGGGGCGACATGATAGAGGTTTACAAAGTTATGAGTGGCATGGACAGAGTGGATAGTCAGAATCTTTTTCCCAGGGTGTAAGAGTCAGTTAGTAGGGGACATAGGTTTAAGGTGCGAGGGGAAAAGTTTAGAGGGGATGTGCGAGGCAAGTTTTTTTTAGACAGAGGGTGGTGAGTGCCTGGAACTTGCTGCCAGGGGAGGTGGTGGAAGCAGATACGATAGCGACGTTTAAGAGACATCTTGACAAGTATATGAATAGGAAGGGAATAGAGGGATATGGGCCCCGCAAGTGCAGAATGTGTTAGTTTAGGCAGGCATCAAGATCGGCGCAGGCTTGGAGGGCCGAATGGCCTGTTCCTGTGCTGTACTGTTCTTTGTTCTTGTTGTCATATATTACTTGGAAAATAAGAATGTAAATTGATAGAGGAGAAAAGGCATCTGGAAGTACAGGTACACCAATACACAAAATCACTAAAAGCAGCAATACAGGTTAATCAGGCCATAAAAAGGCAAACCAAGCCTCGAGTTTATTTCTAGAAGAAAAGATTTGCTTGGCCAGCAGAGAAGTATTGTTAAGATGTTGAGAGTTACATGAGCACATGCAGTGACACTGGTGTCAATCTTTCATCTGTGTGTGCGAGTAAATAAATTATTTGGGAGAGAAATGCAACTGCAGGCATCCAGAGAAGGTAGCTCAATAAAGACAGCACAAGCAAGACTGTTGCGGGGTGGGGGGGGAAAAAGACAGCAGGCCCAAACTAATGTGATGGGTGGAGGGGATGGTGGGAAGGGGTAAATTTAAAAGTTTGTGAACTTTGTGGGTGGCGGGGCGGGGCGGGGCGGGGGGGAAGAGTGAGGTACACAAGGTAAGTCTTTTGGGGAGTGGGGGGGGGGGGATGAGGGCAAGGAATGAATGTACGGTAATTGTGGGGGGTTGGTGGGAGACGGGATGGAAACGTGCATGCATATAATTTTTTTCAATATATTTTATTGAACTATCCCTTTAAAAAACTTTAAATTGCAATGATGGGGCTTGAAGCAATTTAAAAATGGCGTTTGGCGCCTGCGCAGTGCCACCTGACGCCATTACTGGGGATGGACTGCCTGCTCAGATTGTCATTGGGAGGGGCAGTCCACCCTGGCCATGTAAATGAGCCGCTGCGTTTAATATCGCAGCGGCTCCATGGAGTAAATCCTGTGCGTGTGCGCTGCCATCCGAGATTGGCAGCGAGCTTGTAAAATGCAGCCCAAGATCTCCTGCTAAGTCCTGAACTGAAACCAGACAGTCCAAAACCTGATTCTACATCAAAACCCATGAGAAGATCAGGAAGACGTCATAAACCAGTTGTTAGACTTAATTTATAGATATTGGTTAAGGAAAAAAAAAGAGTCCGTTGTTATTTTGCCAAGTCCATATTCTCAAAGATTTGTTTGTTTTTGAAGTTGTATAGTTAGTATACCTGCAAATACTTTATTTAGAAAACCTTTTTAAAAAGGGGGAAGCAGTGTAATGTTATGAGCATGCCCAGCACACAATGTCATTAAACATGTGATCTGTCCACCTTGGTATCTCTCTTTCTTTACAAGTTCCTATTCTTGCCTAAAGTTTCAATAGTATACAAGGAATGGTCTGGCTGGTACTGAAGTACTTTTTTGGTGATTTAAAAGCTTGTGCTGAAACAAGTTGCTTCCAGACATTGGTAGCCTGGTAGTGAGCATGGGAAAAGGAAGAGAGTTCATGCAAAAGCAGAACAAGCTGCTAGAAGAGGGAGGAGAAGGAGCAGTAGTGCTTTCAGTAGGTGGCCATATCTGTACAGAATATTTAGGGAGCAATTCCTTGCTTCACGAAAGAAGTTGTGACTGAAATTTGCCACTGCAGCAGCCACAACTGCAACCTTCAAACAGGGCAAGGACAACATTGTCTGTAAAAAAAAGCAAAATACTGCGGATGCAGGAAATCTGAAATAAAAACAGAAAATGCTGTAAATACTCAGCAGGCCAGCAGCAATTGTTGATTTTCACATTTATGCCTCCACTGAACTCATTTTTGTTTCTTTCCTTGTCCCAGGACCACCCTGTTTTGCCTTTGCAACATCATCCATTTTGTCATTTAATCTCTTCCGCGTTCCACCATATCACAAAGCTTCCTTTTCCCCCCCACCACCCCCAACTTTGCCTGTCTCTCACTCCCTCCTCTATCCTAGCCCCTAAAATACATGCAGCACCTGTAGGAGCTGCCGTATGCAAATGTTGGATTGTGTGACAGTATTTATAAACTATAATCTTACTGGCTTCCACAGCTGCCTTGGCTACACTTCCTCCCACACAGCTTCCTGTAAGGACTCTATCCTATTCTCACAATTTCTCCATCTCTGTTGTATCTCTCCTGATGGTACCAGCTTCTATACCAGTGCTTCCAATACGTTTTCGTTTTTCCTCAATCAAGGACTCCCTCTGCCCGCCACTGTGGTTGATAGGGCTCTAGATCATGTCTGTTCCATTTTCCCCACTTCTGCTCTCACTCTTTGACCTCCCCCCTCAAGAACTACAATAGGGTTCCCCTTGTCCTCACCTTCCATCCCACTAGCTGTATACAGTTCTGGGCACCACACTATAGGAAGGATGTGATTGCACTGGAGAGGATGCAGAGGAGGTTCACCAGGATGTTGGCTGGGCTGGAGCATTTCAGCTATGAAGAGAGACCAAATAGGCTGGGGTTGTTTTCTTTCGAGCAGGGAAGGCTGAGGGGGACCTGATTGAGGTATCCAAAATTATGAGGGGCATAGATAGGGTAGATAGGAAGAGGGTATTTGAGGAAACATGTTTTCACCCAGAGGGTGGTTGGAATCTGGAACGCACTGCCTGAAGGGGTGGGAGAGGCAGGAACCCTCAACATTTCAGTATTTAGATAAGCACTTGAAACACCATAGCATACAAGGCTACAGGCCAAGTGCTGGTAAATGGGATTAGAATAGATAGGTGCTTGATGGCCGGCACAGACACGATGGGCCTGTTTCTGCGCTGTATAACTCTATGACTCGCCTCCATATTCAATGGATCGTCTTCCGCCATTTCCGCCCCTCCAGTATGATGCCACCACCAAACACATCTTTGCCTCCCCTCAGTATTTCAAAGGGCCCATTCCCTCCACAATACCCTTGTCCACTCCTCAAACCACCCCCAACAACCCCTCACCCTCCCAGGGCACTTTCCCATGCAAGTGCAGGAGATGCAACACCTGCCCTTTTACCTCCTCCCTTCTCACCGTTAAACAGCGATTTACTTTGACTTCTTTCAAATGAGTGTACTCTATTTGCACTACTTTGCTCTTCTATCACAGATGTTCCCTTTTGTTCTTCCCCCCCCTCCCCTTTCCCTACCTCTGTACTAGCTTAAAATCTCTAACTTTTTCCAGTCTGACTAAAGTTCATCAACCTAAAACATTAATTTTCTCTCTGCACAGATGCTTCCAGATCTGAGTATTTCTAGCATTTTCTGTTTTTATTTCAGATTTTCAGCATTTATAGTATTTTGCTTTAGTAAATTGCACGGATTGCAAAATTTATAAAAATGTGAAGGACAGAGAATGAAATAAAGATTGGGAAATACACATTAGAAGCTGAAATATCAAACTTTAAAAAAAAATTCTTACAAAAGCTATGGAATTTTTATCATAATGGGGAGATTTGACATTGCACAAATATAAAATTAGTTTTCCAGCAACAAAGTGAATGCGCAGTAGTTATGATTAAGTACACCATTAAATACTCAGTTACAACTTACTAACAAGGTGTAAATTTTTCGTGGGATTTTAATAGCAATATTACATTGTAAAAGAGGAAGTTCTTGTCAGTTCAGTGATTTCTGGGCCATTCTTCATCTCGGCAACTTCAACAGTGCACGCTGTGGAGGAGCAGGGAATCACTGACAGCAGCTTCTGGATTTTAGCATTGAACTGCCTATAGAACATTACAGCGCAGTACAGGCCCGGACGCCAGAAGTTGTTGGCAGCTTTAGGGTTGTAATGACAGCAAACGCTGACAGTTTCACTGTCATGACTAGCACAAATCTGGGCCAATATGAATGAATACCATGTTGGCTGGAATTGTATGTGGAGGTGGAGGCCCTGCCCACCAGCTTAAAAATCAGAGGAGAGTCTGCCTCCGCCAGGCCTGGAAGCCACACACAGTGCTTTTGTGTGGCCCAGGTCTTTAATTGGCCTCGGACAGGACATCCGGCCCTCTGAGGCAGGAAGTCCTGTTTCAATGAGATGCTGGCCAATCAGTGGGCCAGCAGCTCTTCAGTCCCAGCAGCACCATAAGGAGCGGTGGCCACTGCTGGGACTGCACCCAGCCTGAGGAGCAAGAGGGATTCCGGTCCTGAGAAACTGAGGTTTCCAGCCTTGCCGGGGACAACCGGCTGGGCCCCGGCCAGAGGGGTGGGGGGCAATCAGAAGGGTGGGGGAGGTGCTCTAGCAGGGACAGCTTGTGCTGCTGCAGGGGCCCTTTGTGGGGTACAAGATCCCCAATCAGGAGGGCTCCCCCCTCTCCCCAGGCCCACAAGGAGGCTGCCTAGTATTACTGGGCACCCTCCTCAGCTGTCGACGTGCCGACTGCTGGTGAGGGCATCTAGAACAAGGGAACCAAACCTTAAAATCAAAGCCAGGCCATTTAGGAGAGAAGTTAGGAAGCACTTCACACAAAGGGTGATTGAAGTGTGGGACTCTGTCCCACAAAAAGCAGTAATGTTAGCTCAATTAATTACTTCAAACCTTAGATAGATTTTTGCTAACCAAGGCTATTAAGAGATAGGAAGCCAAAACGATAGATAAAGCTAAGACTCAGCTCAACCGTGCTCTCACTGAATTGCAGAACAAGCTCAAGTGGTTTCATGGCCTACTCCTGCTCCAAGGTGTTTTGGATGGAGGTCCTTGGTTAAAATTGAGCCAATAAGATGGGGTGGTACGGGCGGCAGTGAGATTGTCTAGCTTCTCATAATTGTGACCCTGAAAACTATCAGGAAGAGAACATTTCCAACCCATCAGTCTAAATTGGAATCAAAGCCAGAGATGAAAAACCCCGTTCTAACTCAGTCCACCTCCCAAACTTAAAGAATGATTTTTCTTCAACTTCAGCTTGAATTGTTAATTCAGTGAGTTAAGCTTTACGCTCACACAGAAAACTGATCTTTATTCTTTCCCTTTAAACAAAATTAACTTTATTTGATAAGTGGCAGTTTAAAATCATATCAAATGAATATGTATATTGTTGAAATGAAATGGCATTTGAGCTCAGTTTAATCTCTTTATAAATTAGCCATTAATACATTCCAGGCTTTTGTTCGGGAACTACAAGCCACAGTTGGGTGAGTAATCAGGCTGATTACAGAACAAAAGAATGCAAGGTGACCTTGAAACTCAAAGCATTGCTTTTATCATGAACTTAGCATCATTGAAATGTGTCCTCTGAATCTGTACACAGACAAACTTGCAGTTATGTGGAACGTTACCATGATTTATAATAATGAGACCTAAACTAACACAAACTGGTTCCCACAATGAAGAGGGAGCGTCGCTCTCACATGCAGTTTTTGTTTCAGTTTGACGATAGTCTTCCCAGTATTCGACCCTTCCCAACCATATCCCCAGCAATGACAGGTAGACAGACCTGACGAAGAAGGATACAAAGGATCGGTCAGCCTAGGTCCCAAAGAACTCTCGGTGTTACTGTACATATAGTTGTAGCCCATTACCAGTACTGCACCATGAAGTCACCCGAGCCACCTTCCACTTTATCTGGAGATTGAAAATGGACTGTGTCCACATTGGCACCATGCACAAATATCTAGATAAAAGGAGGGAAAACATACCCAACATCACCCTCATCCTGATGGCCACCATTGTGTGTGGTTGCATCAAACCATCAAGCACCTAACTATTCAAATCCCATTTTCCAGCACTTGGCCCATAGCCTTGTATGCTATGACATTTCAAGTGCTCATCTAAAAACTTCTTAAATGTTGAGGGTTTCTGCCTCTCCCACCCCTTCAGGCAGCGTGTTCCAGATTCCAACTACCCTCTGGGTAAAAAATGTTTTCTTCAAACCCTCTAAACCTCCTGCCCCTTACCTTAAATCTATGCCCTCTGGTTATTGACCCCTCCGTTAAGGGAAAATGTCTATTCCTATCTAACCTATCAATGCCCCTCAATTTTGTGTACCTCAATCATGTCCCCCCTCAGCCTTCTCTGCTCGAAGGAAAACAACCCTAACCTTTTCAGTCTCTCTTCATAGCTGAAATGTTCCAGCCCAGGCAACATTCTGGTGAATCTCCTCTGCACCCTCTCCAGTGCAATCACATTCTTCCTACAGTGTGGTGCCCAGAACTGTACACAGTACTCCAGCTGTGCCCTAACTAGCATTTTATACAGCTCCATCATAACCTCCCTGCTCTTATATTCTATGCCTCAGCTAATAAAGGCAAGTATCCTATATGCCTTCCTAACCACCTTATCTACCTGTACTTCAATGATGTATGGACAAGTACACCAAGGTCCCACTGACCTTCTGTACTTCCTAGGGTCCTACCATCCATTGTATATTCCCTTGCCTTGTTAGTCCTCCCAAAATGCATCACCTCACACTTCTCAGGATTAAATTCCATTTGCCACTGCTCCACCCATCTTACCAGCCCATCTATATCGTCCTGTAATCTAAGGCTTTCTTCCTCACTATTTACGGCACCAACAATTTTCGTGTTATCTGCGAACTTATTTATCATGCCTCCTATATTCACGTCTAAATCATTAATGTACACTACAAACAGCAAGGGTCCCAGCACTGATCCCTGCGGTACACCACTGGTCACAGGCTTCCACTCGCAGAAACAACCCTTGACCATTACCCTCTGTTTCCTGCCACTAAGCCAATTTTGGATCCAATTTGCCAAATTGCCCTGGATCCCATGGGCTCTTACCTTCTTAACCAATCTCCCATGTAAGACCTTATCAAAAGCCTTACTGAAGTCTATGTAGACTGCATCAACTGCTTTACCCTCATCTACACATCTAGTCGCCTCCTTGAAAAATTCAAATCAAGTTAGTTAGACACGATTTCCGTCTTTAAAAGCCATGCTGACTATCCCTGATTAATCCCTGCCTCTCCAAGTGGAGATTAATCCTGTCCCTCAGAATTTTCTTCAATAGTTTCCCAACCATTGATTTTAGACTCACTGGCCTGTAATTACCTGGTCTATCCCTGCTACCCTAATTGAATAATGGTACCACATTCGCTGTCCTCCAGTCCTCTGACAACTCTCCCGTGGCCAGAGAGGATCTGAAAATTTGTGTCAGAGCCCCTGCTAAGTCCTCCCTTGCCTTACATAACAGCCTGGGATACATCTCATTTGGGCCTGTGGATTTATCCACTTTGAAGCCCACTAAAACATCTAATACTTCCTTCCTGTCAATGGTAATATGTTCAAGTATATCGCAATCTCCCTCCCTGATCTCTGCACCTACATCGTCCTTCTCCAACGTACAGATGAAAAGTAATCATTTAAAACCTCACCTATGTCCTCCGGCTCCACACACAGATTGCCACGTTGGTCCCTAATGGGCCCTGCTCTTGCCCTGGTTATCCTCTTACCCTTAATATACTTATAAAACGCCTTAGGATTTTCCTTTATCTCGCCCGCCAACATTTTTTTCACGTCCCCTCTTCACTCTCCTAATTACTTTTTAAAGTACCCCCCTACACTTTCTATACTCCTCTAGTGCCTCCGCTGTTCTCAGCACTCTGAATCTGCCATAAGCATCCTTTTTTCCCTTATCCAATCCTCTATATCCCTTGACATCCAGGTTTCCCTGGACTTATTGGTCATACCCTTCACCTTAACGGGTACATGTTGGCTCTGAACCCTCACTATTTCCTTTTTGAATGACTCCCACTGGTCTGATGTAGACTTTCCTACAAGTAGCTGCTCCCAGTCCACTTTGGCCCAATCCTGTTTTATCAGATTGAAATCGGCCTTCCCCCAATTCAGTACCTTTATTTCCGACCCGTCTTTGTCCTTTTCCATAACTACCTTAAATCAGAGTTATGGTCACTAACCCCGAAATGCTTCCCCACTGACACTTCTACCACTTGACCAGCTTCATTCCCTAGGATTAGGTCCAGTACTGCCCCTTCTCTTGTAGGAACTGGCTCAAAAAGCTCTCCTGTATGCATTTTAAGAATTCCACCTCCTTTAAGCCTTTTGCACCAAGACTATCCCAGTTGATATTAGATATGTTGAAATCCCCTACTACTATTACCCGATTATTTTCACACTTCTGAGATTTGCCTTCATATCTGCTCCTCTATCTCTCCCTGACTGTTTGGAGGGCTGCAGTACATGCCCAGCCAAGTGATTGCCCCCTTTTTGTTTTTAAGTTCTACCCACATGGCCTTATTTGAAGAACCTTCTAAGATATCATCCCTCCTTACTGCAGTAATTGACTCCTTGATCAACAGTGCAATGCCACCTCCCCTTTTACCCTCTCCCCTGTCAAACATGAAGATTCTTTATCCTGGAATATGGAGTTGCCAGTCCTGCCCCTCCCTCAACCATGTCTCTGTGATAATCCCATGTGCTAATCAATGCCCTTAATTCATCTTCCTTATTAGTACTAGTATTAGTATTAAAATAAATGCAATCCAGCCTTGCATTTTTCACTTGTGCCTGAACAGGTCTATATTTGCTCTGTCTTCCAGACTGACTCAGTTTCTCTTCTATATTTGACTGTGCGTCACCCCCTACTGTACCTCCACTCTGTATCCCATTCCCCTGCCAAATTAGTTTGAACCCCACCACCAACCCACCCCCCACCCCACCAACCCCCGGCAACACAACTCGCAAACCTCCCAGCAAGGATGTTGGTCCCATTCCGGTTTAGGAGCAACTCGTCCAACTTGTACAGGTCCCACCTTTGCCAGAAACAGACCCAGTGATCCAGGAAACTAAAGCCCTTCCTCCTGCACCATCTCCTCAGCCACGCATTCATCTACTCTACCCTCCTATTCCTATACTCACTAGCACTTGGCACCGGGAGTAATCCAGAGATTACAACCTTTGAGGTCCTGCTTTTTAATCTGCTACCTAGCTCCCTAAATTCTTGTTGCAGGACCTCATCCCTCTTTCTACCTATGTCATTGGTACCATCCTTGGCCCTAGCACCAGGGAGGAAACATACCATCCTGGAGTCACATTTGTGGCCACAGAAATGCCTATATGTACCCCTTACGATAGAATCCCTTCTCACTTTAGCTCTTCTATTCCTTTTCCTGCCCTGCTGTGCAGCAGAGCCATCAGTGGTGCCACGAACTTGGCTGTTGCTGCTTACCCCTGGGAGGCCATCTCCCCACCCAACAGTATCCAAAGTGGTATGTCTGTTTGAGAGGGGGATGGCCACAGGGGACTCCTGCACTACCTGCCTGCGCCTACTACTCCATCTGGTGGTCACCCATCCCTTTTCTGCCTGTGCAGCCAGTACCTGCGATGTAACCACCTCGCTGAACGTGCTATCCATGACTTCCTCAGCATCGCAGATGCTCCAGTGAATCCACCCGCATCTCCAGCTCCGTAATGTGGGTAGCCAGTAGCTGCAGATGGATACACTTTCTGCACACATGGTCATCAGGGACACTTCCAGTGTCCCTGATTTCCCACATAGCGCAGGAGGAGCATATCACGGGGATGAGCTCTCCTGCCATGACTTACCTTTAGATTAGTTACTCCCTTAATTAAAAAATACTAATTACACTAAGGGCCTTGTTCCACTCCAAACACTACCCACTACAATCCAAATCCTTAATAAATTACACTAAATTACAAAAACACTTTCGTAGTACTCACCTTATCACAAGGTTTTTATAAAAAAAAAATTTTAAGCTATTTAAATGCACTAACAGTTGTTACTTACCCAACTAATCACCTGGTAGATTTCCCATGATGTCACTCAGTCTTTTTTCCCTCTTTCGAGTTTCAGCGCACGCCGGCACAGAGAGAGAGAGCCAGCTGCCACTCCTGTCTGCAGGTAACTGAGGGCCTCGAGCCCCACGCTCTCTCTTTCTGTTGACGACCAAGTGTTGCAGACTGGCACATTCCAAGCTCCAGGACTATGTGCTGAGGGACACACTAAAGCTCGGGGCAGCCGCTGCAAAGACTCAATGGTCTCAGGCCCTCTTGTCATAGTACATCAAAGGACTGGAACGCATGCAAAATTCCTAAGGCTACATGCTTGACAGGACATATATATTGTAAATATAACTTGTAATTGTAAGAGTAGTGAGGCACCTCAGAGTACCACATACTGTACTGACAGAAATTGAACTGTATTGCACATTATCTAATGTCAAATTCGAACTGTCATGTAATGTACTTTAAAAATGTTATGGATAAAGTACATTTTTGGAAAAAATGCAAACTGGTTTCCCATTTGCTGCTACAAAAAGTTAAATTTTATTTAATCTAATGTGCAAGTAGGGCTATGAAGGAAGGAAAGCTGTCTTACTCTATCCTGGTAATTTATTTTCCTTTCTTTTTCTCTCCTCCTCTGTTAAAGTTACTAGGATAGCTTGTCCTCTTCATGGTATCTAGTAAGTTGGCATTCCTAGGTGCAGTGAAGAGAAAAAAGGGGTGCAGACAAATGATGTCAGGTCAGATTTCCTGGGCATCTGCAGTAGGTCTAGGTAGACTGGTGCATGTAGAAGGTATAGGCCCAGAGTACTAATGAAGCAGTGTAGGGGCTGTGGCAGGGGTCAGTTGGGAGGGGGGTGGGGGGCAGGGAATGGGGGAAGGAAGAGAAATCTCAACCCGCTGCCTCATTTTGCTGTGCACAGAACCATTAGGAGGACCAATGTAAGAGCTCCTGAAGGACTTGGTCTGGCCTCAGATCCCCACAGGCTGGAGGATTGTCAAGATTCCAGAGGCAGACCAGAGATTGTATAACTGTGTAGGGTTTAACATTCTTTTATAAAAGCATAAGAAAATCGGAGCAGGAATAGGGCATATGGCCTCTCGAGCCTGCTCTGCCATTCAATAAGGACATGGCTGGTCTTCAGCTTCAACCCCACTTTCCCACCCAATCCCCATATCGCTTACAGCTCAAATAATCTGTCCATCTCAGCCTTGAATATCCTCAATGGCTGAGCATCTACAGCCCTCTGAGGTAAAAAATTCCAAAGATTCACAACCCTCAGTGTGAAGAAAGAGCCCTCATCTCAGTCCTAAATGGCAGATCCTTTATCCTGAGCCCATAGTTTTAGGCTCTCCACCCAGGGGAAACAGCCTCTCTGCATCTACCCTATCAAGATCTCGCAGAATCTTATATGCTTCAATGAGGACACCTCTCACTCTTCTAAACTCCAGAGAGTATGGGCCCATTCTGTTCAATCTCTACTCATCCTAGGACTCCACTGGTGCATCCCCTCAAAGGAAGTATATCATTCGTTAGGCGTTGGGGCCAAAACTGTGCACAGTACTCCAGGTGTAGTCTCACCAAAACCCTGTATGGTTGCAGCAAGGCTTCCTTACTCTTGTACTCTAACCCCCAAGCTATAAAGGCCAACATAGCATTTGCCTGCGGCCTCTGCATTCTGCAGGAGGGCCAGACAGCCTTCCCTTCTTAAAGGCAGACTGCCTTAAAGGGAAGCTGCATTGCGGAAATGCTGGGTGCTAGTCAATCAACTGAGAAAGTTGAAGAAAGCAGAATGGCACAGCGCACAGGAAGTACGCTCCCAGGTTTAGTGACACGGCCCTGGAGGCTGTGGTGACCGAGATGGAATCCAGAAGGGAGCCAATGTTTCTCCGAATAGGCATAATGCCCTTATACACCAGCCTGAGGAAAGAGCGGCAGCAAATTGCCAGGGAATGTCAATGTCAGGGTTCTGGTGTCAAGAACCTGGCCGCAGTACCAGAAAAAGTTCAATGATGTCACAGGGTGGTCAAGGTCAGTGACTGCATCTTCACATGACAACTCCTACCCACCGCACCACCAAGCTGTCATGCTGCTCAATGCGCCACAACTCTATCACTCACCCAGCAGCACCCCCTGCCACTCAGGACTCACACCTAAAATCCAGATACTCCACTGACCCTCACACACCCAACTCTCGCTGCCGCCACAGATCTCCAGCTATTGAGCTATGGCAGGGACATCACCCAAGCACAGTGTCACACAGTCACTGATAGTCTGTTCTCTTCCTGACAGGAGAAATGTGCACACACAACATCAGGGAGACCCAAAAAATGGAGAATGGTGGCTGCACGACTTCACCCCTGAGCACCTTCAACGAGACGGTGCTCTGAATCACGAGGCCAGAGACAACACAAAAAATTGACAGTTAACCATATGGAAAAGGTATATCAGGAATATTACTTAAAAATAAATTCTGAGAGGACAAGAAGTCACAGGTTCAATCCAGTAAAAGGCAAATTTAGAACGAATATCGAAAATTCTTCTTTACACAAAGGCCAGTATTTTCTTTAAAAGAACCGCCTATTTTTAGGCATCATGTTTTGGATTAGGGCATCATTGGCAAAGCTGGTATTTATTAGCCATACCTAGTTGCCTCTGAGAAGGTAGTGGTGAGCCTTCTTTTTGAAATGCTGCAGTCCATGGAGTGAAGACATTCCCACAATGCGGTGAGGTAGAGAGTTCCAGGGAAAGTGGTGGTCAGGAAAGTAACGTGGGGCGGAGAGGCCCTCTGCCTCTAAAAGTAGCTACTGCAATTTTCCTCCCATGATCCCACCGTGACTCTGATCTGTTTGCCAGAAATGCTGGATTTAAATTAAGTTAGGTGCTGCACCCCTATCCTGAAATGTCTCTCCATTTCTGCCTAGTTACTGTTCCTGAAAACCACTGCCACAGTAAGGTGGAAATGCTGAGCCTGCATGCTGGCACACAAGTGGGAAAAGATCGGGAAGGTGAAAGGTCAGAAAGTGCAATTCTGCACCACTGTTATAGCTGGGAGTCACTTCCACCACTTTGAAGCGGAAGACAGGAGAAATGTGCACACACAACATCAGGGAGACCCAAAAAATGGAGAATGGTGGCTGCACGACTTCACCCCTGAGCACCTTCAACGAGACGGTGCTCTGAATCACGAGGCCAGAGACAACACAAAAAAGTTGCTACCCAGGTTAATAGGGCTGTTAAGAAGGCATATGGTGTGTTAGCTTTTATTAGTAGGGGGATCGAGTTTCGGAGCCACGAGGTCATGATGCAGCTGTACAAAACTCTGGTGAGGCCGCACCTTGAGTATTGCGTGCAGTTCTGGTCACCGCATTATAGGAAGGATGTGGAAGCTTTGGAAAGGGTGCAGAGGAGATTTACTAGGATGTTGCCTGGTATGGAAGGAAGGTCTTACGAGGAAAGGCTGAGGGACTTGGGGTTGTTTTCGTTAGAGAGAAGGAGGAGGAGAGGTGACTTAATAGAGACATACAAGATAATCAGAGGGTTAGATAGGGTGGATAGTGAGAGTCTTTTTCCTCGGATGAGGATGGCAAACACGAGGGGACATAGCTTTAAGTTGAGGGGTGATAGATATAGGACAGATGTCAGAGGTAGTTTCTTTACGCAGAGAGTAGTAGGGGCGTGGAACGCCCTGCCTGCAACAGTAGTAGACTCGCCAACTTTAAGGGCATTTAAGTGGTCATTGGATAGACATATGGATGTAAATGGAATAGTGTAGGTCAGATGATCGGCGCAACATCAAGGGCCGAAGGGCCTGTACTGCGCTGTAATATTCTAATTCTAAATTCTAATTCTAATTTCTGAAGAGTTGAAGTTACTTTGTGAAATTAGTGGAGAATTTAAAGGGGCCTCTGTATAGTGAAATAACGGACGTTCGTTGGAAGTTTCCATCGTTCTTGTGCTTTGAGGAAGAGGATAATGAGGACATTAAGGAGGAAAGGATGGAAGCTTGGAGCGTGCAGCAGAGTGCATATCATAGAGTAATAGAGTCATTTACAGAGCAGAAGGAGGCCATTCAACTCAATGAGTCCATGTAGGCTCTCCACGGAGCTATGAAGTTAGTCCCACTCCCCCACTCGATCCCCGTAGCCCTGTAAATCTATTTCTCTCAGGTGGCCACCAGCTTCCTCTTGAAGTCATTGATCGGCTCCGCTTCCACCACCCTTGTGAACAGCAAGTTCCAGGTCATTACCATCCGCTGCATAAAAAAGTGCTTCCTCACATTCCCCCTGCATCTCTTTCCCAAAGCTTTCAATCTGTTTCCCTAGTCCTTGTACCATTTGTTAATGGTAAGTTTTTCCTTGTTCAACATATCTAAGCCTGTCATAAACTTGTACACTTCTAATAAATCTCCCCTTAATCTCCTTTGTCCTATGGAGAACAAACCCAGCTTTTCCAACCTAACCTTGTAACTAAAATTCTCCATCCTGAACCATTCTGGTAAATGTCCTCTGTACCCCCTCAAGGACCCTCACATACTGCGGCACAGTGGCGCAGTGGTTAGCACCGCAGCCTCACAGCTCCAGGGACCCGGGTTCGATTCCGGGTACTGTCTGTGTGGAGTTTGCAAGTTCTCCCTGTGTCTGCGTGGATTTTCTCCGGGTGCTCCGGTTTCCTCCCACAAGCCAAAAGACTTGCAGGTTGATAGGTAAATTGGCCATTATAAATTGTCACTAGTATAGGTAGGTGGTAGGGAAATATAGGGACAGGTGGGGATGTTTGATAGGAATATGGGATTAGTGTAGGATTAGTATAAATGGGTGGTTGATGTTCGGCACAGACTCGGTGGGCCGAAGGGCCTGTTTCAGTGCTGTATCTCTAATCAAAAAAAATACTTCCTAAAGTGTGATGACCAGAACCAGTTGAGGCCTAACCAGAGCTTTATAAAAGTTCAGCATAATCTCCCTGCTTTTGTACTCAATACCTTTATTTATAAAGCTCAAAATTCCATAAACTTTACTAACCACTCTCTCAATATGACCTGCCACCTTCAAATGTCTATGCACATGCACCCCTAGGTCCCTCTGTTCCTGCACACTCTTTAGAACTGTGCCATTAATTATATATTGCCTCTCACTATTCCTTCTGCCAAACACATCACCTCACACTTATCAGTATTAAATTCCATCTGCCGCCTCTCTGCCCTTTCTGCTAGCCTATGTCATGTTGCAGGCAGTTCAGATCATCCTCATTCTTTGCCTCACTTCCAAATTTGGTGTCATCAGCAAATTTTGAGATTCTACTCTGCATTCCAACATCCAAGTAATTTATATATAGCAAAAGAAACAATGATTCCCAGCACCGACCCTTGGGGAACACTACTGTCTACCATCCTCCAGTCTGAAAAACAACCACTTACTGAGACTCACCATTTTCTGTCCTTAAGACAAATTTTTTTTAAATCTAATTAGACACTGACCCTCCTATGCCATGAGCCTTCATTTCCTTAACCAGCCTTTTATGTGGTACCTTATCAAATGCTTTCTTGAAATTCATAAACATCCACCACATTCCCTTCATCAACCTACTCTGCTACTTTATCAAAAGAATCAATTAGTCAGTCAAGCATGATCTGCCTTTTACAAATCCATGCTGGCTATCCTTAATTTACTCGAACCTCCCAAGTGTCAGTTCATATTTTCCCCAATTATCGTTTCTAAAATCTTACCCACCACTGATGTTAAACTAACTGGCCTGTAATTGCTCGGCCTGTCCTTACACCCATTCTTGAATAAGGGAGTCACATTTGCCACTCTCCAATCCACTGACACCTCCCCCGTATCCAGGAAAGATTGGAAGATTATAGCAAGCCCTTCCACCATCTCCATCCCCACTTCCTTTAGCAACCTGGGATACAAGCCATCCAGACCAGGTGACTTATTAACCCTAAGCATAGCCAACTGTTTTTGTACCTTCCCCCTCAATTTTTATCCTATCCATTGCCTCTACTCTGCTTCTAGATATTTTGTCAGCCTCCATTTCCTTAGTGAACACTGATACAAAGTACTCATTAAGTACCTGTGTCTTTAAGCATATATTACCCTCTCCTCCTCTTACTTACTATTTATATGCCAGTTGAAAATCTTTGGGGTCCCTTTTCTGGTGACTGCCATTCTATTTTCATATTCTCTTTTTGCCAGCCTTACTGTCCTCTTCACCTCCCCTCTCAACTTATTGTATATGGCCTGGTTCTCACTTGACAAGTTCATCTGACATGCATCCTTTTTTGTTTCATCATCATCTCCATCTCCCTCGGCAACTAAGGAGCCCTGTTTATTTATTTTAGTTATTTAGAGATACAGCACTGAAACAGGCCCTTCAGCCCACCGAGTCTGTGCCACCCATTTATACTAACCCTACAGTAATCCCATATTCCCTACCACCTACCTACACTAGGGGCAATTTACAATGGCCAATTTAACTATCAACCTGCAAGTCTTTGGCGGTGGGAGGAAACCGGAGCATCCGGCGAAAACCCACGCGGTCACAGGGAGAACTTGCAAACTCCGCACAGGCAGTACCCAGAATTGAACCTGGGTCGCTGGAGCTGTGAGGCTGCGGTGCTAACCACTGCGCCACTGTGCCGCCCCTACCATTCACCCTTGTTGGAATGTTCCTATCCCGTACCTGAAGCCTCTCTTCCTTAATGATAACCCATTGTTCTGATACAGCTGTTCCTGCCGGCCTTTGGTTTAATTCTACCCCGGCTAGATCCCTTCTCATTGCTTTGAAATTAGCCCTCTTCCAATCTATACCACCTACCTTATTTTGTTCCTTTCTTTTATGCATTACTAGTCTATACCTTATGTTATGTTGATCACTGTTACCCAAGTGCTCCCCCACAGACACATGGTCCACTTGGCCCACCTCATTTTCCAGCACCAGATCCAGAAATGCCTTTTTTCTAATTGGGCTGAGAACATACTGATCAAGGAAGTTCTCCTGAACACATTTAAAGAATTCTTCCCCCTCCTTATCCTTTGCTCCCAATCGATTATCCGAATTGATATTTGGGTACTTAAAGTCCCCCAATATCAGCACTCCATAGTTCTTGCACATCTCTGTGGTTTCCCTGAAGATTTGTTCCACCCTCTCTCACTACTTTGAGGTTTATTGAATATCCCCTAGTAGCACGATCATACCCTTTTTGTTTTTCAACTCTATGTAAATGGATTCTTTCCTGCCCCTTCATGGGCATCCTTCCTTTCCAGCATTGCAATGTCTTCCCTAATCAGGGCTGCCATCCCACCTCTCTTATCCTTCTCTATCTTTTCTGAACACTTTATATCCTTGTATATTAAGTGCCCAAGCCTCATCATTTTTAAGCCACGTTTCCGTTAATGCCACTCCATCATATTCCCATACCGCTATTTGTCCTTGTAGCTCACCAACCTTATTCACCACACTTTGTGCATTTACACAACACCTGAACCACAATTATCTATGCCACAGCATCTATCAACTAAAGAGGACCTATCTGGATTTTCCATATAGACAGTTTCAGAAAGCTGTGTTTCCCTACCCCCGCCCCGCAACATCATGGCAGAAATATGCCAGCTACTGGAACCTAATTTGCTGCCTCTTTCCATCAGGTGGTCTGCCTTGTGGCTGTGAAGGTGCCAACAGCATTTAATATTTATGCATCTAGGCATCTGGATACTTCAGGCAGTCTCTGGTAGTCCATTCATTACAGTTTTTTGTTATATTAGATACACTATGAATTCTCTGGTTAGCATTGCTTCTTAGTTTAATTGTTTCCACATGGACCTAGCAAAGCAGAGAACCATCAACTTCCTTTGAATATAGGATGCTAATGATGTCACTCGTGCTTTAAAATGCCTGATTGATAGCTCCATTAGCTTTATGAGTAGGAAGGGATTTCACTCCCTGAATGCCCAGATAGTGAGTGAGATTAGTCACTCTCATTATGCATTCAATACATGCCACCTGGGGATCCAGCTATGATTTGTTTACTCCCAGGCAATCCAGAATACCTGTACTACTTAGCCAAAGCAATGTGACAGAGGGCTAAATTTAACGGCACCATCCACTGGCCAGAAAGTGGGGGCATCCTTGCCACAGCCATTTTCAGAAGCCCTGACACAATTGCATGGCCATCAGGCAGTTAACTGCCTGGCGTTAGGGCTTCTGTCCCTTTAAGGGCAGAGTTTCCACCTCAAAGAGCTGCCGGCCAATCAGCGGGCCAGCAGCTCTTCAGTCCCAGCCGCGCCAACAGGAGCGGTAGTCACTACTGGGACTGCAGCTGGCCAGGACCAGCCACATGGAGGAGGCCACGGAATGAAGGACAGTCAGGCAAGCCCCGGTGATGAGGTGTGCGGGGGGTGGGAGTGTTGTTGTTGAGGGAAGTGGGGGGGGTTTATGAGGGGGTGGGCCTTGCCACTGGGGCCCTCCATGAGTCACAGGCTGCCCAACCAGGAGGGCCCGGGCCCAACCCCTTAGCCCACAATGTGACCAACTTTTACTGGGTAGTCTCCTCACATGGCGCAAGGACCTCCCCACCACCGCATTGCTGGTATTGTAGCAATGGTGGTGGAATGAGGCTCTTAAGTGGCCATCAATTGGCCACTTAATTGGTCTCCGGGCAGGGCGCATCCTCGACCTTCATTGTCCCTGACTGAATTGGAGGGAGTCGGTAAGTTGACAGGCACTTCACCACACCCCGCCCCCTTCCCTCCCAATTCCATGGCCTCCCCCCACCTCCCAGCCCACTCCCGAGGGCAGAATTAAATTCTGATGGAAGAAAAGGGATACCTGTTTCAACCATGACTTGATGGCACCTTTTCAAGAATCGAAGACAGAGGACAAAAACAGATTCAATGAGATCTTGTGGACTACCAGGATCATTGTGGAACATGCCATCAAAAGTCTCAACACCTGTTCTGATGCTAAGACAGGTCAGGCAGAACCCTGCAGTACACTCTACTAGAGGTTTTCAGAATTGCTGCATCCTCCATAATGTTATCATTACAAAGGGTTTGAGCCTTCCAAGCAGGAAATGTGATGTGGAAATAGGCACTGGAGGCTAATTCCCTGCTTACAAAAAAGAAGCCAGGAGAAAAAGAGAGGTTGGGACTAGATGTCCTGCTACTGGCAGGACACATTATCAAGTAAATGATCATCAGCAGCTTCTTCTACGAAGCAGGATGACCTCCATCTGCACAACACAGTGGCTGGGAATTTCCTCAGAGCTGATCCCACTCCACTGTTATACTTCCAGCGGTTAAATAGCATGGAACCTCCAGGGTAATAAAGCCTTTCACTATCTTTTGCTTTGCCCCCAGAAAACAAATCAACTAATCTATAAAAACCTCTAATATCCTGTATGGGAGAGGACAGTTACTAAAATTAATCATATAAGAGGGATAACAAAAAGTCTTCTTGCAAAATACAGATAAACATGACAAATTCCTAGAAATGTGTTCACTACCATCTTGTCCCTTTTTTGTGCCCTACTTTAACTTCTACCACATATCACCTAAAACTCTTTTCATGTGTGATCCTTAGCTGCTACATGCAAGTGTGTTATAAGCTTTATGGTTAAGACTATATTAATGGATCTGTCAAGTACTGAGGCAGCACTCAACTTTTCAGAAACTGATATTGGATTAGGACATTTTTCAGGCATCCCCACCAGCCACCTAAAACAGGCATTCAAGCCTCTCACATATATAAATAAGAGACCTAATGCCTGATTTAGGCCTCCTCTACCAAATTAGATATCACGGAGTCGGGCCTGCTTCACTCAGGATTCCTCAGTGGCTGCTGCAGCCTAAGCACTGGTTAGGGTAGGGTAAACGGGCAGCAGGGGTGGGAAAGCCTTGCCTCTTGTGTTTATATACTCATTTCGAGTTTAATTTCACTAGCAGCTGCCACTTTTAATCGGCTCACGCCTTAAGTTGGTGTCCATCTACGTCCGCTTGCCTTTCCAGCTAGGATTATCAGTGGAATTGGAAAGCATTGGTTAGGGTTTTATTTTTTTATTTTATTTATCTATTTTAATTAATGATTCTGTGGAGCCAGGAGGAGCAGGAGTGCTCCCTGATTCTACAGGATCCCAGTTGTTCCCCACACTCCCACCCCACTTCCCCCATGCTGCTCCAACCCCTCCTCTGAGGACTTACCTTTGGGACACAGTATTTCACCTTTTTAAAATGAACGAGCTGACCTTAGAAGCAAAGTCAAATAGTGTTTGTCAGAGCCAAGGCCCAACATTTAACCCATCCTTTGGGTGTCGTGCCCATTTCAGGCCTGAAAATGGTCCTAAAGCAATTTCTATCGCATAGCATGTTCTGGTTGTCTAGCCCTAAATATCCTCTCTTCACTGTTAGCATATTATCTTAAGCCATAGCGAGTTGCGGTAACCAAGTCAGAACACAATATTGGTCAGCTGAGTTGGTATAGGATAAGGTTGCCACCAGCAGATGGGTTGAGACTATCAATG
Source organism: Heterodontus francisci (assembly GCF_036365525.1). Classification (NCBI taxonomy): domain Eukaryota; kingdom Metazoa; phylum Chordata; class Chondrichthyes; order Heterodontiformes; family Heterodontidae; genus Heterodontus; species Heterodontus francisci. The sequence continues at coordinate 50,428,297 of NC_090372.1, read as the reverse complement.
GGAGCTGAGTTAATAGATAATTATCCCAATCTAGTAATAGTTGCTACCATGCTGTGGATGTTTATCAACTGGCCCATACTCCAAAATGACCATACTCTGACAATTCTATCTAACAGGACTTTTATGTCCTGGTCTGTAAAAGAGGAATAAGGTCTTTGGTGGGCCATTTAGAATAAGCTTTGCACATTCCAGTGAATAAATATTCTCTATTTATGTCAGTTTTAAGTCTCAATTTATTGTGAGATATTTTGATACATTAGAGAGGGATATTGGCAGAAGGGTCAATAACCAGAAGGCAAATTTAAAATAATTAGCAAAAAAGCCAGGGGGAGCTAAGGAGAATTTTTTTTTTAAACACAGTAACTTGTTACGATGTGGGGTTGCATTGCCCGACAGGGTGGTGAAAACAATTCAATGGGGAATTGGATACATACTTAAAAAGGTAGCAAAGCAATGGGGAAAGAGCAGGGGAATATGACTAACTGGGTAGCTCTATCAAACAGCTGGCATTGGCACAATAGGCCAAATGTTCTCTTTCTGTGCTGTATAAATTTATGAATTTAGGATTTTGAACTGTGTGGACGGAACATTATCAAAGGTTCTGATTGGTGTAGCCAGTCCTGCAGCAAGAATGCATTTAACTTAAAGTAAACTGACATTAAAGGGTCTAGCAGCTGTATTACAAAAGCAGTTTGTAAATTGACAATCAAAAAAGGGCCAAGTTTTATATCCCAGGAACCAATGGGACTTTGAACTCTAAAATAAGCTGGGAGCTGAAATGAAATTATTCATCGAGACACAGACACAGTGGATTGACTTCATGGATATGTTAACTAAGAAATAGCTGGAGCTCCAGAAGCTGGCCGAGCACGTATACCCTGAGGCACAGTGTGGCTTTCGTGCAGAGAGATCGAACATTGAAATGCTGTTCTCCCTTCGTCAGATACAGGAGAAATGCTGCGAACAACAGATGCCCCTCTATGTTGCTTTCATTGATCTCACCAAAGCCTTTGACCTCGTCAGCAGACGTGGTCTCTTCAGACTACTAGAAAAGATCGGATGTCCACCAAAGCTACGAAGTATTATCACCTCATTCCATGACAATATGAAAGGCAGAATTCAGCATAGCGGCACCTCATCAGACCCCTTTCCTATCCTGAGTGGCATGAAACAGGGCTGTGTTCTCGCACCCACACTGTTTGGGATTTTCTTCTCCCTGCTGCTCTCACATGCATTCAAGTCTTCAGAAGAAGGAATTTTCCTCCACACAAGATCAGGGGGCAGGTTGTTCAACCTTGCCCGTCTAAGAGCGAAGTCCAAAGTACGGAAACTCCTCTTTGCGGACGATGCTGCTTTAACATCTCACACTGAAGAGTGTGTGCAGAGTCTCATCGGCAGGTTTGCGGCTGCCTGCAACGAATTTGGCCTAACCATCAGCCTCAAGAAAACAAACATCATGGGACAGGACGTGAGAAATGCTCCATCCATCAATATCGGCAACCACACGCTGGAAGTGGTTCAAGAGTTCACCTACCTAGGCTCAACTATCACCAGTAACCTGTCTCTCGATGCAGAAATCAACAAGCACATGGGAAAGGCTTCCACTGCTATGTCCAGACTGGCCAAGAGAGTGTGGGAAAATGGCGCACTGACACGGAACACAAAAGTCCAAGTGTATCAAGCCTGTGTCCTCAGTACCTTGCTCTATGGCAGCGAGGCCTGGACAACGTATGTCAGCCAAGAGTGACGTCTCAATTCATTCCATCTTCGCTGCCTCCGGAGAATCCTTGGCATCAAGTGGCAGCACCGTATCTCCAACACAGAAGTCCTCGACGCGGCCAGCATCCCCAGCATATACACACTACTGAGTCAGCGGCGCTTGAGATGGCTTGGCCATGTGAGCCGCATAGAAGATGGCAGGATCCCCAAAGACACATTGTACAGCGAGCTCGCCACTGGTATCAGACCCACCGGCCGTCCATGTCTCAGCTTTAAAGACGTCTGCAAAAGCGACCTGAAGTCTTTAGTTTTAGTTTTAGAGATACAGCACTGAAACAAGCCCTTCGGCCCACCGAGTCTGTACCGACCATCAACCACCCATTTTATACTAATCCTACACTAATCCCATATTCCTACCACATCCCCACCTGTCCCTATATTTCCCTACCACCTACCTATACTAGGGGCAATTTATAATGGCCAATTTACCTACCAACCTGCAAGTCTTTTGGCTTGTGGGAGGAAACCGGAGCACCCGGAGAAAACCCACGCAGACACAGGGAGAACTTGCAAACTCCACACAGGCAGTACCCAGAATTGAACCCGGGTCGCTGGAGCTGTGAAGCTGCGGTGCTAACCACTGCTGTGTCCTGTGACATTGATCACAAGTCGTGGGAGTCAGTTGCCAGCGATCGCCAGAGCTGGCGGGTAGCCATAAAGGCGGGGCTAAAGTGTGGCGAGTCGAAGAGACTTAGCAGTTGGCAGGAAAAAAGACAGAAGCGCAAGGGGAGAGCCAACTGTGTAACAGCCCCGACAAACAATTTCTTCTGCAGCACCTGTGGAAGAGTCTGTCACTCTAATATTGGCCTCCAGGCGCTGCTCCACAAACCACTGACCACCTCCAGGCGCTTACCCATTGTCTCTCGAGACAAGGAGGCCAAAGAAGAAGAAAGAAGCTGGAGCAATTAGACCATACAATGGCATGTGTTTGTTCAAATTTAAGTGGCTGTCCTGACTATTGAACTCCTGTGGCCAAGCAGTTAACATGCCTTACAAAATAACAATCATGGTTTGGAAATGTTAATCTCAAAACTGTTTCAAAAGGTAAAACTTATTCACCAACCTGATGATGCTGATAAGCCCAGAATTTTCCCCATCAAAACACTTTTGTGTGTTAATGGGCTATTTACAGATTCAGGATGTGGAAGTGATCAAGTCAAACATTCTACAGATTTGCAGAAACAGACAAGATTAAGATGTTACAATCAAAACAAGGGGATTGTGTCAATCATTGTCATAGGTATGATCTTTGCACAAGAAGAATGTGTGCGTTCAGGGACAGACCGGGCGACTTGCAAGGAAAACCGTGGTCGTGATTGATCATCTGCACAGATGGGATCATACGCCCGAGTGATCGTTGGGGTGAAATTAAGGAGAGTCAAAGGGAACAGCATATGTAGGTATTGATTGAAATTAAGGGAGTTAGAGAATAGTATACGCGGGCCCTGCTTGGAATTGAAGAGGAACAGTGTGCTGGCGTTGGTACGTTATCCATAGTACAATAAATAGTCAAAGAATATGAAGTTGTATTGAGTTGTGAGCATTGACAATTTTACCCCATCCAGACGGGTTCAGGCCGGACTCTGGAATTAGAGTATAAGAGAGAAGGTGCAGGTTCACCTACTTACAATGGCCAGTTTCCTTTCACTAACACAACTGATTCAGATTGAATGGATAATTCAGAAGCAAAATGGTTACTTGAGTTGGCTTTGTTATTTTCCCACAATATAATAATGTAACCATTTATGAAAAGAGAAAATTTCTGCCATCTAGTTTTTGCACTAAGGTGAAAGAGCTGCGTGGGACCCTCAAAAACATAAAATACAGCCAAGAGTTACTGTCACATAATAGTGCTCATATGCTGTCCCACAGCAGATATTTGTTGCTTATGTTACAGGCCCTCCTGTGGCCACAGGATAAACATGCAGCTGCTTTCCTGTCTCAAGCAAAGCTAATCCCACAGCAAATAACAGAAATACTCTTTACTTAATTTAAATCTATTCAATTTTAATTTATGTACAACATCTGTGTTATATTCGTAGAGTTTATGACTATCTCTAGTTAGATCAGCAGGGCTCAAGTATGACAATAGTGTGAAAAATATCCATATTCCTGCCATCTTCAGCAAAACATGATGTGATCTTAAACACCTAATTTAATTTATTTTCTGTATCTTCACTTTATGCGTTTTTTGCTCTTCATCACATCTGCATAAATGGGAAAAGTATCAGTCAATATTAGTGGCTCACTTCAGGTAGTGAAGATGATTATCAATTAGTGCAAGTGAATTCTGAATGAATGTCTTGCTTTTCTCACAACTAAAATTTTTGATGTCATCATAGTGGATGGTGAATTTTATTGATTTTATGCTCCGAGCACCAGCCCCTTGGGGCTTGTCTAATTGGCGGCCACCAAAACCCAAATGAGAAGCAAGCAGTTTTTTTTTAATCTTTAGAATAGAATAGTTGGAAATCTAATTCTCTGGCCTGGGTCTAAGTGATCCTTTATCTTCATTTTAACTGAAATAGAATGGAGAACTGTTTTAGAAGAAATAAGTTGCATTATAAGAAAAGGAATCATTTTACATTCCACAGCCATTTGAAAACAAAGTTCTCATTTCATTTGGATCCTTCTCTCTGGAGCACCCTTCTCCGCTATCTCCTCTTTTGAAAACCTTCCCAAAATCCATCTCTCCAACCAAGCCACTGATCACCTCCTCTAATCACACTTTTCCTGCCTTGAGATCAGATTCCCATCATTGCATGGCCTTGAGACATTTAATTCTGGTCAAAGTGCAATATAAATGGAAGATATTGTTAAGCTGTTTTCACATTACTGGCCAGGTCATGGAAGACTGACCTAATGTACGCCTCTGCAGATGGTCACTTTTTTAAAAGCCAGCTACAAACTTGATTCCAGCATGCAGATCATTTGCAGACTGGCTGTGACTGTTTGGTTCTTGCCCATCCACAAAATACTCAGCATCATGATATCCATGCACGTGTATGATGAGTGGGGTGAGGCAGATCAAAAACCAGTGGGTTCAGCCATGTGCATTTCTGCCTCCTGACCTCTTAAGGTTGCAAAACATCAAGGCACAGCCATGTTGACTGGCAGCACACTGGAAGACCTGGCCAACATGTAACAAAAGCTTTAAACATGAGAATCTTTTCTTTCAAATTTGGTTTTGGAATGAAAAGTTCTTTTTCACTTGTACTGTATCATTTTATCTCTAAAAACATTCTGCATTCCTCGAGTTAAAATTAGCAAAAGGAACATCTTGGCAGAGGGCAGAGAGGTGATGAACACAGATTTCCAACATCTTTGAACAAAAAGCAGCACCCAAAGTTTAGCACTTGAGCTGGCAAAATAAAAATCAGTGTAAGAGCATTGTCTGACTGAAGGGAGATTTTCACAGTCCTCACAAGCACGAGATACTTTTCACATTGAGAGTACACATTGGAAAATCACAAATCAGCTGCACGTGATTTTGTGTCCTTTGATTATGAAAGGTTATGGCACGTTAAATAGCGATAGATTTACAGATTGTTTCCATTGATTGATGAGATGGCTACCAAGAAATAGAGTCATAGAGTCGTACAGCATAGAAACAGCCCCTTCGGCTCACCGCATCCATGCCGACCATAATGCCTATCTCTACTAATCCCACCTGCCTGCATTAATTCCATATCCCTCTATGCCTTTCTCATTCAAGTACCTGTCCAGATGCCTCTTAAATGTTGCTACTGTTCCTGCCTCTACCACCTCCTCTGGCAGCTCATTCCAAATACCCACTATTCTTTGTGTGAAAAATTTACCCCTTTGATCCCCTTTAAACCTCCTCCCTCACCTTAAATCTATGCCCTCTAGTTTTAGTCACCCCTACCATGGGAAACAGACTCTGGCTATCTACCCTATCTATGCCTCTCATAATTTTATATACCCCTATCATGTCCCCTCTCAGCCTCCTTCGCTCCATAGACAGAATTAAAGGGAAAGTGGGAACAAATATCTTCATACTGAAAGTGGTTAGAATGTGGAATGCTCTGGGATGGGAGGGAGTACACTGACTGACTATTTTTCATTCTTCTCCCTAGTCTATGGATGTTGAGAGCAATGGTTGGACCCTCAACTACTCCTCCAGCTCTGTTAAACCAACTTTACCAGAGAGTAACAAAATGACCTGGAGATGTTCTACTTTATCAGGCTGCAGGGTGCTTTTAATCACCAAGCTATTGGCGAATTCAAACCCCTTGCTTTTAAATTACATTTTTTATTTAGTTAATGATTTGAGTAAACTCAAAGGACACTAGATGATACCTTGACTCCAGTAAAACCTGTATAGGACGTATTAAATGTAAAGAATAAACATGTCAATCTTAATATTTGCAGTCTCAGTATCAGCATGAAAAAGATTACACAAAATTCATGTCGTTCCATAGAGTACTACAATTTTGGGTGTAAGTCAGATATGCTAAAGTTACATCTGTTCTAAACTACACCCTAGTTTTAGTAGAATTAGCTGCTCCAGGATCTATTCCTGCCCACAAAGTGGTCCATGTTTGCAAATGACAGGTTAATAACAGTAAAAGCTGCTGTTGCTGAAATTCCACAATTTAGAACAGAATTGCCATTAACTTAACTTGAGCCTGCAGTAGGAGGTGTAAATTACCTATATGACTAGTTAAACCAGGACATAGGAACATATGAAAATGAAAGGTAGGAAAGGATTAGCCATTTCATCAAACCTGCCCCACACTCATGATGGCTGGAGCATTATGACTTTCTAGCCCAACACCAAGCCCCTCCCTCTCAACCCTGCAGCCAAAGACCCAGGGCCAATAAGAAAAAAAACACCCTGGAAAATTCCTCCTCAGGATCAAAACAAGTTCAGAAGATCACATGGATCATGTGTTATCTGTTGATCCACTTACCTTCTATGTGATATGATTTACCCCCCAGCCCAGAATCAGTCCAGCCTGCTCTTGAAAATATGCAGAGTCAGCACCCACCACACCAGCCAACAATGCATTCCAGAGGCTCATTACTCTCCAGAAAAAAGTTGAGTTCAGAGGCTTTGTAATTCCAGAAATTTGGACTATATCAGCTTTGACTGATACAATCTTTTTCAGCCATGCAACAGATTCTGCAAGCTATCTTTAAGCAATTTCAGGCATGAGAATATATTGCTTCCCATTCTTATGTCATACAGTCCTTACCATGAATTCACTCTGAACCTTTTCAAATGTTTCCTTATCATGAAGGCAGAACTGGAGCAGAAGAAGGGAATAAATGGCAGAGGCACATAGGGCAAGGCACCACCAGAAGAGATGAAAACAAAATTGGAGGTATTCTTCCACTAGAGCTCTCAGATTACACTGCTTCCTTGAGAATATTTGAGTACTTTAGATGGGTCTGTTTTTGTCCAGTGTGTGCAGGAGGGTTTTCTGACACAGTATGTGGACAGGCCAACCAGGGGCGATGCCACATTGGATTTGGTACTGGGTAATGAACCCGGCCAGGTGTTCGATTTAGATGTAGGTGAGCACTTTGGTGATAGTGATCACAATTCGGTTAGGTTTACCTTAGCGATGGGCAGGGACAGGTATATACCGCAGGGCAAGAATTATAGCTGGGGGAAAGGAAATTATGACGCGATTAGGCAAGATTTAGGATGTGTAGGATGGGGAAGGAAACTGCAGGGGATGGGCACAAACGAAATGTGGAGCTTATTCAAGGAGCAGCTAATGCGTGTCCTTGATAAGTATGTACCTGTCAGGCAGGGAGGAAGTTGTCGAGCGAGGGAGCCGTGGTTTACTCAAGAAGTTGAAGCGCTTGTCAAGCGGAAGAGGGCGGCTTATGTTAGGATGAGACGTGAAGGCTCAGTTAGGGCGCTTGAGAGTTACAAGCTAGCCAGGAAGGATCTAAAGGGAGGGCTAAGAAGAGCAAGGAGAGGACACGAGAAGTCATTGGCGGATAGGATCAAAGAAAACCCTAAGGCTTTCTATAGGTATATCAGGAATAAAAGAATGATAAGAGTTAGAACAGGGCCAATCAAGGATAGTAGTGGGAAGTTGTGTGCGGAATCAGAGGAGATAGGGGAAGCGTTAAATGAATATTTTTCGTCAGTATTTACAGTAGAGAAAGAAAATGTTGTCGAGGAGATTACTGAGATACAGCCTACTAGGCTAGATGGGATTGAGATTCACAAGGAGGAGGTGTTAGCAATTTTGGAAAGTGTGAAAATAGATAAGTCCCCTGGGCCAGATGGGATTTATCCTAGGATTCTCTGGGAAGCCAGGGAGGAGATTGCAGAGCCGTTGTTGTTGATCTTTATGTCGTCATTGTCGACAGGAGTAGTGCCGGAAGACTGGAGGATAGCAAATGTTGTCCCCTTGTTCAAGAAGGGGAGTAGAGACAGCCCTGGTAATTATAGACCTGTGAGCCTTACTTCGGTTGTGGGTAAAATGTTGGAAAAGGTTATAAGAGATAGGATTTATAATCATCTTGAAAAGAATAAGTTCATTTGCGATAGTCAGCACGGTTTTGTGAAAGGTAGGTCGTGCCTCACAAACCTTATTGAGTTTTTCGAGAAGGTGACCAAACAGGTGGATGAGGGTAAAGCCGTGGATGTGGTGTATATGGATTTCAGTAAGGCGTTTGATAAGGTTCCCCACGGTAGGCTATTGCAGAAAATACGGAAGTATGGGGTTGAAGGTGATTTAGAGCTTTGGATCAGAAATTGGCTAGCTGAAAGAAGACAGAGGGTGGTGGTTGATGGCAAATGTTCATCCTGGAGTTTAGTTACTAGTGGTGTACCGCAAGGTTCTGTTTTGGGGCCACTGCTGTTTGTCATTTTTATAAATGACCTGGATGAGGGTGTAGAAGGGTGGGTTAGTAAATTTGTGGATGACACGAAGGTCGGTGGAGTTGTGGATAGTGTCGAAGGGTGTTGTAGGGTACAGAGGGACATAGATAGGCTGCAGAGCTGGGCTGAGAGATGGCAAATGGAGTTTAATGCGGAGAAGTGTGAGGTGATTCACTTTGGAAGGAGTAACAGCAATGCAGAGTACTGGGCTAATGAGAAGATTCTTGGTAGTGTAGATGAGCAGAGAGATGTTGGTGTCCAGGTACATAAATCCCTGAAAGTTGCTACCCAGGTTAATAGGGCTGTTAAGAAGGCATATGGTGTGTTAGCTTTTATTAGTAGGGGGATCGAGTTTCGGAGCCACGAGGTCATGATGCAGCTGTACAAAACTCTGGTGAGGCCGCACCTTGAGTATTACGTGCAGTTCTGGTCACCGCATTATAGGAAGGATGTGGAAGCTTTGGAAAGGGTGCAGAGGAGATTTACTAGGATGTTGCCTGGTATGGAGGGAAGGTCTTACGAGGAAAGGCTGAGGGACTTGGGGTTGTTTTTGTTAGAGAGAAGGAGGAAGAGAGGTGACTTAATAGAGACATACAAGATAATCAGAGGGTTAGATAGGGTGGATAGTGAGAGTCTTTTTCCTCGGATGATGATGGCAAACACGAGGGGACATAGCTTTAAGTTGAGGGGTGAAAGATATAGGACAGATGTCAGAGGTAGTTTCTTTACGCAGAGAGTAGTAGGGGCGTGGAACGCCCTGCCTGCAACAGTAGTAGACTCGCCAACTTTAAGGGCATTTAAGTGGTCATTGGATAGACATATGGATGAAAATGGAATAGTGTAGGTCAGATGGTCGGCGCAACATCGAGGGCCGAAGGGCCTGTACTGCGCTGTAATGTTCTAATTCTAATTCTAATATCTCAGGAGATATCCATTTAAGGAGACATTAAAGAAATGGAGGTGAAATTGATCTTGGACAGTAAGACAAAATGGGCAATAGTTGCACTTGATCCAATTTTCTCTTCAATTGAATGGGAAAAAATATTGGGCAGGGTGTAAAACGTGTGTCTGATTTACTGTTGCATGTTCGGGCATGTTGCACTGGGCTCCCAGTGTCAGGCTGAAAAGGCCAAAAAGAATCCTGCCTTGGTGATTTGGAGCACCCACCGTGTGATTCTACTGCGCCCGGACAATTAACAGCCCTGTGCCAGGATTCCCGTCCCTTTCATGACAGGAATCCCCTCGCCAAGAGCAGCCAGCCAGAGGGCCAGCAGCTCAGCAGTACTGGCAGCACCACCAGGAACAGTGGCTGCTGCTGGTACTGCAGGAGGCCTGCATAATACTATTTGTTCCTTTGGTATGTGAACATTTGTAAGATTCACAGGACTCCAAGTAATATCCAAAGAAAACATGAGTTTTTATTATAATGTAACTGGAACATATATTTGTACACACACAGCTACAGCAGGAGCCACAGCAACACACATCTCACTGTCAGGCTACACCTACAACTCCCTGGTCATGTGACATGACATCACTTCCGCCAGTGACCTTCACTTACAGCTTCTTAAGGTGGTCCTCTTCAGGTCGTCCCACAACAGCGTGGACTCAGGCCCAGCACTGGAGCCCCTGAACAGAGCTGTGAGGTGGGGTCAATGGTGGGCGAAGAGGGTGGCCGTTGAGAGCAGGGGAAGAGGGGTTCAGGGAGTGGGTTGTTTGCCGGAAGGGGCTCTCCATGGGCCACAGATTGCCCACAGAGAACAGCCCCACCACCACCAACACCACCCCCTCCCTCAACCAAGCCCACAGAGAGGCCACCTCGTTTTACTGCGCAGCCTCCCCATTTGGCAGAGGGCCCCCCCACATCTCCCACTGCTGGCTTAATCCCAGTGTTGGTGGGAAGAGGCCCTTAAGTGGCTGATTACAGGCCTCCTAAGGGCTTCAGTTGGCTTCCGGGTGGGAAGGCTGCCATTGGTCTTAATCACGTTAAGACGGGAAGGCAATGGGCCCTCCACCCCGCCACAATTCTATTGGGCCCCGCCTCCTAACCCGTCTTCGGAGGGCCATTAATGTTACGACCCAAAACCAATTTCATTCCCTCTGTCTTCCATTGTAAATTAACCTCCAAATAATTGCTCAAATGCAAAAAGCAAAGAACAGATTTAATTCAGAACACTGCGCTCCTTTTATTGTGCACATGTATATTTACAGCAAATGCTTAGTATTAACACCCCATCCCATCTACCCCATATGCTGCTCTATGTTGTTCTTGCACTGAGGTGGTACTGAGGGTTAGGCCACCAGTGGTTTGTTTGTAGCATGGTTTTATAAGCCTCTTGAAACCGAGATGGCTTTTGTCTCAGCACTTATAAATTCCAGGATGATTCTTCAGCAGGTTGCACTGGCACTACAGGGCATGGCCAGCCTGGTCCTGAATCCTGGCACCCAAATGAGCAGATATCTGAAGGAACTGTCAGAAAGGTCATTTGAGCTGTTAGCAGAAGAAAGAATAGTGGATTTGATAGCTTACATTGGCTGTTCTGGTGTGGTTGTTCAACTTCTTCCTGCATTATAAAGGGTTCCTGGGGTTCAAAGAGGTGGTGCTCACTGTTACAGCTATCTCCCTGCTCAAAGTGTTTGTCACATTCTTGGGGCTGGATTTTGTGACGTCGATGGGACTCCTGGCATTGGACCAAAAAGGTGGCGTAACCCCGCCTAGGCCTTTTCGAGGCCCCGCCCCACCCCACCCCACGGCATGATCGTCTGTGGTTCTGGAACCTAAGTGCCTGGCACCAGAACCTCCATCCCTTTAAAGGCAAGGATCCCACCTCCAAGAGTTGCTGACCAATCACAGGGTGGGCAGCTCAGCAGTATTGGCAGCGCTATCAGAAGCAGTGGCCACTGCTGGTACTGCAGAAGCCTATGGACTCAGGCCCAGCACTGGAACTCAGGTAAATGAGGCAGTGTAGCCGGGGCCAGTCCAGAAGGTCCCGGCAAGGGAATGTGCAAAGGTAGTCATGAGGTGCAAGGGAAGGGGGTCCAAGTTTTGCCAGCAAGGGTCCTCTGTGGGCCACAGATGCCCATGGAGGAGGGAATACCCGAGCCTGCAGGAAGGACACCTCGTATTTCAAGGCGACCACCCCGCATGGCAGAGGCACCCCCGCTGCTGGCTATATTCCAGCAGTTGGAGGGGGGTGGGGCGCGGGGAAAGAGGCCCTTAAGTGGCTATTAATGGGCCACTTAAGGGCCTTAATTGGCCTCTCGGTAGAAAGTCTGCCATCGGTCTATCCTGACAAAATCACTTGGAGACAGGGAGGCAATGGGCCCTCTGCACCCCACCCCACCTCCCATTGCGATTCTATGGCCCCCCCCCCGCCACCACCACCCCATCTCAGGGAGCCCATAAAGCCCAGCCTCGACTGTCTCTGGCCCCCCAACCCAAACAAATCAACCCACTCCCCCAACTACTCAACCCTCCATTCGGAGGACATGCAGGTCCAGTTCTTTGAAGCTTGCCACGTATTTCTTTAATTTGATTGCCATCCTTGACACCCAGGTTGCATGAGTCATCCAGTATTGCCATAGCTTCTGTAATAAGTAGATTTTTATATGCTGATACTGTCCTAGGTCTCAGCCTCTCCATGTGTTTTCTGGCCTTCTGCCCTCCCATTCCCCTTTACACTTCCTCTTTACACTTCCTCTATTCTCTACAGGTATTTTCTGGGTCCTAATTCTAGTCATTAGGTGCCTAATTTCCATCCCTTCACTATTTTCCAACCCCCCCTCCCCCCCAGCATATTTGAGCTGTTCCAGGCTGCCTTTTGACAGCCTCTCACCCTGCAAATGTAAACTGGCAGACCCCACAATGTACAGCAAAGTCAGTGCTCAAAGTCTGACCTCTGGGCTACAACAACAACTTGTATTTATATAGTGCCTTTAATGCAGTAAAACATCCCAGGGCATTTCGCAGAAACATTATAAAACAGAACTAATGGCAAGTTGGGGGCAGGCAGGGGGTATAGCATTCCATGCAGGCCTACAGGCCTCTCTACTGCCTGGGTGCAGGTGCAGCCAAAGGCTACCCTGTAGTGGGACTCCCCCCTCCCTCCCAACAGTGGTGGCCTTGTTGCTTCTATTTTTTATTCGAATTTTTAACAAAGTTGGTGACAGGTTGCCTTCGTGTTGAAGCACCCTCTCAGTTATTTTTATTTTTTTTTATTTAGAGATACAGCACTGAAACAGGCCCTTCGGCCCACCAAGTCTGTGCTGACCAACAACCACCCATTTATACTAACTCTACAGTAATCCCATATTCCCTATCACCTACCTACGCTAGGGGCAATTTATAACAGCCAATTTACTTATCACCTGCAAGTCTTTGGATGTGGGAGGAAACCGGAGCACCCGGAGAAAACCCACGCAGACACAGGGAGAACTTGCAAACTCCGCACAGGCAGTACCCAGAATCGAAACTGGGTCCCTGGAGCTGTGAGGCTGCGGTGCTAACCACTGCGCCACTGTGCCGCCCCTTACCTCCCCTTTACTACAGCCTGCTGCTTCTCTCAATCAGAAGGCCTCCGATTTGCCCTCCAGCTTGGAGATACTACCTGCCACCCTTAATTGGCACAGAGACAAGTTCCCTATCCAATTAAGGGGGCGCCTCAATCAAAATCCAAAAGTGTGACTTTTTCTCTGGGTGGGGGCAGTCAGAAGCAAAAATTCATCGCACTGTGTCTGCTAGTTCCTCAGGAGCAGTTGTTTACTCTAATTGCATTTCCCTGCTATAGAATCATAGGAATTTCATTATAGAACAAGATAAAAAGGGAAGAGACCTTTCAATAAAAAGACATATTATAATTTCATCTTCACATAGCACTGGAACACACCTGGAGTTTCTTCAACGATTAAGGTTGAGAGTTTCCCTGAAGTTTACTCCTGCACCACCGCCATAACTTCTCCAGAAATGCCATGTATGCACTTCGGTGAAGTTCTAATGGCAGCTCCAAGGAAGTTCCCAGCCTAAATTGAACTACATTCACTCCTATCGTGAAAAAAGAAAATGGAAAATAAAGGTTTAATTTTATTCATTGTGTTCCTTAACACCTGGAAAAATTGTCCACTTCTTCGCTCCTGCTGTGGATCATTACCTGCTAGGAGTATGTATTAGGAAACTATGGCTGAAACCTCCGGTCTTATAAAATTCACAGCCGTCGGGACCATTGCCGGGTCTTGACCCCTCCGGTGTGAGTGGTCCACCTGCTATTGTGATCTTACAGGTGGCGGCCAATTAACAGGCTATCTCCACGTTCACCATCCAATTAGGGATGGTGAGCCACAAACAGATGCGGGAGGGCCCAACGGGAAGGACAGTTGGCAGTTTCACTGGGAGAGGTGAGCGATGCCAAAGAAGGGGCAGACCTTGGGGACGCCTCAAAATGGAGGGGCTCATGAAAAAGCCCAGAACTGTGAGGGTCGCAACTACACCCCTTTGAGCCTGATATTGGTATTTGCAGCAATCGCTGATGGCCCTCCGTCGAGAGGCCGCTCCTGAAGGGTATCTGGACTCCTCACACAGCGGGGCATCCATGCGACGTCGGTAAACTTACATCATTCTCAGAAAAGTGGCCCTTAATTAAGACCTTAATTACCTGGCTGCTTTTGTCGTTCCGGTTGCCAATTCTAGTGTCAGTCCACCCTGAGAAACTCGCCCAGAGGCGGGACCACGTCAGGGTTACCCCTCCCCCCTCCAAGGGGTTGGGAAAATTCAATTTTCTGTCCATTGATAGAAAATTTTGGGTTGTATGTGTGCAATTTTCTATACCAATTTCTAGAAAGTGAAGGGTCTGCACTGGGAATATATTGGAATATTGTACCCTCTGTACTTAACACTCCTTTTAGAGTCATAGAGGTTTACAGCACAGAAACAGGCCCTTCGGCCTAACACACCTGCGCTGACAATCAAGCACCCATCCAAACTAATCCCATTTTCCCACACTTAACCGGTAGCCTTGTATGCATGGCATTTCAAGTGTTCATCTAAATACTTCTTAAATGTTGTGAGGGTACCTGCCTCTATCACCCTTTCAGGCAGTGTTCCAGATTCCAACCACCCTCTGGGTGAAAAATTTTTTCCTCAACTCCCCTCTAAACCTCCTGCCCCTTGGCTTACATCTGTGCCCCCTGGTTAGTGACCCCTCCGCTAAGGGAAAAAGTTCCTATCAATGCCCCTCATAATTTTGTATACCTCAATCAGGTCCACTCTCAGCCTTCTCCGCTCCTAGGAAAACAACCCCAGCCTATCTAGTTTCTCTTCATAACTGAAATGCTCCAGGCCAGGCAACAGCCTGGTGAATCTCCTCTGCACCCTCTCCAGTGCAATCACATCCTTCCTCTAGTGTGGTGACCAGAACGGTACACAGTACTCCAGCTGTGGCCGAACTAGCGTTTTATACAGCTCTAGCATAACCTCCCTGCTCTTATATTCTGTGCCTCGGCTAATAAAGTCAAGTGTCCCGTATGCCTTCCTAACCACCTTATCTACCTGTACTGCTGCCTTCAGCGATCTATGGACAAGCACCCCAAGGTCCCACTGAAACTCTGTACTCCCTCGGGTCCTACCATCCATTGTATACTCCCTTGCCTTCTTAGTCCTCCCAAAGTGCATCACCTCACACTTCTCAGGATTAAATTCCATCTACCACTGCTCCGCCCATTTTACCAGCTCAACTATCGTCCTGCAATCTAAGGCATTCCTCCTCTATTTACGACACCACTAATTTTTGTGTCGTCTGCGAACTTACTGATCATACCTCCTATATTCACGTTTAAATCATTAATGTACACTACAAACAGTAACGGTCCCAGCACTGATCCCTGTGGTACCCCACTGGTCACAGGCCTCCATTTGCAAAAACAACCCTCGACCATCACCCTGTGTCTCCTTCCACTAAGCCAATTTTGGATCCAATTTGCCAAATTGTCCTGGATCCCATGGGCTCTTAGCTTCTTAACCAATCTCCCATGCGGGCCTTACTGAAGTCCATGTAGACTACATCAACTGCTTTACCGACATCTACACATCTCGTCACCTCTTCGAAAAATTCAATCAAATTTGTTAGACACGATCTCCCCCTGAGAAAGCTATGTTCACTATCCCTGATTAATCCCTGCCTCTCCAAGTGGAGATTAATCTTCTTTCTCAGAATTTTTTCCAATAATTTCCCTACCACTGACGTTAGACTCACACGCCTATAATTACCTGGTTTATCCCTGCTACCTTTCTCGAATAAATAGTACCACATTCGCTGTCCTCCAGTCCTCTGGTACCTCTCCTGTGGCCAGAGAGGATTTGAAAATTTGTGTCAGAGCCCCTGCTATCTCCTCCCTTGCCTCACATTGCAGCCTGGGATACATCTCATCTGGGCCTGGGGATTTATCCACCTTTAAGCCCACTAATACAGCTAATACTTTCTCCTTTTCAATGCTAATTTGATCAAGTAGATCACAATCCCCTCCTTTTGTGTGTGCCTTTAGGGCATTGGTGAGACCATATCTTGAATACTGTGTGCAGTTTTGGTCTCCTTATTTAAGGAAGGATTTAAATGCTTTGGAGGTAGTTCAGAGGAGGATTAGGAGATTGATACCTGGAACTAGCACGTTGTCTTACGAGTAAAGGTTGGACAGACTGGGCTTATTTTCACCGGAGTTTAGAAGAGTGAGGGGAGACTTGATTAAAGTATATAAGATCCTGAATGGTCTTGACAAGGTGGATGTGGAAAGGATGTTTCCTCTTGTGGGTGAATCCAGAACTAGGGGACACTGTTTTAAAATTAGGGGTCTCCCTTTTATGACAGATGAGGAGAAATTTTTTCCCTGAGGGTTGTGCGACTTTGGAACTCTCTGCCTCAGAAGGTGGTGGAGGCGGGGTCATTGAATGTTTTTAAGACTGAGGTAGATAGATTCTTGTTAGGCAAGGGAATCAAAGGTTATCATGGGTAATGGGAATGTGGAATTCGAGACAGAAACGGATCTGCCATTATCTTATTGAATGGCAGAGCAGGCTAGAATGGCCTACTTCTGCTCCTAATTCGTATATTCGAACGCAACAAGGAGCTGCCGTATGTTGACCCTACTACTCTTAAATGTCCTTTGAATAGGTTGTGTTCATATGCTAATATTTCAGTCAGCAATGTCTAAGCTGATGTGTTTCAAAGCAAAAAATTCCTTCCCATCATATCATATGTAATACAATTTTCATAACTTATTTTCATTTTTACTACCTTATTTGCTTGCAAGCATGTATAGAGTCATCCTCCCCTGTTAGATAATAGGCAGCTGCATTAACTTTTTCATGACATTAAAAAAAAACTCATCTTAAGTTTGTAAAGTGCTGAAGCATTTTTTTCAGCTTGGTTTCACACCAGGCAGGAGTTATATTGCATCCAGTGCAATCACCATGTGATATGAGATAGCCGAATGGAGGGAATAGCACAGCACTTGTTTATAGTGCATTCAGAATCAAGCAAGGGCCTGACTCCAAATGCAGGTTGTCATTTTTGTCTGGTGAACCTCTGTTGCATTC
The DNA here is from genome assembly GCF_036365525.1 of Heterodontus francisci. Lineage (NCBI taxonomy): Eukaryota > Metazoa > Chordata > Chondrichthyes > Heterodontiformes > Heterodontidae > Heterodontus > Heterodontus francisci. The sequence continues at coordinate 50,411,069 of NC_090372.1, read as the reverse complement.
CCGCTATGGCAAGTCTATCCTTCCTTAGATGAGGAGACCAAAACTGTATACAGTACTCCAGGTGTGGTCTCACCAAGGCTGTATACAATTGCAGCAAGATATCTTTACTCCTGTACTAAAAATCCCTTGTGATGCAGGCCAACATACCATTTGCCTTCCTAATTGCTTGCTGAACCTGAATGCTACCTTTCAGTGACTCATGAACAAGGACACCCAGGTCCCTTTGGACATCAACACTTCCCAATCTCTTACCATTTAAGAAATATGCTGCATTTCTGCTTTTTCTACCCAAGTGGATAACTTCACACTTACTCACAGTATATTCCATCTGCCATGTTCATGCCCGTTCACTTAGCCTGTCCAAGTCCCCACAACTCTCCTCACAACTTGTATTCCCACCTAATTTTGTGCCATCAGTAAATTTGGAAATTCTACATTTGGTCCCCACGTCCAAATCATTTATATAAACTGTGAACAACTGTGGCCCAAGCACTGATCCTTATGGTACCCCACTAGTGACAGCCTGCCATCCTGAGAATGACCCATTTTTTCCTACTGTCTGTTTTCTGTCTGTTAACCAATTCTTAATCCATACCAGTATATCACCCACAGCTGTTACAAAAATTTCTAAATTCACTTGTAACAGCCCTTCAAAACACTCCCACAGGGGATGCTGAGACCAAGTGGGCCCACATCAGAGACGCCATCTATGAGTCAGCTTTGACCACCTACGGCAAAAGTGCGAAGAGAAATGCAGACTGGTTTCAATCTCATAATGAAGAGCTGGAACCTGTCATAGCCGCTAAGCGCATTGCACTGTTGAACTACAAGAAAGCCCCCAGCGAGTTAACATCCGCAGCACTTAAAGCAGCCAGAAGTACTGCACAAAGAACAGCTAGGCGTTGCGCAAACGACTACTGGCAACACCTATGCAGTCATATTCAGCTGGCCTCAGACACCAGAAACATCAGAGGAATGTATGATGGCATGAAGAGAGCTCTTGGGCCAACCATCAAGAAGATCGCCCCCCTCAAATCTAAATCGGGAGACATAATCACTGACCAACGCAAACAGATGGACCGCTGGGTTGAGCACTACCTAGAACTGTACTCCAGGGAGAATGCTGTCACTGAGACTGCCCTCAATGCAGCCCAGCCTCTACCAGTCATGGATGAGCTGGACATACAGCCAACCAAATCGGAACTCAGTGAAGCCATTGATTCTCTAGCCAGCGGAAAAGCCCCTGGGAAGGACAGCATTACCCCTGAAATAATCAAGAGTGCCAAGCCTGCTATACTCTCAGCACTACATGAACTGCTATGCCTGTGCTAGGACGAGGGAGCAGTACCCCAGGACATGCGCGATGCCAACATCATCACCCTCTATAAAAACAAAGGTGACTGCGGTGACTGCAACAACTACCGTGGAATCTCCCTGCTCAGCATAGTGGGGAAAGTCTTTGCTCGAGTCGCTCTGAACAGGCTCCAGAAGCTGGCCGAGCGCGTCTACCCTGAGGCACAGTGTGGCTTTCGTGCAGAGAGATCGACCATTGACATGCTGTTCTCCCTTCGTCAGATACAGGAGAAATGCCGTGAACAACAGATGCCCCTCTACATTGCTTTCATTGATCTCACCAAAGCCTTTGACCTCGTCAGCAGACGTGGTCTCTTCAGACTACTAGAAAAGATCGGATGTCCACCAAAGCTACTAAGTATTATCACCTCATTCCATGACAATATGAAAGGCACAATTCAACATGGTGGCTCCTCATCAGAGCCCTTTCCTATCCTGAGTGGTGTGAAACAGGGCTGTGTTCTCGCACCCACACTTTTTGGGATTTTCTTCTCCCTGCTGCTTTCACATGCGTTCAAATCCTCTGAAGAAGGAATTTTCCTCCACACAAGATCAGGGGGCAGGTTGTTCAACCTTGCCCGTCTAAGAGTGAAGTCCAAAGTACGGAAAGTCCTCATCAGAGAACTCCTCTTTGCTGACGATGCTGCTTTAACATCTCACACTGAAGAGTGCCTGCAGAGTCTCATCGACAGGTTTGCGGCTGCCTGCAATGAATTTGGCCTAACCATCAGCCTCAAGAAAACGAACATCATGGGGCAGGACGTCAGAAATGCTCCATCCATCAATATTGGCGACCACGCTCTGGAAGTGGTTCAAGAGTTCACCTACCTAGGCTCAACTATCACCAGTAACCTGTCTCTAGATGCAGAAATCAACAAGCGCATGGGTAAGGCTTCCACTGCTATGTCCAGACTGGCCAAGAGAGTGTGGGAAAATGGCGCACTGACGCGGAACACAAAAGTCCGAGTGTATCAGGCCTGTGTCCTCAGCACCTTGCTCTACGGCAGCGAGGCCTGGACAACGTATGCCAGCCAAGAGCGACATCTCAATTCATTCCATCTTCGCTGCCTTCGGAGAATACTTGGCATCAGGTGGCAGGACTATATCTCCAACACAGAAGTCCTTGAAGCGGCCAACACCCCCAGCTTATACATACTACTGAGTCAGCGGCGCTTGAGATGGCTTGGCCATGTGAGCCGCATGGAAGATGGCAGGATCCCCAAAGACACATTGTACAGCGAGCTCGCCACTGGTATCAGACCCACCGGCCGTCCATGTCTCCGCTATAAAGACGTCTGCAAACGCGACATGAAATCGTGTGACATTGATCACAAGTCGTGGGAGTCAGTTGCCAGCATTCGCCAGAGCTGGCGGGCAGCCATAAAGACAGGGCTAAATTGTGGCGAGTCGAAGAGACTTAGTAGTTGGCAGGAAAAAAGACAGAGGCGCAAGGGGAGAGCCAACTGTGCAACAGCCCCGACACACAAATTTCTCTGCAGCACCTGTGGAAGAGCCTGTCACTCCAGAATTGGCCTTTATAGCCACTCCAGGCGCTGCTTCACAAACCACTGACCACCTCCAGGCGCGTATCCATTGTCTCTCGAGATAAGGAGGCCCAAAAGAAAAGAAAGAATATTACCCCCAATCTCATGTGCTCTAATTTTGTTAACTAACCTCCTGAATGGGACCTTATCAAAAGCCTTCTGAAAATCCAAATACATTACATCAGCTGGTTCTCCTTTATCTATGCTACAAGTAACATCCTCAAAAAATTCCATCAGGTATGTCAAACATGATTTCCCTTCTGTAAATCCATGTTGACTCTGCCCAATCATATTATTTTCTAAGCGCCTTTATAATAGATTCTAATATTTTCCCCACTACAGATGTCAAACTAACAGGTCTATAGCTTCCTTTCCTCTTCCTGTTCCTCTACTTCCTGTTACACCTCCTCCTCCACTTCTTTGTGCTGCTCCTTCTCCTCTTCCTCATGTTCCTGCTCTTTAGCTTCTTACCTGATAACTGGTGGCAAGGGCTGGTCCCTCATAATTGTTAGTTCATGCAGTATGCAGTTTAAAACTACAAAGTTGATGCCCATTCAGTTGAGTACTACAGGGCTTGTCCAGAGTAGTCCAGGCAGCAGAAGCATTGCTTCAGGATGCCATTGGTCTGCTCTAAAAGATTCTTTGTGACCGTGTGGCTCTCATTGTATGCCTGCTGTGCACATGTGCATAACTTCCAGACCATGAGTCACATCATGAGTGGATAACCCTTGGTACCCAGTAGCTAGCCTTTGACTTGCCATAGTGGTTGAAATACAGCTGGAATAGAGGACTGCCACGGAATGTAAAAATCGTGACTGTTGCCTGGAGACTGGGCATTGACCTGCTTGATGCATTGCCTGTAGTCACACTCTGACTGCACATCGAAACAGTGGAATTCCTTGTGGTTCAAGTAAGTGGCAGAGTTCACATGAGGTGCATGCAAAGCAATGTGCATACAGTCAATGACACCCTGCACCATGGGGAAGCCTGCAATTCATGCAAACCCTCATGCCTGGTCCACCTGCTTGTCTCTGGTAAGACGGAAAGTATGAAGTTGTCTTTCTTTGCATAAAGAGCCTCAGTGACCTCCTTATGCACCAGTACACTGTAAACTGACAGATGTTGTTTATTGCTCCAGCTGCAGCCTGGAAGGAGCCAAATACAAATAACGTCAGAGCTACAGTCACCTTGACAGCCACAGGCAGTGCAGTCCTTGCCCTGCTCTGAGGTTTTAGTTGTAGCTGCAGCAATGGCAGATTTCAGTGACAACCTCTTTAGTGCAGCACAGACATGTCGAGCATTGGTCAGTCACTGAAATTCAAGCAAGAAGATTGCCCCTTACATGCTTTCTGCAGATATGGCCTCCTGCTGAGAACCCTTCTTTTCCCCCGCTCCTCCTGCTGCTTCTAGCAGCTTGTCCTGCTCTGCTTGACCTCTGATTCTCTCATACTCAATTCCAAAAGGAAGCCTAACCAGACCACCCAATTCTGGAAGCATCAGGTTTGTGGATAAGCCTTTAAAATCAACTAAAAAGTGCTTCAGCACCAACCAGACCACTCCCTGTCGACTATAGAAACATTTCACAAGTATGAAAAAGGACCCAAAATGCAGCAATTACAGAAATAGCCAGAATAAATGGTTCCGCATCTAACCTGTAAGCAGTTCATGATCCCTGTAAATAGCACTGATGGTGGGAAAGATCCTTCAAGCATTGTGTAAGGGTAAGAGAGGGCATAACCTGGAGTGTGGATATCCAAAATGGCAGTGCTGGCATCAAATCAGTGCTGCAAACTCTTTGACATCATGATCTGCCTGCTGCTGGCAGTCGTTAAATATGCACCAGCGAATCCCTTTATGAAGATAGCCTCAGGTAAACTTCTCATTGAAAGTTTGCGCGATTCACTGACCTATTTTCGCAGTCTAAGGGGCCTTATGTTGCCCAAAAAAGACACCACACAGCGAAATTTCACACCCAGTTGTTTTGCATGTTGATTGAGGGATAAATGTTGGCCAAGACCTCCGGAGAAGTCTTCTGCTTTCTTTGAATAATGCTATGGGATCTTTTACATCTGCCTGAGAAAAAAATGAAGAGAAAAAAGTGGTGGGGAAGACAACAAAGAGTAGGGATAAATGGGTCTTTTTCCCAATGGCAGGCAGTGACTAGTGGGGTACCGTAGGGATTGGTGCTAGGACCCCAGCTATTCACAATATATATTAATGATTTAGATGAGGGAACTAAATGTAATATCTCCAAATTTGCAGATGACACAAAACTGGGTGGGAGGGTGAGTTGGGAGGAGGATGCAGAGAGGCTTCAAGGTGATTTGAACATGTTGAGTGAGTGGGCAAATGCATGACAGATGCAGTATAATGTGGATAAATGTGAGGTTATCCACTTTGGTAGCAAAAACAGGAAGGCAGCTTATTATCTGAATGGTTATAAACTGAGAGAGGAGGATATGCAGCGAGACCTGGGTGTTCTCGTACACCAGTCGCTGAAGCATGCAGGTGCAACAGGTAGTAAAAAAAGACAAATGGTATGTTGGCCTTCATAGTGAGAGGATTCGAGTACAGAAGCAGGGATGTCTTGCTGCAATTGGACAGGGCCTTGGTGAGGCCACACTTGGAATACTGTGTGCAGTTTTGATCTCCTTATCTGAGGAAGAATGTTCTTGCTATAGAGGGAGTGCAGCGAAGGTTTACCAGACTGATTCCTGGGATGGCAGGACTGACGTATGAGGAGAGATTGAGTCGGTTCGGATTATATTTGCTGGAGTTCAGAAGAGTAAGGGGGATCTCATAGAAACCTATAAAATTCTAACTGGACTTGACAGGGTAGATGCAGGAAGGATGTTCCCGATGGTGGGGGAGTCCAGAACCAGGGGTCATAGTCTAAGGATACGGGGTAAACCTTTCAGGACTGAGAGGAGGAGAAATTTCTTCACCCAGAGAGTGGTGAACCTGTGGAATTCACTACCATTGAAAGCAGTTGAGGCCAAAACATTGTATGTTTTCAAGAAGGAGTTAGATAAAGCTCTTGGGTTTAAAGGGATCAAAGGGTATGGGGCGAAAGTGGGAACAGGTTACTGAGTTGGATGATCAGCCATGATCATAATGAATGGCAGAGCAGGCTCGAAGGGCCGAATGGCCTACTCCTCCTATTTTCTATGTTTCTATGTATCTATTCTGTATTTTGTTTTTTCATTAACATTTCCACATTTTCGAATAAGGAGCAGCACTGAATTTATAATTGCATTTTTATTGCTCGTTTCAAGTTGGTTGCAATTTTTATTTCTAGTGAAATAGGAGCTGCTGTTAGAATCATAGTCATTTACTGCACAGAAGGCGGCCATTCGGCCCATCAAATCCATGATGACTTTCTGTCGAGCAATCCAGTCAGTCCCATTTCTCTACTTGATCCCCGTAGCCCTGCAAATTCATTTCCTTCAAATGTTCATCCAATTTCCTTTTGAAATCATTAGGTTGTGAAAGAAGTTATATAAATGCAAGTGTTCCTTTTTTCAGTTCTGATGAAGAATTTCCACTGCCTGACTGGCTGTAAATTTCCAGAATTTTCTTTTTTATTTCAGATTTCCAGCACTTACTTTTTTATCTTTTAAAAAAAAATCACACTATTTGCTGTTTTTAGGGATTGTTTTTCAAAAATTCTGGAAAACAATCAATGACTCAGGGGACAGACACAAACATGTTTGAATTTAACAGCATGGCAGGTCACAGCTGCGGCCAAGCATTTTGTCCTGAGATATTCAATTATAATTGTGTATCTATTTAACCTGTGAAGGCAGACCACCTCAACACGACATGTTACCTCTCCCAATTCTTACACATGGTTGCTGCATGTGAATTGCAAGTTAACTTCGTCATCCTGCCAAACAGATAACTGTGTGAAAAACAACTTAGAAACATACTATTAAATCATTTGGGAGTGAAGTGGTAATTTCTTCTGAAGAGACCAAATAATTTGCTGCATAATCTGTTTTAAAAGTTGCTGGCAGCTTGCCATTCATGCTCTGTTTTAATCATTAAAATCTGACCCACTGCCTATGCAGACTCCATCCTGTCTGCTCAGCTTGACTGTCAACCTCCATTTAAAAAACATGCACAAATTCAGCAAACCAGTCCAATTCTGGCCTGTATAAATAGTCACATTGGTGTCTTTCACAATTGCACTCACTGCATTCACAGAGAATTAAATAACACAATATTACTTACATTTACATAGCATCTTATCACATCAAAATATCCCAAAGTGCTTCACACAATGAATTACTTATGAAGTGGATTGACCGTTAGGTAAACATGACAGTTATTCTGCAGGGCCAATGTCCCACAAACAACAATGAGATGACCAACCAACCAACCAATCTGAATTTTTGACGGTGTTGACTGACGGGAACATTGGTTAGGACATTGGGAGACCTACTAGTTATTATTCAAATAGGTCACTAGGATCTTTAATTTCCACCCAAACTGACAGATGGAACTTTGGTTCAGTAGTTCATCTGAAGGACAGCACAATGACAATGCAGTACACCCTTGGTACTGCACTGGAATGTTAGTTTAGATTCTGTGCTCACGTTAACGTTGCTGCTTTTTATTTTTCATTCACAGGATATGGGCGTCAATGGAAAAGCCAGTATTTATTGCCCAACTCTAATTGCCCTTGAAAAGGTGGTGAGCCACCTTTTTGAATACAACTGAGTGGCTTGCCAGGTAATTTCAGAGGGTTGTTAAGAGTTGACAACATTGTTATGGGTCTGGAGTTACATATAGGTCAGATCGGGTAAGGATGGAAGATTTCCTTCCTAAAGGAGATCAGGGAACCAGATGAGTTTTTATGAAAATCCAATGGTTTCGTGGTCACCATGACTGATACCAGCTTCTTATTAGAGTTTTATTTAATTAAATAAATTTAAATTCCTCAGTTACCATGGTGTATCTGAACTCGCATCTCTCAGTTCTTAGTGCAGACAGCTGGATTACCACTTAGCCTAACATTTGTCATTGGGAAAATTCTGGAATCCATTATGAAGGAAATATTAGCAGGACATTTAGAATATCATAATACAATCAAGCAGAGACATCTTGGATTTATGAAAGGGAAGTCGTGTTTGGCAAAGTTATTCGTGTTCTTTGAGGATGTATAGATTAAATTGATGGGGTATAGATTAAATTGTCCTTGACAGAGGACAAAGGATCGGCACAACATCGTGGGCCGAAGGGCCTGTTCTGTGCTGTATTTTTCTATGTTCTATGTTCTATGTAACAAGCAGGGTGGATAAAGGGGAACCAGTAGATGTAGCATATTTGGATTTCCAAAAGGCATTCGATAAGGTGTTCCATAAAAGGGTACTGCACAAGATAAAAGCTCATGGTGTTGAAGGTCATATATTAGCATGGATAGAGGATTGGCTAACAGGAAACAGAGTCAGGATAAATGGGTCATTTTCAGGTTGGCAAACTGTAGCTAGTGGGGTGCCCCAGGGATCAGTGCTGGGGCCTCAACTATTTGCAATCTATATTAATGACCTGGATGAAGGGACCAAGTATATTATAGCCAAATTTGCTGATGGTACGAATATAGTTAAGAAAGCAAGTTGTGAGGAGGACACAAAGAGTCTGCAAAAGGATATAGAAAGGTTAAGTGAGTGGGCAAAAAATTGACAGATGGAGTATAATGTGGGAAAATGTGAGGTTGTCCACTTTGGTGGGAAGAATAGAATATTATTTACATGGAGAGGGACTACAGAATGCTGCGGGAGATGTTTCCCCTTGTGGGAGAATCTAGAACTGGGGGGGTCACTGTTTAAAATTAAGTGGTCGCCCATTTAAGACAGATATGAGGAGAAATCTTTTCTCTGAGGGTCGTGAGTCTTTGGAATTCTCTTCCTCAAAAGGCAGTGGAAGCAGAGTCTTTGAATATTTTTAAGGCGGAGGTAGACAGATTCTTGATAAGCAAAGGGGTCGAAGGTTATCAGGGGTAGGTAGAAATGTGGAGTAATCAGTTTAGCCATGAACTTACTGAATGGTAGAGCAGGCTCAAAGGGCTGAGTGGCCTACTCCTGCTCCTAATTCCTATGTATGTATGTTGATTCCTGGGATGAAAGGGTTGTGTTATAAGCAAAGGTTGAGCGAGTTGGGCCTATACTCATTGGAGTTTAGAAGAATGAGAGGTGATCTTATTGAAACATATAAGATTCTGAGAGGGCTTGACAGGGTAAATGCTGAAATGTTTCCCCTTGTGTTTCCCTAGAACTAGGGAGCACAGTTTCAAAATATGAGGTCTCCCATTTAAGATGGAGATGAGGAGGAATTTCTTCTCTCAGAGGGTCATTTAGCACTGTGGGTGTACAGTGGACACAACAGTGGGTGGACTGCAACAGTTCAAGAAGGTGGCTCACCATCACCTACTCGAGGGCAATTAGGGATGTGTAATAAATGATGTCCTAGCCAGTGACCCCCACATCCCATGAATGAATTAAAAAAAAAAATTGAAATTCTCTACCCCAGAAAGGAGTGGAGGCTGAGTCATTGAATATTTTCAAGGCTGGGTCAGGTAGATTTTTGATCTACAAAGGAATAAAGGGTTATGGGGGCAGGCAAGAAAGTTAAGACCATAATCAAATCAGCCATGATCTTATTGAATGGTGGAGCGGGTTCAAGGGGCCAAATGGCCTTCTGCTGCTCCTAATTCTTATGCTTTGACCAGTCCAGTAACATAATCACTACTACAGTACTCCAACACCAAATCCACCTACCTCTATGAAAAATAAAAACATAAAATGTTGGAAGTACTCAGCAAAGCAGATAGCATCTGCGGAGAGAGAAACAATGTTAATGTTTCAGGTTGGTGACTATTCATCAAAACTGGGAAAAGTTAGAGATGTGTCAGGTTCAAGGCAAGTACAGAAGCAAGGAAAGAGAAGGAATGAACAAAAGGGAAGATCTGTATTCAGGTGGAAGGCAGGAAGGATTAAATGACAAAAGGATTGACGGTGCAAGGCAAAAGGGGATGGTAATGGGACAAGAGAAGCAACTAAAGAATTATCTTGAGGAAGCATACATGGCAACAGCAGACCATTATCAACAGTTGATGTCCAGAAAAATGGGAGCGGTGGTTATGATCTGAAATTGTTGAACTCAGTGTTGTGTCCCGAGAATTGTTCAGTGCCTAATTGAAGATGAGGTGCTGTTCCTCAAGTTTCCATTGAGCTTCTTCTGAACAATGTAAAGGCGAAGGACAGAGATGCGAGAGTCAGAGTGGGGCAGAGCATTGAAATGACAGGCGACCAGAAACTCAGGGTCTGACTTGTAGACAGAAGGAGCAAATCTACATTGTTTTGTTCCAATCTACATTTGGTCTCTCCAGTGTAGGGAAAATTGCATGGTGAGCAGCAAATACAGCATGCTACATTGAGAGAAGCAGAAATGAATTATTATTTCATCTGGAAGGAGTGTTTGGGGCCCTGGAAAGTGAGAAGGGAGAAAAAGGGAAAGTAAAAGGGTAAGTGTTGCATCTCCTGCACTTGTACAGGAAGGTGCTGTGTGAGGGGGAGGAGGTTTTGGACCAAGGTGTTGCAGAGCAAATGGTTCCTTCAGAATGCAGAAAGGTGAGTGGAATGCAAGATACGTTTGATGGTAACACCACACTGGAGGTAGCGGAAATGGCTGAGGATGATTTGTTGAATGTGAAGGCTGGTGGGGTGAAAGGTGAGGACAACAGGAACACTATTGTGGTTCTAAGAGGAAGGGGAAGGGATGAGAGCAGAAGTGCAGGAAATGGGATGGCGCAGGCAAGGGCCCTGTCAACCATGGTGGGAGGGAATACTCAGTTGAGGAAAAAGGAAGACATATAGGAAGCACTGGTATAGAATGTGGGATGGACAAACTGGGAGAGTAGAAGAGAGTTCTTATAGGAAGCGGGGTGGGATAAAGTGTAGTCAGGTTAGCTGTGGAAGTCGGTGATCTTATAGTCGACATTAATAAGCACCCTATCCCCAGAAACCTCTATAAAAATATCTGGCAACCATTTCAAAATACAATTTTAAGATGGGTTGTCCTAAGTCCTACACTTTGTTTTCAGAATTTTATGGTATACCTTTAATCCCAGTACCCTTGTGGCCTTGTTACCTTACTGTATGTAGATAGAAGATGCCAGGCAATTTGTGATTAGATAGTATAATCAAGTGTGATCTTGGCTCTGTTGGTAATACTCGCACTTATGAGTAAGAAGGTTCTCTTCCTGAAATTAACACCATTCTGCCATTCCTGGCATCCAGCACATTTGTAGTGGACAGGTGGTGGTGGTGGGGGGGGGGGGGGGGGTGGTAAGGGGGGTGTTATTTAAATTTTAAATCCCTTTGACAGAGTTAAATTGTTTGTAGGAACTCATTAAATCTCCTGCATCTGTAAAATTTGAAACAGACCAAATATTTTCTAAATTTTTGTTTTTCTTGATCCAAAATGGATAACCTTACACTTCCCCATGTTGAGGTTTATCTGCTATAGTTTTGCCTGCTCACTAATCTGTCTATGTTCTGTTAGTCAAGTGAGGAGGGGTCGAAGGGCGTCCCTCTTTTCCCTTACCTTGTTTGACCACAACAGGTTGAATTCTTCCTTAAAGTGGATGTACAGGCCAATTCAGTAGGTGTTTGATTACTTACTTGCTATGATCATAACCAGAACCAATCAGACAGATTTTCTTGAGTTAACAAAGAAAGAGGCTAACTTTCTTGTACACTTAACCGAACTAATAAAATAATAAACAACACACCAACTTTCACTCACACACACTAGAGGTTTACACAAATACGTTACACAGTGGGCAAAGGTAGATTGGTTCAATTAGAGTCCATAAAAAAAGTATATAGTCTATGGCGTTTGGTGACTCGGCTGGCTTCTAGCTGAATTTGGAGGTCCTGAGGCTTTTGATTTGCAGAGGTACCTGACTGGTTTGGTGGGTTTCTTGGAGACAGCGATGTGGATGATTTCTTCCAACAGGGTTTCTGATTGTAGCCAGAGTATGCAAAGGTGGTCAGTCAACAAGCAGGATTTGAAAGCTTTCAAGCTGGAATAGAGAGAGGGGCGGGGGGGGGACACCACTTAGGGTCTGCTCATGCCAGAGTCCAGTTACTTCTCCTTTGCTGCAGAGAAGATACCAGCTTAAAACTACAGATGGGGAGGGGCTTGTCACATAACATAGCTTTTAGCAGTATTTCTTCTTCTTGCTGAGAGAACAGGTAGTTCCTTTAAATGTTCTGGGTCTTGGTTCTTGCTGGGTACTTAGCAGACAATTCGTCTCTCGCCTCACAAGCATTACGGTGTAGGATACAGTGTTGCAAATTAAATGATCATCTTAAGCTGAAAGGATGACTTTGCTGGCAGCTCGTCTTTTTAAAAATAAATTCAGATTCAGATCTTCAGTCAGTGGACCAAAGAAAATTATCATTCAACAAAACACATTAGCTAACAGTTCCCTTTTAAATTCCTGCTGCTATCTACACAACTTAATTTTCCTCCTCACTTAATGTCATCTGCAAACTTGGATATACATCTCTCTATTCCTTAACTCAAGTTATTGGTATATGCATTCTGTTTATCCCACTCTCTGGGTGGGCCCTTGGAGATGAGAATGGAGGCTGGGTGTGGGGGGGCAACCAAATTGGCAAGGGGTGCCCTTTCTGATGTTTTCTGGGTGTTTTGTCCGGGGCAGGGAAAGCAATCGTGTACAACTGCTTAATTTTGCTGTGAGGCTAATATGACATAACAGACTACAATTATCCTCTCTTGCTTAAAGCCCTGGACTTCACTGGTCGTATCTACCTCAAAACTCATGGCACCACATTTTGCTGCTGCCTCTCAGCCTCAAACCCAAACCAGTGTCTCCCTTTCTTACCATGCTTACTCTCCTAATGTGCAGGCCCTAGCCAATCTTTTCTCAATCCTCATATGACAGTCCAACTACTTGTATATTAATTGTGTTTAATTGTATGCAGGTGGTGGGCATTAACTGGGGATTAACCTGAGCCCCCTTTAAATAGAAACAGACTAAACCTGTAGTTGTTGGGTTAGGAGGTATATGCTTGCAATGTGTAACTCTGTAAATAAATATAAAAATAGGTAAAGATTGGCTCCAGTTCTATCCCTTGCCAACTGGCTTTCTGGAATAAAACAAGTCCCTCCTTCTGCTCTCCCTCAAGATGCTCTGTAATTCTCAACTTAAGGCTTCCTGCTATCCCTGCCTGGTCAATGCTTTCTGCTGCAAGACTGAACTTTGCCACATACTTTCTTGCTTCACTCTTCGTATAAAAAGTACAGTTAGCTCATTAATTGTTCTGATAAGAGATTCAGGGACCTGATCAGAACTGATGGTGTTACAAAGCAAGGACATCATACAATTAATTATATTTTGAAGCAAAGGAAGCAATCATAAAAGAAGGACAATTACATTGAGTACAGAAAGTAAAGAGGATTGCAAGCAATGTTCCCCCTTATTTCTCTTCGCTGTGAGTGGCCCATTTTTTCATTATGCGATGCCTTTAAGTTGACATGCGACTGTGCATGCTCACATCTTAAAGGGGCTGTTGCTTATGTGCACATCTTTTCCCCCTGCGAGATAGCACATTCCCAATTGCTGCTTGGGTGCACATCCACGCAGTTTAAAGGGAACATTGATCGCAAGGCAAATATTGGAAATGAAGGAAGACATTTTCAAAGTAATTAGATTTCAAAACAAAATACAAATAATTAGGGGATAGCATAGCAGGTCATTTTTAATATTTTAAATTATTTTTAATGTTCTTGTCTGTGTAAGATCTTGACTACCTTGCTCTGTTTAACTGAATGCCTGTTAATTATTACTTTACAGTCACCTAGATTAATTTGGCTTGTGCCTGAAATAGACATCATCTTGGGTGATCTCATGTTCCAGCATGCACTGGTATGTTTGGGCCACTGCCATTTATTGTTTAACCAGGGACGAGCAGTCATGTTCTTTCATGTTTCAGGTTTTCGATGCCTTACAGTTAGAGTATATGCAAAGTCTGAGCTCAAAGATCCATCCTAGTAATGTTGGTCAGCCCACAAGCTTAGATGAACTGTGGGGAAATAGGAACTCCTTCAGCAGCAAAGTTCATTTTCTTACTGCAGCTTCAAACTTGAACTATTGTCATATTAGCATTTGTAAAGTGATCTCCCAAAGCAAGCTTTGGCCACAGCAACTTGTATTTATTTAGCACTTTTAATGTAGTAAAACATCCCAAGGAATTTCAGAGGAGTATTACCAAGCAAAATTTGACACTAAGCTACATAAGGCAATATGAGGGCAAATGACTAAAGGAGGAAAGAGAGAAAGAAAGAGAGGTGGAGAGTTTTAAGGAGGATATTCTATAGTTTAGGGTCTTGGCAGCTGAAGGCATGTCTGTCAATTGTGAGGGAATTAAAATTGGGGTTACTCAAGAGGTCAGAATTGGAGGAGCGCAGATCTCTCAGAGGGTTGTAGGGCTGGAAGAGAGTACAGAGATAGGAAGGAAAAGGCCATTAAGAGATTTGAAAACAAGGATGAGAATATTAAAATTTTGGCGTTGATTAAGCAGGAGCCAATGTAGGTCAGCGAGCACAGGGGTGAAGGGAATTGGTGTGAGTTAGGTCACACGGAGCTGTAGTTTGGATGACCTCAAGTTTAACAGGGAGTAGAACATTGGAGGCCAGCCAAGAGTACATTAGAATAGTCAAGTCTAGAGATAACAAAGGTGTGGATGAGGATTTCAACTGCAGATGAGCTGAGGCAGGGCAGAGGTGGGCGATATTTCAAGACAGTGATCAGAGATGGCTTTATCTGTGATTGACATGATGGGGGTCACGTGAGATGGCAAGGTCAGTGGGGGGCCATGAATTTGGGTTGGGATGTTTATACGGAGGGAGAGATTAGGGGAGAATGGGGGCAGTGAACGCAGAGGAGAAAGAGCATGATAAATTGAAATGGAGGTTGAAATCACTGAGGATGACAAGTTGCAGAGGCTGAGGAAGGAAAGCAGTGAAGGTATCTTGGTGAGAAGATTTTTGTGCTACTTGGGTGAGCAGGAAAGAATGAGGATTTTAAATGAGAGGTGAAAAGGGTAGAACAAGATGAGATGCTCGAAGGAGGAGAAAGTGCCAGAGCAGTAGGCAGACAGACCAAGTTGTGATAGGATCCTCGAATCATAGAATGGTTACAGCACAAAAGGAGGCCATTCAACCCATTGTGTACATGCTGGCTCTCTGCAAGAGCCAATCAGCTCATTTCCCAGCCCTTTCCCCATAACCCTGCAATTTATTTCTGTTCAGGTGCCCCTTTTGAAAGCCGTGATTGAATCTGACTCCACTACACTCTTAGACAGTGTCTTCTAGATCCTAACCACTCGCTACGTAAAAATGCTTTGCTTCATGTCGCCTTTGGTTCTTTTGCAGTTCACTTTATATCCGTGTCCTCTGGTTCTCGACCCTTCTGCCAATGGGATCAGTTTCTCTCTATCTCGGCTGCCTAAATTCCTCATGATTTTGAACACCTCTATCAAATCTCCTCTCAGCCTTCTCAAAGGAGAACAGCCCCAGCTTCTCCAATCTATCCACATATCTAAGTCCCTCGTTCATGGAATCATTCATGTAAATCTTTTCTGCATCTTCTCTAAAGCCTTCACATCCTTCCTAAAGTGTGGTGCCCAAAATTGGACACAATACTCGAGTTGAGGCTGAAACAGTGTTTTATAAAAATTCATCATGACTTTCTTGCTTTTATACCCTATAGCTCTATTTATAAAACCCAGGATCCTGTGCCTTTTGAACATCTTTGTCCACCTACCCTGCCACCTTCAATGATTTGTTTATATATACCCCCAAGTTTCTCTGTTCCTGAACCCCACTTTAAAATTGCACTCTTTATTTTATACTGCTTCTCCTCATTCTTTCTACCAAAATGTATCACTTCACACTTCTCTGCATTAAATTTCATCTGCCATGTGTTCGCCCATTCAACTAGCCTGTCTGTATCCTCTTGAAGTCTATCACTATCTTCCTCATAGTTGACAATACTTCCAAGTTTTGTGCCATCGTGATTTGGTGAAAAGAACCACACCACCACCATGACAGTCTGGGTGGGGTTAGTGGTGAAATTTATAGCCAGGCGAGGGGACTTCATTTGAGGAGAAGATGTCATCACTGCCAGGTTTCCGTTGAGGCAATGATGTCGATGCAATCATCCACAATAAGCTCTTGGATGGTAAGGCCCTTGTTCACAAGTGAAAGGACATTCCAATAAAACGTAGCAGCATCACGCATTTTCATTATTCACATGGGCATTTAGGTGCCACTGTAGACGCTCCCCAAATGTCCAATATCTCTAAATTACTTTTCTGTTTGCAGTATAAGGCAATACATAACAGGATGAAATAAAACTGAAGAGGAGGAGAGCTTTCTACTTTAAGTGCTTTTGAAGGGACTACATTTGAGGCCTGCTTGGTTCGGGAAAAACGATCCCGACCCGAACCACAGCGGACCCGAGCCCGACCCGGCAGAGTCCCTCCAATTTTGCCCCGACTCGGCCCGACCCGACCATCCCTTTACTTACCTTCTGACTGGGAAGCTCCATGAAGTTGCAGCGTATGTGCGATGACGTCATAGTGGTGTCACTCGCTCACTGTGCAGACTCAGCTTCGTCCCAGACTCCCAGCTCAGGTAAGTTTTTTTAATTTCAGTATTTACCAGCAGAGCACTCACTGTGTGTGTCCAGCCCGAACCGACTCAACCGACCCGAGCCCGAAAGCTGTACCCTGAAGATGGGCCCGACCTGAACCCGACACATGTTGTCGGGTTCGGGTCAGGTAACAGGCACCTAACTACATTTCAAATCCTGGAACTAAAGGGAATGGATCAGGGTGAAGTTCTGATGAAAGGTCATCAACCTGAAACTTCAACTCTGTTTCTCTTTCCATAGATACTGCCTGACCTGCTGATTATTTCCTGCATTTTCTGTTTGTGTTTCACTGCATCCATAGTAGTTTGCATTTATACTGGATCAGGTTGAATCTTCCCTCGTGTTTTCCTTGTTATTTTTTCTTCACTACAATCCCTTCAGCACACCACCATGTCACATATTCTATAAACAATGATGGAATTCTGACAGAAAAAGCACCATTCGAACAAACTTTTCTGTTCTGTTACTGTGACCCTCCCACTTGCCATCAGGAATTTATAGCAGATCCCAGTGCTGCGCAAGAAGCCAGCTATTCACCCTCATCCTAAGCACCAGTAGAGGAGCAGGGTTCTGCTAGCCAGGATGAACTTGCGTGCTTGTTCAAATATATGCATTTATAATAAAGCTGCTATCTAATCAATAATATTTTATTGTGTCATTTGGAGTGTGCATACAGTTAGTACGACCTGGCACCAACGATAGAGGAGCTCACGACCTCTATCTGTGCTCTTGTGCATGTCTACTTTTCTTTACTATAGTGCACGATGTATGTCTGTCCAATCTTTGGGAGTTTGTTGGGAGGGGAAGTCTATAACTTTGTAATGACAATGCATCACAAGATATTACATAGAAATAAGACCATTTGCCCCATTTTAATTCATCCAGCAAGAAATATCTTCCTTGGAGCAACCAATTGTTTCTGAATTGTTTCCAGGCATTTTGCCTCTGCTCTGTCTGAAAGTCTATTCTACTACTGAACACTCTTTATGTGAAGAAGAATTTTTTGATATCTGTCTTAAAGTTATAATTTACTAATTTGAACCTGTGTCCCATAATTATACTCATGCAGGTTAATTTAAAGCAATATTCTGGATTAGCATTTTCCATTCCCTGTATAAGTTTACCTCCCTGGCACCTTACTGCTTGGGTAAAAATTCCAACAATGGAATCCTACCACTATTATCCCTGTCAGAATGGCAAGACCATTCTTGGTTCTGGAACCCGACTCTCTGAATGGTGCGCCTGGCAGTTGCTCTTTACCAGAGCAAACTAATTGTCATCTCGCCTCCAGGCTTTCTGACCAATGAGGGAGGGAGGACGGAACTGCGCATCCATTCTGTCAAAGGAAGGATTTCTAATTAAAGGGACCATGGCATGGGTTACAAGGGCTCACCGGTGCTTGGATTTTTGAGGCTGCAGCAACAACAGGAATGGAGATGAGACTTGGGAAGGCTGCTCCCCAGGTGTCTCACTCTTACCTGGCGGTCCTGTTGAAGGATCTGAGGGACTGAAGTGAGGTGAGGTCTCCCAAGGATGGGAGGAAGAGGACAGCCTCTCCAACCAAGTAGGCGTGGATGGAAATGGACGAGGAAGTCAACAACAGGGAACGCTGGAAGGAGGGGGTGGGGATCATATTGGGATTCTGTCTCAGCTTCAATTTCCAGAACTTTTCCACCCTACTTGCCCCTGAATCTGCCTCCAACGGTCTGGGAAAATTCAGCCCCAAGTTTCTCCAGTCTTCCCTCACCTCAGACCCCAACATTAGAAGTTAGCATCTCATGTAGTACAGAGACTATATTTCCCGAGGAGAAAAAAAAACACAGGAGCAGAAGCCTCTTCAGGAAGCATGGCATAAACTTCATGAGCTCTGCCTACTAACCTGTTTTGTGTAAGCAGTGTCCAGCTTTCCTTCGGCCATTTTATCTGTTTTTCTATTTTTTCAAAAGATGAAAAATGCCTCTTAGTCACTTTTCTTGAACTTAGGTGGAGCCTGTATAAATTTAAATAACTTTTTGCTGGGTCTTGAGCTGAATTCAGATTCTTCCTGACCCGAATTTTCCCTGGATTCAAGACTACCTCTTTTTCTTAGTTCCATCTCGTTTAACTTAAATTCTCTCTCTTTTTCACTTACTGTCTGAAATGCTGTCTCTTTCTCCCTTTCCTCCAATTCAAGTTTTCTCATTGCTATTGCTTTTTCTTTTCCCTTTCCTCTTTATCAATACCGCCTCCACAACACCAGGCACCTGGAAATGTGTAGGAAAAGGTCAATGACTTTACCAGGGCTGCCAATATGGGAGAACCCACCATAATCTTCTGTATACTAAACATGTATACGTTTATAACTGCCTCCTCCTCACACTGTCTTGAGATATTTTCAAATCTTATAAATGCTCATAATGCATCAGAGTGCCTTTTACACACCCAGCCCTCCTCTGCAAGTGTTCTTTCACTCTTGTCCTTACATGCATCCAGGCCAGAAAAAACCCCCTCCCATTTAGGTGTCAGCTGAAGTAACCAGCAGCACACTTGCTTTGGACTCAGAAGATTGTGGCACTCAAGCTCCATTCCAGAGACTTAAGCACATAAATACATATGCTTAGGGAGAGCTGTACTGTTGAAGGTGCTAGCATTTGGTTGAGACTCTAAACCAATACTCAGGTGGATATAAAAATCTTCTACAGCACCATTTAAAGAAGAGCAGGGGAATTATCCTGGTGTCTTGCAAACTATGCCATTAACATGCATATAGTCATTTATCTCACTGTTGTTTGTGAGATCATGCTGTGTGTAAATTGACTGCAATGATTTCCTACATTACAACAGTGAATGTGACGTGCCTTGACATGTCCTGAGGTTGTGATAGGTTGTATATAAATACAAGTTCTTACTTTCCTAATGCCATTGACTTTTCCGATAAGAACATAAGAAATAGGAGCAGGAGTAGACTACTCGGCCCCTCAAGCCTGCTGCACCATTCAATATGATCATGGCTGAGCTTGTATCTCAACTCCACTTTCCTATCCTCTCCCTGTATCCCTTAATTCCCTGAGAGATCAAAAATCTATTGATCTCAGTCTTGAAATAGTTGGGGCCTTAACAGATATCTTTGCAACATCCTTAAACACGGGCGAGGTCCCGGAGGACTGGAGAATTGTTAATGCTGTCCCCTTGTTTAAGAAGGGTAGCAGGGATAATCCAGGTAATTATAGACCGGTGAGCCTGACGTCAGTGGTAGGGAAGCTGCTGGAGAAGATACTGAGGGATAGGATCTATTCCCATCTGGAAGAAAATGGGCTTATCAGTGATAGGCAACATGGTTTTGTGCAGGGAAGGTCATGTCTTACCAACTTAATAGAATTCTTTGAGGAAGTGACAAAGTTGATTGATGAGGGAAGGGCTGTAGATGTCGTATACATGGACTTCAGTAAGGCGTTTGATAAGGTTCCCCATGGTAGGCTGATGGAGAAAGTGAAGGCGCATGGGGTCCAAGGTGTACTAGCTAGATGGATAAAGAACTGGCTGGGCAACAGGAGACAGAGAGTAGCAGTGGAAGGGAGTTTCTCAAAATGGAGACGTGTGACCAGTGGTGTTCCACAGGGATCCGTGCTGGGACCACTGTTGTTTGTGATATACATAAATGATTTGAAGGAAAGTATAGGTGGTCTGATTAGCAAGTTTGCAGACGACACTAAGATTGGTGGAGTAGCAGATAGTGAAGGGGACTGTCAGAGAATACAGCAGAATATAGATAGACTGGAGAGTTGGGCAGACAAATGGCAGATGGAGTTCAATCAGGGCAAATGCGAGGTGATGCATTTTGGAAGATCCAATTCAAGAGTGAACTATACAGTAAATGGAAAAGTCCTGGGGAAAATTGATGTACAGAGAGATTTGGGTGTTCAGGTCCATTGTTCCCTGAAGGTGGCAACGCAGGTCAATAGAGTGGTCAAGAAGGCATACGGCATGCTTTCCTTCATCGGACGGGGTATTGAGTACAAGAGTTGGCAGGTCATGTTACAGTTGTATAGGACTTTGGTTCGGCCACATTTGGAATACTGCGTGCCGTTCTGGTCGCCACATTACCAAAAGGATGTGGATGCTTTGGAGAGGGTGCAGAGGAGGTTCACCAGGATGTTGCCTGGTATGGAGGGCGCTAGCTATGAAGGGAGGTTGAGTAGATTAGGATTATTTTCATTAGAAAGACGGAGGTTGAGGGGGGGACCTGATTGAGGTGTACAAAATCATGAGCGGTATAGACAGGGTGGATAGCAAGAAGCTTTTTCCCAGAGTGGGGGATTCAATTACAAGGGGACATGAGTTCAAAGTGAAAGGGGAAAAGTTTAGGGGGGATATGCGTGGAAAGTTCTTTACGCAGAGGGTGGTGGGTGCATGGAACGCATTGCCAGCGGAGGTGGTAGACGCGGGCACGATAGCGTCTTTTAAGATGTATCTAGACAGATACATGAATGGGCAGGAAGTAAAGAGATACAGACCCTTAGAAAATAGGCGACAGGTTTAGATAGAGGATTTGGATCGGCGTAGGCTTGGAGGGCCGAAGGGCCTGTTCCGGTGCTGTAATTTTCTTTGTTCTTTGTTCTTTGAATGTACTCAATGATGGAGCATCCACAACACTCTGGGGTAGACAAATCCAAAGATTCACAACTCTCTGAGTGAAGAAACTTCTCCTCATCTCAGTCCTAAATGATTGACTCCTTATCCTGAGGCAGTGCCCCAGTGTTGTAGATTCCCCAACCAAGGTTATATACAGAGTGTGGAGCACAAAGTGATCAGGGAAGATTGCTTTGCAAACTGAGTGCTAAAGTCGTGAATTTGGTGCAAGTGGGAATTCTTTGCAGAGGAGGAAGGAGGTGCTGCTTTTCATTCTTTTTGTTTTACCTTCAGTAGCTGTTTTGTGTTTTTCATTTGTCTTCAAGCTAGGAAACTGTAACTTGATATTATTTTACTGTGCTAAATTAGTAAGTAGTTAACTAATCAAATAAATAAATAAGGATAGACAAACATGCCAGGGAAGGTGGTGTGCCTCATGCAACATGTGTTTGTGAAAAGCATTGCAATCCCGGGCACCCATTTCTGCGGTAAATGCCTGCGGCTTAAACAACCTCAGCTAGGAGTTGTTTAGCTGGAGTGCAAGCTGCAGACATTGCAGGGCAACAGGAAGGGGCCGAGTTACCTGGACACTTTGTTCCAGGAGGAAGCCACACCTCCTGGGTGAAGTAGAACTTTAGAGTTGGTCAATAGTCAGGAAGAGGAGAATGTGACTGCAAGTCAGGCAGGTATGGGGATCCAGCATGTAGTGATAGAGGAGCCTCAGCCCTTGACTTTGACCAATAGGTACCGGCTACTTGCTACCTTTGTGGATGAGAACAAGAGGAAAGCAGCGTGGATGTGCAAACTGACTATAGCACCATAGCACCTTGGTGCAGGCAGAAATTCAAATGGGGAGACTGAAAATGAATGTGGTCGTGATGGGGACAGTATAGTCAGGGAGATGGATATTGTTCTGTGCAGCCATGACCAAGAGTTCTGAGGTTATGTTGCCTGCCCAGTGCCAGGGTTAAAGACATCACTTCACGGCTAGAGACAAAAATGGAATGGGAGAGGGAGGATCCATTTGTCACGGTCCGTGTAGGAACCAACGACCTATGTCGAACTGGCAATGTTCTGCTGAAATGTTTGAGGAGTTAGGGTCTAAATTAAAATGCAGAACTTCAAAGGTAATAATCCCTGGATTGTTACCTGAGCCATGCACCAATTGGCATAGGGTCAAGCAGATTAGAAAATTAAATGCATGGCTCAAAGAGTGGTGTGGGAAGAAGGATTTCAATTTATGGGCACTGGCACAAGGACTGGGAAAGAGGGAGCTGTTCCGTTGGGATGGGCTTCACTTAAATCGGGCTGGGATCAATGTCCTGGCGAATTGTAATACAAGGGCTGTGCAGAGGCTTTAAACTGAAAGGTGGGGGGAGGGGTCAGGTGAAGAGAGATTTAGAAATCTAAAGAGAAAATTTGAAGCAATAGAGCAGTGAAGCAACTTGGGTAAAGACAAGAATAGAGTCACAGAGTTATACAGCACAGAAACAGGCCCTTCAGCCCATCGTGTCTGTGCCGGCCATCAAGCACCTATCTACTCTAATCCCATTTTCCAGCACTTGGCCCGTAGCTTTGTATGCTGTGGCATTCCAAGTGCTCATCCAAATACTTCTTAAATGTTGTGAGGGTTACTGCCTCTACCACCCTTTCAGGCAGTGTGTTCCAGATTCCAACCACCCTCTGGGTGAAAAGATTTTTCCTCAAATCTCCTCTAAACCTCCTGCCCTTTACCTTAAATCTATGCCCCCTGGAACTTGGCCCCTCCACTAAGGGAAAAAGTTTCTTCCTAACTATCCTGTCAATGCCCCTCATAATTTTGTATAACTCAATCAGGTCCCCCCTCAGCCTTCTCTGCTCGAAGGAAAACACCCCTAACCTTTTCAGTCTGTCTTCATAGCTGAAATGCTCCAGCCCTGGCAACATCCTGGTGAATCTCTGCACCCTCTCCAGTGCAATCACATCCTTCCTATAGTGTGGTGACCAGAACTGTACACAGTACTCCAGCTGTGGCCTAACTAGCATTTTATACAGCTCCATCATAATATCCCTGCTCTTATATTCTATGCCTCGGCTAATAAAGGCAAATATCCCTTTTGCCTTCCTAACCACCTTATCTACCTGTGCTGCTGCCTTCAGTGATGTATGGACAAGTACACCAAGGTCCCTCTGACCCTCTGTACTTCCTAGGGTTCTATCATCCATTGACTATTCCCTTGCCTTCTTAGTCCTCCCAAAATGCATCACCTCACACTTCTCAGGATTAAATTCCATTTGCCACTGCTCTGCCCACCTTACCAGCCATCTACATCGTCCTGTAATCTAAGGCTTTCCTCCTCACTATTTACGATGCCACCAATTTTGTGTCATCTGCGAACTTACTTATCATACCTCTTATATTCACGTCTAAATCATTAATGTACACTACAAACAGCAAGGATCCCAGCACCAATCCCTGCAGTACACTACTGGTCACAGGCTTCTACCCGCAAAAACAACCCTTTACCATCACCCTGTGCCTCCTGCCGCTAAGCCAAATTTGGATCCAATTTGCCAAACTGCCCAGGATCCCATGGGCTCACCTTCTTAACCAATCTCCCATGTGGGGCCTTATCAAAAGCCTTACTGAAGTCCATGTAGACTACATCAACTGCTTTACCCTCATCTACACATCTAGTCACCTCCTCGAAAAATTCAATCAAGTTTGTTAGACGCGATCTCCCCCTGTCAAAGCTATGCTGACTGTCCCTGATTAATCCCTGCCTCTCCAAATGGAGATTAATCCTGTCCCTCAGAATTTTTTCCAGTAGTATCCCTACCACTGATGTTAGAGTCACTGGCCTGTAATTACCTGGTTTATCCCTGCTACCCTTCTTGAATAATAGTACCACATTCGCTGTCCTCCAGTCCTCTGGCACCTCTCCTGTAACCAGAGAGGACTTGAAAATTTGTGTCAGAGCCCCTGCTATCTCCTCCCTTGCCTCACATAACAGCCTGGGATACATCTCATCTGAGTCTGGGGATTTATCCACTTTTAAGCCCACTGAAACAGCTAATACCTCCTCCCTTTCAGTGCTAATTTGTTCAAGTATATCGCAATTCCCCTCCCTGCTCTCAACACCTACATCGTCCTTTTCCATACTGAACACAGATGAAAAGTAATCATTTAAAACCTCACCTATGTCCTCCGACTCCACACACAGATTGCCACTTTGGCCCCTAATGGGCCCTCCTCTTTCTCTCGTTATCCTCTTGCCCTTAATATTCTTATAAAATGTCTTGGGATTTTCCTTTATCTTGCCCGCCAGTGTTTTTTCATATCCCCTCTTCACTCTCCTAATTACTTTTTCAAGTACCGCCCTACACTTTCTATACTCCTCTAGTGCCTCTGCTGTTTTCAGTGCTCTGAATCTGCCATAAGCCTCCTTTTTTTCTCCTTAACCAATCCTCTATATCCCTTGACATCCAGGGTTCCCTGGGTTTGTTGATCCTACCCTTCACCTTTATGGGAACATGTTGGCGCTGAACTCTCACTATTTCCTCTTTGAATGGTCTGATGTAGACTTTCCTACAAGTAGCTGCTCCAAGTCCACTTTGGCCAGAACCTGTTTTATCATATTGAAATCGGCCTTCCCCCAATTCAGTACTTTTATTTCCAGTCCCTCTTTGTCCTTTTCCATAACTACCTTAAATCTTACAGAGTTATGGTCACTATCCCCGAAATGCTTCCCCACTGACACTTCTACCACTTGTCCGGCTTCATTCCCTCGGATTAGGTCCAGTACTGCCTCTTCTCTTGTAGGACTTTCTACGTGCTGGCTCAAAAAGCTCTCCTGTATGCACTTAAAGAATTCTGCCTCCTTTAAGCCTTTTGCACTAAGACTATCCCAGTTGATATTGGGGAAGTTGAAATCCCCTACTATTATTACCCTATTATTTTTACACCTGTCTGAGATTTGCCTACATATCTGCTCACCTATCTCTCCCTGACTATTTGGAGGCCTGTAGTACACTCGCAGCTAAGTGATTACCCCCTTTTTGTTTTTATATTCTACCCATATGGCCTTATTAGAGGAACCTTCTAAGATATCATCCCTCCTTACTGTAGTAATTGACTCTTTGATCAACAGTGCAATACCACCTCCTCTTTTATCCCCTGCCCTGTCACGCCTGAAGATTCTATACCCTGGAATATTGAGCTGCCAGTCCTGCCCTTCCCTCAACCATGTCTCTGTGATTACAATAATATCATATTCCCATGTGTTAATCAATGCCCTCAATTCATCTGCCTCACTAATAAGACTCCTTGCATTAAAATAGATGCAATCCAGCCTTGCATTATTCGCTTGTGCCTTAACCTTGCTATTTGTTGTATATATTAATGATTTGGACTTAAATGTGGGAAGCATGATTGGGAAATTTGCTGATAACACAAAAATTGACTGTGTAGTAGATAGTGAAGAGGATAGCCGTAGACTCCAGAATGATATCAATGGTTTGGTTGAGTGGGTGGAAAAGTGGCAAATGGAATTCAATCTAGAGAAATGTGAGGTGATGCATTTGGGGAGGGCAAATAAAGCAAGGGACTACACAATAAATAGGAGGATATTGAGAGGGATAGAATAAGTGCGAGACCTTGGAGTGCATGTCCACAGGTCCCTGAAGGTGGCAGGACAGGTAGCTAGAGTGGTGAAGAAAGCATATGGAATGCTTTCCTTTATTGGCTGAGGTATAGAATACAAAAGCAGGGATGTAATGCTGGAACTGTGTAAAATGCTGGTTAGGCCACAGCTGGAGTATTGCGTACAGTTCTGATCACCGTATTACAGGAATTACATAATTGCTCTGGAGAGAGTACAGAGGAGACTTACAAGAATGTTGCCAGGGCTTGAAAGCTGCAGCTATCAGGAAAGATTGGATCAGCTACGGTTGTTTTCCTTAGAACAGAGGAGGCTGAGGGATGACTTAATTGAGGTGTACAAAATTATGAGGGGCCTAGATAGAGTTGACAGGAAGGACCTGATTCCCCTAGCAGAGAGGTCAATTACCAGGGGGCACAGATTTAAGGTGATTAGAGGGGACATGAGGAAATCTTTTTCAGTCAGAGGGTGTCTGGAATTCACTGCCAGGAACGGTGGTGGAGGCAAAAACCCTCAATTTTTTAAAAAGGTACCTGGACATGCACCATGAACATGCACTTGAAGCAATATGAAACTGGAAGGGATAGCGAGTTTAACAGTAAAAGTGCATCAGCGAATAAGGTTCAAACAAAGAATAGTAGTAAAAAAATAAAATTAAAGGCTCTTTATCTGAATGTATGAAGCATTCGTAATAAGATAGATGAACGAGTGGCACAGATAGAGATAAATGGTTTGGATCTAATCGTCAATACAGAGACATGGAGACATGGTTACAAGGTGACTAAGGTTGGGAAATAAATAGTCAAGAGCACACAACATTTTGAAAAGCCAGGCAAAATATAAAAGGAGGAGGAGCAGCCCTGATGGAAAAGAATGACATCAGGATATTAGAGAGAAAGGGTCTTGCCTCAGAAGATCAGGAAGTAGAATTAGTATGAGTGGAGATTAGGAATAACAAGGGTCAGAAAACATTGGCTCCCCTAACAGTAGATATACCATTGGACAGAGTATTAAGCAATAAATAAGTGGTGCTTATAACAAAGGCAATGTAATAATCATGGGGGACTTTAATGTTCAAATAGACTGGGCAAATTAAGTTGACAAAGGTAGTCTGGAAGATGAGTTTGTAGAATGCTTTTGTGACAGTTTCCTGGAACAATATGTTGTGGAACCAACCAGGGATAAAGCTTTTTTCCGTCTAGTATTGTGAAATGAGGTTTAATTAGTAATGTCATAGTAAAAGATACTCTGGAAAAAAATGATCATAATACAATTGAATGCCATATTAAGTTTGAAAGTGTCATACTCCAGTTCCAAACAGAAATGCTAAACAAAGCCAATTACAGAAGTACGAGAGGAGAGCTGGCTAAGATTGATTCGGTAGACTAAAAGTTATGGCAGTAAATAAACAGCGGGAAACATTTAAAGAATCAATTCAAAATGTTCAACAAAAATGCATTCCATTAAAAAACAAAATCTCAGCAAGAAAGATCCATCTGTGCTAATAAGGAAGTTAAGGAATGTTTAGAAGAAGAGGCCCATAATGTTGCAACAAATAATCGTAAGCCTGAGAATTGGGAGTGTTTTAGAAAGCAGCAAAGGTTCACCAAAAAGTTGATAAAAAGAGAAAATATAGAATGAGAGTAAACTAGCCAGGAGTATAAAACAAATTGTAAGAGCTTTTACAAATATATAAAAAAGGAGAGTAGCTAAAGTAAAGTTTGGCCCCTTAGAGGCAGAGACGGGAGAAATTATCATGGGCAATGAGGAAATGGCAGAGTTGAACAAATATTTCATGCCTGTCTTCACAGTAGGACACAAAGGTCCTAATAAGAGTAAGGAACTTAAGGTAATTAATATCAGCAGAGAAAAAGCTTTCCAGGACCGGATGACCAATATCCAAGGGTTCTAAAAGAGGTAGCTACAGAGTTAGTGGATGCACTGGTTATGATTTTCCATAATTCCCTAGATTCTAGAATGGTCCCAGCCAATTGTAAGTTAGAAAATGTAACTCTGCTATTCAAGAAAGGAGGGAGAGAGAAAATTACAGAGGTATGAGAGGAGAGCCTGACATCTGTCGTTGGGAAACTGCTGGAGTCTGTTATTAAGGAAGTCTTAATGCACTTAGAAAATCATAGTATGATCAGACAAAGTCAACATGGTTTTATGAAAGGGAAACCTTTCATATTTATCACAGCTTTTTGAGGATGTAACTAGTAGGGTAGATAAAGGAGAACCAGTAGAAATAGTATACTTGAATTTCCAAAAGGCATTCGCTGAGGTGCCACACAAAAGGTTAGTACACAAGGTGAGGGTTTGTGGAGTTGGGGGTATTATATTAGCATAGCTGGAGGATTGGTTAGCAGACAAGAAGAAGTCGGGATAAACAGGGTATTTTCCAGTTGGGAGGCAGTCACTAGTTGAGTTCCACAAAGATCAGTGCTGGGGCCTCAGCTTTATATAATCTATATTAACGACTTAGACAAAGAGATTGAAAGTAATGTATCTAGGTTTTCTGATGATATAAAGATGTGGGAATGTAAGCTGTAAGGAGGACACAAAGCAGCTGCAAAGAGATGCAGACAGGTTAAGTGATGGACAACAAGGTGACAAATGGTGTATAATGTGGGGAAGTGTGAGGTTATTCACTTTGCTGATAAGAATAGAAAAGCAAAATATTTTTTAAGAGGCGTGAAACTTTTAAATGTTTATGTTCAGAGAGACTTGGGCGCACTCATACAAGGAACACAGAAAGTTAGCATGCTGATACCGCAAACAATAAGGAAGGGAAATGGCATGTTGGCCTTTATTGCAAGTGGACTAGAGTACAAGAATAAAGAATTCTTCCTACAGTTGTATAAAGCTTTGGTGAGACCACACCTGGAGTACTGTGCACACCTCGATATGGATAGCCACCATGACGTAGTGGAGAGGCTTCTGTGGCCCGATGATTCCCTGAGCAATGCTGCCAGGAGTTCCTTGCTCCTCGTAGGGCTTCCCAGGGCTGCAAAGTCATGGGGAGGTGCCAGACAAAGTGCGGTCCAAAAAAGTCCTCAGCAGCAGAAAAGTCCAAGGAAGACTGTGCATCTCACTGGCTGTGTAGGCAGAAGAAGACTGCAGCAGCAAGGAGGTTCCGGTCATCATGGTTTGACCCGTCATCGAATCTGATCACCAACTTGTCAAGATCATGTGGACAATGATGGTGCCCCACGGTCCCCATGTTAAACGACGTCACGCATAGGCTGCTATCAGGATCTATCTGCCAAGTCCTGTGGTGATGGAGGATTGATGTTGCGGACAGGGTTGTGAACCTGGGAGTTCCTGGTCAAGATCTGCACACAGGCGACAGATGCATGAAGATCGTTGGACATTTGTGTTAGGTGTCCTTGGTCAGTAGCATCTGTGACTGAGAAGTCCTCGCCAGGATAATCTCTGCTTACCCCAATGGGGAGGGGGCTAGAAAAGGTGCCCAAAAATAGGCTGTCCCACTTTCTCCTGGCTGGGGAACTTTAGATCAGTATGGAAAAATACACAATATGTAGAATTGCAGCAACAGCCATAAGATGCAATTAGCAACTAACCCTGTAAATAATTCATGATCCCTTTAATTAGCACTGGTGTCATGTCCTTGGATGCCATTGAACACATGTTTAGCTGTGTCAGATTAAGAGAGGGTGTAGGCTGGAGCATGGCGCTCCAAAATTGTAGCACTGTCATGATATGACTGCTCTGCATGCTGCCAACAGTCATTAGATGTGCACACACAAACCTCTTTACAAATACGCCATCCACTGCACTTCCCTTTGGAAGTTTGGTGTTCGTCACGGATGCCATTTGAGAGGCCTCGCAACACACAAGTAACAGGCACTACAGGTTCCAATTTCGATCCCTCAGTGTTTGTAGTTCTCTTCTCACTGTTAAGGCAGAAACCTTTGGTTACTTTCTGCAATGATTAGTTATTTTGTTTTGCAGCCGGTATTCACTTAACAAAAATTGCTCCAGTTCAAAGAGTCCGGCTCAATTCCATGAAAAATTTGAATGTAACTGCAGAAAGATTTAGTAATACACAGTGATCATCATCATCAAAGGGTCCAAGCACCCATTTTGTTTTCATGTTTGTTTATAGTTGTTCAGGTTCAGTAGCCTGAAATGCAATGGTAATTGATGCTGGTGAAAGAAAATTTTAACATGGCTACTCATGTTGCCTGTTTGCTTGTACTAGCTTTACTCACTTACATGGGAGACTGACAGCTGAAGTGAGACAGATTAACTGGTGAGTCATGTTTTTGCTTGGAAAAGAGGACTTCAGTCATCTTGAGAAAGTGGATTTCTTTTGATAACAGGATGCAGAGATGTGATGAAACCCTGAGGGGAATTTTTGGTAACATTTCATTGAATGACTTTCTCAAAGCAGTCTATGTGGATTTGGCCAGTATTAAAGCACTGATCTTTTTAGCTGATTAAAAAGGCTTATTAGTTCACAGATAGGTGCCCTTAGAATCATCCCCCTTATCCCATGCATGGATTATTGAAAATATCCAAAAGGTTATTTAGGATCTTAGAATCATAGAATGTTACTGCATAGTAGGATGCAACTCAGCCTGTCATGCCTGTGCCAGCTCTTCAAAAGAGCTGTGCAATTTAGTCCCACACTTCAACCTTTGCCCCATAACCCTGAAAATTGATCTTCTTGAATTATATGACCAATTATCTTTTGAAGGCTGCTCTGGAATATGATTCCATCAGCCTTTCAGGTAGTGTGATCCAGATTTTAAAAACTCTGAGTGACAACATTTCTTCTTATTTCCCCTTGAGTTCTTTTGCCAATTATTTTAAATCTATGACCTCCGGTTATCAGCTGACATCCCAGAGGAAATAGTTTCTCCATACTTGCTCTCTCAAAATCCCTCATAATTTTGAATATTAGGTGTCCCCTTAACATAGGATCATAGAAACATTGCAGCACAGAAGAAGGCAATTCGACCCACCATGTCCATGAGCAATTCACGTACTGCCACTCCTCTGCCCCTCCCCACATCCCTGCACATTCCTCCTCTGCTCCAGGGAGAAGAATCCCAGCTTCTCCAATATCTCCACATAACTGAAGTCCTTCATTCCTGGTATCATTCTAGTAAACGGCTCTTGTACCTTTTCAAAGGTCTTCACATCTTTCCTAAGGTCTTCACATCTTTCCTAAAGTGTAGTGCTCAGAAATATACACATTACTCCAGCTGAGGCCGAACCAGTGATTTTTAAAGGGTTAGCGTGACTTCATTGTTTTTGCTTTCACTGCCCTATTTAACGAACTAAATATCCCATATGCTTTCTTTATCAACTTGCCCTGCCACCTTCAAAGATTTATGAATATGCAACTCCTGATCCCTACACCCCCTCAAAATAGCACCATTTAGATTATACGGCCCCTTGTTCTCCATGTTGTTTGTTCCTAAGTGAATCAACTCACACTTTAAAAAAGCTTATCCACAATAAATTGTAACTGTCACATGTCTGCCCATTTCACCAGTCTATCTCCTTCAGATGTCTGCTACTATCCTGTTCACTATTTACTATGTTGCTAAGTTTTGCATCATTCGCAAACTTCAAAATTGTACTCCCTATTCCTAAGTCCAGGTCATTTATATATAACAAGAAAAGCAATGGTCCTAATACTGACCCATTTTCACCACACAATCCACTCTCCTGGATTCAGGGTGGGAAAAAAAAGAAAAAGAGAAACAAGAAATGTAGAACAAATAACTTAAAAGAAAAAAAGTCATAAGCATTTTAATTACTGCAAAAAAAATAAAAAATGAATATTTTGATGTCATGGAGATTTTAACTACTCTAGAGGTTATACAGACAGGTGGGAAATGGTACGGGTGACTTCCACTTTTTACCTCCCAACTGATCACAGGTAGCTTTTTTTAAAAAAAGAAAGGTGTTTTAGTCCCTGAGTGTTTTAAGTGTTGAATAAACAGACAAATGACAAGTTTTCTTGTAGGTTAAAAAAGAAAGATAACTATTTATTAAAAAAATGTGGACGACACAAAGGTTGGTGGAGTTGCGGATAGTGATGAGGATTGTCAGAGGATACAGTAGGATATAGATCGGTTGGAGACTTGGGCGGAGAAATGACAGATGGAGTTTAATCCGGGCAAATGTGAGGTAATGCATTTTGGAAGGTCTAATACGGGTGGGAAGTATACAGTAAATGGCAGAACCCTTAGGAGTATTGACAGGCAGAGAGATCTGGGCGTACAGGTCCACAGATCACTGAACGTGGCAACGCAGGTGGATAAGGTAGTCAAGAAGGCATATGGCATGCTTGCCTTCATCGATCGGGGCATAGAGTATAAAAATTGGCAAGTCGTGCTGCAGCTGTACAGAACCTTAGTTAGGCCACACTTGGAATATTGCGTACAATTCTGGTCGCCACACTACCAGAAGGATGTGGAGGCTTTGGAGAGGATACAGAAGAGGCTTACTAGGATGTTGCCTGGTCTGGAGGGTATTATCTCTGAGGAGAGGTTGGATAAGCTCGGATTGTTTTCACTGGAACGACAGAGGTGGAGGGGCAACCTGATAGAGGTTTACAAAGTTATGAGTGACATGGACAGAGTGGATAGTCAGAATCTTTTTCCCAGGGTGGAAGAGTCAGTTACTAGGGGACATAGGTTTAAGGTGCGAGGGGCAAAGTTTAGAGGGGATGTGCGAGGCAAGTTCTTTACACAGAGGGTGGTGAGTGCCTGGAACTTGCTGCCGGGGGAGGTGGTGGAAGCAGGTACGATAGCGACGTTTAAGAGGCATCTTGACAAATACATGAATAGGATGGGAATAGAGGGATACGGACCCCGGAAGTGCGGAAGGTTTTAGTTTAGACAGGCATCATGATCGATGCAGGCTTGGAGGGCCGAATGGCCTGTTCCTGAGCTGTACTGTTCTTTGTTCTTAATACACGAAAATGTTCACAACCTCACCCACTCACTCAGGCACACACATGCACACACTCAAGAAAAGATGGAGATTAAGGATAGCATGCATTTAAGTTCAATTGCTGTAAAGAGCACTTTGAAACCTTCTTGGTTTTCCATGAGGAATTTTTAACAGCATTGCCGGCCTGATATTCCTTGTCTCGGTTCAGTGAAGATTACTTTGTTTAAGATTCAGTCAAAGTCAATGGACAATCTTGTCAAAATTTCGCAGATTGAGAGTTTTCAAGCTCACCTTTGGAGTCTTTGCCTCGGTGGTTTAAAGATGTACAGGCAGGGTCTTCTTCTTGGTGGGAATGGATGTTTCAGCTTCCTTGCTGGTTGGCTTTCTCTTTCTCTCAGAGAAAATCTATTTTTTAAGAAAAACCCTTATCAGGCTGGGTAGTGGCCAGGTGGCCATAGATGTTCTCCCTGGTGTGTCCATTCATTGTCTTTGAACATGGTTTATCTTGATAAAATTGTGTTTTTCCCACTTATTATCTTGGCTTTGTATCCAGAGTAGCTCTGTCTGCAAAGGTCTTTGCCAGCCCAATTCTTGAAGGCAGGAGCCATTTCGCATTGTATTGCCTGTTTAACATTTTAATGTGTTTTCCCGAGAACTAGTGCAGACATGATGATGAGTTTAGTCTCCAACAGTCATGATGTATATTTGCAATGCAGAGGGATCACCTGACCTCTTACTCCATCTTGTCTGCAGCAAAATGCATCCATTTTTTAGAGTTTAATTCACCAGTTCATTTTTACAGTTTATAATTGATCCAGTTCACTTTAGTTCACACCTGTTCCTTTCATGAGCGTAACACAGTGAATACAATTACACGGCATTAATTAACATTATAACCGGATGCAACACTACTCTGTGCCATCACTTTGCATTATTGGTGTTTGAGCACGAATGCATGTGGGCAGTGCATGCAAGAAAATCTGGCATGAGTATCACATATTCACAATGCACCATCCCAATTTAAATGATGGGAATAACAGGTGAGTTGCATTACAGGTATGCATTATTCAGAGCACTGTAAAGTAACAGCCTAGGATTTTTCTTTTATATTCATTGATGGGATGTGGGCATTGCTGGCAAGGCAAGTATTTATTGCTAATTCTGAATTGCCCTTGAGAAGATGGTGCTGAGCCGCGTTCTTGAACTGCTGCAGCCCATGTGACTGTTGTGATCACCTTTAAGTAGATGTGGCTATGATCTGTGTACATCACCAGATAGGAAATGATGTAAGGTACCACATGATAGGTAGTCTGCAGTATGTAATTATCCAAGTAAGACGTGTTATCAAGAGCTGTCCAAGATTGTGCATGTGCTACTTAATCTTCATGAATAAAGAACCCACATCTGGAATTTAACAATCCCATTTGAGTGGTTGGTTTGTTTGTGTTCAGTAGTATGAAAAGGAAACACAGCAGTGACGGTACTCCACAGTGTTGTTAGGTAGGGAATTCCAGGATTTTGGCCTCGCGATGATGAAGGAACGATGATATATTTCCAAGTCAGGATGGTGTATGACTTGGAGGGATACCTGCAGGTGGTGGTGTTCCCATGTGCCTGCACCTCGTCCTTCTATGTGGTAGAGGTCGCAGGTTTGGCAGGTCATGGGTTTGGCAGGTCCTGTCAAAGAAGTCTTGACAAGCCCTAAATTTTTCTGGCAGGTTTAGTGTATACACATAAGGTAAGTACAGAAAATTCACATTGTTTCATGCATTTCAATAGTGAGTCTCTGGGTGATATACCTTATTGTACAGTTCCTGGAGGAGTACAGCATCTCAGACAGCAACGTCCTCATTTATGCATTTAACTGATGTATAGTTGCTGTCAAATGTATACTTTAATAACGGCGAACGCTGTTAGCCTCACCGTTATTTTTGCTGCAAAATGCAGCCCATTATCATTAGTTTTAGAATAGTTATGGAGAGCGACAAGAAACAATCAGAGGTGAAGGTACTCAACTGGAGGAGGGTTAGTTTCAGTGAGATGAGAAAAGATCTGACCCAAGTGGATAGAAAGCAAAGATTGGCAAGTAAAGATTGATAGGTAAATTGGCCATTGTAAATTGCCCCGAGTGTAGGTAGGTGGTAGGAGAATGGTGGGGATGTGGTAGGGAATATGGGATTAATGTAGGATTGGTATAAATGGGTGGTTGTTGGTCGGCACAGACTCGGTGGGCCGAAGGGCCTGTTTCAGTGCTGTATCTCTCTATGACTAAAACAGTAAATATAAGAAGATAAGAAATAAGAGCAGGAGTAGGCCGTTTGACCTCTCGAGCCTGCTCCGGCATTGAAAAAGATCATGGCTGATCTGATTGTGGCCTTAACTCCACTTTCCTGCCTGTCCACCATAACTTTTTACTCCCTTGTAGATCAAAAATGTGTCTAGCTCAGCCTGGAATAGACTTAATGACCCAGCCTTCGTTGCTGTCTGGAGAAGAAAATTCCAAGGATTAATGAGCTTCTGAGAGAAGAAATTCCTCCTCATCTCCATCTTGAATGGGAGACTACTTTCCATTTGCCTTCCGAATTACTTGCTGTGCCTGCATGCTAACTTTGTGTAGTTAATTTACGAGGACACACAAATCCCTCTGTACTGCAACATTCTGCTGTCTTTCTCCATTTAAATAGTATTCTGCTTTTCTACTCTTCCTACCAAAGTGGACAACCCTCACATTTTCCCACATTATACGCCACCTTCCAAATTTTTGTCCACTCACTTAACCTATCTATATCCCTTTGCAGACCCTTTGGGCTCCTGCTGCTACTTCCTTCATAATGGATTCCAGAATTTTCCCAATGGCAGATGTTAGGCTAACTGGCATATAGTTTTCTTCTTTCTGTCTCCCTCCTATCTTAAGTAACGGCATTACATTTGCAGTTTTCCAATCTGCTGGGACCTTTCCAGAATCTAGGGAATTTTGGAAGATTGCAAGCAATGCATCAACTTCTCTGCAGCCACTTCTTTTAAGATCCTTGGTTGCAGGCCATCAGGTCCAGGGGGCTTGTCAGC
This sequence comes from Heterodontus francisci, assembly GCF_036365525.1. Classification (NCBI taxonomy): domain Eukaryota; kingdom Metazoa; phylum Chordata; class Chondrichthyes; order Heterodontiformes; family Heterodontidae; genus Heterodontus; species Heterodontus francisci. The sequence continues at coordinate 50,375,175 of NC_090372.1, read as the reverse complement.
CTTTAGTTCCATGAGTTTTCCTAGTACTTTTTCTCTAGTGATAATGATTGTTTTAAGTTCTTCCCTCCCTTTTGTCCCTTGCTTTTCTAATATTCTTGGGACTTTTTTTTGTCTTCTTCCGTGAAGACAGACATGAAATACGTGTTCAAAGTCTCTGCCATTTGCTTGTATTCTATTATTATTTCCCCAGTTTCATCCTCTAAGGGACAAACATTTACTTTAGCTACACTCTTCATTTTTATCTACTTGCAGAAGCTCCTACTGTCTGTTTTTATATTTCTTGCTAGTTTACTCTCATATTGTAATTTCACCCTCTTTTTTAACATCCTTTGCTGGTTTCTAAAATTTTCCAAATCTTCTGGCCTACCACTAATCTTCAGCACAGTGTACACCTTTTCTTTCAATTTGATACCATTCTTAAGTTCCTTAGGTAGCTACGGATGGTGCATCCTTCTCATGGAGTCTTTCCTTCTCAATGGTATGTATCTTTGTTGAGAGTTCTTAAATATCTCCTTAAATGTCTGCCATTGCTTCTCCACCATGTAACCATTTAACTACTTTTTCATTCCATTGTAGCCAACTCTGTCTTCATACCTTTGTAATTGCCTTTATTTAAGTTTAAGAAACTGGTTTCGGACCCAAGTTTCTCTCCTCAAACTGAATGTGAAATTCTATCATGTTCTGATCACTCTTAGTTATAGGATCCTTTACTTTTTTTTTTAGAACATTACAGCGCAGTACAGGCCCTTCGGCCCTCGATGTTGCGCCGACCTGTGAAACCATCTGACCTACACTATTCCATTTTCATCCATATGTCTATCCAATGACCAATTAAATGCCCTTAAAGTTGGCGAGTCTACTACTATTGCAGGCAGGGCGTTCCACGCCCCTACTACTCTCTGAGTAAAGAAACTACCTCTAACATCTGTCCTATATCTATCACCCCTCAACTTAAAGCTATGTCCCCTCGTGTTTGCCATCACCATCCGAGGAAAAAGACTCTCACTATCCACCCTATCTAACCCTCTGATTATCTTATATGTCTCTATTAAGTCACCTCTCCTCCTCCTTCTCTCTAACGAAAACAACCTCAAGTCCCTCAGCCTTTCCTCGTAAGACCTTCCCTCCATACCAGGCAACATCCTAGTAAATCTCCTCTGCACCCTTTCCAAAGCTTCCACATCCTTCCTATAATGCGGTGACTATGAGGTCATTAATTAATCCTGTCTCATTACACATTACCAGGTATAAAATAACCTGTTCCTTGGTTGGTTCCAGAATGTATTGTTATAAGAAAGTGTCCTGAATACACTCTATGAACTCATCCTCAATTTGATTTGTCCAATCAATATGAAGATTAAAATCACCCACAATTATTGCAGTCCCCTTCTTACGAGCCCCCATTATTTCTTGATTTATACTCTGATCTACTGTGTGGCTACTGTTAGGTGGCCTATAAACTATCCCGACCAGTGACTTCTTTCCTTTGCCAATTCTTATCTCCACCCAAACTGATTCTACATCTTGATCTTCCAAACCAAGATCATTTCTCATCACTGCACAGATCTCATCCTTTATTAACAGAGCTACCCCATCTTCTTTTCCTTTTTTCCTATCCTTCCAAAATGTCAAATACCCTTCAATATTCAGTTCCCAGTCTTGGCCACTCTGCAACCACATCTCTGTAATGGTTATCAGATCATACCCATGTATTTTTATTTACACTATCAATTCATCCATCTTGTTTTGGATGCTGCATGCATTCAGATAAAGAGCCTTTAATTCTGTCTTTTTATCATTTTTCCTTAATCTGACCCTATTGCTGGTGCATTTGTACACACAGTCCCTTCCTGTCACACTCTGGTTATCATTGCCCATATTGCTACCCTGCACTATTGCCTTGTCTTTTCTTGTTAACTTTCTAAATCGCCCTTCACATGAACCCTTTCTCCCACTATTTATTTTAAAGCCCTCTCTCTGCAGCCCAAATGATACGATTCACCAGACACTGGTCCCAGCACGGCTCAAGTGAAGGCCGTCCCAACAGTGCAGTTCCCTCTTTCCCAGTAGTGGGGCAATGCCCCATGAATTGAAACCCATTTCTCCCACACCAATCTTTGTGGCATGCATTCAACACCTCAAAGCACTGGATTCATATCATCACTGCTGCCTGCGGAAGATCCTACATATCAAGTGGGAGGACCAAGATCAGTGTCCTCTCACAAGCAGGCACCACAAGCATCGAGGCTATGATTATTCACCATCAGCTTTGTTGGGTTGGTCATATTGTTAGGATGTCAGATACCAGGCTCCCAAAGCAGGTTGCCTTCTCCCAAGCAGGGCAGATGCACCAGGGAAGGACAGAAGACCCGCTTCAATGATGTGCTGAAAACCAACTTGAAGAAATGCAACATTGACATTAACACCTTGGAGATCCTCACCCTGGACTGAACCCAGCTGGAAGCAGAGTCTGTGGGAAGGCACCCAGCAATTTGAGACCCAACAATGACAAAATGAGGAGGAAAAGCGAGAGCAGCGAAAAAAACAAGCCATGAGCTGAACTAATAATACACAACCCACATGACAACAAATGCTCTGCATGCCATAGTCTGGATCCCAAATCAGCCTCATCGTCCATCTTTAGACTCATGGAAGATAGTTATACTTGTCTGCGAGTGTTAGCCACCAATGATGATAGTTATTTACCTTATGCCAGTATGTTCCTGGCTTAGGTAGTAATCCAGAGATTATTACCTTTGTGGTTCTGCTTTCTAATTTAGCCCCTAGCCGCTCATATTCCCTGAGCACAACATCTTTCTTAGTCTTACTTATCTCTTTGGTACCTATGTAGACCACGACAACTGGATCCTTCTGCTCCCACTCCAAGTTTCTCTCCAGCCCCAAGGAGATGTCCTTAATCCTAGCATCAGACATGCAACACAGCCTTCAGGACTCACGCTCTTGGCTGCAGAGAACAGTATCTATCCCTCTAATTACTGACCCCTACTACGACTATATTCCTTTTTACTCCCCCCATTTGAATGCCCTCTCCCTCCCCCCCCCCCCCCCACTGCACCATGGTGCTATGGTCAGTTTGCCCATCCTTTGTGCAGCCCCTACTCTAGCTCAGTTGCAAGAACGTCAAACCTGTTGGATATGTGGAAGGGCTGAGTCTCCTCCACTGCTGCTTTCTGGATCCCCATACCTGCCTCACTTGTAGTCGTACCCTCCTGTCCCTGACCACATACCAAATCTGAAATACCGACATAGGAGCAAAGGAAATGGGAGCAGTAGACCATTCAGCCCCTTTAGCCTGCTCTGCCATTCAACTAGATGATTTTAAAAAAAAATTCATTCATGGGATGTAGGCATCACTGGCCAGGCCAGCATTTATTGCCCATCCCTAATTGCCCTTGAGAAGGTGGTGGTGAGCTGCCTTCTTGAACCGCTGCAGTCCATTTGGGGTAGGTATACCCACAGTGCTGTTAGGAAGGGAGTTCCAGGATTTTCACCCAGCGACAGTCAAGGAATGGCGATATAGTTCCAAGTGAGGATGGTGTGTGACTTGGACGGGAATTTGCAGGTGGTGGTGTTCCCATGTATTTGCTGCCCTTGTCCTTCTAGTTGGTAGAGGTCGCGGGTTTGGAAGGTGCTGTCTAAGGAGCCTTGGTGCATTGCTGCAGTGCATCTTGTAGATGGTACACACTGCTGGCACTGTGCGTTGATGGTGGAGGGAGTGAATGTTTGTAGATGGGGTGCCAATCAAGCGGGCTGCTTTGTCCTGGATGGTGTCGAGCTTCTTGAGTGTTGTTGGAGCTGCACCCATCCAGGCAAGTGGAGAGTATTCCATCACACTCCTGACTTGTGCCTTGTAGATGGTGGACAGGCTTTGGGGAGTCAGGAGGTAAGTTACTCGCCTCAGGATTCCTCGCCTCTGACCTGCTCTTGTAGCCACGGTATTTATATGGCTACTCCAGTTCAGTTTCTGGTCAATGGTAGCCCCTAGGATGTTGATAGTGGGGGATTCAGCGATGGTAATGCTGTTGAATGTCAAGGGGAGATGGTTAGATTCTCTCTTGTTGGAGATGGTCATTGCCTGGCACTTGTGTGGCGCGAATGTTACTTGCCACTTATCAGCCCAAGCCTGGATATTGTCCAGGTCATGGTGCATTTCTACACGGACTGCTTCAGTATCTGAGGAGTCACGAATGGTGCTGAACATTGTGCAATCATCAGCGAACATCCCCACTTCTGACCTTATGATTGAAGGAAGGTCATTGATGAAGCAGCTGAAGATGGTTGGGCCGAGGACACGACCCTGAGGAACTCCTGCAGTGATGTCCTGGGACTCAGATGATTGACCTCCAACAACCACAGCCATCTTCCTTTGCGCTCGGTATGACTCCAGCCAATGGAGGGTTTTCCCCCTGATTCCCATTGACCTCAGTGTTGCTAGGGCTCCATGATGCCATACTTGGTCAAATGCTGCCTTGATGTCAAGGGCAGTCACTCTCACCTCACCTCTTGAGTTCAGCTCTTTTGTCCATGTTTGAACCAAGGCTGTAATGAGGTCAAGAGCTGAGTGGCCCTGGTGGAACCCAAACTGAACGCCACTGAGCAGGTTATTGCTAAGCAAGTGCCGCTTGATGGCACTGTTGATGACACCTTCCATCACTTTACTGATGATTGAGAGTAGGCTGATGGGGCGGTAATTGGCTGGGTTTGACTTGTTCTGCTTTTTGTGTACGAGACATACCTGGGCAATTTTCCAATTGGGGCGCGGAAAGTTCTGGAGCACAGGTCTTCAGTACTATTGCTGGAATATTGTCAGGGCCCATAGCCTTTGCAGTATCCAGTGCCTTCAGTCGTTTCTTGATATCACGCGGAGTGAATCGAATTGGCTGAAGTCTGGCATCTGTGATGCTGGGGCCTTCAGGAGGAGGCCGAGATGGATCATGAACTCGGCACTTCTGGCTGAAGATTGTTGCAAATGCTTCAGCCTTATCTTTCTCACTGGTGTGCTGTGTTCCCCCATCATTGAGGATGGGGATATTTGTGGAGCCACCTTCTCCAGTTAATTGCTTAATTGTCCACCACCATTCTCGGCTGGATGTGGCAGGACTGCAGAGCTTAGATCTGATCCGTTGGTTATGGGATCGCTTCGCTCTGTCTATCACGTGCTGCTTATGCAGTTTGGCATGCAAGTAGTCCTGGGTTGTAGCTTCACCAGGTTGACACATCATTTTGAGGTATGTCTGGTGCTGCTCCTGGCATGCCCTCCTGCACTCTTCATTGAACCAGGGTTGGTCTACTGGCTTGATGGTAATGGTAGAGTGGGGGATATGCCGGGCCATTACAGATTGTGGTTGAGTACAATTCTGCTGCTGCTGATGTCCCACAGCGCCTCATGGATGCCCAGTTTTGCAGTGCTAGATCTGTTCGAAATCTATCCAATTTAGCACGGCGATTGTGCCACACAACACGATGGACGGTATCCTCAATGTGAAGGCGGGACTTTGTCTCCACAAGGACTGTGTGGTGGTCACTCTACCAATGCTGTCATGGACAGAAGTATCTGCGGCAGGCAGATTGGTGAGGACGAGGTCAAGTATGTTTTTCTCTCGTGTTGGTTGCCCCACCACCTGCCGCAGATCCCGTCCAGCAGCTATGTCCTTTAGGACTCGGCCAGCTCAGTCAGTAGTGGTGCTACCGAGCCACTCTTGGTGATGGACATTGAAGTCCCCCACCCAGAGTACATTTTGTGCCCTTGCCGCCCTCAGTGCTTCTTCCAAGTGCTGTTCAACATGGAGGAGTACTGATTCATCAGCTGAGGGAGGGCGGTAGGTGGTAATCAGTAGGAGGTTACCTTGCCCATGTTTGACTTGCTGCCATGAGACTTCATGGGGTCCGGAGTCGATGTTGAGGACTCCCAGGGCAACTCCCTCCCTACTGCTGTGCCACCACCTCTGGTGGGTCTGTCCTGCTGGTGGGACAGGACATACCCGGGGATGGTGATGGCAGTGTCTGGGACATTGTCTGTAAGGTATGATTCAGTGAGTATGACTCTGTCAGGCTGCTGCTTGACTAGTCTGTGATACAGCTCTCCCAACTTTGGCACAAGCCCCCAAATGTTAGTAAGGAGGACTTTGCAGGGTCGACAGGGCTGGGTTTGCCGTTGTCGTTTCCGGTGCCTAGGTCGATGCCGGGTGTTCTGTCCGGTTTCGTTCCTTTTTATTGACTTTGTAGCGGTTAGGTACAACTGAGTGGCTTGCTAGGCCATTTCAGAAGGCACGTAAGAGTTAACCACATTGCTGTGGGTCTGGAGTCACATGTAGGCCAGACCAGGTAAGGACAGCAGATTTCCTTCCCTAAAGGACATTAGTGAACCAGATGGGTTTTTATAACAATTGACAATGGTTTCATGGTCATCATTAGACTAGCTTTTTATTCCAGTTTTATTAATTAAATTCAAATTCCACCTTCTGCTGTGGTGGCATTCGAACCCATGTCCCCAGAGAAATACCCGGGTTTCTGGGTTACTAGTCCAGTGATAATACCACTATGCCACCACCTACCCAGATCATGGCTGAACCTCTCCCTCAATGCCATTTTCCCGCACTGTCCCCATATCCCTTGATATCTTTAATATCTAGAAATCTATCGATCTCTGTCTTGAACATGCTCAATAACTGAGCCTCCACAGCTCTCTGGGGTAGAGAATTCCAAAGATTCACCACTCTCTGAGTGAAGAAATTCCTCCTCATCTCAGTCCTAAATGGCCTACCTCTTATTTTGAGACTGTATCCCCAGGTTCTAGACATCCCAGCCAGGGGAAACATCCTTCCTTCATTTACCCTGTAGAGCCCAGTAAGAATTTTGTACACCTCAATGAAATCACCTTTCTTTCTTCTAAACTCGAGAGAATACAGGTCCAGTCACCTCAATCTCTCCTCATAGGACAATCCCGCCATCCCAGGGATCAGTCTGGTGAACCTTTGTTGCACTCCCTCTATGGCAAGTATAACCTTCCATAGAGTAAACAGAAAAGACCTGTTTCTTCTGGCGGGGAGGTCGGTTACCAGGAGACACAGATTTCTGGTGATTGGTAGAAGGATTAGAGGGGATATAAGGAGAAACTTTTTCACCCAGAGGGTGGTGGATGTCTGGAATTCACTGTCAGGCTTGGTAGTGGAGGCAGAGACCCTCAATTCTTTTAAAAGGTACCTGGACATGCACCTAAGGTGCTGTAACCTGTGGGGCTATGGACCAGGTGCTGGAAGGTGGCATTAGTTTGGGTGGATAGCTTATTCGGCTGGCAAGGAGACGATGGGCTGAATGCCTCCTTCTGTGCTGTATTTTGTTCTATATTCGATGATCTACGTTCTATGTAAGGAGACCAAGACTATACAAAATACTCCAGCTGCTGTCTCACCAAGGCTCCATACAATTGCAGCAAGACTTCTTCACTCCTGTACTCAAATCGTCTTGCAATAAAGGCCAACATACCATTTGCCTTCTTAATTGCTTGCTGCACCTGCATGTTAGCTTTCAGTGACTTATGAACAAGGACACCCAGGTCCCTTTGGGCATCAACACTTCCCAATCTCTCACCATTTAAAAAATACTCTGCATTTCTGTTTTTCCTACCAAAGTGGATAATTTCACATTTTTCCACATTATATTCTATCTGCCATGTTTTTGGCCATTCAACAAGCCTGTCTAAATCCGCATGAAGCCTCCCTGCATCCTCAAAGAACAGTACAGCACAGGAACAGGCCATTCGGCCCTCCAAGCCTGTGCCGATCTTGATGCCTGCCTAAACTAAAACCTTCCGCACTTCGGGGGACCGTATCTCTCTATTCCCATCCTATTCATGTATTTGTCAAGATGCCTCTTAAACGTCACCATCGTACCTGCTTCCACCACCTCCAACGGCAACAAGTTCCAGGCACTCACCACCCTCTGTGTAAAGAACTTGCCTCGCACATCCCCTCTAAACTTTGCCCCTATCACCTTAAACCTATGTCTCCTGGTAACTGACTCTTCCACCCTGGGAAAAAGCTTCTGACTATCCACTCTGTCCATGCCACTCATAACTTTGTAAACATCTATCATGTCGCCCCTCCACCTCCGTCGTTCCAGTGAAAACAATCCGAGTTTATCCACCACTCCTCACAGCTAATGCCCTGCAGACCAGGCAACATCCTGGTAAACCTCTTCTGTACCCTCTCCAAAGCCTCCACGTCCTTCTGGTAGTGTGGCGACCAGAATTGCACGCAATATTCTAAGTGTGGCCTAACTAAAGTTCTGTGCAGCTGCAGCATGACTTGCCAATTTTTATACTCTATGCCCCGACCGATGAAGGCAAGCATGCCGTATGCCTTCTTGACTACCTTATCCACCTGCATTGCCACTTTCAGTGACCTGTGGACCTGTACGCCCAGATCTCTCTGCCTGTCAATACTCCGAAGGGTTCTGTCATTTACTGCATACTTCCCACTAGATCTTCCAAAATGCATTACCTCACATTTGTCCGGATTAAACTCCATCTGCCATTTCTCCGCCCAAGTCTCCTGATCTGTATCCTCTGACAATCCTCATCACTATCCGCAACTCCACCAACCTTTGTGTCGTCCACAAACTCACTAATCAGACCAGCTGCATTTTCCTCCAAATCATTTATATATACTACAAACAGCAAAGGTCTCAGCACTGATCCCTGAGGAACACCACTAGTCACAGCCCTCCATTCAGAAAAGCACCCTTCCACTGCTACCCTCTGTCTTCTATGACCGAGCCAGTTCTGTATCCATCTTGCCAGCTCACCTCTGATCCCGTGTGACTTCACCTTTTGTACCAGTCTGCCATGAGGGACCTTGTCAAAGGCTTTACTGAAGTCCATATAGACAACATCCACTGCCCGTCCTTCATCAATCATCTTCATCACTTCCTCAAAAAAGTCAATCAAGTTAGTCAGACACAGACCTCCCCTTCACAAAACCATGCTGCCTCTCGCTAATAAGTTTGTTTGTTTCCAAATGGGAGTAAATCCTGTCCCGAAGAATCCTCTCTAACAATTTCCCTACCACTGACGTAAGGCTCACCGGCCTATAATTTTTTGGATTATCCTTGCCACCCTTCTTAAACAAAGGAACAACATTAGCTATTCTCCAGTCCTCTGGGACCTCACCTGTAGCCAATGAGGATACAAAAATTTCTGTCAAGGCCCCAGCAATTTCTTCCCTTGCCTCCCTCAGTATTCTGGGGTTGATCCCATCAGGCCCTGGGGACTTATCTACCTTAATGTTTTGCAAGACGCCCAACACCTCCTCCTTTTTGATAATGACATGACCCAGACTATCTACACTCCCTTCCCTGGACTCAACATCCTCCTCTTTGGTGAATACTGATGCAAAGTACTCATTTAGTACCTTGCCCATTTCCTCTGGCTCCACACATAGATTCCCTCCTCTGTCCTTGAGTGGGCCAACCCTTTCCCTGGTTACCCTCTTGCTCTTTATATACGTATAAAAAGCCTTGGGATTCTCCTTAATCCTGTTTGCCATTGACTTTTCATGACCCCTTTTAGTCCTCCTGATTCCTTGTTTAAGTTCCTCCTCACAACTCACATTCCCACCTAGTTTTGTGTCATCAGCAAATTGGAAATATTACATTTGGTCCACACATCCAAATCATTGATGTAGATTGTGACTAGCTGGGGCCCAAGCACTGATCCTTGCGGCACCCCACTAGTCACAGCCTGCCAACCTGACAATGACTTGTTTATTCCTACTTTCTGGGCTGAAATTTATACTGCCGCCGATTTCGGCGGCGGCAGGAGCTGCTGCGATATTAAGCACAGTGGCTCATTTAAATAGCTGGGGTGAGCCATCCCCACCCCACTCCCGATGACATGGAGGGGGTGAGCTGTCCGTCCTCAGCAATGGCATTAGCTGCCTGTGCACAGGCACCAATGCCGTTTTTAAAGGGCTTCGAGCCCTACCATTCAATTTAAATATTTAAAGAAGCAGGTAATAAAAAAATTTAAATACATTTAATTTGCCCTTTCCCACCCCCCCAATAACCATAAAATTAATTGCTTGCCTTCTCCCCCTTCAAAGCACTTACCTTGACCACCTGACGTTACCCTCTCCCCAACAAAGTGCATAAACTTTAACCTAAAACCCTTCCCATCGTCCCCTGAACAATGATGTTTGTTTGACTCCAATTCTCCCGACCCCCCCCTGCACTGAGAAACTTACCTATTCCCCCCCTCCCAGACGGGAATCTGAAGGCGCGGGAGTGCGGGCCAGCGGCACGAAGATTGCACCGGGACAGACTGCAGGACTGTAAGTCTGATAAATTCATTGATTTTAATTTATTTAAATATTTAAATGTCGGTCCTCTAGCTGAGGGGCGGGGCGGGGGGGCTGGTGGGGAGGTCGTGGTGGGCGGGCTGCCACAAGGCCTCGCTGCTGCCGGCAATATTGGGCTGGGCCCTCCCAGCGTTGGGGTGCGTGGTGGCCCTCTCCCGGAGGCATTTTCAGTCCCCATCGCCACAGCCCCCAACGGTCTGTAAAATTTAGCCCTCTGTTTTCTGTCCATTGATCAATTCTCAATTCATGCTCGTGTATTACCCCCAATCCTATGTGCTTTAATTTTGCTTACTAACCTCCTGTGTGGGATCTTATCAAAAGCCTTCTGAAAATCCAATACACCACATCCGCTGGTTCCCCCTTATCAATTCTGCTCGTTATATCCTCAAAAAACTTAAACAGGTTTGTTAAATATGATTTCCCTTTCATAAATCCATGTTGACTCTGTCCAATCCTATCATTATTTTCTAAATGTCCAGTGATCACATCTTATATAATAGATTTGAGCATTTTCCCTACTACTGATGTCTGGCTATCAGGTCTATGGTTCCCCATTTTCTCCCCCTCCTTTCTTAAATAGTCTGGTTACATTTGCTACCTTCCAATCTGCAGGAACCATTCCATAATCTATAGAATTTTGGAAGATGACCACCAACGCGGCCACTATCTCTACAGCCCCTCTTTTCAACACTCTGGGACGTAGATCATCACATCCAGGGGATTTATCGACTTTCAGTCCCATTAATTTCTCTGGTCCTACTTTGTTACTAATAAGAATTTCTTTCAATTCCTCATAGTCACTAGTCCCTTGGTACTCTAGTATTCCTGGGATTTTTTAGTATCTGTTCCTTTAAGCCAGACACCAAGGGTCGGATTTTGTTCTCATCCCGATGGCAGGTTTAGTGGCGGGGGGGGTGGGGGCCAGGGAATCGGTACAGAATAGTCCGCCATGGAACTTAACACCAGGAATCCCAGTTCCGATTCTCCCAGAGGCAGGATCGGCCAACAAATATCTTCCCACCCACAGGTCAAATAAGGGCCTCTTCCCACCACTGCTGGAAACTTACTAGTGGCGGGGGGTGAGTGGGTGGGGGGGGCCTCCGCTGCACGGGAAGGATGCCTTGGAAAATGAGGCGCCCTCCCTGCGGGCTTTGTTGGGTCCCTGCTTCCTTTTCTGCTGGGTTTTTGTGCCTCAAAAAACCAGAGGATCACTCTGGGGGTCTGAAAAAATGCAGCGGTGGTGCTCCCCCCACCTTTGCAGCCTGGCACCGGGAGCCCCGCCTCCTACACAAAATCCAGCCCAATGTCTTTGTTTGGTTTCTCTGCCATTTCCTTATTCCTCTTTATAAATTCTCCTGTCTCTGCCTGTAGTGGACCTAGATTTGTCTTTGCTAATCTTTTCATTTTTATAAACCTTTTGTAGATTTTAAAGTCCATGTCTATGTTTCTCGCTAGTTTACCTCCATATTCTGTTTTCTCTTTCTTTATTAGTTTCTTGGTCCTTCTTTGCTGAATTCTAAAATGCTTCCAATCCTCAGGCTTACTATTTTTTGGCAACTTTATAAGCCTCTTCCTTTGATCTAATACAAACTTTAACTTCTCTTGTTAGCCATGGTCGGATCACCTTTTCTGCTGGATTTTTGTGCTTCAAAGGAATGTAAATCTGTTGTAAACCATGTGTTAATTCTTTAAATGCTAGCCATTGCCTGTCTACTGTCATAGCTTTGAATATAGTTTCCAATCTACCACAGCCAATTTGCCCCTCAGACCGTTGTAGTTTCCTTTGTTTAGATTTAAGACCCTAGTTTCAGATTGAACTACATCACTTTCAAACTTAATGTAAAATTTTATCATATTATGGTCACTCTTCCCTAGAGGCTCCTTTACAATGAGATTAATTAACCATTTCTCATTGCACAACATCAGAGCTAGTTGTTTCCTCAACATACTGTTCTAGAAAACCATCTCATATCCATTCCCGGAATTCATCCTCCACAGTATTAGTGCTAATTCGGTTTACCCAGTCTATATGTAGATTGAATTCCCCATGATTACTGTAGTACCGTTGTTACATGCACCTCTAAATTACCTGATTTATACCGTGCCCTACATTACCACTACTGTTCGGTGACCTAGAAACAATGCCTACTAATGTTTGATGCCCCTTGCTATTTCTCAGCTCCACCCAAACTGATTCTACATCTTGATCTTCCGATCTAAGATCCTCTCTCACTAATGTACTGATCTCATCATTTATTAATACCTCCTTTTCCTTTTTGCCTATCCTTCCTATGTCAAATACCGTTGGACATTCAGCTCACAGCTTTGGTCACCCTGCAGCCATACCTGTTACATCTATTTGTGCTGTCAATTCATCTACCTTGCTGTAAATGCTGCGTGCATGAGTGCTTTAAATTCTGTCTTTTTAAACTATTTTTGCAGTCTCTAGCCTAAACTAACCTAAAGGGTGTGACTGACTCCTGAAACAAAGTGTCCAAGTAAATTTCTCCCTCCCCGATGATTCGCAGTGTCTGAAGCTCGGACTCCAGTTCATCAACTCTGAGTCGAAGTTCCTCGAGCTTCACATACTTACCGCAGATGTGGTTGCTGTGGATCACAATACCAGCACCCACGTGCAACAGCTGCAACACGTCACCTAGCCTGCATCTTTATTGTATTTTGTTTAATTAATTAGGGTTTCAAATTTAGAAATATCACTCGATGCTAATTTGCAGTTATATTAAGTAGTTTAATAGTTAAGCTATCAATTCAATACAGTACTTGCATCTCTCCAGTAATAGTTCAAACTACTGCCCCAGTTTAGAGAAAATAAAAGAAACCTTGAAACTCACCATCCAGTCACCTATATGCTCACCAATTCGTGCCTCTGGACTTCAGCACTCAGGTCTCACTGTGTCCCACTCCCTCTCTCAGACCACTCTTTGTTCTGTAAAACACCAGAACAACACCTCATCCCTCACTGCACTTAATACCCTCACTCACCAAATTCCCGACGTAAGCATTCTGCGAAAGCAGGACTCTGTCAAACTGGACCTCTGCTACTTACTTTGTGCGTTAGCAGAAACCTCCTGTATTAATACTAGCATAAATTCCTGACTCAGTCCCTGGTGACCATGTAACCAGTTTTAACTAGCTACCTAACTAACTCTGCATCTGCTACTAGCAAGCAGCTTGTCTATCACTGACTAACGCTGAAATAAACTACAAATTAAGGCTAAATTTAAGCTGAATGATAAATGCAAAACTTGAGCGTTTAAAGAGGAGATAGTTCAGGTACAGATTGGACGCATTTCTATGAGGCAAAAGGAAGGACATCCGAAGATAGAGTTCCCAGGATGACTAAAAATATAGAATTAAAATGAAACAGAAAAGAAGGCTCATGATCAGTGTCAGATTTATAATACCATAGGGAACCAAGCTGAATAAAGAAACTCCAGAGGAAAACTGAAAAAAAGAAATGAGGGGCAAAGAGAGTGTATAGGAAAAGATTTGTGGACAACATAAAAGGCAACACAGAAGTCTTTTATAAACATGTACATAGTAAAAAGGTCGTGAACGGGAGGGTGTGGCCAATTGGGGACCAAAATGAAGAACTTCTTGTTGAGGCAGAGTGCATGATTGAGATACCAAATGAGTGCTTTGCAGTTGTCTTCGCTAAAGAAGAAGGTGCTGGCAATGTCACAGTTAATGGTACTACGAGATCGACATGACATGTGCAGCTTCTTCAGGACACCAAGACCATCTACAGACCAAAAACAAACAGTTCATCCCCCTCTGAGCTGAAGACGACAATACTCTTCTCAAAGACAATGCAGTCATCTGAGACCAATGGAAGGAGCACGACTGGAACCTTCTCAATTGGGAGTGTACAGTATCGGACAAAACCCTCAAAATAATCCTCAACAGCTTGAGAGATCAAATTTGCGCATGCTGCCAACACTTGCTGAGATACTAAACGCTGTCCAACAGATGAAGAACAACAAGGCGTGTGGTTAGACAGCATTCCTTTAGAGATCTATAAAGCTGGTGGTCATGAACTCTTGCTCAAACTCTCAGTCCTTTTTACAAAACTCTGGGAGGAAGAGGTACTATCTCCTGACTTCCGCAATGCCACCATTGTCTCACTTTTCAAGAAGGGTGATATTAGTGGGAACTGTAGAGACATATCCCTTCTGTCCACTGTCGGAAGATTCTCACATGAATCTTCCTGAATTGCCTCCTACCAGTCAGCAAAGACATCCTTCCAGAGACCCGGACATCCAAGGGAACCAACAACATGATCTTTGTCGCTCGACAAATTCAAGAAAAACATCTGGAAGAAAGTGTTGAAGAAACTGTATTCAAATAATCAGACTTGGCACGGGGAGTACTCGCAACCGACTTTTATTAACTTCTGCACAAGGAGAACAAACACAAAAGAGCTCACATTGAGACTCAGTGAGATGTTCTGACGAATTTCAGTAAAACAATGGCAATTATACTATTCTGCAACCAATAATCTTACAACAATAGCTCAATCCTTAATTTGCATTCTAAAGCACCAATAATATTACAATTTAGTTTTTGCTCTAAACGAATTCTTTTGGGCCTCCTTATCGCGAGAGACAATGGATACGCGCCTGGAGGTGGTCAGTGGTTTGTGAAGCAGCGCCTGGAGTGGCTATAAAGGCCAATTCTGGAGTGACAGGCTCTTCCACAGGTGCTGCAGAGAAATTTGTTTGTTGGGGCTGTTGCACAGTTGGCTCTCCCCTTGCGCCTCTGTCTTTTTTCCTGCCAACTACTAAGTCTCTTCGACTCGCCACAATTTAGCCCTGTCTTTATGGCTGCCCGCCAGCTCTGGCGAATGCTGGCAACTGACTCCCACGACTTGTGATCAATGTCACACGATTTCATGTCGCGTTTGCAGACGTCTTTATAACGGAGACATGGACGGCCGGTGGGTCTGATACCAGTGGCGAGCTCGCTGTACAATGTGTCTTTGGGGATAATATTACAATTTAGTTTTTGCTCTAAACGAATAAGATACAGTAATTTTCAATCCTTCGTTTACATATCTATCTCACCATTGGCCTTGCAGCTGGTACAGCGCAATAACAGAAAGAGACATTATGCTTCAACAACACTCTTCTTATCTCATCACCCAGACATGACACATTCCTAAGGAACAGTTAGTGTGAGAAATATACTGACCAGGCAAACTCACACCCCTTGTCCGAGGGTGGCTCACCTCAGGTTCCACAAAAGCAAAGAGCTCTACATGACCTTTATTGATCTGTCAAAGGCATTTGACTGCATCAATCGTGAAGCCCTTTGGAAAGTTCTCCAGAGACTTGGATGTCCAGCAAAATTTGTTACTATTCTGTGACCTCTGCATGATGGTATGACAGAAACCTTCCTTCGCAATGGATTGGAGACCAAGCCCTTTCATATCCCAGCAGGCGTCAAGCAAGGCTGTGTGATTATGCCTACTCTCCTCACTATCTATCTCAGCCTGGTGATGAAACTTATTCGTGACCAACTTCCACAAGGGGTCATGATTGAGTTTCGACTCGACAGGAAGCTTCATAACCTCAACAGGCTGAGAACCAAGACTAAGATGACCCTCCAGCATATCCACGACTTACAATATGCTGATGACTGTGCAGTTGTGACCCACTCTGCAAATGACATTCAGATCACCCTTAACCTCTTCAACTCTGGAGACAAAAGGATTGGTCTCTCACTCAACATCAGCAAGATCATAATCTTCCACCAGCCCTTTCCCAGACAAGCTTCTACACTTCCAGCGCTTGATATTGATGGGGAAACTTTAGAAGTCGTTGAATACTTCTCATATCTCAGAAGCTGCCTTTCTCAATAGGTCACCATCAAAGTGGAGATCCAGCATAGAATCAGCTGTGCTAGCGCAGCCTTCCAAAAATTGTGCAACCAGATCTTCAACAACAGAGATCTCCAAAAGAGGACAAATGATATAGTCTACAATGCTGTTGTTGTCACCACCCTTCAATATGGCATTGAGACTTAGGTTACCTACCAAAGCTCAAAGTCAAGTGGGAAGATAGGCAAACAGACTCCAGTATCCTGATTGTAGCCAATTCCTCCAGCATCTCAACCATGATTAGGTGAAATCAGCTCCGCTGGTCTGGACACTGCATCTGCATGCCAAATAATTGGCTTCCGAAGCAGATCCTCTTCTCACAACTTAAAGATGGCACCCAATCTCAAGAAAGCGTTTTAAGGACACTAAAGACTTAATTGAAAGGGGACAAACTGACATTGATGCATGGGAGGAACTTGCCACAAACCATACCATGTGGCAGTGCCTCATCCAACAAGCCACAACACAGTTGGAAACTGACCACATAAACTGCTGCGGAGAAGTGATGAACGCAGAAGGAGATAGAGCAAAACCCTGGCTTGAGAACCCGCCTTCCTCAGGGCAACTCCTGTCCTCTCTGCCCAAAGACTTCAGGATTGGCCTGCTAAGTCACCTGAGGACACACGAATCATGAAGTCTGGCAGATGTCATCTTCATTTTCAAGAGTGTGACAACAACAACAGAAAGGGAGATGTAGTGGAGAAGTTGGATAGGATAAAATAGATAAAGAGGAGGTACATAAAAAGTTCACAGTACTCAGAATAGAAAAGCATCCTAGGCGGATGAGGGAAGTAAGGTTGGAAATTGCAGAGCCTCTGGTCATAATCTTCCAATCCTCCTTAAATATAGGAGTGGTGTCAGAGGACTGGAAGACTGCAAATGTTACACCCTTGTTTAAAAAAGGGAAGAGGGATAAACCCAACAACTACACGTCAGTCAGCCTAATATCAGTGGTGAAGAATCTTTTAGCGACTATAATCCAGGAAAAAATGAATTGGCACTTGGAAAACCTGGGTTATTAAATGAAACCCAGCACTGATTTGTTCAAGGCAAATAGTGTTTTATTGAGTTTGTTTGATGAAGTGATGGGGAAGGTTGATGAGAATAAGCAGTTTATGTGTATATGGACTTTCAAAAGATATTTGATAACATATTAAATAATGGGCATGTTAGTAAAATTGAAGCTCATGGGATTAAATGGGCAGTGGCAGCATGGATACAAAATTGGCTCAGGGAAACATCTTTTTTTAAATTGAGACAGATGGCCCAATATTTCCAGTAGGAATTTTTAAATAATTTTTTTCTTCCACTTTCTGCCTAGCAGACAGCTAAATTGGCAGGCTGGTCAGCAGCTGGACTGGAAAACCAATGGCAGGAACTTGCAACCAGGGATCCTTGGGGACGGTTCCTGCAACCGGGAGGGGGAGGAGTGTAATATCGCAATTGGGGATATGAGAGACCATTGCAGGATGGATGGAGCAAGAGACAGGGGTTTGGTGGGGGAAGAGGAGCTATCATGGCAGAAGAGGAGTGAGAAATCAGAGGTTTGAATTGCTGTATGGTGGTAAGAGAGGCTGCAAACTTTGAGGAGTTGGGGGAGCACTCCTCTTTCTCCTGGTCTACAGATAGTGTTATAAAAGCACTCACCTTCTTGAACTGGCAGCTCCTACCTCTCTTTTACTGCCAGGTTTCCCTCGACCTGGAAAATCCACACTACAACTGTAAAATTTAAATCAGGCACCAAATTGCATTGTAAGAATCATGAGAACATTTTTGATGGGTGAGGGTTTCCCTAAAAATACAAAACAGGAGGCCAGTATGAGAATACATCATGAAGATGGTTAACTGAAGTGCAAAAGAATTTGCATGGCTTAACAAAGAACACAAAAGTGAGACATGAGTATCACTGTAAGGTGGCAGCATAGGATGGGCTGTGCCTTCCTTTACCCATCAGAAACATGATACAGCAAGACTTCTTTGTGTCACGTGACATTGCAAGGCTGATTTGAAGTGCTGTTCTTGCTCCTGAGTGGCCTACAGCTGTTGGGAGGGAGAGAAATGCAATGGATCTGCAGCAGCTACTTACATGTTACTTAGGCTAACATTGTCACGAATCTTGGAGGATGGAGACAGAAGCAGCAAATCACAGCAATGGTAGAAGGAGAAGCAACCTCGGGCTTCTGATGTGGGAAGCATCCACAGATTTTCAAATGCCTCAGTGGAACTCCTATTGTCTGCGATAAGGGTAAGGAGAGACTGAGGATGAAAATTGTCTTGAGTGATAGCATAAAATGGGGAGTGAGGGGGGTGGGGGTGGAAAGTAAATCACAGCTCATTTTACATTCTGCTGGAATTTCTTTACTATTGAGGTCCAAGATAAATTTCACCCCACAGTGTCTCCCAGAAACACTTGACAGGCAATCACAGAAGTCAGTCATTCAGATTTTATGGAAGGAGGCAGCTTAGGCTGTTATCGCCACCTCCACAATCCCAAGCACTGTCACAGACAGTGCAAGAAAACGTTTAGTGGCCTCATGAGATTGATCACGTGAGTGAAGGCATGATTACCCTTGCACATATTGAAATTTCTTTTATTCATTCATGGGATGTGGGTGTTGTTGGCTAGGCCAGCATTTATTGCCCATCTCTAATTGCCCTTGAGAAACTAAGTGGCTTGCTAGGCTATTTCAGAGGGCATTTAAGGGTCAAGCACATTGCTGTGGGTCTGGAGTCATATGTAGGCCAGACCAGGTAAGGACAGAAGATTTCCTTCCCTAAAACACATTCGTGAACCAGATGGGTTTTTACAACAATCGACAATGGTTTCTGGGCCATCAATAGACTAGCTTTTTAATTCCAGATTTATTAATTGCATTCAAATTTCACCATCTGTTCTGGTGGGATTCAAACCCATGTCCCCACAGCATTAGCCTGATTACTAGTCCAGAGACATTACCACTGCGCCACAGACTCAATGGGCCGAATGGCCACCTTCAGTGCCGTAAATGACTCTATGATTCTATGACGCTATGATTTGCCCCCAAACCCACCATGCCACCACTGTGTAAATCAGAAAACAAATGTTACATTGAAATATCACAAGACCCCTCATTCCCTGTACACACTTCCTTTCCATGATTCCAGTGTACTATTGCCTAGTGCTTGAGAGCAAGGCGAGTCGTGGAATGCTCAAATGAGGGGTGCTTGCTACTGTTCTGAATCTGAAAGCATTATCATCAGGGAATGGATGGAGTCAAGAAATGAAACTTAATGTGCTGCTAGTCTTTCTCATTCTGCATTTTCCTTGCAAATGGGCTTTGGTGCGAGTTAGGCCACGAAGAGCAGAGTTTTGAAGACCTCAAGTTTATGAAGGGTGGTATGTGGGAGACCGGCCAGGAGTGCATTGAAATAGTCATGTCTAGAGGTAACAAAGAGCTGAACTTTACAGACTCCCCGATGTCGAGGGTCATGGCCGGGGGGGAAGGGCCAGAAAATGCCTCTGGCTGAGTGTTGCCATGGGCATCGACGCTAGAAAAGCCCAGCCCGATATTGCCAGCGACCTTGTGGCGGCTCCCACCCCCGCTTCTCGGCGATGGGAGCCAAACTTAAATATGTAAAATAATTTAAATGAACGACTAAATTACCTTTCCACTCCTGCTGTCCGTCCCAGAGCAATATTGGTGCCAGTGACCGGCACTCCAGCGCCTTTGGATCCCCATCCGGGGATCAGAGGCGGAACACTGGTGGGGAGGGGGGGAGCAGGTACTTTTTTCAGTGCGGGAGGAGTAGGAGCAGTATCAGAGTCATTTCATTGGTGTAGGGGATGGTGGGGAAGGGTTATAGTGTAAAGTTTGTGAACTTTGTGGGGGGGAAGGTTAGGTGCACAAGCTAAGTGTTTTGGAGGGGGAGAGGGCAGGTAATTAATCCAATGGTTATTGGGGAGATTATTGCGTTCAAGTCTTCAGAAGAAGGAATTTTCCTCCACGCAAGATCAGGTGGCAGGTTGTTCAACCTTGCCCGTCTAAGAGCAAAGACCAAAGTACGGAAAGTCCTCATCAGGGAACTCCTCTTTGCTGACGATGCTGCATTAACATCTCACACTGAAGAGTGTCTGCAGAGTCTCATCGACAGGTTTGCGGCTGCCTGCAACGAATTTGGCCTAACCATCAGCCTCAAGAAAACGAACATCATGGGACAGGACGTCAGAAATGCTCCATCCATCAATATTGGCGACCACGCTCTGGAAGTGGTTCAAGAGTTCACCTACCTAGGCTCAACTATCACCAGTAACCTGTCTCTCGATGCAGAAATCAACAAGCGCATGGGAAAGGCTTCCACTGCTATGTCCAGACTGGCCAAAAGAGTGTGGGAAAATGGCGCACTGACACGGAACACAAAAGTCCGCGTGTATCAAACCTGTGTCCTCAGTACCTTGCTCTACGGCAGCGAGGCCTGTACGACGTATGTCAGCCAAGAGTGACGTCTCAATTCATTCCATCTTCGCTGCCTCCGGAGAATCCTTGGCATCAGGTGGCAGGATCGTATCTCCAACACAGAAGTCCTCGAGGCGACCAAGATCCCCAGCTTATACACCCTGCTGAGTCAGCGGCGCTTGAGATGGCTTGGCCATGTGAGCCGCATGGAAGATGGCAGGATCCCCAAGGACACATTGTACAGCGAGCTCGTCTCCGGTACCAGATCCACCGGCCGTCCATGACTCCACTTTAAAGACGTCTGCAAACGCGACTTGAAGTCCTGTGACATTGATCACAAGTCGTGGGAGTCAGTTGCCAGCGATCGCCAGAGCTGGCGGGCAGCCATAAAGGCAGGGCTAAAGTGTGGCGAGTCGAAGAGACGTAGCAGTTGGCAGGAAAAAAGACAGAAGCGCAAGGGGAGAGCCAACTGCGAAACAGCCCTGACAACCAATTTTATCTGCAGCACCTGTGGAAGAGTCTGTCACTCTAGTATTGGCCTTTATAGCCACTCTAGGCGCTGCTCCACAAACCACTGACCACCTCTAGGCGCTTACCCATTGTCTCCTGAGACAAGGAGGCCAAAGAGTATTGGGGAGAGGTCTTCCAAAACCCTGCTCTTCATGGCCTAACTTGCACCAAAGCCTGTTTGCAAGGAAAATGCAATTTAGGGAGAGGGTCAGGATCAATTTATCTTTTTAAAATTACTATCTCTTTAAATATTTAAATTTAAATGTAGTGCTCGGAGACCTTTAAAAATGGCATCAGCACCTGCGCAAAGGTGGCTAATGCCATTGCCGGGGACGGACCACCCACCACCTCCACATCATCTGGGTGGGCGGTCCGCCCCGTCTGTTTAAATGAGCCTCCGCGCTTAATATCACGGCCCGTACAGGTGGACCGCTATTGTTTTTGTTCGTCACTGATTGCAGCGGCGGAACAATAAATTCCAGCCCAAAGTTTCAGCAGGAGATAAGTAATGTTACAGAGGTGGAAATAGGCGGTCTTAGTGATGGAGTGGATACCCTTAATAGCAACATAGCTCAAAGCTTCCAAGACTTAAATCAGACTATGAAAACCTGGACTCTTGCAGATTATTACAACAACTAAAACTCAACAACAATTTGCACTTATAGTGCCTTTAAACCTTTACGGAGTGCAATAAGTTAAAGTTGAATGCAAAGCCAAAGAGGAGATTTTGGAGGTGTGACCGATAGTTTGATCAAAGTGATGAGTTTTAAAAACGGTGTTAAAGGAGGACAGGGAGGCAGAGAGATTTTAGGGGGGGAATTAGAGTGTAGGTCCTAGGCAGTTGAAGGCACAACTGCCAAAATAGGATGAAAGGAGAGGGGCGTACACAAAAGGTCAGAGTTGGAGAAGTGCAGAGTTCTGGAGGGGTTGTAGGGCTCGAGTCAATTCCAGAGGCAGGGCAAAAAAGAGATTTAAACATGAGGATGAGCATTTCAAATTGAAGGTGTCAAAGAACCCCAGTACAAAAGTTCAAGGTAATAGATATGTGGGACTTCGGGTATAGTATGATATTGTCAGCGGAATTTTGGATGAGCTGTAATATATGCAAGGTGGAGGGTAGTCAGAGAGCATTGTAATAGGTGAGCTTACTGGCGATGAAAGCATGGATGAGAGTTTCAATGGCAGATAGAGAAGATAGGAGGTCAGAAGCTCAGTTCAAAATCATATAGGATGCTGAGGTTATGACCAATCTAGTTCAACTGATACAGTAGTCAGAGAGGAGAATGGAATCAACGGAAAGGGTATGGAGTTCATCGTGGGGAAGAAAATAACCCTGTCATCCCACGTTTAACTTAAATGTGCCAGTGTTTTAGCACCAGATGTGGTAACTGAAGATGTGACTGTATCACAATAGTAACTCAGTTGTTCCCTCCTTTCAGCCCTCTCTGAAGCTGTGACTTAAGGGAGCTTTGGGCTCAAGCCAGATTAGTGCAAATCAGATGCTACCAGAAGCAAGACTTTCAAGGACACCAGCTTCAGAGACAAGTATCACTTTCGTGTTCAAAGATTCCAGCTGAAATGATCCAGAAGGCCAGCTCACAACCTTGTTCCACTCAGAAAGCAGGTTAAATTCACAAGTAAGATGCCAGGCACCGGAGTTAAACATAGAGGTAAGAAATAGAAGTGAGAAGTTCTGATTTTTTTTCCCACTGTAAACTGAGAAGTATTTGGTTAATGGGTGCTTGTGCACTTTTCTGTATCTGGATCGATTTCTATTATGATGATAAAGTGAGGGGCGGAGGGGGCCTTGAAAGGTTGAAAGATTTATTGGTTTTGGAATAGTGGTCAGTAGTGGATAATCATAAGGTTCTGATGAAAGGTCACACAGACCTGAAATGTTGGGAGGAATTTTCTGCTCTCTCTAATGGTATGTTTGAAGGTGGTGAGAGCATATAGTCGGGTGAGATGGTAGTTGGGCGGGTCGGGGGCGGGGGGGGGCGGCGATGTGGAATCCTGCCACCTTCCTGCCTCTGCTGAAATTAAGTCCAGGGTGGGAAGGCCTGTGAATGGCCTTCCCACCCCACTGCAAATTGAGCCCGTTAAGTGGACACTCAATGCCCCTTAAGGGTCTCATCCTGCTGCTGCCGCAATTAGCTGAGCTGCACTGGATTCATGGCAAGAAAAACACTGCTGGCTCTGGGGCGGGCGTGTCCTCATTAAAAGGCACAGTGCCTGCACGAGGGACCCGGCATCAGGAAGTCAGGGCCCATTGAGAGCCACTCCCCTGCCCTTGCTGCCAATCCCCCTACATCCGCCTCCCCCGCAACCCCCATTCCGTGAGACCTCACCCGCCCTTACCTACCTGTTAGTCCAGCACCACTCCGAGGCCTCGGGTGGGTGCTCCACTGGCAGCAGCCACTGCCTCCACAGCTCTTGGAGGACAGGACTTGCATTACGGGTGTCCTTGTTCCCGAGGAAGGTCATCCGCTGTCCAATTACATGCCTAATAGGCACTTGATTTGGGTGGCCTCCCAAAAAAAGGGCAACGCGAGGTCCTCGGTGGCACGTTCGCTGGAGGTCAAGATCCCTATTGCTCTGATAAAATCCTGGCCGTCAGCTCTGGTTTTTCTCCCCACAGATGCTGCTTGATCTGCTGAGTATTTCCAGCATTTTCTGTTTTTCTCTTAAGGTGTCAGTTAGCCTTGCCTCAGTGGTAGCACTCTTGCTTCTGAGCCAAATGGCTGTGGGCTCAAGCCACACTCAAGAGACTTGTGCACATAATCAAGGCTGACACTGCAGTATAGTACTGAGGAATGCTGTCTTTCAGATGAGATTTTCAATCAAGGCCCCCTCTGCTCATACAGGTTAGCATAAAACATGCCATGACACTATTCAGAGAAGAGCAGCAGAGTTGTCTTGGTCAGCATTTACCCTCCAACTATCATCAGTAAAACAGTTTGTTTGGTCATTTGTTTTTTTGTATGTTTGTGGGGGGATGTGTGCCCAAATTAGCCTCCATGCTTTTCCTACATTGCAATAGTGAATGCACATTTTTGTTATTCATTCCTAGGATGTGTCACTGAACATGGCTGACGTTTATAACCCCTCCCTAGTTGTCCAGAGTAACAATTTTATACAGCAGAGTGACTTGCTAGGCCACTTCAGAGGATAGTTAAGAGGTAACCATGTTGGTGTTAGACTTTAGTTACATGTGTGTCAAGCTGGGTAAGGACAGCAGGTTTCCTTCCCTGAAAGGAATTTGTGAATTAGTTGGGCTTTTGCAACAATCTGACAGTTTTACGGTTGCCTTCATAATACCAGCTTTTTATTTCCAGATTTTTTAAACTGAACTTAATTATCTCTAACTGCCATGGTGGGATCTTAACACACATTCTCTGGATTATTAGTCCAGTGATTTAACCACAAAACTTCTGTACTTCGTTAGCTGTGAAGTACTTTGGAATAATCTGAGGTTGTGACAGGTGCTATATAAATACAAGTTCTTTCTTCTTTAATTGCATAATGGTGCAACATGCAGATTGGCACAATAATTCTTGTCACATTTATGCTGCAGGACTCCTCAAGATTTATTGAGGCACCTGAAGCAGAACTTTAAAATCCTAACTAGCTGCTCTATTAGTTTGCAGGTAGTTTCAAGAGCCTCATTATACTTGATCCCCACTGCAGAGCTTGGATGGCAGAGAAGAGTCATCAACCAGGGTTACAGGGGTAACCTTGGTCTCCAATAACCAATTAGAAACATTGTTCTGGATCAACAATGCAAGTAGAATGGATTGCCAGAGTACAAAGGAATCATGGCAGCTTTCAGTGTAGCATGTACACACATGCAAAACTGAGTGACTAGCATCACACCCCACTGCACATTACTAGAATGATACACATTTAGCCTTCAATGTCACATGGGTATCATCAATGGTACTTTGAGCCTGTTGTTAAACGTTAACTGTTTGCTCCCTCAGCTTGGCAGGGTCCATTGAGAAGGATATAAATTATAATGCCCACCAAAATAGTAGACCTATGTCTTTCCTAATACAGTACTGTATAATGAAATGACTGATAGGCCTCAGGTCACCCAATTCAGCCTTAAAGGAGCAGGTGGCATAAAAATTAAAGGCTGCAGTCATTTTAACTGACTTGTCAATGTCTTGTGTGCAGCTTTCTTACTCACTGCCTATGTGAGAAATCCAGGTATGATCTTCTAGGTCTGAATACCACGTACCATCGTTATTGATGGGCAAGGTGTTAATGCCTTCTATGACACCTTCTATCTTCTCCTCCTCCATATCCAGAAAGAAATGCTTTATTTCCCCTAAAATTGAATGAATTGTCAGGTACTCACTCTAAAGTTGAAAGCAAACTTTAGTGCCTGAGATAAAAGCGAGCTCAAAAAATTGCAACCCATATCAGGATGCAAAGGTTCAACAGCTTTGAAACATTTCCCAAAGCTACGGCCTCCAATGCGCTCACCCATCTCCGAAATACTGTGTTATGGTGGCATTGTTTCCTGGGATTGGAATGGGTCAGAAGCCAAGGGAAATAGATAGGTCCATTACATCATACCCATCTGCCACTACTTTCAGGGAGCAGGCTCAGGATGGGTGGCTGAAGTTACTGCAGCTCTGCAGATGGAAAAACCATGTCTGATGATGCAATCCCTTTTAATATTTTGGGGAAAATATTTTTAACATGGTTGTCTCTGTAATACTTAGGAGAGCAGAAAGTTAGAAGTCCAAAGGCTAAGGAAGAGGCAACTGCACAAGCTGAAGGCCGCAACTGCACAAGCTGAAGGCCGCTCCTCAATCTGCTTTCCAGTTTCAGAGAATTGTGGTGTATTTCTCAGGAAACTTTACTTTGGAAGTTTCAATCATTTCTTTGTACAAAGTAATTTTCCTGCTCAGGAGCCTGTGAAGGAGCCTGATAAATTGGCAGAATGCCAAGCATTGAGCTAGTGAGCCAAGCCTCTGCATGCTTTGAACCTAAATAGTGTCACAAAAGCTGAAAACAGCAAGTTCTCAAAAACTCCTTGAAGTGTTTTGTATTTTGTTGGCATCTTGCGTTAATGTATTGTGACTGGCAAAAAGGACACTAAAAGAAACATGGAGCTGGACTTTATGTCCTCCCCCGTGGTGAGTCTGAAGGGGGTGGGGGGAAAGCATTTCTTCAGGGGTGGGAAGGCCATCCATGGGCCTTCCTGCCACGAACTTAATTGGGGTGGAGTGATGGTTGATCCCATCACCTTCCCGCCTCCACCCCAATTAAGTCTGTGGTGGGAAGGCCTGTGGATGGCCTTCCCGTCCTGCTGCCAATTGAGGCCCTTAAGTGGGCAATTAATGCCCAATTAAAGGCCGCTTCCTGTCGCCACTGGTATTAGCCCAACAACGTGCGGGCCTGTCGCTATGTGAGGAGCATGACGAGCAAACCTGTGCGGGTTGTTGCTGGCTCCCAGGGATTCCCTCATTCAAAGGCCCTCAGTGGGGGCAAAGGGGGAGTCCCGCTGAGAAACCATGCCCCTGCCCTTGCAGCCAACCCCCCCCTCGCCCCCACCCCTGGGAGCCCCACCCTGCGAAACCCCTTCTGCCATCACTCACTTGTGGCCTGGCTCCATCGACAATCCTGGGCCTCTGATGGGTGCATTACTGGCAGCAGCCACCACCCACCATGACAGAGTAACAGAGCTGTTGGCCTATGATTGGCCAATAGCTCTCAGCGGGCGGGACTTCCATCCCCGGGGTCCTTAATCCCGGGGAAGGCTCTCTGCTGCCCAGTTAAAGGCCTGATTGGCACATAATGCAGTGGGCCTTCCTGAAAAGAGGGGATGCCGGGGTCTTGCCAGCTCTTCAGCCAGCGGGTGAAACGCCAGTCGCCTCCATTAAATACTACCCACAGTGCGTTCTTCTATTTCTATGGTCCTTTATTTATCAAAATTAATTCTGGTCAGTTCAGAGATTGTTCCATTGCATAGAAATGTAATTATTCCTCAGCTGTGGAAGTACCGAAGTGGTATGAAATTGCTATTAAATATATAACATGGAGTCTAAAAGCCCCAAAGCATCTGCTAGCGATGGCGGTGGCTGCTGCCAATCATGCACCCACCAGAGGCCCAGGATTGTCGAAGGACCCAGGCCACAGGTGAGTGATGGCAGAAGGGGTTTTGCAGGGTGGGGCTCCTGGGGGAGGGGGCGAGGGGGGGTTGGCTGCAAGGGCAGAGACATGGTTTCTCAGCCGGTCCCCCTCCCCTTTGTCCCCATTGAGGGCCTTTGAATGAGGAACCCCTGGGAGCCAGCAACAACCCGCATAGGTTTGCTTGTCATGCTCCTCACATAGCGACAGGCCCGCATGCTGCTGGGCTAATACCGGTGGCGACGGGAAGAGGCACTCATGCAGAGTGTGCCAGTGAAGCAGAATAGTTTCTAACAGCAAGCATTCATTACATTTTTGAGAAACAAACAAAATTTCCAGATTTCAACAGTTCAGATAAGACTTCATATGTGTATGCTGCTGATACTCAGGTCTGTTGACCCCTCTACCTACTTTAGTAATCCAAAAGTTATTGCTACACTTTCCATGGGAGCATAGGGGCAGGAGTAGGCCATTGAGCCCCTTAGAGCCTGTTCCGTCATTCAATGAGATCATGGCTGATCTGCAACCTAACTCCATCCTTTGCTCCATTTCCCTTAATACCTTTGGATAATAAAAATCTATAAATCTCATATTTATCAATCATCAATTGATCTAACCTTCCACCATCATTTGTGTGTAGACTTGTTTCCTAATTACATTTCTGAAAGGCCTGGCTCTAATTTTTAGACTGTGCCCCCAAGTCCTAGACTCCCCAATCAGCAGAAATCTCAATTTGCTGTATCTTTTCCCCTTAATATCGTGAAAACTTTGATCAACTCACCTTCTAAATTTCAGGGAATACAATCCTAGTTTGTGTAATCTCTTGTAATTTAACCTTTGGAGTCCAGGTATCATTCTGGTTAATGTACACTGCACTCTCTCCAAGGTCAATATACCCTTCCTTAAAGTGCTGTGCCCAGAACAGCTCACAGTACTGCAGGTGTGGTTCAACCAGGCCTTATATAACTGAAACATGATTTCTATCGCCTTGTATTCTATACTTCTAGATATAAAGGCCAGTATTCCATGAGCCTTTTTGATTATTTTCTGTTCCTGTCCGTGATATTTTAATGATCTATGTACCTAGACCCCAAAGATTCATTGGATTTCCACTGTGTTTAGATTTTCATCAAATAGAAAGTACTCTGTTCTATCATTTTTAGGTACAAAGTGAATGACCTCACATTTTCCTAAATTGAATTCCATTTGTAACAGTTTTGTCCTTAATCTATCAATATCTCTGTGTAGTTTTGTGCTTCTATTTACACTGCTTACAGTGCCACTTATCTTTGTGTAAATTTGGATATGTGGCTTTCTATCCCATTATCTAAGTTGTTATTAAATACGGTGAATAGTTGAGCTCCCAACACATATCCTTATGTGACACCACAGGCCAGATTTTCAAAGGGCCACGGGGTCAGGACTCAGTGCGGGCACCATTTCAAAATCGCGGTCCTGGAGGTCAAGTCAGGATCCTGACGCCTCCAGGACAGTTTCCAATTTTCAAAGTGCAGGTTGGGAAGAGGGAACAGGGAATACACACGCCCCCAAATAGCAGCCCATTAAGCTCGAATAGGAGCTTGTTAAGGGGCTGGGGTGCTTGGGAAGGCAATTTTTAAATCAAATTTCAGCTGCCTGTGCGGAGTTTGCAAGTTCTCCCTGTGACCCCGTGGGTTTTCGCCGGGTGCTCCGGTTTCCTCCCACTGCCAAAGACTTGCAGGTGATAGGTAAATTGGCCATTGTAAATTGCCCCTAGTGTAGGTAGGTGGTAGGGAATATGGGATTTGTGTAGGGTTAGTATAAATGGGTGGTTCTTGGTCGGCACAGACTCGGTGGGCCGAAGGGCCTGTTTCAGTGCTGTATCTCTAAATAAATAAATAAATAAATCCTGACCAGCTTTTGGGGTCGCTGTGAATTGAAATGAAATTTGAGGGGCCAACTAGCACCAGGTCAAGCACTGTACCTCCACTTAGCGTCCATGGCACTTTACAACGTTGTTATTGTTCTGGCTCTTTCATAAACTGCCTGCTCTCCTCAACAAGGCAGCAGCAGCCCCCAACATGGCTGTTAACTGCCTTTGCCACTCGCACCAGGCAGGCAGCTCCTGCCTCCTAGAGGCACTCAGCACCTCTAATTGTGCGCTGAGCTTGCCTCCTGCCCAATTAGGGCATTAGCATTCAAAAATCACATCGCAAGAACAACGCATGGGGTCAGGACCCAGATTTCTTCAGGGTGTCACATTCCTGACCCTGCTTTGAAAATACAGCCCCACTCGTCACATCCTTCCAATTAGAGGAGATGCCCATTATCCCTACTGTTTGTGTCTTGCTGCTCATCCAATTTCCTAACCAGGTCAATAGTTTGCCTCAGTTTGATGGGCTTCAACTTTAGCTAACAATCCGAGGAACATTATCAAATGCCCTCTGAAAATCCATATAAAAAAGGATAGACATTCCCTTGTCCATTACTTTAGTCATCTCTTCAAAAAAATTCAGTCAAGTTCGTCATGCATGACCTATCCTTTACAAATCCACGCTGGCGCTCCCTGATCAGCTGAAAAATTTCAAGGTGTTCAGTCACCCTATCCTTAATTATAGACTCTGGTAACTCCTGGCAACAGATATTAGGATAACTGATCTATAATTCCCTGGTTTTCCTTTCTCACCTTTAGTCATTTGGTAGTACAGAACTTGAGAATTGCTGAAAATAGAGACATGTTGTCAAAGCTTTTCGTCTTGCACTCATCAGGACAATACGCAAGAATAACCAATGTAAGAGAAAGCAACAAGGGCGGCGCAGTGGCTAGCACCGCAGCCTCACAGCTCCAGAGACCCGGGTTCGGTTCTGGGTACTGCCTGTGTGGAGTTTGCAAGTTCTCCCTGTAACCACGTGGGTTTCCTCCGGGTGCTCCAGTTTCCTCCCACATGCCAAAGACTTGCGGGTTGATAGGTAAATGGACCATTGTAAAAATTGCCCCTGGTGTAGGTAGGTGTAGGAGAATTGAGGGAAATTGGGGATGTGAGAGGGGAAAAAATGGGATTAATGTAGGATTAGTATAAATGGGCGGACTCGTTGGGCCAAAGGGCCTGTTTCGATGCTGTATCTCTCTATGACTCTAACAACTTATACTGTATGGGAAGAGAGTGCTGATTGGTTGGCAAGTGAACACTGATTGGTAAATGTGTTGCCATGGAGAATGCATGAGTTTACGGTGACTGACAGTTAACCACCAAGCTTTGTTTGAAATTTAAACCAGGCAGCTTGATTCTGATTGGTCAAGGCATTGCCCTGAGGAATGAGCCAGCGAATGGCTGTCACTTATTTTGTTCAGCTGAAACAGTCGCAATGTGTGTACATGTTCCTTCTGTCTGCAAAGCATAGGGCCTTGTGTATTAATATATGTAGCTTCCAGTACGCGCAAATGCGCCACATTGCGAGCCCTTCTGAAATCTTAAATTGGTTGTCAGGGTAATTCTTAGCACACTGGATTATTTAGCAAATGTTGTCCAATCGCGGAATCACATCTAATGTTGGACACTGTATCTTGAGTTTTGCAAGCATGGGCTGGTTGGGTACGGCCTGTATCTTGCTCGTTGCGAACAGCGGAAGGGACATGTTGTTTGATACGATCCCCCAGTCTTTGGGACGTACGGCCTATATACCTAGCATCACACTGGCATTGAAATTCATATATCACATTACTCATTTGTGTGATAGGCAGGACATCTTTTTAGCTTGACGGCAGCATCCTGTTAGTGGTGAACACCACACATGTTGCTACTGCATGGTAGCAGTGTGAAACAGCTATCTTTACCTGTTGCCCAAATTTTTGGGATACATTACCCTTCCAGGGTAATTTGAGGTAGACTAGGCATTTTTCAGGGCAGAGAATTGACGGCCTTAGGCCCGTTTATAAGTTTAGACGATGTACAGTCAGAAATGATCTGATCAGGGTAGCCATTGTCACGCAGGATGTCTTTAATTTGCCCTATTTCAACGTTAAACTTGCATGGTGAGCAAATGGCTCGGGGCCTATTTACGAGGTTGCCGACAGGGCCAATCTTATAGCGTGTGGAACTGCAAGAATCCCTAAGCGTGAATTGACCAGTAAAGGTCGGTTTGCGGTAGACCGTGGTAGAGAACCCCTTAACAGATTTCTCAACTAGTACGTCAAGGAAAGGGAGCTCATTTGACTGTTCCATTTCAAAGGTGAATTTGAGCGCAGGATGCAGCCCATTAAGACCTGCAAGGAAATTATTGCTTGCAGCTGCGGATTCAAATATAGCAAACGTATCATCCACATATCGGAAATATGCAAGAGGTAGAAGGCTAGGTGTCATTCCCTCAAAGACACGTTTCTCATGGTACCCAACAAAGATGTTTGCAAGAGCTGGGCCTAGAGGGGATCCCATGGCAACACCATCTATTTGGGCATACATGGTGTCGTCAAAACTGAACTCAACTGCGCAAGTTGTCGAGTTCATAGGTTCAATGAATACTGATTCACGTAATGGTAGTGGGTCTAGATCGCCATGTTATAGTGCTGCAGTGCAAATATCTATGGCTCCCTTAAGTAGTACATTGGTGAATAGGCTAGCAATGTCAAATGAGCACATGGACACGACATTGCTATCGATATGCAAGTACTGTATGGTCTTCACAAATGTAAAAGACTCCTTCACCGTGTATGTGGAGAACTTGCTGAAAACTGGTTGTAACAATTCACCCAATCATTTGGCCAATTCATGTTGTACAGAACCGGTCATAGATAAAATAGGACATAGAGGGACATCACTTTTGTGTGTCTTGAGCAGTCCATACATAAGCGGACGCAGCAAGCCGTGAGGACGAACCCTGTCATATATATCACCCAGCAGCTCATTGCTCTTCCACAAGTCCAGCAAGAGTTTTTTAAGCTTACTTTCGAGCAAGGCTGTCCTGTCATGTTGAGTGGCAGGTCCAATGGATACGGATTTGGACCCGTCATTAAGAATGGCGTGCAGCTTGTTGGTATAGTCATGCTTGTTAAGGATGACTATTCCTGTCCCTTTGTCAGGTTTACTGATTTTTATGTTGGCCTTTAGGTCTTACAACGCTGTCAGACATTCACGTTGCATGTGGAAATCAGACATGTCATTCGGAATCCCGCAATATGCATGCGCTAGATCAGCGAGGCGCATTTTCAAGGATTCAGCGTCTTCATTTCTCGCTGTATATTGTGCAAACTTATGAACGGACCTACGGCCATCATTTTTGGCCCTGAAAAGTGCCCAGTCGGCCTCAAATTACCCTGGAAGGGTAATGTATCCCAAAAATTTGAGCAACAGATAAAGCTAGCTGTTTCCCGCTGCTACCATGCAGTAACAACACATGTGGTGTTCGCCGTCAAGCCAAAAAGATGTCCTGCTTATCACACAAATGAGTAATATGATATATGAATTTCAATGCCAGTGTGATGCTAGGCCGTATATCCCAAAAACTGGCGGATCATATCAAATAACATGTCTCTTCCGCTGTTCGCAATGGACAAGGTACAGGTCATACCCAACCAGCCCGTGCTTGCAAAACGCAAAACACAATGTCCAACTTTAGATGTGAATCCACGATTGGACAACATTTGCTAAATAATCCACAGTGTGCTAAGAATTATGCTGACAACCAATTTAAGATTGTCAGTAGGGCTCGCAGTGTGGTGCATTTGCACATACAGGGCCCTGTGCTTTGCAGGCAGAAAAAACATGTACACATATTGCGCTAGTTTCAGCTGAACAAAATAAGTGACAGCCATTCGCTGGTTCATTCCTCCGGGCAATGCCCTGATCAATCAGAGTCAAGCTGCCTGGTTTAAATTTCAAACAAAGCTTGGCAGTTAACTGTCAGTCACTGTAAACAGGTGCATTTAACATGGCAACGCCTCTACCAATCAGAGTTCACTTGCCAACCAATCAGCACTCTATTGTCCTGAAGTATAAGTTGTTGTTTTCCCTTACATTGGTTATTCTTGCATGTTGTCCTGATGAGTGCAAGACGACAAGCTTTGACAACATGTCTCTATTTTCAGCAATTCTCTCACCTTTCTTAAATAATTGAGTAACATGCACATTTTTGCAATCCAAAGCAATAGTTCACGCAGAAACAGAATTTTAGGAGGTCATCTGCAATGTTCTCACCGATTTCCTTTAAAACCCTTGGATGAAGACCATTTGGTCCTGGGAGTTTGTCACTCTTTCGTGCCATTAATTTCTTCACTACTGTTATTTTGCTTATGATAATTTTGGTGAGTCCATGTCCTTTAATCAATATTAGTTTCCTTGGGATTTCCGGCATGCTCACCTCTTCCTTTCCACTGATACAAAAGAATTATTCAATATGTCCATCATTTCCTGATTTTCATTGACAATATCACCATTATCTTTCTTTTAATTCCATGTTATCTCTTACCTCTTTAGTCGTGTATGACTTTTTTTTCACAAGTGGAGCTCTTGCCCCTTGGGGGTATAAACCGGTTCTGTATCATAATACATACTTTTTTGATCCCCCCTCCCACCGATCGTCTGTTATTTTGCCCATTAATAGACTTGCCCTGTTTACTGTGGACACTGCTTGTCTCATCACATTGAAGTCAGCCTTACCTAAATCTAGAATTTTAGTCACTGTTTCGCGTTTCTCCCTTTCAAACACTGCATTGAATTTGATGCTATTGTGATGGCTATTAGATAAATGTTCACACCGTTACGCTGTTAACTAAATCTGGTTCATTGTTCATTACTACGTCTAATATGATATGCCCACTTGTTGGTTCTAGGACATATTGCTGCAGAAAACTATTCTGGACACATTCTACTTTCGCTACATGTCTATCTCATCTCTGTATTTATGCAGTCTTTTACTTTACAGCTGCTACCAGCAGGCCTATACACAACTCCCACTCAGTCCAACTCCCTGTTTGAGCTGGATTGTTTCTCTCAACTTCGATAAAACCAAAACCACCCTTTTTAGCTCCTATCCTCTGGCCTTGATTCCATCAACCACTCCAACTGCTACCTCCAGCTGAGACAGGAAATGTGGATTTTTGGTATCCTACCCAACCCTGGCCTTAACTTCCTCCCTACATCAATCCATGACCAAGACTATTTTTTCCACCTGTGCAACATTGCTCTTGTGAAATCTTAGGGCGTGACTTCATCCCCTTGAGGCACAACTTATCTCACACTCTCCTGCATACCTTTCTGCCTCAACATTCCACAGGCTTCACCTCATTCAAAATATTGCAGCCCACCTCTGTCCCATGCTCCTATCACCAACCACACCACCCCCCACCTCTGACCTTGTCCTCTCCTAACTCCACTCGCTCCCTGTGACCCAAAATGTCCAAAGTTCTTATCCGTGCTTTTAAATTCCTGCAAAGCCTTGCCCTACCCAACCATAGTGATCTCCCACATCACTACATCACTGAATACAATGTCTGCTTCTCTAACTCTCTATTTCTTCTTGTCCCTCCCTCCCTATGCTCCACCATTGTTGACCATTCACTTAGCCACTCTGGAACTCCCTGTCCAGTTCCTTCTGGCTTGGCAGCTTTCTCCCTGTTTTCAATAAACTCCTTAAACCTTTACCTTCAATCATGCCTTTGGTTCCCCCAGCACCAACCCCGCACCCCCACGACCCCACAACCCTGTCTCATTTTTACCTTTAAAAATGACTTTTCAGCATCCATTGTTTGTTATCCTTATGAACAGCATTTTACGATAATTTCCTGCATTGGAGGAGTATAATAGAAAAGATATATAATATTACAGCAATATTAAATTTTTTAGAAATACATTTACATTTTTAATACCCTTGCATTGTTACCAACATTTTCATCTGCACCTCAGAAGGCAAGGCAGTTTGACTTATGCTATTCTCCTTGAAATCCAATACTCATATTCGAGCCGACAGTAGGTATTTTCTGCAGGACAAGACTTGCATTGCCAATTTTTCTTCTCCTCCAGATAAAGCTCTCTGCCAAAAAGTGTCTCATCCTAAGGACTGGATGAGAAATGATGTGGCTCACCCAATGTCACCAATAAAATCAGACTAGCTAATGACCTTATTTAGATACAGGTACTAAGCCATGATGATTTATTTAACTAAATCTATAAACTTGATAAATGATACATGTTGATTGAGAAACATTGGAGGAGCAGAGTGAACCAAAGGTGCAGATAGGTAGATTTTTAGAGGTGTTAAATAAGACCTTAAAAGTGCAATAGGGATTCTGGGTTTATGCATCGGGGCGCTGAATGTAAAATAAAGGGCTGGATTTTACGGTGGGTGGGAGGAACCAGTTCACTGGCAGAAAGGTTGGTGGCGATCCCACCTCCGCTGGGCCTGGGGATCCAGACAGGATTTTATGCTCCCCAGGCCCTTCATGCCCTTGGGCGGGACTTCCATCTCATTGAAGCAGGAAGTCCTGCCTGATGGCAGCTCTTAGTCCTAGCAGCTCCACCGGGAGCACTGGCCACTGCTGGGACTACACCCAGCTTCAGGATGAAGGTGCCAGATGTCCCCAGAAAAGGAGGTAAGTTTTTGGGCCCTCAGCGGGGGCAATCAGTTGGGCCCTGGCGAGGCAAGAGGGGGGTCGTTTAGGGGGACGGGGGGTGTGTTTGGCATTGGGGCGGTTGGGGCTTCGGGGATGGCCCTCCATGGGGCACTGATCCAGAAAGCCACCTAGTTTTATCAGGCGGGTTTTCTGAAGCCTCAGCCGCTCACCAGCCGAACGTAAAATCCCCATGGCGGCGGGCGGGGATCCAGACCAGATGTGGCAGATAATTGGCCTTGATTGGCCTGAGGCGGGCAGACGGTTTCTCGCCGCTGCTGCCCCTCGGAAATTGGCAGTGGAGGCGGCAGCGGGTTGGGAAGGGCCCCCGAAGCCTCCCACACCATTTTACGCCCCTGTCAGCAGCCCGCTCTTTTGGGAGAATAAAATTGCAGCCAAAGAGACTCAAATTGTATTTGGGCAAGACATTGGTTAGGCCACCTGTGAAGAATATTAGACCCATGTGAAAGGTATAGCAAATCTTCACAGAATTAGGGATCGGTGCTAGGACCCCAGCTATTCACAATATATATTAATAATTTATATGAGGGAACTAAATGTAATATCTCCAAATTTGCAGATGACACAAAACTGGTTGGGAGGGTGAGTTGTGAGAAGGATGCAGAGAGGCTTCAGGGTGATTTGGACACGTTGAATGAGTGGGCTAATGCATGGCAGATGCAGTATAATGTGGATAAATGTGAGGTTATCCACTTTGGTAGCAAAAACAGGAAGGCAGATTATTATCTGAACGGCTATAAACTGAGAGAAGGGAATATGCAGCAAGACCTGGGTGTTCTCATACAGCAGTCACTGAAGGTAAGCCTGCAGGTGCAACAGGCGGTAAAAAAGGCAAATGGTACATTGGCCGAGAGGATATGAGTACAGGAGCAGGGATGTCTTGCTGCAATTATATAGGGCCTTGGTGAGGCCACACCTGGAATATTGTGTACAGTTTTGGCCTCCTTATCTGAGGAACGATGTTCTTGCTATAGAGGGAGTGCAGCGAAGGTTTACCAGACTGATTCCTGGGATGGTGGGACTGCTGTATGAGGAGAGATTGAGTCGGTTAGGATTATATTCGCTGGAGTTCAGAAGAGTGAGGGGGATCTCATAGAAACCTATAAGGGCTTGACAGGGTAGATGCAAGAAGGATGTTCCCAATGGTGGGGGAGTCCAGAACCAGGGGTCATAGACTCAGGATACGGGGTAAACCATTCAGGACTGAGATGAGGAGAAATTTCTTCAGTGGTGTGCCTGTGGAATTCACTACCACAGAAAACAGTTGAGGCCAAAACATTGTATGTTTTCAAGAAGGAATTAGATATAGCTCTTGGGTCTAAAGGGATCAAAGGGTATGGGGCGAAAGCGGGAACAGGTTACTGAGTTCGATGATCAGCCAAGATCATAATGAATGGTGGAACAGACTTGATGGGTCGAATGGCCTACTCCTGCTCCTATTTTCTATGTTTCTACCAGGAATGAGAGGTTATAATTACAATGATAGGACCAAAAAATTTGGAACTTTGTTCCACTGGAGCAAAGAACGTTATAGGTGGAGTTAATAGAGGTTATCAGATTATGAAAGCTTTTAAGAGGGTGGATTGTGGAAGATTAGTTGTTGAGTTGCTAATACAGAGGTCTAACTTTAGATTATTGTTATGGGAATGAAGGGGGAATTTAAAAGAAAACCCACACTGAAGGTTATTAGAACCTGAATACTTTTGAGCCAGCTACTGCAGTTTACCATTGGTAATTCAAAGTCAATTTTTGTACTAAAAGTGAATTCTTCATTAGTTTGAATTGAAAAAAGGAAATAACACAGCAAGGTGGGAATTTAGTGCCAAGAAAAATGGAATTATCAGCTAAATGACTTTGAATTTAGTGGCTAATGTTATTCAAGAAGGGAACGAGGGATAAACCAGGAAACTACAGTCCAGTCAGCCTAAATCAGTGGTGGGGAAGTTGTTGGAAAACATTATCATGGACAAAGTAAACTTATATTTGGAAAGTATGGGTTAATCAAGGACAGCCAGCATGGATTTGGTAAAGGCAGATTGTGTCTGACTGAATTGATTGTATTTTTGATGAGGTAACAGATCAGGTTGATCAAGGCAGTGTATTCGATGTTGGCTTTCAGAAGGCAGTCAACACTATGCATAACAGGAGGCTTATTAAGAATAAAAGCAAAATACTGCGGATGCTGGAAATCTGAAACAAAAACAAGAAATGCTTGAATCACTCAGCAGGTCTGGCAGCATCTGTGGAAAGAGAAGCAGAGTTAACGTTTCGGGTCAGTGACCCTTCTTCGGAAGAAGGGTCACTGACCCGAAACGTTAACTCTGCTTCTCTTTCCACAGATGCTGCCAGACCTGCTGAGGCTTATTAAGAAGATGGAATTAAGGGGAAAGTGACAAAATTGGGTCATTGACAGGAAATGACGGGTGTTCCCAAAAGGTCAGTTTTGGGTCCGTTATGCTTTTCCATTTTTATGAATGATCCAGACCAAGGTGTAGCATTATAAAGTTTGCAGATGACACAAAATTTGCCAAAGTCGATGATAGTAGTGGGGATATTTTGGGCTTCAGGATGGCATAGCATGCTGAAATGGGCAGAAGCATAGTAGATGGAGTTCAATGCAGAGAAGTGTGAAGTGATGCACTTTTGGAGGACTAATATGGAAAAACAATTTACTACAGATGGCATGATTTTGAAAAGTGCAGGTGAGCACCGACACCTTAGTGTCCATCTACACAAATCCTTCAAGGTGACATAGCAAGTTGATAATGTGGTTAGAAAAGCATATGGTTTAGCTAGTTTTATAACAAAGGAATAGAAGAAATTTCAAAGAGATCATGCTAGAATTTTATAAATCACTCGTCAGGCCTCAGCTGGAGTACTGTGAACAATTCTGGGCACCACACTTCAGGAAAGATGTTAAGGCCTTCCAAACGATTCAGAGGAGTTTTGCCAGGATGTTACCAAAGATGAGGGACTTCGGTTTTGAGGAGAGGTTGGAAAAATTACAGCTCTTCTCCTTAGAACAAAGAAGGTTAAGAGCCAACCTAATAGAGGTTTTCAAGATGATTAGAAGTTTTGATAGAAAGAGAAAAGCTATTATCTCCGGCGAGAGGATTAATCACAGGAGGTCATAGATTCAAAGTCAATGGCAGAAGATTTAAAGGGGCGATGAGGAGAAATGTTTTCACTTGACAAGTTGGGGAGGTACTTGTGAATGACGAGCTTACAGAATGACAAACAAAGTTGGGGATGTGGCACTAATCACAGCTCCTCTTTCAAAGAGCTAGCACAGGCCAGATGGGCAGAATGGCCTCCTTCTGAGCTGTATGTTTTGCTGATTCTATGACTTGAAGGAGGAAGCAGTAGAGAAAATGGATAGCATAAAATAGATAATGAGGAGGTACTTAACAGGTTGACAGTGTTCAAAGTTGAAAGGTTGCCCAGTCTGGATGGAATCTATCCTAGATTGCTGAAGGAAGTAAGGGTAGACATTACGAAGGCTCTGGCCACAATCTTGCAATCCTCCTTCAATGGTGCCAGAGGACATGAGGACTGTAAATGTTACACCCTGTACAAAAGAAAAACAGGAGGGGTAATAAACCTGGCATCTACAGGCCAATAATCAGAGATGTGAAAACTTTTAGAGACATTAATGACACACACAATCACACAGAATTGTTACAGTGCAGAAGGAGGCCATTCGGGCCATCATGTCCACACCAGCCCTCCTAATGAACATTTCACCTCGTGCCACTCCCCTGCCTTCTCCCTGTAACCCTGCACATTCTTCCTTTTCAAATAACTGTCTAATTCCCTTTTGAATGCTTCAGTTGCCTCCCGCACACTCTCAGGCAGTGCATTCCAGATCTTAACCACTCGCTGCGTGAAAATTTTTTTCCTCATGTCACTTTTGCTTCCTTTACAAATTACTTTAAATCTGTGCCCTCTCGTTCTCAATCCATTCACGAGTGGGAACAGTTTCTCCCCATCTACTCTGTCCAGACTTCTCATGATTTTGAATAGCACTATCAAATCACCGCTCAGCCTTCTGTTCTCCAAGGAAAACAGTCCTAACTTCCCCAAACTATCTTCATAACTGAAGTTCCTCATCATTGGAACCATTCTTTTCTGCACCCTTTCTAACACCTTCACATCCTTCCTAAAGCGCAGCGCCCAGAGCTGGATACAATACTCCAGGTGAGGCCAAACTTATACAAGTTCAACATAACCTCCTTGCTCTTGTACTCTATGCCACTATTAATAAAGCCCAGGATACTATATGCTTTATTAACTGCACTCTCAACCTGTCCCTGCCCCTTCAATGACTTATGCACATATACACCCAGGTCCCTCTGCTCCTGCACCTCCTTTAGAATTGCACCATTTATTTTATATTATCTCTCCATGTTCTTTCTACCAAAATGAATCACTTCACATTTCTCCGCATAGAACTTCATTTGCCACCTGTGTGCCCATTCCAACAACTTGTCTTTGTCCTTTTGAAGCTCTGCACTATCATAGAACATAGAACATTACAGCGCAGTACAGGCCCTTCGGCCCTCGATGTTGCGCCGACCTGTGAAACCATCTGACCTACACTATTCCATTTTCATCCATATGTCTATCCAATGACCACTTAAATGCCCTTAAAGTTGGCGAGTTTACTACTGTTGCAGGCAGGGCGTTCCACGCCCCTACTACTCTCTGAGTAAAGAAACTACCTCTGACATCTGTCCTACATCTATCACCCCTCAACTTAAAGCTATGTCCCCTCGTGTTTGCCATCACCATCCGAGGAAAAAGACTCTCACTATCCACCCTATCTAACCCTCTGATTATCTTATATGTCTCTATTAAGTCACCTCTCCTCCTCCTTCTCTCTCACGAAAACAACCTCAAGTCCCTCAGCCTTTCCTCGTAAGACCTTCCCTCCATACCAGGCAACATCCTAGTAAATCTCCTCTGCACCCTTTCCAAAGCTTCCACATCCTTCCTATAATGCGGTGACCAGAACTGCACGCAATACTCCAGGTGCGGCCGCACCAGAGTTTTGTACAGCTGCAGCATGACCTCGTGGCTCCAAAACTCGATCCCCCTACTAATAAAAGCTAACACACCGTATGCCTTCTTAACAGCCCTATTAACCTGGGTGGCAACTTTCAGGGATTTATGTACCTGGACACCAAGATCTCTCTGCTCATCTACACTACCAAGAATCTTACCATTAGCCCAGTACTCTGCATTCCTGTTACTCCTTCCAAAGTGAATCACCTCACACTTTTCCGCATTAAACTCCATTTGCCATCTCTCAGCCCAGCTCTGCAGCCTATCTATGTCCCTCTGTAACCTACAACATCCTTCGGCACTATCCACAATTCCACCGACCTTCGTGTCATCCGCAAATTTACTAATCCACCCTTCTACACCCTCTTCCAGGTCACTTATAAAAATGACAAACAGCAGTGGCCCCAAAACAGATCCTTGCGGTGCACCACTAGTAACTAAACTCCAGGATGAACATTTGCCATCAACCACCACCCTCTGTCTTCTTTCAGCTAGCCAATTTCTGATCCAAAGCACTAAATCACCTTCAATCCCATACTTCCGTATTTTCTGCTATAGCCTACCGTGGGGAACCTTATCAAACGCCTTACTGAAATCCATATACACCACATCCACGGCTTTACCCTCATCCACCTGTTTGGTCACCTTCTCAAAAAACTCAATAAGGTTTGTGAGGCACGACCTACCCTTCACAAAACCGTGCTGACTATCGCTAATGAACTTATTCCTTTCAAGATGATTATAAATCCTATCTCTTATAACCTTTTCCAACATTTTACCCACGACCGAAGTAAGGCTCACAGGTCTATAATTACCAGGGCTGTCTCTACTCCCCTTCTTGAACAAGGGGACAACATTTGCTATCCTCCAGTCTTCCGGCACTATTCCTGTCGACAATGACGACATGAAGATCAAGGACAAAGGCTCTGCAATCTCCTCCCTGGCTTCCCAGAGAATCCTAGGATAAATCCCATCTGGCCCAGGGGACTTATCTATTTTCACACTTTCCAAAATTGCTAACACCTCCTCCTTGTGAACCTCAATCCCATCTAGCCTAGTAGTCTGTATCTCAGTATTCTCCTCGACAACATTTTCTTTCTCTACTGTAAATACTGACGAAAAATATTCATTTAACGCTTCCCCTATCTCCTCTGATTCCACACACAACTTCCCACTACTATCCTTGATTGGCCCTAATCTAACTCTAGTCATTCTTTTATTCCTGATATACCTATAGAAAGCCTTAGGGTTTTCCTCGATCCTATCCGCCAATGACTTCTCGTG
The DNA here is from genome assembly GCF_036365525.1 of Heterodontus francisci. NCBI lineage: Eukaryota > Metazoa > Chordata > Chondrichthyes > Heterodontiformes > Heterodontidae > Heterodontus > Heterodontus francisci. The sequence goes on along the minus strand of NC_090372.1, from coordinate 50,332,866 downwards.
TCCTCTCCTCGCTCTTCTTTGCTCTCCCTTTAGATCCGTCCTGACTAGCTTGTAACTCTCAAGCGCCCTAACTGAGCCTTCACGTCTCATCCTAATATAAGCCTTCTTCTTCCTCTTGACAAGCGCTTCAACTTCTTTAGGAAACCACGGCTCCCTCGCCCGACAACTTCCTCCCTGCCTGACAGGTACATACTTATCAAGGACACGCAGTAGCTGCTCCTTGAATAAGCTCCACATTTCGATTGTGCCCATCCCCTGCAGTTTCCTTCCCCATCCTACGCATCCTAAATCTTGCCTAATCGCATCATAATTTCCTTTCCCCAGCTATAATTCTTGCCCTGCGGTATATTCCTGTCCCTGCCCATCGCTAAGGTAAACCTAACCGAATTGTGATCACTATCACCAAAGTGCTCACCTACATCTAAATCTAACACCTGGCCGGGTTCATTACCCAGTACCAAATCCAATGTGACATCGCCCCTGGTTGGCTTGTCTACATACTGTGTCAGAAAACCCTCCTGCACACACTGGACAAAAACTGACCCATCTAAAGTACTCGAACTATAGTATTTCCAGTCAATATTTGGAAAGTTAAAGTCCCCCATAACAACTACCCTGTTACTCTCGTTCCTGTCGAGAATCATCTTCGCTATCCTTTCCTCTACATCTCTGGAACTATTCGGAGGTCTATAGAAAACTCCCAACAGGGTGACCTCTCCTCTCCTGTTTCTAACCTCGGCCCATACTACCTCAGTAGACGAGTCCTCAAACGTCCTTTCTGCCGCCGTAATACCCTCCTTGATTAACAATGCCACACCCCCCCCTCTTTTACCATCTTCTCTGTTCTTACTGAAACATCTAAATCCCGGAACCTGCAACATCCATTCCTGTCCCTGCTCGACCCATGTCTCCGAAATGGCCACAACATCGAGATCCCAGGTACCAACTCATGTTGCAAGCTCACCCACCTTATTCCGGATGCTCCTGGCGTTCAAGTAGACACACTTTAAACCAAGTTCACAGTTCACAATGCTTCCAAGTTTCATATCATCCGCAAACTTTGAAATTGTGCCCTGTACGCATATATCAGGAAAAGCAAGGGTCCCAACACTGACCCCTGGAAAACTCCGCTGCAAACCATCCTCCAGCCCAAAAAACATCATTAACCACTACTCTTTGTTTCCTATCACTCAGTCAATTTCATATCTGTTTATTCCATGAGCTATAACTTTGCTCACAAGTCTGTTGTGCGGCACTGTATCAAATGCCTTTTGGATGTCCATGTACACCACATCAACTGCATTGCCCTCATCAACCCTCTCTGTTACCACTTCAAAAAATCTCCACCAAGTTAATTAAATGTGATTTTCCCTCAAGAAATCCATGCTGGCTTTCTTTAATTAACCCATATTTGTCCATGTGACTCTTAATTTTGGCCCAAATTATTCTTTCTAGAATTTTCCCCAGACCGAAGTTAAACTGACTGGCCTGTAGTTGTTGGACTTATCTTTACAACTTTTTTTGAACAATGTTTGCTATTCTCCAGTTTGCTATTCTCTTGTTAGCAAAATTGAAGCCCATGTAATTAAAGGGGCTGCATGGATATGAAATTGGCTATGGAACAGAAAGCAGAAAGGTGTTCCCCAAGGATTGGTATTGAGACCACTTCTCTTTTCAGTATAGATTAATGGACTAGAATTGGGTATATAGGGCATCATTTCAAAGTTTGCAGGTGGCACGAAACTCTGAAATATAGTAAACAGTGAGGAGGATAGTAGCAGACTTTAGGAGGACATAGAGAGACTGGTGAAATGGATAGACATAAGGCAGATAATATTTAGCATAGTAAAGTGTGAATTAATTAATTTTTGTAGAAATAATGGGCAGAGGTAGTATAACCTAAGTGATACAATTTTAAAGGGTGTACAGGAACCGAGAAACCTGGGGTATACATACGCAAGTCTTTGAAGGTGGCAGGACAGTTTGAGAAGGCTGTTAAAAAGGCTTGTGTTCCTTGGCTTTATAAAATAGAGGCGTAGGCCATGAAGTTCGATTCTGCAGTGTAAAGGCCGGCTCAGGTCTGCAAATGAAACCCGACCCGAGCCCGACAGAGCCACATCCAGCCTGAGCCCAACCCGGTCCGAGGTCTTTCATTTTTTCCCGCGCCCGACCCGACCTGACCCGACCAACGGAATGTTCAGTTAACCTAGCTTCCGTTTTTCACTTTTTAGCTTGTGCAGATAAGCAACAAAAACTGTAACTGGACTTGAAAGGTTGTTTAAAAAGTAAAGATTGGAGCCACGTACCAGAGGTGGTGATAGAGTGTGTCCGACCCGACCCGAGCCCGAATGCCGGACCCGGCAGAGCGACCCGACCCAAAACCAACACGTGTTGTCGGGTCCCGTCGGGTTCGGGTCAGGTAGCCATGCTCTATTGCAGTGCCCGTAGTTTCGCTGCTATGAGTGTCTTTTTAGAACCAAAGTGCCATTGTAGCTGCACACACATACTTCTGGTGCAGCATGCACTGGACACCATCTTGTTATTGTGGGCATTAGGAGCATGCACCAAAAGTATGCAGAGTTGACAGATTGTGACATCAGTCAGCATATAACGTAGCCATTTTGAAACTTACCACTCTAGTTAACATCCTCTCTTAAACCCGCAAAGTGAGCATGCATTCAGCAGCAGGAAAAATCCCCCCACCGTTGCTATTTATAGGGATCATCAACAAGTTACAGGTTAGTTGCTGATTAATTTATACTGGCTCTGTTTGAGTTTGTGAAAGTGTCTGCTGTTTTGAGGAAATGGTTAAAGTTGGTGAAGTCAAGGGGAAGTTGTGCTGCACGTGGAGAAAGCCTTGGTTGTGACTGCAAGGACTCTGGTCAGCCCAATTGCTTCTAGACATGGGTGTTATAGTTGCAGTCTTGCTTGGACTACTACATGAGAAGGAGATGGGGCGGAGGAAACAAAGAAGAGGGCAAGCTGCTCGCAGAGAGAGGTGGAGGAGGGGGAGAAGGGCCCTCAGCAGGAGGCCTTATCCACCTAGGGTATTCAGGCAGCACTTTGCTAACCACAACCTAAACTGGAAGAAGTGTATGTGTTTACGAAGGAGGTGCTCACAGAACTCTGTCACCATTTTTTATTCCTTCATGGGTCAGCATTTGTTGCCCATTCCTAATTGCCCTTGAGAAGGTGGTGCTGAATGCCTTCTTGTACTGCTGCTATCCATCTTGTGTAGGTAAACCCACAGTGCTATCAGGAAAGGAGTGTTAGGTTTTTGTCCTAGCAACAGTGAAGGAATGGCTATATAGTTCCAAGTTAGGATGGTGTGTGACTTGGAGGGAAATTTGCAGGTGGTGGTGTTCCTAAGCATCAGCTGCCCTTAATCCTCTCGGTGGTAGAGGTCGTGGGCTTGGAAGGTGTTGCCGAAGGAGGCATGGCGAGTTGCTGCAGTGCACCTTGTAGATGGTACACACTGCTGCCACTGTTCGCTGGTGGTGGATGGAGTGACGATCAAGCGGGCTTCTTTATCCTGGATGGTGTCAAACTTCTCGAGTGCTGTTGAAGATACATACATCCAAGCAAGTGGTGAGTATTCCATCATACTCCTAACTTGTGCCTTGTAGGTGGTGGACAGGCACTGGGGAGTCAGGAGATGAATTACTCAATGGTAACTCCAGGATGTTGATGGTGGGGGGGCGGGGGGGGTGTTCAGTGATGGTGATGCCGTTGAATGTCAAGGGGCTTTTCTCTTGTTCTCTCTTGTTGGAGATGTTGTACAAAATTATGAGGGGCCTTGTAAACCATGGTGTGGAGTCAACTCCCCCTTGGCCCCTTTATTCCCTTCACCCACTTGATCCTGGCCGTCACGTGGGACTAAGTCCTCTTAATTCAGGCTCAGGCTGGGTGTTTGGTGGGATATCGGGTTACAGGAGAGCCACCCTCCACCTAATCCACCGGCTACAGTTAATGGCTTAGTACAAAGAGGAGGAAACTCAGTTCTTTCTTTAACTATCAATTTACTTTATTCACGTTGTTGTCCAATGTAAGAATAAGGCTTATACACTTAGTTAGACAAAAGCATGCAACTCAAACTGGGTTATACAGTTAATAACAAAGCTAGCTAGAATTGATAAGTACACCCACTAGGTTCCTCTGACCTTTCCCTGACCTAGTCACAGAAAACAAAGGATAATACCCGAAAAAGGGGAGAGCTGACGCTGGCCAGGCGTTCCGTTCTCTCTCTCTTTTACGTCGTCGCCGCGTTGCTCACGCAAGGTCTTCCACTTCCATGATGGTTGGTCTACGGAGTTTCTCGCTGGCTCTATGCCCGAGATTCTCTATTCTTCTTCTCTTCAAAACTGAGCTGTCTCTTTCCGGTTGGTTTAAGCCTGCTCACCTCGTTCGTATCTTCTCCTAATTGGCCCAGGCCAAAGACCCCGGTATCACACCGTGTCCAAATAAGGCTCTTTTCCTGTGATCTCTCCTTTGTCTTGTCACATAAATTAATTAGTTCAAACTGGTTTTTATCAGCACAGGCCAGTGTCTGAGCTCCAGGTTACTATAGTTCACAAACAATCCAGCAGTTTGTAACAGATTCTGTATTTCTTGCCGCCAATGGCCAACAGCCTAAACAGAGTAGACAGGAAGGGCCTGTTTCCGCTAGCAGAGAGGTCAATTACCAGGGGGCACACATTTAAGGTGATTGGTAGAGGATTAGAGGGGACATGAGGAAAAACGTTTTTACCCAGAGGGTGTCTGGAATTTGCTGTCCGCATCAGTGGTGGAGGCAGAAACCCTCAACTCATTTAAAATGTACCTGGACCTGCACCTGAAATGCTGCAACCTGCAAGGCTACGGACCAGGTGCTGGAAGGTGGAATTAGAATTGGCGGCTAGTTTTTTCAGCTGGCGCAGACATGATGGGCTGAATGGCCTCTTTCTGTGCTGTAACTTTTCTATGATTCTAAGGTTCTATGGTTGCTTGCCATTTAAGAGCCCAAGCCTGAATGTTATCCAGGTCTTGCTGCATATAGATACAGACTGCTTCAGTATCTGAGGAGTCGTGAATGGAAAAAAACACTGTGCAATTATCAGCAAACATCCCCACTTCCGACCTTATGATGGAGGGAAGGTCACTGACAAAGCAGCTTAAGATGATTGGGCCTAAGACACTACCCTAAGGAATTCCTTTAGCAATGTCCTGGGGCTGAGATGGCTTCCAACAACCACAACCATCTTCCTTTGTGTTAGGTATGACTCCAACCAGTGCAGAGATTTCCCATTGACTTCAATTTTGCGAGAGCTTCTTGATGCCACACTCAGTCAAATACAGCCTTGATGTCAAGAGCAGTCACTCTCATCTCACCTCTTGAATTCAGTTTTTTTGTCTATGTTTGGACCAAGGCTGTAGTGAGGTCTGGAGCCAAGTGGCCCTGGCAGACCCGAACTAAGCATCGGTGAGCGGGTTTTAAAATTTATTTTATTTATTTTTTATTTAGAGATACAGCACTGAAACAGGCCCTTCGGCCCACCAAGTCTGTGCCGACCAACAACCACCCAAAGATAATTACAGCACAGGAACAGGCCCTTCGGCCCTCCAAGCCTGCGACGATCCAGAGCCTCTCTCTAAACATGTCGCCTATTTTCTAAGCTTCTGTATCTCTTTTCTTCCTGCCCATTCATGTATCTGTCTAGATACATCTTAAAAGACTCCATCGTGCCCGCATCTACCACCTCCGCTGGCAATGCGTTCCAGGTGCCCACCACCCTCTGCGTAAAGAACTTTCCACGCATATCCCCCCTAAACTTTTCCCCTTTCACTTTGAACTCGTGTCCTCTAGTAATTGAAACCCCCACTCTGGGAAAAAGCTTCTTGCTATCCACCCTGTCTATACCTCTCATGATTTTGTACACCTCAATCAGGTCCCCCCTCAACCTCCGTCTTTCTAATGAAAATAATCCTAATCTACTCAACCTCTCTTCATAGCTAGCGCCCTCCATACCAGGCAACATCCTGGTGAACCTCCTCTGCACCCTCTCCAAAGCATCCACATCCTTTTGATAATGTGGCGACCAGAACTGTACACAGTATTCCAAATGTGGCCGAACCAAAGTCCTATACAACTGTAACATGACCTGCCAACTCTTGTACTCAATGCCCCGTCCGATGAAGGAAAGCATGCCGTATGCCTTCTTGACCACTCTATTTACCTGCGTTGCCACCTTCAGGGAACAGTGGACCTGAACACCCAAATCTCTCTGGACATCAATTTTCCCCAGGACTTTTCCATTTACTGTATAGTTCACTCTTGAATTGGATCTTCCAAAATGCATCACCTCGCATTTGCCCTGATTGAACTCCATCTGCCATTTCTCTGCCCAACTCTCCAATCTATCTATATTCTGCTGTATTCTCTGACAGTCCCCTTCACTATCTGCTACTCCACCAATCTTAGTGTCGTCTGCAAATTTGCTAATCAGTCCACCTATACTTTCCTCCAAATCATTAATGTATATCACAAACAACAGTGGTCCCAGCACGGATCCCTGTGGAACACCACTGGTCACACGTCTCCATTTTGAGAAACTCCCTTCTACTGCTACTCTCTGTCTCCTGTTGCCCAGCCAGTTCTTTATCCATCTAGCTAGTACACCTTGGACCCCAAGCGCCTTCACTTTCTCCATCAGCCTGCCATGGGGAACCTTATCAAACGCCTTACTGAAGTCCATGTATATGACATCGACAGCCCTTCCGTCATCAATCAACTTTGTCACTTCCTCAAAGAATTCTATTAAGTTGGTAAGACATGACCTTCCCTGCACAAAACCATGTTGCCTATCACTGATGAGCCCATTTTCTTCCAAATGGGAATAGATCCTATCCCTCAGTATCTTCTCCAGCAGCTTCCCTACCACTGACGTCAGGCTCACCGGTCTATAATTACCTGGATTATCCCTGCTACCCTTCTTAAACAAGGGGACAACATTAGCAATTCTCCAGTCCTCCGGGACCTCACCCGTGTTTAAGGATGCTGCAAAGATATCTGTTAAGGCCCCAGCTATTTCCTCTCTCGCTTCCCTCAGTAACCTGGGATAGATCCCATCCGGACCTGGGGACTTGTCCACCTTAATGCCCTTTAGAATACCCAACACTTCCTCCCTCCTTATGCCGACTTGACCTAGAGTAATCAAACATCTGTTCCTAACCTCAACATCCGTCATGTCCCTCTCCTCGGTGAATACCGATGCAAAGTACTCGTTTAGAATCTCACCCATTTTCTCTGAGTCCAAGCATAACATTCCTCCTTTGTCCTTTAGTGGGCCAATCCTTTCTCTAGATACCCTCTTTCTCCTTATATATGAATAAAAGGCTTTGGGATTTTCCTTAACCCTGTTTGCTAAAGATATTTCATGACCCCTTTTAGCCCTCTTAATTCCTCGTTTCAGATTGGTCCTACATTCCCGATATTCTTTCAAAGCTTCGTCTTTCATCAGCCGCCTAGACCTTATGTATGCTTCCTTTTTCCTCTTAGCTAGTCTCACAATTTCACCTGTCATCCATGGTTCCCTAATCTTGCCATTTCTATCCCTCATTTTCACAGGAACATGTCTCTCCTGCACGCTAATCAACCTCTCTTTAAAAGCCTCCCACATATCACATGTGGATTTACCTTCAAACAGCTGCTCCCAATCTACATTTCCCAGCTCCTGCCGAATTTTGGTATAGTTGGCCTTCCCCCAATTTAGCACTCTTCCTTTAGGACCACTCTCGTCTTTGTCCATGAGTATTTAAACTTCCCCCCATTTAGACTAATCCTACATTAACCCCATATTCTCTATCACATCCCCACCATTCTCCTACCACCAATTTACAATGGCCAATTTACCTATCAACCTGCAAGTCTTTGGAGGTGGGAGGAAACCGGAGCAGCTGGCGGAAACCCACGCAGACACAGGGAGAACTTGCAAACTCCGCACAGGCAGTACCCAGAATCGAACCCGGGACGCTGGAGCTGTGAGACTGCGGTGCTAACCACTGCGCCACTGTGCTGTGTATGTGCCACTTGATAGCACTGTCAATGACACCTACCATCACTTTGCTGCTGATCAAGAGTAGACTGATAGGGCGGTAATTGGCGTAATTGTATTTGTCCTGATTTTTGGGGACAGGGCATACCAGGGCAATTTTCCACATTTTTGGTTTGATGCCAGTGCTGTAGCTGTACTGGAACAGCTTGGCTAGGGGCGCAGCTAGTTCTGGAACACAAGTCCTCAGTTTTACAGCTGAGATGTTAGGACCTATAGGCTTTGCTGTATCCAGTGCCTTTGGCCGTTTCTTGATATCATGTGGAATGAATCAAATTGGCTGAAGACTGGCATCTGTGATGATGGCAACCTCCACTCGGCACTTCTGGCCAAAGATGGTTGCAAATACTTCAACCTTGTCTTTTGCACTGATGTGGTGGGCTCCCCCATGATTGCGGATGGGGATGTTTATGGATCCTCCTCCTCCAACATTCACGACTTGATGTGGCAGGACTGCAGTACTTTGATCGGATCCTTTGGTTCTGGGATCACTTAGCTCTGTCTATCAATTGCAGCTTCCGCTGTTTAGCATGTAGTCCTGTGTTGTAGCTTCACCAGGTTGGCACTTCATTTTTAGGAATGCTGGTGCTGCATCTGGCATGCTTTTCTGCACTCCTCATTGAACCAGGGTTGATCCCCTGGCTTGACAGTAATGGTAGAGTGCGAGATATGCCGTAAGATTACAGATTGTGGTTGAATACAATTATGCTGCTGCTGATGGCCCACAGCGCCTCATAGATGCCCAGTTTTGAGCTGCTAGATCTGTTCTGAATCTATTCCATTTAGCACAGTGGGAATGCCATGCAACATGATGGACTGTATCCTCAGTGTGAAAACTGGACTTTGTCTCCACAAGGACTGTGAGGTGGACACTCTTACCAATACTGTCATGGACAGATGCATCTGTGACAGGTAGATTGGTGAGCATGAGGTCAAATAGGTTTTTCCCTTTTATTGGTTCCTTCACCACCTGCTGCAGGCCCAATCTAGCTGATATGACCTTCACAACTCAACCAGCTCAGTCTGTATTAAAAGCAAAATACTGCGGATGCTGGAAATCTGAAATAAAAACAAGAAATGCTGGAAATACTCAGCAGGTCTGGCAGCATCTATGGAGAGAGAAGCAGAGTTAATGTTTCAGGTCAATGACCCTTCTTCAGAACAGCTCAGTCTGTAGTGGTGCTACTGAGCCATTCTTGCTGATGGACATTAAAGTTCCCCAACCAGAGTACATTCTGTGCCCTTGCTACCCTCAGTGCTTCTTCCAAGTGATGTTCAACATGGAGGAGTACTGAGTCATTAGCTGAGGAAGGGTGGTAAATGGTAATCAGCAGACGGTTTCTTTGCCCATGTTTGACCTGATGCCATGAAACTTCATGGAGTCCGGAGTCAATGTTGAGGCATCCCAGGGCAACTCCCTCCCAGCTGTATACAACTGTGCCATCGCCACTGGTGGGTCTGTCCTTCCGGTGGGACTGGACATACCCAGGAATGGTGATGGAGGAGGCTGGGATATTGGCTGTAAGGTATGATTTTTTGAGTATGATTATTGCTTGACTAGTCTGTGGGACAGCCCTCTAAATTTCAGCACATGTCCCCAGATTTAGTAAGCAGGACTTTGCAAGGTCAACTGGGCAGGGTGTACCATTGTCATTTCCGGTGCCTAGGTGGTCTGTCTGGTTTTATTCCTTTTTGACTTTTCTGCAGCAATTTGGTGCAACTGACTGGTTTGCTCGGCCATTTCAGAAGACAGTTAAGAGTCAACCACATTGCTGATGGTCTGGAGTCACCTGTAGGCCAGACGGGCAAGGACAGCAGATTTCCTTCGCTAAAGGACATTAGTGAAGCAGCTGGGTTTTTACGACAATCCAATAGTTCCATGATCACCATTCCTGAGACTGGTTTTCAATTCATCTTCTATCCAGACCTGCAGCCTCAAAGCAGGGCAAGGATGGGACTGCCAGTTGCTATGAAGGTGACAGTGGCCCTGAATTTCTTCACATTGGTATCCTTCCAGGCTGGAGCAGGCAACAGATGTAGCATCTCCCAGTTCGTGTACAGACACTCTTTATGTCAGGAGAGAGGAGCTCATTGTGTTCTCCCTGAACAGAGAGAAGCAGGCAGAGTATGCACGTGGTTTCACCCGGCGAGCTGGGCTTCCCCATGATACAGGGTTCTATCAACTGCACACATGTGGCTTTGTGGGTGCCACATCTCAATGCTGTTATATATTGGGAGGAGCTTGTAAAGAAAGACAGACGACAAGATGGTCAGATCACATATTTATTGACATCATCATGCACTGGCCATGCTCATAACATAGGAATACATTACACTGCTTCCCCCTTTTAATTTTCTTTTATGAACTATTTACAGGTACACTAACTATACAACTTCAAAAACAAACAAATCTTTGAGAATATGCATAATTGGCAGAATAACATCTGACTTTTTTTTAACAGGTATCTATAAATCAAGTCTAACGCTATGCAGGCCCCCGCCTGCCAAAAATGAGGCACATTAATTTTGCCACATGAACATTAAATTTCAAATTGTTGCTAGGAAGAAGAGAAGGCCTATTACAAGGGGTTGCCAAGCCCCCGGCTGGAAGGACATTTTTGCATATTACTAGCAGACAGTGTTGGAACAGAGGAGCTATATCCTGCTGCCAATACACAGAACAAACATGGTCAGACCAGATTAGTCACACGACTAACTGGCTGTTGCAGAGTTTGAACTGAGAGTTTTAAATTGGAGAAACAGTGTTTGAAGACAGAAAGCTCTTTGCTCCTGGATTGAAAAGACCTCTCGTGGCTGGCTCGCCACAGCCTCTCCTGTCTGCTCCCATCTCTTTCTCAAGGAACTCCAAAAACCCACTGACAATATGTCAGCCCCAAGAGAGAAAAGTCTCCTACAGTGAACAAGGTTTAAGAAGAATTCTGGGCCCCAATGAAAAGCAAGATCAACCTTCAAAAGGGCTCTACAGTGAGCTTGAAGAACCATAACAAACTCTTCAGATATTGCCCCAAACCTTTCCACTTTATCTTTTCTTCTGCTCTTTTCTGTCCCTATCTGCATGTGTGTATCGCGTATGCATGCTAGCGTGCGTGCGTCGTGTATCCGTAGGCATTAACCGAATTAGAGTTTAAGTTTAATAAATTTCACTTTTCTTCTTTAGACCTAAGAAAGCCTGTTTGTGCTCATTTCTTTGCCTTATAGTTGGAAAGTGGTGAACAAGGATTCACCAAGGGGGAGCTCAAAACACAGTGTGTTTAAAATTAATCTCTGTTACAGTAAGACCAGGTGAAGGCTGAGAGGGACCCCTAGACACCTTTCTCACCTGGTCGTAACATCTAACAACTGGTTTACAAAGTCTTCCTAATCTTTTCACGGGTTTTGGTGCAGCGTCAGGTTTTGGACTTTCTGGTTTCAGTTCAAACATGCAGAAGATTTTATTTCTTCTGAAACTGGTACTTCAGAGACAGAAGTCTGAATTGGTTCACACTCTGGCAAAAGCTCACTATCAAGTAGCTCAAATTTTGGATCATCTCCTGGGATCATGTGATCTACGTGATTACTTCTCACTTTTCCACCAATTTCAACTAAGTATCTCTTAGTACTACAATATTCTATGATATTTCCCACGTCCCACTTGTGTGCCTTGTGAGGAGTCTCAGAATACAAATATGTTCATTTCTCTTTAAACTACTTTGCCTTTTGTTTGTGTCATACTGACATTTCTGACTGAACAGTTTTTGTTCAACTTTAGCAGTCAAATTTGGTAGAACTAAGCTCAAGGGTATGCTTAATCTTTGCTTCATTCAGAGCTCCACATGTGTATACCATGTAGTTGAATGCGGACTTGTTCTACACTTCAGCAGAAAATTAGCTAATCTTTATTTCATGCTGAAACTTGAACATACATGCAGCACTTGCTTTTTGAGTGCTTCCTTGGCTATTCCCGCAGGCCTTACTGCAGCTCCATTTGATGCCTGATGATATTGGAGGAGTGAGTGCATGTAAAGGTGTGCAAAGGAAACCCAACCGAGCCTGAATGCTGGACCCGGAAGTCCAACATGACCCGACCCGAACCCGACACATGTCGTCGGGACCCGTTGGGATCGGGTCGGGTAGCAGGCCTTTACTTCTCTTCACCATTATCCATGACATGACTGATCGCTGCTCCAAATACATAGTTTGAAGCGTCACATGCTAGCTTCAGGTCACAATTTGTGCCGGAATGAACGAGTAGTGCATCACTGGTCAAGCTCCTCTTACGTGCATAATAACATTTTGTTGTGCTTTAGACCATTCCCATTTCACATCTTTCTTCAACAACTCATGTAGTGGAGCTAACACCGTTGCAAGCTTAGGCAGAAATCACGAGCAGTGTTGGACCACGCCTTGAAAGGATCTACGCTCAGACACATCTTTTGGCTTTGGGGCATTGACTATTGCCTGTATCTTCCCTTTCACTGGCTGTAGTCTTTTTTCATTAATTTTTCAAGCCAGAGTACACTACCTCAGATTGCACAAAAACACATTTACTCCTTTTCCACCTCACGTTGTGTTCATTAAGCCTTTTTAACACTTCATCCAACACTTGAAGATTTTCTTCCTCTGTTGCGGTTGTGATCATCACATCATCCTGATCGCACAAGCAATGCAGCACTCCTTGCAAAATCTTATCTATTGTAGCTTGGAAGATTTTTGGAAAAGACTTCAAACCATTAGGCAACTTCATTTAGGAGTACTACCCCATGTGTCAATTTATCGTGAGATATTGCTGGCTCTCTCAATCCACATTGAGCTGTGCATAAGCATGGGACAAATCCAACTTTGTTAAGTGCTTGGATCCCACTAACTCCACAAACAAATCTTGAAAGGTCGGTAATGGATACTGCTCATCATCCACTGCTTGGTTGATTGTGATTTTGTAGTCACGTGTCCTAGACGAACACATCTGCAGGAAGTGTCACCAGCTGCAGATGCTTGAGCTCCAGGTTTCGGAACTCGAGCAGTGGCTGGAGTCACTGTTGCACATCGGCAAGGCAGAGGACTACATGGATAGCACATTTAGGGAGGTGGTCACACCGCAGGTTAGGAGCATGCAGGCAGAGAGGGAATGGGTGACCTAGGCAGTCTAGGAGAACCAGGCAGGCAGTGCAGGAGTCCCCTGAGTCTACTTGCTTGCTAATCGGTTTTCCTTTTTGGATACGGGTGAGGGCAATGGTTCCTCAGAGGAGTGCAGCCAGAGCAAAGATTGTGGCACCACTAATGGCTCAGGTGTACAGGAGGGGAAGAAGAAGAGTGGAAGTGCAATAGTGATAGGAGATTCGATAGTCAGGGGATCAAACAGACTTTTCTGCGGCAGTAAACGTGACTCCAGGATAGTATGTTGCCTCCCTGTTGCCGGGGTCAAGGATGTCATGGAGTGGCTGCAGGACATCCTTCTAGGGGAGGGTGAACAGCCAGAGGTCGTGGTTCACATTGGTACCAATGACATAGATAGGAAGAGTGATGAGGTCCTGAAAGCAGATTTTAGGGAGTTAGGAAGGAAATTAAAAAACAGGACCTCAAGAGCAGTAATCTCAGGGTTACTCCCAGTGCCACGTGCTACTGAGCATAGGAATAGGATGATTGATCGATTAAACACGTCACTGGAGAACTGGTATAGGAGGGCGGGATCAGATTTCTGAGGCATTTGGACCAGTTTTGGGGAAGGTGGAACCTGTACGAGATGGACGGGCTACACCTTAACAGGACCAGAACTGACATCTTCGCAGTAAGATTTGCTAGTACTGTTGGGGAGGGTTTAAACTAGCTTGTCCAGGGGGATGGGAACCTGACGGGTAGCTCAAATTGGAAGGAAGTAAAGCTGGTAACAGGAGGTATAAAAGTAGCAAGCGACATGAGAGGCAGGTGCAACAAAGGCGAGCATCAACTAGATTTAGCATGCAGAATAATGTCAAGAAGACAAGGTTAAGGGCACTCTACCTGAATGCACACAGCATTCGCAACAAGGTAGATAATTTAAAGGCACAAATAGAGGTAAATGGGTATGATCTAATTGCCATTACGGAAATGGTGACCAAGGTGACCAAGACTGGGAACTGAATATTCAAGGATATTCGACATTTAGGAAGGACAGGCAAAAAGGAAAAGGAGGTGGTGTTGTGCTGATAATAAGGGATGGGATCAGTCCATTAGTAAGGGAGGATCTCAGATCGGGAGAACAAAATTTGACGAAGCTGTTTGAGTTTTTTGAGGATGTTACCAACAGAATTGATAAAGGATAGTCAGTGGATGTAATAAACTTGGATTTTCAGAAGGCTTCTGATAAAGTCCTCCACAAGAGGTTGTTTAGCAAAATTAAAGCACATGGGATAGGAGATAATATACTGACATGGATTAAGGATCGGTTCACAGGCAGAAAACAGAGAGTAGGAATCAATGGGTCATTCTCGTGTTGGCAGGCTGTGACTAGTGGGGTACCGCAAGGATCAGTACTTGAGCCGCAGCTGTTCACAATATATATCAATGATTTGGATATGGGGACCAAATGTAATATTTCCAAGTTCGCAGATGCCACAAAACTAGATGGGAATGTGTGTTGTGAGGAAGATGCAAAGCGGCTTCAAGGGGATTTGGACAGACTTAGTGAGTGGACAAGAACGTGGCAGATGGAATATAATGTGGTAAAAAGTGAGGTTATTTATTTTGGTAGGAGAAACAGAGGTGCAGAGTATTTCTTAAATGGTAAGAGACTAGAAAATGTAGACCTTGGTGTCCTCGTCAATAAGTCACCGAAAGCTAACATGCAGGTGCAGCAAGCAATTAGGAAGGCTAATGGTATGTTAGCCTTTCTCGCGAGGATTTGAGTACAGTAGTAGCGAAGTCTTGCTTCAATTGCATAGAACCTTGGTTAGACCACACCTGGAGTATTGTGAGCAGTTTTGATCCCCTTACCTTAGGAAGGATATTATTACCATAAAGGGAGTGCAACAAAGGTTTATTAGACTTGTTCCCTGGATGGCAGGACTGTCCTATGAAGAGGGGGAAACTGGGCCTGTATTCTCTAGAATTTCAAAGAGTGAGAGGTGATCTCATTGAAACCAACAAAATACTTAGAGATAGACATCGTAGATGCAGGTAAGATGTTTCCCCTGGTTGGGGAGTCTAGAACCAGGGGACATGATTTCAAAATAAGGGGGAAACCACTTAGTACAGAGATGAGGAGAAAATTCTTTACTCAGAGATTTGTAAATCTTTGGAATTCTCTACCCCAGAGGTCAGCAGAAGCTCAGTCATTGTGTATGTTTAAAGTTGAGATTGACAGATTGCTAAGTACCAATGACATCAAGGGATATGAGGATAGTGTGGGAAAAAGGCATTGAAGTGGATGATTAGCTATGGTCATATTGAATGGCGGAGCAGGCTCGATGGGCTGAATGGCCTACTCATGCACCAATGTTCCTATGTTCCGTGACTTTGTCTTACTTGTGTACTACAACTGGGGTTGTCCAGTCACTCGCTGAATGTGCAGTTGGTGTGCGACCATACTCAGCACAATATGTTGATTAATTTCTGCTATCCTGGCACCAGTCACGTTGCTTTCATTCTGCAGCAGTCTGCTGTTTAGTCAGTCTTTTAGCCTCCACATCTAGCCAGAGGATGGCTGCTGGGTGGCAAAGCCCACTTTACATGGAGCTAATGACTCCACTCTGCAACCCAACCACTTCTGGCCAGCATGCGTGCAATGAGAGCCGTGCTGCCACGCAATATTTGATAGAGCAGATCATTGGTGTGTTGTAGCAAAGTTCTGCTGCCTGGACCACTTTGGAGGAGGGTGTGTCCCATCTCATGGAGATCTGCTGTATTCTCTACAACCTGGCCACCATGAGGCCACAGCCCTTGCTACCAGGAATACAACAAGCAACTCAGGAGGAGGACAAGGAGGGGAGGAGCCAGCCGGCACATCCATGTTCTAGATGGGCTGTCCATGATCACTTCATTTAACTACGCTTCCCATGAACACAACCCCAAATCACCATTGTACAACATAGAATCATAAAATCATAGAATGGTTACAGCACAGAAGGTGGTTATTCGGCCCGTTGTGTCTGTGCCAGCTCTCTGCAAGACCAAATCACCTAGTCCCACTCTCCTGCCTTTTCCCCATAGCCCTGCAATTTTTTCTCTTCAGATAATTATCCAATTCTCTTTTGAAGGCCTCAATTGAATCTGCCTCCACACTCTCAGGCAGTGCATTCCAGATCCTAACCATCTGCTGCGAAAAAAGGTTTTTCCTCATGTCACTGTTGCTTCTTTTGCCAGTTATCTTAAATCAGCATCCTCTGGATCTGGATCCTTCCACCAATGGGAACAGTTTCTTCCCATCTCCTCTGTCCAGACCCCTCATGATTTTGAACACCTCCATCAAATCTCCTCTTAATCATCTCCAAGGAGAACAGGCCCAGCTTCGCCAACCTATCCACATAACTGAAGTTACCCCAAAGCTGCAAGATCCTGTCCCACGCACTCTCCCTCCTCCCTGTGCTGAAATACAAACCCATTGCACCATCTGCACCATTTCTTTCCTCCAATCCTTTTCTCCCTCCCTCTACTCTGGCTGGGTTCAGTTCTCCTGTCTCTGTGTGCAGAGTGAGAATAAAATCATGAGTCAATGATTTTCTCTCCTGGTCACTGGGACCCTGTAGCCCCGCCCACTCTCTGTGCTGTCACCAAGATGGCTGCGCATGCACTCTGCTGCCTGCTCAACCAAGATGGCGGCCGTTAACCTGGGCCTGTCCTGGGAAAAAGCTCCGGAGCTGCAAACGCAGGACCTGGAGGTTCTTATTCGGGGTTTGCAGCTGACACCAGGTGTTTCTGAAGCCTCCCCATCCACCCACCAGCTCCATTCCTCTCCTGCGCCCTGCCAACTCTCACCTGATGAAAAGTGTCTCCAGCACTCGCATTGCTCTGATCAAAGTGACAGTCACACATCTTAACATCCATCTGTTATGGACCATCACAGCATCCTGTTAGCCGCAACGCTGAAGTAAAATCCACCACAAAACAACTATTCAAACCAACTTTATCCAACAAACCATCCAATATTCCGTATAATACTCAACTGATTATCCTTATGCATTCCCCTTAGTGCCTAATTGTGGGTGCTATTGTCAGCCTAGTGCTCCTATGCAGTGCTACCCCAGTGGCTACAGCATAACTGGAGGAAGGCTGCTGACTTTAGGTTGGTGAGACACTGGTGGCCTTGCAGAGTAGCTTTGCACCTAAAAGGCCCAGCTTCAAACTGCCTTGGTGGCAGCATTCTGAGCTGGTTGGCTGACAAACAATAGCAGGGCCCTGGCAACGTGGCAGTAGTGAGAGCATAAATGCAGTCACCGTGAGAGCGATCAGTAAATTTAAGCTCTGCAGAGCCACTGCCACTCCCCTGGGGCGTGCCTCAGTGAGCACAGATTGCTGGATTGCTGTGAGACCCCAAAAGCCCCTTTCAGCACTAATATCTGCTGCTCTGATGGCAGCAGTCTGAGCCTTGACATGACCTTAATCTGAGCTTTCAGTGCATCACTCAGACATTGTGTCAACAAGCATTTCTGTATGCATACCCATCAGACTGTTACCCTACACCATCAAAGTCCTCATCTGAGGCTTTTGCTGCAGAACTCGGGCTGAATTTTGTAAAGCCAGAAGGAGCGTGAGTGGAGGCATGGGTGAAGGGATGGGGGGGCTGAAAAATTGGGATGAATACGTTTGCCCAGAAACATGATGTCATGTTGTCATTTCTGGATTTTGTCAGTGGTGGGAAAGCTCCAAGATGTCGTTGCCGCCTCGATGTGGCAGGACTGCAATTTAAATTGGTGAACAGTTCGTTATAATACATTTGCAGGAGAAGGATGTAAATTTATGGAGGTTTTAAATTTCGTCAGTTGCATGTGGGGATCATGTGCCTTCCGATCGCCAGCCATTTAAAGACAACGTCACTGAAATGAGGCCTCAGTGACACCGTGGGGAGGCACCATGGGGAGAAGTGGATAAGGGAAGAGGGCGGAGCAGAGGCCATTGTCAGCCTGCTGTGCTGGGCACTCCACGCAGGTGGGCAATCTCTCGGTTGCAAGGATCCCGTGGGCAATCTCTTGTGTGCAAGCGTCGGGTGGGCTATATCTTGAGTGCTGGGCTCTCTGCAAGGATGGGCACTGAGGGGCTTAAACACGTATTCCAAGGGGATTAACAAAGGGAAAGGTGCCAAGGCAAGTTCTTCTCTGCAAGGACAGTGCTCAGGAGGGCTACTGATCAGCCCATCTTTCTAGACCCCCGTGCCACACAGCAATGGCTCAGAGCGAGGGAAGGTCAGGAAGTAGCTGGGCCCACCCATCAAGCTCCAATGGAAGAGCAGCAGCAGCTGGCCGCGCCAAGGTTCACGAATGTCCTTAAGGGAAGGAAATCTGCTTTCCTTACCTGGTCTGGCCTACATGTGACTCCAGACCCACAGCAATGTGGTTAACTCTTACATGCCCTCTGAAATGGCCTAGCAAGCCACTTAGTTGTACCTAACTGCTACAAAGTCAATAAAAAGGAATGAAACCGGACGGACCACCCGGCATCGACCTCGGCAACGACAATGGCAAACCCAGCCCTGTCGACCCTGCAAAGTCCTCCTTACTAACATCTGGGGGCTTGTGCCAAAGTTGGGAGAGCTGTCCCACAGACTAGTCAAGCAACAGCCTGACATAGTCATACTCACGGAATCATACCTTACAATGTCCCAGACACTGCCATCACCATCCCCGGGTATGTCCTGTCCCATCGGCAGGACAGACCCACGAGAGGTGGTGACACAGTGGTATACAGTTGGGAGGGAGTTGCCCTGGGAGTCCTCAACATTAGCTCTGGACCCCATGAAGTCTCATGGCATCAGGTCAAACATGGGCAAGGTAGCCTCCTACTGATTACCACCTACCGCCCTCCTCAGCTGATGAGTCAGTACTCCTCCATGTTGAACAGCACTTGGAGGAAGCACTGAGGGTGGCAAGGGCACAAAATGTACTCTGGGTGGGGGACTTCAATGTCCATCACCAAGAGTGGCTCGGTAGCACCACTACTGACCGAGCTGGCCTCGTACTAAAGAACATAACTGCTAGACTAGGTCTGCGGCAGGTGGTGGGGGAACCAACACGAGGGAAAAACATACTTGACCTCATCCTCACCAACCTGCCTGCCGCAGATGCTTCTGTCCATGACTGTATTGGTAGGAGTGACCACCGCACAGTCCTTGTGGAGACGAAGTCTCGCCTTCACATTGAGGATACCGTCCATCGTGTTGTGTGGCACTATCACTGTGCTAAATGGCATAGATTTCGAATAGATCTAGCAATGCAAAACTGGGCATCCATGAGGCGCTGTGGGCCATCAGCAGCAGCAGAATTGTACTCAATCACAATCTGTAACCTCATGACCCGGCATATCATTACCATCAAGCCAGGAGACCAATCCTGGTTCAATGAAGAGTGCAGGAGGGCATGCCAGGAGCAGCACCAGGCATATCTCAAAATGAGGTGTCAACCTGGTGAAGCTACAACTCAGGACTACTTGCATGCCAAACTGCATAAGCAGCGTGTGATAGACAGAGCTAAGCGATCCCATAACAAACGGATCAGATCTAAGCTCTGCAGTCCTGCCACATCCAGCCGTGAATGGTGGTGGACAATTAAACAACTAACTGGAGGAGGTGACTCCACAAATATCCCCATCCTCAATGATGGGGGAGCCCAGCACATCAGTGCGAAAGATAAGGCTGAAGCATTTGCAGCAACCTTCAGCCAGAAGTGTCAAGTTGATGATCCATCTCGGCCTCCTCCTGAAGTCCCCAGCATCACAGATGCCAGACTTCAGCCAATTCGATTCACTCCGCGTGATATCAAGAAACGACTGAAGGCACTGGATACTGCAAAGGCTAAGGGCCCTGACAACATTCCGGCAATAGTACTGAAGACCTGTGCTCCAGAACTTGCCGCGCCCCAAGCCAAGCTGTTCCAGTACAGCTACAACACTGGCATCTACCCTGCAATGTGGAAATTTGCCCAGGTATGTCCTGTACACAAAAAGCAGGACAAGTCCAACCCGGCCAATTACCGCCCCATCAGTCTACTCTCAATCATCAGTAAAGTGATGGAAGGTGTCATCAACAGTGCCATCAAGCGGCACTTGCTTAGCAATAACCTGCTCAGTGACGCTCAGTTTGGGTTCCACCAGGGCCACTCAGCTCCTGACCTCATTCCAGCCTTGGTTCAAACGTGGAAAAAAGAGCTGAACTCAAGAGGTGAGGTGAGAGTGACTGCCCTTGACATCAAGGCAGCATTTGACCAAGTATGGCATCAAGGAGCCCAAGCAAAACTGAGGTCAATGGGAATCAGGGGGAAAACCCTCTGCTGGCTGGAGTCATACCTAGCACAAAGGAAGATGGTTGTGGTTGTTGGAGGTCAATCATCAGAGTTCCAGGACATCACTGCAGGAGTTCCTCAGGGTAGTGTCCTCGGCCCAACCATCTTCAGCTGCTTCATCAATGACCTTCCTTCAATCATAAGGTCAGAAGAGGGGATGTTCGCTGATGATTTCACAATGTTCAGCACCATTCGTGACTCCTCAGATACTGAAGCAGTCTGTGTAGAAATGCAGCAAGACCTGGACAATATACAGGCTTGGACTGATAAGTGGCAAGTAACATTCGCGCCACACAAATGACAGGCAATGGCCATCTCCAACAAGAGAGAATCTAACCATCTCCCCATGACATTCAACGGCATTACCATCGCTGAATCCCCCAATATCCTGGGGGTTAAAATCGCTGGGTCAAAATCCTGGAACTCCCTTCCTAACAGCACTGTGGGTGTACCTACCCCACATGGACTGCAGCGGTTCAAGAATGCAGCTCACCACCACCTTCGCAAGGGCAGTTAGGGATGGGCAATAAATGCTGGCATGGCCAGCGACGCCCACATCCCATGAATGAATTTAAAAAAAAGAAGGGCTTACCCGTGCCAGAGAGTGTTCCGCACTTAACCTGAACTACCTCCAAATGTCCGAGAGGCAATGTCAGCGAAAGCTATGGCTCACCAGGGAGGGTGTCACTGACGTAAGCACTGCAGGGTGAGTTGCAACCCATGGGCTTTGGTGGACGTCCAATGCTCACAGTCCTGAAGATCACCATGGACTCAACTTCTACGCCTCTGGCTCTTTGCAGGGATCCACATGTATGGAATCTCCCAGGCAGCAGAGCACACTGCATTAAGGGTGGGGGGGGCCATGCCCTGTTCAATAGGACCAATGGCTATGTGTGCTACCGGACTGACCATGACAGTCAGGCAGAGAGGGCCATCAGCTTCGGAGCCGCTGCTGGATTCCCCCAGGTGCAATGTACCATTGATTGTGTGCATGTGGGCATCAAGACTCCTACGGAGCAGTCAGCAGCCTTCATCAACAGGAAGGGTTTCCATTCCATCAACGTTCAACTGGTCTGTGACCACCAAAAGCGTTTCCTGCAGGTTTGTGCCTATTTCCCGGGAAGCAGCCATGACACCTACATACTTCGGCAGTCCCAAGTGCCACAGCTTTTCAGGCACCCCATTCGCCTTCAGGAATGGATTCCCAGGGTCAAGGGCTACCCATTGAGGACATGGTTACTAATGCCTGTGAGAAACCCTCGCAAAGCAGCACAGGAGAGGTACAACACTTGCCATACCCAACCAGCAGGCCATTGGGCTGCTGAAGATGAGATTCTAGTGCCTCGATAGATCTGGTGGAGCCCTGCAGTATGCCCCAGCGAGGGTCTCGCTTACTGTGGTGGTCTGTTTAGCTCTGCACAACCTAGCACTGCAGAGTGGGGAGGCCTTGCATGAAGAGGACATGATTGATCGCCAGTCCTCATCCGACGAGGAGGATGTGGAGGAAGCTAATGTGCAGACACCACTGCAATAATGATTCCCTTGCAATGAAGACCGGGGCCTTTGAGAGAGGTGCAAGGGATACAAGAGATAATCTCGTACATACACAATTCCTGTAAAGACTCACTTCACTGTATTTCACCTCCTCCCTATTGCGATTTAGTGCCTAGCGCCCAGGTTCACCACACACCCTTGCACTTCTGAGACACTCACCAAAGGCAGCCTGTGCCTTAACTAGCAGCCTTTGAGGGAGCAAGGCTGAAAGCAGCATTTCAGGCATGAAAGAATGAGCATTTTACAGCAACGAATATGAACTCTATTGATATCATTAATTACAGAAACAATATAAAGGTCAAATGTAGTGGAACCTTGAATCCCCAAGTGCATCTTGGTGCTCTTCTTCATACGTTTTTGTGTTCTTCCAGGTGGTGTGACCCCTGCGCTGAGCAGCTGGGCTGGAGACAGGCTGCTAATCAGCCTTCCCCTTCGCCTATGATGACTTCAGCAGGCGTCCTCTGGTTGCCTGTGACCTGGAGGGTCCCGGCTGCCTGAGGGGTTCCTCCACAGGTTCAGGAGCCTCCTCAGGCATCGCGGCTACTGGAGTTGAGGTTACTGACGGAGAGGTTGAGGAGCCGCTATCCATACTCAGCACCCTGAGGGGAGACCCCAGATGTGCCGCTCAGTCTCTCCTCCTCCCTTTCAAGGCTCACCTAAACCTCCCTGCTCACCAGAAAAGGACAAGGACATGGAGAAGACTCCAGGCACCTCGTCCTTCTCTCGCCTTGCCACTGCTGCAGTGAGCTTATTGCCAAGCCAATGGAGTGCAGGTCTGCGCCCATCTGAGGGATCTGGCTCACCATGAGGGTCGCCAACCTTTCAATAGAGGAAGCCATGAGCTCACACACCTGAGACATGGCAGCACTCATGGCATGGATGCACTCCTCCATTGTCAGCTCATGGCTGCGCATGGCCTCTGGCAGCTCCGCCAGATGTTGCCTTATCTCTCTCTGCAACTCCAGCATGCCCTGTGCTGCAGACACCAGAGGCTCATCATCAGCCTGGGGATCAGCATGGGCCTGGCCACCAACAGGCCTCTGACTGTCAGTGGCCTCGGGTGTCACAGCCTCCGTCAACTGCTCGGGTGCATGTGCGGGGCTCTCACCAGCTTGTATCCCTGAACCTAAGGCTCGTGAGCCTTACGTCAGTGGTAGGGAAATTATTGGAGAGGATTCTTCGGGACAGGATTTACTCCCATTTAGAAACAAAAGAACTTATTAGCAAGAGGCAGCATGGTTTTGTGAAGGGGAGGTCGTGTCTCACTACTTGATAGAGTTTTTTGAGGAAGTGACGAAGATGATTGATGAAGGAAGAGCAGTGGATGTTGTCCACATGGACTTCAGTAAAGCCTTTGACAAGGTCCCTCATGGCAGACTGGTACAAAAGGTGAAGTCACAGGGGATCAGAGGTGAGCTGGCAAGATGGATACTGAACTGGCTCGGTCATAGAAGACAGAGGGTAGCACTGGAAGGGTGCTTTTCTGAATGGAGGGCTATGACTAGTGGTGTTCCGCAGGGATCAGTGCTGGGACTTTTGCTGTTTGTAGTATATATAAATGATTTGGAGGAAAATGTAGCTGATCTGATTAGTAGGTTTGCGGACGACACAAAGGTTGGTGGAGTTGCGGATAGTGATGAGGATTGTCAGAAGATACAGCAGGATATAGATCGGTTGGAGACTTGGGCGGAGAAATGGCAGATGGAGTTTAATCTGGACAAATGTGAGGTAATGCATTTTGGAAGGTCTAATACAAGTGGGAAGTATACAGTAAATGGCAGAACCCTTAGGAGTATTGACAGGCAGAGAGATCTGGGCATACAGGTCCACAGGTCACTGAAAGTGGCAATGCAGGTGGATAAGATAGTCAAGAAGGCATATGGCATGCTTGCCTTCATCGGTCAGGGCATAGAGTATAAAAATTGGCAAGTCATGCTGCAGCTGTACAGAACTTTAGTTAGGCCACACTTGGAATATTGTGTGCAATTCTGGTCGCCACACTACCAGAAGGATGTGGAGGCTTTGGAGAAGGTACAGAAGAGGTTTACCAGGATGTTGCCTGCTCTGGAGGGTGTTAACTATGAGGAGAGGTTGGATAAACTCGGATTGTTTTCACTGGAATGACAGGTGGAGGGGCGACATGATAGAGGTTTACAAAGTTATGAGTGGCATAGATAGAGTGGATAGTCAGAAGCTTTTTCCCAGGGCAGAAGAGTCAGTGACTAGGGGACATTGGTTTAAGGTGCGAGGGGCAAAGTTTAGAGGGGATGTGCGAGGCAAGTTTTTTACACAGAGGGTGGTGAGTGCCTGGAACTTGCTGCCGTGAGAGGTGGTGGAAGCAGGTACGATAGCGACGTTTAAGAGGCATCTTGACAAATACATGAATAGGATGGGAATAGAGGGATACGCACCCCGGAAGTGCAGAAGGTTTTAGTTTAGACAGGCATTAAGATCGGCGCAGGCTTGGAGGGCCGAATGGCCTGTTCCTGTGCTGTACTGTTCTTTGTTCTAAGCCTGAGCGCATACCCACTGAGGTGAAAGTATCCGTGCTGTTGGAAGGTACAGGAGAATGATGTGACAATACATCTTCTGGCTGATGCTGCTCCTCCTCGGAGATCAACGGCAAGCCCCTGTCTCAGCGGCTGCACTTGCCTCTGATGTTCAACAACCTGCATGAGAGAGCACAAACATCTGTGAGTTAGGTTGTGCAGATTTCCTCATGTCAACCATGCATGATGGGGATCTCCAGAAGTATGGTGGAGGTCTCATGAACGCAATCCTCACTCTGTTGGAAGGACACTCCAGTCTCACTGGCCACAATTGAATGGTTACTCTTGGCCCCTATTAGTTCCAGAGCCTCCACCTCAGCCGATGTTAGAGGACAAAGATCAGGGATCCGTCCATCAATCCTCGAGGTCTCCCTGGTGTTGTGGGCCTGTTTGTCTCACAAGTGGAAAGAGGGACATGATAAGACTTCACAGGAAGAGCAACAGAGCAGTTATACTAGTGGCTGTCCCTCGTCCCCTGATGGGGTTTCCTGCATGTCTCCTCCCAGGTCCACTCTGAGGAAATATAATGGGGCTGAACTGTGAAAGAAGGCAGCCTGTCACCAAGAAGCATTCATGCATCTGCCAGGATGTGGTGATGCCTCACTGCCTTGCCACCCACTTTGTGGTCACTCCCTTCCCTTCTAGCACTCCCTCCAAGTAGCCACATGCCAGCCGCAAAGAGTAGAAAGGTATGGAGGACTCAACTTGGAAGAGCAAAGGACACTGGAACCAGTTCCGAGGAGTGATTCCATGGCTGCTGATCTCTTCTGCAATCTCCATCCAGGCTTGCTTGATCTGGCAGGAAAATCTCTTCTTGCCATCCCTCGAAAAGAGGACCGCTCTCCTTTTCCTAGTAGCCTGAAGGAGGATCTCCATGGAGGCCACCCGGTTTCTTGCCTCAGAAATGGTTTTAGTTTGATCAAGCTCCATCCTGACGGTTAGCAATTCTGTTGCAGGGAGGTCCAGGAGTTGCGGTCCCAGCAAACAGCTACAGCAGTGGTGTACGGGGTCCAGGAGTTCAAAATACCATCAGAGGGGTCAGCAGCACTCCAGGTTCACTGCCTCACTGAAAGGCAGCATTACAAGCAGGCTGGTAGCACGTTAAATATGGCATCTGCACCTGTCTTGAAGACATCTGACGTGCAATCAGTGCCTTGGACCTCACCCTGTTGTGCAGTTGGGGCCCCACACCTTCAATATGTTAAGTGGCCAGCTGCCACGTGATCGAGGTCAGCTGGCTGCACACGTCACATGTGGCGATGGCACCAGCTTCCAGGTCTGCCGCCGGGACCCATGATGGGCTCATAAAATTCTGCCCTTTGTGTGCAAACGCAGCCTCCGTTGAGCTGGCACCCTCACTATCTGTTCCTCCTGCCCTGGCTGCAGCCCACCCGTGTCCGGTGACTCACCATGTGCAGATTCTACCTCTGTGCTACCCTCTAAAGTTTACACAGTGCCAGTGTCTGAGATGGCGGCTGCGAGAGTGAGATTGAGTGATGGTATTTCTTTTTCATCATCTCTTGTTCCTTTTGCACTTCAGTCTCCCACACCATTTCTACCTATACAATGGAGACAGAACAGGAGAGGATGAAAATGAAATAGAGAAGCACACAAGACTAGGCCATACCAACTAGGAGGTACACATATTAGCAGAATCTACAAACCATGCCATTATTTTGAGCATGTATGAGAAAAGGCTTGCTTACAGTGTCTGGTTCAGTAAAGAGACATAGCATGAACTCTGTACTCTGTTACAACCAGATATACAAATATTGTTTTAAACAACTAGAGCTCTCTCCATCCAGGTGAAAATCACCACAGCCCTCAATCTGTGCGACAGAATCCTTTCAGGCTGAAAGAGTTGATTTCTGAAACACCTCTCAATTTCCAGTCCATTGCCATCGATGTGTGGGAGAAGAAGCATTTGGCTTGCTTCTTGGCGACGAGCTAATGACCCTTATATGTGTCCTGTCTGCTGATACAGAAGAAAGGCAAAATGAGACTCACAGCAGTCTGGTAAGCATAGGCATTTTGGAGGCACACTTGATTTGCCTTGACAGATTGGTGGGAACACTACAGTATAAATCCAACATGGTTTGCAGAGCAGTTGTAGTATTCTGTGACCTGCTTAACTTTGTCCTTAGGAATGAATCACTGAAAAGGAAGTTATTCCATCAGAGAGAACTCAACAGCCATTTAGTCAGTAACAACAGCAGGAGGAAGAATTGGAGGAGGCCTCCAGATCTGGAAAGAGAGATTAGAAAACACTGCCTTCTCCAACCATCAAATAAAAAGATGGCTCAGTCTTGCAGCCTTTAAACTGACGTGAACACCTTTGTCCTAATGTCAACCCAATAACCCTTTGACTGTTTGACAAGCAGATAAGTTCCATTCTCCATGTCAGTCCTCTGTAAATGAAATTCTCCAAAAACATTGAAATTTAAAAAATGACATAATCCTGAGCAATGGACTCAGACATTTTTCACTGTGAATATTAATGTTGACAGCAAGTGCTTCCTTCTTAACTGTGTATCTGTGTTGATATTTTACCAGAAATATTTCCTCTCCTCATCATGCCTGCCTCTAGTGCATCTTCATCCTGTTGTTAAGCCTATCTGTCCAGGTTCCAACTGAAGACTAAAAAGGCCAGAGGTGTTTGGCCAGTGGTCAATGTCTCCATGTAGGAGGGACTAACTGGTCTACAGCTCTCTCCATGAGGGGATGGAAGCAGAGATTCCTGAAACTGCTGCTTGCTCCAGCTAGCACTGAATTGTTTCAAATCCATGTCGGATATCACCACAGCTGATGACATTGGAATCCACCATATCTTACCACCTGGTTCAGATCCTCCATGATGATCTTCAGTGACTCCATCTAGCATCCTTCCTTTCAGAGTAGGACACTTGAATTCTGAGTCTGCAAGCTCTGGAGAAAAAGTTGACTTCTGTACCACCTCAGTTCCTCCTGGCACCGCAAAAATGTTCTTTCCTGTTGTCTGTCCACCCCAAAATTCCAGTGATTGCTTCCCTCCACCCCACCACCACCCACCAACCCCCCAACCCTCCCATTCCCCTGATAATAATATAGCTCGGCATCTGAATTGCTGTAATTTCCACCCTCCTTGATGGGTGAGCCCTGTCCTCACAATGGCTCAAAACTCTCAGCAGGAAGCATGTGTGGCAAGTGCATGTGCTCCTCCCACCAACTGCCTGAAGTCTGCCCAAAGTTAAATTTGACCCAATTGATCTGAGGGAGCCACTGACATTTGTTTGTAGGTTAGGTTATAGTTTATCTAACTTACATGGTCATTGAGTGTAGCAAAAGGTCATAGATCATAGTTCCCTTAACTTTGCTGTTCTGATGAAGTTATTATATTTCTTCTGACACTGGTTAGGAATACTGAATATAAATGAGCCTGTTATTCCTATTTCAGTGGTCCAAGTCCATCACTAGACCCCCCTCTCTGGCTTGATCTCAAACCTCCCTGTTGCTCCAATCTGCAGCCTTTCCCAGCTCTGATCTCCAGCTCCGATTTCCAGCCTATTCCCCTATTCTGGGCCTGACCTCCAGCCTGCCTCCCCACCCCAGCTCTGATCTGCAGCCTCCATCTGGCTCCAATATCAGCCTCCCTCTCCCCACCTGACCCAATCTTAAGCCTTCCACTCACCATACACCCCAATCTCCATTACCACACACATATCCAGGCCCCCTCCTTACCCCAGATCGCAATGCCAGCTTCCAAGTGCTGGATGTCATCTCACAGAATCCTAGCTGCGGTCTCCTGCCATTAGTTTCCCTTCCTGCCTGCCGGCCAGTTGTCAATTTGTCCAGCTGCTGGGCAGGAGGCATTAAGCTCACAGGGCCTCCAAGTCCTCAGCCTTTCCAGTTTCTTCACCCAATTCCGGGCTCCCCCACACCTTCCCCAGCTCCCTGTTAATAAAAACATAAGAAATTGGAGCAGAAGTAGACCATTAGGTTCCTTGAGCGTGCTCCGCCAATCAATATCACGGCTGATCTTTGACCTCATTTTCACTTTCCCACCTCATCCATATCCTTGATTCTCCTAGAGTTCCAAAATCCCAGCCCTGAATATGCTCAACAACTGAGCATCCACAGCCTTCCAGGGTTCATGACCCTCTGAGTGAGAAAATTCCACCTCATCTCAGTCTTAAATGATCGACCCCTTACCCTGAGACTATGACCCCTAGCTCTAGTCTCTCCATCCAGGAGAAATAACCTCTCAGCATTTACCGTATCACGTCCTCTCAGAATCTTATAAGTTTTAATGAGATCACTTTGCATTCTTGCAGTGTCAACTGTGGCTTAGTTGGTAGCCCTCTTGCCTCTGAGTCAGAAATGTTGTGGATTTGAATGTGTGTTGTGAGGAAGATGCAAAGTGGCTTCAAGGGGATTTGGATAGACTTAGTGACTGGGCAAGAACATGGCAGGTGGAATATAATGTGGAAAAATGTGAGGTTATCCACTTTGGTAGGAGGAATAGAGGTGCAGATTATTTCTTAAATGGTAAGAGATTAGAAAGTGTAGACGTACAACCTGGGTGTCCTCGTCAATAAGTCACTGAAAGCTAACATGTAGGTGCAGCAAGCAATTAGGAAGGCTAATGGTATGTTAGCCTTTATCGCAAGAGGATTTGACTACAGGAGTAGTGAAGTCGCTTCAATTGTATAGAACCTTGGTTAGGCTGCACCTGGAGTACTGTGTGCAGTTTTGATCCCCTTACCTTAGGAAGGATATTATTACAATAGAGGGAGTGCAATGAAGGTTCACCAGACTTGTTCCCGGGATGACGAGACTGTCCTATGAAGAGAGACTGGGAAAACTGGGCCTGTATTCTCTAGAGTTTTGAAGAATGAGAGGTGATCTCATTGAAACCTACAACATACTTAAAGGGATAGATGGCGGTAGATACAGGTAAGGTGTTTCCCCTGGTGGGGAATCTAGAACTAGGGAACACAATTTTAAAATAAGGGGGAAGCTACTTAGGACCGAGATGAGGAGAAATTTCTTTACTCAGTGGGTTGTGAATCTTTGTAATTCTCTACCCCAGAGGGCTGTGGAAACTATGTGTATGTTTAAAGCAGAGATTGACAGATTTCTAAATACCGATGACATGAAAGAATATGGGGATAGTGTGGGAAAAAGGCATTGAAGTGGATGATCAGCCATGATCGTATTGAATGGCGGAGCAGGCTCGATGGGCTGAATTGTCTGTTCCTGCTCCTATGTTCCTATTCAAGTCCCACTTCAGGACCTGAGCTTAAAAAGCAAGGATGGCAATCCAGTGCAGTACTGAGAGAGTACTGTACAGTTGGAGCTGCTGATTTTCAGATGAGATGTTAAACTGAGGCTACCTTTTCCCTCTCAGGTGGATATAAAAGATCCTATGGCACTATTTCAAAGTATTATCCCTGATATCCTGGCCAAAATTTATGGCTCAATCAACATCACAAAAAATAGATTATCTGGTCAATTTCTGATTGTTGATTATGGAAGTTTGCTCTACACGAACACAAATTGGCTGCTGTATTTTCTACATTACAACAGTGACTATACTTCAAAAAGTACGTCATTGGCTATAAAGTGCTTTGGGACATCCCGTGATCATGAAATGTGCTATATAAATGCAAGTCTTTCTTTTTCTTCTAAAAGCCACACAATATAGGCTCAATCTACTCAACTTCTCATCATCGGTCAACCCTCTTACCCCAGAAACCAATCTAGTGAACCTTGACTGTACCACCTCCAAGGCAACTATACCCCTTCTTCGATATGGAGACCAAAACTGTGCACAGTACTCCAGGTGTGGTCTCACCAAAGTCCTGTACAATTATAGTAAGACTTCCTTACTCTTATACTCCAGCCCCTTGAAATAAAGGCCAACATGCCATTTGCCTTCCTCGTTGCTTGCTGTAACTGCATGATAACTTCCTTTGTTTTTTTACAAAGACACCCAAATCCCTCTGAACATAAACATTTAAAGTTTCTCACCATTTAAAAAATATTGCTTTCTATTCTTCCTATTAAAGTGAATAACCTTGCATTTCCCTGCACTATACCCCAATCGCCACTATATTGCCCCCTTACGTAACCTGGTATAACCCTTTGCAGCCTTCTTGCGTCCTCCTAACAGCTTATTGTCCCACCCTGCTTTGTATCGTCAGAAAACCTGGATACATTACTCTCGGTATCTTCATCTTGATCATTAATATAGATTGTAATTAGCTGAGTCCCAACACCGATCTTTGCAGCACTCCACTAGTTACAGCCTGCCAACTTGAAAATGTTTCATTTATCCCTACTGTCTTCTTTCTGTCCATTAACCAATCCTCTATCCAACACCATGAGCTCTTATCTTGTGTAATAACGTTTTATGTGGTACCTTATCAAATGCTCTTTCGAAATCCAAATCTGCTATATTCACTGGTTCCCCTTTATTCTGCTAGTTATATCCTCAAAAATCTCATAAATTTGTCAAACATGGTTTTCCTTTCATTTAAAAAAATTTGACTCTTGCTAATCATTATCACTTTCTAAGTGCCTTGTTAATACCTCCTTAATAATAGATTCCAGCACTTTGCTGATGACTGATGTCAGGCTAACTGGACAGTAGTTCCCTGTTTTCTCTCTCCCTCCTTCCTTGAAAAGCAGTATTACACTTGCTACTTTCCAATCCATTGGGACCATTCCAGAATTTAGGGAATTTTGGAAGCTCACAACCTGTGCATCCACTATCTCTGCAGCCAACTCTTAGTACCTCAGAATGTAGGCCATCGGCTCCTGGCGAATTTTTGTCTTTTAGTCCCATTAGCTTCTCTAGTACTTTTCCACTATTGATATTAATTACTTTATGTTCCTCACTGTCATTAGCCGCTTGCTTCCCCACTATTTTTGGTATGCTTTTTGTGTCTTCTACACGTCTGTGCCATTTTCTTATGCCCCATGATAATTTCTCCCATCTCAACCTTTAAGGGGCCAATGTTTACCTTTGCTACTCTCTTCCCTTTATATACTTGTAGAAACCCTTGCAATCTATTTATATATTCCTGACTAGTTTACTCTCATATTCTATCTTTTCCTTTATTGTCAGGTTTTTGGTCGCTCTTTGCTGGTTTCTAAAACCTCAGACTTACTATTATTCTTTGCATTATTATAAATCACTTTTAATTTAATATATCCTTCTTTAGTCAGCCAAGGATGGATCATTTTTCCTCGGAGTTTTTGTTTCTCAATGGAATGTATTTTCATTGGGAATTTTGAATTATTTGTTTGTTTGCCACTGCTTATCTATTTCTGTATCACGGCTTATGTCTTGTTGCTGCACAAGAATTCTACCACTTAGTAGCTATTGCCCCCGGCATGACAGTTTCCTGTTAGTGTCAATGGAAGTTCCTCAGTGCATCACTCCCGACAATGCAATTGTGCTCCCAGAATTTCTAGACTGACGGCTTCACATGAATGTCTAGCACAGGTACAAGCACAATGGGCTGAAATTTGATAGAGGTGTTCAAAATCATGAAGGGTCTGGACAGAGTAAACAGGGAGAAACTGTTCCCATTGGCAGAAGGATCGAGAACCAGACCGATTTAAGGCGATTGGAAAAAAAGCAATGGCAACATAAGCAAAAACATTTTTATGTAGAGAATGGTTGGGATCTGGAATGCACTGCCTGAGAGTGTGGTGGAGGCAGATTCAATCAAGGCTTTCAAAAGGGCATTGGATAATTATATAAAGAGAAAAAATGTGCAGGGCTACGGTAAAAAGGCCGGGGAATGGGGCTAGGTGAGTTGCTCTTGCAGAGAGCAGGCACAGACACGATGGCTGAATGGCCATCTTCAGTAGAATGCTATGATAGTAACATGAGTCCTGTAATGACACACCCTCAAAAGGAATCAGCTCCTTTGAGGATCTGTCTTCTTCTGCATACCTGAAGGCCCTATTGGAGATAAAAGATAAGATATGAATTAGTACTGGCAAGGTAAGTATGTTGCAACTTTTTATTCTGAAGATGATCATGTTTCACTTGATGTTGATATTAAGGCTGGAAATTTAGTTGGGTGGGAGACCCCTCCCACTGGCCAAAACATTGGGGGTGAGCCCACCTCCGCCAGGCCTGGGAGCCAAACTATGATTTTACGTGGCCCAGGCCTTTAATTGGTCTCAGATGGCACTCCGCCCTTCTGAGGCAGGAAGTCCAACTTCCAAGAGCCAGGGAGAGGAGCCCCGGCCCCTGATAAAAGGTAAGTTTGTGCGGCTTCGCCAGGGACAATTGGTCGGGACCCATCGAGGCAAGGGGGGTGTCGGTTGGGGGGGGAGGGTGGTGTGGAATGTGTTCAGTGGGGGTGGTTGGGCCGTGTGGTACAGGGTACCCATTGGCACCCCCCAGCCCACAAGGAGGCTCCCAGGTTTTACTGAGCGGCCTCCTGGGGGTCCTGAGCCGCCTGCCCGCCGCTGGTAATATACCAGCAGCGGCGGGAGGAGGGCCTTAATTGGTCTGGAGCAGGCGGACCATTTCTTGCCGCCACTGCTTCTCAGAAAATTGCAGCAGGGTGTGAAGGCGATGGAAACCGCACCCCCCCTCCCACTCAATTTTACGACCCCCCCACGCCTCCAGTCCGCTCCTGTGGGGGGGGCGGGGGGGCGTAAAATTCCTGTCCAAGTCAACAGGACTGAGTTGTGTGACATGTGGGTCGCTGATATTTAATTCTGTCAGTAGATAGTTGGGAGGTTCATTTTATTTTTAAATTTTATTTAGAGATACAGCATTGAAACAGGCCCTTCAGCTCACTGAGTCTGTGCCGACCAACAACCACCCATTTATACTAACCCGACAGTAATCCCATATTCCCTACCACCTACCTACACTAGGGGCAATTTACAATGGCCAATTTACCTATCACCTGCAGGTCTTTGGCTGTGGGAGGAAACCGGAGCACCCGGCGAAAACCCACGCGGTCACAGGGAGAACTTGCAAACTCCGCACAGGCAGTACCCAGAATCGAACCCGGGTCCCTGGAGCTGTGAGGCTGCGGTGCTAACCACTGCGCTACTGTGCCGCCCTAACCATTTTCCCTAACCAGGGATGCCAAAACACCATTGCTCTCTAATGCGGCCTCCTCTGCAGTTTTAAGCTGAGGAATCTGTTGAGGACTAATTCCAGTTTTCTTCCTTTCCCTAGTGTTCTGTGCTCTCTTCTCCTGCAAGGGGGAAAAGAATAAACCTCTCAGTGACTGTAGTGGTATGTGTTCACAGGTTGGTTCCAGAGCATTTTAGTGCGAGTGACTATCAGGAGGAGGCATGAAATTGCATTTGGATGAAGGTGATTGGAAGTGATGGATGGATAGGTGGGGTTATGTAAAAGTGCACAGAAAGGTAAGGATTAGTGGGTATGCAACTTAAGTGGGCATGAAGAGTTATGTGATGGATTAGACTTTACAAGGCAGAGCGTGGGGGTGAGATGATGAGCACAGCAGGATATAGGTGAATATGCAACTACTTTTCATTCCTGACCTGGGAAGTTCATTGAAACACTTGTGCACTGAATCCTAAAATGTGGCACTACGTCTCTGATGCTCACTTCCTTGGGCACTTCCAGTCATGCATTCTTGGTGTTAGAAGCAGCTCTCTTCCTCCTATTGCTGGGCGAGAGTATTTCTTACGGCCCCAGCGGCACATCAAGGCAGGTGTCATTGAAGTGGGTCACAGCATTTGCTTGTCTGGAATCCATATTGAAACTTCCATTTTTGCTGTTTCCAACTTCAATGCCTCCACATTCCATCTTCGGATTGGCCTTTTAAATACTTGAGTCGCGGTCGCCACACGCGAGTGCTGATCACACCCACTACTGCACATAGGACAGCAAATCAGGAAGCAAAATGATAATGAGCTGGCTGTTAAAAGGCCAGTGCCAGACGTGCTGAACCTTCTTCCAGGTTTCCACTGTGATTTTGGCACACTCAACCCATGCCACTCCCAAAGCATCTCTGAGTAACTATTGGGGCCATTGGCTCTTAAAGGTTCGCCACCGACTGGGCTATAGTTTCCAGGTTGATCCACCTCTGCCTTTTTAAACAGGGGTGTAACATTTTCAATCTTCCAGTCGTCCGGCACCACCCCATATCAAAGGAGGTTTGGAAGATTGTGGCCAGAGCCTCCATGAATTCCACCCTTACTTCGCCACTTTGAGGACTGCCAGCCTTTTGAGTCCCTGCTCTTCATTTTTACCCGATCCCATATTGATTCTGCCCTCTCCTCTACTGCTACATTGGCAGAATTCTCTAATGAAGACGGATGCAAAGTACACATTTATTACCTCAGCCATGCCCTCTGCCTTCACAAGAAAATCTCCCTTTTGGTCGAATCAGCTCCACCTTTCTTTTGATTACCCTTTCACTATTTATGTGTTTATAAAGACTTTTGGGATCCCTTTTATGTTAGTTGCTAATCTGTCCTCATGCTCTCTCCTTGGCCCTCTTACTCCCTTCTTTAGTGCTCCTCTGTGCTTTCAACATTCAGCTTGGTTCTCTACTATATTATGGATCTTATATTTGTCATAAGCCTCCTTTTTCTGTCCCATTTTAACCTTTATATCTTTAGCCATCCAAGGAGCTCTAGCATTGGATTCCCTTCCTTTCTTCCTCATGGGAATGTGTCTGTACCAAACCATCCCCTCTTTGAAAGCCTCACATTGTTCAATTACTGTTTAGCCTAACAATTTTGATTCCAATCAACCTGGGCTGGATCCCTTTTCAACTCATTGAAATTAGCCCTACTCCAGTTAAGTATTTTTACATGTGATTTTACCTTGCCCTTTTCCATAACTATTCTAAACCTGATGATGTTATGGTCACCATTCTCCAAATTCTCTCCCACTGAAACATGCTTCATGGCCACCTCTGGTCTACAGTATTTGGAGTGGCGCAGTGGTTAGCACCACAGCCTCACAGCTCCAGGGACCCGGGTTCAATTCTGGGTACTGCCTGTGCGGAGTTTGCAAGTTCTCCCTGTGACCGCGTGGGTTTTTGCCAGGTGCTCCGGTTTCCTCCCACAGCCAAAGACTTGCAGGTTGATAAGGTGGTAGGGAATATGGGATTACTGCAGGGTTAATATAAATGGGTGGTTGTTGGTCGGCACAGACTTGGTGGGCCGAAGGGCCTGTTTCAATGCTGTATCTATAAATAAAAAAATAAATATTCATGATAACCCCCACCGATTCAAAGTGGTGCAAGCAGCACACAAACCTCATACTGCCTGCTAATTATAATGATTGTGGTGTGAAGCCCAGTACTGAATGCACTCCTGAATGGCTGCATGCCTCAGCAGGAGTCAAAGTTCATGCAAGGCTCGCACCACTTAAAGCTAGCATGCACTATTGAAAGCCAGACTGCACCTGCATTCTGGGAACAACAGAGGCTAAAAGTGCTAAAAAGGAGTGTAACACTTGGAGGAAGCAACTGAAATTGCACAGCAGGCCAGCAAGCACGCCCCCAGGGTTCTCGGATACCATGCTGGATGTCTTTGTGCAAGCAGTGGACTGGAGGAGAGAAGTCCTCTTCCCTCAAGGGGCCAGGCAGTCCTCCAGACAGGACAAGGATTGAGATGGTACCAGGAGCAAGTGACCACAACAGTCCAGTCCTAAGGACCTGGATGCAGTGTCGAAAGAAGTTGAATGACCTCACACGAGTGGCCAAGGTCAGTAAATGCATCTTCACATGTCGTATCCTATCAACTGCGCCAAAGAACAGTACAGCACAGGAACAGGCCATTCGGCCCTCCAAGCCTGCGCCGATCTTGATGCCTGCCTAAACTAAAACCTTCTGCACTTCTGGGGACCGTAACCCTCTATTCCCATCCTATTCATGTATCTGTCAAGATGCCTCTTAAACATCGCTATCGTACCTGCTTCCACCACTTCCCCCGGCAGCAAGTTCCATGCACTCACCACCCTCTGTGTAAAGAACTTGCCTCGCACATCCCCTCTAAACTTTGCCCCTCTCACCTAAAACCTATGTCCCCTAGTAACTGACTCTTCCACCCTGGGAAAAAGCTTTGACTATCCACTCTGTCCATGCCGCTCATCACTTTGTAAACCTCTATCATGTCGCCCCTCCACCACTAGTCTCATACAACTGCTCCATTCACCACACCCACTTCACTTGCCAACCAACAATCTGTATCAACCACAATTCAAACCTCGCATTCATATGCTTCACCTTACCCTCACATAATTAGCACTGTGGGAAGCTGCACACTCACATCTCACAGCTTTCACACACTGCCACACACTATTCTATTCTGTCAGGCACACCACCCAAGCACATTGCACCACACTCACTGACACATCTTCCTCTCTTTTGTATGACAAGGTGGGTTATAAAAGGCAGCAGCAGCGAACAGGTAGGGGGTAGGCATGGTTACATGCGTCCAACCCCATGGAGGAGACGGTGCTGGGAATAATTGGAAAGGCCATCACTGAGGCCATAACAAGCAGCACAGTTAAAACCATCAAGAGATGATGGTATGTTCCTGCCTAATGCACCTTTTCAAATTCCACTTCACCATCATCCCGTAATCTGTCATGATGTACAAAACTACAGATGTTGTAAACATGAAACTCTTGCTTCACCTTTCCACCCCCCTCCCCAAACCCCCCACACCCCTGCACTTCCCTCACTCCAACCCTGCCATTGAGCCTGTGTGCTTTCAGATACTCAGGAACTGTCACCTGACCAGCCAGTGGTGCAGGAGGCTGAAGGCCTAGAGGGAGAACACGCTGAGAAGGAAGAAACACTGTCACTCAATCTCACACTCACAGCCACTAGCTCAGTATTAGCACTGCGCAAACTTTAGAGGGTAGCATGGAGGCAGTAGTGAGTCACTGGGCATAAGTGGGCTGCAGCCAAGCCAGGGAGAAAGGATACCGTAGGTGCCAGCTCCTGGAGGGTAGGGTCACACACGAGTTCTGTTGCAGAAGACTCAGATGAAGACTTCGAAGGGCAGCGTATGGACAAAGTCTGATGGACATGCACACAGAAATGCTTGGTGCATTGGCAGGCCTGCCAGGAAGCCTGCTGTCACTGTCAAGCATGAAGGAGTCTGGCCCAACTTCGCACATGACTTTAAGGAGAGGTTGGAGCCCATCCTTTCCAGTTGGAAGTGGTGTCAACTCCATGAGAACACTTGTGGACCCAACCATCATCGGCATCTGATAGCCCATGTCTCAGCTTCCACTGCAGCACAAGCAGAAGCTACCCAACATCTTGAGTGCTGTAGTGGAAGCTAAGACTGAGGTCATGAAATCTCAGCTTGTTGCCATGCAGGCTCAGACTGCCACAATTACTATCACTACTGCACTACCAGTGCCCTTGCCATTGCCTCTCAGCCCAGTCTGCTGCCATCCATGTCAAGGTGGTGCAGTCCAAAGCTGGGCCTCCAAAACCCAGTGCTACTTGAGTGCATCCTGCAAGACCATCTGCAGTCTCTCCCAGCAAATATGAGCAGGCTTCCACCAGCCATGCTGCATCTACTGGGGTAGCACTGCATAGGAGCACCAGACCAGGTAAAGGCACCCACTAAGGGAATGCACAAGTGTGATTAATTAAGTATTTTATGAAGTAGTGGATGTTTTGTTGGACAAAGTTGTAGAGAATGTTTGCTTTCTGATGTCTTTTATTTTAGGATTGTGGCCACAAGGATGCTATAATAGTCCGTAACAGAGGAATGGTAAGGTATGAAATGGTTGTACAATGTGATTTGGTGTTTCATTCAGGGGAATCAGAGTCTAATGATGCATTCATGGGCATCCCATCTGGAACATGGGTGTGCTGGCTTCCTTCTCCATTTCTTCTCCTCCTCTTCTTCCTCCTCTTGCTTCTCCTTTTTTAAATTTATGCAGAGATGTGTGTATCACTGAGGCCAGCATTTATTGCCCATCCCTAATTGCCCTTGTGAAGGTGTTGATGAGCTGCCTTCTTCAACCAATGCATTCTACATGGTGTAATAACACCCAGAGTGCTATTAGGGATGGAGTTCTAGGATTGTGACCTAGCAGCAGTGAAGGAACTGTGATATAGTTCCAAGTCAGAATGGTGTGCGACTTGGAGGGGAATTGCAGATGGTGGTGTTTCCATATGCCTGCTGCCCTTGTTCATCTGGGTGCTAGAGGTTGATATAGTGTAAGGGTTTGAAAGGGTTAATGTCTGAGTCAGTGTGCGTAACACCTCTGCCTATGATGTAAGAAATCACATGAGAGAGAAAGACTTGAAGAAGAAGCTGCATGGCATCAGTGGAGTTAGACATACCTTTATAAAGCTGTGTATAGTTCTTTAATATGTAATAAACTAGTTATTGTTAAAACTTACCGAAGACTCAGAAATCTCTCCTAGCTAGACTAACCAAACATACAATATGGTGAACAGGGGTGGTTCTTGCCATACAACATCCAGAAGGTTGCAAAGTCAGACCTGAAAAAAGTGGCGCCAAAACTACAGAATTCGAGAAGAGGCTGTGAGGATCTCCAGAGCTGCTCTGTGGATTAAATAAAGGCACAGAGAGTTGGGGAGTTGGCTTTCAGAGGCATTCAAGCTGCACCACAGAGGCATGGTGGACTGTGTAAAAATTCCGTTCCAGCAATCGCAGGCTTCAAGTCGGAGAACAAAACGGTTGGGG
The DNA here is from genome assembly GCF_036365525.1 of Heterodontus francisci. Lineage (NCBI taxonomy): Eukaryota > Metazoa > Chordata > Chondrichthyes > Heterodontiformes > Heterodontidae > Heterodontus > Heterodontus francisci. The sequence continues at coordinate 50,293,527 of NC_090372.1, read as the reverse complement.
ATCTGGTAAGCAACCCTTAAAAAGGGTAGAAAATTGTTTTTAATGCTGCACTGGGCAGGCAGCACCAGGAAAACCAAATCCCTAGCAAGGGCAGATCCAAGGTCACACCATTACATGTGGTGTCCATGAGGCAGCATGAGAAAAAAAGCGGCTGCAAATACTTGGAACTCCAGGGGAAGGGAGTGAAGACATTATTGAAATAACACTGCAAAGCTGCGTTCAAGAAATAAATACCTGGTCTAGCAGAGAGATTTCCTAGTGAAAGACAGTGACAGCAGCAGGAGTCTGTGCAGGGCTGAGCAGTGTGAGAAAACTTCCAATACTGGGAGGAAAATTTAAAACAGCAAGTAAACTCTTTAGAAAACTTAGAAAAGCCATGGATCTTAAATTTACACTACCAAAGAGGTTTGGACACATTGAAGGACCAAATCAAACTCAAAACTGGTCACTTTGGAGAAAAAGATTTTTGAGGTACAGAATTGCTTCAAAATTAGACAGCAAGTATGAAGCAGAACAAGTCAACACATTACTTTATTCCACAGGAGCTATTGCAAGTCAAGGCATTAATGAGACATCAGATAAATTTGAAGAAGTCTGAAAAACCTTTGATCATTATTTCAACAGGAGGTGCAACAAGATTCCAGAAAGAGCCAAATTCAACAGAAGGGTCCAGAAACTAGGTGAACCAGTAGATGCTTTTAGTAACGACCTTTACAAGCTAGTTGAAGGATGCAAATATGGAGACGTAAAATCAAAATTAATGTGAGACCGCATTATAGTAGGTGTTACTGATGAATTCCTATCAGATTTATTGCAGTCTAAGGAAGACCTCACCCTAGAGAAAACAATACAGCTGGTGAGACAAGCAAAGGTCCATAAGCAGAAAAGAGCAATCCTGAGAGGTGAAGAAAAACATTGGTTCAGGAAATCTCCAGCGACCATACCGTTCCTTAAGCACAGGACTGTAAAAGATGCAGCAGAAAAGAAGGTACACTTGGGAGGGAAAGTGCAAGACATCATAGAACCCTGCCAGCGCTAGGGTGCCAAAAAGACCCACAGGCGCGAACAGTGTCCTGCAAACAAAGCAGAATGCTTTCATTGCAAGAAAGTGACCATTTGGAGATGTCCCAAAGAAAACCTCTACTTCCACAGGTTCTACAAGAAAACTCTTCACGCATAAAGCTATTAATGAAGTTGAACAATCTCCATCTGAAGAGAAATCAGAAAACTTCCTTTATGAGATCAATGACCCTAATCACACAGTCTGGAATGCAGATATATATGTCAACAGACATATCACCAACGTTAAATTAGACCCTGGTGAGGTGATAGTGACTGCCCTTGACATCAAGGCAGCATTTGACCGAGTATGGCATCAAGGAGCCCCAGCAAAACTGAGGTCATTGGGAATCGGGGAAAACCCTCCGCTGGCTGGAGTCATACCGAGCACAAAGGAAGATGGTTGTGGTTGTTGGAGGTCAATGATCTGAGCTCCAGGACATCACTGCAGGAGTTCCTCAGGGTAGTGTCCTAGGCCCAACCATCTTCAGCTGCTTCATCAATGACCTTCCTTCAATCATAAGGTCAGAAGTGGGGATGTTCGCTGATGATTGCACAATGTTCAGCACCATTCGTGACTCCTCAGATACTGAAGCAGTCCGTGTAGAAATGCAGCATGACCTGGACAATATCCAGGCTTGGGCTGATAAGTGGCAAGTAACATTCACGCCACACAAGTGCCAGGCAATGACCATCTCCAACAAGAGAGAATCTAACCATCTCCCCTTGACATTCAACAGCATTACCATCGCTGAATCCCCCACTATCAACATCCTAGGGGCTACCATTGACCGAAAACTGAACTGGAGTAGCCATATAAATACCGTGGCTACAAGAGCAGGTCAGAGGCTAGGAATCCTGAGGCGAGTAACTCACCTCCTGACTCCCCAAAGCCTGTCCACCATCTACAAGGCACGTCAGGAGTGTGATGGAATACTCTCCACTTGCCTGGATGGGTGCAGCTCCAACAACACTCAAGAAGCTCGACACCATCCAGGACAAAGCAGCCCGCTTGATTGGCACCCCATCTACAAACATTCACTCCCTCCACCACCGACGCACAGTGGCAGCAGTGTGTAAAATCTACAAGATGCACTGCAGCAGTGCACCAAGGCTCCTTAGACAGCACCTTCCAAACCCGCGACCTCTACCAACTAGAAGGACAAGGGCAGCAAATACATGGGAACACCACCACCTGCAAGTTCCCCTCCAAGTCACACACCATCCTGACTTGGAACTATATCGCAGTTCCTGCACTGTCGCTGGGTCAAAATCCTGGAACTCCCTTCCTGACAGCACTGTGGGTATACCTACCCCAAATGGACTGCAGCGGTTCAAGAAGGCAGCTCCCCACCACCTTCTCGAGCAATTAGGGATGGGCAATAAATGCTGGCCTGGCCAGCGTCGCCTACCATGAATGAATAAAAAAAAGTGTAACAGCTTTATCAGGCAACGAACCATGGTTATCAACGCATTGCTTGCAACCAACAGAAACTCAGTTACACGGTCCAGGAGGGATTAAACTGAAAGTCAAGGGAAAGCTACAGGCAGCATTCCAGTACAGAGGAAAACAGATATTGGAAACACTGTATGTTCCACAGAATCAAGAATTTTGTCTTTTAAGAGCTTGTATAGACCTTAACCTTATCAGGAAAGTGGAAGCAGATGTATTGTCCAGAGCTACTGTTGACCATCCCATACAACAGGATGTTAACTACATGAATGAGATTGAGTCATATTCTCAGTTCACTGCATCACAATGACCAGCAAGGTCAACAAATCTCCAATACATTTATCATGCTCGGAATGAGGAGTGCATCCGTATCCACCAATATTGCATGCAGGCAAGGTCGGCCACAGCAGCGTCCCAGTGGTAGAAACATAGAAAATAAGAGCAGGAGTAGGCCATTTGGCCCTTCGTGCCTGCTCCACCATTCATTATGATCATGGCTGATCATCCAACTCAGTAGCCTGTTCCCACTTTCACCCCATATCCTTTGATCCCTTTAGACCCAAGAACTCCTTCTTGAAAACATACAATGTTTTGGCCTCAACTGCTTTCAGTGGTAGCAAATTCCACAGGCTCACCATTCTCTGGGTGAAGAAATTTCTCCTCATCTCAGTCCTGAAAGGTTTACCCCGTATCCTTAGACTATGACCCCTGGTTCTGGACTCCCTCACCATCGGAAACATCCTTCCTGCATCTACCCTGTCAAGTCCTGTTAGAATTTTATAGGTTTCTATGAGGTTCCCCCTCACTCTTCTGAACCCCAGCGAATATAATCCTAACCGACTCAATCTCTCCTCATACGTCAGTCCCGCCATCCCAGGAATCAGTCTGGTAAACCTTCGCTGCACTCCCTCGATAGTAAGAACATCCTTCCTCAGATAAGGAGACCAAAACTGCACACAATATTCCAGGTGTGGCCTCCCCAAGGCCCTGTATAATGGCAGCAAGACATCCCTGCTCCTGTACTCGAATCCTCTCGCTATGAAGGCCAACGTATCATTTGCCTTTTTTACCGCCAGTGCCACCTGCATGCTTACCTTCAGCGACTGGTGTATGAAAACACGCAGGTCTCACTGAATATTCCCCTCTCTCAGTTTCTAGCCGTTCAGATAATAAAAGTGGATAACCTCACATTTATCCACATTATACTGCATCTGCCATGCATGAGCCCACTCACTCAACTTGTCCAAATCGCCCTGAAGCCTCTCTGCATCCTCCTCACAACTCACCCTCCCACCCAGTTTTGTATCATCTGCAAATTTGGAGATATTACATTTAGTTCCCTCATCAAAATCATTCATGTATATTGTGAATAGCTGGGGTCCGAGCACCGACCCCTGCGATACCCCACTAGTCACTGCCTGCCATTCGGAAAAAGACCCATTTATCCCTCCTCTTTGTTTCCTGTCCGCCAACCAATGTTCCATCCATTGCAATACACTACCCCCAGTCCCATGCACTTTAATTTTACATGCTAATCTCTTATGTGGGACTTTGTCGAAAGCCTTCTGAAAGTCCAAATAAACCACATCCACTGGCTCCCCCTCATCAACTCTACTAGTTACATCCTCGAAGAATTCTAGTAGATTTGTCAAGCATGATTTCCCTTTTGTAAATCCATGCTGACTCTGCCCGATTCTACCACTGTTCTCCAAGTGCTCTGCTATAAAATCTTTGATGATGGACTCTAGAATTTTACCCACCACTGATGTCAGGCTGACTGGTCTATAATTCCCTACTTTCTCTCTACCTCCCTTTTTAAATAGTGGGGTTACATTAGTTACACTCCAATCTGTAGGAACTGTTCCAGAGTCTGTAGAATCTTGGAAGATGACCACCAATGCATCCACAATTTCTAGGGCCACTTCCTTAAGTACACTGGGATGCATACCATCAGGCCCTGGGGATTTATCGGCGTTCAGTCCCATCAATTTCCCCAACACCATTTCTCTACTAATACTGATTTCTTTCAGTTCCTCTCTCTCACTAAGCCCTGTGTTCCCCAACATTTCTGGTATGATATTTGTGTCCTCCTTTGTGAAGACAGATCCAAAGTGTGCAGTTATTTGGTCAGCCATTTCTTTATTCCCCATAATAAATTCCCCTGTTTCTGACAGTAAGGGACCTACATTTGTCTTCACCAATCTTTTTCTCTTCAAATACCTCTAGAAACTTTTACAGTCAGTTTTTATGTTCCCCGCAATCTTGCTCTCGTACTCTATTTTCCCCTTCTTAATCAATCCCTTGGTCCTCCTTTGCTGAATTCTAAACTGCCCCCAATCCTCAGGTCTGTTGTTTTTCCTGGCAAATTTATATGCTTGTTCCTTGGATCTAATGCTATCTCTAATTTCCCTTGTAAGCCATGGTTTGGCTACCTTTCCCATTTAATTTTGTGCCAGACAGGGATAAACAATTGTTGCAGTTCATCCATGCGCTCTTTAAATGTTTGCCATTGCCTAGCTACCGTCATCCCTTGAAGTAATGATTCCCAGTCCGTCATGGCCAACTCGCGCCTCAAACCTTCGTAGTTTCCTTTACTAAGATTCAGGACCCTTGTCTCAGAATCAATTACGTCACTCTCCATCTTGATGATGAATTCTATCATATTATGGTCGCCCATCCCCAAGGGGTCTCGCACCACTAGATTGTCAATTATTCCTCTCCCATTACACAATACCCAGTCTAGGATGGCCTGTTCTCTAGTTGGTTACTCAACGTATTTGTCCAAAAAACCATCACGTTACGCACTCCAGGAATTCCTCCTCTACAGTATTATTGCTAATTTGGTTTGCCCAATTTATATGTAGATTGAATTCACCCATAATTACAGTTGCACGCTTTATGCATGCGTCTCTAATTTCCTGTTTAATGCCGTCCTCTACATCACCGCTGTTTGGGGGTCTATATACAACCCCTACCAATGTTTTCTGCCCGTTGGTGTTTCATAGCTCCACCCATACAGATTCCACATCAGGATTTTCTGAGCTAATATCCTTTCTCACTATTGTATTGATTTCCTCTTTTACTAACAATGCTACTTCACCTCCTTTCCCTTTTTGCCTGTCCTTCCTAAATATTGAATACCCTTGGATGTTCAGTTCCCATCCTTGGTTACCCTGCAGCCATGTCTCCGTAATTGCAACTATATCGTATCCATTTACATCTATTTGCACAGTTAATTCGCCTACCTTATTGTGAATACTCTGAGCATTGAGACACAATGCCTTTCGGCTTGTCTTTTTAACATTCCTAGTCATCTTAGCTTTGGCATTCTTCGTCATATAGAGCAAATAATTTCTAATTGCCAGGTATGCGGTGTGCACGGACAAGACCAGACCAGAGGGAACGTCTGGGGTTGGATCTATTCATGTTTAATGGGAAATCTTACCTGATTGTCATTGATTATTTTTCCAAATGGATCGAAGTCAAACATTTGTCTCAATAGTTGTTGTGTGCAGTCTTTTGAACTTTAATGGTGATCTTTGTAACACATTGCATAGCTGACCAGGTTGTTCCGATAATGGTCCACAGTTTGCAAATGACTACTTCATGCACTTTGTGGAAAACTGTGGATTTGTACATCTTACAAGTTCCCCTAGATATCCTCAGTCCAATGGTGAAGCTGAAAGAGGAGTCAGAACTGTCAAAGCACTGTTAAAGAAGAATGAAGACTTTCAAACAGCACTCCTAAACTACAGATCTACTCCATTGTTATGTGGATTAGCACCATCTGAACTTGATGGGAAAGAAGCTCAAAACACAGATTTCTGTCCTACCCAAAAAACTGCTTCCAGGGCTAGAAGTCTCGGATTATCAGAGAGTTCAAGACAGAGAAAAGACTTACTGAAAACAACAAGCTTATAACAGGAGATATTGTACCAGAAACCTACTTAAATTGATGGAAGGAGAAAAGGTATGGGTATAAGACCAAGGCAGAGAAGGAGTGATCGTCCAGAGAGATGAGTATTTAGTGCATACTTCAGAAGAACAAACAAAGAACAGTACAGCACAGGAACAGGCCATTCGGCCCTCCAAGCCTGGGGGAGATAGGGTAGTATGTAAAAGTAAAGATGAATGTATAAAAAATCTGTATGGACAAAGACTTGTGGGAGATGTAATATAAGGGTTTGAAAGGGTGAATGGGACAGTGTGAGTAACACCTGCCACGATGAGAGAGAGATTTGAAGAAGCAGCATGGCATCAGTGGAGTTAGATATACTCATGTAAAGTTGCATATAGTTCTTTAATATGTAATAAACTCATTATTAAAATTTACCGAAGACTCAGAAATCTCTCCTAGCTAGACTAACCAAATATACAACAGTTGAGGGTTTGGAAGGTGCTGCCGAAGGAGCCTTGGCAAGTTGCTGTGTAATCATTATTGAACATCCTCACGTCTGACCTTATGATGGAGGGAAGACCATTGATGAAGCAGCTGAAGATGGTTGTGCCTAGGATTCCACCCTAAGAAACTCCTGCAGCAGTGTCCTGGGGCTGAGATGATTAGCCTCCAACAACAGCAACTATCTTCCTTTGAGCTAAGTACGACTCCAACCAGCAGAAAGTTTTACCCCCGAATCCCATTGACTTCAATTTTGCCAAGGCTCCTTATGCCACACTTGGTCAAATGCTGCTTTGATATCAAAAGCAGTCACTCTCACCCAACTTCTGGAATTCAGCTATTTTGTACATGTTTGGACCAAAGCTATAATGAGGTCTGGAACTGAGTGGTCACGGCAGAACCTAAACTGAGTGTCAGTGAGCAGGTTATTGCTGAGTAAGTGCCATTTGATAGCACTGTCAATGATGCCTTCCATCATTTTGCTGATGATTGAGAGTAGATTGATCGGTGGTAATTGGCCAGTTTAGATTTATCCAGTGTTATGTGGACAGGACATCCCTGTGCAAGTTTCCACATTGTCGGATACATACCAGTTTTGCTGCACTGGAACAGCTTGGCTGGGGGTGCAACTAGCTTTGGAGAACAAGTCTTCAGTACTACAGCTAGGATATTGTCAGTGCCCATAGTCTTTTCTGAATTCAGTGCCTTCACCCATTTCTTGCTATCAGGTGGAGTGAATTGAATTGGTTGAAGACTGGGGCATCGATGATGATGTGGACTTCAGGAGGAGGCCAAGATGGATCTTCCACTCGACACTTCTGGCTGAAGATAGTTGCAAATGCTTTGGCCTTGTCTTTTACACTGACGGGCTGGGCTCCTCCATCATTGACTATGGGAATGTTTGTGGAGCTTCATCCTCCAGTTAGTTGTATAGTTGTCCACTATCATTCACAACTGGATGTGGCAGGACTGCAGAGCTTTGTTGGTTGGTTGTTGAGATCACTATGCTCTGTCTATAGCATGCTGCTTTCACTGTTTAGCATACATGTAGTCCTGTGCTGTAGCTTCACCACATTGGCATCTCATTTTTAGATATGATTGGTGTTGCTCCAGGCATGTCTTCTGTTGTCCTCATTGAACCAGGGTTGGTCCCCTGGCTTGTTGGTAACAGCAGAATGAGGAATATGCCGGGCCATAAGGCAGGTCAGGAGTTAACAATTGGAGACAGTTGGTGCACACAGGTTATCCAGGACATATGACGCATCCTAGACCTCCTTCCCACATGACAAACTAATTGCAGGCAATGGGTCTCAGCTGTCCCATCATTCTGTTTAAAAGTCTTATCTACCTATGATATCTATCTATCTATATATATATTTCCTATGATGTATATGTGTGTATAGAGAGAGCTTTTGGGCCAACCATCAAGAAGATCGCCCCCCTCAAATCTAAATCAGGGGACATAATCACTGACCAACGCAAGCAAATGGACTGGTGGGTTGAGCACTACCTGGAACTGTACTCCAGGGAAAATGTTGTCACTGGGACCGCCCTCAATGCAGCCCAGTCTCTGCCAGTTATGGATGAGCTGGACGTACAGCCATCAAAATCGGAACTCAGTGATGCCATTGATTCTCTAGCCAGCGGTAAAGCCCCTGGGAAGGACGGCATTACCCTTGAAATCATCAAGACTGCCAAGCCTGCTACACTTTCAGCACTGTACGAGCTGCTTTGCCTGTGCTGGGACGAGGGAGCAGTACAACAGGACGTGCGCAATGCCAATATCGTCACCCTCTATAAGAACAAGGGTGACCGCGGTGACTGCAAAAACTACCGTGGAATTTCCCTGCTCAGCATAGTGGGGAAAGTCTTCACTCGAGTCACTTTAAACAGGCTCCAGAAGCTGGCTGAGCGTGTCTACCCTGAGGCATAGTGTGGCTTTCGAGCAGAGAGATCCACCATTGACATGCTGTTCTCCCTTCGCCAGCTACAGGAGAAATGCCGTGAATAACAGATGCCCCTCTACGTTGCTTTCATTGATCTCACCAAAGCCTTTGACCTCGTCAGCAGACGTGGTCTCTTCAGACTACTAGAAAAGATCGGATGTCCACCAAAGCTACTAAGTATCATCACCTCATTCCATGACAATATGAAAGGTACAATTCAGCATAGTGGCGCCTCATCAGACCCCTTTCCTATCCTGAGTGGCGTGAAGCAGGGCTGTGTTCTCGCACCCACACTGTTTGGGATCTTCTTCTCCCTGCTGCTCTCACATGTGTTCAAGTCTTCAGAAGAAGGAATTTTCCTCCACACAAAATCAGGTGGCAGGTTGTTCAACCTTGCCCGTCTTAGAGCGAAAACCAAAGTACAGAAAATCCTCATCAGGGAACACCTCTTTGCTGACGGTGCTGCAGTAACATCCCACACAGAAGAGTGTCTGCAGAGACTCATCGACAGGATTGCGGCTGCCTGCGATGAATTTGACCTAACCATCAGCCTCAAGAAAATGAACATCATGGGACAGGACGACAGAAATGCTCCAACCATTAATATCGATGACCACGTTCTGGAAGTGGTTCAAGAGTTCACCTACCTAGGCTCAACTATCACCAGTAACCTGTCTCTTGATGCAGAGATCAACAAGCGCATGGGAAAGGCGTCTGCTGCTAGTCCAGACTGGCCAAGAGGGTGTGGGAAAATGGCGCACTGACACGGAACACAAATGCCCGAGTGTTTCAAGCCTGTGTCCTCAGTACCTTGCTCTACGGCAGCGAGGTCTGGACAATGTATGTCAGCCAAAAGCGACGTCTCAACGCATTCCATCTTCGCTATTTCCGTAGAATCCTTGGCATCAGGTGGCAGGACCGTATCTCCAATGCAGAAGTCCTCGAGGCGGCCAACATCCCCAGCATACATGCCCTATTGAGCCAGCGGTGCTTGAGATGGCTTGGCCATGTGAGCCGCATGGAGGATGGCAGGCTCCTCAAGGACGCATTGTGCAGCGAGCTTGTCACTGGTATCAGACCCACCGGCGGTCCATGTCTCCACTTTAAAGACGTCTGCAAACACAACATGAGGTCCTGCGACATTGACCACAAGTCGTGGGAGTCAGCTGCCAGTGATCGTCAGAGCTGGCGGACAGCTGTAAAGGTGGGGCTAAAGAGAGGCGAGTCGAAGAGTCGTAGCAGTTGGCAGGAAAAGAGACATAAGTGTAAGGAGAGAGCCAACTGTGGAACAGCCCGACAACCAATTTTATCTGCAGCACCTATGGAAGAGCCTGAATTCTAGAATTGGCCTTTATAGCCACTCCAGGCACTGCTTCACAAACCGCTGACCACCTCCAGGCACTTACCCATTGTCTCTCGAGACAAGGAGGCCAAAGAAGAAGAAGAATTTTATCCCTTTAGATCGTATTAATTACTCTGATTATTTAAAGCGCTCAGCACCTCATAACCCCTCTACACCAAATGCGCACAGTCACTAAATTCCTGTGCCACTATATATAGCAAGCCATTCTATTTAGCAGATACTTCCAGCTACACACAGATGTGGAGACCAGAGAAACTGGGATTGTTCTCTTTAGATTAAAATGAGATTTGATGGAGATATTCAAAGTCATGAAGAATTTCGAGGGAGTAAGTAAGGAGAAACTGTTTCTTGTGGCAGCAGGGTTAGTAATAAAAGGTCACAAATTTAAGGGAATTGGGAAAAGAACCAGAGGCAACATGAGGAGAAAAAAACAACACAGTGAGTTGTTATGATCTGGAAGCAGTTTCAATACTAACTTTCAAAAGGGATTTGGATAAACAGTTGAAAAGGAAAAATTAGTTGAGATATGGGGAAAGAGCATGGGAATGGGAGAAACTGGATAGCTATATCAAAGAGCTGATGCAGGCAGGACAGGCTAAATGGCCTCTTTCTGTGCTGTATCATTCTATGATTCTATTTTTACAGAGAGATTTCTGAGGTCACAGAGTCAGAGAGTTATACAGCACAGAAACAGACCCTTTGGCCCACCGTGTCCGCGTTGGCCATCAATTCTCATCCCATTTTCCAGCACTTGGCCCATAGCCTTGTATGCGATGGCGTTTCAAGTGCTCATCTAAATATGTCTTAAATGTTAGAACCGAAGCGTTATACAGCACAGAAACAGGCCCTTTGGCCATCGTGTCCATGCTGGCCATCAAGCACCTATCTATTCTAATCCCATTTTCCAGCACCTGGCCCGTAGCCTTGTATGCTATGGCGTTTCAAGTGCTCATCTAGATACTTCTTAAATGTTGTGAGGGTTCCTGCCTCTACCACCCCTTCAGGCAGTGTGTTCCAGATTCCAACCATCCGTTGGGTGAAAAACATTTTCCTTAAATCCCCTCTAAACCTCCTGCCCTTTACCTTAAATCTGTGCCCCCTGGTTATTGACACCTCCGATAAGGGAAAAGGTTTCCTCCTATCTATCTTATCTATGCCACTCATAATTTTGTATACCTCTATCTGGTCTCCCCTCAGCCTTCTCTGCTCTACGGAAAACAAACCCAGCCTATCCAGTCCCTCGTTATTGCTGAAATGGTCCAGCCAGGCAGCATCCTGGTGAATCTCCTCTGCACCCTCTCAGTGCAATCACATCCTTCCTATAGTGTGGCAACCAGAACTGTACACAGTACTCCAGCTGTGGCCTAACTAGCGTTTTATATAGCTCCATCATAACCTCCCTGCTCTTATATTCTGTGCCTCAGCTAATAAAGGCAAGTATCTCATATGCTTTCCTAGTCACCTTATCTACCGGCGCTGCTGTCTTCGGTGATCAATGGACAAGGTCGCTCTGACCCTCTGTACTTCCTAGGGTCCTACCACCCATTGTATATTCCCTTACCTTGTTAGTCCTCCCAAAATGCATCACCTTATACTTCTCAGAATTAAATTCCATTTGCCACTGCTCTGCCCATCTCACCAGCCCATGTATATTGTCTTGCAATCTAAGGCTTTCCTCCTCTCTATTTACGACACCACCAAATTTTGTGTCATCTGCGAACTTACTGATCATACCTCCAATATTAATGTCTATATTATTAAGGTACATTACAAACAGCAAGGGTCCCAGCACCGATCCCTGCGGTACACCACTGGTCACAGGCTTCTAATCGCAAAAACAACCCTCAACCATCACCCTCTGCCTCCTGCCAAGTTTGGATCCAATTTGACAAATTGCCCTGGATCTCATGGGCTCTTACCTTCTTGACCAATCTCCCATGACCTTATAAAAAGCCTTACTGAAGTCCATGTAGACTACATCAACTGCTTTACCCTCATCTACACATCTAGTCACCTCTTTGAAAAATTCAGTTATGTTTGTTAGATATGATCTCCCCCTGACAAAACCATGCTGTCTCAGAATTTTTCCAATAGTTTCCCTACCACTGATGTTAAACTCACCGGCCTGTAATTACCTGGTTTATCCCTGCTACCCTTCTTGAATAATGGTACCACATTCGCTGTCCTCCAGTCCTCTGGCACCTCTCCTGTGACCAGAGAGGATTTGAAAATTTGTGTCAGAGCCCCTGCTATCTCCTCCCTTGCCTCACATAACAGCCTGGGATACATCTCATCTGGGCCTGGGGGTTTATCCACTTTTAAGCCCACTAAAACCGCTAATAACTCCTCGTTTCAATGCTAATTTGTTCGAGCATATCACAATCCCCCTCCCTGATCTCTGCACCTACATCGTCCTTCTCCATAGTGAACACAGATGAAAAATAATCATTTAAAACCTCACCTATGTCCTCCGGCTCCACACACACATTTCCACTTTGGTCCCTAATGGGCCTTACTCTTTCCCTGGTTATCCTCTTGCCCTTAATATACTTATAAAACACCTTGGGATTTTCCTTTATCTTGCCCGCCAGTGTTTTTTAATGCCCCCTCTTCACTCTCCTAATTACTTTTTTAAGTACCCCCCCCCTACACTTTCTATACTCCTCTAGTGCCTCTGCTGTTTTCAGTGCTCTGAATCTGCCATAAGCCTCCTTTGTTTGCCTTATCCAATCTCCTATATCCCTTGACATCCAGGGTTCCTTGGACTTGTTAGTCCTACCCTTCACCTTTACGGGAACATGTTGGCTCTGAACTCTCACTATTTCCTTTTTGAATGACTCCCATTGGTCTGATGTAGACTTTCCTACAAGTAGCTGTTCCCAGTCCACTTTGGCCAGATCCTGTTTTATCATATTGAAATCGACCTTCCCCCAATTCAGTTCCTTTATTTCTGGTCCATCTTTGTTCTTGGAGGTACCTGGTTATAGATGTTTTCATAAGATTAGGAATGGTGGTAAAAGAGGTGGGGGGGTGGCATTGTTAGTTAGAAATAGTGTAACAACTGCTGAAAGAATTTTCGAGGAGGATCTGCCGACTGAGGCACTGTGGGTTGAGGTCAGGAACAGGAAAGGAGCAGTCACCTTGATGGGAGTTTTCTATCGGCCCCCCAATAGCAGCAGGGAGGTGGAAGAGCAGATTGGGAAACAGATTTTGGAAAGGAGCAGAAGTCACAGGGTAGTAATTATGGGGGATTTCAACTTCCCAAATATTGATTGGCAACTCTTTAGATCGAATAGTTTGGATGGGGTAGTGTTTGTGCAGTATGTCCAGGAAGCTTTTCTGACTCAGTATGTAGACTGCCCGACCAGAGGGGAGGCAATATTGGATTTGGTACTAGGTAATGAACCAGGGCAAGTGATAGAGCTGTTGGTGGGCGAGCACTTTGGAGATAGTGATCACAATTCTGTAGCATTCACTGTGGTAATGGAGAGGGATAGGTATGTGCAACAGGGCAAGGTTTACAATTGGGGGAAGGGTAGATATGATGCTGTCAGGCAGGAACTGAGGAGCATAAGTTGGGAGCATATGCTGGCAGGGAAGGGCACGGTCGAAATGTGGAACTTTTTCAAGGAGCAGATAGTAGGGGCCATTGATAAGCATGTCCCTGTCAGACAGGGAAGGGATGGTCATGTGAGGGAACCGTGGTTGACAAGAGAGGTTGAGAGTCTTGTTAGGAAGAAGAAGGATGCGTATATAAGGTTGAGGAAAAAGGGCACAGGCATAGCTCTGGAGGGATACAAGATGGCCAGGAAGGATCTGAAGAAAGGGATTAGGAGAGCTAAGAGAGGGCATGAAAAATGCTTGGCGGGTAGGATAAAAGAAAACCCCAAGGCCTTTTACGCGTATGTCAGAAATATGAGGATGACTAGGGGGACCGTAGGTCCGGTCAAGGACAATAGCGGGAGACTGTGTGTTGAGCCGGAAGAGATAAGTGAGGTTTTGAAGGAGTACTTCTCTTCGGTATTTACGAATGAGAAGGGGTGTATTACTGAAGAGGACGGTGTGAAACAGACTGGTAAGCTCGAGGAAGTGCTCGTTAGGAGGGAAGATGTGTTGGGGTTTTTGAATAACTTGAAGATAGACAAGTCTCCCGGGCCTGACGGGGTATATCCAAGGATGTTATGGGAAGCAAGGGATGAAATTGCAGAGCCGCTGGCAATGATCTTTTCATCTTCTCTGTTGACGGGGGTGGTACCAGGTGATTGGAGGGTGGCAAATGTTGTGCCCCTGTTCAAGAAAGGGAATAGGAACAACCCTGGGAATTACAGGCCAGTTAGTCTTACTTCGGTGGTAGGCAAGTTGATGGAAAAGGTGCTGAGGGATAGGATTTCTGAGCATCTGGAAAGACACTGCTTGATTCGGGACAGTCAGCACGGTTTTGTGAGGGGTAGGTCTTGCCTCACAAGCCTGATTGAATTCTTTGAGCAGGTGACCAAGCAAGTGGATGAGGGTAAACCAGTGGATGTGGTGTACATGGATTTTAGTAAGGCATTTGATAAGGTCCCCCATGGTAGACTTATGGAGAAAGTCAGGAGGCATGGGATAGTGGGGAATGTGGCCAGTTGGATTAAGAATTGGCTAACTGATAGAAGGCAGAGAGTGGTCTTAGATGGTAAATACTCAGCCTGGAGCCCAGTTACCAGTGGCGTGCCACAGGGATCAGTTCTGGGTCCTCTCCTGTTTGTGATTTTTATTAACGACTTGGATGAGGAAGTCGAAGGGTGGGTCAGTAAATTTGCAGATGATACAAAGGTTGGTGGAGTTGTGGATACCGAGGAGGGCTATTGTCGTCTGCAAAGGGACTTGGATAGGTTGCAGTGCTGGGCTGAAAAGTGGCAGATGGAGTTTAACCCTGAAAAGTGTGAGGTCGTCCATTTTGGAAGGACAAACACGAATGCAAAATACTGGGTTAACGGTAGGGTTCTTGGGCATGTGGAGGAGCAGAGAGACCTTGGGGTCTATGTGCATAGATCGTTGAAAGTTGCAACTCAAGTGGATAGGGCTGTGAAGAAGGCATATGGGGTGTTAGCGTTCATTAGCAGAGGGATTGAATTTAAGAGCCGTGAGGTGATGATGCAGCTGTACAGGACCTTGGTAAGGCCTCATTTGGAGTACTGTGTGCAGTTCTGGTCGCCTCATTTTAGGAAGGATGTGGAAGCCTTGGAGAGGGTGCAGAGGAGATTTACCAGGATGTTGCCTGGAATGGAGAATAAGTCTTACGAGGAAAGGCTGAACATTCTAGGCCTCTTCTCATTAGAACGGAGAAGGATGACGGGTGACATGATAGAGGTTTATAAGATGATCAGGGGAATAGATAGGGTAGACAGTCAGAAACTTTTTCCCCGGGTGGAGCAAAGCGTTACAAGGGGTCATAAATTTAAGGTGAAGGGTGGGAGATATAAGGGGGATGTCAGGGGAAGGTTCTTTACCCAGAGAGTGGTCGGGGCATGGAATGCCTTGCCTGGGGAAGTTGTTGAGTCAGAAACTTTAGGGACTTTCAAACGGCTTTTAGATAGGTATATGGATAAAGGAGAATGATGGGGTATAGATTAAATTGTCCTTGACAGAGGACAAAGGATCGGCACAACATCGTGGGCCGAAGGGCCTGTTCTGTGCTGTATTTTCTATGTTCTATGTTCTATGTTTTCTATAACTATCTTAAATCTTACAGAGTTATGGTCACTATCCCCGAATGATCCCCCACTGACACTTGTCCGGCTTCATTCCCTAGGATTGGGTCCAGTACCGCCCCTTCTCTTATAGGACTTTCTACGTACTGGCTCTAACAGCTCTCCTGTATGCACTTAAAGGATTCCACCCCCTTTAAGCCTTTTGCACTGACTATCCCAATTAATATTGGGGACGTTGAAATCCCCTACTATTATTACCTATTATTTTGATTTGCCTACATATCTGCTCCTCTATCTCTCCCTGACTATTTGGAGGCCTGTAGTACACTTCCAGCCAAGTGATTGCCCCCTTTTTGCTTTTAAGTTCTACACATATGGCCTCATTTGATGAACCATCTAAGACATCATCCCTCCTTAATGCAGTAATTGACTCCTTGATCAATAGTGCAATGCCACCTCCTCTTTTACATCACCACCCCCATCACGCCTGAAGATTCTATATCCTGGAATATTGAGCTGCCAGTCCTGCCCTTCCCTCAATCATGTCTCTGTGATAACAATAATATCATATTCCCATGTGTTAATCAACGTCCTCAATTCATCTGCCTTAGTTGTAAGACTCCTTGCATTAAAATAGATGCAATCCAGCCTTGCATTATTCGCTTGTGCCTTAACAGGTCTATATTTGCTCTGCCTTCCAGACTGACTTAATTTCTCTTCTATATTTGGCTGTGCATCAACCACTACAGTACCTCCACTCTGTACCCCATCCCCCTGAGGTAAAGTAAACAAGGAGGGCTGGGTTAAAATATAGGCTCAAGGGATCCAATCCGTACTTATGCAGATGTTGAGACAGTTGTCTCACTTAACAAAATGTTCTGACATGAAGTTTTCTTTTAAAAGATTTGATAGGGTAGATAGAGAGAAACTATTTCCTCTGACGGACAGTTCCAGAACAAGGGCTGAATTTTCCAGGGGATCTTGAAGTCCCGCCGGAGCCAAAAGCCCTAGGTGTCCCCACTCTGGCAGGTAGTGGCACCCTGGGGCAGCAGTGGCGGCCAATTAAGAGACCAACACCGGGGCCACCATCCAATTGAGGACAGCGGCCCGCCCCCAAGAGCTGCTGGCCCAATCAGAGGGATGGTAGCTTAGCAGTCTCAGCAGCACCATAGCTGGCGATCGCCAGTGCTGAGGCGGCAGCTCCAGGATGAGGGCATCCTCAAAGAGAAAGATGAGGTTTTTTGTGAAAGCCAGGGCCAGGCAGGCAGGCCCCAGCAATCTGGAGGGTGGGGGAGAGTCACGACAGTGCACCAGCAATGCTGTTGCTGCCGGGGACCCCTCCACGGTCATGCAGTGCCGATAAAGAAGTGCCCGCTTTCTGGGAACCTGCTGGGAGGCCACCAGGGTTTTCTTGACAGTCTTCCCATGTGGCGGTGGGCCCTCCCAGTGCAGGCAAAATGTCCACAGGGATGGGAAGTGCCATTAACTGACCACTTAAGTGACTCAATTGGCTAACCGGTGGGCGGCCCAGCCACTAAGCTCCCCACTGCTGGCAATATGCCATGACAGCGGCTAAACTTTGGGCTTCCCTCCCAGCGCCTTCCCCTGCCATATTGCCAGCCCTCCCATCTCCCAGCATGTCGCCAATGGACCAGGGAAATTCAGCCCAAGTTAGCATAACTATAACATTGGAGTGGAGGTGTTCATGGGTGATGAACCATTTCCCCCAAAAAGTTGTTGGTGCTTGATCAATTGAAAATTTTGAAATTGAAGTCAATAAATTTTTGTTAGGCAAGGGTATTAAGGGCTACAGAACCACCAAAACAGGGAGATACAGTTAAGATACAGCTCAGCCATGATCTAATTGAATGACAAAACATGTGTGAGGGTTGCATGGCTTACTCTTGTTGCTAAAGTTTCCTCTTGGACAGATTGTTTAAAAATGTCACTATTTTTCACAATGTTTAATGTTAATGGAAGAAAACCAATCCAATGCAAAATCGTTCTTTGCAAAGTATAGAGTTAATCCTTTGCCACCACACCCCAGTGCAGACTTGTACAAACATAAACTGAAGTATGCATACAGACATTCCAGTGTAACATTATTACTTCATTAGTTGCTCTGATATTACATTTACAAAATATGTACATTAGACCCTCAGCACACAAATTACCAGTCAAACAGCTAGAGTTCGAAGTAATTTGACACAGTGTTCACGCATCATTAACAAACAGCAGAAAATCTGCTTGATGCATTTTGCAGATTAATCCTTGAAGGCATTGCGGCTGGTTTGTAGGGTGTGATCTTAGCATGTTGCTATTTGCAAATATTGATGACTTTATTCATCAAACAGGATTTGTGCCAGTTAATAGAGTTATTAACACAGACTTCTGCACATTCATCTGTCTGCAACTAGCAACCTTGCTCTGCAAGGAAAAATAGTTTGTCGGATTTTTGTGTCTGTGCACATCCAGAGACTTTGATAAACGTACTCTTTTATCACATTGTTATATATCTTTCATTACATACTATAAGTATATGCCTATACTGTACAGCTGAATTTAAAAAGGTCTGAAAAGAGAAATGAGTCTTATTTTGACATTCATTTATGACTAGTTTGATTTTCACCTGCCTTCTGACCAGATCATTTGTAAAACCACACACTGGCAATCAGAAGATAACTGCCTCTGGGTACGAATTATGATCACCTAACGAATTCCAAAAATACACTATGCAGTTGGATAGGGAATGTGAAAAAGATCTTTCCCACCCAGGGAACAACAACGGACTTATATAGAGTCTTTAACATCATAAAACATCCCAATGCATGCCACAGGTGTGTTATCAAACAAGATTTGCCACATAAGGAGATTTTAAGGATGATGACCAATTGCTTGGTTAGGTTATAAGGAGCATCTTAGAACAAAGAACAGTACAGCACAGGAACAGGCCATTCGACCCTCCAAGCCTGCAACGATCTTGATGCCTGTCCAAACTAAAACCTTCTGTACTTCCGGGGACCGTATCCCTCTATTCCCATCCAATTCATGTATTTGTCAAGATGCCTCTTAAACGTCGCTATCGTACCTGCTTCCAGCATCTCCCCCAGCAGCGGGTTCCATGCACTCACCACCCTCTGTGTAAAGAACTTGCCTCGCACATCCCCTCTAAACTTTGCCCTTCGCACCTTAAACCTATGTCCCCTAGTAACTGACTCTTCCACCCTGGGAAAAAGCTTCTGACTATCCACTCTGTCCATGCCACTCATAACTTTCTAAACCTCTATCATGTCGCCCTTCCACCTCCGTTGTTCCAGTGAAAACAATCCGAGTTTATCCAACCTCTCCTCATAGCTAACGCCCTCCAGACCAGGCAACATCCTGGTAAACCTCTTCTGTACCTTCTCCAAAGCCTCCACGTCCTTCTGGTAGTGTGGCGACCAGAATTGCACGCAATATTCTAAGTGTGGCCTAACTAAGGTTCTGTACAGCTGCAGCATAACTTGCCAATTTTTATATTCTATGCCCCGACCGATGAAGGCAAACATGCCGTATGCCTTCTTGACTACCTTATCCACCTGTGTTGCCACTTTCAGTGACCTGTGGACCTGTACGCCCAGATCTCTCTGCCTGTCAATACTCCTAAGAGTTCTGCCATTTACTGTATACTTCCCACCTGTATTAGATCTTCCAAAATGCATTACCTCACATTTGTCCGGATTAAACTCCATCTGCCATTTCTCCGCCCAAGTCTCCAACTGATCTATATCCTGCTGTATCCTCTGACAATCCTCATCACTATCCGCAACTCCACCAACCTTTGTGTCGTCTGCAAACTTACTAATCAGACCAGCTACATTTTCCTCCATATCATTTATATATACTACAAACAGCAAAGGTCCCAGCACTGATCCCTGCGGAACTCCACTAGTCACAGCCCTCCATTCAGAAAAGCACCCTTCCACTGCTACCCTCTGTCTTCCATGACCAAGCCAGTTCTGTATCCATCTTGCCAGCTCACCTCTGATCCCGTGTGACTTCAGCTTTTGTACTAGTCTGCCATGAGGGACCTTGTCAAAGGCTTTACTGAAGTCCATGTGGACAACATCCACTGCTCTTCCTTCATAAATCATCTTTGTCACTTCCTCAAAAAACTCAATCAAGTTAGTAGACACGACTTCCCCTTCACAAAACCATGCTATCTCTCACTAATATGTTCATTTGTTTCCAAATGGGAGTAAATCCTGTCCCGAAGAATCCTCTCTAATAACTTCCCTACCACTGACGTAAGGCTCACCAGCCTATAATTTCCTGGATTATCCTTGCTACCCTTCTTAAACAAACGAACAACATTGGCTATTCTCCAGTCCTCTGGGACCTCACCTGTAGCCAATGAGGATACAAAGATTTCTGTCAAGGCCCCAGCAATTTCTTCCCTTGCCTCACTGGGTATTCTGGGGTAGATCCCATCAGGCACTGGGGACATATCTACCTTAATGTTTTGCAAGATGCCCATAACCTCCTCCTTTTTGATAGTGACATGACCCAGACAATCTACCCTCCCTTCCCTAGACTCAACATCCACCGAGTCCTTCTCTTTGGTGAATACTGATGCAAAGTACTCATTTAGTACCTCGCCCATTTCCTCTGGCTCCACACATAGATTCCCTCCTCTGTCCTACCTTTTCCCTGGTTACCCTCTTGCTCTTTATATACATATAAAAAGCCTTGGGATTATCCTTAATCCTGTTTGCCAATGACTTTTCATGACCCCTTTTAGCCCTCCTGACTCCTTGCTTAATTTCCCTCCTACTGTCTTTATATTCCTCAAGGGCTTCGTCTGTTCCCAGCCTTCCAGCTTCCTTTTTCTTTTTGACTAGGCTCACAATATCCCTCGTTATCCAAGGTTCCTGAAACTTGCCAAACGTATCCTTCTTCCTCACAGGGACATGCTGGTCCTGGATTCTAATCAACTGATGTTTGAAAGACTCCCACCTGTCAGATGTTGATTTACCCTCAAACAGCCGCCCCCAATCTAAATTCTTCAGTTCCTGCCTAATATTGTTATAATTAGCCTTCCCCCAATTTAGCACCTTCACCCGAGGACTACTCTTATCCTTATCCACAAGTACCTTAAAACTTGCGGAATTATGGTCACTGTTCCCGAAATACTCCCCTACTGAAGCTTTCACCACCTGGCCGGGCTCATTCCCAATACCAGGTCCAGTACGGCCCCATCCCTAGTTGGACTATCTACATATTGTTTCAAGAAGCCCTCCTGGATGCTGCTTACAAATTCTGCCCCATCCAAGCCCCTCGCACTAAATGAGTCCCAGTCAATATTGGGGAAGATAAAATCACCCACCACTGCAACCCTGTTACCTTTACATCTTTCCAAAATTTGTCTGCATATCTGCTCCTCTACCTCCCACTGGCTATTGGGAGGCCTGTAGTAAACCCCCAACATCATGATTGCACCCTTCCTATTCCTGAGCTCCACCCATATTGCCTCACTGCATGACCCCTCCGAGGTGTCCTCCCGCAGTACAGCTGTGATATTCTCCTTAACCAGTAATGCAGCTCCCCCACCCCTTTTACATCCTCCTCTATCCCGCCTGAAGCTTCTAAATCCCGCAACATTTAGCTGCCAATCCTGTCCTTCCCTCAACCAAGTCTCTGTAATAGCAACAACATCATAGTTCCAAGTACTAATCCAAGTGGGCGGCACAGTGGCGCAGTGGTTAGCACCGCAGCCTCATAGCTCCAGGGACCCGGGTTCGATTCCGGGAACTGCCTGTGTGGAGTTTGCAAGTTCTCCCTGTGTCTGCGTGGGTTTTCTCCGGGCGCTCCGGTTTCCTCCCACAAGCCAAAAGACTTGCAGGTTCATAGGTAAATTGGCCATTATAAATTGTCACTAGTATAGGTAGGTGGTAGGGAAATATAGGGACAGGTGGTGATGTTTGGTAGGAATATGGGATTAGTGTAGGATTAGTATAAATGGGTGGTTGATGTTCGGCACAGACTCGGTGGGCCGAAGGGCCTGTTTCAGTGCTGTATCTCTAATCTAAAATCTAATCTAAAGCTCTAAGTTCATCTGCCTTACCTGTTATACTTCTTGCATTGAACCAAATGCACTTCAGACCACCAGTCCCGCTGTTCTCCGCAACATCTCCCTGCCTGCTCTTCCTCTTATCTTACTGGCCTTGTTTACTAGTTCCCCTTCATTTATTTCACCTTCTGTCCTACTGCTCTGGATCCCACCCCCCTACCACACTAGTTTAAACCCTCCCAAGTGACGCTAGCAAACCTCGCAGCCAGGATATTTGTGCCCCTCCAGTTTAGATGCAACCCGTCCTTCTTGTACAGGTCCCACCTGTCCCTGAAGAGATCCCAATGATCCAGATATCTGAAACCCTCCCTCCTACACCAGCTGTTCAGCCACGTGTTTAGCTGCACTACCTTCCTATTTCTAGCCTCACTGGCATGTGGCCCAGGGTGTAATCCCGAGATTACAACCCTAGCGGCCTTGTCTTTTAACTTTCTACCTAACTCCCTAAACTCCCCCTGCAGGACCTCGTCACTCTTCCTGCCTATGTCGTTGGTACCGATGTGTACCACAACCTCTGGCTGTTCACCCTCCCCCTTCAGAGACATCCTTGACCCTGGCACCAGGGAGGCAACATACCATCCTGGAGTCTCTTTCACGTCCACAGAAGCGCCTATCTGTGCCCCTGACAATAGAGTCCTCTATAACTCTTGCTCTTCTGCGCTTTGTCCCTCCCTGCTGAACAACAGTGCCAGCCGTGGTGCCACTGCTCTGGCTGCTGCTGTTGTTTTCCCCTGATAGGCCATCCCCCCCAACAGTATCCAAAACGATATACTTGTTAGAGAGGGGGATAGCCACAGGGGATTCCTGCACTGACTGCCTGCTCCTTCTAGCAGTCACCCATCTATCTGCCTGCACCTTGGGTGTAACCACTTCTCTAAAACTCCTGTCTATGACATTTTCTGCCACCTGCATACTCATAAGTGCATCCAGTTGCTGCTCCAACCGATCCATGCGGTCTGTGAGGAGCTGCAACTGGGTACACTTCCTGCGGATGTAGTTGTCCGGAACACTGGAAGCATCACGGACCAACCACATCTCACAGGTGAAGCACTTTACCCCTCTAACTGACATTTCTAGCACTAATTAATAAATTAATTTAAAATAAATAAATACTTATTAATCCTGACTAAATTATGTTACAATTAATATGGTCCCTAGTGCTAGATTTCTGCTATAAATATTAAATGCTAACTAAATACAGTAATCTCCTCCCTCTGGTTTAGTTACTCTACATATTAATTAGTTAATTAGGGTTTTAATCAATTTTTATCAGTGTTTTATTTTCAAATTCAGTACAGATTCCCTACCAGCCAATCAGGTCACAGCTTTCCTGTGACATCACTTTTCCAGTTTTTTTTCCAGTTTTTTTTTCCAGAGGTAAATTTTTTATACTTACAGGTCCGGAACTCCGCCCTCCGAGTCTTCTCCCTGGATGTTGGCCGCGAGGAAGAGGAAAGAGAGGATATTTTGATCCTTTCATGGGATGTGGGTATCACTGGCAAGATCGGCATTTGTTGCCCATCTCTAATTGCCCTTGACAATTGAGTGGCTGGCTCGGCCATTTCAGAGTCAACCACATTATTGTGGGTCTGGAGTCACATGTAGGCCAGACCAGGTATGCAGATTTCCTTTCCTAAAAGACATTAGTGAACCAGATGGGTTTTTATGACAGTCGATGAAAGTCTCATGGCACCATTACTGGGACTAGCTTTCAATTCCAGATTTTTATTGATTAATTGAATTTACATTCCACCCACTGCTATGGTGGGATTTGAACCTATATTCCCAGGTCATTAGCCTGGGCCACTGAATTACTAGCTTAGTGACATTACAACTACACCACCATAGAAAGGTTTAGGGAGGGAATTCCAAAGCTTATGAAGGCACGCTAGGCAATGACAGAGAAATTAATATTGGGGAAGCTCAAGAGGCTAAAATTAGAGTAGGGCAGATATCTCGGACGGTTGTAGGACGGAAGCAGATTAAAGAGATAGGGAGAGGTGAGATTGTTGAGGGATTTGAAAACATGGATGAGAATTTTAAAATTGAGGCATTGCTTAACTGGGACCCAATGTAGGTCAGAGAGCACAGGACTGATGGGGACTTAGCGCTAGTGAGGATACAGGCAGCAGAGTTTTAGATTACCTCAAATTTACAGAGGGTAGAAAATGGGAGGCTGGCGAGGAGTGTGTTGAAATAGTCAAGTCTAATGGGAACAAAAGCATGGATGAGAATTTCAGCAACATATGAGTTGAGGCAAGGGGCAGTGTCGAGTGACGTTGCAGAGGTGGAATTAGGTAGTCTTATTGATGGCGCGAATATATAGTTGGAAGCTCATCTCCAGGTCAAATATGATCGCAAACAATCTGGTTCAGCCTCAGACTGTTGCCAGAGAGAGGTGGAGTCTGTGACTCGGAGTGGAGTTAATGGCTTCAGGCGTTCCAATATTTTTTTTTATTTAGAGATACAGCACTGAAACAGGCCCTTCGGCCCACCGAGTCTGTGCCGACCAACAACCACCCATTTATGCTAACCCTACATAATCCCATATTCCCTACCTACACTAGGGGCAATTTATAACAACCAATTTACCTATCACCTGCAAGTCTTTGGATGTGAGAGGAAACCGGAGCACCCGGAGAAAACCCACGCAGACACAGGGAGAACTTGCAAACTCCGCACAGGCAGTACCCAGAATTGAACCCGGGTCCCTGGAGCTGTGAGGCTGCGGTGCTAACCACTGCGCCACTGTGCCGCCCCAGGGCGCCCCAGTTGGAGAAAATTTTTGCTCATCCAATACTAGATGTTGGACAAGCAGTGTGACAACTTAGAGGTAGTGAAAGGGTTGAGTTAGTTGGTGGTGAGGTAACTGGGTGTTGTCAGTGTATATGTGGAAATTGATACTTTGCTTTTGGTTGATGTTGCCAATGGATATCATGTAAATAAGAAATAGAAAGAGGCCATGGATGGATCCAGAGTGATTGATGCAGGAGTGGGAAGAAAAGCCAATGCAGGTGAATCTCTGGCTAAAATTAGATAGTTAAGAATGGAACCAGGCGAGTGCAGTCCCACCCAACTTGACAACAGTGGAGGGTTGTTGGAGGAGGATGGCATGATCAACCATGCCAATGGCTGCAGACATGTCAAGAAGGAAGTGAAGGGATTGGTTACCATTGTCACAGTTGCATAGGATGTCATT
The DNA here is from genome assembly GCF_036365525.1 of Heterodontus francisci. Classification (NCBI taxonomy): domain Eukaryota; kingdom Metazoa; phylum Chordata; class Chondrichthyes; order Heterodontiformes; family Heterodontidae; genus Heterodontus; species Heterodontus francisci. The sequence continues at coordinate 50,268,309 of NC_090372.1, read as the reverse complement.
TGTGACTTTGTTAAGATTTGTTTCGGTTTTGTGGCTGGGCATAAACCTGATTGGAGGGATTCAAATATGGACTCTTGGGAAAGATTGGCACAGATTTCGGAGGCAACAGCATGTTTAAGCACTTCGGAGAGGAAGGGGAGGGTGGAGATGGGACAATAGTTTACAAGAACGGAGGGGTCAAGGGTTGGTTTTTCAAGGAGAGGGATGATGATGGCCAATTTGAAGGAGAGGGGGACAGTACCTGAGGAAAGAGAGCAATTTCAGCAAACATGGGAGCCAGGAGGGGAAGTTGGGTGGTCAACAATTCGGTACGGTCAAGGGAGCAGGAGGTGGGCCTCATTGACAAGATGAGCTCACAGAGAGCATGACGGGAAATAGGAGAGAATCTGGAGAAAGATGCAAATTCAGGGCCAGGGCAGGGGGAAACATCAGAGGAAGTTTCGCCCAGTGGCCTAGGGGAACAACAGGAAGCTGCAGAAGCAACTGAATGGATGGTCTCAATATTAGTGACAAATAAATCTATGAGCTCTACGCACATGTCGTCGGAGATAAGGGTGGTGGAGAGAGGGGAGAGGGATTTACAAAGACTGTCATGACGCCAGAACAACGGCAATGCAGTTGACTTCACTGCTCTCTGAAATGGCCTTGCAAGCCATTTAGTTGTATCAAACTGTTACAGAAAAGTCAAATAAGAATAAAACAGAATGGACCACTGGCATTGACCTGGGTAGCAAAAACGGTAAAGGCACGCACTAACCAGTCAACCCTGTAAAGTCCTTCTAACTAATACCTGGGGACTTGTGCCAAAATTGGGAGAGCTGACCCAAAGGCTAATCAAGAAATAGACTGATATAGTCATATTCACCAATCATACATTATAATCAATGCCCCAGATGCCCCAGCCAATGCACCATCATCCCTGGGTACGTCCTGTCCCACTGGCAGGACAGACCCACCATAGGTGGTGGCACAGTGGTATACAGTCAGGAGGTAGTGGCCCTGGGAGACCTAAACATTGACTCAATGAAATCTCGTGGCATCAGGTCAAACATGGCAAGGAAACCTCCCACTCATTACACCTATGGCCCTCCCTCAACTGATGAATCAATACTCCTTCATGTTGAACACCACTTGGAAGAAGCACTCAGGGTAGCAAGGGCGCAGAATGTCCATCACTGAGAATGGCTCGGTAGCAACACTACTGACCGAGCTGGCCAAGTCCTGAAAGACCTATCTGCCAGACTGGACCTACGAAGGGAAAATTCTACTTGACCTCGTTCTCATCAATCTACCTGTCACACGTGACAGTATTGATAGGATTGACTACCGCACAGTCCTTACGGAGGCAAAGTCCCATCTTCACACTGAGGGCACCCTCCATCGTATTTTGAAGCACTACCACTGTGCTAAATGGAATAGATTCAGAACAGATCTAGCAGCTCAAAACTTGGCATCCATGAGACGCTGTGGACCATCAGCAGCAGCCGAATTGTATTCAACCACCATCTGTAACCTACCATTACCATAAAGCCAGGGACCCACCCATGTTCAATAAGGAGTGCAGGAGAGTATGCCAAGAGCAGTACCAGGCGTACCTAAAAGTGAGACGCCAACCTGGTGAAGCGACAGCACAGGACTACATGCATGCTAAACAGCAGAAGCAGCATGCTGTTTACAGAGTGTAGTGATCCCACAACCAATAGAACTGATTAAAGCTCTGCAGTCCTGCTACACCTAGTCATGAATGGTTGCAGACAATTAAGCAACTAACGGGAGGAGGAAGCTTCACAAACATCCTTATCCTCAGTAATGGGGGAGCCCAGCACATCAATGCAAAAGATAAGGCTGAGGAATTTGCAACCATCTTCAGCCAGAAGTGCCAAGTGGATCATCCATCTTGGCCTTCCCCTGAGGTCCCAAGAGCACAAATGCCAGTCTTCAGCCAATTCAATTCACTCCATGTGATATAGAAAAGAAAAAAATGAAAGACCTGTATTTTTATAGCAACTTTTACAACTACTAGACATCTCTAAGTGCTTTATAGCTAATGAAATACAGTTGAAATATAGTCACGGTTGTAATTTAGGAAACACGGCAGCGATTTGTGCACAGCAAACTCCCACAAACAGCAATGTACTAATGACCAGATAATCTGTTTTTGCGATGTTGATTGAGGCATAAATATTGGATTGGACTCCCCTGGTCTTGTTCAAAACAGTGCCATGGGATCTTTTAAGTCCACCTGAGAACGCAGACTGGGCCTCAGTTTAACATCTCATCCAAAAGGCTGCTCCACCAGCCGCACAGTATTCCCTCAGTACTGCACTGCAGCATCAGCCCTGATTTTTGTACTCAAGCTCTGGAGTGGGATTTGAACCAAGAATCTTTTGGCTTAGAAGGAAAAGTGCTACCACTGAACCACAGCTGACAATATCAAGCAATGGCTGAATGCACTGGATACAGCAAAGGCTTTGGGACCCTGACAACAAGACTTGTGCTCCAGAACAAGCCACGCCTTAGCCAACCTGTTCAAATACAGCTACAACACTGGCATGTATCCAAAAATGTGGAAAATTGCCCAGGTATGTCCCGTCCACAAAAAGCAGGACAAATCTGATTCAGCCAATTAGCGCCCCATCAGTCTACCCTCAATCATGAGCAAAGTAATGGAAGGTGCCACCAACAGTGCTATCAAGCAGCACTTACTCAGCAACAAGCTGTTCACTGATGCTCAGTTTGGATTCCGTCAGGGCCACTAGGCCACTCATTACAGCCTTGGGCCTAACATGGACAAAAGAGCTGAATTCCAGGCATGAGGTGAGAGTGACTGACCTTGACATCAAGCCAGCATTGGACCTCCTATTAGTTGCTTCATTGTCTACAGCCATTCGTGACTGGATGTAGCAGGACTGCAGAGCTTTGTTCTGTTCCATTGGTCATGGGATTACTAGGCTCTGTCTATAGCATGCTGTTTAGCATACGTATAATCCTATGTTGTAGCTTCACCAGGTTGGCATCTCACTTCACAAGGAGCCCTAGCAAAACTGAAGTCAATAGAATTCAGGGGGAAAGCTCGCCACTGGTTGGAGTCATATCGAGTACAAAGGAAGATGGTTATGGTTGTTGGTGGCCTATCATTTCAGCCCCAGGACATCAATGAACTTCCCTCCATCCTAAGGTCAGAAGTGTGGATGTCGCTAATGATTGCACAGTGTTCACTACCATTTGCAACTCCTCAGATACTGAAGCAGTCTGTGCCTGCATGCAGCAAGACCTGGACACCATTTAGGCTTGTAATGGCTTGGGCTAATAAGTGGCAAGTAATATTTGTGCCATACAAGTGCCGAGCATTGGCCATCTCCCTGGATATTCCATCGCCGAATACCCCACTATCAACATCCTGGGGTTACCATTGACCAGAAACTTACTTAATGTAAATACTCTGGTTACAAGAACAGGTCAGAGACTGGGAATTCTGCAGCGAGTAACTCATCTCCTGACTCCCCAAAACCTGTCTACCATCTACAAGGCACAAGTCAGGAGTGTGATGGAATACGCTGCACTTGCCTGGATGACTGCAATTCCAACAACACTCAAGAAGCTTGACACCATCCAGGACAAAGCAGCCCGCTTGATCAGCACCCCATCCACCACCTTAAACATTCACACCCTCCACCACCAGTACACAGTGGCAGCAGTGAGTACCAGATACAAGATGCACTGCAGCAATTCGCCAAGGCTCCTTTAACAACACCTAACAATTGCCAAGCCCACGACTTCTGCCACCTAGAAAAACAAGGGCAGAAGGCGCATGGGAACACCAGCACCTAGAAGTTCCACATTAAATTGCACACCATCCTACTATTTCGCCGTTCCTTCACTGTTGCTGGGTCAAAATTCTGGAACTCCATCCTTAATAGCACTGTGGGTGTATTTACACCATATGAACTGCAGTGGTTCAAGAAAGCAGCTCACCACCACCTTCTCAAGGGGATTTAGGGATGGGTAATAAATGCTGGCCTTGCCAGTAACACCCACATCCCATGAACGAATAAAAAAAAAAGAGACCTGGGAAGCTTTTATGTATGCAACTGGGGTCTTGGCCACCGGTTCAAGAGCCGGCGAGATCCCCGCATCACCTCCTCTGGGAAAAGCCCACTGCATTTCGTGCCAATTAGACACTTTAGTGGACAGTGCTGGGCCTTCCCCGGGATTAAGGACCCTGATGATGGAAGTCCTGCCAGCTGAGAGCTGCTGGCCAATATGAAGCCGAAAGCTCTTTTACTCAGCAGCGTCACCGTAGAGGCAGTGGTTGCTGCCAGTAAAGCAGCCACCAGAGGCCCAGGAGCATTGAGGCACCCAGGCCACAGGTGAGTGATAGCAAGAGGGGTTTCGCAGGGTTGGGGTCACAGGGGAGGGGGTTGTAGGGGGGATCGGCAGCAAGGACGGGTGAGTGGGGAGTGGCTCTCAGCAGGCTCCCACCTTACCGATGCCGGGTCCTTCAATCAGGCACTAAAAGTGCCTTTGAACACGGGACACCACCACCCCACGCCCTCCCCCCCCCCCCCCAGAGCCGGCAAGCAACCCACATGGGTCCTTCCCACCATGGACTTCATTGGGGTGGAGGTGGGAAGGTGGCAGGGATTCCTCCCCCCCCCCCAACCCCACCACCATCCCACCAGATTAAATGCACTCCCCATCTCTAAACTAGCATGGAGAAGGATGGACCAGGGGAGAACATAAAATCCCTGCCCCTAGAGAAAGTTCATCATTCCCCTCCTCATTAACAAATTGCCAAGGAAGCAATAATTAAAAAATACAATTATTTTCTTTGTTCTTTTAGTTATTAGGCAAGTTATTGTAAAATGTGTGTTACTGCCCAGAATTGGACGCAATGCTCAAGGTGAGGTCTAACTAGTGATTTATAATGGGGCTGCACAGTGGCGCAGTGGTTAGCACCGCAGCCTCACAGCTCCAGTGACCCGGGTTCAGTTCTGGGTACTGCCTATGTGGAGTTTGCAAGTTCTCCCTGTGTCTGCATGGGTTTCCTCTGGGTGCTCCGGTTTGCTGCCACATGCCAAAGACTTGCAGGTTGATAGGTAAATTGGCCATTAGCAATTGCCGCTAGTATAGGTAGGTGGTAGGGAAATATAGGGACAGGAGGGGATGTGGTAGGAATATGGAATCAGTGTAGGATTAGTATAAGTGGGTGGTTGATGGTCGGCACAGACTCGGTGGGCCGAAGGGCCTGTTTCAGTGCTGTATCTCTAAAACTAAAAACTATAACTTCCTTGCTTTTGTACTCTCTGTTAAGCTTTCTCAAACTATTTGCTTCTGAGACCACCCTCCACCACCCCCCCCCCCCCGCCATGTCATATAAATTCCATGGACTCCCTCTAATACAACACAGATATTTTTTCTGTATAAAAAATAGTTAGACAATCAAACATATATTTATTATTGTTCACTTATTTAATGAGTAACTTGTTGCAGCTGCTGAACAACAATTCTGTCAAGACATGGAGTCTTGATATGTGTGTAGGTCATGGTCAACGTTCATCTGGCTGGGTATTTTGTTTTCATTGACTTCATTGCTGAAATAGGTACAAATATAGGTTGCAAATATCAGTGCTACAGAAGAAACAGTGCTGCATTTATTGGAAGATTCACTCCAAAATGTCTCCAATGGTATTTCAATGAAATTGTTTCTGAGGGAGTTGTCTGATGAAATGTCAGTGAGCTCTTCTAAGAGCTTTGATGGGACTGAGGGGAGCAGTTCAGCATCAATATTCTCACTAAAGAAGTTTGTAGCCCACAGGTGTATAACAGATTGTTTTTTATTCTGAAAATATACTTTATTCACAAAAATTTGCAAAAATAGATTACAAAACAGTTCAAAACAGTTCAAATTTCACATTTCGGAAAGTACAATAGAGATCAGATTTCTTCGATGCAGAAAAACATGAAGTGCCTCACAATTCTTGCCATTTCATTTTAAATGCAAAGTACATTGGCATTAAACAGTAAAAAACATTCTGGTGCATACAGTCTGAGGGGTTTTACACAGGTTCCAGCCCCTTGGTTCACTCTGGCAGGAGGACCTTACACAGTGGCACAGATTGTTTTGTTGTGAGTTCTGGAAAGTAAGTGTTAAATTTGTTGAGTAGACCAGAAAAAAGTGCTGCCAGCTGTGGTTTGATCACATCAAAGTCAACGTTTGTTGAATGAAAAAATGTAAGAGCTAAAACATATCCATAGTCTCCCCATTGTCAACAGAACCAGAAAGATGTGATTGTGGATTTTGTGATTGCGGTGGTATCATTAGCCTGTGTATTTTTGGCAGATGCCTTGAAACCTTCTTGCAAACCCATAGGGAACCATGGATCCCTGATTGAGAACACCTGCCAATATTTAAAAAGCCAAGGAACCCGTATGCTTAATTAGCTGCTTTATCAACTTGCCCTGACACCATCAAAGATTTATGTATATGAAGTCCCACATCTCTCTATTCTTACACTCCCTTTAATACTGTACCATTTAGTTCATATTGTTTCTCCTCATTTCTTTTTCCAAAATGCATCGCTTCACATATCTCTACATTAAATTCCATCTGCCATGTGCCTGTTCATTTCACCAGTCTCTCTATGACCTTCTGAAGTCTGCTACTGTCCTTTTCACTGTTTATTACATTTACAAGTTTTGAAATTATGCTCTCTATACCCAAGTCCAGGCCATTTTATATATCAAAAAAAATCAGTGGCCCTAATTCTGGGGGACACCACTGTATACTACCCGCCAGTCTAAAAAACGCTGTCTTTCAGGAAGTTTGCGTATATTAGTATTATGTAGGAACATAGGAGTCTGTTTTGCAAGTAAATTAGACCAAGTATATTAACTCCATTTGTGACCTTGGTTCCATATCCCTTAATACCCTCTCCAATTACTAGTGTATTACCCTTGAGATTATAAAACATCCCTGAAATGGCAGGCTCAATCCATTCATTATTTTCTTTGAATGATAATATAAATTTATGTAATCCTAGCATTGAAAAGAAGAAAGAACTTGCATTTAAATAGCACCCTTCATGACTACAGGATGTCCTGAAATGTTTCACAGCCAATAAAGTACTTTTTGAAGTGTGGTCATTGTTGTAATGTAGGTAAATTTATGAAAGATCATGCAAACAGCAAAACAATCTGTTTTGGTGATGTTGGATGAGTGATAAATACTGGCCAGGACATTGGGGGCATTCCCCTTCTTTCAGTGAGACTTGTTACATGTTTTCACTAACAGTTATAAAAACTTACTTGGAGCTATAAGACACATATATACTGGTATGAATTGGTGGATATAGAATCATAGGCGGCAAAAGTGCATCGGTGTTTTCCCTGCGGCCTGCTGTGATTTTAGAGGTAGGCCAATAGAACCCCTAGAAAAATGGCAGAGACCCAGTTGCACTTCTAGAAGATTCCTCTCTGCCTTGTAAGAAACTGAATTTCTGTCTACCCATTGCAAAGAAAATAACAGCAAGAAAGCAGAACCAAGGGAATAGACTCCATAAGCAGGGAATTCCCACTCCAAAAGCCATTGTACTAGCTGAGTGAATGGGGATATGCTGGTCTCCACAATGGCTTATGTGAGCTCCATTAATAGGGCCTAGGTGGTCAGACAAATGAACCATTGAATAATTTTAGTTTTTAAAAGAAAATATTGCAGATTGGCTCCTTTGCTCAGACGGTTGAGGGGGACCATGACTAGAGCTGGGGAAGGGGTGCCTAGGTTTAGGCACACATCCTCATGGGCAGGAAGAAGTCAGAATTTGCAGCAATCATGGGAAAGTGAGCACTAGAGAAGCATCCAACGTAGCACTTTTGCCTGACTGATCCATGCAAGTAAGGTGCCCTCCCACTGACTCAGGCAGGATAATCATTGAAGGGCGCCATCGGGTGCAATCGCAGAAGAATCACTGGATCACGAACTAAGGAATTTCAGGGCCATAGAATTTACAACACCAAAGGAGATCATTTGGCTGATTGCCCCTTTGCCAGTGATGGCTCTTCACTTAGCAGTGTCAGATCTAATCCCATTTCCCTCCCTTGAGATCTTTCTCTTTATGTATACATTTATGGTCTTTGCCTGAATAGCTACTGTTAATGAAGCATCTCATGCTCTAAAGGCCCTCCATGTGACAAACATTTTTCTAGCTTCCTCTTTAGTTCGTTAAGTGATAAATCCTCACAATATGTCCCTTGGATTAGAACATAGAACAGTACAGCACAGTACAGGCCTTTCGGCCCACGATGTTGTGCCGAACCTTTAACCTACTCTAAGATCAAACTAACTGCCTACCCTTCATTCTACTATCATCCATGTACCTATCCAAGAGTCGCTTAAATGCCCCTAATGTATCTGCTTCTACTACCACGGCTGGCAGCGCATTCCACGCACCCACCACTCTCTGTGTAAAGAACCTACCTCTGACATCTCCCCGAAACCTTCCTCCAATCACCTTAAAATTATGCCCCCTGGTGATAGCCCTTTCCACCCTGGGAAAAAGCCTCTGACTATCCACTCTATCTATGCCTCTCATCATTTTGTACCCCTCTATCAAGTCACCTCTCATCCTTCTTCGCTCCAATGAGAAAAGCCCTAGCTCCCTCAATCTTTCTTCGTAGGACATGCCCTCCAGTCCAGGCAGCATCCTGGTAAATCTCCTCTGCACCCTCTCTAAAGCTTCCACATCCTTCCTATAATGAGGCGACCAGAACTGAACACAATATTCCAAGTGTGGTTGAACCAGGGCCTGATAGAGCTGCAGCATAACCTCGTGGTTCTTAAACTCAATCCCCCTGTTAATGAAAGCCAACACATCATACGCCTTCTTAACAAACCTATCAACTTTGGTGGCAACTTTGAGCGATCTGTGGACATGGACCCCAAGATCCCTCTGTTCCTCCACACTACCAAGAATCCTGTCTTTAAGCCTGTATTCCGCATTCAAATTCGACCTTCCAAAATGAATCACTTCACACTTTTCCAGGTTGAACTCCATCTGCCACTTCTCAGCCCAGCTCTGCATCCTGTCAATGTCCCGTTGCAACCTACAACAGCCTTCCACACTATCCACAACTCCAGCAACCTTTGTGTCATCGGCAAACTTGCTAACCCAGCCTTCCAATTCCTCAGCCAAGTCATTTATAAAAATCACAAAGAGCAGAGGTCCCAGAACAGATCCTTGTGGAACACCACTGGTCACCGAGCTCCATGCTGAATACTTTTCATCTACTACCACCCTCTGACTTCTATGGGCCAGCCAATTTTGTATCCAGACAGCCAACTTTCCCTGAATCCCATGCCTCCTTACTTTCTGAATGAGCCTACCATGGGGAACCTTATCAAACGCCTTGCTAAAATCCATTTCCACCACATCCACTGCTCTTCCTTCATCAATGTGTTTTGTCACATCTTCAAAGAAATCAATAAGGCTTGTGAGGCATGACCTGCCCCTCACAAAGCCATGCTGACTGTCTCTAATCAAACCATGCTTTTCCAAATAATCATAAATCCTGTCTCTCAGAATCCTCTCCAATAATTTGCCCACTACCGACGTAAGACTGACTGGTCTATAATTCCCAGGGTTATCCCTATTCCCTTTCTTGAACAAGGGAACAACATTTGCCACCCTCCAATCATCCGGCACTACTCCAGTGGACAGTGAAGACGCAAAGATCATCGCCAAAGGCGCAGCAATCTCTTCCCTCGCTGCCCGTAATATCCTTGGGTATATCCCGTCTGGCCCCGGGGACTTATCTGTCCTCATATCATTCAAAATTTCCAGCACATCCTCCCTCTTAACCTCAATCTGTTTGAGCATATCAGCCTGTTCCACGCTGTCCTCACAAACGACCAGGTCCCTCTCACTAGTGAATACTGAAGCAAAGTATTCATTTAGGACCTCCCCTACCTCCTCCGACTCCAGGCACGTTCCCTCCACTATCCCTGATCGGCCCTACCCTCAGTCTGGCCATCCTCTTGTTCCTCACATAAGTGTAGAACGCCTTGGGATTTTCCTTAATCCTACCCGCCAAGACTTTTTCATGTCCCCTTCTAGCTCTCCTAAGTCCATTCTTCACTTCCTTCCTGGCTACCTTGTAACCCTCTAGAGCCCTGTCTGATCCTTGCTTCCTCAACCTTAAGTAAGCTTCCTTCTTCCTCTTGACTAGCTGTTCCACATCTCGTCATCCAAGGTTCCTTCACCCTACCATCCCTTCCCTGCCTCATCGGGACAAACCTATCCAGCAGTCGCAGCAAGTGCTCCCTAAACAACCTCCACATTTCAGTCGTGCATTTCCCTGAGAACATCCGTTCCCAATTTATGCTCCCCAGTTCCTGCCTAATAGCATTGTAATTCCCACTCCCCCAATTAAATATTTTCCCATCCCGTCTGCTCCTGTCCCCCTCCATGACTATAGTAAAGGTCAGGGAGTTGTGATCACTATCACCGAAATGCTCTCCCACCGATAGATCTGCCACCTGGCGTGGTTCGTTGCCAAGCACCAAGTCCAACATAGTCTCCCCTCTAGTCGGCCTGTCTACATATTGAGTCAGGAAACCTTCCTGGACACACCTGACAAAAACTGCTCCATCCAAACTATTTGCACTAAGGAGGTTCCAATCAGTATTAAGGAAGTTGAAGTCACCCATGACAATAACCCTGTTACTTCTGCACCTTTCCAAAATATGCCTCCCAGTCTGTTCCTCCATGTCTCTGTTGCTATTGGGGGGTCGATATAGAAAACTCCCAACAAAGTGACTGCTCCTTTCCTGTTTCTGACTTCCACCCATAATGACTCAGTAGACAAACCCTCCTCGACAACCTCCCTTTCTGCAGCTGTGATACTATCCCTGATTAACAATGCCACTCCCTCACCTCTTTTACCTCCCTCCCTATTCCTTTTGAAACATCTAAACCCCGGAACATCCAACATTCATTCCTGCCCCTGTGATATCCACGTCTCCGTAATGGCCACAACATCGTAGCTCCAAGTACTGATCCATGCTCTTAAGTTCATCACCCTTATTCCTGACACTTCTTGCGTTAAAATAGACACACTTCAACCCATCATACTGGCTGCAACTTTGCCCTGTCAACTGTCTAACCTTCCTCACAGACTCTCTGCACTCGGTATCTGCCTGTTCAACAGCTACCCCATCCACTGATCCGAGGCTCCGGTTCCCATCCCCCTGCCAAACTAGTTTAAACCCTCCCAAAGAGCTCTAGCAAACCTCCCGCCCAGGATATTGGTGCCCCTCCAGTTCAGATGCAACCCGTCCTTCTTGTACAGGTCCCGCCTTCCCCAGAAGGTATCCCAATGATCCACATATCTGAATCCCTCCCTCTTACACCAGTTCTGTAGCCACGTGTTCAGCTGCACTCGCTCCCTGTTTCTAGCCTCACTAGCACGTGGCACCGGTAACAATCCTGAGAATACTACTCTGCTCGTCCTGCCTTTCAGCTTCCAACCTAACTCCCTATATTCACTTTTCAGGTCCTCATCCCTTTTCCTAGCTATGCCATTGGTACTGATATGTACCACGACCTCTGGCTGCTCCCCCTCCCCCTTAAGAATCCTGTGGACTCGAACCGAGACATCCCTTACCCTGGCACCCGGGAGGCAACATACCATCCGGGAGTCTCGTTCGCGACCACAGAATCTCCTGTCTGTTCCTCTAACCATTGAATCTCCTATCACTATCGCTCTCCTATTCTCCCCCCTTCCCTTCTGAGCCACTGAGCCAGGCTCAGTGCCAGAGACCTGGCCACTGTGGCTTTCCTCTGGTAGGTCCCCCCCCCCCCCAACCGTATCCAAAACGGTATACGTATTATTGAGGGGAACGGCCACAGGGGATCCCTGCACTGTGCGCCTATTCCCTTTCCCTCCCCTGACGGTCACCCAGCTACCTTTATCCTGTAACTTAGGTGTCACTACTTCCCTATAACTGCTCGCTATCACCCGCTCAGCATCCTGAATGATCCGAAGTTCATCCAGCTCCAGCACCAGTTCCCTGACGCGGTCTGCGAGGAGCTGGAGTTGGGTGCACTTCTCACAGGTGAAGTCAGCAGGGACCCAGTGGTGACCCTCACCTCCCGCATCCTGCAAGAGGAGCATGCAACTGCCCTAGGTTCCATCCCCTCCGCACTAAATTAACAACAGAGATTTTAAAAAAAGGATAACCTTACCTTACCAAACCCTCCACACAAGAGTCCTTTTTTTTTGGTTAGAGGAGGAGGATGGGTGGGAGACACTACACGTGTAGTGTTTCGGGTTTAGCCACAGCCCGAATATATAGGTTTACTTACCCAGCAGTCCCCTTGTCCGCCGAAACAAAAGGTAAGTTATTTTAAACTGAAACTCACCTTCCCAGCTGACACCTCGCTCGCATTATCGCAGCTTCAGAAAAAGCTGCTTCCCAGCTGACACCTCGCTCGCACCAACCAATGGAAACAATCTTTTGCTATTTATCATCTCAAAACTTTCTATCATTTTAAAAACCTCTCTTAGTCTTCTCTATTCCACTGAGAAAAACCCTACGTTTCAAATGTTCCTTCGTAGTATTGTTCCTTGTCGTCTTCTTCTTCTTTGGGATCCTTGTCTCGAGAGACAATGGGTAAACGCCTGGAGGTGGTCAGTGGTTTGTGGAGCAGTGCCTGGAGTGGCTATAAAGGCCAATTCTAGAGTGACAGACTCTTCCACAGGTGCTGCAGATAAAATTGGTTGTCAGGGCTGTTACGCAGTTGGCTCTCCCCTTGCGCTTCTGTCTTTTTTCCTGCCAAATGCTAAGTCTTTTCGACTCGCCACACTTTAGCCCCGCCTTTATGGCTGCCCGCCAGCTCTGGCGATCGCTGGCAACTGACTCCCACGACTTGTGATCAATGTCACAGGACTTCATGTCGCATTTGCAAACGTTTTTAAAGCGGAGACATGGACGGCCGGTGGGTCTGATACCAGTGGCGAGCTCGCTGTACAATGTGTCCTTGGGGATCCTGCCATCTTCCATGCGGCTCACATGGCCAAGCCAACTCAAGCGCCACTGGCTCAGTCGGGTGTATAAGCTGGGGATGTTGTCCGCCTCGAGGACTTCTGTGTTGGAGATACGGTCCTGCCACCTGATGCCAAGGATTCTCCGGAGGCAGCAAAGATGGAATGAATTGAGACGTCGCTCTTGGCTGACATATGTTGTCCAGGCCTCGCTGCCATACAGCAAGGTACTGAGGACACAGGCTTGATACACTCGGACTTTTGTGTTCCATGTCAGTGCGCCATTTTCCCACACTCTCTTGGCCAGTCTGGACATAGCAGTGGAAGCTTTTCCCATGCGCTTGTTGATTTCTGCATCGAGACAGGTTACTGGTGATAGTTGAGCCTCGGTAGGTGAATTCTTGAACCACTTCCAGAGCGTGGTCGCCGATATTGATGGATGGAGCATTTCTGACGTCCTATCCCATGATGTTCGTTTTCTTGAGGCTGATGGTTCGGCCAAATTCGTTGCAGGCAGCCGCAAACCTGTCGCTGAGTCTCTGCAGACACTCTTCAGTGTGAGATGTTCATGCAGCATTGTCAGCAAAGAGGAGTTCCCTGATGAGGACTTTCCGTACTTTGGTCTTCGCTCTTAGACGGGCAAGGTTGAACAACCTGCCACCTGATCTTGTGTGGAGGAAAATTCCTTCTTCTGAATACTTGAATGCATGTGAGAGCAGCAGGGAGAAGAAGATCCCAAACAGTGTAGGTGCGAGAACACAGCCCTATTTCACGCCACTCAGCATAGGAAAGGGGTCTGATCAGGCGCCGCTATGCTGAATTGTGCCTTTCATATTGTCATGGAATGAGGTGATGATACTTAGTAGCTTTGGTGGACATCTGATCTTTTCTAGTAGTCTGAAGAGACCACGTCTGCTGATGAGGTCAAAGGCTTTGGTGAGAGCAATGAAAGCAATGTAGAGGGGCATCTGTTGTTTGCGGCATTTCTCCTGTAGCTGACGAAAGGAGAACAGCATGTCAATGGTCGATCTCTCTGCTCGAAAGCCACACTTGTAGTTGGAGATAAAACCTTATGCAAAGCAAGTAATATTCTTACAACAAATTATTTTTACTGCAGGCTCCAGTTTTTTAAAAAAAAGAAAAGGCAGAGTGGTTGGCCATTGCAGCATCTCCTTGGTGCATTACATTGCCTACACTTTTACCTGAGATCAGCAGAACAAAAAGCACTTGAGGCACAATCAATACACAGCAGCATCAACAAACTTGTATAATTTCAAAATCATTACGTACTTTATCAGTTTTCCAAGTATGATTGCAGGTATATTCTGAATTTGCAGGAAGCATGCAGATGAAAACTGTGTATTCTTAAGAGTATTAGAGGATAAAATAGACTCCCACTGAACCTGCTTCTCTGTGTGATGAGAATAATTTGAACCTCTTTATTCTCGACTCCTCCTACATTCTTTTAACATTTTATTTACAACAAGCAATGTTCGAAGTACAGTCTAAATAAAATATTGTTACGACCCGGGGAGAAAGAGGTCTAGGTTCCCTTTCAGCCTTCACCTGGTCTTACCGTAACAGGGTTTAATTTTAAACACACCGTGTTTTTAGCTCCCCCTTGGTGAATCCTTGTTCATCGCTTTCCAATCATAAGGCAAATTAGCAAGTTTTCTTAGGTTAAAAGAAGAAAAATTGAAATTTATTAAACTTGAACTTAAACTCTAATTCGGTTAATGCCTACGGATACAGGACATGCCCACGCTAGCATGCATATGCGATACACACATGCAAATAGAGACAGAAAAGAGCAGAAGAAAAAAATACAGTGGAAAAGTTTGAGGCAATATCTGAAGAGTTTTTGTTACAGTTCTTCGAGCTCACTGTGCAGTCCTTGATTGAAGGTAGTTCTTACTTTTCATTGGGGCCCAGTATTCTTCTTAAACCTTGTTCACGATAGGAGACTTTTCTCTTCTTGGGGTTCATGTGTCTTCAGTGGATTCAGAGGCTTGTGAGAGAGAGATGGGAGCAGGCAGGAGAGATCTTCTCAGTCCAGGAGCAAACAGTCTTTCCCCTCAAATTCTCTGTGGCTCGTTCAAAAAAACCTGGAACAGCCAGTTAGTCATGTGACCAGCTGGACCAGTCCTGGCCCCAGTGAATTGCATCATCCCAGCAGGCCCTGTAATGCGCTTCCCTACCCATCCATTATGGGTTGAATGTGTCAGGGAATGGTCCTTTGTCTACACAAGCACTGTCTATTAGCATGCAAATATTTTTCCAGCCACGGCTGATCTGCTAAACAAGTCATTTCCTCACACCAGCAACAGTCAAAATCAATGCTCATATGACAAAACCAATGTGCCTCATTCTTGGCATGACAATATGTGTATAGAATTTTGTAGTTAATTAAAAACTGGGCAGCTTTCAGTGTGTTTTGCTGACACCCAACCTATCCAAATCTTTCCTCATGGAGGCACAGATTTAAAAATGTAATCAACAAGCAGATGTAGTCACCCAGACGGGGAGCCCCGCGGTGGCCACCTCTGGGAAAGGACCACCTGATCAAATACCAATCCAGGCACTTAACTGGACAGCGGCAGGCCAGGATCAACGATCCCAGCGGCGGAACTCCCGTCTGCTGAGAGCTGCCGACCAATCAGATGTGGCCGCAGGCGATGGCTGCTGTGGGTGTTGGACTCATCCGAGGCCCTGGAACCAAGCCACAGACAAGTCACAGCAGGAGGGGTTTCGCAGGGTGGGGGTCACAGGGGGTTGGAGTTGTAGGGAGTCCAGCAGCTAGGGCACGGGGGTGACTCTCACCAAGCCCCCTTCCTTCCCAAAGTCAGGTCCCTCGATCAGGCATTGTGCCTTTTAACGAGGGACCCCACCTCACCCTACCCCACCCACAGAGCTGGAAAGCAACCCACACAGGCGTGCTTGGCATGCTCCCCATGCAGCAACAGGCCTGCCTGCCGCTTGGCTAATTCCAGCAGCAGCAGGATAAGGCCCTTAATTGGGCATTAATTGCCCACTTAAGAGCCTCAATTGGAGGTGGGGCGGGAAGGCTGTTCACAGGCCTTCCCACCCCAGACCTCATTTGGGTGGTGGCAGGAAGATGGTGGGGTCCCCCCTACCACCGTCCCGCAGACTATATGCTCTCCCAGCCTCCAAACCCCACGCAGGAGAGCATAAAATTCCCCCCAAATTTATGACTGAGAGGTCATTTATACTAGCTTTATTTCAGTGACTGAAGAATCACGAGGATGTTCATCTATTGAGGTAAGAATTGTGCAGGTAACTGGGTGACTGCAGAAGTGCTGAGTTTCAAGTTACAATTTTCCTATTGCCGGTTTCAGACTCCCCTATCCTTTCAGACATGGAGCCTAGCCTGACAAGACTGCATGTTGGAAAATCGCATGCATATAGCAGATAATTTTTCATCCATTAATTTTAACAGATGGAAAATCATGAGCTTCATGTGTGTAATTTCCTCACAAGCACTTCCACCGGCTGAGGTTCAGTAAAGGAGTCGTATAGATCTATTTAAAGAGTCAAAACCAATTCTTTACGGATCACAGCATTGTAAACCGTACCTGCTGCTAAGGTATTTTGCATTATGAATCGGAATTAACCAGGAAATATTTACTGAAAGGTATCCCAGTCAAAGAAAAATGGAAAACTTTTATAGTGATAATAATTCATAATTTGCTGTAGCAGGGCATCTAACAGCATTGACTGTTAGTTAGATTTGCCTTTGCACCCTTCAGCTCAAAACATTTTTGACCACTAAGTTGTCAAAAGTGTGCCCTGATAATGAAAAGCAGGCATCTGGAACCTGAGTGAACAGGGCAAGCAACTGTGTACCTCCATAACCAATCAGATTGAAATACAGAGAAGGAAGTATAAATTACAGTGGGTGAAATCAATGTCAAATCAGGTACAAAAACAGAAATGAAGAGGGGGAAAGAAAACTTTGACAGAAAAACAGACAGAAAGGAAAGTAAAAATAAATTTAATTTTAAATGCCATTTTTAAATTTCCAACAATTAAAGCCTGAAGGAATGAGACTCCACACTTGAGGTAATTAATCTTCAGTGCCTGAGAGGTTGATTGGCATAATTAACAGATATCATGCATTGTAAAGGTACTTAAACTGGAATGGACAAGGCTGAATTCTATGTCATATTTAGTTTGTATCTACTGTGCAAATAGAGCAACTTCACACTATTCAATGTATTTCAATAGTGAGACAAACAGTGAAATGCCATTTTCACAAAGCTAACGGCGGAGCGAGCAACTGGGACAGCAACTTTTGGATAGTTGCGTTTAACCACACATCTGCTCCTCATCTGAAGTTGCTTTGTCATTTGTGCATAATTAACAGCAAGTGTGATTAGCCGCAGTGTTATTTTGACAAGAAAATCTGGGCCAATGTTAAATATGTTGGATAAGAAAATGAATGTAAACTAAATGAACAGTCCCAAGATAAGTAATTAAGACCAATAAAATGAGAAGGAAGAGGAAAGCAAATGATTTTCTGCCAGGAGTGTGATTTTAACAAAATTGCTATAAAAATATTACAAGAGAATGGCAGAGAACTCAGAGATGTGTAGTAATTTGCCAATTTGCTTCCCTTAATCCATTAACTGTGCATTATGTGAACATTAATTTCTTCATTTCCTTATTGCACTGGCATGACTGCACAACTTTACTGGGTCTGCTTTCTGTGAGATGGAACGTGTTACAAATGTCACACATCTGAGCAATTCATCAAAATTTACATGCAATAATGCAGCTGAACCACTTAAGCTGCTAACTATGCACATGAACATGCATAATTCTCCTGACATCTTGCACTAATTAGCTCAGGTAAAAATGTGGGAAACCTTGTTCCCAGAAAGCCCTGCTTTACAATTATGCCTTTCATTAATGATGGGTTGAAATTGTTAATTCTCCACATGTACAAAGAAATGACTGACAAAAAGGAGTCATTAATCAACCAAGATTATCAGTGTTAATTTGGGGATTATTTACCATTCTTTGTGTCAACTAGATCTACCACGGTCACAGCATTCTGAGCTTCTTTGGGGACAGATAATCCAAAACTGGTTATTTGTTTAAAGCTACCAGGCTGACACACAATGGCTGCAATTCTTTGGAGTAAAAAAGACTTAAGTTATTAAGAATCCCTGCTGTCATTCTTGGAAACCTTAGATCACTGAAGTTCACTGACCTGAATGTAAGGAACTGACACTTTTAGTCTAATCTTTTATACGGTGATACTGCTTTAGACTAAAGGTCAATCGAGGCACCATTTAGCTATGGTAATTTTTCAGATGTGATTTGCCTTTAGCAGAGTCACTGCAGTCTCTGTATAAATCATGACTGGTATTGATTCGTAGGATCTCACGCTAAAAGAACTTGACTTCAGTTTCTGATACCTGATCCATCTCGTTGGTTTTCAGGTGAAAAGACAGCATTCCTTTATTGTAAATGATCACACTAGCAGTACCTGTGTGAGACAAGATTCCTCAAATTCATCCTACCTCATTTTAGATTAGTTTATCTGAAAAACTTTATTCCAGAGAAAACTACCCCCCAAAGATTGGGTGCCAACATTAGATAGCCAGAAATTAAAATCCACCATCCACTCAAACAAACCCTTAACAGTGCTCACACTGCACGGCTTGTAAAATTAATTTCAAAATAGCTAAGTGTGAAGTTGTGCATTTGGTTGGAAGAAGAAAACAAGAGTCTAAATGGGGAGCAATGGGATCTAGGTTATAGATAAAACAAATCACGCAAAGTATTGATGCAATTTACTAAGGCCATTAACAAAAAACAAATAGACCACTGGGGTTCATTTCCAGAGGAACAGAATTGAAAAGCAGAGAAGTTATGTCAATCTTTACCGAAACTTAGACTGGATTTTCGCTGCAGGGGCAAAAAACAGAAGTCGAGACTGTTTCCAGGTCATGAACCCGTCCTCGAGGGGCAACAGAAATGGGCCCCGAGTTTCATGGGGACGACCACTTAATTCATATGGAGACTGGTTTGGTGGCCAATTAACGGCTGTGGGGGCTGAAACAGAGACAGCCACCTCAAATGCATGCCCAATTTAAATTTACCATGGCAGCCATTACTGTGGCTCCCGTTTCACTGCTGTGATTGGACAGTGAAGAATCACAGGAAACTTCATTTCCACAATGTCTCAGGACAGCCAGAGGCCTGGAACCCAGGGCAGGTCTGTCCCTCATTTTTCAGATGTGGACCTGGAGGTGATGCTGGAGGCCATGAGGTAGAGGAGAGAAGTCCTCTTCCCAGAGGGTGGCAGGCGGAGGCCACCCACCCAGACCAAGCAGAAGTGGATGGACATCGCTAGCACTGTCAGTGGCAGAAGTGCGGTGAGAAGAACCTGGATCCAGTGCAGGAAAAGGTTCAGTGATCTGATACGCTCTGGCAAGGTGATTGCCACCACAACTCTCAGGACCAGCCTCTGAGTATTCACTCTCCAGCAGACACACCAGCTGAGGAGCCTCAAGATGCATGCTGCTCCTGAACATGGAAGGGGTGTGTGCCCAGGCCACTTACTGACCCCTGAGAATGGCTCTGAGCCATAGTGCTGCTGAGGATCTGCCAGCACTGAAACATGTACTCTCCAATGAATTGGAGCAGATGGCATTGGCCATAGAGGACATTGAGGATATCTCACTCTCTTTTGTCCTTGAAGGAGAAATGGGCACATAATGCCCAAGAGAGGACCCAAACAGGTGGAGGGGTACCCTACCGTCAGATTGTCACACCAATGGAGGCTACAGCGATGGAAATAGCCAGGATCACAGACCACAAGCAAGTCAGCCATGGTGAAAGGGGCACTCATGCTGGAGATTACAGAGAGCAATGTGTTCATTAAGGGGTGCATTGCACTCAACCCTGTCTGACAGCATGCTGAGCACTGAATTGCATTGGGAAGCCTCAGCGCTGCAGAGGCTGCTGCACTCCAAGGCTAGCTCTCATGATCTCTTCTTGTGTCTCCCACAGGTGCAGACACTCACCCTAGGAGACCTTCTCACTCTCTATCACTCAGCCAAAATGACCAGCTAAGCTCTGAAGAAGCACCATCACACCTTACACGTGCACCTTCCACCAGCGCAGATGCACTCACCTTGGGGTGGGGGGGGGGGGGTCCTCACGCACGTTTAAATAGGGTGGCACTGGATGAGGAGCATAGCACTAGTACTCAGGAGAAGGTACCAGAGGCAGAAGCAGCTGTGGTCAGTTTCCCTCACAGAGACATAGGCCTGCTCACTGGGCACAGATGCAAGGCCTTGGGTCACTGGAAAGGGGGCTTTAACTAGACTACCAGCAGGAGATGAGCTCCCACTTGTTGAAGTTCTCTGAGGCAGTGTGGGGTCATTTGCAGAGAATGGAGGAGTGCATCCAGCTCATGTGCACCACAATGCTCAGGGCTGTGAGCACATGAGCTCCTCACTGGAGATAGTGGCCAACCTCATGAAGAGCAATATACAGTAGCACCTGGAAAGTGCAGCTCCAACAACACCATCCAGGGGAAAGCAGCCTGCTTGGTGGACATCCCATCCACCAAATTAAACTTGCACTCCCTCCACCACTGACGCACAGTGGCAGCAATGTGTACTATAATGTGTTCTTTATGTTGTCTGATGCAACTTAGCAACATAAATGAGATGTGTGGAGTCCAGTTTGCTGAAGATTTCAAACAGGTTTATTAACAGCTAAACTATTATATACAGCACAGAGCAAACTATTTACAGAACCTTCATCTGGATGTTACAGTTGCAGACCGTGGCTTGTAGTCACATGACTACATCCTGGTACTTAGCTCATTAGTATACTGAAATCTTAAAGGGTCATCCCTCTTAAGATGATCATAGAATATCCTCTTTCTTTCCAAAGATAAGTTTTGTATGCTACAAGTAAAAACACATAAAATTAAATATCAAAATTAGTTATACAGGATATAGATTATAAAATTTACAGGTATGAGGGTAAGGATTGTTAAATTTACACATGCAGGGGCTAAAAAGTCCATATACTATTTCGGTTGTTTAACAACTCTTGCTCAGGGAATTTGCGTCTCATCTGTTGCTGTTTTTTCTGAAGTTTCACCCTCTCTGCATTCAGTTTTTGTTGCTCTGCCTTCAGCCTGCTAATATACTCTGTTGCTTTTCTCAACATGACCATTTTTGAGGCCTTGCCATTCTTGGAAAGTTCTGGCATGTCATCTCAAAGAGCCAACGGACAATGCGTCAACTCATTCCTCCTCTGCCTCTTCAGGACATTGCGTGTCCATCTACTCTCTTCATCTTCTACATCTGAAGGTCTGGGGCTCAAGGTCGAGGAGTTGTTGGCGGAAGAGTACTTGGCCTCATGGTGGTATCTGTCCATTCTGTCTCGTTTTGCTGCTGGCGGTTTTCTAGAGATCAGAAGTGAAGGAGCTGCCTAGTTGTGCTGTTGCTGGATTTCCAGACTGCACCGTTTGATGCTCACCAGAGTCTGCGAGTGGGTTCTGGTCCTTGGTGATTTTCCCTTGGCAATGCTCCCCACTGCCAGTCTTTGCTTCTCAGTAGTGACAAAGTCAATCTCTTCTTCTGAGTCGCTGGAATGCCAGGAAACACTGCCTGTTGACGAAGAACTTTCACCATCTAAGTTTGGACCTTCATTCTATTGGTGTGGCGTCTCTGAAAAGGGGCTGATACTTTCCAAACCAGAACTACTGAGATCCTGGAGGAATTTCTTCATTCTTGCTCAAGTGGTTCAATTTTATTTTAATGTGGCTGCGTGAATGGAGACTGTTCTTTTTGCTCAAGTGGTTTAATGTTTTTTCAACTTTGGCTACATGAATGGAGACTCTGCAGTGGTCGGTGTATTCCCACACTTTTTTGCTATCGGACACCTCCAGTAATGGTGCCGACCTCAATCAGCCTGGGAGAGGAATCAGATTATTCTCTTTTTATTCCTCCCTCGCTCCCGTGGAGCTTTTGAAAAAAAACAATTTTTAAGCACTTCAAAGCATTTTTTTTTAACTGGGATTCCTAGACCATTGGCACAATGACTCACCCGATCACAGGAACTGATTTGCAGCCTGTCATTCTGAGCTCTGTCTTCTACAGCTGGAGGTAAGTTCTTTTTTCATTCCACTGTTTGGGCCAGTATTTCTGTTGAACTTTCTCTCCAGTGGCTGTTTTCACAGTTGTTTTATCCGTGGTCTTCAAATTTAGACTTTGTCTTTGCACCACAGCTGCCACCATGTAATGTGTTCTTTATGTTGTCTGATGCAACATAAATGAGATGCATGAAGTGCAGTTTGCTGAAGATCTCAAACAAGTTTATTAACAGCTAAACTATTATATATAGTACAGAGCAAACTATTTACAGAACCTTCATCTGGGTGTTGCAGTTGCACAGTGACCCTGGCTTGTAGCCACATGACTACATCCTGGTACTTAGCTCATTAGCATACTGAGATCTTGAAGGGACATCACTCATATACAACATGTACCATCTACAAGATGCACTGCAGCCACCCACCAACACTCCTTTGGCAACTCTAACCAAACCCGTAACTTCTACCACCTAGAAGAACAAGGGCAACAGGTGCATGGAAAAACCACCAACAGCAAGCTCCCCTCCTAGTTAGTTAGGGAGAGCCAGTATGGATTTGTAAAAGGCAGATTTGCTTAACTGATCTAATAGAATATTTTGATGAAGTAATAGAGAAGGTTGGTGCAGGGAAAATAATGGATGTTGACTATATGGATTTTAAGAAAGCCTTTGACAAATTAAAACATAAAAGGCTGATTAACAAAATTGAGGCTCATGGAATAGGAAGGTTGGATAAAAAATTAGCTTAAGGACAGAAAACAGTGAGTCATGGTAAATGGTTATTTTTCAGACTGGAGGATGGTAAGACCATGGTGTTCCTCAAGGTTCGGTGCTAGGATACTTCTTTGGCCTCCTTATCTCGAGAGACAATGGGTAAGCGCCTGGAGGTGGTCAGTGGTGTGTGGAGCAGCGCCTGGAGTGGCTATAAAGGCCAATTCTAGAGTGACAGGCTCTTCCACAGGTGCTGCAGAAAAATTTGTTTGTCAGGGCTGTTACACAGTTGGCTCTCCCCTTGCACCTCTGTCTTTTCCTGCCAACCGCTAAGTCTCTTCGACTCGCCACACTTTAGCCCTGCCTTTATGGCTGCCCGCCAGCTCTGGCAAACGCTGGCAACTGACTCCCACGACTTGTGATCAATGTCGCTAGGATACTGCATTCTTGATATACATTAATGACTTGGATAGTGGAGTACAGAGTAAAATTTCAAAATTTGCCGATGATACAAAATTTGTAGCTGTAGCACAGAGTAAGGATGATACCAATAAACTGCAATAGGACATATATAGGCTAGCAGAATAGGGAGACAAGTGGCAGATGGAATTTAATAGAGAAATGTGAGGTGATGCATTTTGGCAATAGGGAGAGGTAATACAGACTAAATTTCTTTTGGGCCTCCTTATCTCGAGAGACAATGGATACGCGCCTGGAGGTGGTCAGTGGTTTGTGAAGCAGCGCCTGGAGTGGCTATAAAGGCCAATTCTGGAGTGACAGGCTCTTCCACAGGTGCTGCAGAGAAATTTGTTTGTTGGGGCTGTTGCACAGTTGGCTCTCCCCTTGCGCCTCTGTCTTTTTTCCTGCCAACTACTAAGTCTCTTCGACTCGCCACAATTTAGCCCTGTCTTTATGGCTGCCCGCCAGCTCTGGCGAATGCTGGCAACTGACTCCCACGACTTGTGATCAATGTCACACGATTTCATGTCGCGTTTGCAGACGTCTTTATAACGGAGACATGGACGGCCGGTGGGTCTGATACCAGTGGCGAGCTCGCTGTACAGACTAAATGGTACAGTTCTAAAGATGTATTAATGCTCAAAACTCTGTCACCCAACTGAGAAACCGATATAAAGTGTATAAGTTGCACATTTAAAATGTTACACAAGCACCACCCCTTGTCCTCATAAAGTGGGATGTACACTGTTTATATTGGTTGAAAGACCGGCAAACAACAGTTTACACCATGGGTTCTGATGAAAGGTCACGGACCTGAAAGTTAACTCTGCTTCGATGGCGGCGTCCAGGACGGTGGTCGCGTAAGGCTGGGAAAGGAATTCACTGCAGAGAGAGGGTGAATGGCTGGCAATCCGGGAAAGGACTGCTGACGAAGACACTGCCAGTTGTGGCCAAGCTTGGAAGGCCACTTGGCTATGTTCGGGGAGCCCGTCCACGGCGGCGATCAGGAGGAAGAGCGGCCACATGGTCCCGGCAGCGGCTCTCGCTCACTCGGCGATTCCGCGCTGCTCTTCATATTACTACCAGCATTACTACCTGAACAGCTGTGCATAATCAAGGTGACTAAATCTGAGGAGCTGGCTAAGATTCATCCAAGCATCCATAAGAAAATAAAGAGGGAAATTGCAGGAATTCTGGAACACATCTTCCAGAAATCACTGAATACTGGAGATGTGCCTGCTTCCACACAAACTTTCCCCACAACTCCGGCTCGGCTCCCAGATCCTGATCCCGATCCCAATAGTCGTACACCATTGTAAAAGGGACAATGGTGGGAGCTAATGCAATGTTTTATTACCTGCACCCCCTCCACCTCCCTGCTCCCAGCTCACCCCCCTCGCACCCCCTTCCCAGCTCCCCCCTTGCACCATCTTCCCCTTGCACCCCCTTCTCAGCTCCCCCCTTGCACCATCTTCCCCTCGCACCCCCTCCCCCTCTCCCCTACCCCCTGCAGCCCCCCTGTCAGCTCTCCCCGCATCCCCTTCCCTCCACCCCTTCCCAACGTACTCCTCCTCCTCGCACCCCCCCCGCCGCACCACCTTCCCCCCTTCCCTCCACCTCCTCCCATAGGCATCCACCTACCCCTGTGAGGGGCCCCAACAACCCCACTGCCTTGTGGGCATCACGGGAGAGATCAAGGCTAAGGGAGTAAACCCTAACAGAAAATCCGGAGCGGAACCCCGAAGGCAGTCATGTGTCACCTTTGTCATGTTTCTGGCAGTTCCTGCAGCCATACTGGTGCCAGACGACGTGATCTGCACTCCCTTGGACCCCACTAGGAAGGCCAAGAGGGGGGTTTTGACGCTTGGGCAACTCACAACCTCCATACATCCGCCCAGGCATGCGCCATGGAGAGGTCACTCCATAGTCGCTTCACAGCGACCAAATCAACACGGAAGGCAGCAATTACGGGTTATAAGTCCAGCTCAATTGGCGTAGAGATTGGGTGCCACGGGTGCCTTTGTCGGTGGGAGAGGTCATCGCATCTCACTAGACAGCTACCGCCTGCCTCAAACTGGGCAGCCCCCGGTCAGTAAGGTTCTGTCCCGCGACAGTCCATTTGCTTCAATGGGTGCTTGGAGCTGAGGGTCATTGTCCGACAAGTGGACTGTAACTCCTCACCAAACAGCACGACCAAAAAAGGAAAGAAGGTACCAGCCCTTCGTTTTGCAAGCTGGAACGTCAGAACTATGTGTCCTGGCCTGTCGGATGACTTTACACAAATCAACGATTCTCGGAACGCCGCCATCATCAACAACGAGCTCAGTAATTTCAGTGTGGACATTGCAGCACTTCAGGAGACACGCCTCCCCGCGAGTGGATCTCTAGCAGAGCAAGACTACACCTTCTTCTGGCAGGGTAGGGATCCTGAAGAACCAAGACAGCATGGAGTGGGCTTCGCCATCAGAAACTCTTTTCTCAGCATGATAGAGCCACCCTCAAATGGCTTGGAACGCATACTGTCCATCCGACTGTTCACTGCCTCTGGTCCAGTACACGTACTCAGCATCTATGCTCCAACACTCTGCTCCCCATCTGAAGCTAAAGACCAGTTCTATGAGGTACTCCATAATATCATTAGTAGCATCCCCAACACCAAACACCTATTCCTGCTGCGGGACTTTAATGCCAGAGTTGGGGCTGACCATGACTCATGGCCTTCCTGCCTTGGGCGCTTTGGCATTGGAAGGATGAATGAGAATGGACAGAGACTGCTTGAGTTGTGTACCTATCATAACCTCTGCATCACCAATTCATTCTTTCACACTAAACCCTGTCACCAGGTTTCTTGGAGGCATCCAAGATCACGCCGTTGGCACCAGCTGGACCACATTGTTACAAGGCGAGCCTCTTTAAATAGTGTTCAAATCACATGCAGCTTCCACAGTGCGGACTGCGACACCGACCACTCCCTGGTGTGCAGCAAGGTTAGCCTCAAACCAAAGAAGCTGCATCACTCCAAGCTGAAGGGCCGCCCGCGCATCAACACTAGCAGAATTTCTCATCCACAGCTGTTACGCAAGTTTCTAAATTCACTTGAAAAAGCCCTCCAAAACACTCCCACAGGGGATGCAGGGACCAATTGGGCCCACATCAGAGACGCCATCTATGACTCAGCAATGACCACCGATGGCAATTGTGTGAAGCGGAATGCAGACTGGTTTCAATCTCACATTGAAGAGCTGGAACCTGTCATAGCCGCTAAGCGCATTGCACTGCTGAACTACAAGAAAGCCCCCAGCAAGTTAACATCCGTAGCACTTAAAACAGCCACAAGCGCCGCACAAAGAACAGCCAGGCGCTGCGCAAATGACTACTGGCAACACCTATGCAGTCATATCCAGCTGGCCTCTGACACAGGAAATATCAGAGGGATGTATGATGGCATTAAGAGAGCTTCTGGGCCAACCGTCAAGAAGATTGTCCCCCTCAAATCTAAATCAGGGGACACAATCACAGACCAACGCAAACAAATGGACCGCTGGGTGGAGTACTACCTAGAACTGTGCTCCAGGGAAAATGTTGTCACTGAAACCGCCCTCAATGCACTCTGTCTCTGCCAGTCATGGATGAGCTGGACGTACAGCCAACAAAATCGGAACTCAGTGATGCCATCGATTCTCTAGCCAGCGGAAAAGCCCCTGGGAAGGACGACATTACCCCTGAAATCATCAAGAGTGCCAAGCCTGCTATACTTTCAGCTCTGCACGAACTGCTTGGCCTGTGCTGGGACGAGGGAGCAGAACCACAGGACATGCGCGATGCCAATATCATCACCCTCTCTAAGAACAAGGGTGACCGCGGTGACTGCAACAACTACCGTGGAATCTCCTTGCTCAGCATTGTGGGGAAGGTCTTCGCTCGTGTTGCTTTAAACAGGCTCTAGAAGCTGGCTGAGCGTGTCTATCCTGAGGCACAGTGTGGCTTTCGAGCAGAGAGATCCACCATTGACATGCTGTTCTCCCTTCGCCAGCTGCAGGAGAAATGCCGTGAACAACAATGCCCCTCTGCGTTGCTTTCATTGATCTCACCAAAACCTTTGACCTCGTCAGCAGAAGTGGTCTCTTCAGACTACTAGAAAAGATTGGATGCCCACCAAAGCTACTAAGTATCATCATCTCATTCCATGACAATATGAAAGGCACAATTCAGCATAGCGGCGCCTCATTAGACCCCTTTCCAATCCTGAGTGGCGTGAAACAGGGCTGTGTTCTCGCACCTACACTGTTTGGGATCTTCTTCTCCCTGCTGCTCTCACATGCATTCAAGACCTCAGAAGAAGGAATTTTCCTCCACTTAAGATCAGGTGGCAGGTTGTTCAACCTTGCCCATCTAAAAGTGAAGACCAAAGTACGGAAAGTCCTCATCAGGGAACTCCTCTTTGCTGACGATGCTGCATGAACATCTCACACTGAAGAGTGTCTGCAGAGACTCATCGACAGGTTTGCGGCTGCCTGCAATGAATTTGGCCTAACCATCAGCCTCAAGAAAACGAACATCATTGGACAGGACGTCAGAAATGCCCCATCTATCAATATCGGTGATCACACTCTGGAAGTGGTTCAAGAGTTCACCTACCTAGGCTCAACTATCACCAGTAACCTGTCTTTCGATGCAGAATTAAACAAGCACATGGGAAAGGCTTCCTCTGCTATGTCCAGACTGGCCAAGAGAGTGTGGGAAAATGGGGCACTGACACAGAACACAAAAGTCCAAGTGTATCAAGCCTGTGTCCTCAGTACCTTGCTCTACAGCAGCGAGGCCTGGACAACGTACGTCAGCCAAGAGCGACGTCTCAATTCATTCCATCTTCGTTGCCTCCGGAGAATCCTTGGCATCAGGTGGCAGGATCGTATCTCGAACACAGAAGTCCTCGAGGCGGCCAACATCCCCAGCATATACACCCTACTAAGCCAGCGGCGCCTGAGATGGCTTGGCCATGTGAGCCACATGGAAGATGGCAGGATCCCCAAGGACACATTGTACAGCGAGCTCGTCACTGGTACCACTGGCTCCACTTTAAAGACATCTGCAAACGCGACATGAAGTCCTGTGACATTGATCACAAGTCGTGGGAGTCAGTTGCCAGCAATCGCCAGTGCTGGCGGGCATCCATAAAGGCGGGGCTAAAGCGAGGCGAGTCGAAGAGACTTAGCAGTTGGCAGGAAAAAAGACAGAAGCGCAAGGGGAGAGCCAACTGTGTAACAGCCCCGACAACCAATTTTATCTGCAGCACCTGTGGAAGAGTCTGTCACTCTAGAATTGGCCTTTATAGCCACACCAGGCACTGCTCCACAAACCACTGACCACCTCCAGACGCTTACCCATTGTCTCTCGAGACAAGGAGGCCAAAGAACAGTTCTAAAGAGTGTACTGGAATGGAGGGACCTGGGGGTTCATGTGCATAGATCTTTGAAGGTGGTGAGACATATTGAGAGATTAGTTAGCAGTGCACATGGAATCTTGGACTTCATAAATAGAGGTATTGAGTATAAAAGCTGGGAAGTTATGCTGAACCTTTATAAATCTCTGGTTAGGCCACAACGAGAGAATTGCATCCAGTTCTGGTCACCACACTTTAGGAAGAATATGAGGGTCCTTGAGAGGGTGCAGAGGAAATTTACCAGAATGGTTGCAGGGATGAGGGATTCTAGCTACAAGATCAGGTTGGAGAAGCTGGTGTTATTCTCCTTGGAGCAAAGGATATTGAGGGGAGATTTGCTGGATGTGTACATGATTATGATAAGTTTTGATAGGGTAGGCAAAGAAAAACTGTTCCCATTAGCTGATGGTACAAGTACTAGGGGGCACAGATTTAAGTCTTTGGACAGGTGATACAGGGGGGTGTGAGGAGGAACTTTTTTAGGCAGTGAGTAGTAATGACCTGGAACTCGCTGACTACGAGAGTGATGGAAGTGGAGATGATGAATGATTTCAAAAGAAAATTGGATGGGCGCTTGAGGGTAATACAATTACAGGGATACAGCCAGGGAATTGGGACTGATTGGATTGATCTAAAGAGAGCCGACATGGACTCGATGGGCCAAATGACCTCCTTTTGTGCTATTCTGACGCTATGGGCTGGCTTTTACCAAGCCCACGATGTCAGGCTCCGTGGCGGGTGTGGCCAGAATATGGGTCCGGCAGCTGTCCGCCACGCAGGCCAATGCCTGGAAGGCCCGGCGCAATCCTCCCAGCGGCAGCGAGGCTTTGTGGCAGCCCCCGGCCACCAGGTGATGGGAACAGCATTTCAATATTGAAATAAATAACATGAATAAATTTAAATAAACTTACCTGAAATCTTCAAGGCTTGCCACGATCTTTGGTGTGGCAGCTGGCACTCCCGCGCTTTCAATTCTCCATCGGGGGAAAGTTGGTGTGACACTGGTGGGGAGGGGGCAGGAGTTA
Organism: Heterodontus francisci; assembly: GCF_036365525.1. Lineage (NCBI taxonomy): Eukaryota > Metazoa > Chordata > Chondrichthyes > Heterodontiformes > Heterodontidae > Heterodontus > Heterodontus francisci. The sequence continues at coordinate 50,238,486 of NC_090372.1, read as the reverse complement.
AGATTTTCGGTGTGGGAGGGTGGGTTGGGGTCAAATAAACATAATGGAACTCGGGGATGGTGGGAAGGGGTGAACTTTAAATTTTGTGCAGTTTTGGGGGGAAATTTAAAAGGTATGTGTCTTGTTGGGGGGAAAGGATAAATAGTTAATGTCATTGGTGTTGGGGGGTGCGAAAGGGACATTAGAAATTTATTGGATACATTTTGGGGTAATACTGCTTTAAAAATTCAAGATGACCGGTAGTGCTGGCTGCCCTTTAAAAACGGCACCAGCGCCTGCGCACAGGCAGCTAACCCCATTGCCGGCGACGGACATCCCACCCCTTCCACGTGATTGGTGGGCCACCCCAGCTATTTAAATAAGTCACCGTGCGAGAGATTGCGGCGGTTCTTTGGCATGCTGCCCGCATGTGCATGGGACGCCATTTTTTGAACTCGCCGCTGAGATTGGTGGCGGGCTCTTAAAATCCAGCCCTATGACTCTAAGTCACACACCCTCCCACAATATCACAGTTCCTTCACTGTCAATGGGTCAATATCATGGAACTCCCTCCCTAACAGCACTGTGGGTATAACTATACCACATGGACTGCAGCAGTTCAAGAAGGCGGTGAATCACCACCTTCTCAAGGGCAATTTGTGATGCACAGTAAATGCTGGCCTTGCCAGCGATGCCCACATCCCATGAATAAATTTTTAAAAGGCAAAGGCCCAAAAGTCATGATCCATATCAGAACCAACGACATAGGAAGGAATCTCTAGAAAAGATTATCCCCCAATTCACTTACAATTGCACTTTCAAAATGAGATGTATCCCATGCTATGTGAGGCAAGGGAGGAGATTGCAGGGGCTCTAACACAAATTTTCAAAATCTCTCTGGCCGTAGGAGAGGTGCCAGAGGACTGGAGGACAGCAAATATGGTACCATTCTTCAAGAATGGTAGTAAGGATAAACCAGGTAATTAGAGGCCAGTGAGTTGAACATCAGTGGTAGGGAAACTATTGGAAAAATTTCTGAGGGATACTTTAATCTCCACTTGGAGAGGCAGGGATTAATCAGGAATAGTCAGCATAGCTTTGTCAGGGGAGATCGTGTCTAACAAATTTGATTGAATTTTTTGAGGACGAGACAAGGTGTGTAGATGAAGGTAAAACAATTGATGTAGTCTACATGGACTTCAATAAGGCTTCTGATAAGGTCCCGCATGGGAGATTGGTCAAGAAGGTAAGAGCCCATGGGCTCCAGGGCAATTTGGCAAATTGGATCCAAAATTGGTTTAGTGGTAGGAGGCAGAGGGTGATGGTCGAGGGTTGTTTTTGTGATTGGAAGCCTGTGACCAGTAGTGTACTGCAGGGATTGGTGCTGGGATCCTTAGTGTATATTAATGATTTAGACGTGAATATAGGAGATATGATCAGGAAGTTCACAGATGACACGAAAATTGGTGGTATCGTAAATAGTATGGAGGAAAGCCTTAGAATACAGGACAATATAGATGGGCTGGTAAGATGGGCAGAGCAGTGGCAGATGGAATTTAATCCTGAGAGTGTGAGGTGATGGATTTCGGGAGGACTAACAAGGCAAGGGAATATACAATGGATGGTAGGACCCTGGGGGTACAGAGAGTCAGAGGGACCTTGGTGTACTTGTCCATAGATCACTGAAGGCAGCAGCAGAGGTAGATAATGTGGTTAGGAAGGCATATGGGATACTTGCCTTTATTAGCTGAGGCATAGAATATAAGAGCAGGGAGGTTATGATGGACTGTATAAAACGCTAGTTAGGCCATAGCTGGAGTACTGTGTACAGTTCTGGTTGCCACACTATAGGAAGGATGTGGTTGCACTGGAGAGGGTACAGAGGAGATTCACCAGGATGTCGCCTGGGCTGGAGCATTTCAGCTATGAAGAGAGACTGGATAGGCTAGGGTTGTTTTCCTTCGAGCAGAGAAGGCTGAGGGGGGACCTGATTGAGGTATATAAAATTATGAGGGGCATAGATAGGGTATATAGGAAGAAACGTTTTCCCTTAGTGGAGGTGTCAATAACCAGGGGGCATAGATTAAAGGCAAGAGGCAGGAGTTTAGAGGGGATTTGAGGAAACATTTTCACCCAGAGGGTGGTTGGAATCTGGAATACACTGCCTGAAGGGGTGGTAGAGGCAGGTACCCTCACAACATTTAAGAAGTATTTACATGAGCACTTGAAATGCCATAACATACAAGGCTACGGGCCCAGTGCTGGAAAATGGGATTAGAATAGATAGGTGCTTGATGGTCGGCATGGGCACAATGGGCCAAAGGGCCTGTTTCTGTGCTGTATAACTATGACTCTGTGACTCAAATCACAACTGTCTAGCTTTTGGCTCGCCAGTCGCCACAACATTTCTGCAACTGCTAATTTTCTCAACCTTATCCTCACCTCCACCTTTGATGCCCTAGTCCCCAATAAAACCATTACTCTCTCTCACCCTGGATGTTCCACCTGGTACAGCCCTAATCTCCACTTCCTTAAATCCAGGGACGCAGACTTGAAAGGATATGGTGGACAACTGGTTTAGCCATCCACTCCCAGATCTGGCTGGACTACATAAAACACTATTAAGTCCTGCTCATCGGCTAAAACTGCTCACTATTCCAGGATCATCCTCGAATGCAAAGATAACCCCCGGCTTCTTTTCTCTACTAAAAACCATCGTCTTAAACTCCTCTTCCCTGTTCCCTCCACCCTCACCTCCAACAGTAAGTGCGAAGAGCTTGTGGACTTTTTTGTCACTAAGATTGAGATGGTGCGATCAGCTACCCCATCCCTCCCTTCTACTAGCCCACCGGGCCAAATTTTCTCTAACGCTTTCTGCTGCCCTAGCTCTGAACTCGCATCTTTCTCTCGTTTCTGTCATATCTCCCCTCATGCCCTCTCTGAGCTCATTTTGTCCATGAGACCCATCTCCTGTTCCCTCGACCCTATTCCCACTAAACCGCTGACCACTCAACTTCCTGTCCTGGTCCCCATGTTAGCCATTTTAGGTAATGGTTCTCCCTTTTCAGGTGTTATCCCTCTTGCCTTTAATTCTGCCATAATTACCCCTCTCCTTAAAAAAAACCCTTTACCACAACATCCTTGCAAACTACCATCCCATCTCCAACCTCCCTTTCCTCTTCAAAGTTCTTGAATGTGTTGTCGCCTCTCAAATCTGTGCCCATCTTTCCTGGAACTCCATGTTTGAATCTCCCTAATCAGGTTTCCGCCCCTGCCATATAACCGAAACAGATGTTATCAAGGTTACAAATGACACACTGCATGACTGTGACAAAGGTAAACTTTCCCTCCTCATCCTTCTTTACCTGTCTGCAGCCTTTGACACAGTTGACCATACCATCCACCTCCAATACCTCTCCACTGTCATTCAGCTGAATGGGACTGCTCTCACCTGGTTCCATTCTTGTCTTTCTAATGATAGCCAGAGTATCACTTGCAATGGCTTCTCTTCCTGCTCCTGCACCATTACCTCTGGTGTCCCCCAAGGATCTTTCCTTGACCCCCTTCTATTTCTTATCTACGTGCTGCCCCTCGTCGGCATCATACAAAGGAACAGCATTTGTTTTCACATGTACGCTGTTGGCACCCGGCTCTACCTCACCACCACCTCTTTCGACTCCTCCACTGTTGCTAAAGTTTGCTTATCCGACATCTAGAGATTTCCTCCAATTAAATATTAGTAAGACTGGAGTCATTACTTTCAGTCCCCACTCCAAATTCCATTCCCTAGCTACAAACATAATCTCTCTTGCTGGTAATGGTCTGAGATTAAACCAGTTTGTTTGCAAACTTGGTATCATTTTTGACCCAAGATAAGCTTCCAACTACATATTAATGCCATCACTAGGACCACCTATTTCCACCTTTGTAACATCACCCGACTTTATCCCCATCTCAGCTCAACTGCTGCTGAAACCCTCATTCATATTCATGCCTTTGTTACCTCGAGACTTGACTATCCAATGCACTCATGGCTCGTCTCCCACATTCTACCCTCCATAAATTTGAGGTCATCCAAAACTTTGCTGCCCTTATCTTTGCTTGCACCAAATCCCATTCACCTATCACCCCTGTGCTCACTGACTTACACTGGTTCCTAGTCAAGCAACATCTTTGTTTTAAAATTCTCATCCTCGTTTTTAAATCCCTCCATGGCCTCACCCCTCCCTATCTGTGTAACTTCCTACAGCCCCACATCCCTCCGACATATCTGCGCTCATCTAATTCTGGCCTATTAAGCATCTTCAATTTTAATCGCTCCACTCTTGGCGGCTGCGCCTTCAGTTGCCTGGGCCCTAAGCTGTGGAATTCTGTCCCCTACACTGCTCTGCCTCTCTACCTCATTTTCCCCCTTTAAGACACTCCTTAAAACCTACTTCTTTGACCAAACTTTTGGTCATCTGACCTAATATCTCCTTATGTGGCTTGGTGTCATATTTTGTTTTATAATGCTCCTGTGAAGAGCCTTAACACATTTTATTATGTTAAAGGTGCTATATAAATATAAGTTTCTGTTGTTGTCGGAAGAGAATTGAGGTCCTAGTCAGAGTTTAATGAGCTAGGGAGGAAGTTAAAAAGCTGGACCTCATTGATAGTAATCTTTGGATTACTTCCAGTGCCACGTACTAGTGAGAGTAGAAATGGGAGGACATGGCAGGATAATCATGGCCAGACACATGATGTGAGAGGAAATGCGTCAGATTTCTGGGACACTGGGACCAATTCTGTAGCATGAAGGATCTCTGCAAGATAGTCGGGTTGCACCTAAAAAGAGCTGGGACCAATATCCTTGCAGGTTGGTTAACTACTGCTGTGTTGGGAGAGTTTAAACTAATTCGGCAGGTGGTTGGGCACCAAGATGCAGTATTAAAAAGTACAAACAAGGTGCACAGATGAAAGGGAAAAACAGAGTGAGAAAGAATACAGAATTAGGAGGGGTCATAGAAAATACAAAAAGCTCTAAGTTAGGTTTGGAGTGCATGTGCGAATGCACAAGGCGTGGTTAATAAGGTTCGTGAGACGCTATTGTAAATAACCATGTGGGAATATGATATAGTGGCAGTAACTGAGACCTGGCTCAAAAAAAGGGAAGGATTGGATTCCTATTATTCCTGCATATAAGTTATTCAGGAAAGATAGGGAAGGAAAAACAGGAGGATGGGTAGCAGCTTTGATTAAGGAAAATATTACAGTGCTGGAAAGAGAGAATGTCCTTCAGAGGTCATGACAGAACCTATCTGGTTGGAGTTAAGTCAGGAGAATTTTCTTGATCAGTATGTTTGCTGCCTAATGAGGAAGGAAGTATTGCTGGATACTGTACTGGGGAATGAAGTCAGGGAGTATCTTGGGAATCATGATTGTAGTATCACAAGGTTTAGATTAGTTTTAAAGAACGACAAGGAAAATCTAGATTAAAAATACCTAACCGGAGGAGGGTTAATTTCAAAAAATTGAGGAGGGATCTGACCCAGGTACATGGAGTCAAAGACTGGAATGGAATGGAATGGAGCAATGGCCTTTAACGAGGAGATGGTTCAGGTACAGTCTACATATATTTCCACAAGGGGAACAGGGAAAACAACCAAAACTAGAACTCACGGGATGGCAAAAGAGTTGGACAGTCAGATGAAAAAAGAAACAGCAACATATGACAGATGTCAGGTTGATAATACAAGTGAGAACCAGGCTGAATATAAAACGTACAGAGGACAAGTGAAAAAGGAAATAAGAGAGGCAAAGAGACAGTCTAAAAATAGATTCTGATGAAAGATCACATAGACCTGAAACATTAACTCTGTGGGCTGAATTTTATGCCGCCCCAGCGGGTTGGATAGTGGCGTGAGGTGACATAAAATTGAGTGGGAGGCTCCAGGAGGCCTTCCCGCCCCGCTCCCGCCTTCGGCCAACTTTACGGCGGTCAGGCGGTTGCGGGGGGTGGGGGGGAACGGACCGCCTGCCCAAGGCCAATTAAGGCCCTTAAGCGGCCATTTAACGGCCACTTAAGGGCCCTCGCCCACCTCTACAGGTATTTTACCCATGGCAAGCAGGTGTGCTGGGGACATGAAAGGCCGCCCAGCGATAGCTGCTGGCCTTTCCGCGTGCCGGGTGCCCGATTGAGGGGCGCCCCCGCCTCCCAACCCTCTCCCTGGGGACCCAAATGCCCCCTCCCCCCAGACAACTACCCTTGCCTCGCCGCCACGACCAATCACCACCCCTCCCCGGCGAGGCAAGCCCAACTTACCTGATGTCCTGGCTCCATGGCATCTGCTGGGCTGCAGTCCCAGCAGTGGCCACCGCTCCCATTGGTGCTGCTGGGACTAAGAGCTGCCGGCCCGCTGATTGGCCAGCAGCTCACTGAGGTGGGATCTCCTCCCTCAAGTGGGTGGAAGTCCCACCTCAGGACAATTAAAGCCCGGGGACGCGTAAAATGCGGGTCAGATCCCTGGGCTAGACAGAAGCATGTTCGGAAGTCCCATCCGCCTATGGTAAAATCTAGCCCTGTTTTTCTCTCCACGGAGCTGGCCTGCTGAGTATTTCCAGCATTTTCTGTTTTTGTTTCAGATTTCCAGCTTCCACGGTATTTTGCTTTTGTATGAAAATAAATCAGTGGCTAACTTAAAAGGGAATTCAAAAGTCTTCTAAAGGCATATTAACAGTAAAATGGGTGTCAAAGGAGTCATGGGGCAATTAGGTACCAAAATGGAAATTGATTTGTGGAGACAGAAGGCATAGCTGTGGTACTAGATGAGTACTTTCCATCGGTGTTTACCAAGAGAGAGGACTTGGTGAAAGTTATGGTAAACAAGGAGGTTGCTGGGATACTGGATAAGATAAAAATAGATAAAGAGGAGGTACAAGGAAGGCTGACAGTACTTAAAAGTGGATAAATCACCAGGTCTGGATGGGAAGCACCCTAGATTACTGAGGGAAGTAAGGGTAGAAATTGCAGAGGTGCTGGCCACAATCTTCTAATTCTCCTTCGATACAGGGATGGTGCCATAGTACTGGAGGTTTGCACCCTTGTTCAATAAAAGGGCAGAAGGATAAACCTGGCGATTACAGGCCAGTCAGTTTAATGTCAGTGGTGGGAAAGCCTTTGAAAACAATATCAATAATCTAAAAATTAACAGTTACTTGGACAAGCAAGAACTAATAAAGGAATAAAAGCAAAATATTGCAGATGCTGAAAATCTGAAATAAAAACAAAAAGTGCTGGAAATACTCAGTAGGTCAGGCAGCGTCTGTGGAGAGAGCAGCAGAGTTAACGTTTCGGGTCAATGACCTTATATCAGAACTGGCAAATAATAGACTAATAAATGAACTAATAAAGGAAAACCAGCACAAATTTGTTAAGGCAAATTGTGTTTAACTTAATTTGATTGAGCTTTTTGATGAGGTACAGAGATGGATGATGAGGGCAGTGCAATTGATGTTGTGTAAGCGGATTCTCAAAAGACATTTGATAAAATACCAATTATTAAGCTTGTTAGCAAAATTAAAGCTGCTGGGAAAAAGGGGCAGTAGCAGAATGGGTACAAAATTGGCTAAGGTAAAGACAAGATAGAGTTGTGGTAAATAACTTTTTTTCGTACTGCAGGGAGGTGTACAGTGAAGAACTGTGGCCTTTGATATACATTAATGATTTGGACTTGAGGGAACAGAGCACAATTTTGAAATTTGAAGATGACACAAAACTTGGAAGTGCAGTGTACAGTGAGGAAGATAGTGTAATCATAGAATGGTTATAGTACAGAAGGCCATTCAGCCCTTCAAGTCTGTACTGGTTCCTTGGAAGAGCAATTTAGCTCGTTCCACCCCCCACCCTTTCTCTATTCCTGAAATTTTTTTCCTTCAGTTGCTTATCTAATTCCCTTTTGAAAGTCACAATTGAATCTGCCTCCACCATTCTTCCAGGCATTGCATTCCGGATTGTAACCACTTACTGCATAAAAAAGGTTTTCCTCATGTCGCCTTTGGTTCTTTTCCCAATCACATTAAATCTGTGTCCCCTGGTTCTCAACCCTTCCACCAATTGGAACAGTTTCTCTTTATCTAGACCACTGATGGATGATTTCCTCATAGTTCCTCTTTCAACCGTCAACAACCCCAGCTTCTCCAATCAATGCACCTAACTGAAAGTCCTCATCCCTGGAACCATTCTCATAAATCTTTTCTACACCTTCTTTAAAGACTTCACATTCTTCCTAAAGTGTGGTGCCCAGAATTGGGCACTATACTCCATTGAGGCCAAACCAGTGTTTTATAAATTATAAATAATAATTGGCTTCAAGAGGATATATCCAGAGTGATGGAATGGACAGATACATGGCAGATGAAATTCAATGCAGAAAAGGGTGAGGTGACACATTTTTCTGGGAAGAATGATAAGAGACAATACCTGCTAAATAGTACAATTTTAAAGGGTGCAAAAGAAGAGAGTGTTTGTGCACAAATCTTTGAAAGCAGTCGAACAGGTTAACAAAGCAATTAATGAAGCATATGAGGTCCTGGGCTTTATAAATATAGGTATAGAGTGTAAAAGCCAGAAAGTTACGCTAAACCTACATCAAACACTAAGTCAGCCTCATCTGGAGTATTGCGTTCAATTCTGGGCACCAAATTTTAGGAAGCACATGAAGGCTTTGCAAAGGGTACAGAGGAGATTTACCAGAATGATTCCAGGGATGCGGGATTACATTAGGTGGATAAACTGGAGAAGCTGGGGTTGTGCTCCTTACAGCAAAGAAGACAAAAAGGAGATTTGATAGAGGTGTTTAAAATCATGAAAGGTTTAGAAAAAGTAAAGTGAAACTGTTTGCAATGGCTGAAGGGTCACTAACCAGAGGGCACTGATTTAAGGTGACAGGCAAAAGAGTCAGAAGCAACATGAGGAAAAGTTACTTTATGCAATGAATGATTAGGATTTCAAATGCACTGCCTGAGAGGGTGGTGGATACAGATTCAAAAGGGAATTGGATAAATACTTGAAGCAAAAAAGAATTGCTGTTATATGGGGAAAAAGCAGGCGTAGGGGACTAATGGTGCCCTTCTGTGCTGCACTATTCTATGATTCTATAAAATACTTGGTACTCTAAATGCTGCCTGCATTAGTGTTTGCATTGTGAATAAGAGGGCTTATCCAGAATTTGTGGGGTTTATCCTTTGTAATGATCAGTGCCAAGAGATTATAGAAAACAGAGAAAAATTACCAAATAAAACCTAGAAAAAAGTGCAAAAATTATTTCTACTGTATTAAACATCTCAAGAGCATTTAGTAATTTGCTTCTTGTTGAGCAAGTATGATCCAAATAGCCACAACTATCTGACTCCTTATTGACTGACTCTAAAAAGCTAATTAACCATAGAGTCATTTATATCAATGAAGGAGGCCATTCAGACCATCGCGTCCATGCCAGCTCTCCACGGAGCTCTGCAGTCATCCAACTCCCCTATTCGATTCCCATAGCCTTGCAAGTCTATTTCTCTCAGGTGGCCATCCAACTTTCTCTTGAAGTCATTGACCGTCTCCACTTCCACCACCCTTGTGGGCAGCGGGTTCCATGTCATTGCCACCTGCTGCGTAAAAAAGTGCTTCCTCATATTCTCCCTACATATTTTGCCCAAAACTTTCATTCTATGTCCCTAGTCCTTGTAGTCCTTGTACCATTTGTTAATGGGAACAGTTTTTCCTTGTCTAACTTATCTAAGCCTGTAATAATCTTGTATACTTCTATTAAATCTCCCCTCAATCTCCTCTGTTCTAAGGAGAACAAACACAGCTTTTCGAACCTAACCTTGTAACTAAAATCCTCCATCCCTGGAGCCATTCTGGTAAAGTGACTAACTACTATGACAAACTAATTACTAAATAACTGTGACTGACTATGCATGAACCATGACTAACTGAATACTAACAGTAAAATAAAAGCAAAATTCTGCGGATGCTGGAAATCTGAAATAAAAACAAGAAATGCTGGAAATACTCAGCAAGTCTGGCAGTATCTGTGGAGAGAGAAGCAGAGTTAACGTTTCAGGGCAGTGACCCTTCTTCAGAACACTAACACTGAATACTAACAGTGATTGATTGATAACTTACTAACCATGATAAATTGACCAATAATTAACCACGACTGACTGATTACTGACTAATCATTCACCTTATTAGATTACTTTGTTCTGATAACTGTGACATTATTTGGTATTTACCTTTTGTTTATATTAGACTTTCTTTAAAAAATGAGTTCTACATAACTTGTCGTTATAAATCTGCATTTGGTACATGTGTAAAATTACACAAGCTGCACGGCAAAAGATAGCAGTGCAATTATAGCAGGTGTTCATGCAGGTCTCAGATGCTTTGTTTAAACCTGAAATACTGACTCAGAACTGTTTTCAATCACAGATTCCTTCATTCAATACAGATCAGAAAGATTAAATTATTTAAAGATCAAAGATCTGGGAGATTAATTTGGTCAAAGACTTCCATTTCATAGCTAGAACTATGAACAATGTAGAATAATTCCTTAGATGCTGGAATTTGTGAAGTGATGGTTGAGTTACCTCAATCAATCAGTACATGAGATTCTTGTTGAAAAAAGTCCCACCCTTATTGAAAAGCTGGATCTTGGGATTGTCATGTAACCTAAATGACATGGGTAAGTTACAAACTTACAAGCAATGACCAGAGAATAAAGAAATATATAGACAGTTTATTCCAAATGCCGTAGGGCCTCAGAACAATTTTAAATTGGGAGGGGGCACAGGGGAACAATATAGATTAAGAGAAACTTATAAATACTTTTGTCAATGATCTTAGCAACATTTAGTCCAAAACATACCAGCCCTGAAATTCCACATCATTACCAACATTTCTGGGATTCAAATTGGGCCTTTGTTTTCTTGAAGCAAGAAAATTGGGGCAGAAACCATTTGATAATGACTCTTGTAAAAATTGCATGAACTGCAGGAGTGTTACAAGGGATGTTTTTGTTGCCTTGACCTGTCAGAAGGGGCTCTGCAATGTGCTGCATATACTTTATCAGCTGAATCTTCCAGACTTTGAACATTTTTTGCAGTCGGGACCATTTTCAAGTCCTGACCCTGTTTGCAGCAGAAGCGCACCTCCCAGAGTTATTTTACAGGAGGCGTCCAATTAAGAGGCTGCTTCTGGGGTCACTTTTCAATTAGGGATGGCAGGCAGATTATGGAGGCAGGAGGGTGAGTCAGCACATGAGACTGCAAGATCAGCTGCAGCCTTCACTGTGGATGTTGTAAGGATGCTGCTGGTGTGCATGGGACACAAGAGGGCTGGACAAAATGGAGGAATGAAATGGCTGGAGATAATGGCAGCCACTTCCTCACCACCATCATTATTCCTTACTGCAGTCTCCAGGAGATTGGAAGGAAATTGCAAGCTCCTACCTGCAGAGGACCTCAGGCTTACATTAAGATTTGCATCTTAACTCCCTTACTGTATGTACCTCCTGTTACCTGACGAGATGCAAAAAGCACGGGAGTCCCGTGCAATGATGGTAGAATCTCATTTACACTGGAAAATTGCTGCTGATTGGTTGCTGATGAGCATTCATTGGCTTCCCGCTACTGCTGGGTGGGCTGCGTCATCACACTGAAGCCGCCTCTGGAAAAAAATGCGAGGAGGCGGGAACACATTGAGGAACTAGCACAAATTCGTGCCTCCGAGCCCCTAGGAAAATTCCCTCCTATGTGTCCCACATAGAGGTAGCCTGCTGTGCCTTGCAAACCTTTGCCATCCAAAACCAACTGGAATGGACAGCCCTGGGGAGATTTTCCTAGCTGCTTTGGAAGGAGAACAACTGTGAGGAATCCTCAGTGATTGCTACAAATGGAACCAGAGCACAATGATTTGTGTCATTCATTGAACACCATCTATCTTTGTTACCACTCCCATAACGGCTTCTCCCTCACCTTGAATCCTTCAATCATGTACCCATCGTAGATGTCACAGCACAATAGACCTCTTTGACACTAAATGTATGCAAATAATAATCACCTGATGGAATAAGTCATCTTGGAACAGGTGGACTTTCCTGTATGACTATAATCTTCATGAATAACAGGTTCAATTAGAAAAAGTGGCGGCTGCAGAAGCATCTACAACCCTTCATGAGTGGTCCAGCAAGTCCATCAAATTCATATGGAGGCACTGAATAAAGAACAGCATGTACGAACATACAAATTAGGAGCAGGAGTAGGCCACTTGACCCCTCGAGCCTGCTCTGCCATTTAATAAGTTCATGGCTGAACTGATTACTCCACATTTCCACCTACCCCCAATAACCTTCCACCCCTTTGCTTATCAAGAATCTATTTACCTCTGCCTTAAACAAATTCAAAGACTCTACTTCTACTGCCTTTTGAGGAAGAGAATTCTAAAGACTCATGACCTTCTGAGAGAAAACATTTCTCCTCATCTCTGTCTTAAATGGGCGACCCCTTATTTTTAAACAGTGACCTCTAGTTCGTGATTCTCCCACAAGGGAAACATCCTTTCCACATCCACCCTGTCATGACCCCTCAGGATCTTATATGCATCAATCAAGTCACTTCTTACTCTTCTAAATTCCAGCTGATTCAAGCCTAGCCTGTCCAATCTTTCCGCGTAAGACAGCTCACCCATTCCAGGTATTAGTCTAGTAAACCTTCTCTGTACTGCCTTCAACGCATTTACATCCTTCCTTAAATAAGGAGACCAGTACTATACACAGTACTCCAGATGTGGTCTCACCAATGCCCTGTATAGCTGAAGCATAACCTTCCTACTTTTGTATTCAATTCCCCTCGCAATAAACGATAACATTCTATTAGTTTTCCGAATTACATGCTGTACCTGCATACTAACCTTTTGCGATTCATGCACTAGGACACCCAGATCCCTCTGCATCTTAGATCTCTGCAATCTGTCACCATTTAGAAAATATGCTTCTTTTTTATTCTTCCTGCCAAAGTGGACAATTTCACACTTTCCCACATTATACACCATTTGCCAAGGCTTTGCCCACTCACTTAATCTATCAAAATCCCTTTGTAGCCTCCTTATGTCCTCTGCACAAGTTACTTTCCTACCTATCTTTGTGTCATCAGCAAATTTAGCAACCATACCTTCGGTCCCTTCATCCAAGTCATTTATATAAATTGTAAACAGTGGAGGCCCCAGCACAGATCCTTGTTGCACACCACACATTACACCTTGCCAACCAGAAAATTGCCCATTTTTGCCTATTCTCTGTTTCCTGTTAGCTAGCCAATCTTCTATCCATATCAATATGTTACCCTCTACACCATTAGCTTTTATTTTCTGCAATAACCTTTGATGTGGCACCTTATCAAATACCTTCTGGAAATCAAGTACAATACATCCACCCTTTATCCACAGCACATGTAACTCCCTCAAAAAACTCCAATAAATTGGTTAAACATGATTTCCCTTTCACAAAACCATGTTGACTCTGCCTGATTACCTTGAATTTTTCTAAGTGCCCTGCTATAACATCTTTAATAATAGCTTCTAACATTTTCCCTAAGACAGATGTAAAGCTAACTGGCCCATAGTTTCCTGCTCTCTGTCTCCCTCCCTTTTTGAATAAGGGAGTTACATTTGCTATTTTCCAATCTAACGGAACCTTCCTCGAATCTAGGGGATTTTGGAAAATTAAAACTAATGCATCAACTATCTCACTCGCCACTTCTTTTAACACCCTAGAATGAAGTTCATCAGGACCCGGGGACTTGTCAGCCCGCAGCTCCAACAATTTGTTCAGTACCACTTCCCTGGTGATTGTAATTTTCTTGAGTTCCTCCCTCTCTTCCAATTCCTCACTTACAGCTAATACTGGGATGTTACTTGTATCCTCAATAGTGAAGACCGATGCAAAATAGCTGTTCAATTCTTCTGCCATCTCCTTATCATCCATTATTAATTCCCCAGACTCACTTTTTTTTGGACCAACCTTCACTTTGTTAACTCTTTTCTTTTTAAATATCTAAAGAAACTCTTACTATCTGTCTTTATATTTCTAGCTAGCTTTCTCTCATACTCTAATTTTTCCTTCCTTATCAATCTTTTAGTCCTTCTTTGCTGTTTTTTATATTCAGGCCAATCTTCTGACCAGCCTCCCATCTTTGCGCAATTATAGGCTTTTTCTTTAAGTTTGATACTATCTTCAACTGTTTTAGGTAACCACGGATGGCAGGTCCTACCCTAGAAATTTTTATTTCTCGTTGAAATGTATCTATTCTGTGTATTCTGAAATATCCCCTTAAATGTCTGCCACTGCATCTCTATTCACCTATCCCTTAACCTGATTTGCCATTTCACTTTAGCTAGCTCTGCTTCCGTGCCCTCATAATTGCCCTTATTTAAGTTTAAAATACTAGTCTTGGACCCACTCTTCTCTCCCTCAAACTGAATGTAAAATTCAATCATATTATGATCACTGCTACCGAGGGGTGCCTTAACTATGAGGCCATTAATTATTCCTATCTCATTGTACAATACCAGGTCTAGTATAGCCCGCTCTCTGGTTGGCTGCAGTAAGTAGTATTCCAATAAATTATCCCGAAAACATTCTATGTACGCCTCATCTGGGCTACCTCTGCCCATCTGATTTCTCCAGTCTATATGTAGGTTAAAATCCCCCATAATTATCGCTGTACTTTTCTGACAAGCTGCCATAATTTCTTCCTTTATACCCCGTCCCACAGTGTGGTTAATGTTAGGTGTCCTGTACATCACTCCCACAAGTGACTTCTTGCCTTTATGATTTCTCTTGTCAACACAAACTGCTTCTACATCCGAGTCTCCTGAACTTAGGTCATCCGTCTCTATTGCGCTAATACCATCATTAATTAACAGAGCTACCCCTCCACCTTTTCCTAGCTTCCTGTCCTTCCTAAATGCCATGTATCCTTCAATATTCAGGTCCCAATCTATGTCGTCCTGCAGCCATGTCTCTGTAATGACTATCAGATCATACTTATTTATTTCTATTGCGCTCTCAATTCATCTGTTTTATTTCGAATGCTATGTGCATTCAGATACAGTGCCTTTAGTTGTGTCCTTTTATTATTTTTCTAACCTCTAGCCTTATCTGTTGACTTACTCTTTGATTTGTATGCTCTGTCCCTTCCTGTCATGGTCTGTTTATCATTTCCCATATTAATATCTTTCTCTCTTGCCTTGTCTCTACTCCTTGATTTACCATATCTTCCCAAATTTAATCCCTTGCCCCCAATACTCATCTTAAAATGCTCTGCAGTTCCCTAGTTATGCAGCTCACTCGAACACCGGCCCCAGCACAGTTCAGGTGTAGACCATCCCAACGGTACAGCCACCACTTTCCCCAGTACTGGTGCCAGTGCCCCACGAACTGGAACCCACTTCTACCACACCAGTCTTTGAGCTGTGCATTCATTTCTCTAATCTTATTTGCCCTATGCCAATTTTCACATGGCTCAGGTAATAATCCAGAGATTATTACCTTTGAGGTTCTGCTTCTTAATTTGGTGCCCAGTTCATCATACTGACTATGCAGAACCTCTTTCCTTGTCCTGCCTGTCGTTGGTACCTACATGGACCACGATGACTGGATCCTCCCCCTCCCACTATACGTTCCTCTCCAGCCCAGAGCAGATTTTTTTTTTATTCATTCATGGGATGTGGGCATCGCTGGCCAGGCCAGTATTTATTGCCCATCCCTAATTGCCCTTGGTGGTGGTGAGCTGCCTTCTTGAACTGCTGCAGTCCATATGGGGTAGGTACACCCACAGTGCTGTTAGGAAGGGAGTTCCAGGATTTTGACCCAGCGACAGTGAAGGAATGGTGATATAGTTCCAAGTCAGGATGTTGTGTGACTTGGAGGGGAACTTGCAGGTGGTGGTGTTCCCATGCATTTGCTGCTCTTGTCCTTCGAGGTGGTAGAGGTTGTGAGTTTGGAAGGTGCTGTCGAAGGAGCCTTGATGCCTTGCTGCAGTGCATCTTGTAGATGGTACACACTGCTGCCACTGTGCGTTGGTGGTGGATGGAATGAATGTTTGTAGATGGGGTGCCAGTCAAGCGGGCTGCTTTGCCCTGGATGGTGTCGAGCTTCTTGAGTGTTGTTGGAGCTGCACCCATCCAGGCAAGTGGAGAGTATTCCATAACACTCCTAACTTGTGTCTTGTAGATGGTGGACAGGCTTTGGGGAGTCAGGAGGTGAGTTACTCACCACAGGATTCCTAGCCTCTGACCTGCTCTTGTAGCCACAGTATTTATATGACTACTCCAGTTCAGTTTCTGGTCAATGGTTGCCCCTAGGATGTTGATAGTGGGGGATTCAGCGATGGTAATGCCATTGAATATCAAGGGGAGGTGGTTTGATTCTGTCATGTTGGAGATGGACATTGCCTGGCATTTGTGTGGCGCGAATGTTACTTGCCACTTATCAGCCCAAGCCTGGATATTGTCCAAGTCTTGCTGCATTTCTACACGGACTGTTTCAGTATCTGAGGAGTCATGAATGGTGCTGATCATTGTGCAATCATCAGCGAACATCCCCACTTCTGACCTTATGATTGAAGGAAGGTCATTGATGAAGCAACTGAAGATGGTTGAGCCTAGGACACTACCCTGAGAAACTCCTGGAGTTATGTTTTGGAGCTCAGATGATTGACCTCCAACAACCACAACCATCTTCCTTTGTGCTAGGTATGACTCCAGCCAGCGGAGGGTTTTCCCCCTGATTCCCATTGACCTTAATTTTGCTGGGGCTCCTTGATGCCATACACGGTCAATTGCTGCCTTGATGTCAAGGGCAGTCACTCTCACCTCACCTCTTGAGTTCAGCTCTTTTGTCCATGTTTGAACCAAGGCAGTAATGAGGTCAGGAGCTGAGTGGCCCTGGCGGAACCCAAACTGAGTGTCACTGAGCAGGTTATTGCTAAGCAAGTGCCACTTGATGGCACTGTTGATGATACCTTCCATCACTTTACTGATGATTGAGAGTAGGTTGATGGTGCGGTAATTGGCCGGGTTGGACTTGTCCTGCTTTTTGTGTATAGGACATACCTGGGCAATTTTCCACATTGACGGGTAGATGCCAGTGTTGTAGCTGTACTGGAACAGCTTGGCTAGGGGCATGGCAAGTTCTGGAGCACAGGTCTTCAGTATTGCCGGAATATTGTCAGGGCCCATAGCCTTTGCAGTATCCATTGCCTTCAGTCATTTCTTGATATCACGCGGAGTGAATCGAATTGGCTGAAGTCTGACATCTGTGATGCTGGGGACTTCAGGAGGAGGCCAAGATGGATCATCAACTTGGCACTTCTGGCTGAAGATTGTTGCAAATGCTTCAGCCTTATCTTTCGCACTAATGTGCTGGGCTCCCCCATCATTGACGATGGGGATATTTGTGGAGTCACCTCCTCCAGTTAGTTGTTTAATTGTCCACCACCATTCACGGCTGGATGTGGCAGGACTGCAGAGCTTTGATCTGATCCGTTGGTTATGGGATCGCTTAGCTCTATCACATGCTGCTTACGCAGTTTGGAACACAGATAGCCCTCTGTTGTAGCTCCACCATGTTGACACCTCATTTTGAGATATGCCTGGTGCTGCTCCTGGCATGCCCTCCTGCACTCTTCATTGAACCAGGGGTGGACTCCTGGCTTGATGGTAATGGTAGAGTGGGGGATATGCCGGGCCATGAGGTTACAGATTGTGGTTGAGTACAATTCTGTTGCTGCTGATGGCCCACAGCGCCTCATGGATGCCCAGTTTTGCCTTGCTAGATCTGTTCGAAATCTATCCCATTTAGCACAGTGGTAGTGCCACACAACACGAAGGAGGGTATCCTCAATGTGAAGGCAGGACTTCGTCTCCACAAGGACTGTGCGGTGGTCACTCCTACCAATACTGTCATGGACAATGCATCTGCGGCAGGCAGATTGGTGAGGACGAGGTCAAGTATGTTTTCTCCTCTTGTTGGTTCCCTCACCACCTGCTGCATACCCAGTCTAGCAGATATGTCCTTTAGGACTCGGCCAGTGCGGTCAGCAGTGGTGCTACCGAGCCACTCTTGGTGATGAACATTCAAGTTCCCCACCCAGGGTACATTCTGTGCACTTGCCACCCTCAGTGCTTCCTCCAAGTGCTGTTCAACAGCTGAGGGAGGGCGGTAGGTAGTAATCAGCAGGAGGTTTCCTTGTCCATGTTTTCCTTGTCCCATACCCTGGCACTGGGCAGGCAACACAGCCGTCTGGACTCTTGCTCTTTACTGCACAGAACAGTCTCAATCCCCCTAACCACACTGTCCCCTACTACCACTACATTCCTTTTTTCTCCCTCCACTTGAATGGCTTCCTGTACCATGGTGCCATGGTCAGGTTGCTCATCGGGGTGTGACTGCCTCCTGGTACAAAATGTCCAGGTAACATTCCCCCTCGCTGATGTGTCGCAGTGTCTGCAGCTCTGACTCCAATTCAATGACTCTGAGCCGGAGCTCTTTGAGCCACAAACACTCACTACACATGTGTTTGCCCTGGATCACACTGACATCCAGGAACTCCCACATGCTGCAGCCGTGACACATCACCTGTCCTGCCATCTTTAATGTGTTTTAATTGACTTCTTAATTACTTTATTCAATTATTTATTTTATTTTCCTTTTTTAATATATTTTATTAAGCTTACCACTCGTTCCCTTACTATTTTAAGCGTTAGGATTAGAATGGACCTTAATCACTTACCAGATACTCAGCAAACAGGTCACTCTGATGTCACTTTTCAATTTTTTTTTTCCGCCCTACTCCGCTCCTCGGGCTGTGCTCCTGTCTCTGTCTCCGGTCTCTGACTCTGTGATTTGGCATGCTTTTGAAACCTCCACTCCTCCGGCTGTGCTCCTCTCTCTGCCTCTGGTCTCCGACTCTGTGATTTGGTGTGCTTTTTAAACCTCCACTCCTCGGGCTGTGCTCCTCTCTCTGTCTCTGGTCTCCGGTTTCCAACTCTGTGATTTGGCATGGTTTTTAAACCTCCGCTCCTCGGGCTGTGCTCCTCTCTCTGTCTCTGGTCTCCGACTCTGTGATTTGGCATGCTTTTTAAACCTCTGCTCCTCGGGCTGTGCTCCTCTCTCTGTCTCTGGTCTCCGACTCCTAGAGGATCATATTGTTATGGACAGAATTGAGAGAGAACTGAAACCCCAGTTCTTTTTCCATTTTCTGTCTGTAATTAGTGTGTTTTGAAAAGGAAGATGGTTGTGTTTCTTTACCCCTGAGTGTATGGCCAATTTGAATAACCAGCAGCATGCCTTTCTTGGGTTGAAATAAAGAGGACTATTTTTATTCACATGTTCACCCAAAAATCTAATGCTACATTGCTCACTCACTACATACACACACACACACACACATTGAAGAAAACAAACCGTTAAAGAGGATAGTGCTGTTTAACAAATTGCAAGCAAAGGAATAGTTCATAAGTCACATGATTTGGCTTGTCTTGGGGAAAAGGCATGCGTTGCAGGCCCGGTGAAAAGGGCGTTTTCACTCCTGAAATGTAGTTAGGTGGATTCGATAGCCAGAGTTGTACATTGAAGTCGTTGCAGGATTCTCTCGAAGAGGTGGATTTTCAGCAGGTCACAAAATCAGTTGCTTGTAGACTTGTTATAGGAGACCTTAAGATGTTACAGTCTCCAGTTCTTTTAAGGCATGATGGTACTGCCTTGTCTGTCTTTTAAAGGTTTTTAAAAAGAGACCAACATGGCTGCTCTGCCATGTGACTTCTCACAGTTCCTTTTCCAAATATGGTGGGGGTCTACGTTGATTAGCATCATCCTGTTTATTGTTCTAAGACATTCATCCTGAGGAGGTTTAAGACAGTCACCTTTTTTTCAGGAGCAAACCATTCAATTCTGGAATGTCTCCCTATGATTTCAGGATGGGCGTTGATGATACCTCTTAGTCTGGAAGGGATTCTTCTGTCCTCTCAGACAGTGAGTCAGTTCTTGAATACAGAAGTCAACGTCATCATACCTTTGGCGGCCATCATTGCAGCCCATGTCCACTTTTAATGTCCATTGTGGTTCATTTTTCCAGAAGATGCTATGCTGAATATAGTCCATGTTTAAAGTTATGAACAGGACATGCCTGTACTGGGCATGACAATATGGGGAGGTGATTGTCAACAAGCTTGCAAAGTACAGAGGGAAGCATCTTGTAGGGAGTAGAGGATATTCAGTTGACTCTGCCCTAGAGATTTAAGGATCTTTCTGATTCTGTGAGGTACATTCTCCCGCTGATCTCTGGTAACCAGATACCTGCTACCAGTACCAGTGGAGTAGCAGATGGGTGTACCTCAGAGGCTGTGGATGAGATATTCAGTTGCGTAACACTGCTTTTAGCGTTGCTACACAGGCAAAAGCGGTGCTGAGGAGGCCCACCACAGGTTTCCGTGTGTGACATGCACCACTGGCTTGCTGTGTGGCTCCCGCCGCATTACTAAAGTGCAATTTAATCCCCTTTATGTGCCTAAAGCTCTTTATTGGATGCTATCACGACATTAGTGACCTGAACAGATTGATGCAATGCCTGGATACCAAATTTAGTCAATGCATGTGCAGGCAGCCTGTTTGTTACACACTCCAACAAAAACAAGCATTATGAAGAAAGATGGGCTCTGTTCTGGGGCTATTTAAAGAGTCAATCAACAAGTTGCAACTGGGTTGCTTTTGACTGACATTTGCTAAGGCAAAGTTTGTGGAAGCAATGTAGTGAGTTTCTGAAGCAATTTGGAGGTTTTTACTGACCACATTAAAGGTTACATTAGTTTAGTTTAGTTTAGAGATGCAGCACTGAAACAGGCCCTTCGGCCCACCGAGTCTGTGCCGACCATCAACCACCCATTTATACTAATCCTACGCTAATCCCATATTCCTACCACATCCCCACCTGTCCCTATATTTTCCCTACCACCTACCTATACTAGGGGCAATTTATAATGGCCAATTAACCTATCAACCTGCAAGTCTTTGGCATATGGGAGGAAACCGGAGCACCCGGAGGAAACCCACGCAGACACAGGGAGAACTTGCAAACTCCACACAGGCAGTGCCTTACATAGGCATGGGGCCAGTTGTTGCAGTACCACTTGCTCTGCAACATGAGCAAGACATGGAGAGGGGAAGCCCTGCAAGGAGGGCAGAGAAGGACGGCTCTCCATAAAGGCCCTACTCATAAAAGGTGCACCACTCCTACTTAGCCATGAGTCAGGAGCAGTGCCTCAGGAGGCTACGATTCACAAAGGAGTTTGTCAAGGAGTTGTGCCACTCCCTTCACACCGACCTCGAGCCTCAAACCATGATGAGGATGCCCCTCACAGCAGTTGGAAGTTCACACTTGCCCTCACAATTTATGCCAGCGGATCCTTCCAGGTAGGAGAAGACAACATGAGTAGCATCTCATAATTCACCATGCATGGATGCATCAGGGAGGTCACTATACATGAGGAGAGGGGATGTCATCCTCTTCTGCCTGAGGACAAAATGCCACGATGAAAGGGCATGTGGATTCACCGGGATAGTGATGAAAGGTCATAGACCTTAAAAATTAGCCATGTTTCTCTCTCCACAGATGTTGCCTGACCTGCTGAGTATTTCCAGCACTTTCTGTTTTTATTTAGTGAGTACCATCGACTGTGAGCCGCATGGAAGATGGCAGGATCCCCAAAGACACATTGTACAGCGAGCTCGCCACTGGTATCAGACCCACCGGCCGTCCATGTCTCCGTTATAAAGACGTCTGCAAACGCGACATGAAATCGTGTGACATTGATCACAAGTCGTGGGAGTCAGTTGCCAGCATTCGCCAGAGCTGGCGGGCAGCCATAAAGACAGGGCTAAATTGTGGCGAGTCGAAGAGACTTAGTAGTTGGCAGGAAAAAAGACAGAGGCGCAAGGGGAGAGCCAACTGTGCAACAGCCCCAACAAACAAATTTCTCTGCAGCACCTGGGGAAGAGCCTGTCACTCCAGAATTGGCCTTTATAGCCACTCCAGGCGCTGCTTCACAAACCACTGACCATCTCCAGGCACGTATCCATTGTCTCTCGAGATAAGGAGGCCCAAAAGATATGAAAGAAAAGGAAAAAAGACCATCGACTGCACACACACAGCTCTGCAGGACCCCGTGTCAACGGGAAGCGTTACATGAACCGCAATTGCACAAACATGCAATTGGTGTGTGACCACACTAAGAAGTTCATCTCGGTGAATGCCCACTGTCTGGGAGCACCCATGATGATTTTATCCTGTGTGATGTTCGCAATACCAACCAACTTCGGGCCTCCAAGACACACCTGCAGGAAGGCTGCTAGGCAACAAGTAATACCCTTGCTACACATGGCTCATGATCCCTTTCTGCCATCGCACCACTTGAGGTGAGAAATCAATGAGAGCCATGGAGTGACCCACAACACCGGAGAGCCAGGCATTGGCCTCCTCAAGCAACGGTTTCACATGTTAGATCGCTCAGGGGATCTCTGCAGTACACGCCAGAGA